>NW_026900684.1:12396890-13876057 GCF_033783945.1 Neopsephotus bourkii | reverse complement strand
ATTTATGGATGTCCAGATTGCTCAACTGGTCTCTAACCCATTCCTCATCGACTAAGGCAAACCGCTCCGTTGACCTATCTTCATCAGAGGTCTCAGCGGTACAGGGCTCTTCAGGACTGCCTCTGGCAGTGTAGACAGAGACAAAGAAGGCATTCAGTAACTCTGCCATCTCTGTATCTTCTGTCACCAGGGCACCCGTCCCGTTCATCAGCGGGCCTACATTGCCTCTGGTGTTAGTTTTACCTGCCATGTATTTGAAAAAGCTCTTTCTGCTGTCCTTGACCCCTCTCGCCAGCTTTAATTCCAAGGAGGCCTTAGTCATCCTAGCAGCTTTCCTACATCCTCTAGCAGCAGCCTTATATTCTTCCCAAGTGGCCAGCCCTTCCTTCCATGACCTGTAAACTCTCCTCTTCCACTTGAGCATACCGAGCAGTTCCCTATTTAGCCACGCAGGTCTCCTGACCCTCTTCCTTGACTTCCTACGTGTCGGGATGCTCCGATCTTGAGCTCGGAAAGCAGTCCTTGAACGTCAACCAACTATCTTGGGCCCCTTTACCTTCAAGCAGCCTTGTCCATGGGATTTCCCCTAGCAGTTGCTTGAAAAGGCCAAAGTTTGCCCTGCTAAAGTCCAGAGTTGCGATTCTACTTGCTATTCTACTGACCCTACCACACAAGATCCTGAATTCTACCATCTCGTGGTCGCTGCAACCAAGGCAGCCCTCAACCTTCACTCCTTCAACCAGACCCTCCTTGTTAGTGAGGATGAGATCCAGCAGCGCACCTCTCCTGGTTGGCTCATCCACCATTTGCATGAGGAAGTTATCGTCTATACACTGGAGGAACCTCCTGGACTGCGGCTGGGTTGCCGAGTAGTCCTTCCAGCAAACATCAGGGGCACATGGTTTGTATATAAGGGTCAGGAGAACAATACTCAGGCATTTAATCACATTGGCAGTGCTCTACTGTATCTTTAAATAACTTTATTAAAAATAAAATATTAAAAATAAAAGCTTTGTTTTCTGTTGCCCTAGAGTTTGGAAGGTTTTAGGTATTGTTTATGACAGATCATAACAAGTAATGCAAAAATAACCTACATCACTGAAGGTAGCCTTTACACTAAAGACTCCATTGTCTTGAACATAAGGGCAAACATGACCAGTGCATGCAACTGACAGATAAGGGGATGATAAGGAAACACAATGCACAGCACAGGTTCATTATGAAATCATCCTCTAGTCTCATTTCCATGACCGCCTTTCACTGTAGTATTTAAGGAAATGTTAAGGAAATGTAAAGCAGATGTTTAAATCACAAGAATGAGGCTCTGCTTACAGGAGACCTTCCCCAGGCTGGAGTAGCAGCACAGCGAAAAACTTAGTTGCTTTATTTATGTTCTAATTTAGAAAGCATTACTTGTGAAATTGTTGTCTCAATGACACACAAATGGTAAATGGGGACTAAGCACGAAAACATTTATAGTGAGGAAAAGTAATTTATGATTGACATAATTGAGAAAAACAAACTACTGGGAATATATTACTTCTGAAAAGACCTACTAAATTCTATATAATTATCTACATACGTAAGAGCAACCTACACATTGCACATAATTTACACAACCCTTTCTCCATTTACGAACTAGGATTACTACACAAATAAATAGTTCATTTCTGAAAAAAAAAAAAACAACAAAAAAAGCAGAAAGCGAGAATAGCAAATCTTGTTTTCTTGGAGTTTTGTTCTGTTTGTTTGGATTTTTTTTGGTTGGTTGTTGGGGTTGTTTTTCTTTTCATTCATGGAATGGACCCATTCTATTACATAGAACATTTTGTCAAAAAGAACCAACAAAGCAAAACAACCAATCAAACAGAAAATTTCCATACAAACTCTGCTGTGATTTATTTTACAAGTTTTCTGACATCATCTGCACAATCCTAGAACATGTGCACCTAAAAGTGCCAAAACAAACACACTAAAATTGAAGTGCAGTTCTCTGGTCCTGTATCTTGTAATATGGTGATAGTCCTAAGGCTTACATACTCCAAATTCAAAAATAGTTGAAAACTATAAACACTTGGCTGTTTCCTTCTATTCAGTACAACAGCTTTGCAGCTATAACTCCGTTACCTTGGAAACAGCTGAAAGTTAGATTTTCCGTGCTATTGTCCTTCTAAACAGTATTGAATAGATGCTATTTGCCCACAATAGAGAAAAAAAGTTGTATTTGACAATTTAAGTCTTACTTAATTTGCAAGAAAAAGACAGATATCAAAACTAACCAATTATTTATGAAAACATGGCAAACACATTATTCTTAACGCTGGTAGAAAAATATTAAAGAATCAACTACGATTACAGTTTAGGGGTCACTCTTTAAATTCAAATTCAGATATAAGGGTTTTGTATTACAAAGTTTGCAGAAAAATACTAGTATACATAGGGAAGGAAAGAAAGAACCTATCACTTTAAAAAGATAATAAAGACATCATTCAGTTTCTGTTCTTAGTTCTTTTACCACTTTCATGGTTAATACAGACATTTGAACTCTTCCTTGCCTCAGAATTTCCAGCTACTTAGCGGGAACAACTCTTACGTCAGAGATCTATCAAATCAATAATATTAATGGAGGATCTATCTCCATGAAACTCACTAGCCACTGAGATACAACTGAATTCCAAGATTTTTATGATTTTGAGCTGAGTTGTATCCATATAGCACTAATGGTTTCCACAAAGCCATTTTTTCCTTCAAAATTAAAATAACTTTGGCTCTCACAGAAATGGCAACTACTTTCTAGCGGACCATACAACCTATAAACAGTTTTAAGTATTCCAGAAATGATACATACATGAGATTTTTTAAAATGGAACAGACCTGAGAAGCACCAAGCTTAATGTTGATCTTCTACATGCATTTTGTACACATTCAGAATAATCTCATTAACCAAAACAGTTCACTGCAAAATTATGAATTATATTCCATGAAGCAAGAAATAGAAATTAATCCAAGATTACATACATATAGAAAATCACATACATTTATAGACTAATACAAATATGGCTGTACACATTAATGCGTACACATACTCCCTCCATTGACAAGATGAAGTAACTATAGATACAGCTAATATCAACTCAATTTCAAACATAATGCAAGAGACAACTTGAAGGTCTTCACCCAGTCAACTATTTTTCAAGATCTAGTCTCCACAGATGAAACATGAAAGTTGTAATCTTACCTGTAGCTCTCAGAGATAAAGGAACATTTTAAACCACCAAATTGCTTAGGTTTTATGTGGAAGAAACTTCAGGTCCAGATATTGTTACACAATATCTTATTTCCCAATATCAAACTTATTTTCCAAATCTAGAGCTCAATAGTTTGACCCTTATTCTATGCTCTCCTCACTGAAGCTCTGGAACTACACTTGAACATAAGCCATCTCATTTTTGGTCTATGGTCCAGAAGTTGAAGGGGGTAGTGAGGAGAAATTCATAATCTAAACGACAATTTTTTTCTAGAAAAATTGTTGGATAAACAGGGTTTAACATCAAAACTTTCTCTGTTACAACTATGTTTTAAATAAAAGGTGTGAATTTTCTCCCATTTTGTAAAAACATGAGAGTTTAGAGCTGCAAACCTTGTCCAACAACCCAAAGCAAAGCAAAAAAACAAGCAACCAAACAAACCCACATATTTAATTTCTTTGGATATGGCTTTTTATTATTTACTTTTTTAATTATTTAACTTATATATAACTCAATTAGCACATGGACTGCTTTATGTGTTCTTCTGTAGGATCCATAATTTTCAATGACTTTTATATCTAAATTCAGCATTACTGTCAAAGTTAGACACCTGGGTGTTAAGGATTTCAGTTCTTCTGTGTAAACAGCTCTAAGCAGCTACAAAAATCATTTAAAACTTTCAATGCAGTGTTATTTATATGGAATATTTGAACTACCTACTATTCAGAGACAGGAAGACAAATACTATATTTTAAAGTTGTATCTGTCATTGTCCTTAGGCAAATACTTTCAATTGGTTACCTTACCTGGTATATAAAATAGAATTGAAGCTAGCCTTTCAAAATGTTTTTCCTTATTTACAAAGCAGATCTAATGCTGTCCTTTCCTCAGATGCTACCAGTTAAAATGTTCATAACTATTCTGATCTTTCAAAACTATAAATCGCAACACAGAAATCATCATTTTAATTACACATATCTGCACAAGCCTGGTGTCCAGTCTTAGCTGGAGACATATATTATAATAGCTTCTCAGTGCTCAAACAATTTATAGTTCAGATAAATTTTTCTTTGTTTTATATGAAATAGAAATTTCAGATTTTTCTTAAAGATATACTGGGTAGGTTAAATACCACTAGAAGTTCAATCAAATTTGCATCAAGAAAATAAAAAAAAAATAGCTAATATTATTTTTTTTTTTTATTTTTCAGGATTAGTTAGAACAAAAGATATATGGAGACAGATTATTCAAGTAAACAGTGAATTAAGAACCAAAATCAGCATTTGGGGTAGTGGAGGGAATGAAGACAGACACTTCTACTAGTTAATGCAGAGTGGTTAACATATCACAGATCTCTTGACAGAAGAAAATAGGTTATACAATCTTTCACCTTCAAGATGACATTTAAAAGCTCTAGCAGGTTGCCAATAATCTCAAAACATCGTTTTCCACAGCTGAGAAAACACTGAATGTGTTGGTTGTTTGGACTACATTTTAGGATCTCAAACACCATCAGCAGAGTTAGTATGTAAATGGCAAGTCAAAACTCTTCAACGAGACTGACCCTGCCTTCAAAGAGCTGGTAAATCTACAGCTCTTTCAATGAGTGGTATCACTTCTTGAAAATCTTAATGCCTCAGATGCTTACCTCAGGGTATTCTACCATAAAGAAGAAGAAATGAAAATGGGCACATTTAACAAATATGCTCAATCTTCCAAACATATCAGATATTATTCTTCTTTATGCAACATGTGCTGAAGAGATTTCCTACTTGACAACTTTTTGTTTTCTTGTATCCAGCTCAAGGTTTCAGATCAGTTTTTCTTTTTCCCATACAATAATAAAAAAACCCCAAACAAACAGAAACTAAGCCCAACACCCACACTTCAACTTCATAAGTAAAAATTCATATACAACATTAATAAGAAGATAATCCTACCTTATTAAAAGAAAAACTAGGAAAAAGAGAAATGCAGAGTCCCAAAGAAAGACATTGGTAAAAATGAAGGCTGAGACAGGAGTTTAATGCAGCATTTTATTTTCCCCACTGGTGGCATTAAATCCAACCACTGCTGTTAGTCTTCCTCCCACAGGGCTTACACAGTTTTTGACTTGTGGTATCTGGAGTGATACTTTGAAAGCTATGAAACATTATAGGCTTACATAAAAAAAAAACCCGACAGATTAAGGAGTATCCCAAATCCAGCAGGGAAATAATTCTGGGATGTAAACTTCACCACAAATCTATGTAGAGTTCTGCTTTTACTTCTCAGGAAGCGTGTGTCAGAGGGCTCTCTTATTTTAAAATAGCTACTGAAAGAGATGAAACATGGCTTCTATTAAGTCACAGTCTTCCTTTTCCCATGGTTTCCCAGGGTATTTAGAGGTTTATAAAAGCGAAGTCTCAAGACTCGGTTAAGCCTAACTAAAACCACACTGCAGTTAAAATCAACAGCTCTGTGCCTCCATTTCTATTTCTTCCCTTCCATCACCTGTTCCAACTACTTCCTTTGTTTCACCATTAGCACAGTTGGCTTTTGGTGCTAATTACAGAAGTCATTACACTCAGCCTTTTCCTACAGAAAAAATAATTTGTTTATATATATGGAACCAAAATTTTATTGCTATTCAAATGGATATTTTAAGTAGCCTATTAGCCCAATTTAATTAATTCAGAAAAGTCTTAACATAGAAAAAAATTACTTTAAAAACCTTCCTAGTATCCTCTTGAAATACCTCATGCTTTCCCTTGTAGCTTTTCTCTGGGTACTAAAGTTTCAACCTTTCCCTCAGGAAGAGTTAGGGAGGAAAAGCCATAAGGAGTCAAGAGCCTCCTGAGATTATCATCAGGAGGAATATGAAAGTATGGTGAGAAAGTCTTCCTCCCCAGTCTTGGCATCTGCTTCAATTACTTTTTATAACTTTCACTATCAGAACCTGCTTCTTTTGGGTAACAAGGTTAAGTGTGAAAATAGAAAAATAAATCTTCTCCCAACCTCAGTTGAAATAAAAAGCTATTATCTGTTTAGCATAAATTATCCACAGGCAGTTTTGAGAGAGCTTAAGTCAAACAGGACAAGCAATAGTAATTTGACCATTAAGCAATTTTTGAAACATAAAATCAGCTCAGGCCAAGGCAAAACCAGTTCTGAGCTCCTCTGCGCTGTCGGGTCAATACAAAGGGTTTGTGTGTGGTTTTGTTTCTTGTTGGTTCATTTGGGATATTTTTTAGCCAGGAGGAAAGTGGAAAGAAAAAGAAAAAAATCACATTCTACAGGACTATTCATCTTTGAGGCACTATTACAGCATAAGCTAAAGCAATATACAGAAATTCGAGCTACAATGGACCAAGGTCAGTAAGTGTACGTGATGGAACTTCATTTCAGCAGGCCTAAGGAAGAGGCATAAACAGTGCTTCTCAGGTTAAGCACTGTATCTCTGTACTTCTCTGCTTTTTCCCTCATTCCCACAGAAACACAAGGGAGTAGGCTGGTTTGGCAATAGAAGGAGGAAAGCCTGATTTATAAATTGAAACTCAAGAAAAGAAGCATTCAATCTGTCTTTTAATCCACATCGTAATTTAACCTATCTATACTTGTCTGACATCAAAATAAGCACGTCATCAGTTTGATTAAAACTCAACAACTTCATGTATCACTTCCAGGTTAAGTTTTCTTACTGTAGTTAGTGTAGGCTTGAAATTGTACTTTGAGGTTTAAAATTTTCAAATCTCATCAACTATGGTTGGGAAGAGGATGCAAAAAGGATTTCAGTGAAATCTGAAACCTTGCTGAGAATTGTGTGCAGCCTCATTTACTTTAATGTTACAGGTCATCTACAGTATTTTTTTACATAATTAACTGATTCACTGTTCCAGAAGGAAAGAAACATGATTCAGGAAGAGACAGCACTGTACTACGAAGACCAATACCAGTATCTCCCTTGTAGAATCATAGAATCAGCTAGGTTGGAAAGACCTTTAAGATCATCAAGCCCAACCATTATCTCAGGACTGCCAAGTCCACCAATAAACCCTATCAAAGATGGCTTCATCCATATGACGGCGAGTCCACCACTACCCTGGGCAGCCTGTTCCAATATCTGACTAGCCTCTCTGTGAAGAAATTTTTCCTAATATCCAATTTAAACCTCTCCTGGAGCAGCTTGAGGCAGTTTCCTCTTGTCCAATCACTTGTTACCTGGGAGAAGAGACCAGCCATCACCTCACTACAACCTCCTTTCAGGTAGCTGCAGAGCATGATAAGGTCTCTCCTGAGCCTTCTCTTCTCCAGACTAAACAACCCCAGGTCCCTCAGCCATTCCTCATCAGACTTATTCTCCAGACCCTCCACCAGCTTTGTTGCCCTCTGGGCCCATTCCAGCACCTCAATGTCTTTCTTGTAGTGAGGGGCCCAGAACTGAACACAGGGTTTGAGGTGCAACCTCACCAGTGCCCAGTACAGGGGGATGATCACTGCTCTGGCCCTCTGGCCACACTATTGCTGATACAGTCCAGGATGCTGTTGGCCTGCTTGGCCACCTGGGCACAAGCTGGCTTATGTTCAGCTGGCTGTCAATCATCATCTCAGGTCCTTTTCCACCAGGCAGCTTTCCAGCCACTCTTCCCCAAGCCTGTAGCATTTAATGGAGCTGTTGTGGCTCAAATGAAGCAGCCAGCACTTCACCTTGTTGAACCTCGTACCAGCGGCCACAGCCCATCAATCCAGCCTGTCCATATGCACAAAGGACTTACATATTATAAATACAGCTGCTAGCATTTTATAATGATACATATTATTGCAGGTCTTGTAATACTCTGATGGATGAGGCGAAGGTAATGTACTTTAACAATCATACAACTGCAATACCAACTAGGGAGTTTTGATAACAAAACCTCTGTATTCTTGTAATTATAATTTGGCATCACACACACACACGCATGTATCTGATTTTTTGCTTATATTAATCCCTGAAGCTAGACCTGTACAGATCAAAGCAAGAGAAAAACTTGGCCTACACCAACCCACTTTCACTTACTTTTAAAGATGCAGCATGTAAATTGCAACATTGTGGGATTATACACAAATGTATTTTGACCAGTCATCCCTAAACAGAACTTGGATCCTAGGTTCTTTTCACAGCCACAGAAGTGGTTACCAAGAGAGTGATCAATAACTTTATTGTAGCTTCACTATAAAGAAATAAATGCTTTAGTCAGAGATTTCTCCATACAACTACAAAAAGTATGCTGACCTAGTAGTTGTTTCAAAAATGTTACTGTCTTTATGTATAGCTTTTTATCTTTATTCTTCATCTGTGGTTAGATGCAGAAAGACAATTTGCAATGTCTTTTTGACTTTACTTATTCCAAGATTTTAGGAGAAAAATAGATATTAAAAAAAAGAAAACACCACCACAACCAAACATCAAGGTATACTCTTACAAATTGAAAACAGCTGACCTGAGAGACCATTTGTAGATTAAAATACCATAGAACAACTCTGGACACAATTTTTACATGTTAGAAACATATTCTAGATATGTACAATTTCATGTCAATAGAAAGTGGAAAGCTCCCATTAACGTCCTATTACTCTCCCAATCTAACTAAGTATTTCTTTGATAATGTTACAATTGCCTAGTTAATGGCTATGGAAGGGATTATTATAGGGATCACCAAACACACTGTTAGGAGATCACAGAATTAGTAATATCTGACACATATATTGCTTCTTGAAAGGTACATTTATACTTCTTACATTTTATATAAATAATTTGAAATAGATGGTTTGGTTTATCTATGCAAACATGACACTGAACACAAGAAAGTACCTAACACATAAAAAAAAGGACTATTCTCGACCTGTTTGCTAATACGGGTGCACAGCCATTTTGGGCCCATCTATCCTCTCACAGCAGGCTGCATAACTGTGGCAAAGTTGACAGTTTTAATTCCATGCACCCCCTCTTCACAGACAAATGAAGGGAGGTGGTGTAAGATTTCAATATATTGAGCCTGCACAACGGATACATTTCTTGTCCATTTATAGAGCTTGCACCCATGTCTGCCATTTCCATTCTCATCTATGCATCAGTCACTAATTACATCTCATTTTCAGATTTTTACTGACGCAAACCACCTTTCACTATCTTTTAGAAGATTTTTGAGAGTTTTGAGAATGTGATACTGAGGCATGATCCAGCATCAAGTGAAGGCCTGAGTTGGAACTCCTCCTTTTAAAGATTTCATTTTGAAGTAAATAGGATTCCGGTCTTTACAAGAAAAACCCCCAAAACCCCAACAACAAAACTGAATGAGAAAAAGGCAACATTCCAGGTTACTTTTTGGGGTATTTCTCATTCAGGGAATTCTAGTCCCAAACCATACTAAAATGTTCTGCCCTGCCACATATTGTGTGAAACCTCTGCACAGTTCTGAAGCCAGGTTCAGCTGTTCTATGGAGAAGGAGCAACATTCTTGCACCATAAGTTCTACCTGATCAGAGGACAAATGTTAGGACAAGGCACAGCAAGAGCAGGAAAGTTTTCAGTGATTGAATTATACCAACATCTGCAAATTGAAGAGACTGTATTTGTTTGACAAATATTTTCTTAAAAAATGTTTGCATATTAAGAAAATAGTGTGAATGTTTAGTAACATTTAATATATCTGATAAATCTCCAAAAGAATTATATATTAAAAAAAATCAAATTCTCCCTCAAAACTATGAAGCAATCATTATATTCAAATGCTTCCTTAACATAATGGAGACACTAATCTTCAACATACCTTAGTCTGTCATCAGATATGATATTATTTTAGAGTAAAATCGGTTCCAGTTTCAAATGCAATTTTCTACTTACCTGTATAAACAAAGAAGAGCAGCAGCTGTGCTGGTTAACAAAACTTACAACAGCAGGAAAATAATATGAGATGAAAGGCCTGGACAACACAGAAACTTTTAAGCACAAATTCTATTGCGGAAACATGTTTGCCTGAATTTTCAGACTGCTAAACAGAAACAACTGTCAAACAAGTTCAAAAATTAAGTGTAGATACATTCAACAGTAACTGCCATTAAAAAGTCACCCATTGCCATGTGATATTGCTGCTACTGTTCCAGAGAAAGTATGATTTGGGGAAATTATGTTAGAAGCAGAGAATATATACAAATATGTACAGTTATGTGCACTAAAAATAAAGCAACAGCTAAGTTTATTAATAATAGATAAGTATTTGTTTGAAGTATTTACTATTTTGGAAAGTGTCAATTATCCAGTTAAGAATGGGAAAATGATAACTGGGTAAGACTGCTTAAGATAACTACACTCATAGCAGACCAATTTTAGCTGCTATTCTATTTTCATTGTTTCCAAAAAACAATGGAATACAGTGGGAGCATAACAATAAACCTCCAGCAGTTGCACAGAAATAATTGCAGTTATAGTTATAAACAACAATTATCCTCAGCTCTTATTTTTTAACTAAATACCAATCAACTCTGCAAACCCATTTAGGAAACTACAAACAAACTTCATATAAATTTCATCTTGGCTGGTTGCTTAAAATAGCAGGCACAGAACTAATTTAAATAATATTCCCTCCATTTTAGTTTGTTATATTAAACAACCTTTGATAAAGAAATTAAGACTTAGATAAAGATATTTCCTTTTCTTACATGAGAGAAAAATATACAGAGATACAATTTTACTACTACTATCAGATTACTTAAGCTGTTCTATTTCTGCAAATTCATTCTAATTCAAAATTAAAGTACGAAGAATTCACAGAAAATTCATGTACTGACTAAAATCATACTTTATATGCCTTGGCAATGGTGACAAAATCTCTGGTGATTCTGTATGACTCAATTCAATACAGTAGTACAGGAGTTTTATCTGGGGTTAATTTCATTACTAATTAGACAAACAAAGTCCATTTTTGAAAATCCCTGTCTGGACATAAAAAGCATATAGTAAGTACTATTAGGATTGAAGTCTTAATTCTAGAATTCATAGGAATACTAAACTGATTTTAAAGACTGAAGACTTTCAGTAAAGCAGTACATTGGAAATAAAATTTTACTGTGATACGTACCCAATGTGTGAAAGGATGAGACATTTAGTTAATGATTTGCAAGTCTGAGCAGGTTAACCTAAATTTGCCTCCAGAGCTTAACTGAAAATGGAAGAAAAGGGGGGGGAAAGGTGGAAAAAATCTTCATTTTACACTAATTCCAAGATATTTTCAGGTTAGGAAGTTTTCATAGCTGTCTACCACCAACAGGTAACTAGAACTTAGCCCGTTACTGAGACTAAATTCCATCACCTACAAACATAGGGTTCCTCAGCATTCACATGGTAGGGGCAAGAAATATTATCTTTCTTATGCTTATTATTACTATTGTCCCAGCCCTGAGAAAAAAACTGTGATTAAAGCACTATGCAGATTTGCTCTGCAAGACTAAATTTGTCTACAAGATGGTTCTGGTTGCTTAGACTGTGCATTAAGTGTTCAGTGCCCCCTGAAAAAAAAGCTGAATTTCCTGATTGCTCTCTAAACTAATACATTGCAGGCTTTGCAGAAGCTCTCCACAAATAATGTTGAGAATGAAACTAATTTCCTCTCTTCTTTTTTCTATACTTCACAGCTATTAAAGGGGGAGTGGGGAGGGTGGACATACATTGTCTTTTAAAAGAATAAAGTAACACTGATTCTGTATAAAAACCAAATATGTTAAAAGCCAATGGTATCCATTTTTTACTCTGGAGATGTAACAACAGACAATCTTTGTATCTTTGCAGTCTTTGGGTTTGTTTTGTTTGAAAGCAAAACAGGAATACAAATTTTCTCACTTCAATACTCAGAAATTCCTTACTCTCCCACTACATGCATTGACAGAAAATTAAATGAACAGCATTTAGTTACAGATTCTCACCTTTATAAATCAATAAGCTTATTTCACCTTCTAACTTCACCTGCTGTGTTGTTGGAAGAGACAGTCAAGATCCTTTCCCAAATATTCAAGATATGGTTTTGAAGTCTCAAACATATTGTAAATGTTAAGAAAAATTTAATTACCAGTAACCACAATTCACTGAGATGCAAAGTCCACGCATGCGTTTATACATCGTGACTGTTACAATGGGTTAAGAAATATCTTTTTGTCCTTGTAATAAATGGGCAAAAATATCAGTGTGTAAATTAGAACTTGTGCCTATTCTGCATAGTGTATATATATATATATATCACTGGATTGGACAGAATAGGAGAATAATGGGAAGCAAATACATGTGACAAAGATCTTTAACAACTCCCTTTTTCTTAAATTAATGTTTCTTTAAAATCTAAGGAATGGTCACCATGTCAGTTCAAAAGGTTACTGACTCCAAGCAATGCTCTGTCCACTTAAAGTTGCTTTTGAGTAATTCCTGTGAATAATGATTCATTACAGGCTGTCAGCTGCAGTTAATGCAGCAAGTGCACACTGCTGCGTGTGTGAGAGTAAAAGGAAACAGCAAGGAACTCTCCAAGAAATGGATGTCCCAGTTATATTTGCAGGTCAGCTGAAATGTCTTCTAAACCTTCAAAGCAGTTCTATCCTTTCTTAATGGTAAGAGGTTTCAATGTAATGTTACTCTTAAAAAAAACCACCCAGACAAATGTTCAAGGATTCTGGAACTACAAACTAATGTTTGATACATGGCCAGCTACATAAGTCCTTCTGAAAAAAAGTATCAGTAAAATGAGAAGACATGATACTGAAGTTTGAAACTGGTTACTAAATATGAACCTGTTACCTTGATGAAAGACAGTGGTTGCACTTATTCCAAAGAGATGTGAAGGGGCTTCTTCTGGAGGGTCCTTTCAACTTTAAGAATAACCTCAATAATGAGGAGGGAATGTTAAAGAAGTCACTTATGTCAATGTACTTGCCTAGGCAAATATTAAATTCTTCATCTAACTTCTCTGCTTAAATGTACGAAGTGTCAGTATTTTTTTTAATCCTTTTGAAGAATGCTTTAAATTAATTTGGATACAGTATATCACTAGTGACTGAGAGGACTCACTAAGCAACAGAGAAATGATCTAACAGACAAGAGGACACTCATCCTTAAGAGCCTTAATTCTCATGTTAAGTAAATTACCATGCATCAGAGAGTCTGTACTCCTGATAAAGCTCATCTGACCTTAAAGAACATGGGGACAGCCTTCTCAGGCCTTAAAGAGTGCCAGAGTTTCACAGATACCCCTGAAGTATCTTGGTAGACTCAGTCTCAGAACAGGTGCCAGAGGGCACCAAGAACTTGAAGAGTTGGAACTGGAAAAAATTATTTATTTCAGAAAAGATTCAAATGTGAGAGGCCTGACACTAATGTGTACTCAAAAAAGTGAGATCACTTCAGCAAATCATGGCATGGGCACTGACATTGCTACTGCTAATGGTATCTTATCCATTTGTTGGCTCAGATCAACCTTTTTTATCTATGCAGTGGAAACTTTTGATTACAAGCCATGACCTCAGGCTCATTCCAAGTGCCGAGAGCAGCCATTCTGGCTATAAACTGGGAAACTGATCTATATCCTAACTGGGCATGATCTCCTACATTCCCAGCTTCTGACAGTTCTGAGGGACTGTGACAAGGATATATAAAAAAACCTCAGCAGAATAAATTTACAAGTCAACATGTGCCAGGTGGGTTATGAACAATCACCCAAGCAATTCCAGATCTGTGAATTTCACATGCAGATTAACAAATCTGCTCTTTCATTTTGCGGTTTTTTTTTTTTTTTTTCCCCAGGGTGGAGAAAACAAGCATGCAAAAAGAAAAATTGTAACAGTAAGAATGGGTATTTTAAAAGTAGTTCTGATTAAAAACAACAGAATATTTTAAATGAGTGTTTTAAATCAGGAAAAAAAGAACAAAGGATGTGGGAGCACAAACTGACATCTTTACCCATACATGACCACAAAATACCCCCACTATATACTTCTGAAGCTACTATCTATCTACACTTATCAGTAACAAACACTTCTGTCAACTAGTGTTTCAATATATTCTTAAAAATAAACTGGAATTCATGCTGAACAAAACATTATCATTGCTTTGCTACAAAGCTTCTTGCAAAGGGTCAAATACAGGACTCAGCTCAACTCTGAGAATTAATTAACATTATGGTGCATATCTCAGCAGAAGAGTTGAGGAATACTCAAATTTTTCTCAGCAGAAAATTTTCCAGTTTATAATTCAAAAGTAGATATATTTAGGTAGTTCTTTGAGTCTTCTTTTCCTTTTAACCATCAACACATTGCCACAGTGTGACCTGAAAACAGAGTTTGTAGTCAATATTTTCTTTCAAAGCTAGTTCGCATCAGATAATGCTGATTGTGACTTTTTTTTTGCCAAAGGTAGTCTTCTAAGCAGACTTTCACCAAGCACAAAGTAGTATAACCATTTCTTGGTGTGTATGAAGATTTTGGCAGATACAAAGAAAAATATTTTGTCAGAACAGAAATATTTGGTCAGCAACAAGAACTGGCTGTTTAAACAGCAGCTTTCAAAGCAGATGTGATTTCTGTTACTGTCCTATTGCCATCTGACCCTAAAAACCAAGTCCAATTTTTCTAGATTATTATTTATTCAATGCTAAAAAAAGGTCATGCTCAGCAAATATTATCTTTTCAGAAGAACACATATCTCAAAGGCAAATTCACAGAATACGATCACATATCTCTTTCCCTCACCCCATTCATTCTATTTCTCTACCACTAAATTTTCCTTGACAGTTTCTGACTTGTTTTACAAGTTGGTTTATTCACTACAGCAGAATTAATCTTTTTAAAAGCAAAAGGGACCTTGTATTCTTGTACTAGCACTGCTGGATAATGATAATATTTTGTTCCTCAATTACTCAATGAATTAATATGCAAAGATTCTCTTATAAACACACACTGGACACTTCCACAGATTGCTACAATTGTTCTAGATTATCACTGCCCCACACACCTAAGGCAAAGGGTGATAAAAGTTTAGATGTGTTTACCCTGTGGACATAACATTTCTATCAAGCAGATGGGTAGATTTCCTCAATCTTTCTAATAAGAATTAATGGAAATTAAAAAAGGATTTATTGACTGATGGCAGATGGTTGAAGGATTTTGCAGAGGTATGACTCATATAAATTACACCAAAAGCAAATTCAGCCTCTTGCTGTGGACAAAAAGTTAGTTCTGCATTAAATTAGGAACACTCTGCTCAGATTTTGAAAGGAAATAAACACTTTTTCACTTTGTTAGACATGACCATGCTAAGACATCAAAGGTCCCCTGATCATCATACACAAGTGCATTCTTGGGAAGAAGCCCATAGAAACAGTCATGATAAAATGCATTATCCTCAGACTTAAGTAGCTGCTGCCTGTGTATGTACTTTAAATTGTCTCCTGCAGTGCCAGCTCCTCACGGGCTATAGCCTCCTCCTTGTCTACTAATAGGCTCCATTAGTTTTGTGTTCCTCATGAACAATGCAAAGGTGAACAGCTAGAAGGAAACACACACAGCGGAGCTTTTTGATGCAGGATTACTCTAACTCCCACAGACATGAACTCATATTAGTACAAGTACCTACTAGTATTAGGAAAAAATTACTTGCTATTGGAAGACAATGAAGAGCCATCACCTCCCTTTTTCACAGCTGAGTTAAGGTACCGGCAGATAAACAGAATTCTTTGTCAAAGGTATATATTGCTGCTCCTAAATTTTTAATGCCCCCAGCAACTGACTCTTGGCTAACACAATCCATACAAAAGCAGAGAACTACTCTAAACTGTTCACCCGGCCGTGTGAGCACATGGAGCTCACTCACTCTCAAGCCTACATTTTCCTCACTGCTGAAAGCTTTTTGATACTTCAGGACAGGCATAACACAGGGGAATCTTTGCATTCACATCATGCTTCCAAGAAATGTCAAAACACAAGGCACTGAATGGTCTTCTGTAGAAGATAGATATTACATTAGCAAAGAATGTTCAGCCCAGTATTCCAGCTCACAGTTGAGTGTTGCTTATTCCAGAAGACATGTTTGTGAACACCGACTGGGCCAAGGGAGTATGAGATTTGTTTATTTCCATGCCTGTGTAAAATCTAACATTTCTGGGTCTAAAAACACTAGGACTGCAATTATAGAGCACAGCTCATTTCTTTATGTTCTCACAATATTTTATTACTATACATATTACTTTGATAAAAATTATGTATGGAAAAAATATCTCTGCAAAAATATTTTTGATAACAAATCCATTTGAACTGGCTCTTTTAAATATCCTAATAACAACATCTTTTTTCCTCAAGCATAAAGATCTTGATAACCTAATATAATATTAAGTTACAAGCCCTGAAGCCTCAGAAATTATACATTAAAAACCAATCATTTGCTTATAGGTCCCATTAAATGTTTATTTCTTGAGTAAAAAAGATCCCATGTAATCTTCTGCTCCACATTGGTGTATTTAAAGAAACTAATCAGAGAGTTAATCCCTCTTTCTGAAAAAACAGTAAACCAATTGAAAATATATTTTGTTGAGACATAATAATATTTACCCAATATCTACATTTTAGTATAACTTATCTATCAGTATTTGTCTCATTTTATGACCTATTTCATTTTCAAAAGCACATTGGAAACAGGTTAAGATGATGGTGTCAGGGCACTGTTTTGCTGCTTGCCTTTTTTTTTTTCTTTCAGAACAATAGCAAATCTGTGCTTCTGAGTGGACTGTGATTTCTTAAAAATGAAAAAAAAACTATGTGAAATTAAAGTATAAATTGTATTTACTGAAGTATTTGAGCTCTATCTAGATAGTAATATGAGATGCAATTCCAAAATAATAATGGATTTTCGTGCTCCAGATGTTAGGTGAAGATTTGGTTAATCAGCTTTTTTGTACCTCATTGCACAATATATTTCTGCTAAATTTCTAAAATGAGTAAAGCTGTTTGCAATAATATTATTTGTAGCTCAAACTATTAATGTTCTTGTACAAAACATACCTACATTACCAATTCTATCCAAACCCAGTCAACAATTTTAGTAGTACATGGATTTTAGGATTTGCTGTCAGATGACTATTCTCTAATGAGCAGTGTGCAATTTAGAAAGTAGTCATCCCTGATTTCAAGTGTAATGTGTACTCAGAAACAGTTTTTTTAGTAATGTAATACAGATACTTGAAGAACTTGAATGGCTATTCACACAGGTAAATTGAAGGACATAGCCTATCATGCATGCATTAAAAACAGGAGCTATCCAGTTCCATCAATGATAATATCGCTAGGCCAATGAAAATAGCAGCAGCTTTGCATGTTTAGATTACAAAGCCAATAAGAACACAACAAACTCATGAAAAGGCAATCAAACTGACCAAAAAACCAACCATTTTTTTTACTTAACACATTATTTTACCACAAACTTACATAGACACACAGAGAAATTTTAGCTTTGGCAGAAACCACAAACTTCTAGAAACTTAGGCAATCAACTGAAAAATCAGTTCACAGAATTACTTTCAGTTTTTACTAGTGGAGCCAGTAATTTGTCACTTATGCTTGATGCTGGTAGTTTTCAAAACTTTTTTCCTTGTCCTGCTCAGCAGCGAGAGTTACATTATTAGAAAATTATCTATAGAATTGGTTTGTGAAAACTGTAGCTAGAAAAATGAAAATTGTGGTTCCCACTAACATGATGGAAAGATAATCTCTTCCTTACGTCAAGTTTAATTGCATTTTAACCTATGTAAAGGCTAAAAAATGTCACTAAAAAAATTGACTGCTGTCAAGTACAGCTAAAAACAAGTCTATACTATGTTTTTTTATTTACTATGGAATTCAGTGGTTTCAAAATGAAAAATGTGGGAAGAGAAACAGTTGAAATATTTAATGCTTAATTGGATTTAATGAACTTTAAATGAGTTTTTAAACAAGTGTGTGTGGGATGAAAACCTGAATTCTGCTCAATGCTAAAAATACGTCTTCATAGAGCATTTATCCTGAATACAGCTAACTTATTGTTTGAAACCTGTGTTAGCATTCTAATGAATTTTTTACATAACAGTTGAAATAGATCTCTTATCTCACTTGACTATATTTTTCAAAAGCCAAGTCCTTCTGTAAATTACTGTTATAATGTATGACAATTAATTGTATTAAATTGTGCTCAATCTAAACAAGACCAAAAAAAAACCCCATGTAACTTTCTTCAATAAGTACCTTTCTTTGCTTACAGTACCAAATGTATGACACAGTACCATTTTATTTTATTTTTTCAAGGAAGACCAAAAGATGTAAGTACAAGTCTGTTTAATTTATACACACACACAAAAAAAAAAACCTTGGAAAAAAAGTATGATTTGCAGATTTATTGATTTTAAAAAATTCTGTGAAACAAGTCTGCATATTAATTATTCAGAGCAGATTAGTTAATGAGCAAGTCATTGATCATGAGATTGGAAAAATGGTGCATATGACAATGATATGAGGGACCAAAATAATTTCTAAATATGAACCAGGCATACACTTATTTTTAGATATTTGTATAACAATGCTGCCTCCCTCTTGTCTTGCCCTATCTATTCTGCAAAGGGTTTTTCCTGTCAGAGGCTACAGGGACACACTTTTGTACTTGCTGCCCAGCAAAGTTCCTCAAGGATAAGTCCACTGTAACAGTGCTGGACGTTGTAACACTGGACTTATCCTTGAGGAACTTTGCTGGGCAACTAGGGAGACGTTGTAACACTGGACTTCTACTTGAGGAACTTTGCTGGGCAACTAGGGAGAACAGTGAAGAGAACAGCTGATGGCACTATTGTGTATCTGCCGTGACATATACCAGACAGACACATCAAAATCACAGAATGATAGAACAGTTTTGGTTGGAAGGGCCTTTCAAAAGCCGTCTAGTTCAACCCCCCTGCAATGAGCACGGACATCTTCAACTAGATCAGGTGGCCCAGAGCCACATCTAGCCTGGCCTTGAAAGTCCCCAGGGATGGAGCTTGATTTCAGACAACAGGATGTTCTGAAGAGTTGACACTTGTATTCCTATTATTTTTATAATGTTAAATAGCACAACTACAAAATGGAAAATGGACTTCAAATCAACAACAACATCTTGGCCCAATACCCCCCCAGAAAAAAGAAAAATCCTCTACATTTATGAAACCCACATTAATGGGCAGCTCATTACAAAATGCTACTCTTGGGATTATGGGCTGAAACCATGTAATGCCTCATCAAAAGGCTGTGTCCTGGGTTCAGCAGTAGCAGTCATTTTTCTCAGTAGCTGGTGCAGTGCTGTGGTTTTGACTTTCAGCCTGGGAACAATGCTGATAACACCAACGTTTTTAGCTGTTGCTCAGTAATGTTTAGTCTGACCAAGGACTTTCTGAGTCTCATGCTCTGCCAGGGAGGAGGGCAAGCCGGAAGGAAGCAGAGACAGGACACCTGACCCAAGCTAGCCAAAGAGGTATTCCATACCACAACACATCATGCCCAGGATTTAGAACTTGGGGCAGTTACCCGCAAGGGCCAGATCACTGACAGGGTCAGGCTGGGTATCGGTCAGCAGGTGGTGAGTGGTTGTATTCTCTTCTCTTGCTATTTCCCTTATCATTACTATTATTGGTGGCAGCAGTAGTGATTTGTGTTATACCTTAGTTACTGGACTGTTCTTATCTCAATCCATGGGAGTTACATTCTTTCAATTCTCCTCCCCATCCTTCCAGGAGCAGGGGGAGAAAGAAGGGGAGCGAGCAAGTTGCTGCGTGGTTCTGGGATGCTGGCTGGGCTTAAACCACGACAGTTCTTTGTGGCGCCCAACGTGGGGCACAAAGGGTTGAGATAAAGATATATCTGACCAGAGTGTGTCTAATCATATTTGTGATAAGCATTCATAGTTTTGGATTAATAGTCACTCATCAGAATCACAGAATCCGAAGGGTTGGAAAAGACTTCACAAGATCATCTAGTCCAACCCCCCTGCAAGAGCAGGGTAACCTAGAGTACATCACACAGGATCTTGTCCAGGTGCGCCTTGAATAGCTCCAATGTAGGAGACTCCACAACCCCCCTGGGCAACCTGTTCCAGTGCTCTGTCACTCTTACAGTAAAACAGCTTTTCCTGATTTTCACATGGAACCTCCTATGCTCCAGTTTACACCCATTGCCCCTTGTCCTGTCACTGGACATCACTGAAAAAAACCTAGCTCCACCATCCTGACACCAACCCTTTACATATTTGTAAACAGTGATGAGGTCACCTCTCAGTCTCCTCCAAGCTAAAGAGACCCAGCTCCCTCAGCCTCTCCTCAGAAGGTAGATGCTCCACTCCCTTAATCATCTTTGTGGCTCTGCTAATTTATTGGCTCTCAAAGTTGTTGCTTTTGATCTTGGAGTTTCAGCATGTCGTACCTTACTTACAGCCAGTATTTGCTGTGTTAGCGTTTATCAGCTGGGGGCCTTGGGCTAAGGTTCTTGTTTCATTGTACTTTATGTTAATGACTTGTAATACAATAGAATCATTGATCATGAAACGGATCTGGCTTGCATTCCCAGTGTGGTCACCACCTCTATATTTTGGGAGTTATATAATAGAAGTGTTTAGCAGTTACACATCTTTTTTCCCCTCCTCAGGTGGTCAACCTGTGAACCCTTTGTGCCCCACACTGGGCGCCAAAAAGAACTGTCATGGTTTAAGCCCAGCAGGCAACCCAGAACCAGTCACTCACTCACTCCTGCCACTTCCGGAGGAACGGGGAGGAGAATCAAAAGAATGTAACTCCCATGGGTTGCCACAAGAACAGTCCAGTAACTAAGGTATAACACAAATCACTGCTGCTGTCACCAATAATAATACTAGTAAGGGAAATAACAAGGGAAGAGAATACAACCGCTCATCAGCCACCTACCGATACCCAGCCTGACCTTGGCAGTTATCTAGCCCTTCTGGGTAACTGTCCCCAGTTTATATCCTAGGCATGATCTGCAGTGGTATGGAATACCTCTTTGGTTAGTTTGGGTAAGATGTCCTGTCTCTGCTTCTGCCCGGCTTCCCCTCCTCTCTGGCAGAGCATGAAACTCAGAAAGTCCTTGGTCAGGTTAAACATTACTGAGCAGCAACTAAAAACATCGGTGCTATCAGCACTGTTTCCAGGCTGAAAGTCAAAACCACAGCACTGCACCAGCTACTAAGGAGAAAAATGACTGCTATTGCTTAACCCACGACAGATTGACAGGATCAAAATGGATTTTTGGAAGGTTATAATGTAATTATTCACCAAGCATTTAAAATCTGCCAAAACAAGGTATTCTCAGAGATGACCAAGTCATAATAGAGAATTCAAAAGCCTACCAGAAGAATGTCATAAATCAGCTGATCAGAATTCAATGCCAAAGCACAAAACACCCAGTGAGATACTCGGGCAAATGTCATAAGCTAGGATAATACCTGCTATCTGAAAAAAAAAAAAAAAAAAGATAAAAAAGCAGCAAAGTATTGCTTTGCCTGCTTTTGAAAAAGCTTTAGCATAATATGCTCAGTATGGACAAAAGGGGTAAGATACTGACTAAGAGGAAACAACAACACTGAAACGTAGTATAAGAAAGCCACCAGCCACTGAATTCTACTATTCCACAGCCTGTAAGCTAAAACTTAAGAGGGAAAGCCACTATGGTTCCAAAAGCACCAACGCTACCGGGAAGTACACTGCGGAAAGACAGTTGAGAGAGCAACTCAATGAATACAAGAATAGGATGATTGCTAGTGGGGAAAAAAAAAACATCATGAGAATGTTGTTATGGCAGAGCAGTATGACACTCACCCAACTAGCAGTCTTTTTGGTAACTTGATTGTATGTCTGATCACAGGGTGTTTAATACCAAGAAATGTCAGGACAATCCCAGCTCTCAAAGAATATTTTCAGCTATTAGCATCCCAACTTAATACTTCGACACCCACTGAAAGGGATAAAGAATCAATCTCACCTGTACTTAGGACTGTAAAATTACAAAGTGGTACCAGTGAATCATGGACTGTTACCTGCTGACATTTAATTCAAGAAAAAACAAAAACAAAAAACAGGTATGCTTGCACTGTTAGAAACTAATGTCAATGTCACTGTGGACTTGTACAGAGATTAAAAAGCAACAGATTAGGCAGCAGAAAAAAATTAGATGTGATTTTGATTTTAGGAACTGCCCTTTCTTTCTGAAAATCCCATCAATTATTTGAATGCAACATGTTGCAAACACATAGGAAACATATCTCCACAGAGATAAACACATTTTGCTCTGAAGTCCAAGAAAATATTTTAGTTTTGTTTTTATTTCATTAATTCCAGATGCACTGCATCATCACGAAGGCTCAGCAAAATTTATGAATCAATAATATCCTAGCAATAGCAGTGCTGGTAACTCAGCAAGATCTGCATATCCCTTTGACATATGAAGAGATCAACTCAATGTTCCCAATATTTTTAATATTTAATTTAGTTAGATTTTTATGAAATACTTTATATTCTATATAGGGCTACTTTAAATACCCATGATGAGAGTCTTCAAAGGCTTGAGCATGAAAAAGAACAACTAAAAGTCTCTGTAGGATGAGCAACAGGAAAAAGAACAAAAACTCCACAACTTTCTTAAAATGCAGAAAAGTTAAAGCAATGCACAAGAATGAATCAACAGTTGGAAAAGATACTTGTAATCTTTTAGGAAGAAAGAAAACCCATATGCTTACGACATGCAAATTCCTTTGGTATCCAAATGGCTTATTAATTATACTATGAGGCCTCTCTGCTCAACAGTGGTGACAGTATTTGTGTACTCCTCTTTTGCATTTTTCCCTTATAGCGGAAGTGAATTGAATAGCTTTGAGCTGACAGCCTGTGCTCAGGTTCTGAAGTGCCTGGTAGTTTCATTATTCCAGAGGAATGCAGTTCTTATCGAGAAGTCATAGCCGTGGACTAAAAGAGATGGTCTCTCATACTTTAGAATAATCTTATTAATAGCTTTGATGGTTAAAACCAAGACACTGAATTTCGACTGATATGCAAGATGTGAGCTAGTGCAGCAAGGACAGTACAACAGAGGAGGAGTAGCAGTGCTGCCTATTGTCATTAACCAGGCTGCCCCATACTAAGCATGTTGAAACATTTCTCAGAGTTGAGACATTTATTTCCATGTACAGTTATCAATAATTGAATTTTAACCATTGATCATCAGCTTTGCAGCAGTTACAAGGTAGCTTATGTTTTAGGTAGACTTTTTTTTTTTTTAAGATCTTTTTAATTTTAAGCAGACATAACTACATTGACAGTAGTGTCACTGAGGATTCCAGTTCTCTGAAGTCCTGGTAACTCAAGGATGAGAAATGTTTGATGAATAGAGACATTAGAGAAATAGATAGTTCTACTAAATTAGTTGTTTTTCCCATCTCCCCTGGTGCTTTGACCTTTGTTTCATTGTTCACCTTCAATTTCTGCTTGTCTTCCAAAAAGATCTTTTAGCCACAGAGATTGTTGCAAGGGACATATACAATATTGATAAAATTTGGGTTACTTGAGTGAAAAGAAGTGGCATTACCAGGACATTTTTTGCATTCAGGATGAATATTTGTTAGATGAAGTAGCAAACAGCAATTTGCAGAACTATAAATAATAGAAGCA
Organism: Neopsephotus bourkii; assembly: GCF_033783945.1. Classification (NCBI taxonomy): domain Eukaryota; kingdom Metazoa; phylum Chordata; class Aves; order Psittaciformes; family Psittacidae; genus Neopsephotus; species Neopsephotus bourkii. The sequence goes on along the minus strand of NW_026900684.1, from coordinate 13,852,089 downwards.
AGATCCTTAGAAAGTCAGAGCAGTACTTTTGTCGATTATTCCAAACGCATGATGTTAGGTACATCTGCTCATGGCAACAAGGGAACACATTCCTAGAGAATAAATTGTCAGAAATTCAAATGAAAAATATCTCATGAAGAACAAATGTCTTTTTTTATTAAGAACTTATCATCTCAAAGGGGAAAAAAAAAGGCAGTTTGAAAACAGTATTATTAAAAAAAGAAAAAACAAAACAAAACAAACAAAAAAAACCCCACAATGCAGTTAAAAGTTACCAGTGATGAAAGTCTCCCAAATGGCAGAGCAGCGAACTACTGCAACAGCAGGAGGACCTAACAGCAAGACTGTTACGAGAACCACCTTGTTATTATATAGTTAACATCTGTGCTTCCTAAATGGCAAAGTAAATGAATGTAATGGCTATTGCCTTGTATTCACATTTTGCCACCTGCAAATGCATGACAACATACTGAGTAATCAAATCAGAAAGCCAAAAAAATCCCTCTGTCTTTCCACTTTCCTTTGAACATCTGTATGAAACTGTTATATTGCTTTGCTGAAAAGTTTTACAGATAATCCCACCAACACAATCAATCTACATTATTAGTTGCAATAAGATAAGGACATAATCAGCAATGTAACTTTATATTTTGGCAAGATGGAATGAAAACACTGGAGGAGGTCTTACTTGCTGGGATATATTCAGTAGTTTTATAACTGTAATTATGTAGTAATGCTAGAGATCTCAGTTAAGCAATTACTAAAAGCTTACACACCTGGGATATTTTAAGACTAGACGTAGCCCAAAATCTTTCAAGTATTATTATTTAATCCCCAAAATGCTCAAATAGCACTGTAGGCCACAGCTGTTGACTTCCACAATTCTCAGAATTTTAAAGCAAATTAACATTACTTAAAAGATTTCTAGCTATCATGGGTAGCTAAGGCTTCTATGTGAAGGACAGCACACCCTTTTATTGACAGCAGGGAAATTTGGGCTGCCTTTCCACCCCGGGGAAAATAAGATTTAAGACTAGTATTTCAGTTAAGGACAAATAAAGGAAATGTACAATCTTCTTTCCAAGAGATCTGCTTCTTTCTAAGACTGGACCCTACACATAGTTGAGTTTGCATCTTTAAGGTGCATAAATCTTATTCTTGAAAGAACATTTCCCTTTTATTCCATGATATTTATGCACTTTGTAAATATTCATCTGTGAACCAATATGATTCAAAGCTATCTTGCATCAGTTCTCCTAAAGAATGGTGGAGTTGCAATGACTCAGTCTTAATGCTGAATTACAAAGCAAACTGTTGAACCACGTTGCTGCTTAATGGAACAAACAAGCCTGTTATTATTACATTATGAAGGAGGATCCAAGAGTGGTCACCACTCAGTAATTCAAATGTGGTTGCTCTTATAACTGGTGTCAGGATTTCCATTAAGTCTAATACAATCAGAATCCAAAGTGCATTAAGTATTTGCTCTATCTTAATTCCATGTTTGGTGACACCACAATTAAGGAAGTGAAATGGCTATATATCAACTGTTACCCTCCACAAACGATTGTAAATAAACCTTTGCTGGAATGAAGTCATTACCAAAAATATAATGTTAGGCACAGTTGAAATTTTAAGGTCCCCCATAGTTTTCAAATCTCAGTATTTGCAGCAGTCAGTAAAGAATCATTTTATCCACATTAGAAAATACTTAATAGGCACTCAGTTCTAACTGAGGGTGGGTACTAGCTGATCGTATAACAATTGCGTATACAGACATACGTTACTACATCCTCGGTGTTTATAGTAAATAAATTTGCAACAAAATTGAGATTTGCAAAACACTGGAAACGGTACAGTTCAAGGTAATTAGCCCAGCTGGAAATGCATTCTGAGAAGCCTTTGATGAAAGGTGACATAAGAGAGATGAATGGTTGTTTCCAAACAGCACAGTGCAAACAGGAAAACATCAGTACTTAATTAAGTATTTTTCATACCTGAGTTCAGACACTGTTTGTAAAATGTGCACAGAGCATTATTGTTTTTTTTAATTCTGCCCAGCTACACATGTATGCTTTTCCATGTTAAAAGAAATATATTTTTTTTATAAATTCTTTTAAAATTCCTCTACAAATAATTATTATCTTTAAAAACACTAGAAAGAAACTGAGAACAGACTTAAGACAAATGTATAGGGAGATTTTAAACACCACTTTTTACCCATTGTCCTGGGTTCAGCAGTAGCAGTCATTTTTCTCCTTCTTAGTAGTTGGTGCAGTGGTTTTGACTTTGGCCTGGAACAGCGCTGATAACACCAATGCTTTTAGTTGCTGCTTAGTAATGTTTAGGCTGACCAAGGACTTTCTGAGTCTCATGCTCTGCCAGGGAGGAGGGGAAGCTGGAAGGAAGCAGAGACAGGACACCTGATCCAAACTAACCAAGGAGGTTTTCCATACCACAGCACATCATGCCTAGGATGTAAAACTGGGGGCAGTTACCCGGAAGGGCTAGACCACTGCTCGGTTGGGCTGGGTATTGGTCAGCGGGTGATTTTAGCTCTGCTAGTGTTCTGGGGAAACACTGAGATCTGAGAGTACAAATATGATGGGCTTATAGACTGAAGTTTCATGTTCAATGCATTATTTTCTTTATATAAACAAGAAGTATAAGCTTAATTCAAAGAGATATTCCCATAAAATTTGAAACACCGTAACATTAAATACAATTGTAACAGGGAACTGTGTCTCCGAGATAAACAATCACTTTATCCTTTTTTAATTTCCATATTCTTTCTTATTTAAAGGAGTGTGCACATCCACAAACAGGCATGTAACAGTTCCTATGAGCCTGTGAAGGAATATACAACAGCTGTTGATCTAAAATTATAAATACTTCTTAAATTTTATTTTCTGCACATATGTTTTAGAGAGTTCTCTTTTCAATTCTTCAGGAAGTAATGCCCCAGGATTAGCACTGCAACAGACCAACACAGAAATGAATTCGCCTTTAAATTTCAGAAACTAACATGGCCCCGAAATAAATTTTAGTTGTCTGTTTAAGCTAGCACACTGATTCACTAAACATAACTGGTATATAAAAGCCTTACTGCAATCAATGTCCCTGTACATTAGCAGGTGTGCTGTAAGAACATTATTCTGAATTTCATCAGCTCTGATCATTAACTTATCATGTGGCAAAAGGATAATTCAAACTAACTCTAGTGCCAAGACATATTGTAAAGGCTCAGGAAAAAAGTACTCAAGCAAGAACCAAAAACAGATTTTGTTTACAAGGAGGGACTGAGGAAAAAATTTGAAAGACAGATGGCAGGACACTAGACTTGACTTAAATTCAGTCATATAACTAAAATCATATAGTACATTCAATGACATACTTCATTAGCATTTTTCTTTGAAGACTGGTATGTCTGCTGTTGTGCATATCTATATATCTACTGCTAGAGAAAGTAATGTTCAAGAAAAGTGCCAGGTACTGGAGCAGAATACAGGGCTGTTTCCCTTGGTCCTGACAGAATTCAATTTACAGTCTTGAACAGGCCTCCAAATAGAACTGCTTCCTGCATAGGTAAGAATTCCACACCATTCTTTTTAAATTACTTTTTTCTTGGAGAAGAACTGTTAGTCATGCTTTCCACCTGAGATCAGGTAGCCTGTTATGGATTAAGGATATACAACAGAGCAAAGCAAAACTCTGACTCTGGATCACAGTTTCACACCCATAATTGCATTCCAGAATGTGACATCTAAACAGCAAAACATACCAAAAGTTAATTATTGGAGCAGGCTGGGGCAATCTAGCCTGTCTAGATGAGATAATATTCTTTGACTCTAAGTCCTCAAATACCAACATCCCTGAGGAATCTCACATCACTTTATCATAGCTGTATAATTGTACAGTCCCATCCACCAAAGTAACTCCTCAATGACTTATTAAAAAGCATCTCTTCGATCATTAACTTGTCTTTCAGTTTCACTCAGAACCAGCTTGAACAAAGGCATAAAGTTGTATGTTACCCACACATTTCAAGAAGTAACTCTTGCCTTTCCAGCTACTTCTTATATACACAGGCTGGAAAAGAGCACACAATTCTATCATACAAATTTTAGACTGAATCTGTCTTACAACCCAGTTTCCACTTAATTTTAAACATTTGGATGACCAAGCGGTTGTGGAAGGGATTTAAACTGGATGGCTTTTGTGGATGTAGATAAACAATGATGCATCCACATCTAAAGAGACCTAATGCACAGTCTTTCTGCATTAGGCTAATACTAACAACTGTTACTAATAAATTCTGACATGGTTTATAGATCTCTAAAACCAGATTAAGCAATTTGCCTTCAGTAGGCAATGAGTTCAGATAATGGGTTAGCTTCGGTGGAGACAAAGAGAAAATACTCCAATTCATCACAGAGCATTGATAGAGATGTTTTCAGCTACTAAACAAATTATCAGATCTCACAAGTACTGAGGTGCAAATCATACTTCATGGCTACTCATGTGGCATATGGTTACTCCTCAGGCACACATGCTCATTCTGCTAACCCTGTAACCTCATGCTTTCACAGTGCTGGATGCATAATTGCCTGCTGGATCAAGCAGTGCTAGATATGCTGCAGTGCTGTGCTGCAGCATCATCTCTCTTACACTCATTCCCCCTTATTTGACAGCACCAGTGACCACCCTCATATGCAATCTGCTTATCAGCTTCAGTGTACAGTCCCATGAATTGGTGAAAAGGCCATTGTCATGTGCAGCAGCTGCACGTTTACTGCTTACTGGTGCCCTATATTCAAAGTAGTCTTGATAATAGGCTCAGTCCCAACACCAGCTTAATGCCACATCTCCTTCTTACTCCCATTATGTCAGACACAGCATCTCATATAATGGGAGAAAAGGTACTCCTCAAGCCTAAAAGGTCAGTTTGATTCAGCTAGCAATGCAAGAAAAGCTTTGGGTACAGTTTGATACAGTTTTGTGACATTTTGCTGATTTATTTTAGAGACAGAGGCTATAGGATCTTCAGCAAAGGCCTCCATGCAGTATTAAAATAACATGCTTAGAATTTACTTCACGTAGCATTTCCAGCAAAGTAAACTGCATAAATCTAATTCAGCACCATTTCTTCTGGTTCACAGTGTCTTCCTTAAGCAAGCTTTATTCCAGAGTTTAACAAAGCCATGCATTTAAACCAGAAAAATGAATTATGAGGCTTTGTGACCTCCTCATCTGGCTATGACAGTAAATGGCATTGAGGCAGAGTTCTATACATTCTAGGGAGTATGTCAGTTGCCACTGAAGATGATTCTCCTGCATGCTATCAAACCCAACAAGAACCAGGGAGTTATCACAACATATGATAAAGGGGGTTTTAAAATGCTGATTCAAGAAAAAGGGTTCTTCATCAAGAATTTTAAGAACTGGCCTCAATCCTGAAGTAAAGGTTATAAGAGTGGGTAATAGCATGAGTAAAGCAAACATGTAACAAGATGAAGAGGATGATGACCTATATGACCCTATTAATAATAAAACAGAATATTTTTCAGTAGTGATCTACTTCCCACCAAGGAACAAGTACTGAAACAATAGTGAAAAATAGCAGCTTTGAAACTGGACAAAGCACAGAAATGGGACATAGTCTCAAAATTGTGTTTGTGACTAAACCACAGCCAAAGCTTATGATTTCATAACCAATTTACAATTCTTGATTTTTTTTTCCCACATTTTGACTCCTGCACTTTCTCCAAAATGGCCAATATTGGTGCTTTCAAAATAACAAAATTTGCATATTGAAAGTTACTGTAATAGCAAATAATAAAGCAGCAACTGTAAGATTTTTTTAAAAAGCAACACTACACTGTTAGAGGAGAATATCTAGGGATAATGCTTTGATCTTCAGTTTTACACAGCAAGATAATGATCAAGTATCAAGAATTACTTTTATTGTAAAAAATAGGTTATAAGCTGTCAGCAGAAGATAATTCAGAAGAATTAGATAACACAAGAATTAGAGAAAGCAATGTACTCTGCCTACAGTGCTAACAGTCCCTCAGAGATGAAAGAACAGTTGGTTTGGGTTTTTTTCTCCCCCCTCAGTGTTTGACTGGCTAAGAAAAGCTCAAATCCAATGCAAGTTTCTTTTGATTTTCTAGAAAACACATTTAGACTGGGCAAATGAAGAGCTTAATGCTCTTCCTCACTGGGGACACATTTTTCCACAGCTCCAGCCTCTTGGAAAATTCACTATGTAACACCCTTCACTGGTGGATTTTATAGCGCTTCATGGAGGAAATAAGGTATATTTTTCCCTCAATTTACAGTGAGTAAAACCATATGGAACTCCAATCAAGGGGGATTCTCAAGGCTGGAACCACCTAAGAATTTGTAAACAAGGTTCCAATGCTGACGACTAACTCCCATATCCTTAAAGTGTTGCAAAATCTCAAGTTGCTTTGTGTAGACATCTGTGAAGACCAATGGAAGAAGGGTCCCTATCCTTCTCAGTAGCTTCTGAGACTATGGATTCCTAGAAACTATTAATTTCACTTTTACCCCAGCTCTATCCAGTAACACAGTTAACAAAGCCAGAAATAAAGTCAAGTTCTCAGAAGAGTAAGAATGATGATATACCCACTAGCAAAAGCAAAACCTGGTAAGACAGAATGCACTGATTTCCAGACACTGATTTGGTCAGCATGAGCTATGACAAAATAAGACTTTTGGGGGTTTCCATTTTATAATCTCAAACCTGACTTCACAGCATTTCAGACAAGAATTTTTAGCAAAACCTGGAAGAGCAGATCACTGAGATCAAAATCACACCACAAGCAAAGTAAACACCAAGATAAGTTCTAGTAAAATCTTTCCATTTGATACTCCAATGCCCCTGCATTGGGTTGACCCTGGCTGGATGCCACGTGCCCATAAAAGCCATTTTATCACTCCCCTCCTTAATAGGACAGGGGAGAGAAAATATACCAAAAGGCTAGTGTGTTGAGATAAGGACACAGAGAAATCATGCACCAGTTACTGTCATAGCCAAAACAGACTCAACTTGGGGAAAAATCAGTTTTATATATTAGCAACCAAATCATAGTAGGATAATGAGAAATAAAGCCAAATCTTACAAACAACTTTCTCAAACCCCTCCCTTCTTTTCAGGCTCAGTTTCACTCCAAATTCTCTAATATCCCCCACACCAGCAGGCAGGGGGATGAGGGACGGGGAATGGGGGTTCGGTCTCTGCCACCCCTTCCTCAGGTGGAGGGAGTGTAGGATCCTCCATGGGCTGCAGGTGGATGACTGCTCTACCGTGGACGTCCATGGGCTGCAGGGGACAGCCTGCCTCACCATGGTCTGCGCCATGGGCTGCAGGGCAATCTCTGCTTTGGCACCTGGAGCACCTCCTGCCCTCCTTCTTCACTGACCTTGGTGTCTGCAGAGCTGTTGCTGTCACGTGTTCTCACTCCTCTCTCCGGTGACAGTTATTCCCATGCAGTAATTTTTCACCCTCCTCAAATCTGTTATCCAAGAGGTACTACCACCATCACTGATGGGCTCGGCCTTGGCCAGTGGTGGGTCCATCTTAGAGCCAGTTGGCATCGACCCTGTGGAAGTGGGGGAAGCTCCTAGCACCTTCTCACAGAACCCACCCCATAGCCTCCCCACTACGAAAACCTGGCCACACAAATCCAATAAAAGCACTTAAAACTTACCATAAGTATTTACTGAAACTTAAGCTGTTTTGTTGCTAATGAAACTATTTTAAAGTAATTTATGAAATCAAATAACAAAAAAATGAGTGCATCAATATGGGGGGGGGGGGGGAAGTAAAAGAGAAGAGCTTAAATTTCCATAAACCTTTCTTTGACGCCTCATTTCTCTAACACACCTTTTTCACTTAAAGAATTGTACTTGATTTACAGAGTATTAATAGTCACATTTCATTTCTGAAACACAATGCAATTATGCTCAGAGACTCACATAATGTACTCACATCACTCACGCTTTCACAAGTTCTGGAAATCGTTATTGCACTACTGAAAAACAGGCTTGGAATGTGTTACAAGTTTAACAAAGAGAGTTACTCAGAAGGTCAAGATCTTTCCCAAAGTTTTCAAACTTCTATCTTAATAATGGCTTATAATGTCAATTCTCTCCATCAGGTTTAAGAAGAATCACTTGGAGAAGACTTCATGAATTTTCAGGAAGACATTTCTGAGCATATTAGATCCTCACATTCTTTCCCATTCCTCTACTGTTCAGAAATTGAGTAGCATCTCTCATATCCATATGAGGCTTTACATAGATACCTTCTGACTGTCCTCTAGCAATTTTCCAGCACCCCATACAGAAGTACTTTGGTGTTTTCTTTTTTAATTGTGTGTTTGGATTTTTTTATTAAAGTCACTATAGCACAGAGGTACAGGGAAGAACTAGAGAAGGATATTGGTGCAGTTTCGTGAGCTGATTGTGTCAACCTAAATCCATAACGCTGCTGCTGTAAAAAAAAAAAAAAAAGTTATAACCCCCCTGTTCCTCTCACCCTGCCAATGTGTTTCCTCCTCTTCTCATCACTACTAGATCTCTAATGCCCTGCAAAGAAATTATAAAACCAATCTATATTTCAATGTTTGAATTGTTAACTCTCAAATTAAATTCTGTTTTAATTTATAAAGTTTCCTGGCCTGACATGGCTAGAATTTCCCATAGGTTCCTGCAACTACACCTGGCTACTGCTGCTGAGCATGTGAACGTTTATTACAAAAAGAATCTCTTAGGTAATTCAGCAATTGGTGGGGCTCAGTGCTCACATGAGGCACTGGACATAACTATTGCGCTTGCTCCAAAACCCAAATAAACAAAAACAAAGCAACGAAAAAAACCAAAAACAACAATACACAGGAAAAACCCAACCAACAAAAAAAAATGAATAGAAAAGCAGCAAATTATCTCCTTTGCCTTTTCCGGCTGTCTATCATTTAATTTTCCAATTTTCCTTTCTCCATTCCCCAAAAGTCTCAAACTGGTTTTCCAGGAGAAGGTATTTGCCTTTATGCATAGTTATTACAGACTTAGCTATCAAATCTGAATGTTTTCTTCCTCTTGCTCTTGAACTTCTGTTACACAAAGAGAGTGATGCTTGGTAAGACCTTTTTTCCATGGTTCCACAATTTGAGCACCTCTCATATGGGAACTGAACACAACCAGGCATTTTAAGTTATCCATACGCCGATTTCTGAGAATAAGCACACAAACTGCTATCATTTATTGTAATGTCAAATTTCCAGTGGAGAATTACATACTTTGGGGTCCTGCTCCCATAAGAGAAAATCTGTACAGGTCCACTGAGTTTAGCAGAACTACATTGTTTATATCGTTAAAGGATGTGATACACTGTAATTTAAGACTCAAACACAGATACAATAAAATTTAATGTAGCTTGGGAAGGACCTATTTTAGAAACAGCTTGCAAGCATCAGATAATTACTCTCTTCATATAGTTACAAGGATGGATTAATTTTACATCTTGCTCATTTCCATTTAGTATGATGCAGATGAATCAATGCTACAGGAGGAAAAAAAAAAAGTAGGAATGTTTTTCAAAGTGTGTAAACACATTTACAGTCCTTTGCTGCATATTCATTCCATCTCATTTTTACTTAATTACCTATATCCTTGAGTAGCAATGAAGACAACTTCTGAAAGAATCCCTTGCTACTGAACTATAAAATAACAAAACGTCAGAAAGGCTAGCTCTTCTGTAGGGACTGACTCACTAAAGGTAAATGGTGATCTCTCCCCATGTTTTTTCCATCAATTATATAAATATATTTATTTTTAAAAAACTTTGAGAGTGTCATGACTTTTAGTTGTCAGAAAACTTAAGATATTCATCAGCCATATCCCACTGTGAGAGGAGATAGAAATTAAAATTTCCTTTAGTTTTTACAACCCTCATTATGGTTTTATTCTTTAAAATCTATCTGATGGAATATCTGTTCTGCTGGTTATAAGGAGCCAGTGGTAGAAACATTTGGTATTCTCCACTTTTCACTCTTCTGTAAATGTCTCTAGTCCTGGTCATGTCATTTTATACATTTAGAATACACAAAAGGAGATCAGTTGGCTCTTTCTATAGGAATGAAGCAATTCTTTATGGCTGTAAGCTTTTCTCCCCTGTGAAGGGTTCCTCAGTCAGTCCTAGGAGACTGCAAAGTAATGGGAGAGCTTTAGACGAGTAATTTTCCCTTCTACCAATTCTATTTAATAAGTGCAGTACTTTGAAAATGGAAATTGCTATATAAGAGCTAAATACTATTGCCATTACTTCGTTGCCAAGGGACAGCTGCTATTAAGAGCTTACTCTGTACAACTATTAATTTAGCATTTTCCATTACATGCCCTGCTTTACTTTATTCTAACAATGCCAAGGTTTAACTATTTGGACTGCAATATCGTTTGTAGTGTATTTTATTTTAAAAACTGAACAATGACAGCCATTTATTTCATATAATAATACATGCAAAATCCATGTTTTTTAAGGATACAGATTTCCTGTAATTTCTGAAGTGTTTTTTTTTTTTTTTCCATAAATACAAAGAATATCTCCAGCACAGTCATTTGAAACCTGACTGGGAATGCAGTATTTCTTCTGCAACTACAAAGATAGATACATTTTCCTTTTAATAATTCTTCCAGTATTGCCTGATATATAACTGCACAAAAATTAATAAATTCAACATAGGTTTTATTGACTTTGGTGGCTAAATAACAAGACTACCACTTCAACAAGCATTCTCACATACAGGGAGACTGCAGACCACAAAGGCACTACTGCTCCTTCCTCTTTCCCAGTTGCTTTTGCTAAAAGCCAAGGGACACAATGGGAAAAGATCTAGAAGCAGAAAACAAGCTGCAATTCTATTGCAGCTGTCATCTCAGTGTTTTTCTTTTCCAGACGTAATAAAGGATAAAGCATCTTATTGGACAGTTAAACGGTAAGGAGCTATAATGGAAATAAGAAGACATTGACAACTTTGATCAGCAGAGCATTAAAAGAGGAACAGACTGGAACAGCTGCACCCAGATGAAGTGGGGAAGGAGCTACCACATGAGAAGGGACTAATTGTATAATAGAGGCCATGCCAGAAAATGCTAAAAGTTGAAGAGTCACTGGAGTCTATAATCGACCACAGACCTTGAGTTGCTATTTTTTTCCACTGACATTCTGTGATACAAATATCAGACTTAGGGACAGGTATGGACAGGTATGTACTTCATTCTCTCTAAGCCAGAGGCTGCCAGTGGCTTAAATAGCCACTGCTTCTGTCACACTGTTTGAACACAAAGGAGAAATCCCCTTCATGCACCTGAGAACTCCAGGCTATGTAGGAGCAACACATTAACTTGTAGTAGCACACATTAACTTGTTCTGGTTTATTTCTTGCAGTGCTTAAAATTTAAAGGTATACAAAAACTATAAAGGACACCATAAGTTTTAGGAAACTGTAAGCTTATGTAGTCGAGTTCAAACTTGACTTCATTGAACGCACCCAATCAAATACAGTATTAAAGGAACAAGTGCTAATCTGTGTCATTAAGTCTATAAAACAGAACTCGGGAAAAAAGTGTTCTGGCTCAAATAAATGGTTATCATCTCTGCCTTACCTTAATACACTAAACAGTTCTACATGGTCAGATAAAAAAAAAAAAAAGTTGCACTTGGAAAGTATTTTACAGGATATGCTACAGAATACATTCTTTTCCTGAGAATATGTTCCTTCCCAATATGCCTGCTTTTCTGCCTATCCCCACCAAAGGCACTGGGAGGCAACATGGAGGGAGGGAAGAGAGTTCATTCTTCTCACTGGCTCCAGAAAGTGCCCAAGTAGAAATTTCTATACCAATTACCCACTTACCTGTAACTAAAGGTCTTACCTTGAAAAGTCTTGTGTATTTAACGTCAATGATGAGAAATAAAACAACATGTTGAATAAAGGACTAAACTACTTTGGGCCCTGAAAACTATATTCTGCATATCCTGAGAGAGGACATGACATACCGGTTAGAGAGGGAGAATTTAGATGTTTTATTTTTCTAGAACTGAAGTAAGGATGTAAGCTCGTTCACTCTACAGAATTAGGTCTATAAAATATGTTAGGTCATTTGTATTAAAAAATTAATAGCCTGCATTAATAACATGAAAAACTAATATTAGAAAGCAATATCAAAAGTTAATTAAAAAATGAAAATAAAAAGAAAGTGTCAATCCACAGGGAAGAAAACAGTCATTTAATTTTTGTCATACAGTTTCTGGTTGAATTTCATAGTTATTCGGAAGAGCACCAGGAAAAGGAAAACAAAACCATCTAATGAATGAAATCTCTTCCTATTTTAGTGAGTGATTTAACATGGTCACAAAATTAATTCATACTTAATTGAATTCATAAGGGAAGAAAACTCCTATAATCCACATTCAATAGACTTTTAAGACATGGTGAATGTCGAATAGTGAAACGTCCCCTCCAGGATGATATATAGATCTTTATTAGGCTTGGTACTCAGCATCTTCAGTGATTTCCTAGAAGATTCAATAAGTAATAAGCTGAAGAAACATACAAATCACACCAGAGATAAAGCAATACCAACTGAGATAAAAAAATTCAAAGCATAATCTGAAAATAATGAAATTGGATTAGACTGGAAAAATAATTTGGAATAGTTGTTGAACAAAAATAGGACTTTTCAGAGCAACTTCACATTAGCAGAGTAAGAGAAAAGAATATAACATGATACACATTTTATTTGTGTGAACTGGTAGCAAGAAAGCCTTTTGCAGCTTTAGGCTTTCTATACCAAAAGTTTCATACGTAAGTGTTTGGGTACTTGGTTTATTGCACTTCCACAGCTGCTTCTGGAACAGCATGTTCAGTTCTGGGCATATGACCAGAAAGTTATTGCCAAATTAGAACAGACTTGAAGAATAGTGAAGGAATTAAATGCCTGAGGGATTTTTATGCTACAAGACTTAGGTGAACATGAACTGCTCTCCCAGGGAAGGAGAGCATGTGAATATTTATATCCAAATAATTTAAATATAATTATCAAGTTAAATACAATGTTTGGAGAGGATTCAATTTTCATAGGAAACAAAAAATATAAAAAAAATTAAAAGATTAAGTATTTATCTGGGAAAATATTCTATGACTAGAGTAAAAGTACTTGATGCAATTTTCTTTCTATGACACTGAGAAAAGCTTCTCTGTCAAATTTAAAATAAGGATAATCAAGAGCTTTACAGATTAAGAGAAGACAAGAAGACACACCCAGGACAGGCACAAGGTTAGTATATAGCACGAAACAGCGATGCTTTAATATCTGAGGAAAGAAAACCAGTGCAAAAACAGAGAGCTCATGAATGCCATAAACTCCTAAACAAAATCAACATTTCTCAGCACTTCACATGATATCTCTGGACTTCTGCTGATTAGTACTTTCCATTCTATAGCACTTAGTTCTATAAAATGTTTTTCAATAATTAACACATACTTGCAGGCTACTCTGACCAGAAATTATGCCATCAATTATAGCAAATATGTATTATGTAAGTGAGAACTGAACTAGGCAAGGTAACCCAAATCAAAATCAAAGCCTAACTTTCTTACAAACTGAGCCCACCTTACTCTGAAAGTAACCAGCTACTGAGAATCAAATGAATAAACACAGGGGCAAGACTTCAGAGGCAAGAGTTCAGAGAGAGAGAACCTACTTAAACAGGAGCTTGCTACAAAAAATAAAAGTCTCTACCAGAGGATAACATAAGCAAAAAAAAAAAAAAAAAAAAAAAAAAAAGTCATCCTAATACACTCACAATTCAAACACCTCTCAGGCGTGAAAGATGGGAATTTTAAAAAGGTTAATTTCAGCTCTCAGGTATGCCTGACTAAAGTCAGATTACAATGAGAAATTGCTTTAATTATGGCAAGCCAGCTAACTGCATCCCTAAAGTTTTTAGCTGTAATAGTCATAGGTAAGGAATTTTGATTGATTCTATCATAACCACCACATCCATACCAAAGCACCATTTGGGATCAAAATTTGCCCTTAGTTGCACCATTTCAAATTAGTATTAATCTCTCTAAATTAACTTAGATTCTGTTTACAAAAGCCTTCAGACTCAAAAAGCAATCAGAAAGGAAGTGCAACTCTAATAACTAAAACAGTGGGGGATATTTCTTACAACTCAGATAATTACAGGAAAAAAAATGAAGAACTTGAAGCCTTCTTTAGGCAAATTAATCCTTCTCAGAGACACTGTTCCCAGGAAAATTCTCTCAGTATGAGACCAGAGAGTATCATTAAAAAAAATATTTACATTTAATCTCTTTGCTTAAACTTCTGTATATTAAAATAGTAAGGACGAGGCCCTGATCCTTCCACATTAGTGCTCAACTAACAAGCTAGAGAGTAATTCCCACCTACTAGCTGGCACAATGATTTTATAAGACTCTTCCAACCAGAATAGGTCAACCCTTAAAGCTAATTATAAACACTGCTGTTGTCAGGTGCAATTCTTGAGTTAGAATCCCCACCCTAAATGATGCAGAAGGGGCATCTGCACGTTGTTTCCCATATCACTATGTGATGAATACAAAAGGGACACTGACACTTTCACTTCAACAAGTTTTACAAGTGCTTCCACAAAGCTTTGAGTATACCATAGAATCATAGAATAGTTAGGGTTCGAAAGGACCTTAAGATCATCAAGTCCCAGCAAAATGAGTCTCTTCAGGTGTAATACACAACAAAACACCACGAGAATTTCCATGGAACTGTCTCAATGAAAGTTCCCATTACCCTCCTGAAGAAGTCTTGTTAGACTATGTCATTTATCTTGAGTATTTTCTGAGTGCCATGCCTTACCAACACCCTTTCCTAGCCCATTATTTGTTTAAATGAACCTTTCCAACACCTGTTCCTTCTGCTATGACAATAAATTTAGCCATACGCTAGTTCCCAATGTTCTAATGTAATTTTTCCCACTTATAGAAAGCTATCTAAACACACTCTCACACACACACACACACACACACACACACACACACACACCCCGTCCCCCACAAAAAAAACAACCAACCAAACCCAAAAACCTACAAGGCGAGATTTCGCCATTAGGAAAAACAACTGGAATATTTAATTTGATAATTACCTATACACAGGGCCTCAGATCTATAGATTTTGATATGGTGAAGGTAATTACTAGACAATATTTTATGATTAATAAAAAATAAAGGAGCATAACAACAGCAAGACAAGTAAAATAAGATTTCAAAACACTATATTCTGAGAGAACCCTTTGCCAGTGTATCTTACAATATTAAGGTAAGATTTGTTGTAGAAATAGTATTTCAGTAGCTTGAAAATCCCAGATTTATGCACAGTGATGGAGGGTATAGCCATGCCCTGAATTACCTGTCTCACTCAAAGAATGGAATTGGAAATAAACTTTCCAAGTGGCAGATTTAAAATACAAAAGAAAGACTTTTTCATATATGACAAGATTCAACTAAAGAACTCCTACTTACAGACGTTTTTATATAAAAGTATAAATAGGATTAGCTGCAGAACAGACCAGTTGTGGGGGAGGAGAAGGGGATATCAAACTGATATATAAATATAATTTTGAGCTCCAAGTCCTTAAATTTCTGGTTACCAGGAACTGAGAAGACATACACAAGGAGAATGACTATGTTCTATTTCTTGGAATTTTTCAGAAGTATTCACTACTGGCTGTCATCAAAACCAAAATATTAAACTAGGCAGATATGTAAACTGAATTAATCACTCCTACTATACTTATATGCAATGCCAAGAATGATATTCACATTTCCTCTATAGTAAGTTGACAAAGTATGTGCCTTCCTTTAAAGCCAGCATGTTGAGTAGAATAGCTGAGCCATGAAGTAAAAAATAATAAAAAGAGATAATTTGTAAGTCTGTGGTTTGCCAAACTCACCAACTATAGGTTCTCTTCTTGGCAATGAAGATTCAGTACTACTTTAGGTTATGTCCACAGTCACAAAAAAAAAAAATAACCAAGATGATAATAAACCAATGGGGGAAAAGGAAGGTAAGTATAGATTAAAAAGAGGAAAGTATAGATAAAAGTTTATAATAAAGTATGTTTTAATTGATGAATAATGTAAAACTAAATGGACAAAACAATATGCAAAAGAAATGAAGAAAATATCATAAAGCAAAAATAAAAGTTAAGATGGCCAAGGATAGTAAGTGCATAGAGGAATAAAACCAAACTCTCTTCCCTAAAGCCCCTCCAATACCCAGCTTTAATTTAAAAAATACTACTAATAATATTTAATGCTCAAATAGAAAGGAAGGGAGCCTATAAATCACAAAAACTGAGTAGACTTCTTGGAATTCAAGAAATGTACTTATGAGTTCATTTGTGAGATGAAATTAAAAATGTTATTAAAAAAAATGAAGTTTGCAGCTGCTATTTTAAAGTTTTTATGTAAAACAGTAAGTAACTTAATACCTTTTACAACTGGATAGCTATGCATAATGTATACTAATAAAGTACCAGAAGCATATGCTGCTTTGAGAAGTGGCAAAGTGTGGTTTTGCTAAAGCAAGACAAGATCCAGTTGGCAAGGTACAGCAATGGCAGTGGTAAGTCCTGTGGCTGGATGCTAGATGGAGGCATACAGGGAGGTTCACAGATCCAAGCAGACTCGAGGAAGTGCAAAGCATCCCACTAGAAGCCAGCAGCTCTCACAACAGAGGCTGATGTACCTTGGGCAAGCAACTATGGGAGACTGAAACTGCCCTAGGGAGTGCTGTGAATAGGACATACAAAAACAGATTGAAAGGGTGCTGCAGTTTGCACAGATTTGCATGTGAGATCTATGCAAACTGCTTGTAAGTCCGCAGCCCAGGGAAGTGCCCTATGTCTCTGTCATAATGGTGAACGCTCACCTCAAGAATCAAAAACTGTTCCTACAGAAAAAAAAACTCTTGAGATACCTGGCACGTCCACCCAGATGGAAGTGGTAAGGAAAGATATTTCAGTACAGAAAAACGCAAAAGCTCGTCTTGAGCTGAAATTGGCCAGAAAAGTAAAAAAATTAGAAGGGTGCTTCATGTTCATAAATAACAAGCAGAAACAAAAGGAAAGTACTGGCCTGCTGTTAAGCAGGAAAGGGGAGTTAGTCACCAACAGTGCTGAAAAGGCACTTTCTTCACCTCTGTATTTATTAGCCCTGTTGGGACACAGGCTTTGGGAGCAAAAATCTAAGTTAATGCAAACACAGACCCACTGTCAGTGAATGAAGAGTTGGTATATGAACTATTACAGGTCCTTGACCTCTAGAAATCAATGGGCTCTGAGAATATCCACCTGAGGATGCTAAAAGAGCTGGCTGACATCATTGCAAGGCCACTCTCCACAACTGCTTTAGAAGTAATAGAGATTGGAGACATCCCAGAGGACAGGAAGAAAGCTAATGTCATACCCATCTACAAGAAGGGCTTAACGGAGTATCCAGGGAATTACAGGCCCATCAGTCTTACTTCAGTCTCCAGGAAAGTTGTGGAACAAATCCTGTTAGTTATCACAAACCAAATGAAGCATGTGATTGGAAAAAGCCAGCACAGATTCACCAAGGGCAAATAACACTTGACAAACCTGATTACCTTCTACAACCAAGTAACCTGTGTGGATGATATGAGGCAATTGGCGGACACTGTCTACCTGGATTTCTGCAATGCTTTTGATAAAATTTCCCACCACAGCCTCCTCCTCAAGAAACTGATTTGTTACAGTCTATACAGGGGTCTGTGTGGTGAACGGGGAAAGGACTGACCAGTTGCATCCACAGGGTGTGTTAAACAGCTCCTTTTCAAAATGGTGACCCCTCACTAGTGGGGTCCCTGAACTATCGATATTTGGAACAGATCGATATCTGTTTACTATATTCATAAATGATCCAGAAGATAGGATTAAGTGTACCCTGACCAAGTTTGTAGACAATACCAAACTGAGTGGGGAAATGGACATTATGGAAGGGACAGACACCCTGCAGGATGACCTCGGTAGACTGGAAGAGTGGGTTAGCAAAAACCTTATGAAGTTCAACAAAGACAAGTGTGAGGTCTTCCACCTGGAGAAATACCGTCCAAGAGTGCAACACAGACCAGGATCAGCCCGGCTGGGGAGCAGCTCTGTGGAAAAGGACCTGTGTGTCCTGGTGCACAACAAGCTCAACATGAGTGAACAGTGTGTAGCTGTGGCAAAGAAAGCCAACAGGATGCTGGGTTACATCAACAAGGGTATCACCAGCAGAGATAAGAAGCCATAGAATCATAGAACAGTTAGGGTTCAAAAGGACCTTAAGATCATCGAGTTCAAACCTCACTGCCATGGCAGGGACACCTTCCACTACAGCAGGTTGCTCCAAGCCTCATCCAACCTGACCTTGAACACTGACAGGGATGGAGCATTTACCACTTCTTTGGGGAACCTATTCCAGTGCCTCACCACCCTTACAGTAAAGAACTTCTTCCTTACATCTAACCTGAACTTCCCCTGTTTAACTTTAAACCCATTACCCCTTGTCCTATCACTACAGTTCCTAATGAAGTGTCCCTTTCCAGCATCCTTGTACTTCAGATACTGGAAGGCTGCTATGAGATCTCCACGCAGCCTTCTCTTCTCCAGGCTGAACAGCCCCAACTTTCTCAGCCTGTCTTCATATGGGAGGTGCTCCAGCCCCCCTATCAACCTCCTCTGAACTTGCTCCAACAGCTCCATATCCTTTATCCCACTCTCCTCATGTTTTCACTTTTGGACCCCACTATCCAAAAAAGATGTGGACAGGATGGAGAGGATGCAAAGATTAGCAAAGGAGTGGGAAGCCTGCCATACAAGCAAAGGCTGAGAGAGCTGGACTTGTTCAGCCTTGCAAAAAGAAGGCTCAGGGGAGAATTTATCACCAGTTTCCAGTATTTAAAGGGTGGCTACAAAGAAGATGGAGACTTCCTTTTTACAAGGAGTCCCATGGAAAAGACAGAGGTAATGGGCACAAGGCAATCTGTGTGAGATTCTGCTCAGACACTAGAGGAAAAATTTTCACAATAAGAATAATCAGCTATTAGAATAACTCCCCCAGGGAAGTGGTGGGTTCCCCAACATTGGACACTTCTAAGATTCAGCTGGACAGGGGGCTAGGATATCTAGTCTAGGTCATGCTTTGCCTGGAAAGGTTGGACTAGATGATCCTTGAGGCCCTTTCAACCTAGTATTCTGGGATACCATGATTAAATGTATCAGCCAAAGTAAGCCTTGATTATCTCTATATTTGCAGGCTATTAGCTATTCAAGATTTGAAACTTCAAATTGTTGAAACAAAACAACATTCTGTCTTTCACTATCTTTGATTCTGAGGGCAGCCACACATAAAAATAACTTTAAGTGAGATGGAAAAAAAAGTAAAAAAAAAAAAAATCAGTGTCTAACAAAATGTATTCTTAATAATTCCTGTGAGGTTTTTTTTCCTTGTAGTTTCAATTTTTAAAATAAAATTAATTATTAAACTCAGTGTCAATTAGTATTTTAATGATCGTAAGTCAGGAGTGAAACAAGGTTCCACTGTGCCAGATCTAAAGAAGTTCTCTGTTCCAAGGAATTTACCATTTCAATACATTCAACATGTACCTATATGTTGCTAGAAGTAACCAATAACATGTAGTGAAGTTTATATACTCTGTGTTTCTACTAGCTAACGTTTTTTGATGAAAACTCTGAAAAAAATGAGCTGAAAAATAACAAAACCATACACAAGTTAATCAGAGGGTAACTTGTACATAAGGCCATTACACCAAAGTATCGCTTTACTTTGAAGAGTCTTCTAACCAAGTATCAAATAAAACATTAGTAAATAATATTTTTCTACATCATCCCACAAACCAGTCTCTGCCCAGAAATGCATAATAATTTGAAACAGCTTTTTTATAACAGTGAAGATCAACTTTAAGTTATAAGCAGCTAATTTTAACTCCTACAAATCAACTATGAAAGGTAAGGACATAGAATACATAAAATACTTCTTATAAAGTGATACCAATTAACACTGAAACAAGTGATGTGATACATGGTATTACTTTTGTCTCCTTATGAGTCCTTTCCTCCCCTCTGATGAAATTTACCAGCCATAACAAAGCCAATGAGGTAATGCTCAGTGACTTCAGCTGAGTCAGCTTTTCATGATTCCTACTGCAGCCCAGAAGGCACAGTGAGCAGGCTATTAAATCCCACTACAGTCACAGGTCCATTATGGCAGAGATACGAATACATTTTAGGGAATAAAAAAAATCTCAATAGTACTTAAATATCTGACTATACCAAACTTATACTCTAAAGTCTACACCAGCAAAAATCAAGACTCCTTAAATAAGGATTTTACATGCTGCCTGTGTTTATCCTGCTGAAAATAATATGCATATATTTGCCAGATAAAAGGCACATGAGCTTATCTTATAGTCAATTATTGCTTCTTAAAACAATTTGAAAAATAAAAAGGAAGAAAATCCAACTACTAATTCCTTACAAGTGATCCTAAACTACATAGCTTTTATGATGTGTCTGTGACTTACAAATTTTAAGGCACAGAATTTTTGAAATAGGTTTATAAAAAGTTATACAGAATCATAAAATCACAGAATCATATAATAGTTAGGGTTGGAAAGGACCTCAAGATCATCAAGTTCCAACCCCCCTGCCATGGGCAGGGACACCTCGCTCTAAACCATATCACCCAAGGCCTCGTCCAACCTGGCCTTGAACACTGCCAGGGATGGAGCATTCACAACCTCCCTGGGCAACCTATTCCAGTGCCTCACCACCCTCACAGGAAAGAATTTCCTCCTTATATCCAATCTAAACTTCCCCTGTTTAAGTTTTAAACCGTTACCCCTTGTCTATCACTACAGTCCCTACCTAATGAAGAATTCCTCCCCAGCATCCCTATATGCCCCCCTTCAGATAACTGGAAGGCTGCTATGAGGTCTCCACGCAGCCTTCTCCAGCCTGAACAGCCCCAACTTTGTCAGCCTGTCTTCATATGGGAGGTTCTCCAGTCCCCTGATCATCCTCATGGCCCTTCTCTGGACTTGTTCCAACAGTTCCATGTCCTTTTTATGTTGAGGACACCAGAACTGCACACAATACTCCAAGTGAGGTCTCATGAGAGCCGAGTAAAGGGGCAGGATCACCTCCTTCGACCTGCTGGTCCCGCTCCACGTGAGCTCCATGTCACAATTCACGTTATGAATTGATTAAATACTCTAGAACTAGAATAGAGACATTTTACCTAGTTGCTCCTAGAAGAATATGAATGGTTAGTCTCACAGGACAGATGTATATTATATTGCATACAGAGCAGCTGTCATAAAATTCTTGTTTTCTCAAGCACAGTAACCTAAACTGGTTAGTTTCACTGGTAAAAACTGACATCAATTGGTCATCCTGCAGTCAGTAATGCTATATACACTTACTTTTACATACAGTGATTTTCACAGGATGATACCCATACTAAAAAGCTATATATGAGAATTTGTCACAGAGGATATGGATTTGCCAGAATTATGATCATTAATGCTGTGTCTACTTTAGCCATTGCACTCACAAAAATACTTCAAGTTTCATGGTATCTGTACAATTCAATATTGCTGTGGATAGTGGCAGGGGCCTTGCTCCCTTTTTTTTTTTTTTTTTTTCTATATTCTATTTAAATTCCAGCGGGAACGTAATAACAAGACAGATCTCTGTGCAAACCTTCCTTCTCAACTTAGCACATTTCGTGCCAGGCATACCTTCCACTGAGCATGCACCAGTGCAAGTTAACCAATAGGTTCAGCCAAAACGGACTCAATTTTTGAAAGGGACATGAAAAATAAAGCAGGTACCTAAGTAGAATTACAACCTCTCTCTCTAAAACATAAAAATGACAAATAAAACGTATAACAAATAAATAAAACTGGGTTTGAAACAGTAAACCAGGCTGTATTGTTCAGCAGAAATGCAGCATTAGTTTCCTATGCAATACTAACCCTAGTACCTTCTGCAAACATTTCAAAATCATTCTTCATGACAACATCACAAAACACACACTTATTCACTTTTGGGGGGTCTTTAGATTCATTAAATCTGCCATGATGAAAAAGCATACTTTGTCAGTGCAATATTCTCCAGGTGATAAGCCCCTAAGCAAGCAAAATCTAAATATATGATAACCATTTAAATAGTGCTTTACATTCAAATTTATAAAATGAAACTATAGCCAACTCATTATTGATATTTGTAGCTCATAAGCAATTTAAAAATGAGTCATTAACTCAAAATCAAAAAGCTAACAGTTTCACCTTGCATAATGTACATGGAATAACAAATAGGTGTTGCCAAAATATACTTATTAGTGAAATATTTCTCATAAGTTTCTCCCCCTTTACAGTTCCACCCCTGAAAAATAAGTCTAAATGTTTTTCTATGTATAAAATCATGATACTGACAAAGAAGGTCAGTCTAGTATTTTCTATGTTTGGACAGTACATTTTTCAATATAACAAGTATTTTAAAAAATAAACCTGAGTGTGATGACATGTACTACTCATTTGTCTAAGACAGGGAAAAGCATAAAAACTATTGCATGTTTGTTCAAAGGCCGTTTTGCCATCCAACATCGAATTCAAAGGAGCAGCGCCCAAAAGCAGATTATGCTTTCGAAAATTCTTGATGTTAAACACAGCAGGAACTCAAGGGTGTTTTGTTTAACTAACTTATCGGATGCATCAATAACATATAAATCATAAATTCCTGCTAAAGGATTGCGTCAGTGTACAGAAAACTACTAGCTCCTCAGTTTAAGATCTCATGTAGTTTTCCTGCAGTTGTTTTAATTCTTGCATCTTGTATGCACCAATCTTTGAAGGGACATCTTGGATACCTTTGTAACTATTTCTTCCTTAACTGATTAGTCAAAATAGCAGTGCTACTTCTTGGTGAAACATTACATGAAGGATTCAGAGCGTAGAAATGGGTCTTTTAAAGATCTGTTTTAAACATAAAACACTCCGTACATCAATCACACAATATTTGTCCTAAGACTCCAAAACCCCTTTCCCGGCTTAAGGCTTTGGATGATATTTGTAGAATTAATTGTATTGCAGACTGCAACTGGCAAGTCTGAAAATACTTTCTTCATGACTTATTTTCCTACTTTCTTCCCTGAGTTTAAATTGAGCAATTTTCCCCCTCATATTGATTCACAAAGATACTTTATTTTGCAGATATTTACATTGGAATTGCCCGAGTCACAGGTTCATCCATTCCTCCTGATAGAGCTCTGATCACATTTCCTGAGGAATTTTTTCATTCATCCATCACTGATACCCCTTCTCACACTTCATTTTTAGTCTTTTTTTCTCCCTCCTGGAAATTGCTGTCCATATGGCTAGAGAGATATTAACCCTGTCGTTTTAGAACATCCGAGTAGTGTACTCTGGTGTGTACTTGTATTACCAAAACTTGTTCCAGTCTAATTCAGGCTTTTTTAAGAAAACATTCTTACTGACTTACTATGTAAATCCACAAATCACCTACTAGTTCAGCATGAGAATTCTGTATTGTACACAGCAAAGCTCATTTGTTACACACACTTGTTCAAGCTATTTTAAATACTGAATTCAATTTACAAGGATGTATTTTAGCATGGCATTTGTAAATCCCAATCTGGAAGACTATGCATAGGTAAAAACTGATACACTTTGATGGCCTCACATGCACTTTACAGAAGTATTTGGTAGCAGCTGTCTGAAACCTTACATGGTCAAGCAACTAGAGATAGACTATCTTCAGCAGACCTGCCCAAATTTGTAGTGTATAAATAAATTTCACACAGCTACAGAACAAAGCATACCTGCTAAGTAACACATGTATGTTATATCTGTCTGCAATAACAAGTGTTAGCAGCCCAGGTTGGATGGGGCTACTGGAAGGTGTCGCTACACATGGCAGTGGGGTTGGAACTAGGTATCTCTAAGGTCCCTTCTAACCCAAACCATCCATGATTCTATGAAAAAGAAAGGGAGAGAAAAGAAGAGTGTGCGTGAGCATGTGCACACATGCACGTATGACCTTCCCCCAGCAATTCTGCCTTCAGCTGGCTATGTCACGTCTCTTCTACTGACTGCTACTGATATTTCTATACAGTTACAATTTCTCCTATTGAAGACTCAGTATAAATGTAACAGTTAACTACAACTTCCATCATTTTCTATGCAAGTAAGGTAGAATAGAAACAACAATGATGCTACTCAGGCAGACCACTGAAAAGAGTTCATGTTCCCAGCAGACGAAATGGAAAGTTTGAAGAATTGCATGAGTTGTTATCCACTGAAAAATGCTAATTACTGTTTCCATGACACAGCAGCAGTTTTCTACAGAGCTTACCTCTTGCCTGAACCTTGGTACAGAAGGTCCATCTCTGTCCTGGAGATCACCCACTACTGTCAGTTATCACATCCAGCAAGTTATTTGCCAGTAAATGTAATGCTCCCCTTGAACTCAGCTAAGAGACCAAGACAGGTATAGAACTGTTAATTCTGTAACATAGATGAAGCATACTGGCTACAGCATGGATGGGAAATTTGTGCTGATACTGCCTGTTTGTAATTTGATGATTTTAATGACAGCAATTTCTAATACTTCTTTAGTCAACAATGAACTTGTGAATTTAAATATTTTCATCCTTTTGAAATGATTATGTGCAAATGAATTGAATATTTTATGCATCATATAATGCCTACAGCTGGTGAAAATTCAGCAGCTATATATTTTGGTGTATCTCTTTAACAAGTCTTTTCTGCTGAAATTGAGACTTAGCATTGAGAAACGCAACTCAGTTATAGCATACACAGTAAAGCAAACACCGTTAAGTGATTCCCCAGGTGATGATATAAGGTCAACTTAGGACAGTCACTTAAACTGGTTGCTGCATAACTCTATGCAAAGTTGCTCAAGGAGCTACTGAAGTCAGCTGACAGATAGCCACTGACATCCTAGGCTTTAAACAGAAAATACCAAAGTCCTGTCCTTGTTGTTAGTAGTGCCGTATGTTACTTTTATGTACCAGATAATTTAACAGGAATTACATTTTTCCTTTTTTTTTCTTTAATCATATAAACTCAATTCAAGTGAAAACATTTGTTTGATTTGAAACCACAAACAAAATATTGTGCATTCTCAAATTATGATAAATCAGCAAAAGCTTTACAGATTTGTAAACAAATTTTATGAACTATCCCATAAAACTAATGTCAAAGGCATTGTTTTCAAATTGTGAATTAAGGGAATAATTATATATTTAAGTTGGCTGAATGGCTATGACTGTCATAATGGTACAGAATGTATTTGAGACTTGATACTGTATGTCAGCAGAGGAAATTGAAAATAGTTTAATTGATAGGTTTCTACCTTTAAGAGGTTCCTTTTCTATTAAGAAAGGAAATGGTACTATTGCCTTTAAATGCAGTTAAACCGCTATTAAATGCCTCTATTTTTAAATGCATCCCAAAGCTATTTGATGTCTCTTCCTGAATCTTATTAGCAGTCAAGAAAATTCAGATCACCAAAACATTTCAAAGTACTGCCCAGAGCAGACCAATTTTTACCGTCTGCAGAAATGCTAATCAGGTAATCAAGGAACTTTTTCCATAGGCAAGTATGAACTGGTCATTTAGTTTTCATAGTGATGAAAATATTCTCTGCAGAGATTCAAAACAGAGAGATGGAAGCTCAGTCTCAGCAGCACAAGGTAAAATCATCAAGGTTCCTTTAAATAAATCCTTCTTTTGAATTTAATTCAGTGTGTAACAAATCCATATTTACTAAAAGGAAGTGGCATAACATGGCAACTTCAGGACACTGAGACAGCATGAAAAAGTGGAAGGTAAGAGAAGAGGCAGAGGAACAAGGCGATTTCATTCTTTCTTTAAGAACTTCAAGAACATCTGAGATTTTTCTTTTGGTCCATTTCTTATCAGTCTGTCATGGTTTAACCCCAGCCAAGACAGCTTGTCCACTCACTCCCCCCCCTTCTTGCCCTCCCCCTACTTTCGGAGGCATGGAGAGGAGAATCAAAAAGAATGCAACTCCCACGGGTTGAGATAAGAACAATTTAGTAACTAAGGTATAACACAAATCACTACTGCTACCCCCAATAATAGTAATGATAAAGGAAATAACAAGGGAAGAGAATACACCACCTCATCACCAGCCGACCGATAATTCACCCCCCCCCCCCCAGCCCAACCAAGCACCGACCGATACCTCCTCCACCCCTAGTCCAACTAGCCCCTTCCGGGTAACTCCCCGTTACATCCTGGACATGATGTACTGTGGTATGGAATATCTCTTTGGTCAGTTTGGGTCAGGTGTCCTGTCTCTGCTTCCTCCCGGCTTCCCCTCCTCCCTGGCAGAGCATGAGGTTCACAAAGTCCTTGGCCAAACCAAAACATCATTTTTTTCAGCTCTGTTCCAGGCTGAAAGTCAAAACACAGCACTGCACCAGCTACCAAGAAGGAGAAAAAATTACTGCTGCTGCTAAACCCAGGACACAGTCATATATAGACCACTATTCTTTACCTCTTAGCTATTTCAAAAACGTTATTTCTACTACTGTACCAGAGCCATGTTTTACATTGAAGATAAAATTAATTGGTTTGGGGTTTTTTGGAGAGTGTTGTTTTTTAGGTGTGCCCCTCCCTCCTCATTTGGTTGTTGTTAGGATTTTTTTTAATTATCCTGGAAGTTTCCTATAAAATGTTGTCATTTCCTCATTATGTTTGTATCTCTCATCTCCTTATCAGGTCCAAAGGTTTGTGATAGCACACATCCACAGAATGTTGACTAATAACTACCACATTCTTTTGGTTACTAGTTGTCATTCTGGATTTAAAATAATAAAAATAAAATTACGCTTAATTAGTGAAGGTAAATTGTCATTGTCTTCACTCACAATTCCACAGTCAGGGTGTCACTGTAAACATATTCATTTGTGTAAATGTGTAAATATAAACTTAGTATTATTTACTAGTTTGTTTGTATGTACATGTAATAACCTGTGTGGCCTAATTTGTCTTACAAACTAAGAATTTACTTCATCATGCAGTTATATACACTGACACAAAGGAACTGGCTAAATAACGTGGGCTTCAGCAACTACTGCACGACAAACAGCAATGCAGAATACAACCTTACAATTTACACAACAACACAAGTCCACTGTCTCCTGGTTTCAGCTGGGATAATTTTCTAAACACTTTTCAGCAGCGTTTAGCTGCCTGCCAGGTTAAACCACGACAACTCCTGAAATCCTAGCGCATTATAACTTCTTCTACAGGCATAGAGATTCCGCTGGAGATGAGGAAAAAAAGCTGAACCTTAGGAAAAACCTTGACCAAGGACACTTTAAGAAAAACCAAGCAGATCCTGAACACTAAAGAACAGGACACTGAGGTGACAGCAATTTGTCTCAACTGTCAAACTTGCCATGTAAAAGAGGGAAAAAACTCACTGATGCAGTTTTCAAAATGCAGAACAAAGCAGAACAATAAAACACCCAGATTCTGCAGCATCTCTGCTGGATTTTATTCCCTAAAATACACAGGAAAATGGTGTTCACACAGCGGAAGGGCATCCTCTTCAGGACAGAAAACAAATCCCTCCAAGTCAATCAGGGAGAAAAACTTCAACTTGGGACAGTCTCACAGGCAGGAAAATATATCCAGAAAATATACCAGAAAACTGGATTTTTTTCTATGCTAAGACCAATGAAGTCTGTCAACAGGAAATGGCACTCCTGAGGAAATCTCCATCCCTGTATTCTGTTCCATCACAAACTAGGATTAGCTCTACCTGATCCTTTAAAGCCCTATGCACTCTGCTGAACATCCCTATTCCTCAATTACCAATCAACATATGAATTTAAAGGGAAGAACACAATTCACTTCTCTGTCAGATGTAAGACATTTTGAAGGTCTGAGCCAATATTCCCAGAGTATCAATTTAGGAGTATTTAAAATGTGCATAACTCTAAAAATTTAATGTTACGAATGTGGTAATTTAAACTTCAAAATACAGTGATTTGTTGAAACAAGCAGACCAAAGTGTGTATGGCCTCCTCTCAGCATTCAGAAACACTTTTGAGAGCACAGCTCATTCTGAAATCTCTAATAATCTATGAAAGTCAGTGGGTTGAAATACATTTCAAGAGAACCTCCCTCAAACCCTTAAATTAGGAAAGTTGTGAGAAATGCATAAAATTGCTATTCAATAATTGTACAGCCTTTCACTTACACACAATTAACTTTTCAGCAGCTCAGAAGAGAAACTATTGCTCAGAGCCACCTATGGGTTTTCTACTACTCCTATGAAAAGATACTTAAAAAACCCAAAAGCATACAATCAAGGAGCAGCTGCACATTTTCAGCCCTAAGAGAGCACTGCCTAGCTTGACTTCATAGATCAAAGTAAAGATTAAAGATGCAATAACAATCGTAGATTGTGAATATCTGTGTTACTCTGAGAACTCCAATTCTAGGATGCTTTATAATCTAGTAATCTGGTATTCAGATAAACCACTAGTACCAGTGGTTCATTTTGGGCTACTTTCTGGCATGAGTAAGTCTGCTGATCTCATGAACATAACAGACTTGAAACACCAAGGACAGTATCCAGCCTGCTGATGCAGAGTGGAGCAGTCAACACTCTTATGTTAACGAAATAGTGAAATGCCTGTAGGATTAATTTTTTTTAGAATTGGTTGTGACAGGAATTCCAGCTTGACAGTTTTCTTCCTTTGTAGGGGGTACTTGTTTCTTTTGGTTTGCCTGTTTGTGTTGCTGTTGGCTTTGGGAGGGGAGTGTTTATTTTAAGGACTATGACTCTATCATTCCATTTTAATATCTCAGTTTCTCAGTCTTTCAGCAGTATTGAGCTTTTATTAACAAAAAAAAAAAGGAATATAAGTAAAAGCTATTGGAAATTATTTGGACAAAAAAATATCACACACTACAACACTCCCAATGATCGGGAAACATAGCAGTGTAGTGCAAAGCAAAAAAGTAAACCGGCAAGTTTAAGTTAGAGAGAAAATATAAATTATCCCTTCTAATCCCTTTCCACCAAAACTTGTGTTTCAACTTCACAAAAAGAATTCCTTTTCTGATCAGTCAAAATTGTGGCTGTATTATGTCACCTGTATTATAAAAGTTCTTGTTAAGTGAAGAGATGGATCTCTGAACTCTAAATATTTAGCTTTTATTCAGAGCTTTTTTTGCAAAGTCTTTTCCTTCTTTTTTATGGACTTGCTCATGAATATTTTAAACAAATAAAAGTTGATGACATTTCTGGAGAGTTATTAGGCCTTATTATACAACTTGTATGGATTTATGACCCTGGCTTTATAGCATTGCACCTATTCAGCTCTATGCAAACAAAAGATTTGCCTGTCTGTTTTCTGACAGTATTATAATTTTAAAAACTAATTGTGTGTTTTTTTAAATAAAACTTCTCAAAGTGACAATGGAAGAATTTTCAATGAATATTCCTATTAATTTTTATTTGGACAAGTAATTATCATAAATTTTGCATTCAGCTTCTTGTGACATGAGCCTCCTCTTCCCCATTAGTCCAATGAGTGAATAAAAAGGTTTACATATTAAAATAAAGGTATTTAACCTTTACTTGTAATCTTACGTACATTCACTTTCTCTCACAAGAGAGAGAGAATTAAGATCCTTTATTCTTTGATTTTTCCTCTGGCTTTTAGAAATAACAATACCCCACTCAGCCTTCTGTTCTGAAAGTGCAAGTCCTTAAACTATGCATTATAAAAGAGCAATTAAATACTGCAAATATTGAACCATTCATCAGGTGAACTCTGCATAATTTTTTTTGTGCTATCAAATTATCATTTCAGAGTCCCATTTTTCCGTCAAAATAGGAGCAAAGCACTATCTGAATTTAACAAAAACAAGCACCAAATTAGAAACTTACCTGTGCCCACATTCACTTTTCAATTTAAAAATTCCTTTCACTTCAAGGCTCACAATATTTGGGAAAACATTTTTATACAACTGAAAAAAGTATTCTTAGTAGATGTAGACTGAAAAATGCACACAGAAGGAATTTGAGAGTCCAAATCCTTTGGTCATCTAAATAAAGCATTGCTCAGGGAAACAACACTTTTAAGTCAACATAACCAGTTTTCAACTTCCAGAAACAGATATGCAAAACATACTGACCTTATCCACAGATTGCTCTTGGTATGAAATAGAATCATAGAATACTTTGGGTTGGAAAGGACCTTAAGATCATATAGTTCCAACCCCCCTGCCATGGCCAGGGACACCTCACACTAAACCATGTCACCCAAGGCTCTCTTCAACCTGACCTTGAACACTGCCAGGGATGGAGCATTCACAACTTCCCTGGGCAATACATTCCAGTGCCTCACCACCCTTACAGTAAAGAACTTCTTCCTTATATCCAATCTGAACTTCCCCTGTTTAAGTTTTAACCCATTACCCATTGTCCTATCACTACAGTCCCTAAAGAAGAGTCCCTTCCCAGCATCCCTATATGCCCCCTTCAGATACTGGAAGGCTGCTATGAGGTCTCCACGCAGCCTTCTCTTCTCCAGGCTGAACAGCCCCAACTTTCTCAGCCGATCTTCACACAGGAGGTGCTCCAGTCCCCTGATGATCCTCATGGCCCTCCTCTGGACTTTTTCCAGCAGCTCCATGTCCTTTTCATGTTGAAGACACCGGTACTGTACACAACACTGCAAGTGAGGTCTCACAAGAGCAGAGTACAGGGGCAGGATCACCTCCTTTAACCAGCTGGTCTCACTCCTTTTGATGCAGCCCAGGATACGGTTGGCCTTCTGGGCTGCAAGCACACACTGAAACTGGCTCATGTTCAGTTTCTCATCAAACAAAACACCCAAGTCCTTCTTTGCAGGGCTGCTCTGAATCTCTTCTCTGCCCAACCTGTGCCTGGGATTGCTCCGACCCAGGTGTAGGACCTTGCACTTGGCAAGGTTAAACTTCATGAGGTTGGCATCAGCCCACCTCACAAGCATGTCAAGGTCCCTCTGGATGGCATTCCTTCCCTCCAGTTTATCAACCGAACCACACAGCTTGTTGTCATTGGCAAACTTGCTGAGGGCGCACTCAATCCCACTGTCCACATCACAGACAAAGATGTTGAACAAGACCGGTCCCAACACCGATCCCTGAGGGACACCACTCATTACTGGTCTCCAGCTGGACATTGAGCCATTGACCACAACTCTTTGCATGTGGCCATCCAACCAGTTCTTTATCCACCAAGTGATCCATCCATCAAATTGATGTCTCTCCAATTTAGAGACCAGGATGTCATGCGGGACAGTGTCAAACACTTTGCACAAGTCCAGGCAGACGACGTCAACTGCTGTACCCCTGTCTTTCGGTTCTGCAGCCCCATCGTAGAAGGCCACTAAATTGGTCAGGCAGGATTTCCCCTTACTGAAGCCACGCTGGCTGTCACCAACCACTTTGCTGTTTTTCATGTGCCTCAGCATGCCTTCCAGGAGAATCTGCTCCAAGATTTGCGATATAAGGATAAAGATGAGGATAAGGACAAATAAGAACGTTAAGATGCACACCTAGGCCCCACGGTCACCACCGCCACTAATATTTGTAAATAGAGTAAAACAACTGACAAAATGAAGACACAATTTGGTTTTCCTTATGAAGCGCTATTTTCTTGGAGAGAAGTGACTGATATTAAAGTTATATATGTATGTACAGTTTGGTGTTACAAAGAGGGTATCAAGACAACTGTCGTGGCTATAACCCCTCCAAGTGCATGTTCTCTACAAACACTGGAGATACATAAAGTATGTCTATTTTTTCAAATCATCAGAATTTGCTGAATACTTTTAAATTTTTTAACAGTTTGAATGGGTCATGTAAGAAAATCTCTTAAAAATTAGTTAATCTGTGAGGTCAATTCATAAAACATACGAAGCAGGCAAACCATATACATTATAAGTGAGGGACTACCAGCAGCTGTGGTGTTTACCGAATCATCAACCATTCAAAGATGGTTGATGATCTGGTAAACAGCTTACACAAAATGCACCACCAGTTCACTGTGGGAGTACACCTATGTCTAGAAGAGTGGAGCTAGGAGCTATTCCTTGCTTCCGGATTTACATTTTGGAAAAATCCTGAGACCACTTCAGGACAACATTCAAGTTGACTAACTTCTGTCCTTTCCCCTAATCCTTACTTTCTGTGGAATGCGTTGAGCAAGTAGGGTAAAAATAAGGATGTGGTTCCTGCACCATTAAGGATGATGTTCCTCAGATATACCGACAGGAAAAGACCCAGCTCAGCACACAGGCAATCTATGACACATTACTTTACAATCCTTACTGTCAGCATTCTGCTACTTGTTGTCAATGAACTACCTAAAACTAATTTTGCTATCCAGAAAAATATTTTGAAGATGGCATGTTCATTTTGTTCTGATATTAGACAACCTCAGTACCTCTGGAAATGATTGAGGAATACCAACATGTCCCTGGAACAGCCATACAGCAGTTTATTAACCAGCCCTATGAAAAATCTCAGATAACAGCTTATTTTTGCTGGTTTGGAACAAAAACTTTGTAATGTTTCTTCTCACCTTGAAGGTTAGTGCTTGAACCATGAGGCCTGTGGAAGACTACATTAGTCAGTGTATTTCCCCCCTTACTGCTGTTCTGTACTGGTTTTTTCCAATGTCTATTTTGAATACCAAAATTAGCAATCAAGACAAGAGCGCAGCTCAAGACAACAATAAACATCACATTACTGGTACAAACAGCACAGTTTCAATAAAACAGCATTTCTCCAATTCATTGAATGGTTAGAGTTGGAAAGGATGTTAAGACCATCTAGTTCCAACCGAACTGTCATGGGCAGGGATCCCTCACACTAGACTATGTCACCAAAGACTCTGTCCAACCTGGCCTTGAACAACTGCCAGGGATGTGGCAATGGACAAGCCAATCCAGTGCCTCACCACCCTCACAGCAAAGAATTTCTTCATTATATCTAAGCTGAACTTCCCCTGTCTAACTTTAAACACATTTCCTCTTGTCCTGTCACTACAGCCTCTGATGAAGAGTCCCTCTCTGGCATCCTAGTAGGCCCCCTTTAGGTGCTGGAAGGCTGCTATGAGGCCTTCCCAGAGCCTTTTCCAGTCTGAAGAGCCCCAGTTTTCTCAGCCTACTTTTTTCTTTTTAAAAGGCTTGTTTATTGCAAACTTTTAACCTAGTATTTCCTCCAGTATTAGACTCCTTCTTACATCTTTCATGCTTATGATATGCCACTTCAAGTGACCAACTTCGATGCACATAATCTTCATTAGACTCAGTAGGAAGGTTTCAATTGGGCCCCCAGCTCACTCAAATGATAGTATCAGAGAAACCTCCGTTCCAAGTAGAGGGGAATAACAGTAACCCTTAGCACTAGGCTTTTTTGTATACAAAATTTGAAACATGTTTTCCAATTTCTTTTAAAAAATACTTAATTTAAAAATATCATAAAAATTATAGAAAGCATTAGCATTCTTACATGTAGTGTAAATCACTTATACTGATGCATCTCATACATATACAGATTTCATATAATTAGCATTATGGAAAAATCTTTTACCAGCTTTTTTTTCCCTACAAGGTTTATTACAAAAGCATGTTTTCCCAACCACCATAGCTAAAATGCCTGCTTTAAAACTTCATCATACAGTAAAAAAGATGAATATATTCCCAGTGTGGCCATTCACCATCTGCTTAAGCAAATACACTTAAAGAAGCTTCTACAGTTGTGATAAAATGACAGCAAACCTAAGAGTGCACAGAGCTCATATTCTAAAATGATAATTGTACAACTATAGTTTGCATCATTAGGGACCAATAAAGGCCTTTATGTTCCATTTGAATGGCAAGGACCTTTATCAAAGAGATGCCGGAACAGGAAAATAACAAATAAATGATCCATTCAACAGTTGTCGTAAATTTAGGAGCACTACTGAAACAACATCTTGACCAGAATTACTATTTAACACCATAGTGATATTTTTCTCACTTTAAGATTGTTCCACTGATATACAAGACTTGTCATTTCACTAGATTCCAGGAGTGCTTTTTTCTCATTTTCCAGGTGGGATTAATCATAAGCACAAGTAAATTCCATGATAACAATAGCTCAGTTAAGATTCTCTGAGTATTCTGTTATTCTTTTAATTGTCAAAGCGATGACTGGGAACTGCTAAATTCATAGCTTTGGCCTTGCATTGTGAAATATCCTGACAAAAAGATTTAATATGAAATGAAATGTAATTTTATTAGTCAGTAGCACCTTTTCTATTCTGTACAAGTAATTATTAAATAGATATGAAATCTGTATTAAAGCACTGCTAATACTAGAGTGTCAATACACTGCAGGTTTACTGGGAGTTTTAGTAATAACACTTTTAAGAATACAGCTAAAAGCTCTACAGCAGTTTTCTGTGGCAAAAACACTACTTCTAGAGATTCAGCTGACTTGGTCTCTAAATGGTGGAAAGGAAAAAAAAAAAAAAAAAGGAAAAAAAATTCCACCATCTGTTCCACTCCTGAGGGAGGCAAACTTCCCTGGCAGCATACAGTTCCGCATTTAATCACACCCAAAGCCAATACAAGTAAATGCAAAAAAATGAAACATCATTTGTAGCAAGTAGAAATTTTGTATAATTTTACTTTAGCTTATTTCTTTGGGCTATAGTTTAACCTACTTTTCCTGTAATCCGTTTTCCTCTATTTCTGCTGTTTGCTTTCAACATTTAAATTAAATCCACATTATAATTCCAGATAAAGAGAAAACTAAAGGCTCTAACTAGATTTAATTGCCCAATTTATCGAATTTCATTTATTCCTTGCTTGAGTAACAGGAAGAATACATGTGTCAAGGCCCATGACAGTAGAAACATCTTCTAATCTCAAATAACTTTTTTTTAAGCAATTAGTTTCTTCATGAAAATAAAATAAATTTATATTATTTAAAGGTTTTAATTTTTGGTATAAGTATCAAAGCTCTGATTTTAATGAGAGCAAAAGGAAGAAGTTCAGAATCAAAGAGAGAACTAAATTAGACTGAGGCAAAAATTATCCATTTTGAATTTTTGAAATTATCTTTTAAAATCAGCTGCAGCTGGAGGATTCTTTGGGCCATCCCATATAAATTTCAAGTCCTGGCAATAAACAGAATATATACAGTACAATGTTTATCAAAATCATGTTACTTCAGTTATTTACCTCTTTGACGTAATTAACAGAGTATACTGCTCAAGTCTTCTTCTGTTAGAAACTGCTTGTAGCTAAATATTTTCTGGTCACTTCTCACTCTTACCCATACCCCAACTTTGAAAATTAATGACAGTGTGATAGCTGTTACCACAAGCATGGATGGAGGTGTAAGTCACCTCTATTCCACAATGTGTTCTAGTCACAAGGTATCACAAAAGGGGAAAATTTGAAGTTATCTAGGTAGTGGTCTACTAAGAATTTGATTTTGGAAGTGTCTAGCTCTTGCATTGCATCATTTATATTCTGCATTTTCTAGTTCATACAAGTAGTATGAAAAAAAAACCACCCTACAATATTTACAGTAATTGAGAGAATTCTGTCTAAACTAGGTACTGCCAACTATGTAAATTAAGTTCCACTGAAGCACTACACATTAAAAGCAAACAAATTACCTTAAAAAGGTAACACTACTTTCCCAAGTTTGTTTTCTTTTTATTGTGAACCCAGAAATATTTCTACTATCCTCTTAAGGGATTGAGAGGCAAACTGCAAAAGGCAGCTTTTACCCACTGTAGATTTACTTTCCCTATCAGTTATTAGGTATTGGAGTAAAAAATGGAAATTTAGGATCATTTTTACATGCTTGTATCTCTCCAGTGTTTGTAAAAGAAGCTAGTGCTTTTTTCAGTTGGTATACCATATACTAGCCAACCTGAATTCCAGTTATGCCAATACCTTGTATACGTATCCAATTGCTAATGATTTTTAAAGGCTATGTGTTCCATCATATTTCCCACAAGACTTAACATATCTGACATTATTTCAATTAAAAATTTTAAAAGTTTACATTAGACAAGCCAATGTGCATTAGCTTAATGCTTAATTATTCTAAACAACAATCATCTGCCTAAAGACAACTTCCTGTTTACTACAAACATGACAAAACAGTTTAAATTTAGTTTATTGTGTAACAATTTTCACTATCCCATACTACCCTATTTGATATTTTAAAATTACCGAATTTGATAAGAATAATTAATTATAATTGGCAGCAATAAGTTTTAATACAATATATACAGTCATTGTGTGGCTACATCATGGACTACTGTGACCTGTTTTTCCAGTTTTGATCACATTTAGTACTCTCAATATCAGACAATACCAATATTTATTTTAGAGTGCCCCAAAAAGGTGTGTAGTAGCTTTTCGTCTTTTCCAAAAGACCTTTTTTTAAAGGACATATGAGCACAGAAGTTGAGGATGCAGAAATTATTTGAACCATACTTGCACAATCCTTGTACTCCTAGCATCCTGTCAACATTTTCATATACAACATGAATCAGCAAGAGGAGAGCAAAGAAAAATCTATCCTGTGATTTGCTGTGTCCTAGTTGCAAGAGCAGACCCACGTTACCAGATTAAAAAGGAGGGAACTAGTAGAACTTTAATGCTACCTCTCCACTGATCACACTTTGCCAGAATTCTATTTCTGTTTCTTTTCCTCTCTTCTCTCCAATTCTCCCACAGAGGTATTGGAAACTACCAGCTGAATCAAAGCACTGCATACTACTTTCCACCCCTTCAAAATCAGGCCAAAGACATACGTAAGGGTATCTTTTTTGAGACACTGATCTACAGAATCACAGAACAGCTAAGGCTGAAAGGGACCATCAGAGGTCAACAGGTACAATCACTTTGCTCAAGGGCCATCCACAGTGTCCCTCTGCCATCATTGTCCCATGTGTGGAAGAAATGATAAAACAGATAGCTGCACATCATCTGCTTCTATAAATAAACTATTAGAAATAACTACTGTTGTACCGTTCAATCAAATGCAAATTGAACTGAAAACCTGAACTGTATGTGGCAATTGTTAGGGTAAAAGAAAGCAAACAATGCACTTCATTCAATGTACAAAAACCACCATGTCTAAGAATAGCTTAAATTAGAGCAAGAATAAGCAACATATGCAAAACTCATGAAAGAGGTCTCAAGGTTCTTTCTTTTTCTAGTATATATTACACAGGTATACTGATTTGGAAGAACTATTGTACTATATTTGGCAAATAGGTAGGAGAGTTCTATACATTTGTGAAATTGCTCACGCATACACAGTATCTCAATTTTAAGTCAAGGGGAAAAAAATGTCTCACTAAAACTCTTTCTTTTTTCTACCTTTCAGCACTCTTTCCAATTTACTTGGAGAAGGGGGAGAGGGGGATAGGACAGGAAACAACGACATTAAACACCTCAACAAAACATAAAGCACTAAATGTAGCTTCATGCAAATTCCTGAAGCTCATACAGTCTCTTAGTAAAGTATACTCTCAAAAACAGGCAATGAGTTGCCTTGTACACTAAGAAAACAGACAACCCGGGTAAACACACCTGCATTTAAAATGTTGATTGTCTGATTCAGTGACTTGATAAAACTTTACAAAGCAGCTTTTAGTATAAATGCAGCTCCTCTGAGCAGATTCAACATTGTTACTGGAAGCAGAAAAGAAAATTGAAATTCAATTCTTCTATCAGTAAAAATCCATTATGTCCATAGTCCCATTTCTTTGTGAGGTAACAAACAGCAGTGACATCCCTAGAAGCAATTTTAAACTTAAGTTTTGTACAGTGATTAACTGGAGAACACCAATTCCTCATCACTGTATGAATGCAGAACACATAATAGGTTAGAGCTCATTAACACATTTATTCCAGTGTTGAAGGAATTAATATACAAAGATTGGGACCGCTCCAGCTACTGAAAATGAGATGTATTTGCAGTATGTCTTTAGACAGTCAAGAAACCCCCTATAATGTGTTTGAGGCTTGTCATTGTCCCATCCTACATGTTAGAAGTATGGATTTAATACAAAGGAAGAGGAAGACAGAAGAGCTCTTGGCTTTAGTTCCAAAGCAGTACATCATCAACATCAGCAAATGCAGGGTACACTGAATGTTTAGGTTTTTTTAATCAAACATGTGACATGCATGTTTTGATAGGTATCTTGCACTCAACTTTACTCTTGAAGGTTCAGTAGCTGATATTAAGTACATAGGCCTTGCACCTGTTAGCTTGCATTATTTAAGACAATTGTGGGCAATTTTGTGGCAAATCTCCCACACATGCTTGAGGAAAAATGACAGTATTCCAAATCTTGTGAGCAGTGCAACTTAAGAAAAGGAATCAGGTGGGGACAGCGGATGAGAGGAACAGTGCTAAAATTTAGGTCATGTTTTTTCAAGAGCAATAAAAAGAACCAGCTTTCCATTGGTTAGAGCATCTCTTTTCAACAAAGTGCTGAAAGAAGCAGAATATAAAGCTGGCTTAACACTCTTGTCAATGTGTAATTACTAATGTTATTAGGTAAAAGCATATACAATCCCTGCATTAACTCATACTTAAAATTAATTTTAAATTGTGTTGCACTAAAGTGAGCATATGCAGCTTGTGGGCTGAATTCCTGAATATTAGTCAAATAATTCCTATGCTCTACCAAACATGTTCTAAGATCAAGCAGAATCTTTCTTATTCCTATTCTTGTGATAGAGTTCTGAAAGAATTTTCATATTTATTTTAATAATCCAGTTTATGTTAAATATACACCTGCGGGTTGGTTGAAGCTTGAGAGTTTATTAGCAGCAACCTTAAGGGTGCATGCTATCTGTAGGAATTCAAGTTTTCACATACAGCTAATAATGATGGTTTTAAGGACTTAAATAAAGAAACCAGAGAAAAAAGGCAAAGACATCTTTAGGAAAAAAATATTTTGTAGTGAAAATAGCGCATAATTAATATATCCTAAATTTATTTTGAAAGACTGCCTAATGATCAGCATTAAATTATGAGTGTACAAGATTTAAGACCAGATTAAATATATCCTCAAGTGAAATTGATAACAGAGACTTATATGCTTGCTTTTGAAGTATCTGAACAGCAAATGGGATTAAGTAAATGTCAGCACTTCTAAATAAATGTTTCAATATTTTAGAAACCAGTCTAAGACCACACTCACCTAGGGCACAAATCGCAACACAAAAATAACCAAAAGAAACCTCAAAAAATTTTTCAACCTAATTCTGTTGCAGTCACTGGAGAGGCTAAACCAGTTCTAGATATTTTCTGTGATTTAGGATTTAGTTCATTTCAACTCACTTCAGGCTTCTTTCAAAAGAAAAAGCCTACAGCCTTTCCCTCCAGGGATTTGCAAAGTTTGCTTGTGAAATCCTATGTTGCTTTTACTCATGAGAACTGCTGTGTACAAAACAAACACCAAACTTATTTGCTAATTTTCCATTTTTACTGGAATACAAAGCTGTTTACTCATACACATCCCCAGCATGCCCTGATGATTCTGTAAGTCTCCTTCATATCCCTTCTAAGCCAGTTAGCACATAACACTCCTGCTGCCATCTTCTGAACTTTTTCCAGTTTTCCCATACCCTTTTTGAATTTGTTCATAGTCAGCTCTTATCCACATTGCCCTAAAAAACTTTGTATCAGCAACAAACTCTCCTACCTATGTTTCTGGTTTTTCTTTTGGGAACAGACTGAAAAGCAAGTATTACAGCAGTCTTCAGAAATCTAGAGAGTTTAGCAATAGTAGTAAGAAATCTGATTCTCACAGACGGTTTAACAACTTAACAGCTTCACCAAATGAAAAGTGAGACAAAAATAGAGAATTAAAATAATCTTAATATCATACAGATATTATGGAAATTACTTATAAGTAAAATCTTATATTTGAAGTAAGGTTTATTCCAGAAATAGTCTATAAAACTCATAGTATGTAGAAGTATGTATTACATTCCTGAGGGTTTCTAGTAAATTGCAGTTCATAATAATGATTTGGTATATCACTGTGTAGAATTAGATTTAATGTAAAATGTACAAGAATCTCAGGGTGAAAAAAATTGTAACATTAATTTTGTCATGGGGAAGTTTTAGTCTCTTATTTAGATTTACTGGCCTGGATTTAGGAAAAATGAAGTAACTGAAGTTAACACATACATGAAAATATATCTGAAGCTTATTTGACATTCAGTATGAGGCATTCACCATTAAGTGCACTGTCCTACAGAAGAGTGCAACTGAACTTTTTACAAGACAAAGAATAATAATGCCTCCAGACCTTTAAACTCAGCGCAAACCCATTAATTTCACAGTGCCACTTCACAGAATGAAGATAGTGCTGCAGGTAAAGCAATTCTAGTCCATTCAAACTGCGACCCTCTGGGGCTTCTTAAAGCTATGACTAGTGACAACCAGAAAGGGGTTATACAAAAGTACCAAGCACAGCGTTAGCCACATGGTTGGATTCCTTTTCTCGTATTAAACAATAAGCTGCTCTGAAATGCAAGAGTGTATGGCTTGAGAACAGCCACAACACTGGAAGCAGAGAGCATGCAGAGGCCACCTAGCCAGAGAATTACGCAGTCAGCAAGCCAACAAAAATGACACCAAAAGAAGATGGCATCAACATATTAGACTTCCCAGCTCAGACTGTCAATCTAATGGATAACCTAAGCTTTGAATTTTGATTTCTGTCAGCAGTATTTTCTTTAGTTCATAATGTACATTTCCTCTTCTTCCTACCACTGAACTCACCATCCTGGCACTTATTTATCCCTTTTTTTCTCTTTGAAATACTTGCTCTTTACCTTCATCATTTCCTTTCCTTTGCTTTCTCTTTTCTTGAAACCAGGACATCTTATTCTGTATTCTGTTCAGGAATTAAAAACTAATAAAGGCACAAACTGCTAGCAGCCAGCCAGGTATTCACTTCCCCATTCTTTCCTTCTCCTAGCAGGTGAAAAAAATAATTTGAGATCATTCTTACACAGAAAGTTCCTCAGACAACAAAGTAGTTCCTAAAGAGGCCTTTTCCATTCTTAGAATAAACTTAGACATTTGAAAACATTTTTAGACCATTAAGGCCTGAGAGCACCTCTAAAAGGGATTGTGGAACTTAAATTCACTAGCATCAAGTCACAGGAGACTGGACTTCACAGGTGGAAAACAGGGGACTGGTATAGAAAACACTTTCAGTATAATCCTTTTCTGTGGATCTAGAAGTAATTAACTTCCCTGCACAATACATTTTGCATCTATGCCAGAAGAAATTGAGACAGTTATTGAGTAACTCAAAGGGTCACAGCCAACATCTAACCAAGCCATTATGAAAAATCATTCAGTGTCCAAAGCAAGACATCATGAAATACCAATAAGCGACTGATAGAAAAAATGCAGTAAGAGTGAAGAAAATGCAGCTCCTAATTTAGGATGGCCATTATCCTGATCCATGTCTAAAATGTACAGCTTGCATAATAGCCCAATCATCAGGAAAAGAAAGGGATAATTTAAACTTTTCACTTAATTTACTGGTTTATGCCTGTGTTCCGCACATAATTGGGAAAAATTTTTTAAGTCGGTGTGAGTAAATAAAGGCAGCTAGTGAAAATGTAAAAGGAAGGAGTACAATGAATCTGGGTGTGCCCATGTCACTCACAAGAATAGGAAGAATAATTTGTGTATTAACTGGTCCAAGCTTACCTGCACCACCTTTCAGCCTGCAATGGGACAAGAACCTGAAGTTTCAGCTTAGAAAAAAAGCCTATCAGGAAAGTACACCTTTGACATAGGTAGCTTTCAGTATCTCAAAACACATTATGAAATGTTTCAGACCTTGCTCTTTGTGAAGGATTTGATGTTTTTTGTCTATGATGTTTCACATTGAACTTGGGCAACACACACTTCTCCCAGTGATGTTAACAGTTTTCACATATAAACCAAAGATCTCTTCCATTTAGCAAGTCGATCCTTTAACTCCACTCATCAAGTAAGTGTTTAAAACGGCAATTTTCAAATCATTAAGTAGACCTCATGATGTTTGAGATAAACTATAAATTATTCTGTTACAAGATGTATTATTTAAATAATTATAGCTACGTAGCTGCTATTGTAATTTTAGTCAGGTATACATACAGGAACATCTGCTTATAAAATTTTATTCTCCAGACACGGAATACTGAAGTGTTTTCTGGTAGTCTTACTTCTTTAAATAAAGTGTATTTCTCAGCTTCTCGGATTTCAGCTTAATACCACCGCAATGTCTAAAACCTAAAATTTGTGCATGAAGAAATATTCTTCCACCTTCCCCCAGGATAAAGGAAAAATATCACCCTGTACGAAGATCTGAAACTCAAAAAACCCAAAGCATGGTCTTGATACATATAAAACTTACAACAGATAAACCAAAAAAAATTCAAAAAACTAAACCAAACAAACAAAAACCCCACCAGATTAGCAATACACCAGAAACCAGCATTTAATTGCAATCATCATACAGTCATTGTTATCAGTGACTACCCTATCATGTAACAGAATCTTGCTTGGCATAACAAACCTCTTTCCCCTCCATCCCTACCCCATTTCAGACTAGCCTTTAACAAAGAATTCTGTGAAAGACTAAAAAAAAATACTCTTAATATTTGCTTTCTGAACGCAAGATCTTCATTTGATCTTTCTGGTCTCAGAAGCACCTCATTGGCATGAAATCAATCACTTGTGCTGGAGGATGCCAGCTAAGCTAACAAGCAGGACACGTGGCAATGCCCTTCTGGCACCCCTGAGAGTGATGGGGTTCTAGCTAAAATACTGTCTTGCTTTCCATTTCAGTAAATAGATCTCACTACATTTTCCCCCTTCAGAAAAAAAAAATCCTAAACCAAAAACACTACAGTTTTTCACAAACATGCTCAAAGCTTATTTGTATTGTATACAGCACACTGAAGAACTGAAATCAGCTCCATAAATGTAAACATTTTAGTGTCATTTGTTCTGAGTACTGTATCATCATGAAAAGGTTTTTTTAAGAGACTGTGATTGTTAAGACACAAGACAGAAGCAGTCATGTTTTGGTGTTGTTGCACAAGCCTCATATACTATACTCTTAAAATCAAATTTTAATTTTCCACTACCTCAGAACACTATCAGACCATATACTGTGATCATGTACCAATTTTATGTAGGGTCCA
Source organism: Neopsephotus bourkii (assembly GCF_033783945.1). Lineage (NCBI taxonomy): Eukaryota > Metazoa > Chordata > Aves > Psittaciformes > Psittacidae > Neopsephotus > Neopsephotus bourkii. The sequence goes on along the minus strand of NW_026900684.1, from coordinate 13,808,581 downwards.
CATTTAGTTCTAAACAAATTTAAGCTTTCACTATTAGTTACAATTCCCCTTTACAAGATTCCCACCCCTTCTCTCTAATCTATGAATCCCTGTCCCTTAATATGTTCAAAAGTTGCTGAACTTAACACGCCAGTTGAAGTAGGCAAAGGAGGAAAGACACTTCACCTTGGCAGTCACCCCATTTACTCAGCAAAAAAAGTTACATAAATTCCAGTTGTGCATACATTATATTTTTTTCTTGAGGTCTTGACTAAAGTTGGCTTTTGGCTTTTTTCTGGTGGGTTCCCTGTGCCTCCCCCAACCCCTCGTATTCCACTGTTTTACTACAAAACCCTTCATAATAATAAAGATACTTGCATTTGTACATGACTTGGGATATTTGGATTTGATTAAAAGACCACCAACTTTTCATTGAAAGGACAATTTCTTAACCATAAATGTAGTGAAAAATTCAGCTTTGATTTTTTTTAATTAGCTCCATCTGAACAACCTTATACAAGAATACAATTTTGAAAATTCAGATTAAAATTTAAGTGGAATATTGTAATTTAAATCAGTATTCCCTCAGAATTGAATTCATTTAATGGAAATATCTCAGTAGATTTCTTTCTGTGGTGGTAGTAGCTATTAGTTGCTACGACTGAGAATGCAACTATACCTACAACATAATGTTAACAAAAATAGAACAGTCTAAAAAGAACATGTATAATTCAACCCCTAGGTAGACTCATCAAAAATGCCCTTATTTAAAAACATTTCCTCACCACCACCGCCCTCAAAGCCATCTGCCACTTTAAACCAGTACAAACATGCTGCAAACCTGTCCAAGTATTCAAACATGCTTAATCAGGCTATGTATTGGCAGAGCTCCAGAAACCTGCAAGGTGTGCTCAAAGTACATAAAAAAAGAGCAAGCGGCAACTGTTGACATCTTTAGTCAATAACATGCTTAACAGAAGGTGTATCTCCCAGCATTCAGGTTAGCATCTCTCAGCATTCAGAAGATTAAAAAGTAGGTAAACTTGCATGCTTCGGTAAACATCTAAGCAAACTCTTCATTGTCCAAATTCAAAGCAAGGAAGACCCATTCAGCCATGAACAAACTGTTGGTATACCAACTTCACTGCCAAATACAAGCTCAGGTCCTGCAGCCTTACAAAACCCCTCTGAAATCTGAATCTGTTTTTCATGTAACAGAGATTAATATCCTTCCGGCTTTGGGACTGTAAGTACATTCAGATGAATGAGGTCAACAGAGCCACATTTTTAAGACAAGCTGCTGTGGATTAATTTCCAAGAGACAACTGGATTGTTCAGGTTAAAAAGAGGTGATTGCCCAGAGCACTGAGTACAGATAAAAAGGGGAAAAAAAAAAAACCAAAACAAAAAATCCATAAGATATCTCTGGAGAAAGATACTTACTGTGTTTACCGAGTCATTTATTCATTGAACACTCAGTGCAGCCTCTACAGAGTTTTAACTGAGCTGCTTGAAAACACATACTGATAGCAATATTCCAGGTATTGTTCAGCTGTGCTTACCTTTGAAGAAGCAATCTTCATTGTGCACAATGGTGACTTTTTGCTTTTTCAGACAAGCAGCCCTGTGCACTTCGCAATGGTTTTCATAGAATTCTCCATCAGAACCACACACAGGCTTGTAATGCGGTTTGCAGTGCTCCATGCATACACACTCAGCTTGGCCTGTCTCCCCATTCACAACACAGTGCCTACCCAAGCCGCAGTACTTGTTCTCACATGATGCAAAATGGCCATCTTGACCCATAAACCCTAAACAAAACAAAACAAAAAATTGATATATTAGATATATTTTGTTTAACTGCATGGAAGATAAAAATAGTATTGTATAATGTAAATGAAGTGAGAATATATCCTGTTACATCCTTGACTAATCCTTAACATAGGTCAGTTTGAAAAGAAACAGATTTAATCTAGTTAACATGACTGGGTACGCTGGTGATCATTTTTATGTCTTAGATTAACTGTAATTAAGAGCAACATCTAGTAACAAGATTTACTTTTCATTAAAAAAACATAGTAAATCATGTCTTTTTAAATGCATATTGAAGCTTGTCACTTTAGAACTGCTATGCTACTGCATGTAATAGAACAGTGCATCCTCTAGAATTTAGATCACAGAATATATTCAGTTGGAAGGGACTCCTAAGGATGACTGAGTTCAACTCTTGTCTCCTCACAGGACTACCTAAAACTAATCCATATGACTAAGAGTGCTCTCCAGACGCTCCTTGATTTCTGACAGGCACTCACACACTTAGACTGGTACACAAGACTAACTAGAGCTGGGCCGAGGCTCTGAACCAACATGGAGAAGGAAGAAGTGAAAAAAAAAAAAAACAAAACAAAACCCAAAAAAACCCCAAAACTCTGTGGGTGGCAAGACAATGACATTTCAGGGAACAGAGCATGGTGGAAAAGCAGGACTGACATATCAAGTGAATGTTGGCTAGTAGTCAAATAAGCCTCTTTTGTTTCAGGGAGACAAGTGGGATTTGGATAACAAGCAGAGATTTAAGAGAACTACAGTAGAGGTTAAGGAGCTTCTGCTGGTCACAAATCACAGTTCATTCTGCCCCTAGAACATGGAAACAGGTCACCTGCATTAGGCTACCAAAGCCATGTATCCACTTTATATTCTCTCTCTGCTGCTGCCACCATATAAAATAAGTGCTGAGGTCAGTAGCAGATCTTTAGATGAAGGGGGAAGTTAAGTGAACAGCAGTATTTCCATGGTATATCTTTAGTTTACATCTTGGCTGACACTGAACTAACTATACTGTAAATTCTTGTTGAGGGAAAGTGTATGACAAGTGAAAAAAAATAACCAAACCTGAAAACCACACCAAAACATCAAACACCACACAAACACATAACAGAATCTCAATTGCAATTACCAAAACTTCTATTACATAAGTGTTCCAATATTATAACTGTGTCCTAAAATAAGTATAATGCCTTCAAATGTGGGAACTGACAGTGCCCTTCATAGTTACTTCACTTTATTCTCTTGCTGTACACTTTTAACTTCCAGAACAAAGACCTTTGTACAAAATACTATGTACACCTATCATTCTAATTCACAGTATCACAGTATCACACAGTATCACAGTATGTTAGAGATTGGAAGGGACCTCAAAAGATCATCTAGTCCAATCCCCCTGCCGGAGCAGGAACACCTAGATAAGGTTACACAGGAACGTGTCCAGGCGGGTCTTGAATGTCTCCAAAGAAGGAGATTCCACAACCCCCCTGGGCAGCCTGTTCCAGTGTTCCGTCACCCTCACTGAGAAGAAGTTTCTTCTCAGGTTTAAGTGGAACCTCTTGTGCTCCAATTTGTACCCATTACCCCTTGTCCTTTCATTGTTTGCCACTGAGAAGAGCCTGGCTCCATCCTCGTGACACTCCCCCTTTATATATTTATATACACTAATAAGGTCACCCCTTAATCTCCTCTTCTCCAAACTATAGAGACCCAGCTCCCTCAGTCTTTCCTCATAAGGGAGATGCTCCACTCCCTTAATCATCTTAGTTGCCCTGCGCTGGACTCTCTCCAGCAGGTCCCTGTCCTTCTTAAACTGAGGGGCCCAGAACTGGACACAATATTCCAGATGAGGTCTCACCAGGGCAGAGTAGAGGGGAAGGAGGACCTCTCTCGACCTACTAACCACCCCCCTTCTAATACACCCCAGGATGCCATTGGCCTTCTTGGCCACAAGGGCACAGTGTCGGCTCATGGTCACCCTGTCGTCCACCAGGACCCCCAGGTCCCTCTCCCCTACACTGCTCTCTAACAGGTCGTTCCCCAGCCTATACTGGAACCTGGGGTTGTTCCTGCCCAGATGCAGGACTCTACACTTTCCCTTGTTATATTTCATCAAGTTATTCCCCGCCCAGCTCTCCAGCCTGTCCAGGTCCCTCTGGATGGCAGCACAGCCTTCTGGCGTGTCGGCCACCCCTCCCAGCTTAGTGTCATCAGCAAACTTGCTGATAGTACACTCAATACCCTCATCTAAATCGTTGATGAATATATTAAATAATACTGGTCCCAGTACCGACCCTTGAGGCACTCCACTAGATACAGGCCTCCAACTAGACTCCGCCCCATAGACTACAACTCTCTGGCTTCTCTCCTTCAGCCAGTTCACAGTCCACCTCACTACCCGATCATCCAGACCACACTTCCTCAATTTAGCCGCAAGGATGCTGTGGGAGACCGTGTCAAACGCTTTGCTGAAGTCGAGGTAGACCACATCCACCGCTCTGCCATCATCCATCCACCGTGTTATTTCCTCATAAAAGGCTACGAGATTGGTCAAGCACGACTTCCCCTTGGTGAAGCCATGTTGACTGCCCCTCATAACCCTCTTATCCTTGATATGCTTTAAGATGGCACCAAGGATAAGGTGTTCCATCACTTTCCCAGGAATGGAGGTGAGGCTAACCGGTCTATAGTTACCCGGGTCCTCCTTCTTGCCCTTTTTGAAGACAGGAGTGACATTTGCTTTCCTCCAGTCCTCAGGCACCTCTCCCGTTTCCCAAGACTTGGTAAAGATGATGGAGAGCGGTCTAGCAATGACCTCAGCCAGTTCCCTCAGCACCCGCGGGTGCATCCCATCTGGACCCATGGATTTATGGATATCCAGATTGCTCAACTGGTCTTTAACCCATTCCTCATCGACTAAGGCAGACCGCTCCGTTGACCTATCTTCATCCGGGGTCTCAGCGGTACAGGGCTCTTCAGGACTGCCTCCGGCAGAGTAGACAGAGACAAAGAAGTCATTCAGTAACTCTGCCATCTCTGTATCTTCTGTCACCAGGGCACCCGTCCCGTTCATCAGCGGGCCTACATTGCCTCTGGTGTTAGTTTTACCTGCCATGTATTTGAAAAAGCTCTTTCTGCTGTCCTTGACCCCTCTTGCCAGCTTTAATTCCAAGGAGGCCTTAGCCATCCTAGCAGCTTTCCTACATCCTCTAGCAGCAGCCTTATATTCTTCCCAAGTGGCCAGCCCTTCTTTCCATGACCTGTAAACTCTTCTCTTCCACTTGGGCATACCCAGCAATTCCCTATTTAGCCACGCAGGTCTCCTGACCCTCTTCCTCGACTTCCTACGTGTCGGGATGCTCCGATCTTGAGCTCGGAAAAAGCAGTCCTTGAACGTCAACCAACTATCTTGGGCCCCTTTCCCTTCAAGCAGCCTAGCCCACTGGATTTCCCCTAGCAATCGCTTGAAGAGGCCAAAGTTTGCCCTGCTAAAGTCCAGGGTTGCGATTCTACTTGCTATTCTACTGACCCTACCACACAAGATCCTGAATTCTACCATCTCGTGGTCACTGCAACCAAGGCAGCCCTCAACCTTCACTCCTTCAACCAGACCCTCCTTGTTAGTGAGGAGGGTCTAATTCCTTGCAATAGTTTTCCTCACAGCCTAGCTGAATGACATGTGGCTATCCTGTAAAACATAGCATGAATAAATGGTAATGCGTAATTTGGTAGTATTACATTCATTTCTTGAAGAGCTAATGTGTCAGTACCATAGCTTTACGCATATTGCTTCTAACCACTGAGAATTTATTTTTGGCTTCAATGGCAGAAGTAAATTCTTCTCACTTTTTCTTAAGCCTATGGGTTTGTTAGACCTTAGACAACAGTGCTTTCATTCTTTGCTTTCTCATATAGCATAAATTTTCTATAGACACACTACAGAAAGCACAAGACCATTAAATTTGTCTCTAATATGACAAATGCTTTCAGTATATTGTTTATAACAGTTTGAGCACAAGGCTGAAAGGACTACAGATTCACCTCAGATGTTGTATACCTGATGTAACTACACTACCATGATTTTTATACACATGAAAGAGTACAGACCAAGCTGATGGTGGGGTTTAACTGCTCATGCACCAAACTGAATTGAAATGTTTTTTCTTTAAATACCACTCTTTGTGCCAATATATCAACATGATATACAAGCAACAGACATTAACTGACAGAAATGAATGTAAATCCAATTTCCTTCTACTACCACTAACCTCAAATTAAGTCTCGTAATGTCCAGGAGTACTTTACAGCACAGGTTATTACACAATTTCAGAACTTCTCTGAAGTCATACAACTGTTGCAGTTTGAGGCAAAATCCCATAAATCATCATTATTTCTGCTTTTTTAATTGGAAGATAAAGATCTCAGTCTGACAACTGCTCTGAATTATTGAGAGGTGTTTGGTGATGCAACAATGCATTGTGCTGTATATCACTTTGAAAGTAGAAACCAATTTAAGACTTCACTTGGGACTTCCATATTAGTACTATAATTGAATCTGATGCCTGAATGCAAAACAGCTACTTTCAGATGAGGAAGAATGATGAGAATGATTTGCATAATATATATTGACATTTAAAATATCAATATATCAACATATACCCATCATATACATCAATAAACAAGCAAGATTTTTGCCATAATGAAAAACTATATTACTTTGTTATGACTGTTTTATAAATGTCTCCATTTTTAACCATTAACTAGTCAAAAACAATACATATATTTGCATATATCACTGCATATGTAACTCCTTCAATTGAAGTTTAGAAGTCTGGCTTCAACAGAGAGAAGATTCTTTCTTCATACTCTTTGCCTAAGTTCAGTTACTTTTAGTGCCTTCAGTATGTTCAACAAGCACTGGTTTGTGCCATTTTTAATTTAGGAACTTGAGGAACTTCTAACGTATTTGATGAAAAGGAGCAGCTGGGCAGCATTTCAACTATTCTTAATCATATTTAATAAAAAAGTTAAAATGTTTTTTCTTAAAAAGTCCACAAACTAGTGGTTATCAGATTACTCAGAAAAAAATAAAACCCGTGCCATTTCAAATGAGGTGACAAAATGTTCATAAACATAAAACTTTGATATCAGTTTGAACTAAAAGCGCACCCAATTCTGAATATGTAAGCAAACCAATAAATATTAAATAGCTATGCTGAGATAAAAATAAATGCATTTAGACAAAAGTAAAACTTTTTTTTAACAAGCTAGTGACACAAATCTAGAGATTTTAAGACTATCAACAGAAAACAATGTTATATGTAATAGCATTGTTTGATTTTCATCAGTTAAGTCAAAATCTAACTTTGCTGTAGAGGACCAAACAAATTAGCAAAAGGTACAGGGCACATGCAGTCACCTTGGATTATTTTTTTTTCTTTCATCTGAGTAAGTGATACAGCATTGCAATTGCATAATAAAGAAACTGCAAAGAGCTATTTTAAGTATTACTGAGGGAAGTTTTCCCCCAGATACTTACATTTCCTCTTTACGCTTCTCAGGAATTATTAATGAAATGTTGGAACAACAAGACTTCTAATTTACAGACAGATAAGTCAGTGAAAGAGAGGAGATACCAGATGTTTAGAGTAGCCTTACTAAGGGGCACTGACTCCTTAGAGTTATGGATAAAAGCACTAGCATTCTGTTGACAGAGTTGAAAAAAACGCAGAACATTTGACCCAAGTACAATGATACAACAACATCAGTAATCTTTCTATTTAGGTACAAAGCCACAGGAATCTTGTCATTACCAAACAAATTATCTTTTAAACCCATATAGGCAGTGACTTGCAAACCATTCATGAAATTCCTGACTCTTTCAGTGATTTGCAGGAGATTGACACTATTACTGTTCCTTCTTGGAACTGTTATTGAAGAAGGTATGCTTCTGATGGAATGATAACGGAAGGTTTGTTTGGGTTTGTTGGGTTTTAGAGTTTTTTTCTGGTTTTAATGCCAGTACAGATAAGTCTCCAGGGACAAAATTGCTTAGGTTTCAGTAGCTATTCAGAAGACCACCACCTCCTTCCAAGTTGCAAAATTAAATAACACCAAGTTTTTCTGAAGGCAGGTCTTCTACCTAAGTATTCAATTTAGAAAATAAACTAGCCCAAAAGGCACTTAAGGTTCCTAAATGTGGACATAATTCAGTAATCTAGTAGATAAGCAGCCCAGCATATTCATTATTAAGAGACTGAGAACAAGTAAATCAAGACAATAAATAATCCACACATGAATGGTAATTTTTTCCAGTAATTCAATTGGTATTGCTTATGTGATGATAAGTAAGACTGTATTTGTCAAGTGCCATAACACAATACGAAACTGTGTACCCATATTAGCTATGAACTCTGGATTTTCAGCCATAAAGGTGCAATACATATGCATTCTGAGAGGATCTATATTACTATAAAAACAAAACAAAACAAAACTTTGTTTAGTTTAAAAGTAAACCTGGAAACATTTAAATTCTCATGGCCTTAAGTTAAAAAAAAAAATGGCAAAAAGCTACACTTCAAGAAAAAGCATTAAAAATGTATTATGCCTAAAACAGACAAGGCAGTCACACAGGTTTTTTTTCAAACTTAAACTCTAAACAGACATAAAATGAAAGAACAAACAAAATGAAAAGACTTTAACTTTAAAAACTGGAGAAAGCAAATTTTTTTTTTTTTTTTTTTTTTTTTGCTTTTAAGGTATATTTTAATAAATACCGCTTCAAGCTGTCAGTTAGGATGACTCAGACATTTCCCAGCCAAAGGCCAGTTCAACAGCATCCAGAGTCAAGCAAGTTTTAGGTCATAATTGCATCATTTACACTTGGAAATTAAGTGCATGTTTTAGCATACAAAAGGCTCACAGAAATAAATATACTTTTTCCTTTGACTAATCTGTTTAGAGAGACATTATATAAGGAAACAGGAAATTCATGACAGTATGAATCACCACATTGGCCAGCTGGCCCTGTGTGTTACCTAAAACAAAGAAGCAAATATTTTTTTAGACAACACATCTAGATCTTTTGTAGAAGTAACTGATGCTGACTTCTGAGGTCAACAGTCCCATTCTCCCTCACCCCCTTTTTATTTAAATGGTTTTGTAAATGACAATTCCAATTACACAGCTGTATTTTTGTTCAATATACTGTCTATAAAAGGCTCAACCAAGACTGTAATCTGTAATCCTAATGCTGTCTTAAGTGTTCAGTGTAGCCTTAAATTTCACATGAAGCAGAAATATCTCAGGAAGAACAGTGGAGAGAAAGGGAGACAAAAAAAAAAACCAAAAGAAGAGGAAAAGAAGATTGATCACCACTTAGCATTAACACTGATAGGGCATTAACACTGAGCATGTGAGCATGACCTCAGCTCATAAATATTAAAGATCTAGACTTTTTTTTTTTTTAAGCTGTAGTATTTTAACAGCAGTTCTTTGACAAATTTTGATATTGCTAGCAAGAACAGCTTGCAATTACCCTGACTGAACATGACACTAAATCTGTGTTAGCCATTACGTAGAACTCTTAGTATATGAGCTGCTCCAGTAATTTCACATTTTATATTTTGGTGAGGAATACTTTGGCGAGGGGATGAAACTTAAAGAGTGAATTATTTGAAAGTAAATAAACATTATTTATAAATTTCTCAATATAACACAAAAATAAAGTTCCCCAGGTGATTAACAGCATGTATCTCAATAAGCTAAAGAGCTTCTGGATTTTGAACTCTCCTTACCAATGTATTCTCTAAATATGGTATTAGAGTGGCTTACCATAACACATGCCTTGATTTTAAACCACGCAAAACATCTTTGTTTTGCCTGTTGTGTGAGCCTATATTGTAACAGACAATACAGTTTTAACAACTGGCTGCTACATTATCTGTATTCCAAACCCTAACCAGGTTAGCCAAGCTTTAGGACACTACTAGGCATTTCTATTTCATACATTTTGCTGAAGAGACATGTCTGGAACATGGTCACCTAGGGCAGGGTGTTGGTGAAGAGAAATCTCACTCATGGTCATGGACATACAGGCAAAGTAATTTTAATGCATGTCTTCTATAAATTACATAAAAATACATAAGTATTTCTTGCTAACTCTTAAAGTGACAAAAATATAAATGCATGCTCCATGCTTATTCACTTTTCTTTTTCTGTGACTTACTTACCCTTAATATATTAAAAACTGACAATTTTGTAAAATTCTGTAAATTTTGTAAAATTTACAATTGTAAATAGTCTTTCATATCACTAAGTACAACATGAAGCTCATAAAAGTAGAAGGAAATGTACTGCCCACCCAGAGCTCCAGAAATCACCTTTGAAACCTCAACTTTCAAAGACTCAGCCTCAAAAAATAACCCAATCTCACATCTTTTCCAAAGCAAGATTAACTCAGAAGTCTCCCTTGTCTTTCCACTTGTTTGTCTAATTAAATTTTATACACAAGAAAGAAGCCAAATCTGTCACAACATGTATGAAGAAAAAAACATAATGGAAGACAAAAATCTTAAAATTACAGTCCTTCACCAGAAGGAAAATCACTGTAGCAGCAATTCAAACAGTCATAGCATTTGAATACAGTGATTATGAGTAAAATAGAGAAATGCCACCTGAAATAGATCCCCTTTCATAAAGGTGGAAGAGTATTCACAAAAGGCTGATCATGTGAAGAATTTTTCAGCAGTACACAGAATTATAGATGAGTAAGTCTGAGGGACTCTTGCTGCCTTGGTCAGTTTTAAATCACAAAGTAAGATTCCGATTATAGAGTTCAAGACAATAATTGCACAGTGATAAACCAATGTAAGAGTTACTTGAATCAATATTTTCTAATGATTTTAACATGTAAAATAGTTGTACAAAAAGACTGTTTAAAAATTAAAAAAAAAAAGGGGGACAAAAATAAGCTTTTGTTAACATACTGTTCTTCCTCCCAGGAGGCTTTCAAGAGCAGAAGTGCAAACTTGCTCTGAAGAAGATAAAGATAAAACAAGAGTGAGCTGTTCCCACTTACACACCAGAAAGAGCTCCTCTTAGCAGCTCTGTCAAGCAATTCCTTCTCATGTACTCTCTGCCATAACTCTGCTAGCCCTAGCTGTCATTGAAAGAAGCAATTTGGATCTCCTCAAAGTTTCTTAGTCAGAGCCAAAACAGAAGGTTGTGTCAGCAGCTCCAGTAGTTCAAAGACGGGAGAGTGAAGAAAAAACAGAAACTAGAGCAAGCATCACACCAGTGCAGGGACAGGATAAGCATCTACAACACACTGCCCAAAGCCACTTCCATCTTCCACCTCGCAGCCCTGCTTCCACCTTAGAAAGGATATTACATATGGCTGGCTGGTTGTTAGTTTTGTCTCCCATGGTTTTCTTTCAGCATCAGCCAAGTAACCTGGAGCACAACGGTTCACTTGGCCTGTGCATACAATCGGTTTTTGGCTTGGTCTTGTACTGTCCTGTCCTTCCTTACCCAACTGCCCCATGCTTACACACAAAAAAAGACCCCTACCTTTGCAGGGAACTTCAAATACTAAAAAAAATTGCACCTTCTTAGAATTTGACTGAAATGTGGTATGCTCAACATTTATCAGTGAGGACTAACAGACACAGATGTTACAACTTCTTGTTTCAGCTTTTACCTTAAAATTCAGACTAAATGAACTTAGCAGAATGCATGTATTGTTTATTCAAATAAAGTGACTTTCTGATGGTCTTGTAAAGGTAAATTAGGGAGAAAAATGAGAAACTGACACACTCCTAGAGGGATAACTATGCAAAAACACAGCAAGCAAAAGGAAAAGAAACTCCCTGTAATACGAAGGAGATTTCTAAGCATTGCATACCCAGCATTTTGCAGCTACTTGAGCAAACTCCACAGAATTTAGCTCCCTCAAAAAAAAAGAGATCAAATCACACCTCCTCTGCTTGAATCTAATCGAAGACAGGGATCAGAAACACCACATGAGTAAAGGCGAAGAAATGAGAACACAACCGGCATTATACAAGAGCATCCCCTCCTTACCAGGCACCACCTTGTATCGTGGATCCAGAGCCACCGCTTACCCTTTCCCGCTGACAGCGCACCACGGGCTCCTCCCTTTCTCTGTACCCCCGGCCACCCTGGGCAGTTGCAGCTGGGGACTCAGCAACTGCCTAGCTTGCTCCTCCACCATTAACGAGGCCTTCTGTGAATCCTGCCTCTATAAACTTCCTCACTCACCCGCGGAGCTATTAAGCCCTTGCTTCGGTTTCAGAACATAATAAATGGCCACAACAGCTCCACTACAGTCTCCTCCAGAGCAGCGCTCTAGCTCAGATTCCTGCCTGAACCCAAATCAATTTCACCACCAAAGTGCTGCTGGGCAACACTCTGGCCCAGGCAGCAAGGTCTTGCATGCAACCCCAGAGGCCCAGGGCTCTGCAGGTTCCTACAGGAGACATTACTGGCTTGGCCAGGGATGTTCACACACTCCTGGGAACCAAGAAAGCACACCAAAGTCTCCTGGAGTGCTAGGAGGTGATCTTTGGTCATCCTTCTCATAGCTGACCTGTAGCCATTAGATATGGGTTCAGGACATTCTACTTGCCTTATATAGCAGGATACAAAATATACAGAAGTCTGAAACAAGAAGCTGAACATATCTAGAATAAAATCACTGCTAGTTTTACATGTAAGTATAGACTGACATCCTTGAGCAGTTTAAAGCCAGCAACTCGTTACTTCCAATTAAATCCTTTGCTGAACCTAGCACTTAGAGTTTTTCTTTCTCATATGCTTTGTGTTCCGAAAAACATTTATTATTCATTTAACACCAAACCAGTGGAAAACAAAGTGGGAAATGACACATTTGCCTTATAACAGATACATGGACCGTTATTCAAATGGCTGATTGCTTTTCAATTGCAGCGCAGCAGGCAACCGTCTTTTCTGCCAAATGTGTTACCCAATGTCACCAAGAGCAGGAAACATGCATCACAGTGACAGCAGTTCTGAAAAGGTCATAGATTAAACAACATTTCACACAGTTTTTAATGCTTATTTGAAACATAGCTTGCTGAAAATCACAAAGGGTGAGCTTAGTTCTCAGACAAAACAAGCTCAGTACTGCTGACTTGTCATTTAAAACCCAAGCTGGTGAGTTTTAGCCACAGTGATCAAAATAAGCAAAACTCTCAGTTAAATTATTGACTGAAATTTCCTTTTACTTAGTTAAAAATTAGGTTGTTAGGATTTGGTCTCAATAGGCAGATGTATATGGCTTTCCCTGGGGTTAAATATGCTCCTATATGAAACAACATTATAAACAGAAAATTTAATTTATCTCCTGGTCAACTAGCTAGCATGAAAAACGTCATTCAATTACCCATGATACAGGCTAGCATTCCACAATCCAGACAGTATACAATTCCCATGTTAGTCACTGAATCAGCGCTGTTTTGCTGCGTTCTTTTACTTCAAAGTCCTCCCTGCAGAGAAGAGCTGTGGTGGTTTTCTGCTACTTTCCCCAGGGATCTCTACTAGAAAAAGTAACATAGACTGAGCAGCATTTATACCATGTGGTTGAAGCGCAGCATCATTACTGCTTGAGGAAAGCTAAAAAAGAAATGATGAGTATCTTCAGTTTTATTGCTAGAAACATTTGCCCCTAGGAAATTTGACCTTTTTTTTTTTTTTTTTTTTTTTTGACTTGTCACTGGGCAGCTGTGGTGGGTGTGGTGGGCTGAGCCTGGATAGTACGTAAGTACCCAATCAGCCGCCTGCTCAACTCCCCCCTCCAAGAGTTCAGAAGGACTTCAATAAGGAATTCATTCATTGATTTTCATCAGCAGGCAGATACCCAGCTGCCTCCTGGAAATGATCACAAGTAACATGGCCATGCCTTAACCACCAGTGTCCCACCATCCTACTCCTTTCCCACAGCAGTTATTGCTGAGCAGAACACCCAATGGTGCAGGATATCCCTTTGGTTAGTTCAGGTCAGCTGCACCAGCCGTGTCCCCATCCAACTTCCTGCTTTGAGGGGAACACAGTGGGAAAAGGCCTTGATGCTGTGCTGTCCAGCAATAGCTAACCCAACATTGGCTTGGTCACCAATCTACAACATGGCAGTATGTGAGTTGCTATGAAAAAAAATAATCCCAGACGGAACCAATACAGGAGCACAGTGTGAAAGCATTGTTGGCATTAGTAAATCCAGGAAGGTGAGCAGCGATGGGGGGCAGAGGAAATTAATCTAAACTGTTCATCAGTGGACTCTTTAAGGAAAAAATTACGTAGAAGAATATTATAACAATTTTTACATACAGACTTTCTAGTTCAGTTTCTTTGACAAAAGTAGTAAGAAACTAATGCTTTTGATGTCCTGTATGTTCCATCTTTGTGGAATATAAACATGTGCAATGTAACAATGTAATGGTTATTAAGGCAGGCTATGATCTTTACACACCCACCAGAAAGAAATAGCAAAACACTGCATACTTGTATACATGAGTATAGCTCTCAAAGACACTTAACTCAGCTAACAAACTTTGACACCAATGTCCCATATGTGGATTTCTGAAAGAAAAACAAAACCAAAAAAAAAGCACCCCCCCAAATAAAAAAACACCAAAACCAAGTAACCCCACAACCAAACCCTACAAAATATGTCATGCCGAAAGACATGCAATATCTGAAAACAATGTTTTAGAGATAGCAAAAAGGAGTCCTAAAAAGAACATCTTCACAAAGAATAAATGTATACATAGTGAAGTAATATTGGTTGCCTCCAGACCTTGCTACAAGAAAGTAATCATCTCAAGTAGGCTTGAAGTTTAATGACTTAATTCTGCCATTTTAAGGCAAGCAGAGCAAAACGCACTGTGCACACACCTCTTTTTTGCAGAGCAGGATTGATCCTATTTGCTCCATATAGTCTGCTAAGTTGTGGGTTTTTTTCTAAAGCAGTTCACCCAAAATATCTACAATTCAACCCCCCCCCCAAAAAAAAAACAACAAATCCATAAAGCAAAAACACACCTAAAAGCTAGTCTGTATTAAAATGAAAAAAAATGAAAAGGCAAAATGTTTTTCCAGATTTTTGTTAGGAGAGAATATTGCTCTATGAAAAGAAAAAATAGACGGGTGACATATCAAAAAACTTCCTCTTGACATAGAATATGATAACATAACTTTTTAAAAGATTATAAAAGCAATACTCCACATAAACAGTCTTGTTAAAATTTTTTCTACATCTATGTATGTCTTTATACTTACTAAAAATTACTCAGTAAACCAGAGGAGTCCATTCAAATAAATATAAAAGTAATTTCTTTCACAGAATATGATGCACTAGTGAGATGACTCAAGCAACATGACTGCCAAAACGGTTTTCTAGTTCTGTGCTTAAATTAAAGATATTTTGTAAGAAACATAAGCCTTAACAGCAACAACAAAAAAAGAATAGGTGTGCTTCTAAATCATAGTAAGGAAGTTTTAATTTCATAAGTCTGGTACTCTTCATAGAAATAGTTCACCATAGAATTGGTTTGGTTTTGTTTGTTTGGGGTTGCTTTTTTTCCTAACAAATATGTAAAAGCAGATTAAAGCAAAAATACAGACAGTCCTATCTCTTACATCATGGAAAATCAATCTTATAAGAAAAGACATATATATCTTTATGAATGAGAGAGCATTTAGCTTTCAACAGAAAGAAAAATTCCAGTCAGATATCCAACTGTCAGGCTTTATGTATTATTTGATATAACTTCTGTCTAATGACAAATTGCCCTTATTATAAGCATGGAAAAAATGCTATTTTTTTTTCTTGGATAATATTAAAAATTGATAAAACCCACTAGTACTACTACATGTGAATTAATGTAGGGCTGTAGTAACAGATAATCTTTAAGCCTTTCAGAAATATGAGATACAGAATTAATTGTAGAAAAGCATGAAGATCATTTTCAACTTTTATTCAAGAAATCACTGTCTATAAGAACATCTGCATTGATTCATAACTGTCACACCTCTGGTTCAGCTGTTGCATTTTTTCCCATTGGAAAATGGCAAAGTTAAACTACAAACTGTGGTCAGCACAGCTACCAAGTCACTGTAAACTGTTTCAGTGTTTTAGATACTGAAGTACAGAAACTTTTCAAATGAATGAAAATTACAATTCTGTTATAATATTTGTTACACGTGTAATTACCAAAAGGAAGCTGCTTTACATACAAATTAATAAAGTTGAGTACTTCATTATACAGAATGCTTTCTTAAGTGATTTCAAGTAATTTATAAAATGAGAGTCACAGATGATTTATAACTAGAGAAATAAGCACTGATGTAGGAATAAGAATTTTTGGCTACTCAACTTTTTTGTATTATACGAACTTGAAAGGTATTGCAGGTCAACAAACACTGTTTATGCTTGGCAACCCTAAATTACTAACTGCAATGAAAATAAACATTTCATCAGAAATCCTTTTGAAATTGCAATGCCTTTGTAACTAAATTTTCACAGTTGCTTTTATCATAAACAGTTTAGTTAAACGACTGAAATTATAATGCAGAATATTTTTTTCTCTGCGCTTAAGGGCTGCCAGCTGATCTTTCAATTTATAACAGTTTGAAAAATGGCAAAGAAATCAAGATCTGTGTGACCTGACTAATTAGTTCAAAGTTACTGGAATGATGCAGGTAACTTGCTTAATTTCCCATAAACCAGTTGTATCTTTAGACTATATATTTATCCTTACAGGCATAACTGAATTATAACTGTATTGTTGTCTTTCTATTACTGCATTGTAATTAACATTCATATAATGCTTACATACATTTTAAGTCATGGCAGAACTTATTTTACTGTCTTAATTTCACCTTGTGTGCAGATGAAGTAGCATAGTACTACCATCTAGGAAAAAACCCAACCAACCAAATAAAAAAGAAAAAGGAATAGGAATGGGTATGCACTTCTTTTAATGCAGTTTAAGTCACTGATTGCTACAGCTCTTTCTGAAGAATTTGGACGTCAGTATACTTTCAGTCATGCTGGTTAGCACAATCTTGCTGTTAATTGTGTCTTTAAACGTACCCATTATTTTATACAGCATTTAATCTGCATCATTTTTTGAATGTTCAGCCAAAGCTAAATGGCATCTTAACAGTATTTCTACACGTATTCATAAAGGAATTTCACAGAATTCTGTTACTGCTACAATTTCTAGAAAACAGCAAAATTACACATAATGTATTTGTGTGTAAAGCTCTGTAGAACTGACATACACATTTCTTGAAAAACAGTTGGAAAATCCATCACCTAGAAAGAATGCTTTTTGTTGCTTTTACAGTTATTCTTAATTTTCTACCTGAATTTAATAGCCAGTGTAAAAAAAAATTCATAAATATATATGGCCTATTTTTTTTCACATAACTTTACTGGAGTGGAGTGATTTTGTCCTAGTATGTAGACTATGAAAATGTGCAATTATGTAACTCAACATACTTCTTCCTTCTTCCTCGTTACCCCCACAAAAATTACATGCCTTTCCATCCCATATTTCCCATCCTGAAGGAAATTTTTTTGAGTGGAGAGTAGTCTTGACAGTAGTATTCCACCAACAGGAACACCACAGTAATATTCCACCAGAGGAGCACCACAGATTAACACAGCAAGAAAAAAATCTGTGAATTCTACAGCAAAGTCAAATCAAACTGATTTTTTTTAGAGATGGAGGGAAGCGCACACTCATACTCTCCTGTAACCTGTTACCATGCTATGGTGAAACAGATGCTCTAGATTTTCAAGGCAGTGATGGCAGCTGAAACAGATAAGAATGTGATTGCCTTATGCCTTGAACTCACTTATATTTGATCAGTTTAAATTAAATGACACAAATTTCTATCTGCAGTCCTTGCAGAACTCTTAATATTGTTGATGTAAAATGTGACAGGTAGTGAGCAGGTACAGTCTGTCAGGCATATTTAGATAGCCTAATGTGTTAACTATTCTGAAAATGTGTAAAAATGAACATGTGTGTATAGTATAAAGAATACACATAAGTGTAACATTGTTCTTTAAAACAATACAGTTAATGCATATAGCATAGGACAGTTTAAAATTATTTTTATCAAACCTATATTCTTAGAAAAGTACTGGGAAATTAAAATGGGAAAGCTAGATTTGGGGAATAGTCTCATGATTTTGATCTTTTGAAGCTGTCAGTCCTCTGTTGGTGAGTACGTAAGATGCAGAAATCTTTGCTCAAATAATTGCTGTGACTGGGTTTTGTGTATTTTCAACTGCTGTAAGCAAGTTATTGTGAAGTGACTGGTTTTCTCCCTGTTAACCAGAAGTTTGATTTGGAGGCAGTAACTCTATCCCAGTAAATACATTGGCACATTTTCCCAGTATATCCTGTTTTCCTAAGCTTGTACTTTTCCATGAAAACAAGAAATTGAAAGCTTGCTTCTTTGAGAAATAATCTATTCTAATGCTCCATACATCATACACCTAAGGTAGGACTGCTGAGGAAGTGATGCAAACCTTGATGCTATTCCAGCCTTTGCAGTGATCTGTGGTCCCAAAATCTAAACTGAAAGAATGTACTCATACTCCAGAAAAACTGCAAAACAGTATTCAGGCTAGATCTATACCAGTTACCATGTTTACACAGACAGCTTAGATTGAACTGATGAATTCTGGGATGTTGGGACCATCCATATGGAGATTACAAATTTCTAAATCTGTATCATGAGTCACTGTCCAACTCAGGAGGTGGTGTTGAAAAGGGTAATTTTCATTTAACCAATGTATGAGAATTAAATAATTATTCATAAAAGGTATGTTTAGGAAAAAGTGATCTGTTACAAGGTCTTTTTGCCCAGGTTTTGGGCCGGGGCCAAGCGGGGAGTGCTTTGGTTTTATATTAATCTGATTAACTGATCAGTAGTTTATATTCTTTGAAATCAACAATCATTTTGTTCTGGCTTGGGTTTTCACTCCACCTTGGAGATAACCTCTTACTATCATGTAGACTGGTTGGGCTGCTCTGGACAACACCTGCTATGAGCACTGGTATGACACCTTGACCTAAATCATTATCCTAAACAACCCTCCCAAGCTGCACGAGTTACCCAGATATGATAACAGCACATAAATTCATGTTCTTGCTTTGTATCTCTGTAGCAACTAGGTACAAATGAAATGTCCCCAGAGGCAGAAACTGCATTTTCTGCCTTTGATAGCCATCTCTTTTCCTGTTTTACTGTGCTGATCCTGTTTTGATCTCTTAGGAAAAGAATTAGTCATTCAGTAACATGAATAGCTTGAAACCTTCTAACATTAACATTCTCTCTTTTCTTTCATTACTACCAACTCATTAATAAACTATTATACAAAACCAAAATCAAAACAAAGAGGAAAACAACTTCTGAGGGAAAAAAAAAAAACCTTCCAAAAAGATTTTCCTGGGTAAATATACTTGATAAAGATAAAAATGAATAACATCTGAAATTATTTCACTCATACTGATTCTTAAAATCATAAAAGTTGCACGTGTTTTCCTGATTAAAATTCAGAAGTTTAACATACTGGTTTTCATTAGTGATCTAGACACTAGTGACTGCACACAACGCAATTGCTTTTAATGATGCAATATTAAACAAGATTACTGCTAGCATATATTGTGACCCTCTCAGTCTGTTGAGAAGGTCACTATTTCTATTTGTTGCATGCCCAATCTACACGTTTATGTGCCCATTTATAAATATATATATATATATATGTCTTTGTACTTAGGCTTCTATAGAACAATTTCAACAAGAAGAAATAATTGTATACCTAGTGTTATGCAGAACATTCAAAGTGCATGCAGTGAACAAAGACATAATATCAGAATACTGAAAATAGCAGAGCGGTGAGTGCACCATCTGAAGTTGTGTTGATACCATCTGATTCTACAGCTAACAGAAAGCATGTGAAATGCTAATGACTAAACTTGGTAGACTTTCAAAGTTTGAGTTTTGCTGGGTTTTGTTGGGTTTTGTTGTTGGTTCGGGGTTTTTTTTTCCCTATAATTGGACTTTTTTGGTTTAGCATTTTCTTAATTTCAGGACTGAAAAATATGAGAAGTCATACTGTGTGCTTTTTATGCCTCTATCAATTTCTATTTACTGAATTCAAGGAAATACCACTTTACTGTACAGACATTAACAGATAGCATACAAGTAACCCTTGCTAGATAATTGGATCTACAGATATGAAAGTAGAGTGAGCAAGCTGTGTTTTTGATTGAATTCAATCTGTGGTGAACACCAGATTTTTAAGAACAGTACTGAGAGTGAGATAAGTTCATACTGAACAAATATATAACTGTCCATAAACAAATAATAAAACAACTGACAAGTGTTTAGTAGAGTGATTTTTTTAACCCTATCTTATTTTTTAACATTGTACTTTATAAAAAATGAAAAATCTATCTTGACAGTTTCTCAGTATTTAGTGATTTGTGATTAGTGATTTTTATTTAATACTTTTGATTGTAGAACAATGCGCAATTTCATAACAATATCAGACCCCTTTTAAGAAAGAACACCCCTCAAAACAGCAAATGGACAAAGTATTTGTCTCCCAATTTTCAAGTCAGTCCTTAGAATCTAATGACCAACATGAAAGGCCATATTCCTATGACTTCCTGAATTCAGCCTCAAGATCATTTTGGCTACCTTATTTTCTTTATTCAAATTTGTGGGAGGTAAGAACCTTTGCTGCAGTCCAGGGTTCTTGGAGAATGGCTATCAGTCTGAAAAAAAAAACAATCAGTGTAATGCTTGGAAAATCAGTTTGTCAAGACTGAACTTGAGTTTGATTGAAGATACAAAAATTAAGAAAAAAAAAAAAAAGGGAAACATCTTACCCGCATGGTTTTGGTTCCTAAGTTCACATCTAAGGAAAGACACAAAACACAGCTAAAAAAATTGTAGAACACCTGGTTCCTTTTGTGTATTTGGTTCAGCTACAGCATTTGGAAAAAAGCCATGTCTATGTTACGATGTCAAAGGAGTGAATAATCAATACTTCCACCATGAACTGCTTTCAATACCAAGTTGTTTGAAATATTTTCCAGTGTAAGAATATCCTCCTATTCATCTGACGTACCATTCCATTGCTAATAACTTACACCAAAAAAAAAAAAAAAAGGGAAGACAAAACAACCACCATTCATGTTCTAACCTGCTGTAATTTGAAAAAAATTATCTGTCAGAGATCTACTGAACTCTCCCGTTAAGTTTGTGATACTCAAAGCTTCTGGGTGGACTTGAATTAAACATTCAGGGATCATGCAGAAAATAATTCAGCCTCAGATTAAGAAAAGAAGGGAACTAAATAAGGCAACTGTTTTGCAAAAGAAAACACAGAAGCCTTGTATTGAACTACAGGCTGTATCCTCTTAAGTACCAGAAAACAAAATTCAATTTTGCAATGTAAAATAATGCAAAGACGTGTATGTTGCTTTATTGCTTCTTCACAAGAGCCTTATTTTGCATGGTTCTTCCTTCCCTCTCCTAACTTTCCTAATATTTTCCAAGAGAAACCAATTTTGCATTAATTAAGTCAGGTGCAAATTCTGGGACTTCAATAGCCTGAGTTTCTAGTATGGGTAGAAAAAAGTAATCATTAGAGACTTGGACATAGCAGTAGGAATTGGTTCTTGAGATTATGAAATATTATGAGCAAGATGAATTCCCTCAAGCATGGCAATTCTTAAAAAAACCCTAGTGACAAGGACTGGGCTGTGAGGAAAGACAATCATTTCTTCATTCCCACTAGAACAAGAGGAATGATAGAAAATAAAGTTATCTAAACAAACTTAGTGGTTTGGTGTTTTGGGGTTTTTTTATGTTTGTTGAACTATTCTGAAATAATCTCATTGAAAGTGCAGCTTTCCTGAAGAACAGTTGATGTAAAAACAAAGAAGAAAAGCGAAATGTTACAGGCATGTAAAGAAATGGGAGGAATATAGATTTATAAAACCTAAGCTGAAGCAGAAAACAGTAGAATAATTATAACCCAACGGCCAGGATGATTCCAGTGTTAAATAAAACTATGAAATTAAATCTACTCTGAAATGAAATCTGATCTTAAAAGACAGCATTGTAAGTATGCATGAAATAATGCATAATTCATTTTATATAATGTCTCATGAAAACAAGTCAAGTAGCATTAAAAACTAGATTTATTTTAATTCTAGTGCTGACACAGTCTTTTAAAAATAAACATCAACAAAATTTGAGGCTAAACTGAAAAAAAAATGCATTTTATGAGTAAGTCCAATAACATCTATCACCAAATAACTCTGTATTCCTGTATTAGGCTACATATCCAACTATTTTATGAACTGTGTGTTCCAACCCATTTTACAGCAAAATTTATGGAATATTGACATGTACTATGTTCTGAGTACAAAAAATGTAGTCATTCTGAAGAATAATTTTGAAGAAGGGAAAACAAAAAAGGAAAGTAAAATGTGAGGTTAAAAGACCTGTTATTGATAGATATTTGTCAAGGATTCTTCAACATAATTCACATAGCTTGTGTGTGAAGATGGATGCATGAAGGGCAAAGGACTTCTCTGTGGTTTAGAGAGAGGGAGGCGTTATCCTGGAACTCTTTGATTGCTTCTCCTAATACTGCTATCCCTTTTAGAAAGTAAAATGGAAGTGTAGTTCTTCAAGAAAAAGCTGTGACTCTCAGCTATCCTAATAGTTTTAAAAATAGCTAGTGGCTCCTTTGGGGGGAATAGGGTGTTGCAGTCAAACTTTTCTTGTTCTTCCTTTCAAAAACCTTCTTTCTATTATATTTTCTTTTGTTCCAATGAGAGAAAAAGGAAACTTCCCTCTATTCAGATTCTGGGCCTAAATTCTGTTGCTGAGATTCACAAACACCTACATATTTTTTCCTTAGTCAGTCAAAACTTGCTTAACGTGAAAAGCTTTGCTAGGCAACTTTGTTATTCAGTATTTATTTTTTCTTGCATTTCTGGTAGTGGGATAATAAAATCCATAATTATGTGATGCTGAAAGTTGTGATGAAATGTCATACTTCTATTTTGGTCTTCCTAGGCCAAGCTTTCTGACTTGCACTCATAAACAATGCATGAACAGGTGACTTTAAAATACATTTTGTATTAAATGCATTGTTTATAAACATTGTCTATGTGAGAATTTTACAGAGAACATTGTTTGCCAATGATACGAAACTGAGTGTGGAAGTGGACAGTTTGGAAGGGAGAGCCACCCTGCAGGAAGACCTGTGTAGGCTGGAAGAGTGGGCTAACAAGAGCCTTATGAAGTGCAAAAAGGACAAATATAAGTTCTTACCTACATAAATACAACCCAAGAGCGTAGCACAGGCTGAGATCTGCCCTGCTAAGAAGCAGCTCTGTGGAAATGGACCTGCAGGTCCTGGTGGACAGCAAGCTCAAGATGAGTGAACAATGTGCAGCTGTGTCAAAGAAAGCCAACAGGGTGTGGGTTACATCAACAAAGGCATCACTGGCAGGGATAAAGATGTCATTATCCCACTCAGTGCTTGTCAGGCCACACCTGGAATACTACATTCAGTTTTGGTCCCTGCTATTCAAAAGAGATGTGACCAAGCTGGAGAGGGTCCAGAGAGAAGGGCCACAAAGATGATCAAAGGACTGGGAATCCTGGTGTATGAGGAAAGGCTGAGAGAGTCAGGATTGTTTAGCCTTGCAAAAAGAAGCCTAAGGGGAGACCTTATCACCATGTTTCAGTATTTAAGGGGTGGCTACAAAGTAGATGAAGACTCCCTTTTTACAAGGAGTCACATGGAAAAGACAGAGGTAATGGGCACAATTTACTCCTGGGGACACTCTATCTAACTGGACACAAGAGGAAAAATTTTCACAACGAGAACAATCAGGCACTGGAATCATCTCCCGAGGAAAGTGGTGGATTCCCCAACAATGACCAGTCTCAAGATTCAGCTGGACAGGGTGCTGGGACATCTAGTCTAGGTGATGGTTTTTGCCAAGAAAAGTTGGACCAGGTGATCCTTGAGCTTCCAACCTGGCATTCAATGATTCTATGATTGAAATAGACTATATCACAACTCTACAAATTAAGAAGTGATGCATATACAAAATAGGATGCTTATGGCTTTCTTTCAAAGATGACTAGCTTCAGAATGAGCTTCCAGTGATGTCTACATATCAAACAGTGTCTGCTCATGGGGAACAGGAAACAGATTCAGGCTTAATTTCTCTTTACAAAACTCCATTGTAAAACTGTGCACTGATATGGTCATCAATGTATCAGTTTCTAAGTAGAATATTTCTGACAGATCAAAAGTTAACTACAAAATAACATCCAGACCATGCCAATGTCAACAGTTAATACAGGTGAAGAAAAAATTACTGATCATTAAAGTGAGCTGCCTTTTTCCCTAAGAACTTCAGCAAGTGTAAGGTACAAGAAGCTAGTGAACTGACATAAACAGGGATCCTTGTTACTGACAAAGGGATGCAAATATTGGGGAAGGTGTTATTGCTCATGTAATTCCACTTCAAGAGGAAAGGTCAGTCAGTTGCTAAAATTCCTCCAAAAACTTGTGTGAAATACCAGGACACTGCAAAAGGAGGAAGCATCAACATTTTGCTGATGCAGACTCAGCCCATTTTCTTTTCACCCATAGCATTCAAATTTTGATCAAAAAATTATCCTAATTAAATCATCATTCTGAAATCAAAATATTCGAGTAAATTGACACACATGGACTCCTAGGCATATCAAAGACACTTCAAATAAATCTAGTACTTATTAGATAGATGATCTAAAATCTTTGCAGATTTTGGATTAATGAGGCCTGAAGTCCAGCACATTGTGCTTGGATACAAAATGAAGCTGTATATATGTAATGTAAAATGTTAGAAAAACAAATTGTATTTAGCATTTAAAAAACCCAAACAAAACTAGTAATATCTAAATTCTTATGCACAGCAGGGCCTTCCCCTCATTATTAACTGAAGGATTTTTTTTTTTTTTATAGTACTTGACATTCTCATCGATTCTTCTTTAAACCTGAGGGGGGAAGCACCACATTTCATCAACTTTTATTAGTTGGTATATTCATAAGGCAAATCTAATCTCTAAATAATAGTGTCTTTTATGTTCCCTTCAAGAGAATCACATGCCAAAAGCTACTAATATTTAAAGACTAACCCAATGTAAAATAATTGTAAATTAACTACCAGGTATTGCTATGTGCATAGGTTCTTTTGCCATGCTCCATCCATCTTATGTACTAGCTAGCCCTGTGAATAATTCTATGCATAAGAGGCAAATTTTAGAGTAATTAGAGTAATTGCTAATAAAATCGGCAACTGCTCAACATGAAAAAAGAGTAGAAGAAGGTGATTTAAAGAGCAAAGTACTTCAAAAGGTGAGGAAGAACTTAGTATGCTATTTTAGATGCTCAGGAACATCTTCAATATTAAAAGCTAAATATTTTAGTAGAGAAAGTACACCTGACAGGTAAATAATATGGTCCTGTTCTACAATTGTTTTAATTTTGTGTTTGTTAGGATTCTTATCAGTTCAGTCTGTATAATATATGGAGAGTGATACCACAAAATCAAAACTGAACTTGTACTGAAGAAACATGATGCATTTAGCAACATGAGGGAACAACCAACACTGTGCTCAAAAATCAGTTATTCCTTTTCACAGGGATTCTGATAAAGAACTTTGGAAAAATCATTATGGTCCTTTATGCTTAAGTATTTTATATTTTCAAAAGGAAATTAACTAAAATCTTAAAGAATAAAGAATGCTGGAGAATGAATAAGTATAAATACAATTTTCTGTTAAATAGGACTTTAACTTCAGATTTTCACCTCCCATCACATATTTTCCATCATGTGATAAAATCATAAAATACACTGAAAGTTGCCTCAATTGCTTCATTTGCTATTCAACATACTTCAGGGTCACAGAAGAGTTTAAAATGCACTAGTAAATATTTTGATGCTAGAACACTGAAAGAATAGCTATCATATTGAATGAAGCTGACTGGAAAATACTGTCCTTACCAGAATTAGTCAATGATTTTCAGTTACATAATTTTTACTAGAAAAAAATAAATTTATTGGAAAAAAAACAACTTCCCATGGGAAGACATTCACTTGAAAAAATCACCAGATAAAGTCGTTGAGACTGAAATAGACAGTAGTTGGATTTTTTCCTGAGGGAACAGGGTACTGAATCAGCTCACATTTAAAATACTTGAAGGCAATAGAATTTACTGATGGTAAAAATTCTCTCAGTTCTGAAAACATTACAATAAATTCTGAGAAGTCTCAATTCACTGTCACCATGGAATTTTGATTTATTTCTGAAACAAAAGAGCACCAGCAACTTGAGTTGAAATTTTTTCCAAGTTTGAGTATACTTTCAGTTTTCCCCATACTGAGAAAGTTTTCTCCATATATCTCTGAAATAGTGCAGTCAGTGGAAAGCAATTCCTGTTCCCTTCACAGCTTGTTCCATTAATACTATTCACATTAATGGTACTCAGTAGTATAAAGCTTCTTTATAGAGGGTACACCTAGGGTTAAGCTTTAACCATATAAAAATCTAGCAACAGATAACACAGTACAGGAGTCATATACTCTGTTCAGAGCTCTTATCTCTTCCATTCTCTTGCAATGAAATGAGTATTCTTTCTAGTGTCATTTCAGAAAAGAAAAATGATGAATACTGCTCATTCTGCACTAATACACATGCACATCTCTCTTCTCTGCTGTCATTTGCAATACTTTAGAACAGGATTTTGTGTCATTACTTCTAAAGTACAGAACCTAGTAATTCTTTCTTTTCTTTTTTCCCCATTTCTGCTACTCCAGCTTCAAATAATTGCATCTTCTGAGTGCCTCCTTCCTTCTGAGTTAAACTTTTTTAAAAGTACAAAATCCTCAGCCACCTCAAGATAATTTTCATGTTCATCTGTGGAATTCTAGTAAAGGTAAGAAGAAGGAATCCTAATAAAATTTAGTTCTCCCCCAGAACACTGCACCACTGTAGCTGTTACTACACAGCAACACTCCTGCTGTGGTTTAAGCCCAGTCGGCAACTCAGCCATGCAGTCTCTCTCTCGCTGCCTGCCCCGCTTCCTCCCTCCACTCCTGGAGGGATGGGGAGGAGAATCAAAAGAATGTAACTCCCATGGGTTGAGATAAGAACAGTCCCGTAACTAAGGTATAACACAAAACACTACTGCTGAAACCAGTAATAATAATGATAAGGGAAATAACAAAGGAAGAGAATAGAACTGCTCACCACTCACCAACTGATAGATACCCAACCCGACCAAGCAGTGATCTAGACCTTCCGGGTAACTCTCCCCAGTTTTACCTCCTGGGCATGACGTGCTGTGGTATGGAATACCTCTTTGGCTAGTTTGGGTCAGATGTCCTGTCTCTGCTTCCTCCCGGCTTCCCCTCCTCCCTGGCAGAGCATGAGACTCAGAAAGTCCTTGGTCAGCCTAAACATTACTAAGCAGCAACTAAAACCATTGGTGTTATCAGCGCTGTTCCCAGGCTGAAAGTCAAAACCACAGCACTGCACCAGCTACTAAGATGGAGAAAAATGACTGCTACCTCTGAACCCAGGACAACTGCCATTGAACAACATATTAACACCACAGCATCTGGAATATTGTGTCCAGTTCTGGGCCCCTCAGTTCAAGAAGGACAGGGAATTGCTTGAAAGAGTCCAGCGCAGAGCCACAAAGATGATTAGGGAGTGGAACATCTCCCTTATGAGGAGAGGTCCAGGGAGCTGGGTCTCATTAGCTTGGAGAAGAGGAGACTGAGGGGTGACCTCATCAATGTTTACAAATATGTAAAGGGTGAGTGTCAGGATGATGGAGCTAGGTTTTTTTTCAGTGATGTCCAGTGATAGGACAAGGTGCAATGTGTGTAAACTGAAGCATAGGAGATTCCATGTGAACATCAGGAAAAACTGTTTTACTGTGAGAGTGAGAGAGCACTCGAACAGGTTGCCCAGGGGGGTTGTGGAGTCTCCTACGTTGGAGATGTTCAAGGCCCACCTGGACAAGTTCCTGTGTGATGTACTCTAGGTTACCCTGCTCTTGCGGGGGGGTTGGACTAGATGATCTTCTGAGATCCCTTCCAATCCTTGGGATTCTGTGATTCTGTGATTCTTCATAAACAATGTAGTGTTATTATGATAGAACTGCATGAAGACTGACACTGGATGACTTTCTTTAAAATTTATTTAAGATAGCTGAGCTTCATTTAATACAAATCAGTCATAAGGCAGATTTAAGTGTGCTAATACCAACTTGGTTCGCTTAACACTACACACTTTCTTAGACATTACAATAAAACAGCTTAGATACACATCAACAACCAACTGTCCACATAGGTGATCCATTCCTCTGAGGAGTATGTGGAAGACAGAGAGGGAAGACAGGCATGTTATCCCCCTCCCTTTGGCTAATGACTAATTTGAATCTGGTGTTCAAAGCCCACATTATTCAGCCCTGAGATTATGGACAAAAAAAAAAGTACAAAGGACCATATACCTGCTTGTATAAGGATTAAGATTTAATGTTTCTATTTAAATTCTGAGTACTACCTACACCATACCCAAGGTGTACTCTGTGGAAGGCACTCAGTCCTCCATTCAGTACAGACAAATTAAGTTTATGATACAGCCTGCCTTTTCCACCTCTTTTATGTATTTATATCAATTCCTTATTAAGAAAATGACAATCATTTGGCATCATCCAGTAAGAAAAATAAAGAGCATAGATTGACCTGTATGCTATCAGTCTAATGAAACTTGGCTTCTCAGATTTTTGTCTTGTATCTCTCAGGTCTGCCTTTTCTCTTTACTTTCTTTTGCCCCAAAATTTTCTCCTATTCCACAGTAAACCCATGCCTCCTATAACATGTTACTAGGTAACAGGCAGAGTACATGGCGATGAGCCAGATGACATGCCAGCAATGTATATGGTGGTAGGCCTGACATTACTTATGTACAGCACTTATTGAAAACATGTCCTTTCCTCTCTGAGATACTAATTAAGTAGTCCATTTTGTAAAGTTGCTGATTATAACAAAACTAGTAGAATGTATTTCTGAGTTTTCAGTTTCTCTTTCAAAGTTGACTCAATCTGATCAATGGTCTTAAAAAGTTATTATGAGGTGACTAACACTAACAGAAAAAAGAAAAAGAAAAAGGAAAGATTACTCCATAATCTTAATTTTTTAAAGAAGCCAGACTATAAAAAAGGAAAAAAGTGTAACTAATCCTCAGGTAACTGATAAGTAGGTAGCTATGTACTGATTAGGAAACAGCTAATTTACTTTTGGACAGAGCCCATTATTAAGGCAAAAAAAAACCCAACCTACACGAGGTAGACTAACCAGAAGCTTTATTAAAGAGAGAAAGGGTTTCAAAGAAATTTTAATGCTACCTAAAATTGATCCAGCAGTTAAATTTCTTGTGCTAAGTCCGTAAGACCTCTTCTAAGTAAACACATTCCTAATGCTAGTGAATAGTTTCACTATAATCATTAAGGGCAGCCATCATCTGCAAGATGAGTTAACTTTAGCATTGTTACTGGATTTGTTTGCCTACTTCATTGCTAGCTGTATTCACCAGTCCACCATTTTGCTTGTTCTTTCACTCTATTTCCTGCTTTTAAATAGCCCTGAGTGCTATATTAAAAACAAATTAAATTTTCCATAATTTGTACAGGACTTTTACCTGTGACTCACTGAAAGTGTGGAAGGTCAGAGTTACAATCATACAATCGTATGCAATCCTCTTAAAATTAATTTCTCTCTGTAACTCGTATCTACAACCTGTATCTGTAACTTGAATCACAGATGGCTTCTGTGATAATGCTCATGTCATATGCATTAATATGGAGAAATACATAGCTTTTTTTCCACTGTTTTTTTTCAATAGGCATGATGTAAAACTTAAACCTGCTTCTTAAAACTTAAATAAACCTTCATAAGCCTGATGCTATTTAAAATCAGTTAATTCTAAACACGATTCCTGATCAATTTAAAATATGCAAAATCTTCTGTTGAACAGGATGGCAGGGAGATACCCAAGTGCTCTGGAGTAACTTGTGGGCAGTGCAGTAGAAGAACATGAACAGTTCATATTCTAAAAACTGGCATCAAACTTCTGAAGCCTGAAATTGCAGATAAGCTACATTTGTCCTTCAGCATTTAAGATAGATTACAATTTTTAAGGTATCAGTTGTGAAATCAACCACGGAAAAACTGATTATTGCTGAAAGCTGTACTAAAAGTCATGTGTCAGCCTGAAATCTCCTCCATCCAATCTTCAGCTTTCTTGGCACACCAGCATAAAGCTCTCCCGATCTTTGTAGTTTCTTAGGGTTATAGAAGCTTTCTTTTTTTCTCTGTGATCCCATCATAAACAGGTTTAGGGGTGGATCTCTACTTTCTAATCACAGTGAAATTAGCACCCTACTTACAGACCACAGGAGAAAATCCAGAGTCATCAGGGTAAATGATAGAACATAAGAAGGTTACAGGTAAAAAATTGTTTCAGAGAGGTTAAAGAACACATGTCCCTCTCTGTTTCCTTGTTTGTCTTTTTTAACTTTGTTGTAGAGCATATAAAATTTGGTAGCGGTCAGACTTTTCAGGCTGCTGCCTATAGTTGTGAAATGCATGAGTGCTTTGTAAACCTTGAGTACATCATCATCAACACTACAATAGTGGTGCCACTGATGAATATTAGCTCTTTTTCTTCCTAATAATCATACATTCTTGCTTCATGATACCTTGGAACTACTACCACAAAGACTGAGTGGATTTCAGAAATCATAACATTTCCTGTGTTAAATCACACTTTCCTATTAAAAATGCCTTAAGTAGGAATCCTAAACTCATGCTGTATGAAGATCCACCTAAATAAATACCAGGATATATTAGGCAACCTCCAGTTCTCAAACTCTGGGGGCTTTTACATAAACCTAAAATTCTCCTGCAGTAATAGATAATGTGAAAATGTAATTTCCTCTGCTTCTGTGGCTTTATCTCATTTAAACTTCTCCTGATACAGTTTACTTACATTTTCACTGTTTCACTAAGAAAAAAGAATTAGAGAAAAACCTCCTAAAAATAAAACCCATCATCAATGCTCAGTGACTATAACTATAAAAGAATTTTGTTTTCCATGGACAGTACCGATAGATGGGGATGGAAAGCAGGTGACTGCTAGCATAGCAAATATAGCATAAAATTCTTATTAACTACAAAACATGGCACAGAAAATGTATTTCCTATTGTGGTGAGTAATGTAACCAGCTCTCAGGAAAAAAAAAAAAAAAAGTAAATTAGCACCATATAAACACACAGCAACTATTGAAATTAAAGCTGTTCTTATTAGCATAATATCCAATCCAATTTTAGCTTCAAGAAATAGCATGAGATTTGAAAAGAAAAAGGAAACACTGTTTTCAGATCTTCAACTTTTCCCACTGTTTTTTATATTATTAAAAATTGTGATACATGTAGTTATAGATACGTTTCAGAAACCATGTTCTAAGGTATGATACACTGGGCTTGTTGTCTGGTGACTTTTGCTCCATTTCTACCACTGTCTCTAAACCTTGGAGAAATAGCTAGTTCAGACGGTGGTGGCCATCTAGTTTTCCTTGCTTTTGGGGTTTTTTTAAACTGTACACTCAAGATGTACAGATAATGTTGACCAGATTTAAACGAATGCAATCATATGCTCCATTGTACTAATATGCTCCATATTCACTAACCCAGAACATGCTACAAACATATTCTGAAAATAATTGGGTTTCAGTTCTTACAGGTGTCTCTCTAAAGCCAAGAACATAATGATAATTTTTTAGGAATGTAGTAACATTCTACACCCTGAAAAGGAACAGAAACATTCAAAATTTAAGTGCCTTAATATTAAGTTATTGTCACTGCTTTGTGTCTATGGCATGACTTGCTAGGAGCATCCTTTTTATCTTCTCAGTCTTTCCTCCCTTGTGTTCTGTGCTGCAGTTGCCAGAAGTATCTTTTTGTTGGCTTTGGTACATAGATGAACTTTATACACAGAACTAAACTCTGACAGAGAGAGTCTGATATAGATGTGTTTTGCCTGATTGTTAATAGAGAAGTTCACATCAGAAACCGAACTGTGATCTGCATGAGTTCTGTTATCTTACAGGTAGAATTCCAATTTTAACATTGGGTGGTTTGGGGAGACATAAAAATTGCCTCTCTTCTCAATGACAGAATGGCACATCCTAGAAAAATAGAAAGACTGAAGTAGTTTCTTGCTACTGAAATGAAAAATGAATAAATATGAAATTCATTTTTTCAGTTCAAGTTGAAGGTTGTTTGTCATGTTAGGCAACCTCAATATGAGTACAATTATCTTTCTGCATACTGACATAAATCTACTTTTTCTTTTGCAAATTATTCTGTAGATTGCACACTAGATTCAGTGAAAACATAATAACTTAAGTGTGTAGTCTTCATAACCTAAGGTTTCTAATGTCTGTTGTCCATCCTCCTAACTTTCCAACAACTCTCTCAAGTGAATATTAGTGATTCCCAAGAAAACTTGCAAATAATATCATCAAATGTTACAACCTTTTTCCATTCAGACATCTTACACTGTAGTATAAACATTTAACAATAACACATCCACCTTCTGTCACAATCAGACATTTCAGCTGTGTCCAGCTGAGGCAAATAAGAAATTCTTAAGAACCTAGAGATTTTTTCAGGATCAAAGCTAGATTTTTTTTTTTTTTTTAATTGCTTTTTGGTGTTTGTTTCACTTTTGAATGATAAACATGGGACCACACCACCTTTAGGCTCTATGTAGATTCTATTCTATGTGGATATTTTTATTTTGTTATGATTTATTTTTTTCTTGTATACTAGTTTTGTCCTGCCTAGCCTATATTTGGAGTGTTCCTCCAAATAAGGAAATACTAAAGAGGATCACTAGACAATAAACTTGCCCTAGATAAACAACAGAAAATCCCTGAACAGATTAGTGGTTTGCAGATATTGTAATGGTTTTCTCTGAGACAAATTTCTGGACTCCTTTAATGCAAGCAAGGATTACAAATGTAATCTCATACTGGGGCTACTCTTCGGTTCAAAATTTACTACCAGATCAGCAAAATACCTGTTAGACACAGAAGAATATAACTTGTGATCCACCTAGTGTCTAAAAGTCAGAAATATGGTTTTGTATATTCTAGGATAAGGAGGTACCACTAGAAATGATGACAGAAAAATGTACAGAAGAAACTCTTATATTAAAACTCTTGAGGACATTGAAGAAGGACAAGCAAGTTCTGTGCAGCTGTACTATTTTTTCCAGAGATACATCTGGAAAATCTGACCAGGTCCATGAAAATCTGACCAGGTTTGATGTGACACATGTGCAAAATGCACAATCATTAGGTCCCAAAACTAAAGGCACAGAAAGTCTTTAACTTTAGTCAAACTCTTGGAGTATGAATTAGCTACACAGGAGTACTGCATGGGCTAACACTCATTTCCGCATTTTAGACTACTGGACTCTATAGTTGGACAAGCCATACATGCAGGAATCTCCAGTACAGATACATGTGGAATCCTACAGCTGCAGCTATGTGGGCCAGATGATCATTCAAGAGCATATTGGGCCAGAAAACTGCATGAATTATATTAGTTCATATGTATGAAGGAAGCTCCAGATAGTCAGAAACAGTGTTTTTTCTGCTGCCTAAAAAAAGATTTTCTATGCTCTTTCATGGAATTTTTGCAAGATTACAGCCACTAAGCTACAAAATATCCACAGCTGCTTCATGAACTCAAAACTGTGATCTTCAGAATAACTTCTAATTGGACTTTGTTGCCAAATAACAGTCATCTAAAGTTGAATTAAAACAACTATCTGCAGACTTACAGGGCTGAATTGTATCTCAGTTCTTCCCATCTTTCTAAGTTGTACGGTCTAATTTCAGTAGTAAAATCAGGGGGACGTGACTTAAATTCAGATCTTCCGCATCCTAGAAGAGCATATTAACCTCTACATGATAAAATGGGAGCAGAATCTTTATTTCAGAAAGTGGTGCCTGCCCACTGGGGAAGGGGGGTGGTTAGGGGTGGCAAGTAATTCTGAGTAAGCTACTCAAAACCTAACATTAAGGGTTCTTACCCATTTCCTGAATCTTCCCTTCAAGTGACAGTATGTGTGCATACTTGGAGCAGCTTCTTATTAAATTAATTTCCTCTTCTAGATTTTGTGCTAGCAGAAGCCCTATTAACAACACAAGACTAGCTAACAAACTAATTTCACTCATAAAAAAAAAAATCATGTTTTGTAACACTAGTTAGACTGGTTGTACATTAAGGTTAGAGTTGCCATCTCTCTCACAGCTGTCAACAGATAACATTTATACAACAAATAATATTTGTAGGCTCTAGTTTATGTGTTTCTTGCTAGACTATATAACTGGGTCACTACAAATATATCTTTAACTGATTTTTAATTACAGTCCTAAAATTAACTTTTTCCAACCAGTTTCTTCTTTGACATGCACTCAAATTCAGATTATACTTATCTGCGGATTGCAATTTCACAGGATCTCTTCAAACTTGCATAGGAAACATAATTTCTTCCACTTTAGCCTATTTCACATTCAGGAAGCATGCCTTTTCCTTAAGTCCTCTAAAGAATGCACTCCTGCAACTTTGGCCTCCTCTGTTAAAACTCCTATTATTGCCTGGAGTTAAAAAAATACTTTCCATGTTATTTAGTAGCTTTTTGGTTTGAATCATTGTATTAGAAACATTAGACAGTATACAAATCTTTTTTTCAGCAAACTCAATAGGGGTGTAAGTTCAGCA
The DNA here is from genome assembly GCF_033783945.1 of Neopsephotus bourkii. Lineage (NCBI taxonomy): Eukaryota > Metazoa > Chordata > Aves > Psittaciformes > Psittacidae > Neopsephotus > Neopsephotus bourkii. The sequence goes on along the minus strand of NW_026900684.1, from coordinate 13,773,761 downwards.
GTCATTTAGCATACCAAAAGTAACTTTATCTTAATTTAACTTCAAAAGTTTTCCACTCTCCTAACAATGAAATGATGATATGCTATAGAATTTATCTGTCCAAACAAAAAGCTCAGAAAAGCAAATTGCAATAATTCAAACAAATAAATAAATTGCAGTGCATCATTTCCTTAGCTTCAACATCTTTTCAAGCATTCATATTATTAATAAACTAGCTTTTAAACTAAAAAATAAAACAAAAAAGGAACAAGTTTTCTAGCTGTATCTTACAGCATTCAAAAACAAATGTTTGCTTGGGCTTGCTGCATTTTGTCAATTATTGAAACAAAATTTTCACAGCAGTGATCAAAGCTTTTAAGATATTAAAAGGAAAGGAAAAAAGGAAAGGAAAATAAAGTTCGTTTGCCTGGCATATAACCATAAGCTTTAGCAAGTACACATAGAGAACACATTATCTTAAACACAATTACTATAAAAATCATTTAACATCCCCTTAGAATCACAAGATAGTTTAAAGATAATGTAGTTCCAACTACCCTGCCATGGCCAGGGACATATTCCACATATTCCATATTACATATCCTGGCCTTGAACATTTCTCTGTAAATTGTCATGAAAAGTATTTGGCTTTCTGTTGGTGATATAGGTGATTTAGGCTGAAAAAGTTGGGGCTGTTCAGCCTGGAGAAGAGAAGGCTGCGTGGAGACCTCATAGCAGCCTTCCAGTATCTGAAGGGGACCTATAGGGATGCTGGGGATGGACTCTTCATTAGGGACTGTAGTGACAGGACAAGGGGTAATGGGTTAAAACTTAAACAGAGGAAGTTTAGATTGGATATAAGGAAGAAGTTATTTACTGTGAGGATGGTGAGGCACTGGAATGGGTTGCCCAAGGAGGTTGTGAATGCTCCATCCCTGGCAGTGTTCAAGGCCAGGTTGGATGAAGCTTTGGGTGACATGGTTTAGTGTGAGGTGTCCCTGCCCATGGCAGGGGGGTTGGAACTAGATGATCTTAAGGTCCTTTCCAACCCTAACTATTCTATGATTCTATGATTCTATATTTGCAAACTGAAATCAAGGTAACACTAATTTATTAATTATCAATTATTACAGAAAAAATAGGCAGTGTTATACCACCTATTGACTACAGTTCTCTTTTTAAAATACAAGCACCAAATATAATTTTAGTACCAAGCAGTTAACTAACACATTCACATATTTGAAGAAATCCCAGTGATTATTCTATCATTTAGCAAAGCCTACTACACCACTGAGGGCCACAAAATACTACTTCTGGTTTGCAGATATCTCTTTCGGCAACATAAATATTTCTGGGTTTAGAAATGAGTAGGTAATATGTATTCTGCTAAGCCTCATAGTTGTGCCGCTGAAGGGAAGAAGCAGATCAAATGCAAATATATTACACATCTTCTGTATCTGAATAATGTAAAAACCACAAACTAGTTATCAATTTTTCAGATAATAAAAAATTGAATGATTTATTTTTTCATTATATGAATTTTATTATTTAGTAGAATAAAATGAATACCAAATTATTTATAATTTGCTGTTATTTATTTAGTATAGGGCTAGCCAAACATTTCAGCCCAAGAGCCAGAAAGTCAGTTTGATATTCTTGAAAATGACATTCTAACTCCAGAAAAACACATCAATATGTAAAAGGTGAACAAAAAAGGAGCAAGACATTTTCCATCCACTTTCTCTCAGGAAAATAAAGCAATGCAAAACCAACTAAAGAAAAACACACACAATAACATAAGAGATAAACTATGGAATATTTAGTAGTACGAAAAGGAATATACCAAAAGTAAGGCATTTCTGTGTGGCTTGAAAAGCCGAGTGGAAGAATTCTGCACATTTAAAATGTTTCTGATTTTTTCATTCTGAATCATAGAATCATAGAATGGTTAGGGTTGGAAAGGACCTTAAGATCATCAAGTTCCAACCCCCCTGCCATTGGCAGGGACACCTCACTCTAAACCATCTCACCCAAGACCTCGTCCAACCTGGCCTTGAACATTGCCAGGGATGGAGCATTCACAACCTCCTTGGGCAACCCATTCCAGTGCCTCACCACCCTAGCAGGAAAGAATTTCCTCCTTATATCCAATCTAAACTTCCCCTGTTTAAGTTTTAACCCATTACCCCTTGTCCTATCACTACAGTCCCTAATGAAGAGTCCATCCCCAGCATCCCTATAGGTCCCCTTCAGATACTGGAAGGCTGCTATGAGGTCTCCACGCAGCCTTCTCTTCTCCAGGCTCAACAGTCCCAACTTTCTCAGCCGATCTTCATATGGGAGGTGCTCCAGTCCCCTGATCATTCTCTTGGCCCTCCTCTGGACTTGTTCCAACAGATCCATGTCCTTTTTATGTTGAGGACATCTGTCCTCAACATAATCTGTCTTTCTGTTTTATACCATATGGCCAAGTTTCAGGAATCCATACATAAGCATTGCATTTAAATGAATACAGTGTACATTTCAAGCTGTTGATTATACATCTGTGTGGAAAGAACAGGCAGACTCAGAGAATCAATAAGTAGGGGTCTGCCTCTCAAGCCATTTTACCACAGGCTTCACATAGCTTTAACAAATTCACTTGATATAACATGGATTTCAGTTCCTGCTTCTGAAAGGCCTACTTTCTCTCATAGAGATCTTGGGGGAAAAAAAAGAACCACCAATAACTGCACATACAGATTCTGCAAATAAAAGTATTTTTCAGTAGCTGGTTGGATTACATACATGCTCCATAACTTTGACAAAGCCAACAAAACCAGACAAAACACAACATGAGCACTCCTTCAAATTAGAGGATATACATTCTATAGACAGTTTTAAATGTAATGTTATCCTTGCAGCTTCTGTTGTTATATTTCATGGATAATAAACTACTACTGTTTATTTTTTATTTAGAAAATAACAAACTATTTAGCCCCTAACATCTCTTGTTCCTGACTGCTAGAAAAGCTTTCCCCTCAATCTATTTGTTTAGTGGAAAGTCTTCTAATGTTTCTCAAAGTAGTGTCACCATCTTGAGTTACAAAAAACGTTCAGGGTAGAGTGAAAATTTATGAGTCTGTTAGTTTTCTCTGTATATATGACATGATTCACACAGTCAATGGAAAGCTTACTTGCTTTCATAAGTCCTAGGTCAGACACCAAGGGAAAAATTAAAGCACAAATACCTGAATTGGTTCACTGGTGTCCAGATTGTCTTTCTTGAGGTTGGTGCCAGAAGTGCCTAGGTCTACCTCTTAATATCTTAAAACACTTCCCTAAATTCTCTGATGTCCAGCTTTATCTTCTACAGGTGCCATCTGGGATGATAAGTGGCATGATTAAATTGGCTGGTCAAAATTATGTTTAAAGACAGGTATTCATTTGAAAAGAAAACTTTAAAATGCATTGTTCCCATCCATTCCTGGAAGATTGCAGGATTATTTTTTTTGGCCCATATTTTTTTGCTAATCACAGCCCACCTTTTCTAACTCAATTATGAGTGTAGAACTGTGCTAAGTCACACTATTGGCAAGTGACTTCATAACATTTTATGGTAGCCTGTACCACTGTCATTTGGAAAGCAAGAGCATTTTCATTAATCAGTCTAAAAAGTGCTACAAATATTTAAATAACTGATCTCTACCCAATACTTTCCAAAGCATAAGGGAGCAATATTTGTAAATGTATTACAAAGATACTTCCATGAATCTTTGGAAACCATGGGTTTTCTGTGTTATAAAAGCTTTCAGAACAGTGCACTCTAAGTCTCTGTCTGCAGTCAAAATTCAGTACACCTCCAGAATCCCCTTGAAGTCAATCAGGCTCAGTATACGTGTACAAGATTCTGCCCATACAGAGCAACTTTTGATTCTATGGCCTGCAAAACATGATTGTACACCACTTAAAAATTCCTCATTTTCAAATTGGTTTTCACTAAAATTCCATTGCTTAGGTAATTTTTAGGCCATTTGAAAATCAATAATCTATTTTGCACTAATGTTTCCAGGTAAACTAACATTTCTCAGTAATCAGTATGATTTAGGAGTTCATAAAGTGATATGCAAACCTACCATGAACTAAAATAGGTTCTCTGTGTACACTTAACATTCTATGAATTAAAGTACTTCTTCAAGTTGTCCTTCCAGCGCCCTAGCTGAAATTAAAGAACATCAGATTCTAAACCTGTTTAATTTAGAATAGCAATGAATTAATCCTAATAATCTATTTACTCCATACGGCATTGTCTTTGAATCATTAGAGGATTTGCAGATAGTATCTTGTGCATGCAAATGAGATAATCATAGAAGCACAGACACCAAATAGCCCTTTTTCTAAACACTGGTGGACATGCATATTCAACAAAATGCAAATATTGACTTTTCTGATAGCAACTAGATCAGATTGCTAAAGTGTCTGGTGGGACATTGTAATCCCAGTGAGGAAACAGTACTGACCTTCGTGCTCTGTATGCCTAGCATATAGCTTGCTTGCATTTATGATTCCCTGAACCTCTAAGCGTTTGCGACAGTTGGAAGAATAAAGTAGGCATGTGGAAAAAGGCAGTCTCCATCAGTACAGAAAAGCTTCAAAGAAAGTAAACAGACTTCATGTCTCATGATATTTCTCTAGAGAGGCAAGGAAGAAGTGTCATTTGCAATTGATTTCTTATAAAGATAAGTGGCCCTATAAAAAGACTCTTTTAATAAGCAAGAAAAGAGGATTATAACAGGTCACACACCTGCACATTCAGCAATCAGTATGCCCAGCAAGTATTTTGGAATATAGACATATGAAAAATGCTAATGCATTAAAGAACATTGATCTAGACTGCGTACAATGATGCAGATAGTCATTTTTTTGTGATATGCTGTACCAAAAAAAACTCCTATAAACCAGCCTTAAACCAAGACTACCTGCACTACTGGATACTTCAGCCAATACGTTTTAATCTTGAACTATATTATACTTCTAAATCTGGTCTAATTCAACACTTCAAATTGGAGCAGAATGGATGGGAAAATGCTCAAGATTTCCTGGCAATTTTATTAACCTGCAGTAGATTACATGATACCCTCAGATGGGGTTTTAAGATATGTATTTAATACCTATTAAAGGTTCACAAGAAATGCTTTTTTCTAGGTTCTCATTTCTCTTCTAGGTAGATATTCTGTTTGCACCAAAAAAAAAAAAATCTTACTATTCCAGTCCTCACTACTGATTTTGTGTACAATTTGGAGTACACCATTCTTTTGTTTAAATAGTAAAGAGGAATCAGAGATAGAAATACCTTTTAAATAAACAGTACTCCTTACACTGCTGAAATATCTGTGAGTGAAACCTCTGAGAAACGAATGGTTCCATCACTGTGCCTCTAGGAAATTTTATTCCTAAGTTAATATATGGTCCAATGGCAGGCAAATCCTTAACTCCATCATCCACTAATGTATTTATTTTACTCAACAATGTTTTTATGCAATTCAAAGGAAATTCGTTTGTACCAGATGTGAAGATCATGAGGTGGGATTTTTGTTCCTTAGTTTTTTTGGTGGGTATTTTCTATTTATTTAACATTATTTTCACTTAAAGGCAAAGCACAGAATAATAATCAGATAATAAGGGAATAATCTAATTCCCAATCTTCTGGAACAGAGAAAAGCCCAAACTCAGGGCTTGTATTAAAGACATTACATAAAACCTAAACAGCCAGTTAGTTGCTGGAACTCATCTTTGTTACATGACATGACATTGCTTTTACTGTTATGTAAGGGCAACCTCACTACTTCCGTCAATAGAATGAAAGGCTACATTTCAATGATAGTTTTTCCTTTACACTGAATTATTTTTAAAAGAAAATATTTAAATTTCTGTTGCAGATATCTGGAGTGGGTTCTAATAATACAGTCATTCAACATGAAGTAACAGTCACTTTAAAAATTTGCACTTGATATGGTCAAAACTATTTGCTGTTCACTTAAAAATTGTAGTTACATTTTCCAACCAGCACCCTGTGAAAAAATTTATTATCAAGTAACTTTGTAAGATTTTTCTTTGCATCATTAATGTTTAGACTGGTCTCTGTCAAGCTATTCTTGGTTTTAAGCGAAGTTAGAAATGCACAGAACAAATAATCAGGTGTCATAAGTAATTCAGGTTGAAAGGGACTTTGTGAATTTTCTAGTCCATGCTCCTGCTCAATGCAGGGTCAGCTATGAGGTCAGACCAGGTTGCTCAGGGCTTTATCCAGCCAGGTCTATTTCAAATTTATGAACAGTCTAAATAATGACTAGCCATGTGCAAAATTATCTATATTATTACCAGTACCTATCCCGATATGTAATTTAAAGCCATTTTTACCACATAGACAAGTTTCTGCATTCAGCATCATTATTAACCTTTGTATGGAGAAAAGTTTCCTACTTCTTTCTGCATGTTTGCTATCTGCCTTTATATTAACGAAAGGTACAGAAAATACTCGCACTGACTGCCCTAAGCATCTAACTTAAGTTTAAAATATTTTTTAGAATGCATTTATTTTTTCAGCATTAAAAATAAACTTTTAAACTCCAGTGTTAAACAGCAAGTAGCTGCACAAGGGTTATGATTTCCTCAGTTAACCATGTAAGGAAGCGTAGCTCATGTGAAATCACTCTTTGTTTTACATTCATTTTTATCTCCAGATGTAAAGATAACATCTTTCAATGATGTACAAGAAAAAAAAATCTAAATTGGTTTCAGTTAGTGTCAATATATACAATTAAACTGCAATAACCTAGTTATAATGAAAACAGTTTAAGTTAACCTGCATTTTGACTGAAATATTGAAGAAACGTGTAACTGTGACACTTTTCATTGGGAACAAGAAGCCTAGATTCACTCTTCACACAACTAATTTCACCTTTAAACTTGCAAAAAGCAGCAAAGGTAAAAACTAAAACTCCATCTTTTTATGGCTCAGTCCTGATATATTGTGTGTGTATGACTGTGAGCACTTACACGTGTATTTCTAAAAGTTTATTCATATATGCTTACATACAAGTATGTTGAACAACCCTAGACAGATTTTATTTAAGCAATATAAACACATTCTCTTTAGCGTTTATGTTGCTATATGATTTCTGTCACTTTTATGTCATCAATAATATACATAACTGTACTGCTTTTATTTTGAGATGTCAATGATGATTAGAGTAACAAGATTTTTCATTGTTTCTGGAGAAAGCAGGTCAGATTACTGCTAATTAAACCAGAGTGCAAGCTATATATATGATCCTTTAACCATAGAAATTATGATACCAGTATTTTATTTTATTGGGTTTTTTTCCCCATTTGTAGTGCATTTTTAGTGGGCAATTTTCTTAAAGCTACACAATCACAGATTTTACATTTTATGAGGCACAATCAATGTGTGCTAATTAGAACACTGGTGGTACTCATAATACAACTGGGATTTTTGCATGCCTATTTGCTATAATTCTTTATTCTTCTCTTTCTCCTGAGAGCCTTCATTTTATCAGCTCTATGCAGAATTCTATAAAGCCAAGAAAAATGCTTGCTTTAATATTTTCAGATTTATTTATTTTTGAGCCATAATAAAAGTTTTTCTTAAATTTCTACTGAAGCAATGCCATCATTTATTCTAATGGTTTTTTTTTAAAGAACAAAAACTGAGATTTCACTGATTACTGCTTCTGGGCCAGCATTCACAATTGTATCTGTTCTTTCTGCATAATTTAAAAAGGAAATAATTTGAAACTTATTACTGAAAATTTTGGTATTGAGACTTTGCCAGCTTAAGCAATCTAAGCCTACACTTAGGCTAAATCTAGACAAGCCACATGCTGGAAAAATAAAAAAATATAGCCGCTGCAACATATGTGCAAATAGATTCTACACATTTTAACGTCCAGCAAGCATGAAGAGGAGAAAGCATCCTACTATATCATTTCACTTTTGGATACAAAGGCACCTGCTTATAGATGTGTAACGATTTATGATTTTAACCAAGGATCAACCATGACTTTATTAATGATAAATTTAGCTTATGCAGGGCCACACAACATGACAGTTTGTTACTACCATTGCCATTATACCATATGGATATCCCTTCAGAATCTGAACAAAACGAAAATAATTTGGCAAACCTTGTCAACTGTTAAAATTTTGTAAGACACTCTTCTGACAGTTATCCACACATCATATAAAAAAAAACCTTTAAGAATTGTCAGGAATTTATCCTATTAGGATTTCAGATAACATCTTAAAGACTAGAAAATGTTTTTACTATTAAGTAATAAAATACAGTTATTTCTTAAAGACTCATCAGGTCCTCCAAGATGATGGAAGCATAGGTCAAATGACAAACAATATGCAGGTAAAAACATAATCCAAATTGAAAGTTCCCCTGAACTGTTTTCACACAGACTACCCCATGAAGTCCACTCTTCCTTGGAATCTGAAACTGGAAGCTGTGTTCCATGACTATGAAAAAAAATCTAGAAGTTACTTCAAATATGTGATCTCTAAAAAGCTTTGGAAGTTCAAAGGCATATCCTACCACTGAATATTCAAGGAGGTTGTATTTCAAAGCCTTATACATGTTCTCTTCTGAAAAAAAAAGGATTACTTTCTTTCATATCATATCGTCAAACATATGAATGGCTGGTATGAAAAACTGAGACTGAATCTTCCAGAGGCCAGTGACAGGTTTAGATGGGAACATGTCAAGCTGTTTGCAAAAAGATTCAACTTTCATGAGTGCCTCTGTGCTTCAAGTCAGTGTGTAAGGAGTATATCTGGTTACAGGGCACACCTGACAACACTACCTACTGAGGTTCACTTAATCTTTGAAGCAAAAAGTTCCTGTTTTCCATCACTGTGATTCCTGAATACAGCATTATTTCCCCATCAGCCCTCATGCTGACAACGAGATTAAGGTATTACATACTGGAGAAGTTGCACTTCATTTTAAAGAGGAGGGTGTGGGTTTTTCTACCCTCTTCAAGCAATTTCCTGAGGGGTTTTTCTTCATTAATGTATCACTGCATGAACTGAACTGGCACCAAATCTCCTCCTTAGTCTCACAGAACTAGGGAAATTCATCCTGAAGCAGGTTTCATTTCAGTTTTCCTTTATCATTCGCAAGCAATCACATGTGCTATTTTTAAATCTGGTGTTATCATATTAATTCATGCAAAGAGGAATAATCTGCACATGAGAAATGTCTTGCTGCATAAAAGGAGAATGGCCTCTTGTTTAAAATAATGATAACCTAGCTGACTTCTTATCTCAGGATTTCCATACTCTTTTCAAGAATTTTTACCAAAACACTTTCAAGTCTTCCATTCTGCTAGGCAAAACAAGCTAAGATCTCACTTTCTCATTTATAAAATACTATCTAATCACTGTAGCACTGCGCTGTACTTGTTCAAGATTAAATTCAATTCAATCTGAAATGTGAACATCGAGACATAGATGCAGTATGTCAGATGAGGTTAAAGTAGTGTCATATGTAATGCTTTTTATTATTGCTCTGTCCCTGCAAGGAAAACCTTCCTTGATATGATACAAACACACCTGTTTCTTTATGACATGTTGGTTACTCAAGTCATCATACAGTTAAGTTTTATTTTCTTTCTCCCTTTGTTTCCAAATTATAGCCTTGATTATAGCAAAAAACATTATTCTGGTTCCCTGAAATCTGTACCATCACACTTAATCTCATAAACCTGAAAAATCATTCAATTCCTTCAACAGGACTCCTTGGACTTGGGGGTGCTGGTGAATGAGAAAATTGACATGAGCCAGTTTCAGTGTGTGCTCACAGCCCAGAAAGCCAACCATCTCCTGGGCTGCATCAAAAGGAGTGTGACCAGCAGGTCGAAGGAGGTGATCCTGCCCCTCTACTCTGCTCCTGTGAGACCTCACTCGAAGCATTGTGTGCAGTTCTGGTGTCCTCAACATAAAAAGTACATGGAACTGTTGGAACAAGTTCAGAGGAGGGCCACGAGGATGATCAGGGGACTGGAGCACCTCCCGTGTGAAGATAGGCTGAGAAAGTTGGGGCTGTTGAGCCTGGAGAAGAGAGAGACCTCATAGCAGCCTTCCAGTATCTGAAGGTGGCCTATAGGGATGCTGGGGAGGTACTCTTCATCAGGAGCTGTAGTGATAGGACAAGGGGTAATGGGTTCAAACTTAAACAGGGGAAGTTTAGATTGGATATAAGGAAGAAGTTCTTCACTGTGAGGGTGGTGAGGCACTGGAATAGGTTGCCCAGGGAAGTTGTGAAAGCTCCATCCCCGGCAGTGTTCAAGGCCAGGTTGGATGAAGCGTTGGGTGACATGGTTTAGTGTGAGGTGTCCCTGTCCATGGCAGGGGGGTTGGAACTAGATGATCTTAAGGTCCTTTCCAACCCTAACTATTCTATGATTATATGATTTTAACATATGCACATCTGTATTTTAGTAACTACTGGCAACTTGGATTTTACCTTAAAAAAAAGCAATTTAAAATACTAGTGGTCTTTTAAGTACAAAATGGGAAATATACCTGTGATACTAAAGTTATGTTCATTTGTGTATGACCCATAGGATTTTGCTTATTTATATATTAGGGTACTAGGTTAGTATGATGTTAGATAAGTAGATAGATATCTGTACTAGATACCATACAATTAACATTTCTCCTAAAGATCCCTATGTTCTTCACAGTAGAAATAATGGTAGAGAATATTTTCTTCTTATAGGCATGCAGACAATATAACAGGAAACTGTTGCTATTATTTCTTTTAATAGAATTCTTGAAAAACATTCTGAATCAAGAAAAATGGAATGAAAGGAAAATGCAAACCAGAAAGTTTCATTAAGTCATGTTGTAATAGATATGGATAGGCCTATTATTAATATTTTATGCAGCTTAGTGTACAGCTGGTTCACCTAAGGAATTAGCTTTTCAGGTACTTCAGAAGGTATTTAACATTTAAGGAATAAAAACTGAAATGAATTTATGAAAGAAACTTATATTTTATATCTGTAAATTGAAAGCAGAAAGACATTTGATTGGCAGCAATCTCTGCTTTGGATCTCTTCAGAAAAGGTTCTAATAATTACCCACATTTAAACTGCTAGTTAAAATAGATGCTTTCATTCCTTGCAAAGTCTCCTTAGAAACACTAGACTTTTAAGCATAATCAAAGCAGACAGCTGGGTCCACCCTTTATGATAATGTGCCATGCAGCTTTATTAATCTGACCTTTGGAAACAAATGAGAAATTTAAAACTGCCCCACCATAATTGTTAGTGGCAGCCCTTTTAGCAGCCTTTAATTTGCACTTCACTTTAATATCTGCTTCCAGTTATGATGTAAATGTTAACAGGATCTGACACTGTTAATTGTGTTCTAGTGTCTGAAGCAGTGGCAAAAGAGTGTGCTTGGAGTAACCTAGAACATGACCTTAGTGAATAACAAAATGCATCAACCCCTGCTATTCAAAGTGTAAGGCAAAAATGAACACTGCTTTAGCTGGCACCTGAGTGATATACAGTGCTGCAATAATTAGGAATAAGGGTGGAAATCATGTTCAACAGACTCATCTTTCAAGGTTATATAGGATCTGATTGTCCTTTAAATTGCTTGCAAAAGATACCTGATAGGAGAAAACATGTTCTCAATATATTTTTTTTTTTCTGATACATACTGTTCCAGCAGAGAAGGAGTACTACAATGTAACAAACTAAAACATTAATCAGTTCAGTTCAGGAGGATTGCAGTTCACATTCTAATCATACATAATACAAGTCTGTTGAAATACAGATTTATAATAATTTGATCAAGCAGACATAATGAGTCACTGGATACATTACAGAAAGTAATGGAGTGCATTTTTGCCATAGTTAATTGGTTTAACATGACATAAGCTGCTGATGCCATCTATACTCTATCAGAACATATGTAGCTTTGACCATTATAAAAAAATAATAACAGCCGGTCACATTGCAGGATGGACATAACAGCTTGCTCGCCCGCTGGCATTTGAGAGTATCTCAAGCTAAGTTGTCACTTTTAGAAGTTACTGCTTTAATTAAGGCCTTACTGGGTTTTTTTTTCCCTTTAAATTCTTTCAATTGTTAACAGTCTTAAGCATTTTTTCACTCCTTTTTGTCTTACATTTATCATTATGTAGAAGAAGACACCACCACCAATCTGGAATCCCAGACAAGGCCACAAGTGTGCAAGTATGCTAACTTTTTAAGGACTACAAAGCAAGTAGGATATGTAAGTGATACCCCTATGGTATCCTCTTTATTTTAGTACCTAAAGGTCATAAAAGGAACAGATGTTTGTTAATGATATTAGAAGAGTCTGGCAATATGTTCATAAGAATAGAAGATTATATTTTGAAACTGATCTGAGTCAACAGTGATTTCACATTCAAATTATTAAGGTAAGCATGAAATGAGGAGGACTGAATACAATTAGAAACTCAGGTTGTCATTAAAATACTGTCAGTCAGTATTCGCTAAACTCTAGTTTTGACTGTTAATGATGTTCAAAGCTCAGATCAATAGCAGGTAGCAAAAAATTGATCAGTATACTATAGAGTCAGTCTCAGATGTACTTAAGTAAAAGTATTCAAGTTCATATCATTAAAATAATTTGCAAATAAAAGCTATTTTGCAAATGCTACAAAAAGTGTATGCTTTCCAAATTTTATCTGGAGCAATATTTGTATCCTTCACTAACTGTTATTTAATTTGCTAAAACAAATAGCCAAAATACAGAAGCTGTATATAGTGTCATCTCATTGTTCCATATCAGCAAAATGACCACCTAAATTCAAAACTGTTTTTTAGCTTTTCTGCTCTAGTAGATTTTCTCTGGTTTTGCTACTGTTATTTCGTAGGAATATATATTACACACTGCTTTCCCATACCAATATTGATTTTTAGTTCTTAAAAAAGAAAATTATTGTCCTGTAATTCAAAATAACCATGACTGAGTTTAGGAACTGATCATCTGAAACATTACCAGTTAACCGAAGTATTTTGTGACTTGCTATTTCCAGGGTGCTCGTGCTTTTTCTGAGCAAAGGAATTGAGATGGCTTTGAAGTTTGGCAAATCATCAATATGTGTCACTAGTCAGCCTCCTGGTTCTTCAGGAAGAAAAGTTTTCCAGAACAATGTTGTCAGAAACAATTTCCACTTTAAAGTTTGTAACGTAAGTTTTTAAAAGCACCTGAAAGTCTCCAAAGTTAAGAGTGAGCTGGGAAGAAAATTCTGCACATTGCTTAAATACAACACAATTTGATATTTGCAAACATATTTCCAATTTACTGCAAAAGTATCTATTTTAAAGTCCAGTACAGGTTTAGAATAAAATATTCATTTGTCTGAGGGAGTTAGCACTGGACAAGAGATGTAAAGGAGGTCAAATTGTGACTCCAAACCAGCAAGAAAATTTAGCGAGGTTTTAGTTGGCAATTCTTTGCCTTGTTATTTCTTTCACATTAAAGACATGTTTTATGAAACTAATTTCTTTTGTATTTTGCTCCGGTGATAACCATTTTTATGCATGAAGAAGTTTTAAAAGTATAAGGAAGTTTGCCAGTATATACAAAAATTGTAAAATGTTAATGTATTATTTTTACATAATAGCAATGTTGTGGGTTTTTTTCCTCAAACAGTGTACATAAAGATCTATGATTCTATGAAATAAAACCTGAAAAAGAGTATCACAGATCAGAGAGAGATGGGATTAGTGTCAGAACAGGCTATGTCTGAGTACTGGCTTCTATTTTGGTGTGATTGACTTAGTGGCTGACAGTAGAAGTAACAGATGGGAAAAACAAATGGGTCAGAAAAATGTCAGGAGGAAAAACACAAACACTACAAAACAATAACATCACTGCTAAAACATGAATAGCAATCAGATTTATAGCAATAATTTAAGAAAAATTAAAAAATACTAGGCTTTTATAATACAGTAAAAGACACAGAATGGTGCTTGCTACTAATGTCTGGATCCTGCTGAAGTCAAAAGGCATTTGACCATAATTCTGTTGCAATACCCTCCTCATAAAAACAGTCTTCTGTATTATGAAGAAATTCTTGATAAAAATCAGATACTGAAACATTGGTATTAATGGAAGTTATGAGGCACGTCAGAGATTCCAGTTTCATTTGGTAGAAATCTTTAACATGAGCTGTAGTTGTCCTCTGTATTAAGACTAAAACATCGGTTCTGAGAGTGTCAGAATATTAAAGGAAGCACAGAAAATGTTTTTGTCCTTTTACCTTATATGGTATCTGCCATATGTGGAAAGAGTAAGGAATATTTTTAGAACCCTGTCCTAAGAACCTGGAGATAATTTCATGTGCTGGTTTGGGCTGGGAAAGGGTTAACTTTGCTCATAGTAGTTAGTATGGGGCTACACTTTGGATTTGTTCTGGAAACAGTGTTGACAGTACAGGGGTGTTTTAATTATTGCTGAGCAGTGTCAAGGCCTCCAGAGAGTTAAGTCTGCTGTTTACAAGCCTGCTTAGAGTCAAGGCCTTTTGTGATTCTCACCCTAGCCCACCAGTGAGGAGGCTGGGGGTATACAAGAGGCTAGGAGTGGACACAGCCAGGACAGCTGATCCCAACTGACCAAAGGGATATTCCATAACATAAGGCATCATGCCCTGTAGATAAAGCTAGGGGAAGAAGAAGGAAGGGAGGGACATTCAGGGTTGCGCCATTTTTCTCCCCAATAAACTATTAGACATTTATCTCTGCTTTCCTGGACATGACTGAACGCCTGCCTGCCGATGGGGAGTGGTGAATGAATCCCGTGGTTTGCTTTGCTTGCATGTGTGGCTTTTGCTTCACATATTAAACTGTCTTTATCTTAACTCACAAGTTCGTGCACTTTTATTCTTCCAGTTCTCTCTCACATCCCACTAGGGGTGAGAGAGTGAGTGGCTGAGTGGAGCTTAGTTGCCAGCTGGGAATAAACCACAGCATTTACCTATCTCACAAGAATACATGCAGAGCACAACATATTTAGATACTGCATGTGAAGGGTAGCTGCTTATTGACGATGCAGACCATTTATGATGAAATATTTATTTAACCTTGTTTCATCCAAACCAACCAATATTTTAAGAAGAAACACTTTCAAGATCTTATATGCCTTAAGTTACAAGTGAAATAAAAATATCTTTCTGAAACCTTGCAATAACATGGTAAAAGAACATATGAAAACAAGAAATTTAAAGAATATGAAAAGAATAGGAAAAAAATAAACCAGCCACAAAACAATCCCCAAAAAGCATTAAGCAATTAAGAATATCTCTGTATATATCCCAAAGCCTACTCCATGCATGAGTAGACTTGCAGAGCACCGAAATCTTCCAAGTTGAATTGTCACTATAGGCAGAGACATGCACAGCATGAAAGAAGTTTAGCAGATTGAAAATTTTCTCAAAAGATGTTACAGATATAATCACAACGCATTCTGTGCAGGTGGACACCAATATCACTGCCTGTTTGGAGGTAATGGATATCTCCCTACAAGTAGAATGCTTTCCTTTGGATGTAGCTGTAGGCAATATTTTGTCAGCTTTTGAAAACTGTTTCTTTGGTTAGTTAACTAAACTAACACCTAATTAATATGACAGTTGAAACTGAAAGGGTTTATTTTACTGTGCACACTCTTCAAATGAAGGACCACAGGTCCTTTGATGATGTAAATCATTATATCATCATGAATAATGTAATTGTCCTGACACAACTCCAAACAGCTATTGGATTTAGCTTGTCTTCAGATGTCTGTGTCTACTCTTAGTTGGAGGGAAAGCTAGGAAATTGAGATTAATAAGTATTGTGATACATAACTGAATTATGAACAGCTAACTCAGGTGATATGATTAAACATGAAATCCACAATTTGGTTTCCTGAACTCTTGTAATTTCCTTGAAACAAGGCTGGGTTTTTAACCTGGATATTCTATTTCATGTAGTTTTTAGCTACTGGCATAGAGTAAAGTGGAGTAAAAGTATAAAAAAATTGTATGCAAAACACACACCTGACACTAGTTTTGCAAGGCAGCCTACTAAGGATGTGATCCCAATTTGTGCACAAATTGGAATCACATCCAGTCACAGATTTACTGAATGGAGAGGGAGAAGCTAAAGTAATAGTACCGATGTTTCCCTGAAGCTGAGGACACAAACTTGGCTTTTTAGCCATGCAGCCCAGCCCATCCAGAGCACAGCAGTCGGCTTTGTTCATCTCAATCAGAGTTCTGAAAATAGTAGCTTATTCACTTTCTACAATTCATCCCACTTTCCTGGATATAGTTTTGTAATATCAAACACCAAAACACTCGGCAAACAATCCATATGGATAATGTTTTACCAACAATGCATGTTAGATTTGTGATAACAATTATCTGCACATTTTGAAAATAATTAACACTTACCTTTATTTCTTGAGCTTTCCTGATTCTTTTCCTGCTGCAATTAAAAGTAGAAAAATGCATTATTTAAAGAATTAGTTAATACAAAACCAACAGACATACAGAGACAGTCTTATTCACCCTCCTCCCTGCTACAAGATAAAATTAACTACACTTTGCCTGCTGCAGAAAGATTCCTGGTTTTAAACTCACCCAGTATTTTTCACGTTTTTCACAATGACAGTGATTAAGCATTGGAACACACTGTCTAAAGAACCTGTGCAGTCTCTGTCACTTTATCTCTATCTTGGGAGATGCTCATAATTTAACTGAACAAGACCCTGTACAACCTGGGTTGGAGCTAGATGATCTTAAGGTCCTTTCCAACTCTAACCATTCTACAAATCCAATTTTAAAGTTACATCTGGTTTAAGCAACTGGTTTAACTAGATAACAGTAGAGGCCACTGCCAGCCTAAATTACTCCATGATATGGAGAAGATGTTCCAGAACCTTGTAAGACCTGAAGCAGTGCTTAACTGTCCTCAGTTCCATCCTGAAAAAAATGTCAAAATCCCTTAAACTATAAATAATATTTTTTTCTTATTTTTCCTGACTTGCCTTCATCTCAGTGAGTATAGAAAACATTTCAACTTTTAAGCAAAACAAAGTCATCTTCTCTTCCTTCAGTTATCTCCAAATCTTCTCTATTTTTAAGAATTTTTTAATATGTGTTGCCTGAAGTATCCTGATATTCCAATTCAGTTGCCTGTAAGGATTTTTTTAAACACATCAGCTCTAAAGCTGAATCAGCAATACATAACATATATTAACATATTTCAAAATAGCAGTCTGCTTCCAAAAAGACAGAACTACATAGCTATCCACAATCAACAGATTTTTCACTATAATCCCCTTAGTTTTTTACTCTAATCCACCAATCTTTTCCCATAAGTGTTACCTACTTATTTCTCATCTTTTTTTTTCTTTGAAATATTACTATATTATGTTTCTGTAAAAATGAGTTTAAAAATAACATAAAAATACATTAGCAAATAACATGAAAGATTCCTTCTACTGAAGCAACACCACACCAAAATGGATATAAACTTCCATGGTTAGAAAACATCAGCTGATAAAACTTCTGAATCTCTTTTTGAATAAGCACACAACCGTTTCTTACAGCTTCAAGATCCCCTTTAAAAAAAAAAAAAAAAAAAAAAAGGAAAAAAAAGGGGAAAAAAAAAGGCAGCAAGTTTATTTAGTTCATTTACCAAAAGACTCACTCTAAATACTCTGAAACTACAGCTAAAGTCGACAGGTCATAGAATCATAGAACCATAGAATAGTTAGGGTTGGAAAGGACCTCAAGATCATCAAGTTCCAACCCCCCTGCCATGGCCAGGGACACCTCACTCTAAACCATATTACCCAAGGCCTCGTCCAACCTGGCCTTGAACATTGCCAGGGATGGAGCATTCACAGCCTCCTTGGACAACCTATTCCAGGGCCTCACCACCCTAACAGGAAAGAATTTTTTCCTTCTTATATCCAATCTAAATTTCCCCTGTTTAAGTTTGAACCCATTACCCCTTGTCCTACCACTACAGTCCGTAATGAAGAGTCCATCCCCAGCATCCCTATAGGCCCCCTTCAGATACTGGAAGGCTGCTATGAGGTCTCCACGCAGCCTTCTCTTCTCCAGGCTGAACAGTCCCAACTTTCTCAGCCAATCTTCATATGGGAGGTGCTCCAGTCCCCTGATCATTCTCGTGGCCCTCCCCTGGACTTGTTCCAACAGTTCCATGTCCTTTTTATGTTGAGGACACCAGAACTGTACACAATACTCCAAGTGAGGTCTCATGAGAGCAGAGTAAAGGGGCAGGATCACCTCCTTCGACCTGCTGGTCACACTCCCTTTGATGCAGCCCAGGATACGGTTGGCTTTCAGGGCTGTGAGCCCACACTGCTGGCTCATGTTCATTTGCTCATCGACCAACACCCCCAAGTCCTTCTCCACAGGGCTGCTCTGAATCTCTTCTCTGCCCAGCCTGTAGCTGTACCTGGGAGAGCTCTTTCCCGGGTGTAGGACCTTGCACTTGACATGGTTAAACTTCATGAGGTTGGCATCAGCTCACCTCACAAGCGTCTCAAGGTCCCTCTGGATGGCATTCCTTACCTCCAGCGTTATCAACTGAAGCACACAGCTTGGTGTCATCGGCAAACTTGCTGAGGGGACACTCAATTCCCCTGTCCATGTCACCGACAAAGATGTTGAACAAGACCAGTCCCAACACCAATCCCTGAGGGACACCACTCATTACTTGTCTCCAGCCGGACATTGAGCCACTGACCACAACTCTTTGCATGTGGCCATCCAGCCAGTTCTTTACCCACCGAGTGGTCCATTCATCAAATTGTTGTTTCACCAATTTAGAGACAAAATATGATAAGACATGAGTTTGTGTTTAAACTTGAACAGTGGAAGTTTAGATAATAATTAAGGGACAAGTTTCTTATGTTGAGGGTAGTGAGGGCTGCCCAAGGAAGTTGTGAATGCTCCATCCCTGGCAGTGTTCAAGGCTATGTTGGACAGGTCCTTGGGTGATATGGTTTAGTGTGAGGTGTCCCTACCCATGATAGAGGGGCTAGAATTTGATGATCTTAAGGTCCTTTCCAACCCTACCTATTCTATGATTCTTTAAACTATAGTCAGCGTTTGATTTTACAGATGCATCTAGTAGATTCTTCAAGTCTTCACAAAGGAGAATTTGTGTTTAATTTTACATCTTTTAAGAGGTCAGAGAGTGAAAGTTAGTGCAGTTTATCTGCTCCATGAACACTGTTTAGCCTCACAGAGCTCACTAGTCTTTTTTCCTTTCCTTTAGTTTGCAATTACAAGAATGGAATTTTTTCCAACAAAACTGCAAAGCCTATAATGTCTGCTGCTTACACTACAATAAGTAGATTCTGAAGACTTAATCCAAGAATTGATTCCTAGATCAGAGTGCCCTTGCAGGAAAGCAATCTTGAAAATCAAATTCTGGTTTCAAAGGAGAAAGGAAACATTATAAAGATCGAGAAAGACTTTTTATGGAGAAGAGACTGCAAGAAGATTGGCAAAGTTAGGAGAGGAAAAAAAGTGACTGATAAAATTTTAAAATAAAATAAAAAAAACCCAGGATTTCTTATTTAATAGAATACATTAAGATTTCAATGACTAAAAAACAAAGGAGAAAAACCAAAAAGAAAATCATTTTCAAGAAAAGAAGGCCTTAGCAGAAAATATCTTTTCTTTGAAGACTTTACTTTTTATTTTCTTTAATATCAGCTGAGGGTTTTTTAACAGCTTTTCATGACTTAGTTTTCTCAAAAGACTTAAATTTTAATTTTAAGCTGCCATTCAGCTACTAAGAAAAATCTTTGCTAGCAGATCATAGACCAGCCTCAGTGTGATATGCCTAGGGCCAGCAAGACCCTTGATAGCAGCCAAGTGCATCCAGATAGAAAGAGATGTCTGTAGGCCTCAAGTTATTTCAAGATTAACCAGTGATTAGATTGGGTGTAGCATCTCTGAACTGTGAAATTAACCTTCTGCCTAGGGAAAGCCTACTATAATATTAGGCTTTTCAACTGAAAAGAGAGAGTAAAAAAAAAAAAAAGAACAGAAAAAATTATACTGAAGGTGCATTAAATATACCTTCAGATTTTCCTCATTATTAAAAGAAAGTATGTGAATTAATTTATGTAGAATACACATGTTAGTGAGTAAATGTTACAAGCACTTATAACTTCAAAAAATTAAGGTCAGATCCTCAAGGAAATAGGAGCTTTCATCCAGATTGGAAACAAGCAAACCAACCAAAAAACCTCTGAGAGTCATGGAACATGAGAGAAGTAAAGAAACAATTGCTCATCATGACAGATATTTCCTCATGCACTTGTGCAGCATGCTAATGGCTTTGCTGCTATTTGACCTGAAAATAAAAAATTTCTACCAGTATGCTATTAGAAAGCATATAAACATGCTAACATCACTGTACCAAGTAAAATATGCTAATTCTGTATAAACACTACAGTGTGGAGGAGTTAGCAGTCCTGCTTTTACACACATTTTTGTTGCTTTTCCCCTGTATTGCATTGTTACATAAACAAGATATTTTCACCTAACTTGTTAACAGCCAAAGAAATGATACATATTTACTATCTAAATAATGCTGAAATGGTTAAATGAACCATAATATATATTGTTCTCTATCGGTATAAGTCATCTCTAAGCAGAACAAGTCATCTTGCATGACAAGATTTTTTTTATTAGCTTCAAGATAACAAATAGTTTTGAATTTAAGTTTCCAACCAAATTAATCAGAGAAGTTGCATGGCTTTGCATGGTCTTGTGTTGCATCATATTTTGTCACCCTGATAAAATGTATTGATGCAGAACATGTTAGAACTGTAAAGAAACCTCTCTTGTGCATCTAACAGACTGAACTGAATGTAAACTTTTCAAAGCACAGTGGATAAAAGTGGAGAAAATGTCAAATTTTCTTCTGTGTTTGTGGTCACGGGTGGCTAACCACACAAATTGCTATTCTGGTAAATCATAGGTTATAAACTATTCGCAGCATATATCAAATTAGGCTCAGTAAAGAAACTGATTTAAATATGAACAGAAATGCCTTTGCAAGGTATAAAAGCTCCTTTTCTAGTGCTATTTTCTCTTTGTCTTAACACATTAATAGGATCAATATCTCTTAAAACATCCTAACATTTTGACGTTGCCATTGTTCAGAAATGACATATTTAGTAAATAATGTTGGTATCGTATCAAATTTTATTTAGAAAAGAGGCTTCATTTCATCAAAAGCAGAGTAGAGCAGGATGGCCAAAGGAACCCTTAAAGTACAGTGATTCCAAAGAAGGCACACAGCTATTTACAGAAAAGAGTAGAGCTGCTCTGTAAAGGTAGATAATATTCTAGGACTAAGAAAATCCACCAGGCAATTTAGAAACAGTAAAGCTAGTTTCTTAGCCCCATTTAAATTAGTATCATGTGCGCTTTCTTTGGTTTTCCCTTTCTGAAAGTATAGTTGGTATTTATAAACCACGGATGGCAAAGAGAAGCATACTGACTTCCACTTAATTCTGTTTTAAAAAGACAAACTACATACTTGTATGTAGTACATATGTGCTAAATCTAGAACCTCACTCATCTCTCTGCCTGAAACATCTGCCAAGGATCTGGGTATGTGTCTGCCAGAGTGGGCTAGTGGTAAAGAGCCTTGTTTCTTTCTTGTAAAATTCAGGCAAAGTCTTCTTTTCCATGCTGGCTTTATTTAGAAAGAATTAATAGAATTCTTAAAATAAACAAAGTGCTAATTAGTCTAAAACATATGGTAGCTTGTCCTTGATATGTGACAAAAATTACAATAATTTAATAAACATAAACCGCTAATTACAGCAGCTCTGCTGGAAGAGGGAGTGCAAACTTATTTGCTAGATTAACATTTTATAATGAAAATTTTTCATCAGTCATATCAAAGTGTAGTTAAAATGCAGAAAATTAGGTTTGTGTTCATTATCTTTAATGTTCATTCTGCGGTAGGGGTACTTTGTTACTATCTAATCACTTAAAAAAATAATTAAAGGAATAATTGTTATTAAAGATGATTTTTCAGTGAGAGAAGTACCAAGATAATTCTTTCTACCAAGCTGTTAAAACACACACAAGCTATATTAGCTTGTATTAACATATATTAGCTTACAGTAATACAACAGCTTTCATTACAAGAAATCTGAACTCTAAGTGTGGAGAAACTTCTTATTGATGGATGAAGCAGTTGTGTGGTCACAGCCATAGAGAGCAAGTGCACATACAGCACAAAACAATTTGGTAAACTATTCCCAGAACCAGTTTGATCACTGACATTATGCTGAACATTTGTGCTTCAAAAAAGTTTCACAGAATCAGACTTCATCAGACTCTCAGCAACTGCAGTGCAATAGCAGTTTAAACTAAAAATGCATGCAAAGCAGAAGCAACAACATTTATGTTTGTAAAGCTATCCTGTTAGGAGCAGTAAACGAGGCCTTGCTTACTACAGTAAGGAAGAAAGAATGAGCATAAAGTGATTCATTTTCCTGTTGATCTTTTCAGAACACTACCTACTTTTAGTAAATTACTAAATTTCAAAAAGAGCTTTGTAGTTTAGTGCTTGCAGCAGGATTCTTGCATGGGTATTCTGCATACACAGCCCAGTACTGTTAGAGACAGCCACCATTTATGACAGCAAATTATGGTAAAATAAAGTACCACAGGTTGTTCTTGTATCAATTAACACACCGCATGGATGTAAGACTGTATGAAGGAAACAAGATGTGACAAAAGATAGGGAGAGATAAAGTAAAATATACAGCTGAGAAGTTTTCAGAAGTAATGACATTCCCAGGATTAGGCATTACTAGATACAACATTCTTAAAATAAGCCTTACAGGCCTCTGGAGAAAATCTGATGCAAGCTTGGATTCATGAACCCTTATGGAAATGGACCCAACAGTATTTGGGAGGCCTAGATACAAGAGTGGAAGATTTGTTTCATTAAAAAACAGAAATAAATGAAAAAAAAAAACAAACCAAAATGCCAGCCTCACAGAGGTGGGGGGAACTGTGAAATCTGATGATTTGCTTCTTGATTTGCTGATTCAGAACCACAAGGAATATGAAGGACAATCACTGCAGTACCAGGAAGGGAAGTATAAAGCAGTTGTTCCTCTTTGTGTGCAGCAAATTACAACCCCTCAAAGTGAAGCAGAAGCGGAGAAGAAATAACAATATGCAGAAGTTCCACATCGTCTTTTCTATAGCTATATACTTTTAAGAAAAACTATCTCTAGACCAGGGTCCAACAAAAGATGCACTTTCTTCCATCCACTTACCAGCTGTGGAAGTTCTACACAAAGCCTAATCCACAGTTTTTCTATTTAGGCATTATCCCCCAGATGTGTTGATAGGGCACATATTAGTCTTAAAGGAATCCTCGGACCATGTAAAGCAGAGCAGATGAAAAAACATCATCTTCAAGGTGAAAAAGTTGTTCTGGGATAAAGTTACAGTCTACCTCTTAATGTTCTGCAGTACAAAGCACAAACTTCATGCTAATGTCACAGTAATATTGTATACACCAACGATATACACCATGTATGACATTCAATAAAATAATCCTTTTCCAAAATAGGCAGAGAAAGATGAATGCATTTTAAAAGCAACAATTCTTCTGGCAGAGTTGTTCATGATTCATGTAGACACATTTCCTAAACTGCTGCCTAGTGTAAAAAGACGGCCATGCATCAGGCTGCAGGCAGCTCCCAACAGAAGTAAGCACCTTAGAGTTAGGCTTATGCACCCTGATTACTATTGCAGTTGAAAAGAAGTTGAGAAATAGTTTTGGTTTTTATCTTTTCTTTGAATTCAAGAATCTTAAGGATTGTACAGGCCCAAGAAAATGGTAAGCAAAGGCCAAATACAGTCTTTTTCCGAGTTTACTGAATTAGAGAAGGACCTGTTTTCCAAATTTTGTCTTTTTTAAAATGGAAAAACTAAGAAAATCTTCATGCTGGTTTTAAGGATCAATTATTTCATGGGCTGTTACCCTTTCACACATACATTGCCTTCAGCAGGGCAATTGTCCTAAAACAACTAGCCATGCTTCTGAGCAGAATAGAAAAAAGTAGTAATAATAATTATTATTTTAACCCAACAGAACATGCATAGAAGCTTACCCTGGGTAAATTCTTAGGCAGCTCACTGTTATAGAAATAAAACATAACTATAACTTATTTAATATGACTTTGTACTTTCTTTGTTGATGACAGACCAAATACATCTTTCATAGTACCTGACATAGAAAGTTCTACCAGTGTTATACGGCTGTGCAGTGTTGCTGATTTTACAGTGCTTTAATCACTAAAATACTTAATCCATGGTTTAAACAGTAAAAGAAGTATATACTTTTGCGTTGAAATATATACCACTAAAACCAAAACAGCTTCTACTGAAGACTGTAGTCATGGTTTAAGCCCAGCCATAAATCAGAACTATGCAGCAGCTCACTCACTCCCTCTCTTCTTCCTGCCCCTGCTCCTGGAGGCATGGGGAAGAGAATCAAAAGAATCTAACTCCCACAGGTTGAGATAAGAACAGTCCAGTAACTAAGGTATAACACAAACCACTGCTGCTACCACCAATAATAATAATGAAAAGGGAAATAACAAGGGAAGAGAATACAACCGCTCACCACTTGCTGACCGATACCCAGCCCGACCCGAGAAGTGATCTAACCCTTCTGGATAACTGCCCCCAGTTTACATACTGGGCATGACATGCTGCAGTATGGAATACCCCTTTGGCTAGTCTGTCTCAGGTGTCCTGTCTCTGCTTCCTCCCGGCTTCCCCTCCTCCCTGGCAGAGCATGAGACTCAGAAAGTCCTTGGTCAGAGCAAACATTACTGAGCAACAATTAAAAACATCGGTGTTATCAGTGTTGTTCACAGGCTGAAAGTCAAAACCACAGCACTGCACCAACTACTAAGATGGAGAAAAATGACTGCTACTGCTGAACCCAGTACACTTCTATAAGCCAATTTATGTAGTTAAATCCAGGCTACAGTTCTCCTTACCTGAATTGGAGGAACTATGAATTCTACATAAATGATAATTATACGGAAGTAGATTATTGCTATTTGTGCATAAATTTAGCATTAAACTTGAAATGGTCATTCAGGGTAGAATTACTTTCCAATGTATAGACTGTATAAGACATGCTTTCTTCCAGCCTACCAAGGAAGAATAAGAAAACACAGGACAGTGGAGATAATGTGTATATTCATCTCCCCTAGCACATAAGCTAATCATATTCAGTGTATATATTTATTTTGGCAAAGAAGGGGGAGAACGATCTCCAGGAGGCAATATTTTAGCTTACTAAATGATCACTGGAAATTCTAAGGGACAGTATTTCATGGGTATTCTGTTATCTTCCCCCTCATGACAGCTCCTAAAAATCCTGGTACCCCCACAATTACTGAGAAATATTATATTTCCTGATAATATAGTCAGTATAGATGGATCTTAGCTGCACAGTTCCCACTGACATAAATGGGAGTAATTTGTCTAACCCACTCCCTTTTTTAAAAAATTTCAGAGATGGTTTTTAAGCTTAATTTTCTAAAAACCACATAATGTGCATTGCATTTTATAACTCAGCCTGTCTGAGGCTCATTTAGGTCTTACCTTTCCTCTTTGCAAATTTTTGTCTAGGTAAAAGAAAATCTGCAGGAAGAATGACAATTAGAGAGCATAGTCATTCTCAATCACCTTCTTACAATCCAGGAATACAAGTAATATTTTGTCAGTGTTGGGACATATTTACTGGTGAAACTGTAGTACATCTACCATATTGATTAAAACCAATATGCTGAGAAATTTCTAGGAATGATATTTTGTTTCTAACATTCATCTTACAATGTCAGATAAGGTAGTGTTACAAAGGAAAAAGAGAAGTTCATCATAGGCATATTAATCTGTTGCCCTTCTGTAATATATTCAACTATGTATTTGAGGAATACATTCATTTTAACCAGAGATTTGATGAAAGGTTATATCATATTACCTACTGTCTGACATTCAGGAAACTGCAAAGTAAAATTAAGATGATTTTTTTTTCCATTGAATCTTAGAAAATTCAAGACTAGCTCAGTATTTGATTGC
This sequence comes from Neopsephotus bourkii, assembly GCF_033783945.1. NCBI lineage: Eukaryota > Metazoa > Chordata > Aves > Psittaciformes > Psittacidae > Neopsephotus > Neopsephotus bourkii. The sequence goes on along the minus strand of NW_026900684.1, from coordinate 13,747,537 downwards.
TGAATTTCAACTAACTTTTCAAAACAAATCATGAGGTAAAGCTTTATAAACTGCAGATATGCCAAGAATTGGTTATAGTTTCCCTACTGTGAAGTAGAAAAAGTATTGTAAAGCTTTTAATTATTTTCTCTTGGAGCTCATGTTGGAAGCAAGTAGGTTAAAAGAAAAAAAAATATATATATATATATATACACAGATATATAGAATATATATATATATATATATAGTTCCTTCTTTATATAAAAGACATCTCTTTTTCTTCCCTGTCCTGTACTGATACTAGTAGGCACAACTAAAACAGGGTTTGCTTTTAATAATAAACTATTAATAATGTCTTGCAAACATTTTCTTATACCAAACCAAAGACTTTCATTACATTCTATCTAATGATAGAGTATATACCAGGAAGCAGTCACTGGAAGGAAAAGACTTTTGTGTCCAAATGGTGAACTCTGTTATTCACAAATTGTTACCAGTAAACCATCAAGTGAAATTATTTGAAAATATTAAGGTAGGGAAAGTATTTGAGGACTCAGTAATTTGTTTGATAGACATGCTTTACTTATGCCTCAGTTATAGAGGGAATCAATGAATTACAGAAAAGGGAGACCTTTACACAGGAAGTCAGACTGGCTAATGCACAGACCTTAAAAAAACCAAACCAAACTGAAACAAAGCAAAACAAACAAACAAAACCAGAACAAACAAAACAAAACAAATAAAAAAAAGGGGGGGGCGGGGGGGAAGGGGGGCATGACACACCAAAGCAAAACCAAAAAACCCTCCACCAGAAATAAACCACAAACTATCAATTGCAATGGGATGGGTCTTTCAAAGTTTTTAGGATCAGTTTATTGTAATAGTTACTATTAATTGTAACATCTTTTTATTCAGCAGAATTGTTAGATCAAATGATGTAATATCAACTAATGTCAGATATACCAAGAAAACTGAGGAAATTCTATTTAGGCAATGCAATATTAATTCTGTATTACTTGTAATCCTCAGGTAACTGCAATAGAAATTAATACCATTACCCTTAGCTACTCTACAGAATGGAAGATTGTGCTGGTGCCTCAGAAGAGTGATAGACTTTACTTCTTAGAAATTACAGCTGAATGATAGGCTGTTTATTCCAGATTACAAACCCAGAGTTATAGGCTATACATTAAACAAATGACTGATAATTTTTGTTTGTTTTCATGGGACAGGGAGACATAGAAGGAATAAGCTTGTTAGATTTTTCTTTTCTCAAATATTTTGTTACAACATATTGGGTAAAGGAATTCAATTACAAAAGTTTATTTGACCAAATGAAGCATGAAGATTAAGCAGATGTCATTAATATCACACAGAGCTAAAAAAACTATTGCTGTTCTACTTATTTTATATAAATGTACTGTTCATACATTTCATTGTTGATACCTCACATTCATTTATAGGAACAGTATAAATGTAGCCTAATTAACAAACTACATTAAATGAAAACTTAAAACTGACAGCTAAAAAATCATGCCAAGTGAAACAATAATCTCTTGAACATCTCATTTTAAAATCATTTTTAACAAGATCAAATAGTAACACTTGGGTTTTTTTTTTAAAGTTTGAGAGATCTTTGCTTTGACTTTTATATTTTAGGCATTAACCTTCCATGTTCTTAAAAGCACTTAAGCGTACTCCTACCAATGCATAAATATCAAAATAGACATAATTGCATCTTTTCATTAAGCTGACATTAGACTTCCCATTTATTTTGTGTATCAGGCCTAAGCAGAGCTACCAAAACCTTTAACATTTTCAATAGGCAGCTTGATGCTTAGCACTATTGTTTGAAAGACAAACCCAGTGGTTTGTGGTCATTTGGTTGTTTGTTGGGGTTTTTTTGCATGTTGCTTTACTTGGGTGGGTTGTGTTGGTTTGGGGTTTTTTGCTGGTGTTTGGCTTTATTTATTTATGGGGAAAAAAAAGCAAAACAGAAAGACATCACATTTGCTTAGCTCTCAGTTGAAGGAATTTGAGCATACTGATGGATGTAGTGTTCTTGTCTGGTAAGATTTACCATGGATTCAGTTATCAGAAACAAACAGAATGCCCTGAACTGGACTACTTACATGATCCTAAAAGCAATTAAAAAAAGAGTAGGAATAAAAATATGATGTCATGACAACTATTGTAATCTATGCAGTCACCTTACCCAGAACAGGAGGCATTTTAAGGTAAGCATAGACTACTTCAGTAATAAAGGTCCCCAGGTTAAAAAGAGAGAAGTCTAAGAGGCTTTTTCACTGATATTTTGCTTTATAAACAAGGGAAATAAAGTCAAAGAGCTTTTGAGTTACAAAACTCTCGAAAGGCTACTATACATGTTTATACATGTTTATTATTTAATATTTGGATATTAATTTTTGTGTATTATTTTGCACATTATAAGCTACATGATATAAACTGTTTAACAAACCAAGATAATAAGGCTCAAATAAAGATAATAAAAGTCATTGTCTTCTAGATAATGAAAATAGGTATTAAATCCTTGGGAATGGTGATTGAGAAAAAGAAGCAGTGGAAAAAAATAAAATAAAACATTTGGCTGGTAGAAAAAAAAATAAAAGAGACTGAATTACATACAGAGTAGTCTTGAGGATCTGAAGGGTAAGAGACAGGAAGGAGGGCATGGGAAAGCAGCTAGATCCCATAAATTTAATGCAACAACACACACTTCAAGTATCTAGCCTCTTTCATCATCTTCAAAATTGAAACTGCACAAATCTGAGCAAAAGCAAAGCATCCCAGGAAATATATAAAACAAATACCTTCTGGCTTTGTTTTGCTTTGATTTTGATTGCAATTTGTGACAATGGTTTGCCACTTTAATAGAATATGGAAGAAAAAAAAATACTAACCAAGAACCTGAAATAATAGCTGATATAGACTGTGTTTGCATCAACTCCCAAACACCAGAAAGGCACAAAACCATTGTCTTATATATTCAGAGGCTAACTGCAAATCTTCTTCCTAGAGCGCAATGTGAGTAGGCCAAACTGAGTACTACAGAAGATAATTACACTACCTTCATCAACCACTGCTTTGTATATTATTCTTTGTTGCTAAGCTAACAAGCGAAATTAAAAAGGCCATGTTAATCAAAAGGTAGATAACACACCTGGATCTTGCCACCTCCTAAAATAACTGGGTGAGATTAAGCTTTTCCACGGTGGTGATTTTCAGTAATGGGACCACAAAGAAAGGCACAGCAAAAGATTCAGTACAATAGTAAAGATGAACCTGTTCGTACTCACTAGCCCCAAAGATCTGACTAAATGTTTACAGCTGCGTGTTGCTAATGAGTTAGCAGGCAGCTTGAAAGAACTTTACGCCTGCCTTAATTCCAGACTTTGACATTCTTCTCCCCCAGACCTCTCAATGAATGATTAGGGACCAACTAGTTGCAAGGAGGACTGTAAAAGAAATTCTACAGATTTTACGGGCAGCCTTCCTAAGACTTCTTAAAAAATGCTTTGAGCATGTACTGAGAGACAGCAAAAATAACGTTTAATTGGTATCAGCTTATTAATATACAATGATCGTAATGGGACTTTAAAAAAATTAGCTACGCCTTTTGAATGCTACTGCCCATGGGAAAAAGCAGATTAGAATGCAGAATGCACCCCTCTCCCTGAGTAAAGCAAAATAAAATTTAAAATAAGTTTCCTAAGACTTCTTGACTACAGTTAGAAAATAAATTAAGGAGGGGGCGTGGGGGAAGAAAGTGGGCTTTGTTACTTAAATGAAATCCTGGAATTTGCATAGGACATAGATACTGTGTTCAGGGAGCCTCAGGAGGAAGAAAAAACTTGTTACGTTACAGCTGAGAGCATCATTGACATGCTCAGGAAAAGCTCTGTTCTTAGTCCTCAGAAGTCACTGCTGCATATTACTGCAATGGATTTTTCTACCCTCTCTCTCTCTAGAACAGAGGATTTTAGAGGATCAAATTTTATGACTTCTCAGATCCTGCAGGCAGACAGGCTTGCCAGAGAAACACTGTGAACTATAAATCTTAGGTTGTTTGGACACCAGACCACACAAGGAAAGCTCAGGCTACTTTTTAATCCTGAAGTACTACTGTCACCACATTTCTTTTTTGGCTATGATACCTTAAATGAAAATAAAGCCATTGAACACTCAGCTTGTCTGTATTTTACAGGCATTTCAGTACAACACAGAATGTGCTATTAATTGAGGTGGAACATTTTATAACCTTTAGGTTAAAACCTAGATGCAGAACACGTTCTACGCTTTGTGCTAATACATTCAAATTTGTCTTTAAAAACTGGAAGTGCATACTTATACCACGCTGCTCTCTTGCCATTTCATTCGTACAAAATCATTATTGCCTAAACACTTCTAAAATGGACCCAATTCTAATCTAAACCTAAACTGACTTGATCCTGAGACCTAAATTAATGAAAACTGAACTGCCTAATTTAACAGCAAACAGCAACAGTACTAACAGAGGGAGAGGGGAAAAGGGAAAGAGGCATGTTTTTCAGAAGAAGTCAAAAGAACTGTTTTAGTCTGGACAAATAACCCAGACAAGAGTGAGCATTGCACGTCTGACTCAGATCCCATTAGCCCTTTGGTAAAACAAGACAAAATAAGGACAAGGCTGGAAACAGTTTGAATCAATATGGCAAAATCAGTTGTTACACAGTGTCCATGAAAGCTGTTACAAACAAAGCATGTCCCCTTTTTCGTACCCTCTGTACACATACTCAGCTGGTCAAAAAAGCTTGCTCCTAATGGAAGCTACTTCTGAGGCCCAGGCCCAAGCTGAGGCTTAGAACCAGGCCCAGCCAAATTCCAAATTTCTTAAGTTTTCCTCTCTCCATTACACAGGTTCCCCTGACCATTGCTCCTTATCCTCTGCCCACTCTGCACTCGCTCTTAGGTAGGCATTACAACCCTGACTATATATAATGAATGCAATGGTCTTAAATCCACAAGATGAGAATTAGTCCTAAGTAAAAAAGGTACTTAGGCGATGACAACTAGGTTAGCAATCTTCACAGATTGCCCCTTGAGACTAAAACAAAACAACTCCCTACCCATAATACCATTCACAATGGAGCGCTGGGGTCATATATTTCCCCTAAACCATGTGTATCACCTGGCTTGTAGGGGAGGGTTGTGCGTTCATGTGTTAGATAAGCAGAGTTGGCGTGCTCTGGAATAACATATGAATGTACAGGCTAATTAATATTCCATAGATCTCTGACAGAGAATCAGAAACCAAAAGTCAGCATTCTGTTGGCTGCTGCCTGCCTGTTTTACTTGGAAATCTCAGAGCATACATTTCTTTACTGAAGACATTGCATAAACATTGTTCTCTGTCAGAGCCATGCAAATTACAAGAATATTCATTACAACGCTACAAATTTTTCCCAATGATTTCAGGTGGGAACCTAGGTACTTAAAAATTGCTTAAAGTACTTCAGCAGCAATGCAAAAAGACTCCCAAATGGAAAGTCCCTTACAAACTTTTTCAGTGTTTTGACAAATGAAGAACCAGGGATTAGCTAGCTTAACAAGAAATTCACAAGCTATTGAGACATAGCCTGATATTTTTCAGCATAACCATGGCAGTGTAAGATGCGGCAGTTTAACAAAGGAAGGGGACTGAAAATAAATTTAGAGGAATGCTTTGTAATATTTTTTTCTCTATTCTAGTTCAAGTCAACTCATCTTTTCTCATCACGTATAAATGATGCAATTGAACATTTGATCTTCATCCCCATTATAATGGCCATGTTAATGAACTTTATTGTAATTATAGTTTGGGCCATAATTATAATTATGGCATGAACTGCTGCAAGTTTTTTGATTCATATTTTGTAAATTACTGCAGATTTTCTGTTAGAAATTTTCTAGAAAAAATTAAGCTAATACTTGAAAGTCAGCAGTTCATTTTAATTACTGGATATTAAAAACTCCACTATAATACTAAAGCAGTTCCAACTAATGTATAATAAAATGAGAAAACCTTTTTGTTAATACAGCATATGATAAATTACAAAGTTTACTGGAGAATAGTTTGTTATTTCCTACAGATCAAGTTAAACACAAAAAAAATCATTTCTACACAATAAGATATTGCTGCATATTTAAAGAATAAAAAGAGGAAAGTTGAGAAATCAGCATTGTCCATACCACTAGACCTAACTTTTAGGTAGTGCCAAAACATGGCAACTTCACATGCTGTCAAACTGCTCTGACATTAGGCAAGGAAACACTGCAGCCCAGATTCAGAAACTAGCCATCTATATACTTAAATCATATTTTACTATGATTTTCTGTAGTTTTAACAAAAAAAAAAAAAAAGAGTAATGTTGGAGACTGAGCAATAGTGGTTTCAACTGCCACTGAAAATGCTCGTTTCTTAAAGGCAGCACTATTATCTTTTAAAGAAAACCTGGATGTAGAATCATACACACTGCAGCACTGAAAATTTCTATAAATAATAAGGATTTCCACCACTGAAAAATGATACATCCGTGGTATAAGAATTAAATTAGCTATACATTCTATTCTATTGCAAGTATCATAAGATATCACCATATAATTTTTAAAGAATCAGTCCTTCTATTTAATCTATTACAAACAATATAAAAACACCAAAAAACCTATGGAACCATGAACACAGACAATGCCATCTGTGGAGGAGGAAGATATTCTGTTACTTGGAAACTATATGTTCATAGTCCTTTTTGAATGCAACATTCAAAAGGAATGCTAATGGACATGATAAAGATAATAGAGGTATCTTCCTAAGTCAAATGATTTGAAAACGCTTTGGACGACCTATTAATCAAATTGGTGCTACAAATATTTGTTATTAAAACATTAAGAACTCCTCAATTTTTGGGCTGATGCCAACCTCATGAAGTTTAACCATGTCAAGTGCAAGGTCCTACACCCGGGAAAGAGCTCTCCCAGGTACAGCTACAGGCTGGGCAGAGAAGAGATTCAGAGCAGCCCTGCAGAGAAGGACTTGCAGGTGCTGGTCAATGAGAAAATGAACATGAGCCAGTTTCAGTGTGCGCCTGCAGCCCAGAAAGCCAACTGTATCCTGGGCTGCATCAAAAGGAGCGTGACCAGCAGGTCGAAGGAGGTGATCCTGCCCTTTTCCTCTGCTCTCATGAGACCTCACCTGGAGTACTGTGTGCAGTTCTGGTGTCCTCAACATAAAAAGGACATGGAACTGTTGGAACAAGTCCAGAGGAGGGCCATGAGGACGATCAGAGGACTGGAGCACCTCCTGTATGAAGACAGGCTGAGAAAGTTGAGGCTGTTCAGCCTGGGGAAGAGAAGGCTGCATGGAGACCTCATAGCAGCCTTCCAGTATCTGAAGGGGGCCTACAGGAATGCTGGGGATGGACTCTTCATTAGGGACTGTAGTGATAGGACAAGGGATAAAGGGTTAAAAGTTAAACAGCCGAAGTTTAGATTGGATATAAGGAGGAAATTCTTTCCTGTTAGGGTGGTGAGGCACTGGAATGGGTTGCCCAGGGAGGTTGAGAATGCTCCATCCCTGGCAGTGTTCAAGTTCAGGTTGGATGGAGCCTTGGGTGATATGGTTTAGGGGGAGGTGTCCCTGCCAATGGCAGGGGGGTTGGAACTAGGTGATCTTAAGGCCCTTTCCAACCCTAGCTATTCTATGATTCTATAATTTAATTCAGCACACATTTTACTGTCAATCCATTAAAACAGTAGATTGAGGAATATTGTCTTGTTATAATTCAATATTCAGGTTTTCTAAAAACATTTTTTTTTTAATTTTGTAAAAACTTTATTAAAAACTTTTAGAATTATTTTTTTTTTAATTCTGACTTTTAAAAATATCTTTAAACCTTTCAGTAAAGTACCACAACTATTAGGCTAAATATATAAATCATAAAAAATATTTAAACAGATTATATTTTATTATAGGTCATTATTTATTATGTATTATAATGAATTACAGAACAGTGGAAGAGACCTCTGGAGGTCACCTTGCCTAACCTCCCTGTTCAAGCATGGTTACAACAGGTTACCCATGACCCTGTGCAGACTTCTGAGTATCTCCATAGATGGGTATTTCACAAACTCTCTGGGCATTCTGCTCCAGTGCTTCATCAACTTCACAATAAAAAAAGAAAAAAAAAAAAAAGAAAGGAAAAGTTTTGTTACATGTAAAGTTTTTGCCTAATTATAAAGTTATTTCCTTACGCAGGCTTTTGTCATATGTTCAGTTTATCATGCTTCAGACTAAATGTGTACTTGTAATTTCTGTGCATGAGGCGCTGAATATGTTTATAATGGCAGGGGGGTTGGAGTTTGATGATCTTGAGGTCCTTTCCAACCCTAGCTATTCTATGATTCTATAATCCCTCTTAGAAAAACAAACCCGTTTTCATATGAATGCCTGTTTCTCTCATGAACACAATTTTTTTCAAAGTAATACTTAAGTACCAACAGAATTGGTTTTCTTTGCAGTCTGATGCTTGTACTTCCTCCAGCTGAACTACCATCTGAATAGAATAAATTTTTATTAGAGCAAGAGCAGTTATCGAGGGGGGGTGGTTTGGAGGTTTTTTTACCTTTTTTTATTTCAAAACTTTGCACTCATAAACTTGCATACATATTGCTTGATCAAAGAAAATGTAACTCTGCTGGTATGCAGAGTTAGTAAGTATTCTACTCTCATAACTTAATCTGAACACTTGATCTATCAAGTGTTTGACTGAAGCAGGAAGTCTTCCTTAATATATTATTTATATGTTTTGAATAAGAGTATCTGTGCCAGAAGTTGTTTTAAAAATTGTCTTCAGAAAAGTTCTGCATTCTTAGGTTTTTTTTTTTAACTAATATGTATCCATAATAACAAAAGCTGAACTATACTCTAAACCAATTTTTTTCATCTAGAGATATTGCCTAGGAAAAAAAACCCATCATATTTTCTTTGGTTTTCTTCAGAATAAAGTTTTCTACCATGTCTCATCATCCTTTTTCCTATTTTTTATTTTTTTTATATATTTTTTATAGCACTCATTTTATTTCCCTTTAAGCTTTATCTGTTTTGAAAATACAAAATCTATTTACAGGGTGTTCCATTTGCTTCTGTTCTGTATGTATCCATATTTTTATATGTTTTTTTAAAAAAATATAATGAATGAAAAATAGAGGCAAAGTGTCTCTACCTTTCACATGTGCATATATATATATATATGTGGACACAGGCACAAGTGCGTGTGCAAAGCCTCCAATATTAAAAAGTTTAAGACAGCCTATTCTATTATATGAGCATTATCAGAGGATTAGAAGTGTTATTAAGAAACAGCAACATACTATCAGTTGCACATACAATCATTAATCTCAGAGATCATCTAAATCTCAGAAATGATGTTCACTACACGTCATGTCCTGTCCTTGATTCTTCTCACATTCTTAATGGTATTGTTCTGGGGTTTTTTGTACATGTGATTACTCTCTCACACGGTTCGTTCCATGGTATCATTACTGGTCTCCCTCAGTCATTCTAGATTTCAAAATATTTTACTTCTCCTATTTTGTTGCATTTTGTTTAAAGCTGGCAAGTGGAAGTAAACTGATGAGACAAAGTTTGTGGGTTTCAAAATATTTGGTGTAAACAACCATGTGCTTATATAGTTATGTATTTATTTGTCTGGGGTCTGATGCAGTCCTTATTCTACTTGAGCAGCAATCACTAGAGGATGCACGATTTTGTAATGAAATTTAAATTTTAATATTTTATTTTTTATTTGATAGAAATTTTTTATATTTAACCTAAATAGTGCATAATAATCAGCTAATAGGCAAATATTATACTTGTTTAAGAATTCAGCTATCAGGTCCTCCTCTTTATATGCTGAGACAGATAGAATCAAATGCCAAAAGCAGAAGTAAATTGTCCTGGGGCAATCTGCTTAATATCTGAAACCAGAGCTGGTAATCAGGTAATAACTTATCACCTACAGCTTTCAGATATAAAGAAGTGAAAGAGAAAAAATGAGAATGAGAAACTTAACATGAGTTGGTAATGTGCACTTGCAGCCCAGAAAGCCAACCGTCTCCTGGGCTGCATCAAAAGGAGCATGACCAGCAGGTCAAAGGAGGTGATCCTGCCCCTCTGCTCTCATGAGACCTCACCTGGTGTACCGTGTGCAGTTCTGGTGTCCTCAACATAAAAAAGACATGGATTTGTTGGAACAAGTTCAGAGGAGGACCATGAGGATGATCAGGGGACTGGAGCATCTCCCGTATGTAGACAGGCTGAGAAATTTGGGGCTGTTCAGCCTGAAGAAGAGAAGGCTGCGTGGAGACCTCATAGCAGCCTTCCAGTATCTGAAGGGGGCCTACAAGGATGCTAGAGAGGGACTCTTCATCAGGAACTGTAGTGATAGGACAAGGGGTAACATGCTAAAACTTAAATGGGGAAGTTTAGATTGGATATAAGGAGGAAGCTCTTTATTGTGAGGTTGGTGAGGTACTGGAATGGGTTGCCCAGGGAAGTTGTGAATGCTCCATCCCTGGCGGTATTCAAGACCAGGTTGGACAGAGCCTTGGGTGAGATGGTTTAGTGTGAGGTGTCCCTGCTCATGGCAGGGGGGTTGGGACTAGATGACCTTAAGGTCCTTTCCAACCCTAACTATTCTATGATTCTATGACACTGGATCATTTTTTCAAACTGAGGACCAAGAAGAAATAGCTTTCATATTTTATAAAAACTATGGAGAAATTAAACTAACCAGATCTTGAAACTTTAATCGAAACTAACATTTAGAATTTCTAGATGAAGCACCCAGATTCAGAAGAAGTGGGAAAAGTTTTATCATCTTTGTTTTCCTGATTGTAGGCCTCATGTATGGCCCCTTAGATGTTGCTCCCATGACTACCACGCCAAGAAGAAATGAAGCAGCTGATGAGATAGCTTCAGACATCCCATGGTGATAGTATAGCCCTTTTCCTTGTTTTACATATCTACCACAGCAGTTTCCCTCCTAGCTACCAGAAGGGCATCAGGATTTGTTAGCCAAGAACTGCTTTGGAAGTCCTGGATTCATGACAGAGGTGTGGCAACTGGGCAAAATTTGAATGGCATACAGATCTTGAAGCTGGGAAACTCAGAATCTCAGGAAACATTTGCATTATGCCACGGTTCAAAACTCCTAAATTCAACAAGCATTTTAAACATCTACCTCACACAGAGAAGTTTTTGTCGATTAGTTAACTTCAACACTATGTTTATTTGACAGGCAGTTCTGGGCTGCTTGGTCTGAAATCCATCAAGTACAGGGACAAATCATTGCCTCAAGCAGATGCTGACAGTTGCTTTTAGAGACAACCTCTCCTGGCTCTCTCTCCAAGCTTCTGCTGATATATGTAATCTCTGGTTGTGAAACTAGAGCAGTTTAGCTCGCTATCTTTGACAGATTTCTGGACTTTCAAATCAAACCAGCACCCTTTTATTTGCCAAATCAAATCTATATTTTTGCAGATGTTGTTACTGAAAAAGTTAATTCCAAGTATTACTCCAATAAACACAAAGAAGACAAGGCTGGTGTGTAATTTATACCTCCATCATGGAAGAAAAGCCAGAAGTGCTAGAGAACAATCTGTACCTTGTGACGTAATCTTACTAGGGGCTGATAAGGCCGAAAGTCATATCCTTCCTTGGCTGGCCACCCGTCTGCTCCCAGCAAAATGCATCCAAGAAGTAAAACAGTTGACCACCACATAAACATCTTTACAGGTCTGCTCCTATCAAAAAAAAAATGTTAAAGTTCAGTGACAGACTGCAGTATTACTTTGGCTCAATTCATACCATAAAAGTTTACAATACTGATATGCCGTGTGTGGACATGAATAAATATCACAGAAACAGAGTAATCTATCTGGAACAATAGCAAAAAGAAAATATAGGTACTAGTATTTGGAACCACAATATCTATTAGGTTGTGCTGAACTGAACGTTTTGTCATAACTATTCAACACTCATATGAGAGGCTAGCTGATCAAACAACCAGGAAAAGCCTCAGAAAAGACATAATAGAAAAGCAGTGGCAAAAAAATGAACACTTTTTCTCAAATGAAGAAAGAGATGATTATCAATTGCATGTTCATGAATATTTTCTTTTAAATATCATCTCCTGCGATGCATGGTTCACAACCTAAAAGTGCAAAACACCTAGCATACATCTATTATCATCTTTATCTTACCAGCATTGAAAACTTAAATGTAAGCAAATCACTGTATTTTCTGCCAATATTCTGGAACAATTTTTAAATTGCCTTATTGAAATTATGTATGGTCTATAAGCTTTATTGCATATGCCAGCATTATAAAAATATTTCCAATTTACTAAGTAAACTCCCCACATCTTGCCCCAGAATTCACTGCAATCAAGTGCAAAATTCTAGGTAGACTATTTGAAAACTTTTTCTTAGATTGGCATTGATTTTTGGTTCTGTTTCAGAGTCCTACAAATCATGTTGCAGATGACCTGAACTGGCAAAGCATTACCATGGTAAATGCACCAGCATTCTATTACTTATTAGAAAAAAGTCCAAAATTACAACTGATATCTTTAAAAACTATCAGGTCATAGGACATTTTCGTAAATACTTTTGTATTTGTACTAATGACATTCAGAAATAGTCGTTTCATTTTCTATTGTTGCTACAGTTTTCTACATATGCCTTGCTTCATACTTGTCTAATGCTGTTTTATTATTAGCAAGAAAAGTATTATCCAGAGGAGACTGCAATATTTCTTATCAGATATTTGGTAACACTGCAACATAGTGTGTTTTCCTGCATGTAGAGAAGGGGATCAACAGCTACTCTCATCTGCATAAACAATGGCACCTTGTTGAAATTTGTGCAAGAACGTGTAAAACTACAGATTTCAAACAAATCAATGTAACTTCATTATGATGCACTGAAAACTGAAAGAAATCTACATTCAGTTTTTATTCTTATGCAAACCTTAATATTGTGGACTACTTACATATACTTCACCTTCATAAATTGAAACCTTATATAAAGAAATGAGGAAGGGGAAAGACAAGGCCAGTCTTAATAGCTAATATAACCTTTTGTTTCATGGAAGAAGCTATCAGAAGGATACTTACTTATTTGCAAATTTCATATTAAACTAGAATGTCAAATTAACAGTTTAAGACTTTTTATTTTAAAGGTAGATATTGGTACTTACTGATTAAAAGTATCTGGTCGATTGCATACAATATGGTATGTATACAGTTATGCAGTTATAGATATCATCCACTTCATCTGCATTCTGCCTGTAAGTTTCTTATCCTACAGTCATCATAAGAACCTAGCTTGTGCTGATTGCAGTGTTCTGATGCATTATAAACCAGATTATAAAAAAAATTTCTTTCTATTCAAATGAACAAAAAATCTGATTTTTTCAGACAAAAGCGGACTGGTTTGATGATCTAGTCCTACATTACGTCCTCCAGCTACTATGACACGTTAATGTGTGACCCATTAGAACTAAAACTAGGATTTTAGATGCTGATATTATGAAGGGAGATACACAACAATCTGGAAGAACACACAAATCGTTTCTAATGTTAAAGGCCTTGACAAACTTATATTCTGAAATTTATGAGAAAATCCTTACAGAAGATGCTGAAAAAAACAGAGAATGTGTGTTAGAGCTGCTGTTAACTGGACAAAGACATTATAACTTCATAAAGATAAGATCAGATCTATGGAAGACCTATAACAATCATACTCACAGATTTTTTAGATACATGTGGCATAACAGTCTCCTTATATGGTTCTTAATGGACTTACAAATGCTCATTTTGTAAGCAACTGCAGTACCTATTAGAAATATTTAATATTTATTATTGATATTCAGCATCTGTGTTGAAACTATCATGCTAAATAGACAACATGGCACACTAATCCTCATCACTTTGAGACGTGTAAGTCATTCTGTTTAGTCCATATTATGTAGTCCTGCAATATCTGAGAAAGATGAACAATACCTATGCAGGCTGACTTATGCAGGAGTGTTTATTATTTTTTCCCTTTCTACCTTGTTTCTAATGCACTTACCATGATAATGTAGAAATATCTGATAAGAATAACGATATACATGAATAAGTGCAAAATGCCGCAGTGAGCCCTAAGAGCCCAGAGTGTGTACAGAATGTTAAGTCTTGCCTAACATTTCCTTTTTTATAGGAAATCAGCTGAGCATAAAATGTGAACAAAGTGGGAATCACTTGTTATCCTGTATCCTTTACAGTCATGTTTCTGGGAATGCTGTTATATAAACTGTGTGTTTCATTCCTATCATTCTTCATATAGCAGTAAATAGTTCTCACAATAATTCAAAGACAGGGACCTGCACAGAATTAATTCCTGTGGGGATATCAAAGGTATTAAATGGACTCCAGCCTTCCAACTGTTCACAGTCTCAGTACACAGGATCCTGCATAAGTCTGCTACCCTACTTTGGGGACTAGGCTACCAAACTTGATAAAATCACTTGATGATTGAAACCTGTTTCATTCTGATTTCAGATTACTTTTCCCTGACTTTTTGCCTGCCTGGCTATCATACTCTTAAACTCAATCTTAAGAGTAAAATACCATACTACTTTGACATCACCTATCTTTTGTTCCACCAAAACCAATCTCATTCTGAGTCTCCCTCCCTTAAAAAAAAAAATAAGACTTCTTCTAATTTATTGTTACTTTTTCTAACAGTTCCTACTTCAAGTACCTTTTTTCAGTATTCCAGCTTTTCAAATAAACACAGTAGAGGTATCCCTCCCAGGAGATCTTTCATAAAATATATTAGCAGTGAATTACTTGAAACAAAGACAACAAGCTCTATTACAGAGAGATATTTCATATAAATAACTTGAGGCTTGTTCTTTTACACCTGTTCAGTAACTAGATATTAAAGTGATGATAGGAAGTGACACACTGCAAAAGTATTCTTGGGTTTCCCTCATACTTTCACCGAAAGAGAATTGCTAATCAGATGTTCCAGTGGACCTTTGCTATGGGATTACTACAAGTCTAGCTCACTGATTTCAAACACGAGAAAAGATTACTTCAAAGTCTAAAAATTCAAGTGTGTTCACAGTATCACAGTATAGAGATTGGAAGGGACCTCAAAAGATCATCTAGTCCAATCCCCCTGCCGGAGCAGGAACACCTAGATAAGGTTACACAGGAACTTGTCCAAGCCAGTTTTGAATGTCTCCAGAGAAGGAGACTCCACAACCTCCCTGGGCAGCCTGTTCCAGTGTTCTGTCACCCTCACTGAGAAGAAGTTTCTTCTCAAGTTTAAGTGGAAACTCTTGTGTTCCAGTTTGTACCCATTGCCCCTTGTCCTATCATTGTTTGCCACTGAGAAGAGCCTGTCTCCATCCTTGTGACACTCCCCCTTTATATATTTATATACACTAATAAGGTCACCCCATAGCATTTTCCTTCACTGCCTGCAATCTAGTTCTCAGTATCACTGTTACTGGGACAAGTCCATTACAGGGAGTGGGGGGGAAATAAATAAGAAAAAAATCAGAATCTTGTCTTTTAATCTTGAATAAAACACCCCTTTGTTATGGTTCTGGGGAAAAAAAAAAGTTTTGAAAATAGTTTATTGTTGACTTTCAAGGTTGAATCAGATTAGGTTAGCAGTTATGCATGCTAAAACTAGCTATGCACAGTTGAACCTTTGTTCCCTTTGTGCACTTGTGGAATATCTCTCCATAGAATGAAAATTATGTTGGAGAACAGCCATCTCACAGAAGACTGTATGGGCAGCCACATTCCACCATCCTCCCATCTAAACAGCATATATATTAGCTTCATGTGGTGTAAAAGCATAGTCTTTATAGTTTTGAAAATTGTTTGACCTTGAAAGGCTTCTCCTTTGTACTTGTCCACAAGAAGACAAAATTACTATATGCTCAGTTTCTGGCTTCATTGCCTGTTACTTGGATGAACACTTAAAATGTAAATTAAAAAAATCAGCCTTTTGAACAGATGCCACCTAAAATCCTCCAAATACGTAGGGTGTCTGCAGTTATTATTTGCCTTTTCAGAAGGTAAAGTATATGTTTCATAGGTAAATGCTGAAAAATCAAAGATTTTAAGCATTACTAAGACAGATTTTTGGTAAATGTTTTGAAATATTAGAGTTCGACAAATATAGAGCTACTGAATACAAGCAACTTAGTCTTTTGTATTTTTCTGCTATCACTGCTTGGAAAAGTGGAAAAAGATGTTCTACTTTAATCTCCCAGGCAGCATATATATATATATATTTATTTTTTTTTGAGAACTTTGGAATGGGCGGGACAGATGGCATGTGTGCCTTAAAGATGAATAAGGCCTTAATCTCACTTTCTGTCTCTTAGGAGACTTGCCATAAAATGACACTTAGGATCTGAATTAAACAGCTGTACAGCCAGAGAAGGCAGTGGAGAGACCAGCTTTGAAAAATATTCCAAGAAACAAGCAAGTGTTATTCAATTACGTTTGTCAATTTCAGTGAAATGCTGTTGAATTTCTTCTTGGGTTTGTCACATCACTGAGGCATCACCCAGAAAGCAGTGTAATGAATTTACTTGTGCTCTTAAAGTTCTGAAATCAGCTTGTCAAGCAGATACATTCCTGACCTTTACCATTTTTTCCAGTGATGTTTTTCTTTCATGCAGTGATTTTTCACTTTAATAAATAAAAATTCTACATATTACAATACAGCTATTTTCCTATACATTTATATTGTAACTTGTAAGCTAAAATAGAGAAATAAAAAGTATTCCAGCACACCTTTTAGCGTATATGTATGTTCTGTCTATAATTAAACACTGAACTGAAATTCAGACCACTGGTAACAATAACTCCTATATCTTATGTCCTATGAATGCAAACATCTAATTTACACCTACTCTTTATGCTTAAGTAATTAGGCTATAGAGCTTTTCTTATCTAAGTGTTTGGTGCATCACTGTACTGAATACTGTATTAGTCTGTGCTTAAAATCCTTTAAAAATATAATAGAATGAGGGATATAAAGAGGAATAAACAGGAAAACCCTGAGGTACATATTGGTCTCTGTCTGAAGAGTGAGTAACCAAAATAAATTAAAGAAACTCATCAGATTCCCAAACATGGTTACATGAATATAAAGAAGCAATGTTCTTCACATCCACATAATATTACAGAAATTAAAATATATATGAATTTAAAAAGGAAGCAAACTTAAAGAGCTAAAGTTCATCGTTGGGTATCAGACATAACGGTAAGATGCAGTTTCTAGCTCAGGGAGTAAATAGACTCAGGAAAATATGCTAATTTGCCCATTCTCTCCCTGACTCCTTACTTGTCCTTTAAGCTGCTACCATTGACCACCAATTTAATAATAAGTAGTTATTAAACAGTATTGGCTTCTCTTTACAGTATCACATCAGTGTTTGCTGCAAATAAAGAACCAGAGCAAGGTTTTCTGAAATCTAAGGTACACTTTGATTAACAGCTATTTAATGACAACCCCTGGTGAAGTAGGTGAAAAGTGAAATAAACAGAAAAGAGATATTTTAAACATTACAGTGGTGAAAATATGGGGTAGAACTACTTATTTTTGCAAAGCCTTGAAAATAATTTAATAAACAATTTCAGAAGACCAAAAGATGCCAGGTGTTAGTCAAGATTTGTAGAAAACAGCAGACTATTAATGATGTTAATGATATTAGTCTTAAAATCCTTACAGCATTCATGAATCTGATGCATACTGCAGTTTTCTCACTATTGAATTTTCTGCATTTCAGTTACTTCTGAAATTTTTTGATTACTTACTATCCACAAGAGGGTTCTTTTACTCTGGGACAAATGTCTTCCTTAAAACTCTTGGGTGAGGAACACTGCTGGGAGAGCTGTAGCTTTGAACTACTCAGACCTAATGCCTCAGAGCATCTAACTTTTCTAATTTAGGTTAGGGAATTCAAACTGTAAAGTCACAGAAGTAACCTGTTCTGCCCCATATAATCTGTAGCTTGTGTTGTAGAATCATAGAATATTTAGGGTTGGAAAGGACCTTAAGATCATCTAGTTCCAACCTCCCTGCCATTGGCAGGAACACTTCACACTAAAGCATGCCATGCAAGGCTTCGTCCAACCTGGCCTTGAACATTGCCAGGGATGGAGCATTCACAGCCTCCTTGGACAACCTATTCCAGGGCCTCACCACCCTAACAGGAAAGAATTTCCTCCTTATATCCAATCTAAACTTCGGCTGTTTAACTTTTAACCCATTACCCTTTGTCCTGTCACTACAGTTCCTAATGAAGAATCCCTCCCCAGCATCCCTATAGGCCCCCTTCAGATACTGGAAGGCTGCTATGAGGTCTCCACGCAGCCTTCTCTACACCAGGCTGAACAGACCCAACTTTCTCAGCCTCTCTTCATATGGGAGGTGCTCCAGTCCCCTGATGATCCTCGTGGCCCTCCCCTGGACTTGTTCCAACAGTTCCATGTCCTTTTTATGTTGAGGACACCAGAACTGCACACAGCACTCCAGGTGAGGTCTCACAAGAGCAAAGTAGAGGGGCAGGATCACCTCCTTCAACCTGCTGGTCGCGTTCTTTTTGATGCAGCCCAGGAGACGGTTGGCTTTCTGGGCTGCACGCGCACGCTGCTGGCTCATGTTCATTTTCTCATCATATTCTTTTCACAAAATTTCCAAAATCTTCCAGAATTTTATATTGAAAATCTCTTTATAATAATATTTACCAATGTGCTCAGCTTGTAGCCATTCATACAGAAACAGTTATGATTTAGTTGCCTTATGAGAGTCCATATATTCTTCAAGTTGACTTTTACCACTGAGATGGGGGAAAAATACTCTGTTCAAACTATAATTGCAAAGAAGATTTAGTCAGTTTTCTACTGAAACAGATGAAGCACAAGTATGAGATATTTTATTTCATTAAAGAAAACTCTGCTTGGTAAAATTCTACTTAGTATACACTCTTGATTTAAAATGCAGTTATGGAATAAATTTGGTAGAATGCTGTCAAACACAATTTAGTCTGCTCTGCAGAACAACTGGAGCTAATCTAGTCTTGAAATTTTTGGACTGTTTTAGAAGTGGTTTATGCTGCAAGATGCTCCGATATACTTAAATCACTATTTTACTGATTAATAAAAAGGGCAAAATATCATAAAATTACAAATTGTCTCTTAAGCTACTGATGCTACAACATTAAACTCTTTGTGTTTCCAGATCTGTTAATTTATGCTCAATAATCTCCAATACCTATATTGCACTCAAACCCTTAAATATTATTAACAGGGATAACATTCAAACACACATCCAGAACTCTGAGACAGTCTTACATAAACTGAATATGCAACTACTTTGAACTTTAGGTATCACTAGTAAATTCAACGTATGTTATTCTGTAAGCAAAAGGTTCACAGAATTGCTAGTTATCCCTGTGGATGAACTAATCACCCTGAGTTGGAGACAATTTCTTCCAATCCTTGAGAAAATGCAATGCAAACCTCCATTTCTGAGAGTAAATTCAACATATGTTATTCTGTAAGCAAAAGGTTCACAGAATTGCTAGTTATCCCTGTGGATGATCTAATCACCCTGAGTTGGAGACAATTTCTTCCAATCCTTGAGAAAACGCAATGTAAACCCTTTTTGCTCCTGCTAGTGCTTTTCACACCCTTGCAAGTTCAATATTTTGTGGAAAACAAACTAAAACCCAGTTCTGACACCTTTCTTATAAATATCTAATTATGATTAATATATTGTACAATACCATGGTGAGTGTTTCCTCTCAAAGTTTATTATGCTTTCAAAATTTTTTCAGTAGTTCATTAGTAATGTAAATTTTGTTCTCCACCTGACTCTTCCTTTGAAATTGTTGGACTAGGAGAAATGCTGCTATTATGGGAGTTACATATATACTAAGCACTATTTTACCTCTCCCCATGCCGCACCTTTCACAAACAGAAAACACTGAAAAAATAACATATTATACACAGCCAATTCCAAGCTAGCATCTATAGGAGGACTGAAAATTTAAAATTCAATAGGAGAATGCCCTATTTTAAACTGTATTTGCAGATAAAATTAAGAAATTTTCCACTTTTGAATAAATGTTTCTAGAATTCCTCACCTATTATGCTCTTGTTGAGTGTTATTAAATAGAAACTAGCCATGATATCTGGCATTAAGAAGAGAGACATAATCTATTTGAAAACAGAAGCAGTCCATCCCGAAAAACTGATTTAATCAACTTAATGCACCTACAAAGTACAATAAATGAAATCTTATATACTAGTTAGATCACTGTGTCCCTCCTATTGTTAAGAGAGGAAACACATCAGATATTAACCAGGAATTATTTAAAAGGTCATTTTTAACATATCAGATAGGAGTACTGGCCCTCAGGACATGTCAGTCTTTGTCTTTTACATACTGTTAATTTAAAAAAATAAAATCAATTGTCTGTTTTGTGTGGACCAGATAAAAAGCATAAGTTCTTCCACTATATTCAGTGTTATTAATAGGTTTATAACGCAGCTATAGTAATAAATATGAACCATGCTCCATTGCCTGTGACTTTGAGGACTTCATTGTACATACTGATGGATGCAAATACCTGCTAGGAAAAAAGAGAAACCACTACCCTTTCTTCAAAGGTTTTTATCTACCATTATGGTTTCACGGCAGAAAGGAATCTGCAAATTTTGGTGTAAATAGGGATTATAATATTACATGAGTTTTGAATAAGGAGCAGAAGTTTTAGCCAAAAGTATGTTTTCTCCCATTAGCCTGCCTCTACTGTACCACACTCCTGTGCCCCCACATGTTCACATGCAGTCCAAGTCCTCAAAAGCCTCACAAGAGATATCTCCAAGCTAGCTGTGTTACCACACCTGCAAGTTCTTACAAAGTAATCACAGTATCAGATTATCTCTGTGAATGCAGCCATATTTCATATCTAGCAAAGTTTGTCTTTGCTAAACCGTGATGCAGAATGCAGATCACAGTGTCATGACTGCAGCTCTCACCCCTGGGACCTGCTGCCAACTTTCACACACAGCACACTTCATGCTGCCAACCTCCAGTTCTCCTCCAGAAGCGGCAGCCACACTCTGAACCAGAGTTGTGAGGTCACCCTAACTACATACAGCAAGCTTGGGGCCTGCAACAGCAAAACACTGTGCTGCCACAGCAGCATACAGCTCGTAATCTGTATATCAATCTGTTCTGTCTCTTACTTTATGCAGCTACAGCCACTGACTACACATGCACACGCTGTTCGTCCTTCACCCACTGAAAGAGGCTGGCACAGTAATTTTGGAACAGCCAATGATGCTGCTGACAGCTCATGGGCTGGAACACAAGCACAGAAAAACAGTTATTTAAACTCTGATGAAAAGCACTCACCATGCCAGCTGAATTCAGCCTTCTGCTGACTCCTGTCCATCTTTCCCTGACTCTGTTCCTGATTTAAATTGCAAGATTATCATTCCACACAAGCAGAAGGTGGAATACAGACCATTGTGCTCCTTATCTTGCACTACCACACTTGGTCTTTGTGTAGACACTACAAACATGTCAGGTGGCTCTGAGATGTGTCCCTGAGGACACCTCCATCATGAGCAGCCAGCACAAGGACCAGGCTTTCCCTGCTCTTCACTGTTAGAATTCTCCCTCCCCTCACATTGCTTGCACTACCACATGCTGTTGCACAACAACAGAAGCCCAGAAAACAAGTGTCTGTGGGGGAAGCAAACAAGCTGTATCCGCCCAGATGCAAACCCTAGAAGAGCTTATTTGGAATTAGGCCTAAAAGCTTACAGGTGGCTGTCGTAAGCCTGGATACAACTGGCCTGAGTGTAACGGGGGGCATTTCTGAAAGACCATGACACCTGGAATGCAGGTGCAGCGGGGACACTTGTGAAATCTTTGCTGCTAACTTCATGCTCTAATTGAATCTTACCATTTTAGGTACGTTTATTTGTTTAAAGGAGAACACCAGATGTCTCACTGTCAGTGACACAGATTTCAGTGAATTATAATGAAACGAGAAATGGCAATTTTAAGCCTTTTTTATCATGTTCTTCACATGATCTCACAACTGCAATCTCAAAACTTCAATCTCACAATTCCTTTAATAATACAGAAAGCAGAACAAAATGAGGGAACTATATTTCACATATCTCAGAAGGGATTTTTTTTAATAGAACTGAGTTGTGTGTGCTGATCTTACTTTCCCCAAAGACTTCAGTATCAACCTCGGGAAACTGGTGTTTTTACCATCATTAATATATACAAGTTCTAGTTTGTGGAAGTTATACTGTCAGCAAGGCAGTTTTGTTTCTTCACTCATTAAGAAAGCTTGTTACAGCTGGTTCCTCAATATCCTAGAGGATTAATGTTTATCATCATGACAATATCTGAACCCATGGGAATTCAACTCTTTTATGTTATTAAATCAGAAATATAAAATCTGCCATCTTAGAAGTCAGGCAAATACCTTGGTACTGGTAATATTTTACAACATTTTTAAACTACACATATCATTATGTACCTGTGTGCTCTGGGCCTGCTACAAAAGGTAAATATTTTGCTTTTCAAGTTTTTCACTTAGTTAAATAAAATACTGCAAACATAAATCAAATATAAGAAGAAACAACAGCTATTGATGTGTATTTTGAGCAAATATGCCTTTCTAGAGAAGGCAGAATGGCCACTCAAGATAAATCTGTTTTTTTAGAAAAGGTAAGCTGCTGAATTAAAGACTAAAGTGCCCCCATATTTCCTATGATATGCTAATCTGCCACCCTTACTTCTCCCTTTCGTTATTCAAGGAAACTTGGAAGTTTGGGAGAACATTAGTTACCAATAAAAACATTGAAGCCTTGGTATTATGGAACTCCTTGAATGAATGCTAAATCATGATAAGCCTACCAGTACTCAAACGACCATGATAATTAAGAGAATTTCTGTCTACTAAGTAGGTATTCTGGTTAATATTGTCATCTTGTCCCTCTACACCTATGAAACTTGCTCTATTGAAGTGCTCTAGACAACAGAGATGGGTCCCATCTTTGTTACCCAGTGAAAGGAGTTTTTAAGCTTGTTTAAACCAACTTTAAACAGCTGGTTTAAAGTCAGCCCACTGGGAGACTGTGGCTTAAGACCACCATGAAAATGGCAAACATTAGAACAGATAGGTTTGGGTGTTTTACCTCTACTAGGGTTTGAGGTAACAATAAAATTGCAAAGGACGAAAGAAGGCGCTAAAAAAACAACATGTAAAAAGAGGTGGTAGTTTTGGGGCAGCAAAGTAGTGTTTCAGCAGCCTTCATAGCATGGGAAGATAGGTAGTGAGCATATCAGAAAGAAATGTGATACGGGAAAGTCTGACATGCAAGGAACCATGAGCTCCCTGCTTCCTTAAACAAAGATGAACACTTAGCAGGATATGAGTACACCAGGTTGTAATTGAGAGTACACACAACAGTACAAACACTAATAGGAAATATCAAATCATCAGACTGCAGAGAACAAAAGTGCACACAAAGTTTTATATCATTGGATTGAACCACAGTTCAGTTGGTAACCAAAAGGACTGATGAACGTTGCAGGTATTTAAATAAGGAAGGACTTTTTTGCAGCTGAGGGCAGTCTGTCCTTATCAGGATTGAACCACAAATACATTTGCCCTCTGGTGCTCTCCTCCAGTGACTGCATAAATATAATTAAGTCAACTACAGATGAAACCCTGACCTAATTGAAAACATGAAAACAATTCTAAAATCAACATTTAGTATGTTGGGTCAAGAATTTTACCTTATTTATAGGACTTAGTAGAAGTTCACACGGATGGAAACAAAACTCTAAAATAACTCCATTATCTAAAATTAATTAAATCCAAAGTTGCTTGTGAATGTCTTTTAAAAAAGTCTGTGTCTAATCATACAGATACACAGAAATAATAAAATAGAGCAAAGTGTTCTGTACTTGAAGAACAAAAATAGTGATAGGCATTTTCTCTTTTTTAATTTAACTCTTGTGGAATTTTTCTCTTCTTTCCTGCTTTGCAGTGACTTGCCACAAAGGTCAACTTTCTTCATGAGCCTGAAGTCAGTATAGTCACAAAGAAACACAGAAAATTGCACTTGTTCTGTCAGTCATAAAGCTGGCTTGGGTTGCTAGCGCCATGTGTTGTGTTCAATAGCTTTCTTAGATCCGTCAATTAGGGAAGTGTCCAAAACCTGTCAGCTTAGCTGCAATCTTTGAGAATGCTATGGGAACAAGTTTGAAGATATCTTTGGCCCCAATTTAAACTGAAACTCTGATGTCTGCTAAACTTGCTGCTTCACTTGGACATTAAAGTCCTAGTGAATAAAAGAAGGATCTTCTTCCCTTATGTAAAATGAAATGAATAGTCTTGAGTAGAATGAAGCAAACCCATTGTCATACCTGATGAAAAAAAAACCTTTCTTGACTGTGACAGTTGACTTGGTCTTTTGCATTCTACTACTTAGAGTAAATCACATTCCTTTTTCATTGAACAACTGCAGCCTTCTTTAAATTTGCACAGATACTTTTAATAAAACAATGCATTTCTTTTATTGTTTTATCTTTACTCACAATCCCATTCTTAGCATCAGAACCTTCATTTCCTGCTATGTTTTAACTGCCTTATATTATTTTACAATGTTTTACTGCTTATGGTTTTATACTGCTCCAATATATCTACTAGACAAAAGCCTTCCAAATGCATACTGGAAAGCTGACAGTAAACTGGAAAACCTAGAGTGTCCTGATGAGCTTGTAGCTAAAATGGATTGTAAAATAAGATTTTTCAATTATTTATTAGTTAAAAAAATTGTCACTTCTAAGAATGGAAGGAGGATAATACAAAATAAAGGGTTGAGTAACTAGTATGGGGTGACGAAATGGTCACTATGCTAAAAGAATGAGTTTTGGACTCCTCCACCACCACTGTATAATATAAAAAATAAAAATTTGGTTAACTTCTTCAATTTATTTATACAATGGAAATACGGGAAAAATAAAATGTAAAATTTAATGGAACTAATGTTCTCTCCATCTGTGGTGGCAGAAAACACTAACAGGAGCCTCTTAACAGGAAAAAAATAATTTCAACAAGAAATGAAAGCTCAAATGGCTTAGGTACAACCATCACCAGACACTCCATAACACATCTAGTATGAACTGTCTGTACAGGCAAGAGCATCTCTTTTCTCATACAAAGTTATCACTCTGAAACTACAATCTCCACAGTAATCACCCTGTTTTCCTGAGACGTTAAGATTGTCCTCCATTTTTCATCCCACCCTGATAATGTTCCTAATTCTGAACCAACCACATAGACACAGGGATTGGCTAGGACACCTTTGTGAAGCACAACATTCTATGACAAGGAGCCAGGAAACGTGTCTGAACATCATAAGCTACAGATGCCGATCAGATAATGGGTGGCAAATGCCCAAGTACTTCAGCTACACACAGGCCCTTTATTGATGAATCAATTACTGTGTGCATGAACGTATCCTCAGTGCTGACTCAGGTAAGCATCTCTACACTGCTAAAATTGAAAGCTCCTCTTGCCTCTGTCTGTATTTTGAAGGTCTAGGAATGCCTACCCTTCAGCAATTTCAAATACTTCTTGATACCCAGGTGAGATGTTCTGCAAACCCCCAATGATTAATCAAAACAGAAAAAGAGGTTTATGAAAGTTATTTTGCAGATTATATATGCAGAAAAAAAAAAGAGTTTTGCCTTGTTCAGCAACACAGAATGCAAACTATTACATTTATAGTCTTGCAGCTCTTATGTGACTACTAAACAGAGAAAAGAGCCTCAATGGAGGCTATCCAGATGAAAGAAAGCCTCTGTTGTTTTCTTTAATTAATCACATTTATATTAATAAGTTTCAAATACTCATTCTAGTATTCTTGGAATCTCCCATTTTGGTCCATGGTGGAAAAGTAGGATTACCCTGCCAACTGGTAAAAGTGAAAAATCCACCTTTCTTTTTCAACTTCAACATCTTAAGCGTACAACTGCATTAATGTGCGAAATCTGTATGCTAATGAGGACAGAGAATAACAATTTCTGTCCTTCAGAGCAATACAGTGCACAGATCATCATATATCACACCTGATGACAAGCCCAGGTCAAGCCTTTTCTCTTTGCCTTCTCTAAAAATAAGGCCTGAGACTGAGTTGCTCCTGAAGCAATAGAAAGTTCCAGCAGGAAGAAGAGGAGACTGCCAAAGCAGGATAAAGGCATACTGAAGAATTGGGTTCACTGTTCCTTTTATTGGAGTTGGGTAGGAGATAAGAGGGAAGGGGAAGATGCTAAGGAAGGAGAGAGGATATCACCTGTAGCAGTGCATACTGCTGATGCTCCCTAATTTCTCACTTAATAAAGGATTACCAACACTCAGTGCTGGCGCTACAGCTGGTGGCCAGAATATCCCAGTGGAACGCTTGGAAACAAAACAAAAGCAGAGCCACTGCTGCTCTCTCCCAATAGTTGGCTGGTTTGGGCAGCCTCCCATGCTTAAAGACAGC
Organism: Neopsephotus bourkii; assembly: GCF_033783945.1. Taxonomy (NCBI): domain Eukaryota; kingdom Metazoa; phylum Chordata; class Aves; order Psittaciformes; family Psittacidae; genus Neopsephotus; species Neopsephotus bourkii. The sequence goes on along the minus strand of NW_026900684.1, from coordinate 13,720,850 downwards.
CCAACTGACAACCCAGTGGTGCTGCTAGGTACAGCATGGCCTGTAATAGGTAATAGTACTACAGCCTCAGAGTTCCCCACAGTTCTGAGTGTACAATAACACACAATATATATTGGAAAAATGAGAGTAGTGTCATTGAAAGAATATAATTTCATCTCTTACTTTCAAAGTTACTTGAATTCTTTGAACATCACCCACAAAAAATACCTTGTTTCACATCTATATTTTGCCCCAGTTTTGGCTACTCTAAAAGCCCAGGGGAGGTGCAAATCTACAAATGGGATATTAAAAAATTACTTCAGAATAACCATTTTATAGAAAGCCAGGCAAGCCAGCCCTTTTCAGCGCTTTTTTTTTTTTTTTTAAACCCACATAATATATCAGATATATGATATAAAATATCAGACACATGTCTGGGAGGATAAATGTAGCTATAAGACTGTTTGCTTTACAGCAATCTCTTTCTAGAATAACATTCCCATAAGACTTTCATCACCCACTTGAATTTATACCTTAGGGACAAAGTATCCCAGCAGACGCCTTGACAGAAAAGCTCAAAACTATGCCTTGGGGGGTTAGGGGAGTGGTTACCTGCAGCTCAGTGACTGAAATCATAGCTCTTTGCTGTTCTGTTTTAATTTATCTTAGACAATTACTGTTAGAGCCTGCTATATGTCCACAGTAACACACTGCTCTGAATCAGTTTTACGAAGTTTGAACAGAGCTGGCTTGTTCTATGAGAGCTCAAGCTGATCTTAGGCCACGGTATACCAACTGATAGCTAGTTGAGTTGGAGGGCAGTGGAGGAAAAGGTTAATTTCTGGCCAGAAATACTGGTCAGTATATGGTCAATAGAAGGAAATGAAAGCGTGACCAATGGGTATAACAGGATGAGAGGGATAGCAGTGGCCTCAAAACAGATCAACTAATACTCTTCTAAAAATTCACTTCTCTTTTTATAGTATAGCACTTTGTATGTTTTATCATCACAGAAAAATTTTTATTTTTATGAAAGCTGCACTAATATTTTCTAATTGCAATTCCAGTACATGTTGATAATTTTTAGTATTTTAATGCAGCTTTATTTTCATTTTTAGGTTTGGACAAACTGAATGATGTCTTAATCTGTCTTTAAGTAAAACATTTAAGTAATTATACTATTTATAGGGTCTGTGCATGACACCTACTTTCTCAATATCTTTACACATCACAGTAAAATCATATCCACTTCAGCAAGACAAAGAATGTTTTTAAATCATTCCACCAGTTCCATTTAGTGAATGACCGCAAAATGATGGATTAATATAGTTTAATACTTTTACCTTTTGTTTTCCTGATAGGTATCAGAGTCCCATAAGGGCTTACCTGTTTAGCTACAACGTGAAAATACATAGCTTATTCTGCTATTCATGGTTTTACTTCCCCTATAATGTCAAACTAAGCACAATAAACTTTAAATCAACATACTTAAAATATAACTGAAGTGCTGTTTAAGCAAACTTAGTCACATGGGTGTCTGTTTTATACTGTTGTGACTATAAACTTGCCCCTGAATCCCACACCAACACAGAGGGCTTTTCTGCTGTTGGAACAGTGAATCATTTAGATAGAAGTAATACGTTTTCATCCTGCAGATGACATGTGCAAAGTTCTGTGTTCACTATGTGACATTAACTTCACTTGACGTTGTATCCGTTCTAAGGCAGCATTCTAGGTTTTAGGGGGTTTGTTGTTTAATTGCATTATATAACAGGAGAAAAAAAAGTTAGTCTGAAATTGTGGGTCATATTGACCCTTGGTAAGCATCCAGTAATTTAGGAGCCTTTGTTAGCAATACCAATTCTTACCATTAATATTCTTCTGTTGTTAGAATGGCCAACTGACTATAATTTCATAATATTTCCTGCAGATGCCCAGAAATAACATGCATGCAAGGATAAAGAGAAGCAAGCAAATTTCAAAACAATGCTATGATCTTCATTACAGAAGTGTTCTTGTAGCAATTAAGTGTGGAGCTTCACATATGGTGTCCCATTTATCCTCATATTTTCACTGATGCAAACCTGCTACAATAATATTAATGTAAATGTAACCATACCAGTTTTCAGTCAGTGTGGGCACACAGAAAAGTTTGGGGTTTTGGGTTTGTTTTTTTTTTTTTTTTTCTTTTCCACAAGTAGTTCTTTTTTTTTTTTTTTTTTTTTTCCAATTAGAAACTGGGAGAAAGACAAGTAGCCATAATGTCACAAGTTTAGCTATGGTGGACTTCCCTTCTTTGTGTCTTCAAAGGAAACAGCTACCTCGTTATTTTACTCTCTTTTGGTGAGTCATGAGTAATGTTTTTTTCTGGTTTAGGATTATTTCATCAATGTTATTACTCTTAGCAGATGCTATGATATCCAGCAAACAGGAACAGTTTTTCTACTGAGCTATGTGGAAGGCTTCTGCCCTCTGCCTAGGTATTTTACAAAGATTACACAGGAAAACTGAAGCACGTAATTACTGCTAGACATAAATACCACAAATAGAAGGAAGTTAGTTATGCATTGCATCTATCTCACCAATAATTCTGATGCAATTATTGGAGAATTGTGACACTAGACAAAAACAGTGAAAACTTCAATGGTTATTGGCTTACAAACCTAATCTACATGCAGGACAAACAGTATGCTGAGAAGCTGCTTGTCCCTAAATATTCACTGACAAGAGTGACAGCAATAAAGACACTGAACTGGGTCTTACAGGGATATTAACGGATATAAATCAACCTGCCATGGCATCCTTTTTGCACTATCTTAAACACAACACTGAAACACTTTTTTGGAAGAGCCCCAATTTAGTACTGCAATAAAGAAATTTCTAGGATTTGGAATATTTATGCATGCATACAATCTAGTGTTCACTTTCTTTATTAGAAAGAATAACAAAGGTACAAGACTCTCTGCTTACGTTTTCAGCGTTCAGAGTTTCATGAATAGATGTTAAAGTTTTCTTACAGCATTTACACATAATTTCAGGAACAAATACGCTGTTTATAAAAAATGCAAGACTAACTCACTGAATTTGGACCTTTTGTCTCTCACAAGGAAAGCAGACAATGGTAAACCCAACATTCTTAGCCATATGACTTCACACAGTTCATGGAGAAGTCAGATGTAATACAATTTCATAAAAACACTCCCAGTATAGTCAGCAAAATATATAACAAACTTTCATTTATATCTCTTTGTTAATATGAAAGCTGTTTTAACTCAGAAATTATAACATCAGGGATGTTATTTTTTTATATTGATTTCTGAGGCTTTGTAAATATAAATCAAATATTCAGTATAGCTTTATTAACTTTTTGTATACATACCACATCAATTTCTACAAAGACAAGCATGGAAGCCATTTTTTAAGTTTATTTATGCATGGAAGAAATTACTGGGAACCTAAAGCACTGGATGAATATGACTACCATTCTGAAAAGATATAAAGGACACAAATATATTAAAATATTAGATTTTTGGTCCATAAGGGACACAAATTTTAATATCTGATGCCTAAAGCACTCTACTAATGCTTCAAATGAAACCCCTAAGGTAAAGCTAACCTCCCCCCACTACACTGACTGCAACAAGAACATACAAATGTAGACTGTTCAAATATTTTTGTGACAATAATTCTCTAAGCATAAAAGAGAATCAGCCTATTATTAGACAGTAGACTAAAATGTAATTATAGCTAAGCAACACAGTTTAAATTCACTTGAAAAACTGTTTCCAGTTCTAGGAATAATTAGCATAATACAAAAGTTAAATCTCAGGAGTGATGTTAATTATGCTCTTCTTTCAGTGTCCCAGGGAAAGAACTAAATCAGCCTATGCATCAATGTGTAGAACATTTTTTACAGACTATTACTGTTTATTAAAAACAGCCTGGGGCAAAAGTCATAAAATCTAAAATAGAAATATAATATTCATGTGGAAATACTACCAATACTAATTATTGCTGGGTTTCTGAATTACCTAAGAATATAAAAGGAGTACAGTGGAAGAGAAAAGAATAACATGTATGTTAGAGAACCAACAAATTCAAAATCACTACTTTAGCTTCACATTAGACTAGCTGAGATTCATTCACCTTAAAAGGCACAGGAAATAAATGCAAAATATGATCAGTCTTCAAACTATCATAACCTGGTGCTGTGTCTTGTGGTTCATTTTAAATTAGAATTATCTCTGTCAGAGGACTTGATAATATGGAAGAACAGCAATGTGATGAACTGTATTTCAATTTGAAAATGAGCGCTCAAGATTAAAAACATCGATTTCTCACTGAAGATGAGGTTATGGCTAACCTTGGCTGCTGCAAGGAGAGGGAGGGCCCATGTGACTTAATTCCATTTTACAAGGACAAGCCAAAAATACTGTCAGGAAGAGCCTCTCTTCCTTTTCTGTGGTCTTTCCACTGCTAAAACAGATGATGAGCTGAACTTGTTTCTATCTTTAAACAAAGTGAAGAAGAAAAGAAGGACTCAGTGTTAAAATAAGATGTTACATTTTAATATCAGTTTTTGTATTCCTGTGAATACTGTAGGTCTAACTGAGCAAACACTTGGAAATGACACTGGCGTTCTGACCATTTTCTGAGCATTCACCTCTCAGACTTGAGGAATACCTGACAACACTGAGGAAATCTGCCTTTACCAAAGGTACTTGGTCTTAGTTTTCATTCTACAGATTTAACAACCAAATCACAGAATCACAGAATGGTTGAGGTTGGAAGGGACCACTGGGGGTCATCTAGACCAACATCCCTGTGGGACCACCCCTCATCTATCCAGCCAGCTATCCTACCGTAAAAGACTATCAGGTTGGTTAAGCGTGATTTCCCTTTCGTGAATCCATGCTGACTACACCTGATCAGCTTCTGGCCTTCCCCATGCTTAGAGATAGCCTCCAGGATGAGCCATTCCATCACCTTTCTACAGATTGAGGTGAGGATAAGTGGCCTTGTAGTTCTCAGGATCCTCCTTCTTGCCATTTCTGGAGCCTGGGATGATATTTTTTTTCTTCTAGTCCTCAGGCACCTCTCCTTACTGCCATGACCTTTCAAAGATGATCAAGACTGGCCTAGCAACAATGTCTGCCAGCTCCCTCTGCACTTGTGAGTGCACCTGGGCCTTGTATCTGGATGTCAAGTTTGCCTAAGTGATCTCATTTTCTCATTTCTAAATCATCTCATGACCTACACCTCCTCAACAAACTGAAAGACTTCCTTTCTCCAGACCTTCTGCCTGACTTCCTAGATGAGGGATTGCTGGGGGCTGGCCTTGACATTGAAGACTGAAGTACATATTCACTGTCTCTGCCTTCCTGTGTCCTCTGTCACCAGGGTACCTGCTCTGTCCATTAGCAGGCCTACATTTTCTCTAGTTTTCCTTTCACCTTTCATAAAATGTGAAGAGTCTCCAAGATATTGTACAAACTTTGTCTTACAAAGGCTGCTGCCTTTTGTTGAATTAAGACTCAATCCAGACCCTTAGAAGATAAAAATGAGACACTGTTAGAAATGGCAATGCACCAAAATAATTCTCCTTCTCATGAAAGCAAAATGCCAATGTAGAAAACATCTTTAAAATTAACATGGCACATCTTTTTTTTTTGTTGTTGTTTTTTTTTTTTTTTTTTACTTCAGTACAATAGCTTATTTTCTGCTGTTTTAATAGAAAGATGGATTACTGCAAATATAAAAGACAGTTATATGTGAGCTGGTGATTCATTTTTGCATTTAGCTTTCTTTTACACTAGAGTGTTCTCAGAAAGCAGATACTAGTCTTTTCTGTTTATATACTAAATATGTTTGAATCTTGCTTAAAAAAAATCTGATGGTGCCAAAGAGTTTCTTAAAACTTAGATTTTATAACTTTTCCATGTAGAGAAAGCAATCTTTAAAATTATATATAGTTGTACTTGGTGCATTCTCATCTACAGTTCATGCAGGTAACAAACAAAGGTATTTTTATGCTGGTCTTGACTAAAGGCCATATTGCTATGCTTTCCTAGAAAAACAGAAATCCTTTTGAGGTAGCTTGTGGAGATTTTTCCTAATCTAATTTACTTTACAGTTATGTACATGTATTTTGTTTCTATATGTTGATACAGAAACAAAAGATGAGGTTGCTTTTTTTTTGACTGCTCTTCCACGTGAATTATGATTTCCACTGATCTGCCACAGTGCTGTGAAAGTGGGTGGTTTTTTTCTTTCTTTCATAACAAATACGGTTCACAAAGTTTAACAAAACCCGCAAGTAACATATTACTATAGTGCTGTTTTAAATTAAGTTTATGAAAGAAAATAAAAAATACAGAACTTGAAATGTTCAGCTTCAAAGCATGTCATCATCTGCAAGTTCTTCGGAAAAGAAGTTTATTTGCAATAGCTATCATGAAAGAATAAAATTTTCTACCTGTTTTTATTTCATTACTCATTATTTTCTTGACAAGTGACTAAAATTATAATAATTTACATATTATTTAGGATGACAGTTCTCTTATAATAATGAAAATACATACAGTTCAGAGCTACAACGCAGAAAACTAAAAATATCTAAAATATTTTGGGTTTCAATGGCAGCAAAAGAATGCAAAGTAATAATCTAAAAGTTCCTATCATTTAATAAATGAGCATTTTTAGTAAGAAATAACATTTTATCTGATTAATGCTATGAGCTATTTTAAGATTATTTTATTCCTTTTTGTAGGTATTAAGAACTTCTTTATGAAGAAACAAAAAAAAATTTCAGAAAGTTTTTAATATGCTGATTTAAATATTATAGTGGCTTTTAACACAAGAACACCCATTCACTGATAAAAATATTTCAGAATTACAATAAGCGTACTTAGGAAAATGAGAAAAAAAGCTCACTCTGCCAGGAAAAGAAAGAAGCATTTTAAATATCGTTCATCTTCCAACTAACATTTTCAAGTACTTCATTATACAAAAAAGTCTTTCTGAAGCCTGTGCTGAAAAGCACTGCTGGACACCAATCTCAATTAATTCAAATGCAAATAAACCCTGAACTTCAACCTACTTCAAGCAATCAGTGCAAGCACTGCCAACTCTCCCCTCATTTAACTCTTTAGAAGTTCTTATTTTCTCAAGATTTGCACAACTTGGCAATGCAGGCAAATAATTCACCACTAAATTCACATAGTGTATGGTAGAAAGAGTGATTAATTGAATAGACTGACTATGATCATTTCTAGGGTAGTAAGGGTAAATACGTGCATAAACTTTGTTATCAAATAGATAACAAATACATATTTTCAAGTCATTGTCATATCCAGTTAGTAAGAAATCATGACTGGATAAACCATAACAGTCTGGCTGATTTAAACTTATTTCATTACACATTTTGGCCGATATATTCAGTCCATATCACTGGAAGTATCAATGACTAGGAGGAAATGAAAAGTAGGAGAATTTCTGCAGTTCTTCTGACATGCTATCTGTGCAGAAATTTCTTTATCTGCACTGGTCCATCGAATGAAGACATGTCTGTTAAATGTGAGTACTGGAAAGGAACACAACCTGCCTATTAGGAGACAAGGCTTTGTAACTGTAGGTTGCTCAATTAACCTAAAAAAAAAAAAAAAAAAAAATGAAATGTAAAATAGCACAAAAGAGAGTTAGCCTCTGGGTTTGATTGCTCTTGATTACTTCCCTGGGCACTAGTAGTCTTTGATTTTGGTATTAGACAGAGTTTCATACAGCACTGTTTTCAAAGGTGCTGGTCAACCACAACTCTTATTCAATCCACATTTCTCATTATCTCTTTACTATAGTAAAGTGTCAACTTATTGTTCTTCTAATAAATTAAAAGGATGTTCTTTGTCTTTTCTGCCTACCAAGAGGCAAGGAAAAGAGCACTGTATTAAATATGTATAACAATCTATGCAAAAAGTTCTCAGCCCTTTTATTTGTTGACAGAAATTCCTTATGATTAAAACAAAAAGAGAAAAGAAAGAAAAAAAAAAAGCTTGAACTATAAAGCAGTGTTAAAGAGATTTGCAAATAAACTTATTAATCTATTTGCTTTACAATTAAGTAGCACAATAGGACAAGCTACACTGAATAACTAACAATTATTTTCCTCATTTTGCTTAGAAAAAACAAAGAACAAAGTCAAAAGTGGCATTTGTTTCATTACTCCCCCTTGAGCCCATGATTCACTCCTGTGATATTTAATGTGCTGAATTATCTCATACTGTTTGCCAGTCTTGAGAAAAATATTCAGAATTGGCTATCTAAGTTTCATTTGACCTCTTCCCTTTAAAATTTCTAAGCCAAGTTCAGAATTGTTAAAAAGTGGAACTATTGGTATTGGACCGTCACCTCTTATTTATTTACTCTTGAAACTAACAAAACCAAGCAGAGGCTTGTTTTCATTTCTCTTAAGAATATGAGAAGGGTAACACAAAATTTACATTCAGTTTCTAAAATGTTATATAAAAAACTGTTTAGAACTATGTGCATCTATCCCAATGGGAAGAACAGGAGGGAGAGAGGTGGAAGTTTGTTATTTGTTAGAGACTTTATTATGTGATTGTAAAAGTTCTTTTTTCTAGGGTTTAATATCTGTGGGCTTTAAAACAAATATGGAGGACCATTGGATAAACTCACACACAAAAATATCTGCATGACAAACCATCATGATTAGGTAGATCTAGAACACACCTAGATCTGAGCAACCATATTATTTGAGTTTTACTGAGCCCTATTTACCATCAAAGATAGCCCAATAAATAGCCAAGTGATCCACTATCAAACGTAAGCTTAGTTTGTCTGCCAGGTTGTATTTATATTGATAATTTCAATAATTGTAAATGTATACCCTCACATGCATATCTGTGTGCTGATCAGTGTAAGCAAGGTCTATAAAGCAGAACTTTAAATAGGGAGTTTCCCTGAATACTCATTTTATGACAAGACTCCTCCCCAAGTTTGTATTAGTTCTGCAGTCAGCTGTTAGGTCAAGTCATTAGAATCCGGTTTTCTTCAACTTATGAATGGTGGTGTTCAAGGTCTTGGAACTGTGCACTGTATAAAATCACATCCTTAGAAGTATACAAATATGCATGAAGGATTACTACTTAAAAAAAAAGACTATTTCTAATTAAAACAGTTAACCAAAATGGCTATGGACCACACTTGATGTTTATACGTATATATATACATCATATATATAAATCTATATATACAACCCCCCCCAACATTTTATTGAAAAATAGCAGTGCCATTTTACTTCCTTGACAGTCTACATATCATTTCAAATCTCCATTTTTAAAATGTGATTGAAAATAAAGGAGCCCAATATGAATGAAGGCAAATCATTACGTAGAAAATATAATCAGATATAAGACATAAATTTAAAAGTGAAGAATTAATGTCTTAGTATCAAAGTTTATCATCTGACTGATGCTGGTAAAATGACTGATCAGCAAGATCAATGACTTTTTCCTCATATAATGATGGATATAGTCCCTTTGCAGTTAACAGGACTCTGTGTATGAATAAAGTCTACTGAAGTGAACAAGGATTCAGGCCCTGTACATTTACACTTAAACATAAAAAATCTGGCCATATAATTAATAGGTTGGGGTTGGTTGTGTTCTTTTATTTTTCCGTTTGGGGTTTGGTTTGGATTTTTTTCCTGTTTGTACCACATGCCTCAAAATTAACTTTTCCCAAACATTTTTGTAATGTAACATTAGAAAGCAAGTATCCAGAATCTTCATCTTCAGAAAATATAATTATTTAAAATTATACCTAAATGCGTCAAAGCAAATTAATATTCATGTCAATGACAGCCAATAAGAGCTGTCCTAGCTGATGGGTAGACAAGCAATGAAGGTTTGCAATCAGTGCAAATGCTGGGTAATAAACTTTCCCCACCATTTGAGAAAGGAAGGCAGCAGCTGCTTGACAGAAACAGCTGTAATGGGGTGGGGGTGGAGGGCACAGAGAGAGGAGGGAACAGTAAAAGATATGTATTCCCTAATTCCACCTAAACTTAATTAAAGCCTTGGCAATTTAAACTACTTTCTCCTCAATTTGAGAACTAGTCCTCAGTAGTTCTGTGCTGCTGCCCAATAGCTACCTTTATATTCTAGCTGATAAAAATATTCAGTAAAAACAACCCACCTTAATTTTAAATAAATGATGCAGGAGTACAAAATAATACCATATAATATGAAGCAAGCCTCCTTTCATCAGCTTCATCTCATCAGCAAGTTACCTCACAGAGTTCAGACATGCTAGCACTTGCGCGGGACAACTATGTAAGGAAACAATCCTGGATTAGATCTCAGTTCCAAAGAAAATTCATTCACAGCCACAGGAGTATGAAGTGATACATAACGCTAAAAAATACAGGGTGGGGACCTTATTCACCTGTCTGTTGTGTTCAGCCATCTCAGTAGCACTGGCTACAAGCAGCAGTAGCAGCCCATTCTTTCTGGAATCAGACTTAATCTCTGAGTGGTGAAAATCCCTGTGTGGTGCTCTGTGTGTGCAGAAATCCCTGCATGGTGCTCTGCCCTGTATATGTAGAAATCCTTGTGTGGCACTCAGCTCTGCATGTGCAGAAATCCCTGCATAGCACTCAGCTCTGTGCGTGCCTCTTACCTCTTACCTCACACGGGCAGTAGAAAACCCCTCTGTAAAGCAGAGTGCCCTACCAAGCTTGCAAAAGGTTAAACACCACTGAAATAGCAAGACATTTTATCTGCCCACACTTCCCACTTCCATTCAATTACCTACAACAGCAGTCCTATAATGCAGTGTAATGTGGTACTATTAAATCGGGGATTCCAAGTTACACCTAGCTGTAGCCTGGAGGAAGGCCTGACATTTGTCAGTCAATATCAAAGGAAACAATCCTCAACTTTCACGGGCACTTGCACACTACATTAACCTTGGAGGTAGAAGTGGGGATGATCCCTTTCACAAAGCTGTTGTTTCACAAGTTCACAGTGTTACAGCATTAAATTGCGGATCGAGTAACAAGGTATCACTGTCCTTCTGTCACATGCACATACGTGCATGCACAAGAACACAGAGCAACATGAGGCTGTTTTTAAATCCTCCTTAATTCCTACTTTGCTCTCCACTTCCGAGAATGACCTTACGTATCCCTCCTTCCCCCAGACAGAATCGGCTAGAGCTTTTCGTGTCCCCCAAAGCTGGTGTTAATACAAAGCAGCTTCCACAATGACCTCTGATATCTTTCTATAATATACAAGGTTTCTGAAATAAATTCTTTTCAAACATTTAAACATTATCCCACCAGCAAGTTTTGAAGAAAAATAAGCCTCTAACTTCACATTTGTGATTCGTCTTTTATTTACAGAGCCCTTTTCACCGAAAACTGCACACCTCCTTCCCAAGTGTTGCCCCTCCGCTGACCTAAAGGCTAACTAGCTCCCAACTTTGCCTTCAATTGCCAGCTCCTTCACCCGTTCGCCACCCCACCACCACTTATATGAAGATATCAGCTATATAACATATATATGTATTCTTGCTTACCTTACCAAAGACTCACTAAAGTCCACAGGAAAGGAAAACAAACCCCTCCAGGTCCCCGCGCAAGGACCGCGGAATGACGGTTTCACAAAAACGCTTCTCCGTTTCACAAAGCCAAGAGTGGATCCGGCAGGGACGCCGCTAGCCCGGAGAAAACTCGAAGCAGCAGTTCCCGGCGCCGCTTCCGGCCGAAACCGGTGGCGGTCGGAACCCGCCGACCCCGGGGCGCCGCGGGGAGGCGGCGCGGGGCGCCCGCCCTTCAGCACCCGCAGCGCCGCGGACAGCACCGGCCCCGCTCACCGCCGCTACTGCCGAGCTCGACTGCCGCCTCCACCGCCTGCCCGCGACGCCGCTCGGCTCGGCACCGCTCCGCTCTGCCCGGCGCGGGTTGCCCCGCCTCCGGCCCGCCCCTGGCCCGCCCCGCTCCCCCACAGCTGCTGGCATCGCCCATGGTCTGCCGAAACTTGCTCTTAACTCTCCCCCCAACCCCATCTTCAAAGTCATTGCTGTCCCATCTCTTTAATGGGGCGGGGGAAGCAGTACCTCGTACTTCACCCTTTCCCCTCATCAGAGGGCTCTTGACCTGACGGAGTTCTGCGCTTCCCCACTCCGGTCTCCCCTTCTTGGGGGCATCGCCCCAGTTCCCTGCCCTCCGGCTGCCCCTACGTCTCCTCCCCCCACAAAACACGGGAAACACCGTCCGCTACGCGAGCGGCAGCACTCGCAGTGCTCAGGGCACAACGCGGCGGCCCCGGCAAGAGTGGCAACTGCTGTGAAAAAGCGAGTAGTTCCCAAGCGGAGCACAGAGGGTTGGTGTGTTTCCATGTTTAACGCAAGGTGGATGTTGCGCAATAATTCTTAGTATACCGACCGGCTGTCTGAAAGCTCGAGTACGCTGGAAGCTTTGCACAGCCTGTGTCAGTAACCCCTACCATCTGTAGCAAGTTTCAACGTCTTGAATGTCCAAGTAGAGCTCCTCGCTCCTAACCCATGCCAAAAACATTGACATGTTACTATGAATCATCTTTAGTTATGAAGAACACATGGAAAAAAATCCTCCTCCAGATAAGACTGTTAATTACATCCTTTGTTTATAGAAAAGGAAAACACGTACGTCTGGATGAACAGAAACAAAACAAAAGCACCCAGCTGGAAGCTAACGGCCTAAAAAGTTAGAAATACATTTACCTGAAGTGAAGCAAAGAAACAGTGGTTTGAAATCTCACTTGAATCTGCTTTACAGTGAGATAACAGGTTTTGTTATCTGATTTATTACTTTCAAATTAATTTACTATCCACCATTTCACCACTTTTAAAAAGTAGCTACTTAATCTTCAATGTGAAATCAGTATGAAAATTAAGTATCTATTCATCATGGCATTATGTTACCTGCTTCAGGCCTTTCGGGAAAACCTGCTACAGATTAAAGTATTAAACTGTCTTTAAATCACCCCTGACTAGAGTAAAGCCAGATGGAGGTCATCTGTTTTGACTGGCTTGGTGGATGACCTGTGCTATACTTGTACATGTGGCACAAACTTGCAGTGAGAAACGAAACTAGGTAAATCCCATAGTTAAAGAACTGAACTGGATAACAGAGGAAATAATTAAATAAGATAGGTCAGACTGTATTAACTGATCGCAATTTTATAAGGGGCTCTTGCTAATTAGGTCATGGCACTGCCATAACAACATGATTAACTTTTACACACAAAGCGTAGAATACAAAGCCAGATCACACAGACTTCCACTGATACAACCCTTTATAATTGCCAGTGATCATAAAGCTTGGCTGGCATCTGGATAACTTTTCTGAACCACTATTATTCTATTTCTTCCCTCTTTTTTCTCTTAAGCCCTCTCAGGTTTTTTGTAAAGCATAAACAGAATAAAATTATGCTACTTAATGGCAAGTTTTGGGGTACAAAACTGATACTGAATCAACTTTGCTTCCTAGTAGCATAGCTGCACTAGAAATTCCTGGGACAGAGGTAAACCCAAAAATTACTTGTTCCAAGCTAAGTGAAAATCTTCTGAGGGTGAGCAGGGGCCCTGCTCATCCATTCTCCTCTGCCGTTATAAACATGCATGAAGCAAATTATCAACAATTACAGAAATTGTTGTATTATATAACCTTATTAACGAAGTCAGGAGGTCTATCAAATTATGCTGGGTCTGAAATACTATAGCTTACTGGTTGGCTTTGCAAATGGATAGCCAAAAGAAAACCCCACAAAATACCACATGGAAGACTCTCAAAAAAATTATTGAAATCTCTAAATCTTGTGAGGACTTGCACTCTTAAATTTGAGTGTGAATAATGATACAACAGGGTAATAGATTAAGGTATCTTGGCATTCTTGCATTTTTGAATGCGTCTGATGATGCTCATTTTTCTTCTTTGGACACTCACTGGGACATCCAATTTACAAAGCTCATATTTAATTTAAATTACTTTGATGTATTTGTAGCACACACATTTTCTACTTTTTCCTCTAATTTAGCTCACTATCAACTATCATAAGCAACAGTTAGAAGTAAATTTTGTTTATTCTTCTCCTGAGAGCTTTCTGTCTTCTGCTTAATGGATATAGTTTCTAAGCTCCATTTTGTGTATTGTTTGCTCTATTTTTTGACCCCCCCTAAAAACTGAACAAACCAATTTTTTTGTCATTCTTTTGCAACCCATACATTATACCACCACTGTTTGCAACTGAAACATTTTTATCCACTGAGGATTGCCCTGCAATATTACTTTCTGTGATGTAATGCAGACCAATGCACATGACTTCAATAAAGAATTTATTCTGTGTTTAAGAATCAGTTGTTAGTCCAGAGAGACTGCTGATGCTTAGTAATATGTTTCTGGTCTCCATAACCTTAATTTGGGTAGTTTATGATCCCACATAGTATGCCATGCAATTTTCAGAGGTAGAGTCTCATGTGCTTAGTAGTCAGTTATGTTTGGTTTTCATTTTTCTGCATGAATTACTGTATTTGAAGAATTTGCTGGGTTTATACTGGGCAGAGGAGAAGCTGTGCAGTAGATAATAATGCTTTCTTGTGAAGGTGAGAAAGACAAACGAACTTCAAAGCTGTTTTATGCTTGTTAAGGCTATAGGTATTAATAATAAGGATTCTCTGTTTTGTATTTATGAGGAGCTATTTAATATGGGATCCAATACAGCAGGGAACCTCATGTAAGACAAAAATAAGATCAAAGTCTGACTATATTAAGGGGAAGTCAGTGCAAATAATAGATGATAAAAGTTGTTTGGTTGTTCAGTGTTTGCCCAAAATATTTGCTTTCATACTTCACAGCCTGTCCATAACTCACTGAATATAGAACAATAGTCACTTTCTTTGAGAAATCTGGATCTCCTTTCCTACTGCAAGTAATTATGGAGAAAGGATTACTTACCTTGCAAACAGTACTGCACGCAAAATGAGTGCAGAATTAGAGAGTAAACCTGGTATTTCAGAAGTAGCTATTTTTTGTTTGGCTTTTCCACTGCTAACACTTCTAAAGCTATTTGAAGTATCTTTGAATTTGGTTTTCTTTTTTATGTGCTTAGGTTTTTGTAAGAGCAATCAGTAAGGAAAAAAAACCCAGGAAATTTTGTAGACTTGCACCGTTACTTACTCGTCAGATCTTCAGATTAGTTCAGTGACTTCTGTATGTCTGGGAACCACTCACGACCTGTAAGTTCAAAAAAACCAGTTTATTTTTCTGTGATAAATCTTTAAACATTCAAAATGAGAAAAGTGTTCCCATGAATCACATTATCAGGTTGCTAAAAAGTTCAGGATACTAAAATCTGATACTACCAAAAATCAATTACTTTGTTGTCCCAGCTAACCTGGCAGTTCCAGAGTAGTAAACAAGACTAAAAAGTCTTTACTTTTCTTCTTTTGCAACACTTTAAACATACTTCTATTTGTTGGTTAATAAAAAAATAGTTTTAGGCCCTGATAAATTCAAGCAATAAAGAATTCTTATTTCAAAATATACACACCACAGTACTGCCCTTTTACAGGGTTTAATTTCCACTCCTTTTTAACAGATTATTGTTTTTGGGGTTATTCTGTTGGAGGAAGACACCTGCCCCTTCAGTGCAGCTGTTACTAGTGAAGATCATTGATTAGCTTGAAGTCAATGACAGCAAAAGAACTCTCAGCCTGCTCTGACATGAGATGGCATGAATAATTCTTGAAATATGTTTGTCTCACAGCATGAAGTTTGGACACACACATTTTTCCCTCATCTTCCACTAGTCTAATTCATTCAATGTCTGTTTAATGTTCTAATGAAAGATGATAAGGCATCCACTATCAGCTCTGTCCTGACCAAAAAGCACAGTAAATTGTCCTGAGACCTGGACTGGTGCTTTTATAACAGCAGGGCACCACAAGCAGCAGAATGGCAGACACTGGCAAATGATGTATAAGAAAATTAGCTTACTTGTGTCTTGGAGGAAGGCTGTGCCAAACATCTGGCAGAGGAGATCTCCCAAATGACAAAAGGATAATAAAGGCACATTAAGGTTTACCCCATGTCTCCTCAAAGCCAGTTCTCACAAAGGGACTTAGTTACTTAAATAAAAGGAATATGCAGTAGTGCTCACATACAAGAAACCTATATTTAAAATTCATCAAAGAAGTAATTCAAATTTACAGAAACACAAAACACAAAACAACAGATGTAAACTCGAGGGGGATGAGAGAGGGAGGAGAGAGTAGGCTCTGTGGGTAGATCGGTAGATTTCTCTATTATTTCTAATGAAATAAATGTTATTGGTTCATTTCAGTGTGCAGCTACTTGGCAATGATAATGATTCTGACAAGATGACTTTGCCCCCAATCTCATGGTGTGAATATAAAGTAACAACTTATTAAAAAGGAAGGAGATAATATGCTATGGAATTAATATCCACATTAAAATTTACTATTGAAAAATAATTGAGCTATGAGGATAAATGTTAAATTTCTTATCGTCCAGCCTTTTTCAACCACTTGGGATCAAATATTTGCATTATTCATTATCACTGAAATCCAAAACCAATACACTCGATGGTAAATAACACAGATATCTATATATAGATATATAGATATAAAATAAAAACAAAAAACCCACCAAACAAGAAATATACACACAAAGGGAAAACTGAAAATACTTGATTTCAGTACTTAGTAGTGATGTTTATAAGAGATCTCTTAGGGCATCTATCGGGGAAGCTTAGTATTGCACCCTAAAGAGAGGAGCTTGTAGAAAGCGTGACAAGAAAGGAACAAGTTCTTTTTTTGGTAACAGGTTAAACAAGAATATTAATTATGACTTTTTCCCCCCCCTCTCTCTTCTGGTCAGTCCTTATTTGATTGACTAGAAAAACTAAACAGTCAAATCAGAAAACATCACAGCTGAAAGTATCCACTGATGGAAATGAAAGAGCTAATATTCTACATTTCATTATTTGGCAGCTCATTCAATCTAATACTTAAATGCATATTAAGATGAACATATCAGGCCGTGTTTATCTAGAAAATGAAAAATTAATGAATAAGCATGGAAAAGTGTGCTAAAACCATAGTGAGAACTTTAATTCGTAAGGATTAAGTATTAAAAAGAATGGCAAACTTTTTTGATTAAGCTTGTTTAGCCTTTAAGTTTAGCCTTAACCTATCTAGATACTTTGAATTTTTAATTACCTATGAGCTCTATGATGGAATTCATGATATCTTTACACATTTGGCATGATTTATTTCTGTCAGCTAACAATTAGTATTCTCTACGTCCCACACAGATTTCTGCAGACACATGTTGTGTGGCTAGGAGTCTTAGCTAGTTTGTGATAGAACATAAAATAATTGTTTAACTTATGTTACAGAAAGGATAGCTCTTGAAACTTTATTGATAAAGTAGGAGGAACCCTCATTAGGCTGGATTTATTTTTAAGCAGAAGTTCTGTCATTACCTCTATCTTTGCTTACATATTCTTGTGCTTTCCAAGAGACAGTGACCTGGAACAGTCACCTACAATCTCGAGGTAGCTCTGTCTGACACCTTGTTAAAAATCACCACCTACAACAGCCCACAACACCACACCTGACCTGAGGCTGAGGCACACTAGCAAACTGTTAATATCCACTGCCACTGCAGTTTCAATAACCTTTTCCCAACCAATAAAAATCCCCTTCAGCATCAATGGTTAAGTTGGTTCAACAAGATATGAAAGTATCCTTTTGTACAGGCACAGAAAAGTGCAACCTAAAATATTATCCTTTTGTTTATGTTCACATTATTGTAGGAATGAAACTTCACAGAAATTTTTTAAAGTCACACAGACTTCTGTGGCAGCATTCAAACATCAGATGTTATCAAATGATCCATGCAGTCTGTAAGCATCCATGCACTGTCTGGTCATTACAGCAGCAAAGAATCTTTTCTCCTACAATTAGAGGGTTCCTGCATTTGTCCTAATTCTTTGTCATGGATACAAAAAATGATCACTTGTTTTCAAGTGGATTTTGTTAGGGAAGAAATCAATCTAAATAGTGATTGCACGTCTGGAACTGATGTGAAGCCTAATTCGCTCCTAGCCATATATATCATCATCTATCTGATTCCATTCCAAACTGTACTGAGAACATAAAGTAACCTGTCCTTCAAAGAATGCACTTACTGACTTTGAAACAAGCAGGTCTGTGAACTCCAGTATCTGTACAGGGCGAGAGACATTTCCTACAGTTCTAGAGAACAAGAGGAGAATATAGTAAGGTTCATAAGGCACATCTTACCCATCTCTCCTTGACAGCAACCAGCCTATCCCAGAAGAGCACAGGAAGTAATAAATGGGCAAATATTCTGACTTATTGTCTTTGTGACTTTGATATTGCAAATTTTTCTACTAACGGATTTTGCATTTTAGGAGGTAAATTTCATCAAACATTCATACTGATATTGCAACAACTAGATACAGTAAAGAATGCATCTAACTTTTCGGCTGTGGGACAATGCCATTCTTTCACGTTTCAGTCCACAGTTAGACAGAATCCTGTCTTTTCAGACAGCATTATGGCAATCTGATTGAATAATAAAACAAAAAACAGAGCAACCAAAAAGAAAATAAAAAAGTTAAGGTGTTCAGGGAATATGGCAATTTCATCACTTGCATCCCAATCTCTCTTTTTCTCCTTGCAAATTATTTTTAACTATCTTGCCACTGGTTCTGCACAGAGGAATAAGATAAATAAAAGGGCTAGCGTGCCAGTTTCATGCTGGTAAATCCTAAGGCAAAAAAAGATATTGTCATACTTCTTACCTATAATTTAGTCCCTGGGAAAGAATTAAAGCTGTATTCTTATATTCTGCATCCAACTTACTTCCTTTTTCATCAATCACTCTATAAAGTCTGACATTCACAAGCAACCACCTTAATCCTGCCAATAATATGAAGTGTGAAGTGTTAATAGGCACATATTTCTTAAATAACAGGAGGGATGCAAAAGGATTACTTGAAACTTCAGAACTTGTACATCTCCATGAACCTATTTCAGGATTCAGCTAATTCTCCTCCAAAACTTATCTAATTTAACATGACAGACTTATAATTACATATGACATTCTATGCGATTAACTGTAAAAATCTATGTTCACTAGGACAGTAATATTCTAAAAGTTGGGATTTGCCAAAAATATCAGATTTTCTCCAAGTGTTTTACCCAGAAAGCTGAAAAAGAGAGGGCACAGCAGCTTGTTAAATATTCAGTTAGAAGATCTCTTTTTTTTTTGCAGTATGTCTTATCCTTCATGTAATTTTTATTGGAGTCAGAAACAGGCTAGTACGTTGTTTTGTTCTTCATTCTTCCTAAATGTATAGGAGTTTGTTTAAAAAGGATTACCCAGTTGCATTTGAATATAATCAAATTTGGAAGAAAAATGCCAGAAGAAAAGAAACTTATTTTGATTCTAAAAGCAAATCAGTAGTTAAAATCCACTAGAAGATGAAATTTATGTATTTATCCTTAATACATATCTGATTACTTTACTAGTACTGACAAATACAGGAGACATCACTCCTGTGTACTTCCACAAGGAAAGAAAACACTGATGCCCTCTTTTTGCTTAAATGGGAAAATGAACACTGAGAGGATAAGCTGTTTAAGCAGTCACAAAAGAAATCTGGGGCACTGCTGGGAACAGAAGTTTCCGATTTCTTATTCATTCTTAATCACATGATAATCCTGCCTTATCAATCAACATGTAAATTTAAAAGCAGTGATTACAAGTCATCAGCAGTGATGTTCTAATATTTAAGTACAATAGAAAAAGACACACCACTGAACTTCAGAGTGAGTTCAGAAAACTCACAGCATGCGCTCCTCTTAACAGAAATGGTACTGCTTGCCTGATATAACCCAATATTGTTGATTTAATAAAACTGTATATATTAACTGTAAAATATGCCTGCTGTGCTCATTAGCTCAGTATTTACTACAGAATGTATATACATTGCAATCTTTCACTAAAAAGAAATACAACAATGCATATAATACAGTTATACTGTCAACATTTTGGAACAGGATCAAAATACATGCCACACTTCTAAATTGCTAGACACATGCTTCTCTACAGTTCTGTCTACCACTGTGGAAGTGTTGGAACAAGTTGCCCACAGCTGTGGATGCCCCATCCCGGTAGTGTTCAAGGCCAGGTTGAACAGGGCTTTGAGCAACCTGGTCTAGTGGAGGGTGTCCCTGCCCATGCTAGGGGGTTGAAATGAGATGATCTTTAAGACCTCTTCCAACCAAAACCATTCTATGATCCTGTGTTTTGCACCTCTGCTAAGTCATTTATTTGGTTTCAGTCAGGAAGTCTGAAGTTTCAGAATTCATAGATTCACACAGTTCATAGCACGTATTATAAAAAAAATTAGGCACTACTTGCAAGTATAGATGCTTAAGATATTGAGTGATATTTATATAAAATTACATTAGAAAGATTTAATAAAAGACTGTTAATTTGCTAAGTAAATTATAAGGTTAGAAACGTGGGTACAATATGCATTATTCAATTTGCACTTTTCTGTGACTGTATATATTCTAACACAATCTCTGTTCACACAGACTACAACTGGTTTTCTGCAGCAGCTCTCTAGTCAGTGAATAGGTGAGACAATGTCTACTTGCAAAAAAACTATTTTCTCCAGGCACATGTAACTGCTAATCACCTAGGAGCTTGCTCTTAGAGACTTACTAAACAACAAAGGGGCAGAAGACAAGTTTCAAGGCAGCGATCAGGTGGAAACACTCTCCTTATTCCACCTGCAATTATGCTGTTCCATTCACAAAATAAATTCTTTTATGTTTCTTTTTTTTTGCCGCTGGTAGCACATTTCCTGTATGAATTAATTCACTCACAGTGTAATGCTGTCTTCCAGGGTCTTGAGGAGTGACTGAGAAAAATCTAAAGCTACAGTTTAGACAGAGGTGTGGATTGACTTGATTGAATTGAGGTAAATTGACATACAACCAACATTGAATTTACAGTATTAAAAACAGCGGGACAAGACAAGGGTTTGAATCACAAAAACATAGGACTCAATTATATTTACAGGAAGTGGTATTTCCTGAGAGAAACACTAGGTTAAATGGCAAGACAAGACCACAGATAAAAATGTTCTCTGGATAGCTGAATACAGGAAGTAGAGAGATTATGAAGTGATAGGGACAAAAGAACGAGTCAAGGAACAGAAAAAAGGTGGTGAGAAGGAGAAAGTGAGAACCGAATTAAAATCCTGGAACAAGTGGAAAGGCTAGAGAGGGAGAATGAATAAGAAAACTCTGCATATGGTAGAGGAATAGGAAAAGAGATACAGAAAGGCCACTTCATGTTTCACCAGCTTTGTTTTTTTCCTCTGGAAAGTACTTAGCTAGAATTTGCTCAAAAGGGAAGAAGCAGAAGAGAAAGTTCGAGGGATGAATCATTAAGGGTTCCATCCGTTGAATGGTAAACTAAACAAAAATTTTTACTCTAAATTGCAGGACTACGGAAACTTAGTTCAGCCTCTATCTGAAAATTACAATTTGCAAGTCGTATTAAAATGTCTAAATCTCCTGTTAGAGAAGAAGCCCAATTTAAATTCGTAAACTTCATAATCACCTATTAAAAATTGCCTACAGATGAAGATTTGTTCACTTAGTAAATTCCCACATAAGTTTGAATAATTAATATTCATGCTTGAGAACCAGTGATTTGACAAATACAGGAATGGCAAAATTAATGAATTATTTATGTGGTATATTTGCTTACATCTATTAGACAGTGCTCCAAAATTAAGGGGGAGGGAAGGAGGAAAAGATGTCAGCAGGACAACATTTGTTCAAATGCATTCCAGTACTATGCACTACTTACAGTCTTTACCAGACATAATGTAGCTTATAGTGGAACTGGCAACAACATGACTGGATAGTAGGTAATTACCCAAAGCCTTTCAAAATAAAATCATATTACGCTCCAACCCGTGTTAGGTGCCAAGCAATACAAAGGCCTGTTAGGAGAATTGCTTAGACCAGCCACAAAAGCATAGCAAAATTACATTCTCTTACTTAAAACTGCTGTTCAGACAGGACCATACTGTAGTCTAAGTCTCTGTGGATGTAAAACAAAATTAATAAGTGTGAAGTTCTTGTCTATCCCAGCTGTGGCTGCTAACCCCATCCATGCAGCATGGAGATATCTCAGTAGCTAGTTTAACAGTAGGTCAGATAGAGGTGTCAGTATGTATGTGGTAGCAAAGCAGACTAAGTTAATATACAACCTAATGAGAGTGGAGCTTTATTTATTTTAAATATTTTTTTAGAGTTTAAAGTAAAGCACAGTATTAAACTGCAATAAGGGCTTTTGTGGAGATAATGCTGTCATTCTTTTCTAAATAGTCAATGGAATAGCCTCACTTTAAAACAAAATATGCAAAAGCAAAATCAAGATCACTGCACTGTGAATATGCTAAAGCATTCAAACAGCAACTTAAAATGAAAATGATATATCTATTTTCAATCATTAAAAGCAGTATTATAGCAAGTGCTTTCATTTGCTGCCTGTGGGTCCATTTAACTAAGTGTGCAGCTATTCCAGTGTATGTGTTTGACTATGCATGAAGTGGTGCATGACTACATACGAAACAGTATGATTGTCTCAAAATTAAATCTTAGCTGGAAAAGGATGAAAAAGTGCCCTGTCATATAAACAAAATTGCAAAATAATTTAGGTTATTTAGACATATTGTGATGCATGGATCTTATTTATGTGTATTTGCCAAGCTCATTTCCATCAAAGATTAACCCTTCATATTACGATGCGGAAAAGCCATTTCAAACCTATAAGCAATATCTGTTCAGGAAACCTCACCCAAATGTATGGCCAGCCTGCTTAAAGTTCTATCCTAGCTTTCAAGGCTTGCTTTCAAATCTCTCACTCATTACCCATCTAAAACAATTAAATGATTGTAATTAAAACTAAAAAAAGTCAACAATGAACTTGCGCATATTCATTACACATATGTATACCCAAAAGTTCTTAATATACTAATAACCAGTCTGCAGAAAGTATTTCATGTGCAGGTCTATTCAGACAGCCTGTTTGGATGGACAAATTTGTGTCATATTAGGAAAACTCCCATAAGGCATTCTAAGAGTGATTCTTTCCATGTGTTCTCTTTGAAGGAATTAAATAAAATTCCTACTAATCCAAGCTGCAATTGATTTTTCATCTGATTCCATCTTGCAATTTTTGAAACTGTTGTCTGTTTTTAAACTCAAGTATGAACAATTTATATGTACTTCTAAGTCAACCAAACACTTCTTTTATGAATAGTCATGATTTTATATACCTGATAGTTTTCCAAATGTCCCAGAACAGATAATGCTGGTGATTTTAAGTGTAGGACAATGCTTTTTATTCAGCATATGACCGAGACTATTTCTACGTTTTTTTTCTTCAAGGGACTCTAAAGCAAGGAGACAATTAATTTGATATACAAGCATCCAACTCTTCATATTTTGGTTGGTATTTTAGCATTATTAGCTTCCAGACTCCCATAGAGTCTAACTGAAGATTTAGATACATAATTTTAAGCATCAAGACATGAAGAATAGTCATCCCTTTTCTGCTTGAACTCTTCCAGCAGTGTTTGTCTTGATTAGATACATGTAAAATAATTAGAAAACTCTCAATATGAAGGTTCGGTTGTATTTTGGCACACCTTATCATACTCTGCTTTGTCTTGTTCCATACAGCTCAAAATTTCATGCTGGCATTAGCAGCTGTTCTCTTTGTTTCAAAAATGAGTTTTCCATTATCTTTTGTGCATTTTTCATCAAACATGTAATAGAAGAAACTATTCGGTGAGCTATAATGTAGCTATCACATCCCATGCTCTACAGAGTAAATGTAAAAATGTAATCTGTGTTATCAGAAAAAAAAAACAAACACGTGGAGCAATTCATAGAACATAAGTATTCAGTCTGTGTTGTTTTCCTCCTTTCCTTGCAAGTTTACATGACTCTGAATGTGAACAGCATGCATAAAAGCATCTTATGTAGAGCTGTAAGTCTCCACTGAGCAAGTCAGGTCAGATTTTTCAGAAGAGAAAGTACTCTCCTGAGAGATGTGGGCATTTCAAATTTCATCCTTCTTCTCAACCAAGATGAAAAACTGAAGTTGTTTCCTTTTTAGAACTTGACATATACTTAAAAATGAATCATCTAATCGCATACTCTTTCCTTGAAGATGATGATTAATTCTACTGATTTTGTGTTCTGGGGCTAACTGAAGAATTAAGGAAGTTTTCAATCCATTTATCCCCCAGGTGTGTTAAAACAGTGCTATAAAAATGAGTATTGACTTTAATGATCTCTTGATAATAATCATTAAATAATTGAATATCTAATAAACTCAGATATTGAAAGTAACACATTTTCAGGATACTGAAAAGAAATTGTTGATAGTTACCTCAGTTGTATAATCTTTATTATCCTGCATTTTTTTCCAAATTCAGTATAAACCCCAAAATTTTACCTGTATTGTTTTCACCTTCTTAACTTCCAAGTTCATCAGGCCTTTTATAAGGGCGTTATTTTAGTGTTCTTTTGAGTTTTGTCAAGTAATGAGTACCTTGCGTTTCTTCAGGTGTTTCAAAGCTGCTATCCTGGCATCATCGCCCTCACACAACTACCCTAGCTGCAATTCCATAACTTAGCTTCCACCCATGTAACTGAGATTTTGTCCACTTTTTCTTCTAAGTTTACATAAATGCTCCTTGAAACACCTATTCCAGAAGTTGTTGAATATTTTTAGTTAAACATCAGCATATGAAGTATTTCAGGTAGAATTCCTTATTTCTTGAAAACAATTAGAGGATTTCCCTTATGTTCAGTAAACCAGACTGCAGAAACTATGTCCAAATATCAATTTACTTATCCAACAAGAATTCAGATCAAGAGAATGTTACCAAAAAAACCACTAAAACCCAAGAATCTGATTAGTCCCAAATTCAATTCTTGTTACATACTTTAAACTGTTCTCTGTTTATTTCTTTGTGTGGTGCTTTTGTCAAAGCTAAAAGAAGGTATGAAAGTTGTCAGCATCACAAAGATTTGCTCTGCAGTGTCAAAAACTGTAGGAGAGAAACACAAGGCAGCACTCACACTAATATACACTGACCATGATTTTGGCTAAAATGCCCTACTTCTTCAATTTCATTGCTTATAAATAGTTATCCATAAAATTTTAAGGCAGTTTGAGTTGAGAACAAAGTACTTTTGGAAACTTTCAAACACTGTCTTACAGAAATGTGTGTGATAACATTTCCATGCCCTACTACATTCATATTTTCCAGCTATAGCTGATGTTTATGAAGCATCAGTGGCTTAATGCAGATGCTTAAGCATGTCTAGCAATTATCAAAAGAATCAAAGGCATAAATATGAATATTATTGTTTGAAACACATTTTAGAAGGAAGAAGAAATACATTCTGTGGTGTACAAGTTCCAGTATCCTGCTATAAAAACTGGAAGAATTTAATTTTATCACTATATCATAGCTTTAAATATTCAGAGTTGCATACTTCCATTTTGTTTGATAATCCTTTGGTTTTTAGTTAAGCTAGGTGGGGTATTGTTGTGATGGCCAAAGTTCTGTTTACCCAGAGACTGTATTAAAGGAAAACAGTCTCTTTCTGTCTTTGTTAGTCCCTGTGGTAGCAACACTGAAAAAACAAAGGTGTTAGAAAGGCAGTTCAAAGAACCAGTAACTACCTCAAAGAACCAGAGCATTAAGGAAGTCACTAAAACTAGTTAAATAAATAGACTGACTAATGTAATACTTCCAGATATGATGAGGCAATTTACTGAACTTATCCGTCTTACTCACCTGAGAAAACAGTTTCTTTCCAACCCCAAATTTGCCTGTGATATCATAACTCTGTGGTGGAAACCTAGCTTCCAGCTACAGGCAACCTGAGTCTTTGATTATCAGCTCTTCTTTATGAAATATGAACTTTCTCTGGTTTCAAATTGATTTAAGAGTGATACTTTTTCTATCCTTCTGGTTTCTAGTGCAGCTACCTTGGGAACTACTTTGAGAGAGAAATGAAACAGTTTAATTTTGTATGAGAACATTCTCAATCTGTAGATTACATAACTTGCTCTAAATTTGCTAATGTTTTAATGACCTTAAGCAAATTAATTTTAAAGTTAATACATGCAAACTTTCATCAGATAAGATGAAGAGCATTGTACAAGACCAGGTTTGCAGTCTGTCTTCATTAATGACACCTATTTTCTTGATCCTGCTCAGATTATGTGATGTCTCACACTAGACAAATCATTAAATCAACAAGAATGTGGAAAAACACTTTTTCCAAATTCAAACCTAGGAGAATCCAGAATTGCATTTCGACATTTTTAGGTTTTATTTGTTTTTTTACTATTGCCTGTACGTAAATGTTTGTGTTTTAATCCGATAAACTATTAGATCTAGAATTATACAGTGGACATTTAAATTATACAATTGCAGGCATTGTACAAATATATCTTTACTAGGTTTAATTTGTTAACTTTCATCTTTATCAATCATTTCTTGGTTTATGTGAATGCTTACCAGCAGCTCTTATGAGTGCTTCTGTCAACCTCCCCTAAATTTTTTTCAGCAAAATAGTTGAGTGTCTCTTATTTTTATCCCATATTTTTTTTAACTCGCTTCAATCTTATTAAATCCTGTGCAAAAGAGTATAATGGCCAGATGATTCAGTGGTGCCCATCTGTACAGGAAAAGCTCTGGGAGCATCAGGGAGGATTTTTATCTAAAATCCTCTCATCTGAGCAAGATTATTGTGCAATCTATTAGGGAGTCCTTATAAAATTATAATTCTTTCAAATTCAGAGAAAAAAAAATTAAATTGAGAGGGAAGGTTTTCACCTACTCTGAGGCTTGCTTTGCCCTTCTTGTGAAATAAGGGTATTCTAATTCAAAAGATGCAATTTTGAGTTTCTTTTTTTTTAATGGAAAATTATCCCTTTTTTCATTTTCTAATTCTGCATCTGTAAAGAATTAGGGTAAATTGAGATTCTATGTATTTGTATCAAAAGGGCTTATCCTAACAGTTTTCTGTATATCTTTTCTTTCTGTTACTCTTCTGAAATATATACTTGACGTACCTTGAATGTTATATATGCTGAGTGAGATTGTTCCTTCATTTCATTTCAGTGAAGGCTGTTGACTACAAAAGAGCACAGCTGCTACAGAATGCTGAAACAGACTCTTGAATACTTTGCTATTCATCAGATTAAAATTTACCACTTCAGAGCTTCATGTTTTCTCTTTTAATCATGACTTTTAGATCTCTAAGGACCTATCTTTGTTTTTCTTTGATTTGCTTCCTATTTGTACTCACAAATGATCTCTACTATAAAAACTATAATTGGGCTAGAGATTTCAGCCTTCAGGCAATTTTTAGTAAATACGAGAACTGTGCTATTTGGATACCTGAAAATGTGTACTACATCTTTCTTTTGGTCTTATACATTATCTAGGGTCTGGAAAAGGAAAAAGTACACATTGAGTTACTGCCGTCAGTCCTGTGTCCCTGCAACACAGTAAAAACTTAGACACTGTAAACCTGAAATACAGTACAGTTTAACTGAGGTTTTAACCTGATGACATCCACATGATCCACATATTCTCTACTGTATTGAAGGATGCAGCTCTAGGACATGAGGCCCTGCAGAAGAGCCCGCTCATCCACCTATGCTTTCCAGTGCTCTTCCCTAACCACTCAAAATCTGTAGCTTTCTCCCGCAGTCTCTTCTTCTCAAAATTACAGTGGTCAATTACAGATAGGTAGAGATATACCAGCTCCAAGCTTTCTATCATTTAAGTTTTAATTTCTCCTTTAACATTTTTTTCTTTAATCCTGACCTATGGATTGTTGTTGAAGCAGAGACACTTCAAAAAAAAAAAAAAAAAAAAAGAGAAAACAAACAAAAAAAGAGGTAAAAAAGGGGAAAAAATCTTACTGAGGGAACATTAAAAAACAAAAAAGCCACATTTAAATTGGGAAGATAAAACAATAAATTAAGGCCCTACCTAAAGAGAAACACGAATATATTGATGATTATATGTCACAAAGAGAAAATACCAGTATAGCATCTACAGTGTAAAAGAACACAAACAGAAACTTGGCAGAAGAGTACAGTTTCAGTAATACCCATAAATATTTATTAAATAAAATTAATAAGCTACATTATTCAACAAATAAAACCGCTAAAGGGGCAGAGTTATACACGGTAGCTACTTAAGTGACACATGGAAGCTGATGGAGGATTAAAAAGAAACAGATCTAAACTGGGGCGGCAGGGGAGGGAGGGGAGGGAAAATAACAAAACAAAACTGACTACAGATATGTTGTCCTGGTCTATGTCTATCAGCCACAGTCACATATTCTGAATAGTCTTTAAAACTGAGATATAAACACTTCAAGTTTTTTCCCCACAAGTTGGGAGCTACTGCATTGATCTCTTACAATATATCTAACTGTAAAAATAATGTTTATTTAGTGTCATAACCTCTACTTATTTCTCCTTGATTGATAATGAATGCCTAAGATACTTTTTGCATGAAGTCACTGATTAAATTGAAGCGAATCTAGTTAAATCAGTTAGCTAATTTTACACATGTATGTGTAGATCATCAGTGGCTATAGCAGTTACTTTCACATCCAAGACTGTAATGTGATGATTACATCTCATTACTATCAATACCAGCTTTAGTAGCACTCTTGGCATCACAGCTGAAAGTCTTCTCTGTGGCAGAAAAACATCCACAGCCCTTGGCTTGCCATCTCACATACACACAAACACATCCACAACACTGGCAAAAGCCTCATTGTTACTCAGCTATTCCTGTACATTTAGTACTGGTTTACAGTAACATAGAGAGTACTATATTCTACTGAACAATAAATATCACAAAACAAAGCAGAGAAAGAAAAGGCCACCTGGGTAGCATAGCCAACCACATCTAATAGCTTTAGAGTAGATTTTACAATGCTTAAACTTTTTTACTGGTGCTTGAGCTTTGGACCAAGCTGTGTGGTTCGGTTGATATGCTGGAGGGAAGGAATGCCATTCAGAGGGACCTTGACACGCTTGTGAGGTGGGCTGATGCCAGCCTCATGAAGTTTAACCATGCCAAGTGCAAGGTCCTACACCTGGGTCAGAGCAATCCCAGACACAGCTACAGGCTGGGCAGAGAAGAGATTCAGACCAGCCCTGCAGAGAAGGACTTGGGGCTGCTGGTTGATGAGAAACTGAACATGAGCCGGATTCAGTGTGCACTTGCAGCCCAGAAAGCCAACCGTATCCTGGGCTGCACCAAAAGGAGTGTGACCAGCAGGTCGAAGGAGGTGATCCTGCCCCGCTACTCTGCTCTCATGAGACCTCACTTGAAGTATTCTGTGCAGTTCTGGTGTTCTCAGCATAAAAAGGACATGGAAATGTTGGAACAAGTCCAGAGGAGGGCCACGAGAATGATCAGGGGACTGGAGCACCACCCATATGAAGATAGGCTGAGAAAGTTGGGGCTGTTCAGCCTGGTGTAGAGAAGGCTGCGTGGAGACCTCATAGCAGCCTTCCAGTATCTGAAGGGAGCCTATAGGGATGCTGGGGATGGACTCTTCATTAGGGACTGTAGTGATAGGATAAGGGATAATGGGTTAAAACTTAAACAGGGGAAGTTTAGATTGGATATAAGGAGGAAATTATTTCCTGTGAGGGTGGTGAGGCACTGGAATGGGTTGCCCAGGGAAGTTGTGAAAGCTTCATCCCTGTCAGTGTTCAAGGCCAGGTTGGACGAGGCCTTGGGTGATATGGTTTAAAGCGAGGTGTCCCTGCCCATGGCAGGGGGGTTGGAACTAGATGATCATAAGGTCCTTTCCAACCCTAACTATTCTATGATTCCATGATTACCACCTAATCCCCTTAAATAAATAATTGAGCACTTTACTTTTTGCACTTCTTGTTCCTTGTCATCATACTTGTCTTCTTAACTATATATGTAATAATAATAATAATAATGAATGATATCAGTACTGGCTTGATAGAAGAGTTGCCTATCACAGCAAATACACATTGACTTAACAGAAGACAAGACTTATGTATCTCATAGTACTTGAACTTGGTATAATTTCCTTTGTCACTGGTGCATTTTAGCTTTTTGGTTTTTTTAGGGATTTTTTCTGTTTGTTTTATAGGGTGTTTGTTTTTTTTTTGTTTAGTTGGTTGGGGTTTTTTTGTGGGTTTTTTTTGTTGTTGGGTTTTATTGTTTTTTGTTTGTTTTTTTTCTAAACAAATGATATTTATACTTTTCCATGCTTGTCACAATCAATGCCTTTGACCTTAGTCTTGGTCCTATTAAAATTACCCAGGCTTTTTTTCCCTTTACTTGAACAATATTTGAGTAACCAATGTTTACATAATGATATACAAACCAACTGAGGGTTAAGTCTATTTTTTCTATTGGTAACTAAAAAGAAACACAAACCAAAAAGTTATGTGTACTTTTCTTATTTGTAAGAAAAAGCCAAGTTTTTTGGCTCAGCATTGTTCCTCATTTATATACTGCTATCCTTTAAGCATATAGGTGAAAGGGTCAGAGCCATTAAGCAAGAAGAGGAAGCACATGAGGGAAATGGAAACTAGAAGAGGTGCTAGTGTTGCCTGTTTCACACCAGCTCCCTTACCCTTGGTTGTCCAATCCAATATTTGCTTTTGTGATAGAATGTTTTTGTGCTTGTTTCATAATGTATTTCTCAATCTAACTAGTTTCTTCAAGGAGAAACCTAACACAATAGATAGGGCAGTTTATTAAAGCCAATGCCTACTTAAGATTTCTATCATCCAACAGATCACACACTAGGCGTGGAGAAAATCTCCCCCTTTCATATGACAACCCAGGATGGCTCTCTGGTTTCATCTCAACATCCTCTCTCCTTTTAACACCTTCACATGCTCATGCCATCCCTAGGAATATATTATTGAAAAGTGAAACAACCAAAACTAATCCCACTCTCAGTGAGGGGGCTGAAGACATTTAAAATTTACTAGAAAACCTTTGTTACATGACAAACCATAAAAACCTAAGAATGTCATGAGTCAATACCGCAGCGGTCAGTTCAACTATAGTCCTTCACCTTACTTTAGCTGAAGAGGTTTCCACTTTCACCTGAATCATTACAACAAAAGGAAGCTGATCCTTATGAACCTAAAGTACAACTGCACTTTATGAGAAGTAATTCTTCCATAGGCTTAGATATATAGAAAGAGGATAATGGGAAGTGCATCCTTTGTTATATAGATAACTTCACTTGCATTATCTACTTCTGTACATAGATACCCAGATTTGTGTGTGCATATATAGATGTATATATATATTTATTCTACTCCACAGTAAATGTATGTTTATTCTGCACTCTATGTATGAAGGTTATCCATTACAAAGATGTGTGCCATAACATTTTAGTTGAAATATTTCACATTATGTCTTTCATAAAGAAATAATTTCAAGAAAACTACCTCAGAAAAATAATCAATGACAATAATTCATAGGAAAACCTTTTTTTAAAAACAGACTTCATATTAGACTGGTATAGAAAACATAGTTTGAATTATGTTATTGGTCTTTAGTATTATCTCAGAGGCATTTCTATTGCAAGCTAATTTATTTCAAAATAAATTGTACTAATTTTCACTTGGTAACTCTGTTATTCCTTAGCTCACTGCTTTCTTATTTGTGCACATGCCTGATGGTTTTTAATCAGATATACCAAACTGCATCAATTTTGTTTTGCTTTCAAAAGTGATGTATGACTTAGCTCTGTTCAGAGAATGGGGAGATCTACAAGTTTTTCTAGAAAGAAACTTAGATGCAAGGCCACGTTACTTTTATTTTTCATTTAACTCTTAGTCAGTGATAAATTTCCCATCTTTTCATCCTCATACCAGTTTGATTGCTCAGCAAGTTACGCATAATTTCTTAAAATGCTCAGTTTCCAACTTCAGATCTCATAAGTTTCCTTTATTATCACTTGAAAATTCAACAGCTACACTATAGTTTTTTTTTACTATAGACAAGACTCATATTTTACATAAAATTGTAATTAGTATAAGGAAGACATTAATAAAGCCAGACTGTGAAGCACAGGACTGGAAATAAAATAGAAATAAAAATACAATCACAAACAAAGGAAATATTTATGTTGTTTAAGAGAAAAATAGCTGTGCAAAATATCAGCTGTTTCTTGTTCCTTTCAATTGACCAAATTCATACTTGCAAAATATTTTCAAGTATCATATTTGTCTAACCAAACAAGCTATACCATTTTTTTCCCTCCAAGGAAAATGAATTTTACAGTATTAATATTTGGGCCAATTGAAACTGTGAAGTTTCTTGAGGTAACATATCTAATGCATTCTTAAATAAAAGCTCAGTGTGTCACACCCATTTTTCACTATTCATGTTTGTAGCCATACAACCAAAAACAAATCTCAAACACTGACTTCCACAACTAGATATGTAAAAATAGGCTTCCCTATAATTTAAGACTCCACCTAAATCAGAGATGTTCTTTGATTAGAGTTAAATGGAATTTCCATACGTTAGAAATAACTCTTAGAATTTGCCTTCATCTTTTTCTTGGCAGTCAAAACTGAGTTATGTGAATATGTATTTTAGCAAAATCTTAAGCACACTGAATGGAAATGACCCTACAGCCACCATGTTTATTTGGTATGCATTTAGACCCATCACTGATCTACTACTATCATATCATGTTGAAATTAGCTTCTTTTTTTTCCTTAAGCATTTTAAAGGCCAGTTTTAATGCCTGTTTTATGTTTCTTCTCACTTCTGTTAAGTTGAAAGCCTTTGTTTGGAAAACACTGAATTTTCCAATGGGAATCTCTAGGGAGACTTCTTTTCCCATGATGAGTGAGAAAGTCCAAAGTTGGATCAGCAGAGACAGCAGCAAGGACCTAGGAATCTGAAACTTAAGCAAAGTCCAAGAAATAGTTTAAGGACTGGACTGATAGAGACCCCTCCTCCAGGACAGAAAGAGCATGGTTCTACAGACCAAACTATGCAGACAGGACTGGAAGTCAGAAAGCCACAGAGCTGA
Organism: Neopsephotus bourkii; assembly: GCF_033783945.1. NCBI lineage: Eukaryota > Metazoa > Chordata > Aves > Psittaciformes > Psittacidae > Neopsephotus > Neopsephotus bourkii. Next base: position 13,687,550 of record NW_026900684.1, on the reverse strand, counting down.
CTGAAACCAAGCCTGGAAGTAAGAAGCTGTTCATTAGGAAAGGCTCTACAACACTTTTTTAGTCATAGTCTTCTTTTACCATATTACACTGATTTTAATGTAGTAAAACTGCAATTGTCTGTTTTAAAAATAAAGCCACTCATTTGAGTTTAGCCTCTGCTTTGAGAATCAGGAAGAAGGACTGCAGAGCTTTGCTTTAAAGTTCCTGATGTCTCAGGACCAATCTAAAGAGCAATACTAGTAGAAGATTAAAAGCAAGTAGAAAAACAGATGTTTTGGTGTCATACGAAAAATTGCAGGCAGCAACTTTTGTAGGGCACTTTGTAGAAATGGGTGAGAAGAATTCGGGTAGTTATGCATATGGAAAGTAAATGTAACTATAAGAAAGACAGAGAAAGGCCTGAAAACAGTATCAGCACATGAAGTTCTTGTATCATAAGCTTTGGGAAGAAAGACGAAAACCGCAGCTCCTGTGTAGTATTAGGTTTAGTTCTACACACAAACCCGCAGGCAGCAGCACACACAGAGACTCACATGAAGACTGAATAATCATTTGTTTTCAAAGAAGATGAATTCAGACTACATCTGAAACAAATAAATGAATCCTAAACAGGGGAATAGACAGGCTGCAAGGTTAAAGGAGAGGATATTGGCTTGTTTACCTTAGTCAAAGAAACAGACCAACAGGGAAAAGAACTCATGTTTATAAAAAAGGATTATGTGAAAAAAAGCAAAGCAAATAAAAATATCTTTCCATGTAAAGATAATACTAGCATAAGGAAACTAAAATAGATATACACCTGGTTACAAATTCAGGCTAAAGAAAACAGTAACCCAACAATGCCAGGAGTGACACTTCAGATATAGGTACATTTAGGCTGAGGAAGCCTCCCAACCACACACAGCTTTAAAATGTTATTTGGTCACCATATGAAAGGAATAATTAAATGTCTTTCACTAGTTTGGAAACAACTGCCTTCTTTTATACCCATGTTCATATTTCCTGTTGTTCTGTGCCAGTTTTTAGATCAATTCAATAAAACCAAAATAAGCTTCACTTTTAAAAGCCTTGTACATTGTTTTGAAAACAATGAAATACAATGTTTAATACCACTTTTGTTTCATGTGATGAAAATCTGAAATTAATAAACATTTCAGGTATGTGCTGAAAAACGCTGATTTAAAAAACATCATACCTTATAGGATGGAGCAAATACATATTTTAAGCCACATGAGAAAGAGAAATTCTGTAATGCTGAACTACATCCTATAACTAAGCAGGCTATTGTTTTCCTTTTGTTTGTTTTTACTTCATAAAATCATGGAACAGTTTGTGTTGGAAGGGACCTAAAAGATCATCTAGTTACAATGCCCTGCCATGGGCAGGGATGCCTTCCTCTAGACCAGGTTGCTTAAAGCCCCATCCAGCCTGGCCTTGAACACTTCCAGCTTCTCTGGGCAACCTGTGCCAGTTCCTTGCCACTCTCACAGCTGAGAAGTTAGTTTCAATATCTAATCTAAATTTACCCTTTTTCAGTGTAAAGCCATTCCCCCTTGTCCTGTCACTACCTACCCTTGTAAAAATTCCCTCTCCAGGTTTGTAGGTCTCCTTTAGGCACTGGAAGCTGCTCTAAGGTTTCCCCAGAGCTCTCTCTTCTCCAGGCTGAACAAGCACAATTCTTTCAGTCTGCCTTCATAGGAGCATTTGAGAGAGCTGTGTCTTATTTAAAAAGTTCAGGGACATCTATTTGCTGCCTATACCTGATTGAGAGTGATATAGAGAGAAGATAGACCTGGTCTCTTCCAGGAGTGCTCAGTGAAAGGAGAAGCAACAAGCAAAAACTGCAGCAGGGGAACTCCAACTACTTGCAAGAAAACACTACCATACAGAGAGAACTGTCAAACAAAACTTGGCTGGACAATCTGCTTGGCCTCATCAATCTGCTCTAACTTTGAGCAGGAGGCTGGACAAGGCAACCTTTATGATTGTAAAAATAATACATATTTCTACAGCTTTTGCTTGATCTGGAAAAAATAGCTTCATGTCTTTATGGAAATTATACATATTTTAAGCTTATACCTTTCTGATTATATTTAAAGATCATATCATAAAGGTTTTAGCAATTTATAACTTCTTAAGAGTATTCCTGAAAAAGAATAAAAGTCTTATTCATAAACCCCAAACAAGTGGATAAACCAAAATGGGTTTATGTGGCTAATTTTACAGAGACTTAGAAATCCAAGTGTGTTACAGGCGTAAAAACAATATACTGGATGCTCAGTGCAATGTTGCCTCTTTATACTAGACATATTGAACAGCTACGGGTTTGAATTGAAATGCTGTCATTCAATTGGATTTTTGTGTTCATTAGAAAAAAGAACAAGAAATCAAACGTTGAAAATTCATAAATTATGCTGTAAATATTGAAATATAGGTGAAAGCTATTCCCTCCAAACATTAGCTATTGCTGCTATGTATGCCAACATCACATGCCAAAGATGTTATGTATTTATTTATTTATTTATTTCCAATAAACTGGACCTTCTTGACATAACTGTCTGGAAGCCTAGTAATTTCTTCTGATAAGAAATGTGTGTATTTCAGTTGGGGCTAATATTTGCACTGACTGTGAATAATGCTTTCTTCCTTCATGCAATTAAAACAAGGTGTAAATACCTAATTAAAACACACGTTCTTGTAGTAGCAGAATTGTTCAGATTTGTCCCTTCAGAAGCATACAAACAACAAACTGTATGTGTCACCCCATGGTCCTATAAATACGGTATTCCTATCATTAATAGTAGGTCTCAAGTTTCTTATTGAGTTTGTAAGGCCTCAGGAATAAGACTTCTTAGGCTGGTTTGCTTTGAACTTGTCTTCAGCTGCCTCAACCTTTCTTTTCACTTAGTTTATCTAAAATAGGAATTTGTTAACAAACACATGGGTATGCTTAACTTGGCTTACATGTACTTATCTTTGTATGGTGTACACATAGTTTTTATATATGCATAGTAGCCAAAAGTAGTTGTTCTCTGTAGAGTGGAGTATTTATGGTTTCAGTAGAATAACACAGCATAAGAGGAATACAGACCTCTCACAATAGCAGAGGCCTCTAGAAATGGCAGTGTCAGGTGCCGCACAGGGGAGTACCTGGGATGTGAAGAGATGAGCACAGGCTTGCAGTGGATACCCCTGGGTTTGAAACTACTAATTAACAGTCAGCTGAAGAATCAATAATCCAGCTCTGGACAAAAATGGTTTTGCAGGTAGCAGAACAAAGAAACAAGAATCTAACACATGTAAAATGCATCACAGAACACAGTTTCAGAATAGTGAGGAAAGAACAAGGTGTAAGGGTGTCCTAGCAAACATAAGAATAGCTGAAGTTTATATGTTCTAGGGCAAAGAGGAAGAAAACATCATAATCAGACTTCTGGCAAAGGGATGCTGACAACTTGCCATATTTTCCTCCGTTCTTCCACCTCACTATCTCTCACAGCAGTGAAAGATTAAGAACTACCAGAAGGTGTGCGCTTAACTGAATTATTTACTATAGTACCTGTAGTATCAACTCTATTGTGAGGGGTATTTGTACTAGTATTCTATTTATTATTGTTTATCTCTCTGTAATAATTAAACCTGAACTGCTAAAAATAATTCTTAGTCTGTTATGATTTCAATTAAGAATGTAACAGTTTTTCACTTTCCTTAAAAGGTGTGTTTCTGTTTTGCCTGTAACAAAGTATTTAGCATGACATTTGCATTAGTTTTGACAAGCATCATGACAGTAACAAGATCACAAACAACAGCTGAATTATTCCTAGAATACTTTTTACTTATGATTTAATCTAGATATTAATAAAAAGAATAAAGTCAGTAAGCAGTCTTTATATTCTGCTTTAAAAATACCTAAAAAACAGCTCTGTATATTTTGATATGCATATTTTAGCACTTCAGTTCTAGGTGGACATTATCACCTCCCACCCAGTTTCGACTGTTGGGTTTTTTTTTAGTTTGTCATACTGTAGCAGACAAATTTATTATAAGAAAATTAGTCTTTCTTTTTTATTTTCCCTTCATGTAAACTCATTAAACCCCCAAGAATATTACTTGCTCTGAAAATCAGATTTTTAAATTTGCAGCCAATTATACCAGTAAAAATTGTCTGAAAACAGAAATATACACTGTATGTAAGCTGATTTTTGAATCAAAACCACCAAGTACTTTCCCCACACACACCCCTCTGACAATATATGATGAGTACCTCATGGGATTGTTCACTAAGTCTAAACAAAGAAAATAAACAGAACTCCTAGAAAGATGTTTGCTTCTTATAATATTCACACAAGAAAAAGAGTGACTTTTCTGATTGCTTTTGATTGTTTCAGTCAATGACTGCATGTTTTAGTGATTCAACACAAGGCATTTTCATAATCTAGACTACACAGAATAAGAGTCACGGTCAGTTGCCCATCTCAAGTACCTCAGCTCAACACCTCTCATTTGAGTTCATTCCTTCTTAACTGAGTTTGGCTTTGCACTTATTAGCATAGAATAAGACATATACGCATCCAACAGGGAGAACTAGAAATTTTGTCTGTGAAATCTAATAGCACAATTTAAATATACCCAGAGTTTTGGAAGATTTAATTTCATCTTCAGCATGCAGAAACTTATATTTTTAATAAAACAAATTGCAAAGACCTATCATGTTATACATTTCTGGGAGACTTTTACAGCATCGCCTTCAGAGAGGATTTGATATAGAGTATTGGATAAAAAGTATTTTAGTGTGCATGGAGCTCATTAAAGTATTTCTTCCCTAGAGTTTCCAGAACAGATGAGTTTGGATGAGGGGAAGACTTTTGCCCCTATACAGAACTTTTGGAAGTGTCAGAAGGCTGAAATTTATTCTTAAATGCTAATTTTGTAATAGTGTGCCTGTGTGATCAGAAAGAGACAGAGGGATTTGAGGAGATTCTGGTCACAGCAGGTACAGTGTACAATTGCATCTCAGAGATTCTGAGATTAGAAAACTTGTGTTATTTTGATTAGGTATTTTTTTCTAGGCTGTAACTCAACATCTTGCAAATCCTTACTCTAAAAATACCACATTTACGTCATTACTGTTCCTGTATCAAACATATGAAGTACTAAGAAACTAATACAGAAAGATGGATGCTTCTTATAATGCCAAATCAAGATGGCAAGTGACTTTCATGCTCTTAGTTACAAAATTCTGAAGTTCAGTGACTGCTTGAGAAGCATTTGCTAAAGTTTGCACCGTGCATATAGAGAATGGCACCTGCATATTTAATCTCATATACAGAAACATGAGCCTATTCTTGTAAAATTCATGATGCATTAAGGCTCAGATACAGCAAAGCATTTGGTGCACTCTGGCTTAAAACAGTGCTTCAATCCCACAGGGTTCAAGAAGGCTCAATTACATGCTTTCATGTATCTAATCTGACAGGTGCAAAGCTCCTAGCTACCAGCATTTAATGAGGGCACTAGCATAAGCTCAGACAGCACAGAAATGGTTTTAGACAGTAGTAATTTCAGGTCTATAACTTAGACATGTTCAACTTGCCTAGTTAGTTAAGGGGTTGATTTTACAGGTATTGAAGGGTGCTAATATCTGGGCTGAGTCTATACCAGGGTGCTATCTGAGACAAGCAGATGAATCAGGCAGCAGGAAGAGCCTAGTTGCGGCTTTGTGCAAACTATTTCCAAGATGATAAATTATTCTGTACATAGCAATTCCTAGTGAAGCTGATATACAGAGTTGACCCAAGGGCTTCACCACAAAAAAACTGCATAAAAACAAATCAAATACCTGCAAAAAAAATATTGCCCTATGTTCAAAAATTATAATAATAAAATAGTTATTTCTCTTAGCCCTAATGTGTTTTGAATGAGATCACATTAACTATAAGAGTGACTAGAAGTGGACAGGAAATCTGTAGTGTTAAAACCAAGGTATCTACTAATAAAATATAATAAACACTTTTTATTGTGTGGTTTAACTTGCATTTTAATGCTTGATGGCACTTTTACACTAGCATGTATTTAATGATAATTTGACCTGGCAAAAAAGAAACACACACACACACACACTTCCAAAATCCCAAAGCAACCAGCTCCAGTAAAATACAGTACCTATCTAGCTTGTATTTAGATTTTTTTTATGCAAAACCCAGGGTTTTAGATAGCTTCCTTATTTGCTTATGAATCATTTTTCTACATAATTTAACCACATTGCTTCTGTTGTATTCATTAAAAACAATATTAAGCTGAAACAAATATTGATGTTTATCTAAAACAGCACCATGAAAATAATTTATGAGATATTAATAGACAGTTTTGCATACCACTCAAAGATCAGTGCAAACTCACAAACCCTTGTAATTGCATACCTACAGCATTTGGCTTTATTGCTTTATTTATCAGCTTTTTCACCCTCAAAATATTACAGGTGACACATTTGTCCCATCAAGCAAGACAAAAAACACATTCAAATGCTTAACCTAAAGTAATGACAAGGCTCAGCTGAAAAACTGCAATAAATAAGACACACGTACCCCTGCATAGCTGAAGAGTATTTTTGTCCTATTTTTGCTTTCTTTCTGTCCAAGTAAAGTGTCTCAGCTGAGGACTAAGTGGGTTTATTATTAAAAAAAAAAAAACAATAGAAATGTCTTAGGAAAAAAATAATGAAAAACAAATTGTATAACACTGAGAATTTTAGGCTATTCTAGTTAATGGAAATGAACACAAAAATCTGTCAATTGACAATTAGTGTAGGAAATTCCACAGATGCTCACACTTCATATATTTCCCCTGAATGGCTGGACTACTATTAATAGCCAAAGATTTTGAGGCCTCTGCATTTACAAACAGAAAATTTGAAGACTATGGCTCTGAAATATTGAGGAAAATTGAGACAAGGGGGAGCACAAAATTACAAAATGAAATATATAAACCTTTAGAATCAGTTTTAAGTAATGTTAAGTTTGATGGCTTTGTAACAGTAGCAATGGTAAATTAGTGAGGTGCATGATGCACAGAAAAATAGAGTACAGCTACCGAACATACTGAGAATTCTTGTGCAAGATAAATCGTTGTAGTTGACATAGTTTTAAGAGAAACAGTCTAGAACAGGACACAGGGATAAGGTATTTGGGAATCGCAGGTGTCCAGGATGGGCTACAGTTAAACTAACTGATAAGTAACAGGACAGGAGTATTATTATGTCTCTGGTGCTAACGAACCAATTAAACTGATATGAGTATCTACTGCGCGTGCTTCAAAGGCGGACAGAAGTGATGAAGATTGTTAGAAGAAGTAAAAGACCCTCAGAGACCACCACCACAATTTTGTATGCATGCGGGGAACTCTCTAGAAAATGATGTAGTCCATACGTAGCCTCATGAATATGTATGTATGCCCAGGGACTATATAACTATGGCTTGTATAGCAATACAGGGACACACGTTAGGAGGAGCTGTCCCCTGTGTCTCCTGGCGCCGCAGTAAAGAATAACTGCTTGTCAGCTTGAAAACTTTGTTGGCAAGCTTGTTCCTGGAGTTTTCGCCGAATCACTCCCCTCTGTTTTCCCCACCCTCTCTCAAGGTACTAGATAAGGACAGGAACCCTACTCCTTAAGAGCACCATGGAACATGACCCTAAAAAGAGGTCAAGGACCTGGAAGACCCAAGCAAGCTAAGCAGCATCTAGGAGGAAGGGGGTAGATGCAACAGCATGACAAAGAGACAAGTCAGAATTTTCAGCCAGCACCATAACAGGATCTAATAATAACCTATAACATCTATCTCATAAACCACATACAGCACTATGATCTTAGATGCAGATCCATTGCTTGTTGGAGATCTTTGTTTCCCACCCCAACCTCTGCCAGGTAGATCCTATCTTGTACACTGATGTGCCCCTACCTCCCCCTCCCCCGCTTTTTATTTTTTTCTTTGAATATCTCTAGGCGTGGAGATTCCACAACCCCTCTTAATGATGTAACCAACCTCTGCTTAATGATGTAAAGCTTGCTTTAGAGCAGAGACTAACTAAAAGCAAAGCACCAATCCAACTATGTAAAAAAAATATCTACATTAGCCCATAATGCACAGGACGTTTACATTAGACCTTATCAGGAAATTGCTTTTCAGTCAAAGTCTTTATACAACTAATAATAGTAATACTTTGTCTAAGCAGGCTTTCTACACAAGTTCCGTGAAATTGTAGTTTGAGAAAAATCCTTCTCAAGAGAGGCTTTCTGTAATGAAAACTCAGAATAGGTTTGAGACAGTGGAAGAGGTTATTTGTTTTTATTGCTGAGACTATAACTGTTTTATGTCGAATATCAGGCTTCATAAAACACTTCTGAAAGTCAGCAGTATTTGAATTTCTTAAATGGGCATTAGTTCCATTTCTTGGAGATATCTTCTTTCTTAGCTGTCAAGATTATAATGTTAGGTTTATGGAAAGGTTAAACAGTGACAGCATTCCCTCCTGTTCCTCCATACTCCAAGTGCTTTTCTCTCCTCCAGTGTTAGTTGCTCAATACTTCCTTTTTGGGTATAAGTAATTATATTGAAAATTGCCCAGTCATTGCCCTGTTGTCACAAGTGGACTTTTGTCAACACCACCACATATTTACAGACATGCGAAAAAAAAAAATCTAAAAGAAAGGATAATTTCCTGTTATTTTTGTACTATATAGGTGATTCTGTCATTGCCTTAATATCTGCTAAGGAACCAAAAGATATAGAGTATGATACCCTCTTCCATAGAAATAGTATTTCACCATAGGCAGAGAAGTGAGACTCACTTGCAAAAAGAACATAACATGCCTAAATAAAATGAAATGCTATTTAAAATGCTCAAGTATTTTTTGAATTACCCTTGAGAACAATTTACATTTCAGTCCTAGCATTCTTCTTGTAAATTAGAATCAAATTCTGTAATCTTTCAGTAAATAAAACTGAATGTTTTTCAGCAAAACCATATTTACATTTTTTGTTAAAGGAAGGCTTTTTACCTTTAAATTGCTATTAAAATTGCAATCTCCTGTGGATCATTCATCTGCCTTCTTCTCAAAAACATCAGAATAAGGTCTCTATTTGTAACAATTGTGCCCTGTAGGTCACTTTACTGAGAGTCTGATTATTCTGTCTAGAAGCATAAATCATTTTCATATTCTTTAAATATAGAGTTTGTGCTATCATTTTAAAACCCCATACCTAATAATAATTGCAGACACTAGAATAAACTATTAAATTTTATCTGCCTCTTCGGAAAGCTACTTTGGATAATCCTTAATCCATTAATTTATTTCTTTTTAATTTGCTGAAATGCAGTGCTAACAACCTAGCATCAGCAAACAGACCAATCAGTTTTTGTTTTGTTGGGGTTCTTTTGCCCTGTATCTAGTCAAAGTAATAAATATACTTTATTAGAGGACTGAAGAGTGAAAATTAATTAAACTGACATATGACCAGAATGTCATAACCTCTGATCACCTAGTTTTGCCCAAGTGATGTAGTAATTCCATTGAAACTAGTATTAAGATATCCATTGCTGCAGGAAAACTCTCAAGCTTGTACTGAAATCCATAACTCTTTCTGGCTGTAAATCTTGAGCAGCTGAGAGGATATAAAGCACATTTATAAGTAAAACTAGAGCCAGGCATTAGTCACAGGCCTATGAAAACCAGTGTCAGGTGTAAATGTCAAATAACCATATATTCTTTTGAAATATCAAAGAGAAATGTGCAAATGTGTATACTTCAGCGTCTTCATATCAATGTTTCACACTTCCAGTAATATTTCATCTATCATCAGGATTGCAAAATTAATCTCAGATTTTTCTTCATTGTAAGTTCAAAATTAACAATATTTAAGCAAAGGACTGGCTCAATTCCTGCTAGAAACAAAAAACCCCAACCAAACACACAGAGGAAAAGAAACCCCAAACAAACGAAAACCAAGAAATGAAAGCCTTGTAGCTATTTAACTTGGTATGTCCTTAGCAAAATTTCAGACTTCAAAAATAGCAACACTATATGCAATATTTTTTTTTTAGTAGACATTACTAATTATCAGCACAAGCCAGACTGCTAGTTCATGGTAGTAAGGAAATGAACAGGCAGGCAAGATTGCAGCCAGTGACTGCTTCCAAAATTCCCTTTCACTCCTGCGCTCATGGGACTTCCATTGCTTCTGGAAATGAGGTTTTCATCATATTGCCTTGAAAGGGATGCACTTCCCTCAGACTAGCATGCATACTTGTAAGTGTGCTCAGTGCTCTACCCTGATACAGTGGTCTCAGAAACAATCTGCTCTTCCATCCACCTCCCCATCAGCCTATCATTCCCTGCTTGAGAATGCAGTGAACAAGGCACCCGCACTTCCAATGGAGACATACCAGTTCTTTAACACAAAATGATGACTGTGCATTGGCTTGTACAGCTTCCAAATGACTGAGGTGAATGTGGAATATATAAGAAGAGCTACTGCATAGCAAATTTGTAATTACAGCTTTAGAGATTCTTGTGTATTAGCTTCTTATCCCAGTAATGTTTATAATATACACTCAGACCTTCAAACACAATCAACAGTTGTTTTACCATGTAGGTTTAACAATATATTGCAAATGTCCTGACAGTCACAAAATGTTATCAATTAAACAGAAAAATGTATTAGTTAAATATAGATTTTGGTAGAAGCAGAAGGATTGGTGTCTTCATTCTAATTTGCTTTCCCTTCTCTCTTGTTCAATGGGCTTTTTAGCACAACTTTACAAATTTCAAAATAATTTACGAATTAGAGAAGGGAGCAAGAGGTGATTAAACGCGGCAAGAAGTATGATTATGCTTCTTGCGCATTTTTAGCAGAGGTTCAAACCCAACCTGGAGCAAAGGAGAGGAAAATCTAAAGAGGTGGTGAACACATATCTTAAAACTGTCATCCATATCCCTATCAACTATGTTCCTTTCACTTTTACCAATACATCTAGCAGTTTTCAGTGCTGCAAATAGAATGACTTCTCAAAATGCTGACTTTTTTTTTTCCCAAACTAGTAACAATGCTAGTTTAAGTATTGGTACTCCTCTGCAGTGACGCTTCACCTTTGCATAAAGATGAAACTTTACACTTTTAGTGCAGACTTTTACTTCAGCTATTAGCATGATGTTTTGGTGTACTGCATACACACCCCTCCCCATTTTAAGTGGGCATTAAATTCCTGTTCTGGGGTTAGGAGGAGGAACCCAAAATCACATCAGCAGCACCACAGTGTATGCATGCTTAGGTCGCTGAAATATTACTCAGTGCCATAATGGTGTTAGAGGGTAGCCAAGAGACCATGAGCAAACAGAGCACAGGTCAGAGCTGCCATGTCCTTTGAACTAAAACCACATATGTCTAGATTACCTACACTGTGGTGATCAGGAACATGTGGCTTGAAATGAGGATTTTATTGCCAAGGTAATAACAGCAATGCTTGGCCTAAGGAAAATATGGAATATAAATATAACTTTCTTATCTTTATTAAAAATAACATGGGAACAGTTTTAAACAGCAAGTGTATAAATACAAGCATTTGTCAGATTTTTAGACTTTATTTCACTAAGAATTTCAACCCCTTTCCACATTATACATGGTTACACCTCTTTCTGCAATTTTAAAATTTTCCAGAACTCCAAAAGGCTATGAAATAACAGAGGTGGAATTTATATATATATACATATATACATATATATGTATGTGTGTATATATATAAAAAGAAGCATTAAAAATGAAGTTTAAATCATTAACTGAAATTATTATAAGAATACATAAACAGCTTGTTCTGTGAATGTTGTATGTCAGTATATTCACTGTGCTCAGGTCAATTACTAAAATTTCATAGACTGTTAGGATGACAGAGGTCAGGCAGATCTCAGTGTGTGAGGTGATTCCACAATTCTGGCTGCAATACATGATGGAACAAGTGAGGATATAACCGAGGAGTCATTCAATAACCTACTCAGCAAATCAGCCCACAATTCAGTTGAAATATGTGATGTGAACAAAAGCAAAAGATTTAATGCAGATGCTTACTTTTTTATGTCATTATTCCCCAGCCAACCTGTACTGGTAGTTGCCTTCATAGAGGCAACAGAAGGTGCACAGAAGATGCACAAACTTTCTGAGTGACACAAATTAAAAAAAAGTGCAAAATAATTAAAGAGATGTACAAAAAGCATGATAACATTTTAAGTTTTTTCTTTTGGGTTTAGAACAAAAATTTTAGTCTAGAATTGAATCTACTATCAAAGACACAAACCCAAAAACCAAATTCATGTCATTACCCTGTAGCCATGACCACCTAAAATAGTACAGCAAGAAGAGGACAACATTTTACATTCAGTTCAGAAATTTATTCCCCTTGTGAATCTGTTTTAAAGTTCTGGCACTGAGACCCTTCACAGCCATTCACCTCAACTACACCATCAGAAGTAAGAGGTGTAAAAATACGCAGTTCAAGTCTTGGTACTTGTTTGCTATTGTTATAAAAATTATAAATAAATAAGGCAGCTTAGCTAATGAACCTTGTGAAAACATTATCAATTTCAAACCCTCTTTCAGAAAATTTAGTACATATCTAGAAATATGACAGCTGCTTCCCCCTTTACTGAAATTGAGTTTCTAAAAATAATTACCTCTTAGAATGCTCATGTAATTAGGACATACAGGGATCAATTTTAGTCTTCAAGATAAAGATAACTCTTAGCTTGAGTTAGGTACTAGCAGAGACAAGTGTGGTGCCTTACATAAATAGAGAAAATTCATAGCCAATTCATGTATCGCCTTAAAAGAATGTTGTAAGAAATAATATAATGTGATAGGAATTTTTTTTTTTAGATTCAACTGCTTATTAGAAAGTTAAAAAGGGGTTGATAACCCTAAAACAAAGAGAGAAGGAATAGTAGCTGTAAAATATTTGTGAAATATATTCATAATAAAGAATGACACGCTATTTAAGAGATGACACAGAAGCTTGCTTTAGCTAGTCTTAAAATTCTATGGTATTTTGACATTTAAACCAGAATAAGTCTGTATTTAAAAATTAGACCTCCCTGTGGCAATATATCTTACAATATATTGTGTTAATTAGAGTTACATATTAGAGTTAAAACCAACCTGCTCATGAACAGTGCATGAAAGTTTAATTAAAGACCACTAAATTATTCATATTTAATGAAACTGCCAGGAATTCTGCAGAAAAGTTCAACAGCATTTATCATATTATTACACTAATGAACTTGTTCTTTCTAGTTAATGAATAGACATTCATAAGCATTCATAAAAATTATAAAAGGTTGATGTATCTTCAGCTGCATAAGAAAAAGCATTCCTATATATATTACCAGGTCTTAAGAAATTCTGAACTTTAAAAAAAATATTTGTGAAAACAATATAACAAACAAGTTTTACACTTTTTGGTGGCAAACTGGCCAGATGTGGGAAAATAATTTGACTATCAGAAGAAAACAGAAAGACACAATATGTTAAAAGATACTAACAGCAGGGGATAGAGATGGACTAGAAAGAGCCATTAAAAAGTAGGATTATAATGGAAAATTAAATTATCCTATAACTGATAAAAAAGACATGAATTATGAAAAGAATACAAAAGATACAAGCTGTTGGCTTTCATTGTTACAAATAAACTAAGCAAATTGAAAACAGTGACTATGCTTCATCTTTCAAATAATTTCTATTTGATGCAGCACCCGGCTTCCTAAATGTGATGCAAGTAAACAGAAAAACATCATAGTAGTTCAAATATGATTTTTTTTTTATGTCACAGGCATGTTGCAGCCTTAGGAGGATTTATCCCTTATTTGTCTTAAATAAATCTGATCTCTGAAAAATATGAAATGCTTAAGGAAACTGTTAAAGTGCTTGTGAGCCCCACAGTAAGCTCTGTTAAGCACCACAGAAGTACTGTTCCTGCTACACCCCTGCACAAGCGCTTCCTCCTTGGAAGCTTTCTTGCATATGCCCAGAATTGCAGTTAAAAATCACCAAACTAAAACCCACTACCCCCTCCATCATTCCCTCTTGCTCCTCCCCTTCCATTACTGCAATGCTAGGCTGAACAGTTATTGGAGCCAAGCAAATGAGACATGGACAAAATCACGAGGAAACTATTGGAGGAAGGGAGAGCCTTGCTCATATTTTCCTCACACAATTGTGTGATTACAACCTTTTGAGACAGTCAATACGGTCAATAGCTTCTTTTTTTCTGCCTGATGCCAAATGTTTAAATAAACCAAAATACTCAAGTATCTCATTGTCATTGAGACAAAATAGAAGCAAATTCTAAAGGACCTTAATTTCCATAAAACAGAACTGGTGTTTAAATTCCAGTATTTACAACACATATCTTGTTCTAAGCTACCTTTAAACTGAAATCACGTATTAATAGACTACTTTCCACCTTACAGTCTTTAAAAAATGTCTACTTTGGCTTAGCACCAAGACTTTTTCTTATGTTTTCCATTTACCTCGAGGTTGTGGAAGGTAGAGAGCATTTTACTGAAGCACCAAACCACATTCAGAACTTACATGCTTTCCTAGACAAAAGCTGTTGCCACTGTCCAAAACAAGGTACCTGATTCCGGGACAATTTTGGCCAGACTCCATATGGTCATTCTCTTTTGAAAACACTCTTTGTCCCTCAAACACAAAATATAAAGGGGTATGGCAGAAACTCCATTTTAACTCCAACATAACCACTACCCAGACATTGCTTTATCCAAATAAATAAATAAATAAATAAACCAAACAAAACACTGTTAATCAGCTATGTCACAAAACCACCTCTTTATTAGATGAACAGAACCAGATCTATTAGTCCAGCATAGGTCCATGCCCAGCCAGCTGCAAGACCTGTTCCCGGTAGGCACACACACAAAAGACAGACACACATATACACACAGGTTGCAACAGAAAACACTAACACACCTTTGTATGTATGAAGCAGCATTTTAGCCAGTCTTACAAACTGTTTCCAGTTTACACATCCAAGCCAATCCTTTCTGTCCGCTAAGACAAGGTCAAGTAACCTTCATTCTTTTTTCAAACTCTCCATTCATTAAATTAACCAATATAAATTTAAATTTCAAGAACAGGAAACTAAAATTATGGATTCTTTTCCCTGACTTTTTTTTGGCAAGATTTAATTATTTTAGTGATTAATGTTTTATTTAAGCTATCTGCCTTCTGCACTAAAAGCTCTCTTCCAACATCTCAGTCGAAGCATAAGTTCTGACTGAACATTTTATCCTAAAACATGCTGAAGTATGATGCAGTTTATCATCTCAGTTACAATTACATATTATTCATGTACAAATCTCTGCGAGCAGGGATGCTCAACTCCATTTCTACTCCTCTTTGACAAACTGTGTTATAGCTCAATGAAAATAAATAAAAGCAATATGTTTTATGCAAGACAGTAACCTGAATCTGAGCCACTAAAAAATCTCATTTGATATTCCTTGTTTTGGAGGGAGTGGTAGGATGATGGAAGCATAAGACTCTCTTAAGCTTATCACCTATAATGTCATACAGTTCAATCCTTTATTTTCTACTTTAGAAACACCATGATTGATCACGTTTGCGCTTCCCATCACCACAGTTTTTGGGTTCTGACTGCTTACTCCTGCTATCAGTAAAGATATGGAAAGCAATTTAAAAAAAAAAAAAAAGAATAACAACAAAAAACCAAAATTAAAGTCACAAGTCATTATTTTCTCTAAATGCCAGTGCTTCTAAATTTCTGCCACTGCTTTTCCACAATCTGCTTTGTATCAAAGCCAAAATAACAGTCATTATAGAGAATGAACTGTGCATAAATAAAATACTGTTGCCAAGAACATGGGATTTTGAAAACACTTATTAAAATATGGCTGCTTAAGACAGCTTTTGTATGTGACTTCCCAGGATGTTAGAACAGCTTGATATCTGTGATCACCTAGTCTGATGTAAATATTTTTTAAGCAAACATTTTTGAATGTTTTTTAATCCTCAAGCTTGGCTAAGAGTAAAAATAAGAGAGTATTAAATAGAAGCTGAGAAGATAGATGAACATCAGTTTTTATGCAAGGACGGAGAGAAAAAATATTAATAAATAGCAATAAAACCTTAATTAATAACAATAAAACCTTAAATTGGAGAATACATGAACCTATAAGCCATGATGAAGAAGAAGCATCTCACACTCACTTCTGTCTGATTTGAGCATATATATATGCATTAAATGTAGGCACAGTAACAGCTGAAAACCTTGTCCTAAATTGTTTCAGTTTTATATTGTCATCTGATAAGCATTTGCAATTTCAGACACAGAACAGAAATAATAACATTCACATCTAAATAATTCCTCTAAACACTATTAATGAAATAAAGGGTCAGCCACCCCTGTGCAGCTGTAAATAGGAAAAACCTAGGAGATAAAAAAAAAAATTGTCAAATTAAGTCTTCTCTAGCAAGTTTTTCCCCTGAAACTCAGTCAATAAATAATTTTGTCAAAAGTTATAGCAATTGGATTGGCAGATTATCCTCTTTTCTCGGTGAAAACACTCTTAAGAACAAAAAAATACTACACAAGCAGCTACAGTTTATATGACCAAGTCTATAAAGACGTAGCTCTTACCAGATAAGACTTTATAAGCAGGCAAAGTTTTAAAACATAGCACTTAAAAAAAAAAAAAAAAAGAAGTTTTAATATTTACCTACAATTAATAAGAAAAAGAATAAAGAACTTAGTTAACAAATCTCAAAGCAATATTTAACAATTAGCAATGAAAACAATATTAAAAAGCCACAAGTATTTAATCACAGAATTGTGAACTTCTTCCAACAGCAATAACTGAAGTTTTGTTTTATATTTTTTGAATGCTCACATTGCATACTTTGTATTTCCCTACATATCTTCCTTTAGCAATAGAGTTTTAAGTCTTTACAATGTTTTGCTTAATTACAGAGAGCAAAGACGTATTTCAACATTTATATTAATTTCTTGAACTGTGAACATTGAGAGGATTTTATTCATCAGTAAATAAAACAATCCCCAGCACTTACAATTGCAAGTCTCTATATATTTACCAGAGCTCAACAAAACAGCAAGATCCTCCTATGTGCTCAGACACTGTACAGCTGTAAGAAACTCAAGGAAAAACACTTTCAAAATCTTGTTGATCCTTTGGAAAGACATCAGGAATGAAAACAAGCAAGCATTGTGCCCTGGGAGAAGAATCTTGCTTTCTTAATTGGGTGAAGGTGCCAGGGAGTAGCAGCAGCAGGTGCCTCTAACACTAATGAGCAGGTTTAAGACCATCAGGGAATACTCCAACACCTGTGTTGACTCTCTCTGTGCAGCTGCATCCATCCCATCCAGAAGAGCACTGGGTGCTGGTACTTGATGACCATCAGCTTCTGGTGGATGGTCTCCTGCAACTCAACCTGCAAATCCCATGCAGACACAACTCAGGTGTCAGCATACAGGGGGAGGCTGGCAGTACTGTATTTGGAAAGTGGCACAGAATCTCATGATATTAGTTATTAATGTTTCTCCCACAAAAAAATACTTCAAACTGCTTCATATATTTAAGTACAGAAAGGAAACCAGAAGTTCAACAGCAACTGAATAAAATTGCCATATGTTGGCTTCCCATGTACGATGCCTATCCTAGACTTTTTAAACAAAACAAAAGCAATTCATTATTTGTATTGGAAAACAACTTTGCTTATGTACCGTTGTTGCTGCCATACCTAATAGACATGAATAACAAGTAGTTCTAAAAACATTATGCGTATATATATATTCTATTTGTTTATCTCCTAATGGCAAGCACAAGATGATCGCAGAAGCCATGGGGATACAAACACAAACACAAATCTCTGTCAGTTTCAGGGTTACAGGGAGAGAGCAAAGAGCAGGTATCTACAGTAAATAAAACACCTGACACATTGTAAGACTCAGACCAAGCATGGAATTTGCAGATTAATGAAGAAAGAGCAAGCAGACAGACTGTGTTAGAAAATACATACATATAAAAAAACTGATGCACTTAAGAGTGAGGAATAAGAAATCTGCCACATCATATATTTCAAGGGGTCCCTGTAACCACTTTCTCTGTTACCCAATCACACTAACAATAAATTGATGGCTCTGTAGGTAAGTGCATTTCTTTAACCCACATCAACTGCCTGTAATTTTTGGGTTCATGACCCATTCTAGAGTGGATGAAATATTTTTCTCTCATTCCATGCGGAATCACATCAAACCGCAAACCAGACAAGCCTGAATTTGTAAAGCTGTACTTCACTACCAATTTTCCAGTTTGATTTCTGTAGGAGTCCAGCCCATTTTTAAGTATGTTAGATTCAACTACAGCTGATTTAGGGAAAGGTGCAGCTGCTTCTGTGTTCATGACACTTTTTAACATTATAGAATTACACGAGTCATTTTAATTTGCAAAAAGTCATTTATTTTTTGCAAGAGACCTTACATTCTCCTTCCATTGCATATATGGCTTTCATTCTACTTTTGCATTATTAAATTTAGATGCATTTTCCTCTTCACTGTTTTTGTTGCAGAACTGATTTTTTTGTCTATTTAACTCTGTTTAATTGTCTACCATAACATTTCTAATTCTATTTTACAAGAACGCTGCAATCAGAATGGTTGTGTTTTCTTTGGGATGTGATTCTCCAATGGCGTATCTCAGTAGCAAATGTTGAACAGCTGGAAACTACCTAATTAGAACACGGAAGAAAAAAGAAAAAGGATGTTTGAGATGAATAATAATCACATCCATCACACTCATTTTTTCTTATTTATGTAATGTACACCTGTGTCTAATTGGCAATGAAAATGACAGTAGGATGAAACACTAAGCTGGCCTTATATTTCTCTTTCTGTGAGCTTTAAATAGATTTTGAGTGTTTCTTTAATTATATAGGCAGATCTGTTTACTGAAGCATTCATGTTAAAACTTCTTCCATGCAAAGGGGCAAATTACATTTTTAATTATGTTTCTTTGGGAGACCTACATAATTAAGATGATTTGCTGTCTTCTATTCTCCACAGACCTTCTAGAGTAGATAATCTTGGCAACTCAATGCAAAACACCTTCAGTGGCATAAAGTTTTCATACCGCAAATAAGTACACAGTTTTAAAAGTGTATCAGTGTGTTAGGGTTTTCAAAAGCACCTGCACCTGTGACTCATCTACATCTTTAGGTAACAAAATGGGCCCTCAGAGCCTAAACCAAAGCACAGTAGAATTTCTATTGAAAGACTGCAATTGAAAAACTCTTATTAACTTCAAAGGAATAAATTCAAACATAGCTACTTACACAATATTAAACAAATAGAGAAACTGAAATGCTACATCCCTTGGTGTCTTCTGTGTTTTTCTTAACATTTTAACAAATTAACTTTTCTTATTATTATTTTATTTTAGTCTAAATTATTCTCTCTCATGATTATAGAATAAAGTTTGGAATTGTCTCTGGGCATATATTAATTTCTCAGATCTAAATAGCAAGGACAAAATTCCAGAACAGATGAAAAACAATTCTATTTTTTATTTTTAAAAACACTATGGGATTTTTAAGCAAATCTCACTGCATTCTTGCCATAGAAGACTTGTGATCACATTTTCTAGTTTTATAACTCCATTAAAAATGTCTGGGAGCAGTTATAATCCTGAAATTACTTAACTCAATGTTCTACCATTTCAAATTCAGATAATAACTTCCCAGATAAATTTGAGAAGATATTATCTAAAAATTAAAATGTACCCATGCACATTCATTGCTAATAGCTGTTTCAAATAAATTAGTTAGCTAGGAGCCAACTATTCTCTTAATGGATCTAAAAGCATCCACCACTTTGAAAGTAGCAAAACAAAGCAGGCAGGGTGCTGAAAACTGACCTGTAGTGAGTACACAGAAAAACAAATGTGATGTAGAACAGAGGGTTCTCTTCCAGTCTTAGCTCCCAAATTGATGTATTAGGTATGTCAGCAATTTTAAAACTCCCCTTTTCTGCTGATATTATAACAATTTAGAGGCAGAAGCAGCGGTATTTGCTTTGTTCGCTAATGCATGCTGCAGTGTTGCATAAATAAAAATAATTAGTTCAGTACTCCACCGTTATATAGAACATGTACTATACTTCTTTATACATGTACTTCTCTGTAAATGTTAGTTGAAACTTTTTTTGCCATATTCATATTCCATGCCCTGATGACTACTGATTTTCTAATAGCAAGAAAAATCTGAACCCATTTCAATTTGGGGAGGGGTGTTGCCAGCTGGAGGTCTTTGCCAGATTTTTTGTGACTTCAAAAACTATTTTGCAAAATTTTGCTCTGATTTTAGCAGGACCACATGTAGTTCAATTGCCATAGTTACTCAGGATGATACTGATTCCTATGCGCTTCACCTTTTTGACTCAACCCACAAGTATATTCCCTTGCAGAGCTTTCTTGATTTCCTATAATATTTACCATTCAAATCTCATTTTCACTTTTATTAGGTGAATATGCCTCACCTCATCAAAGTTCTTAATTTCTTCTAGCATTAGAGCTTCATTTGGTCTCTTACTATGAATAGGCAAGGACAACATTGTAAGTTATTTAGGTTGTACACCATAAATGCTATGGCTTGGAGGTGTCTGCTTTGGTTTTGGTTTTAGATGAATGTATTTCTCAAATCTAAATTTTACATCCGGTTAACCATTTCTCCTTTAAACAACTATAAAAATCAAATTTACAGTAGCAATAAGACAGAGTTGGGGTAATGTATCAGTTTGAATGCTCGTATTACACTGCTGTGGGCTCTCTCTGACTTTTTAACTCTCTATGGTATGAAAAGAGACATGCAGCATATTCAGTTTCACTTCCAACATAATCATACTCTGCAAAATACTGATCAGCTTCATGCTGGAAGAAATGCAGCTGCCAGCGTTTTAATTCAACACAGTAAGCAGGTATATTTCTTCCCTCTTATGAAACTCCACAGTTATAGTTGCCTGTTATTTTAACACTTTGCTTTGTTTTGGTGGGGTTTTTTCTTCACCAAACTGCTGCTTGCTTATTGTTAACAAGCTCCAAGCTGTTAACTGTTTATATGCACCCTGCAGTAGCTGGATCTTTAAGTACAACACAAAAAATATAATAAAACTTTTTGTCCTTAAATCTTGATGGTAGTAACCGAAAGGCGGTGCCAAACTTCACTGGCAATGTGCCAGTGTTCATCAACACTTAAATCTAAGTCAGGATTTAGGCTCTTCAATATTATTTTAGATAATCCCCAAACTGAATCCACAAAACCCTGCTCAGCGTTTGTCTCCCAGTTTGGGGATTCTTTAATTTGCAACACGGTTCCTTATTAAGGTAAAAAATGTTCTACATGTTTCATTTTTGTGTCTTTGCACAATTACAGCATTTGTAGTCAAGAAAATTTATCAAATTCTTTAGCATATAGAACACAAGTGCAGTGACCAAATACTCCAAGGAGTCCCAATTGTGAACATGCAAAAGAGCCCTAATCAGCATATTGTATGCCAAATCAGACACGGCAAGCTTCAAGCTTTCTCTTGGAGAGACAGTCACGTAATCAAAAGAACAGAGAGTGAAACAGAGAAGACCTACAGTCCACTCACTTGAAACTGAGGAATCCTAGCTCTAAAACAGAAGACAATTTAATATATTTGATCCTAAACTGTAAAATGCAAAACCAATTCTGGGAGCAAGAAGAAGGAGCAAGACCTTCCTACCACTCTATTCCTTTCTGTCTGCTTCTGTTTGATGATATTTACACAGCTGCAGAGGCTAGCAGAACCTGCTTTGGCTTTGAAAGGTGAATCAGGTATTTTCCTAGGAGACATGGCATTTAACCTTCCACAAAAAATGATACAAAACCCAGGTCTACTGTTTCCCAGATGAGCTCTGCATGAAGTTGAGGAAAAAGATGGTGACTACCAATTTTAAAATAAGTAGTGCAGTTAATATAAGAAAAAAATTCTAAATATATCCACTTTAGGTTAAATTCCAAATTACCCAGAGCTGAGGGCATCTCTTGTTTTCTGTTATCAGCTTCATGGTAAAGAAGCAGGAGTTTGGGATTGTCCTTGTGTCATGGTTTAAACCCAGCCAGACAGCTTTTCACCCACTCTCCCCCTCCCTTCTTGCCCTCCCCCTGCTCCTGGAAGGATGGCAAGGAGAATCGAAAAGAATGAAACTCCCATGGGTTGAAATAAGAACAGTGTAGTAACTAAGGTATAACATAAATCACTGCTGCTACCACCAATAATAATAATGATAAAGGAAATAACAAGGGAAGAGAATACAACACCTCATCACCAGGTGACCAATAACTCACCCCCCCAGCCCGACCAAACACCGACCGATACCTCCTCCAACCCTGCAGTCCACTTAGCCCTTCCAGGGAACTCTCTGTTACATCCTGGGCATAACGTGCTGTGGTAGGGAATACCTCTTTGGTCAGTTTGGGTCAGGTGTCCTGTCTTTGCTTCCTCCCGGCTTCCCCTCCTCCCTGGCAGAGCATGAGGCTCACAAAGTCCTTGGCCAAACCAAAACATCATTTTTCCCAGCCCAAAAGTCAAAACACAGCACTGCACCAGCTACCAAGAAGGAGAAAAATGACTGCTAGTGCTAAACCCAGGACACCTTGCAAAGCGTTTCATTCCAACAGAAGCCTCTTTTACCATTTTTGGGCTCTATTTCCTCTTACTGGGAGCAGGTAACTAAAAATATGCATTATTGAGTCACAGTATTTCCTTCCCCCATGTCTAGAGCTAGGTGAAACAAACATCTTGAACTCCAGATTGCTCTATCAGTCAAAAGCTTTGTTTCAAATTCCACAACACTAAGCTCATCTCAAGAAATGTTGCACCATGTATGTAAGTTTTGATGCCAGAGCTTACACTACAAAGTATGTCAGTACGTAAACAATTTTTAGAAGTAGTGACAGGAAAGTCTGAAAAAGATAGCAGCAATAAAAGCACTCTGCTAAAAAGGAACATCCCTGTTCAAATTCTTTATCCTGAACACTTGAATACTTTCCCTAACCCTGTGCAAAAATACAAAAGCATTTCTTAAAAGGCAGAAGGTAGTTGTGTCATTAGGATTAACTTAAGTACCAGAGAATCTTCATAGGCACCTAACCCATGTGATTCCTATTGATTTCACTGGGGATCCAGAACTTAACTGGATATGTTTCCTTTATGCAGTTCAAACCTGGTAACAGGATAAGCAAATTTATTTAACAGATTTTACCCCAAGATGACAAAGATGGTATTACACTCAACTGACCATGAGAAAGGCTTCTGTAATGCATAAAGGGGAAACAAGTATTTAGCTTCTAATCCTTTATTGGCATTTTATCTTCCTAACAGTGTGAACAGATCCATTTAAAAACATGAAAATGCCACCTTCCACAAACTCTGCAAAGAACAATATACACAAGAATAACTTTTTAGTAATGTGAAATCTGAATTTTACCTGAAATGTTTATCTGAATTTTATTTGCTTTAGCTGAATTCCCCAGGTCATCCTTCATCTCAGGGTGAAAGAAGATTGGAGCCCGAGATTTTTAGAAGTAATGATGCAATCCTCACTTCTCAAAAAAAAAAAAAAAAAAAAAAAAGAAGAATGATAAATGAGGGGAAGGAAGGGTAAGGGGAGAAACGTCAGATTTCAGATGGCTAATTAGCAAGTGCATCTTTAGGCTTGTATCTTTATGACAACTAATTAGGTTAATAAACCACACAGTGACTGACTCCTTTTTCAGAAAGTCAAAGAAGTTAGAATCCACTCTACAAATACCATTTAAGCCGACAGCTGTTGGTAGATACATTTTCAAAGTTGTGTGTGGGAGTTACACCAAAGGTAAGGCTGACCATGACAGCAGCTCTCCCAACTGTTGATGTTGTAACTCTTTCAATTCAATATTAATAAATTCAGCATGCAATTATTTTGCTATCTGTCTCTTGTAAAACCATGTATTTCTGTCTTTCAAGTATCACCAAGAAAATATATAGTCTAATTTCCTCGAATATAATAAATAATAAATTACTATAATGATGAATTTTATATCATATAAGAAAATAAGGCAATTATTAACATGACTTCTTACCTTTTTTCTACTATGCATACCTGCCAAGACAAATTACTTAACTGTAGAAAAACATTATCATATTGTTCAGTGTATACTGAGTTTTAAAAAAAAAACGCTCATGAAGTTATTACCAGCCTAAATTCCACAATTCAATCTCAATTGACTCAGATTGACTTTCGTTACTCTGTTAGTATTTTAACAAGAAACTTAGTCCATGCTAAATGTTCTATTTGCATTACTTAAAACAGACAAAACCCCTCTATGGGGATATCAGCATATTCAAATACAATAGAAAGTGTCTGAAACGACAAAATTCCATTTTGTAACTTTTAGCATTTGCTGAAATTGACATAAATAGCTATATCCCCTTCCCATCTGCCTGGTCTGTCTTTCCTAAAGAGCTTATAACCTTTCATTCCAACACTGCAGTCATAGAAGCCATCCCACCATGTTTCCATGATTCCAATGATACCATATCTCCATAGATATGCACGCATTTCTAATTCTGTTTGTTTATTCCCCAAATGCAGGAGATTATTATCTCATATCTATTATCTTATCTAGATGCAGAATAAAGACTAAATATGTGCCTCCTCAATACAAGTAGCTTTAAGGGACATGTCACTGCTATAACTAGCAAGCAGATTTTTGAATTATTGTTTTGTAAAGTTTTTTAGGTTTCGAGCAACTTCACTGTTGGTCTTCACTGGAGTTAATTAAGCAGTTATTAACTTTGTTCTACAATGTTAATATTAAATTGGTTTTTATTCAAAACTAAAGCTTTGATTGAATGAGATATGTTTCCAATTGTTTATAGATGAGATTTAAGTTCATTTGCATATTATTTTGCCAGTTGACAATTACAATCATTTTAGAGCACTGAAACATACAAAACTGAATTTTCCTTTCAGAGTTCTGGATAGGTTATCAGCTCTGGAAAGGTACATTCCCAACCCCTGTGTAGATTTGTCATGACCTAAAGTTCATCTTCTCAAAGCAGAAAACATAGAAGTTTAACACCACCTAACTTGTGGGTTTCAATAAATTAAAGCCATAACTGAAATTTCACAACTAGTAATTCTCTCAAAATTGTTGAATCTGTGTAATATGGGTGTGAATTTTTCTGCAAATAAGCTACATAAAGCTGTGTAAAGACACTATTTTTTATTCAGGACAGATTTTTTTTTGTTTGTTCGTTTCTTGTTCAGAAACCAGGCCATCCACTAACAACTAGTTCTTCTATCCTGGTCACTGATCAAAGCAAGACATTATGCCTCATCTTTAACTTGGATTTTCTATTATATATTTCTGTCAAAATATTGTCACACAACATCTTCTCTGTTGCTCATTCTGGCATGCTTATTCTGGGCATTTTTTCTCTTTAAAATCTATCTTCATGCAAGAAAGACTAGTGTCATTATGTGGCAGTTAAACAAGCACATTTAATATGCAATTCATTCCAAATTTTTATGCTTACAGTTTCAAGACTGTAGATAAAATTCAAGTCTAACAAATAATTAAAGTTACAAAATTAACTCACTAAAGAAGTGTCACATGTGTAATTTAACCACTTGAAATATGCTTTTTATATTAAGACAGTAGACTCTTACATAGACACATTTTTTCTCCGAGTCAGAAGCATTTTTCT
This sequence comes from Neopsephotus bourkii, assembly GCF_033783945.1. NCBI lineage: Eukaryota > Metazoa > Chordata > Aves > Psittaciformes > Psittacidae > Neopsephotus > Neopsephotus bourkii. The sequence goes on along the minus strand of NW_026900684.1, from coordinate 13,661,683 downwards.
CTTAAATCTTTAAAATGTATTTATAGTTAAAGAAAAGTTTCAGGCTGAGAACACTAATGAATAACACACTCCATTTATTTCAAGATTCAATTATTCAGTTTTAGTTTAAATTAAAAGAAAATAATTCTTCTACTACTGTATTCTTCACTCTCCAGTTTCAAGAAGCAGATTGAGAACTTGCATACTACTAGTAATAGAAGCTACGATCCCAGATCCCAAAAGAACAAGTACAGGATAATAAATGAAAGTCAAGCTTTCTAAATTACTCTGAAGATGCATGTCAGTCCTCACCTAAAAATAAATTTCCTGTCTTTATGACTGCTCACTCCTTGATCTTTGGGCTGAAATCAATTCTGAACAAAAATAAAACCAACTGCTTACTTCTCAGAAATTGCTACAGACATTCAGCAGAAAAGTCACATTAATTTGGCTAATTTTTGAATAGAGCTTTCAAAAGATGGGTCTGGTATGCATGGGATCTCTTGATCTTTAAAGAGGTTCTATACTACAGCTGAAGAAAAGCAGCACGCAAAAGAAATGCTTCCATTCTACAGTCCAATAAGTGACTGCTAAAGATTTATGGGATCTAATGCAACGGTCCCTGGATTTGATACATCACCCCAGACACTATGTAAGTCAGACTAAAGTGTCTTACCACTTCAATAGAAATGGGAAATAAGTGTACCAAACACAAAAGTGGCAGTCTATTATTTGTGAAAATACTCATTTATCTGTTTTGAAATTATTTATGGTTGTTTCTGTGATTCATAGAAAAACTCTAAAACCTCGCCAACAAAGTTTGAGTTGACAAACAGGTATTCTTTATTGCGGTGCCAGGAGACACAAGGGGATAGCTCCTCCAACCGTGTCCTGCTCAAGCACCAAACAAGCTGTGATTATATAATCATCAAATATACATATTCATTACATTACATGAATATTCATGATGTTACATATGCATTACATCATATAGCTAGAAAATTCTTCCCACATACACACAATAATGTGGCAGTGGCCTTTGGGACCCCTGTTGGTCATTTCTTCATCATATTCCTCTTCATCGCTTCGTCCTTTGGATGAACTTTGGAGTTGGCCAGCATTGTTGTCTGTTTGCCAGCTCCTTAGTTGGTTCTAACTGGTTTTCCTAAACATTAACTGAAGAGTTCTCTTCCTTGTCTTTGTTATAGAGTGCACCTGGGGTCCAGGTCACTTAGTTATAAGCAAAAGGTTTGTTCTAGATACAATGATCTATCCTTCATTCTGTCTTTCTTGTTCTTTCCTCATCTCACTGTAGATGGCTGAGGATTTTATTTTTTCTGTTATTTTCTGGTGGTTAGTAAAATACTAACTTCCAGATTGATTGTCTGTCAGCCAAAAGTTTAGGTAGTCCTGGAGAAGAAAGTTGTCTTCCTTTCATACAACAAGAGAAATGGGACAATTTCTGTGACATTGATCACTTTCACTCCTACCTTTCATTGAGTCAGATAAACATTTGAACTATAACCACACCTTGGAAAAGCAGTCATATACTGCAGCTAGACAGAGTTTGCAGTACAACTAGTCTGAAAGGTTCAGAGACACAATGTCAAAGCACCTATGGAACTGGAAACTATACCCACCATGTTGCACAAAGCTGTGATGGAGGCGAGTAAGAAAAAAAGTATCTGAGGTTGAAGTGACTTTGCTGTATGTCATGATTTCAACATGATTTCCCCTTACACTTTTATTATTTTCTTGCCCTACCTAATGCAGCCTTCATTTTGCAGCTTCAAAGCCTGGGAAGCAAGGAAAGAAGACAGGGGGTTGGAGCTTTGAAGGTAAACAACCACCCATGGTAACTCAACCCCAACAACAACCCTTCTGTTGAGATCATCTGTGGAAAATGTTATTGTGGAAATATGAGTTCAACTAGGTTTGCCTGATAGAAGCCTATTTATTCTCATTGTTCCAACCTGTTGGTAGTACTTAATTCAACAAAAATTGTAATGGATGGGTCATTTTACTTTCTGATAACCATAAAAAACTCTCCAGGCATCACTGCTGTTGTGTCTACAAATAACGGAGGATCTCACATTGCAGTAGAGACATAGGACTCATTAACAAGCACTAGCCATCAGCAAAGATGACAATTATCTGAGTGAATGCTCCAGCTCTGCTCTTGTGATAGCCTATATTAACCTCTTTATCACTGGATTGAAATGGAAAGATAAAAAAATGTTTCAACTCTTGCTTGATACCAGTAAGTAGAAATTCTTCCTATCAAAAAACTAAAAACTTGTCCTGCTGTTCCTTAGCTGAATGGCCTGCATACTTCAGGTACTGTCACTAACAATCACAAGCTAATTCTTAGAATAAAATAATTTTTTCATCCTCAGCAACCAAGTGCTTTAAGCAGAACGAATAGTCAGAGGCGATTTAAGAAAAATTGCTGATAACTGATCTCATTGATGTATATACAGAACCAGAGGAAAATCCTCATGCTTCTGACTCATCTTCCAGGTATTTACTGAGGGAGTGTCTAATATAAGAAGTAAACTAGTGAACTGGTGAAAGGCTATTATTTTGCCAGGCAAATACCTCTTCAAATGAGCAATCTGTTAATCATGCCTGAATCAGCAGTGTAAATGAATTTAAAACTCTCTTATACAGACTACTCTTTAGAAAGCTCTACTCTTTTACTGTGTTTTGTCACAGTAAAATAAGCAATACATATAAACATGTCTACTGAACAAACCATAGACAATAAATCTCAATTTAATAATATATTATTAATCATATACATAATATGAAGGTTAGAATGACCAGCTTCATAGACAAGTTTTAGTGATAACTTTAAAATTTTAGACCCTCAAATATTTCTGTCTAGAGAAGCACACTCTGGAATTGAGAGATACATATAAGAAGCTGCTTAGTGTTGCAATATAAATGTGGTTGCACACAATATCAAAAGCATTATTAAACACTTGGATCTGTGCAATAGGGAATAGTTACTAACGCCATCTCTGAATTCCCTGCATATAAATATTTCTGATCCTCTATCTGTAGCAGACAAAACAAATTAATATTTGATTGTTCTTTGGAATAAAATATACATTTAAATTAAGGGATTAATAACATGGCTTCCTATTGCTTTTTTTAAAAAAAATCATAAGCTAAACATAGTCACCATCAAAATATATCTGAGGCTAGTTGTTTTGCTACTAGAGCTAGATTCCAATAGGATCTTCTACTATGAACAAAAGTGCCTTGAAAAGGCCACAGGAAAATTTGATATATGAATTAATTTTAAAATAATTTATACTTTAATGTATTTATCTATCAGCATTTACATTATCATCACATTCTTTAGAAGAGTTCGTATGACAGAAAATTTCTTACTACATATAATCTAAGGCAGTATATGGTTAAAACCAGACATAATTGTGACTGAATTAACACAGCATTCTGTGTTACATTTAAGAACATAGAATTCAAGTATATTGCATACGGCCATTTAATGAACTTATTTATGATCATAGATCTTTTCAACCAAAACCACTATTTCTAGTTAAATAAACTGCTGAAAATAATTGCTACTATGAGAAAATAATTCATCTCTGTACTCAATTTCCTGATTAACTCATTTAACAAGCATCATTGACTCCCTCTGAACCCAACAGAATCTACACCTCTTGGTGTAGTGTCACTCAAGCTTAATTTTGAGGAGCAGCTGGGCTCAAATCAAAGATTGCTTCCTTGGTCTGTCCCTCATTACCTCAGTGTCTGACTTGCCTTGATCTGATATGGCAGCAGCATCCTTTATTTTATTTAAAGGAACTGTATACCTCAGGATTAATCTGTCAGAACAGGAAAACTGCTTCAACAAGGAGCAACTTTTGCTCCTATTACTGTTCCTGTGAGGCAAGTGACAGACCAAAAATAAACAATCCAACAACAAAACACTGAAAGATATCTTTGTCTCTAGTAATCTGTAATTGAAGGTTATCAGGATTCTTGCAAGAGGGTAGTAAGCTGAATTACAAAAAATATTACACTAGCTCAAAAACTAGTCCAAAACGAATGCATACAGTTGAAGACACTTTCACATCAGTTCAGTGTCCTAAAGACATGAAATACCCTTAACTGAGAACATGTGAATTTATTTGAAGCATTATAAAATATAGAAACAAAAACGTATCATTCTGTCTATATAATGCTACTGCAGGATATCCATGAGCCCATACAAAGACTAAATTGAGATTTTTCGAAAATGTATTAGAAGAATATGTCCATTATCTGTATGAGTGAGCAAAAATAATCAGCACAATAAGGGATTCAAAAGTCTTCAGAAACTTGAGCCTGATTACCAGGATGCTGTAATTATTTTCTATAAAGTTTAAATCAGTTTTGCTGAGGTTTATTCTACATGTATATCATCATGACAGAGAGAACGTTCCCTCTGGAAAAAAGTCAATCTCACCAGAAGAAAATTAAATTCAAAGTGGCCTTCACTGACAGAAAGTAAGCAACTCAATTCCATTCTGTACTTCATTTTTCTCATATAGAAAATTATTGCATTTGTTGGTAAAACACTAATAAAATGTCTGTTTTGGGATTGGTTTTTTTTGAGATATGCTAATGTAAGGAGCATTAAATAAAAGTGAAACCCAAACCAAAACAAACAAAAACCAAAACTAACAACAAAACAAATTGCTGGTCAATACTTCTATAGAGCTACCTGGAGTAAGGAATGGATTAGTGATTTTGGAAAAAAAATGTGGAAAGTCAGTTTTGATACCTGTGTTGTCTGTAGATTTTTCAGGCAAATCCAAGAAATCTTAAGATCAGTAGTCAGGCTAAGCCAACCTGTCTAACACTCCTAATCATTTTAAATGCTCTTGGTTCTGGATAATGCATTACTTGAAGGTACTTACTGACTGGTGAAAAAAATCAAAACTTAGGGTGCACTCACTCTTATAAGAACCTATTCCTAACCATTATCCAAAAAAAAAAAAAAAAAAAAAGTGAAAGAACGTAAAAAGGGGAGAAGGAAGAAAACGTATCACTGGAACTAGGAAGGAAATAATAACCCAGAAAAGCAGTTAGAAACCTTTGGAAAGAGGCCTATGGAAGCCTATTATAAGAAATTTCCTTCTGCATAACCAGAACCATTTTGACACTAGTGAGGCAGTCAAACATATGAAGGAGAATGCATTCAACATGCAAAGACATAGCAGGTGCAGAAATGCAGACAGTGAAGCTAAGAAGTTTACTTGGCACCACAGGAGAGAACAGACGACACAAATCTTAGAGGCTGCGCACCAGAATGACAAGCATCTTAAACTAAGGATGTGTGTGGCACAAAGATAAAAATGTGCCCCAGCAAGAGCCACATCTGTAATTCATATTGATACTTACTTTGAAGCTGGCTTTCTCTTATACTCCCGAAGCAGCAACAAAAAAGAAATACAGAATAACGCTGTCATATTCTAAGTATGCTCCAGCTGTTTCGTGCTTGTTTCCTACTGTATCTGCCAAAATAATTTTATTCCTTCCTTTTCTTCCCTATGATTTTCATTTTTAATTTAGGCTACTGAATTGTGGAAGTCTCAACAGAATAAGAGCAAACTTTCTTTAAATATTCAATGTAATAAATAAAGTTTTTACTAATTTCTTCTGTAATAAATGATCTAATTTAAATGTGACAAACGTAGTCATTGGATCTACCATATTAGGACATACCCAAATAGTTATTTATAATACTAGAACAGCTCAAGATTTATTGGCTATCTGCAATTACGTACTTACAGATTAAATAGTCCGAGGATACATTCTACTCTAAGTGGCATTTTACATATATGTCAGAGAAGAATAAATACAGGAGAGTGTTTTTCCATCTATCCAAATTTCTTTTCTTCTTACATGTGTAAGTCAAAGCTTAACCCAATCTGTAGTAAGTTCATTACACTTTTTAGACTTATGGCTAGGCCAGTTGCATCTGTTTTCATGTTCAAGTAGCATATGCATAGAATTGTGGTCATACTAATAACTCCCATTTGATTCAGGAACGCCACTGAAAGTTCATTCTTCCATACATCACACTCTGAGGCAGAAAAAGTGCAAAAGGTTCAAATTCCAAGTGGATATCGAATAATCCAAATCCCAAATGTACTCACAGAATGTATCTCAGTTTTGTCCTTTATTTGCACATGCAGAAGCACTTCCCTCATCTGAATCTCTCAGTAGCATTCATAAGGTTCTTTTTTGGACAAAGGGACAGAAAAAAATTAAAAGCAGGATGCAATCCTACTACAGTAACCATACCCAACCTGCTACAAAATAACCTCTTCAGCTGAAAAATAATAGCAGCATGTTTTCCAAATAGCTACACTTAGAAATTTTACTTACAGTCAGCAATCCCCAATTAGAAACAGAGAGTCTTACAGAAGAAGAATGGCCCTGTATAGCCTGTGGATATTCAGGATAGTATCACTACATTTCCATATTAAGATTATGCTTATAATTATACAACACGTCAGATTATTTCTTAATTTCTTATACACTTGTATGTTAACCATAATATTTAAAAGATTCTTTAGAGACACTCATTTCCCAAAAGCTCAGGCAATGCAATGTGATTGACACAGTATGAAATATTAACCTAGTAAATTTCTTGATTTTTTTTTCTTGTTTTTACTATATTGCTGTTCACTGCACATTCTGTTCTCACTGCTGGTGAACACAAGACTATTAGCTCTGTCTCAAATAATTTTATATAGCTTTTAAAAGGCTTTTAGAGACAGTAACTACGTTTATGTTGGAATATTTTTCAAGTGGGTTCTGCAGATGGAAAAGGAAGTCAGTGTCTAGCGAGACATACTGCTTTTTTCCTTTTATAGAACATGTAAATGGTGATTCATATAACTTTGCGTGAGTAACAACTGTCCAAACGAGATTTGTGTAATACACAGTGTGAATTTCAACAGCTAACCATAAAGAAAATCTAAGGGTTATGAAACATTTTTTCCACGGTGTCGTGGTTTAACCCACAGCCAGACAGCTTGTTACCCACTCCCCCCCTTCTTGCCCTCCCCCTACTCCTGGAGGGACGGAGAGGAGAATCAAAAAGAAATGCAACTCCCACGGGTTGAGATAAGAACAGTTTAGTAACTAAGGTATAACACAAATCACTACTGCTACCACCAATAATAGTAATGATAAAGGAAATAACAAGGGAAGAGAATACAACACCCCATCACCAGGTGACCGATAACTTGCCCCCCCACAGCCCGATCAAGCACCGACTCATACCTCCTCCAACCCTGCAGTCCACCCAGCCCTTCCGGCTAACTCCCAGTTACATCCTGGGCATGACGTGCTGTGGTATGGAATACCTCTTTGGTCAGTTTGGGTCAGGTGTCCTGTCTCTGCTTCCTCCCGGCTCCCCTCCTCCCTGGCAGAGCATGAGGCCCACAAAGTCCTTGGCCAAACCAAAACATCATTGTTTTTCAGCTCTGTTCCCAGCTGAAAGTCAAAACACAGCACTGCACCAGCTACCAAGAAAGAGAAAAATGACTGCCACTGCTAAACCCAGGACATTATCCACCCCTTATTCCATACCATTCACGTCATGCTCAGATCCCACATTTTCAATATACCATCACTCTTATCTAAGTGCACTCTCATCGTAGTGCATGGACCAGTCCCTATAAAGCTGCTGAGTCCATCTGGTCCATGATGCCAGGCTCCATCTCTTGTAACAGTCTTTCAGAGCAGGAGAGGCTGTGTGCAGTGTTCACACACATGAATAACCTGGGCAGTAGTGTCCATTGTTAGGTCCACCCCTCGATCATGAGTCCATCTCTATGTTGCATCTCTGCTCTGTTGGCCTTAAGGGTCATGGGCCCACCAGGCTCAAAATAATTCACTGTCCTTCCATCTCCAATGCTTCCAAAGCACTGGAGGGGCCCAGTGGACTAGATACTTGCCCATACTGTCCCACATGCCCTGCCACTCATGACTGTCCAGCCTTGGGGAAAACCTCTTGGTCCTCCCATATTGTTGTCTAACCCCAGACAAGACCCAAACCTGACTCTGCTTAAATTTTGGGATCAGACACAATGGTGGTGGGTAAAACACACTCTGCATGTGTGCCAACATAGTGAACACCATCACAATCAGCAGGCAGGTACCAAGGGTACCCAAAGGCCATTCAAAACCTGAACTCTCAAGCGATGCTGCTGTACTTGTCACTGGGGCTGGTGTAGCTGCCCTGTGCTTGCCGGCTCTCCCACCACCAGCTTCTCTTTTCCTGAGTCCAGCTCTTCCTCCTCTGCCTTGCTGGGAAATGCTGCGGGGTCTCCTGCGTCCTCCTGGGGCTCGGCGGGCGGCTTCCGGGGAATGCTCTCGGCCGTCGCGGGGCTGGGCTCGGCCGCGGGGCTCGGCTCCTCCGCCGCCTTCTCCCGCTGCTCGACCGCCCCGACCTCCTCCACCGGCAGCCGTCCCCTCGCGGCCTCCGGTCCCGCTCCCGCTTGGTCCCCGGGGCCGCTCTCCAGGGCCGCTTCAGCAGCCGCCGGCTCCCGGGGCCGCCCCCCCTCGGCTCCCCAGGGCCTCAAGCAGACGGAGGTGAGGGCGAGGGCCAGGACGGTGAGGAGCAGCCGGACGGCCAGGGACCAGTCCACGACCACGTCCGTCCCGCCCTGCTGCTGGAGCTCGCCCGTATTACAAGTCATTGCCATAAAGTAGAGTGAGACAAGAACCTTAGCCCAAGCCCCACACTTGATAAACACTAACACAGCAAATACCGGCTCTAAGTAAGTTACAACATTCTGAAGCTCTGAGATCCAATAAATCATCATTGTGACGGTCAGATCTGTCGTTATCTCAACCCCTCGTGCCCCACGTTGGGCGCCAAAAAGAACTGTCGTGGTTTAACCCACAGCCAGACAGCTTGTTACCCACTCCCCCCCTTCTTGCCCTCCCCCTACTCCTGGAGGGACGGAGAGGAGAATCAAAAAGAAATGCAACTCCCACGGGTTGAGATAAGAACAGTTTAGTAACTAAGGTATAACACAAATCACTACTGCTACCACCAATAATAGTAATGATAAAGGAAATAACAAGGGAAGAGAATACAACACCCCATCACCAGGCGACCGATAACTTGCCCCCCCACAGCCCGATCAAGCACCGACTCATACCTCCTCCAACCCTGCAGTCCACCCAGCCCTTCCGGCTAACTCCCAGTTACATCCTGGGCATGACGTGCTGTGGTATGGAATACCTCTTTGGTCAGTTTGGGTCAGGTGTCCTGTCTCTGCTTCCTCCCAGCTCCCCTCCTCCCTGGCAGAGCATGAGGCCCACAAAGTCCTTGGCCAAACCAAAACATCATTGTTTTTCAGCTTTGTTCCCAGCTGAAAGTCAAAACACAGCACTGCACCAGCTACCAAGAAAGAGAAAAATGACTGCCACTGCTAAACCCAGGACACACGGTAAAAAAAATAAAGAATATTTATGGTGTTCAAGATTTTCTGCGTGACATCACTAATGATTCTATGATTCTAATCTTCCAGTGACACTACATCAAAAGAGTTAAAAGAAGAAAGGAATGGTACTGTCGTGGCTTAGGCATACAAAGAAAAAGACAATGTAGACCTGGAAATCAGTTGCAGTTGTGATCCCAACTTAAGACAGCCAGTACTTGGCTTTGAATACTTTTACCTCTTAATCTGCATTTAGTCCCTTAGTAATCAGTTACCACAACCAAGCCAAGACTGATTAAGCAAGTAACACCATAACTGTAAATAGTGAAGGAAGCTATCATAAAGAACAACAGGGGGTTTAAAGGAATGGAATTTCTGTGTTCTAAAAAAAACCCAACACCAAACTCTACATAAAAATTAAAATTAAAAAATTGGCTTTACTCTAAAAGATGTTTGGTGACCACAAGATAGTGCAAGTGTGGAGAAAAACTGATTTTCTCTGTTTCTTTCTTTGCTCTTATAAAATTCAGGTCAATAACATATTTCAAAATTACAAAATAGTGATTTTGTCATCAGGGATAATTTCAGTGACTTTGCAGAGGTGTAAATAACTATGTAAAGTTTGAAATCATAGAGAAGCAAAGCCATTTTTTTAAATCCTATTTTACACCTTTTATAGCTATTTTAGTCATTTCTATTAACTGTAATCTATTTGTCTCCAGAAGTAGTAGCCAAGAGGCTATACTTGAGAAAAACTACAGATCTGCAATATCTAGTTTTCTAAGACACCAGGACATGAAGATGTTTCTTCTCCTTTAATTACAATACATTCTTATTGTACTTGTACTTGATATGTTCAAGTACATACATTCAAGTGCAAATACATTCATAGCTTAAAAAGTTCCTTGTTTGCTTAGGAAATGAAAATAAAATTTAAAGAAGCAACAAGAGTAGAGAAAAGTAATATCAGGAACCTGAAAAACAAACAAACATATAAGATCAGAGAAGGAAAGACACAAGAACCAGGGAATGTAACTTGGGTGTGATGATCCCTCTCAAAATGCCATTATACTGAAGCTTAATCTGAAAGCTATTTGATTTAAAAAAAAAAATCAACAAAACACAAAACAGGCACTGAGTTGCCAGAACTATGCCCCAAAATCAAATTGGACAGCCATTTTCCTATCGTTAAAAACCTAAACTGTTCCCTATGAATTCAGTACAAGTGTACTGTCCTTAGGCCAGTCAGGTGGATTAACAGCTCTCTCTCACATGAATGTTTGGACAAACATTAGCTCAGTGTAATGACACTTGTTCAACTGATTACCACACAGAGTCTTAAGAAATAGAGTTTCTTTGTGCAGGAAGCTTTAATGCCACCTTAGCATCTCTGAGAACCAATGCACTAAGATTAAATCCAGTTGGCAGCTGGTCACAAGTGGTGTTCCCCAGGGCTCAATATTGAGGCCAGTTCTGTTTAATATCTTTATCAATGATCATCCCCCTGTACTTGTCACTGAGGGCTGCACCTCAAATACTCCATTCATTTTGGGCCCTCATTGCAAGAGAGATGTTGAGGTGCTGTATCATGTCCAAAGAAGAGCAAGGAAGCTGGTGAAGTGGATGGAGAACAAGTCTTAGGAGGAGTGGCTGAGGGAACTGGGGTTGTTTAGCCTGGAGGAAACCTTATCACTCTGTACATGCACCTGAAAGGAGATTTAAGTGAGGTGGGTGTCAGTCTCCCAACTAAGAAGCAATAAGGAAAGAGGAAAGGGTCTCAAGTTGTGCCAGAGGATTAGGAATAATTTTCAACTGAAAGGGCTATCAAGCACTGGAACAGGCTGCCTAGGAAAATGGTTGAGTCGCCATCCCTGGAGGTGTTTTAAAGAAGTGTAGATGTGGTGCTTAGGGACATGGTTCAGTGGTGGATTTGGCAGTCCTTGGTTAATAATTTGACTTGATGATCTTAAAGGTCTTTTCTAACTTAAACGATTCTGCGATTTTTTTTTCAGATGAGCCATTTTTCCTCCACTTACCTCACCTTTGGTTCTCTGGAATCCCTCCTTGTTGTCTCCTGTCCCATTTTAAAAAGCTGCTATGCATGTCTGCTCTCCCCACCTTTCATTCTACTGAGCAATGATGAGAAAGAACTTTTAGCTTTACCTTTTCACAAATATAGCATCACCTTCGTGCCTCTTAAAATGAGAGTAATTATTCAAAGAACAGCCTACTTGATGGAACCAGGTTTCTTTGGGAAAACAAGTAAAAGAAGTCACCTGCCAATTAGCTTATGAGACTGAGTGAGATCTCGTAAGACCTGTTTTCAAACTTGCCCCTACTACAAAAGTTTGGACCTGTTCCATACTTACTACAGGTCTGGCACAATCACATTCAGGATATGACACATCCCCAGTCAGCACTGCTTTGCAATCTACCGTTGATGCACCTGAATAGATTACTATTGATGCTCCATCCCTACCAACACGTGATCCCACTGCCTTCTATTTACCACAATACTCAACTGGAGAGGACAACTGTATTGTTATAACTAAAATTCCAGCTTGGCCACATTTTGTAGCTATATCTACACCTCTGAGCTATGCAAAAAAATGAAGTGAGAGAACTCATGCTCAATGAAACTTAATCTCACATAAATGTCTGAAATGCACATGAGTTGCACACTTGTGTAATACTGGCAGTGAAGAAGGCTATATTTTACATGCACACAATGTTGTCTCAGTTGTTAAAAAAGTACATTCCATATTCGTCTTCTCCTTTCATTGTTCATTCATCAGAATGTAGAAACATCTAGGTGACATGTACAGCTATTTATGATGCCCATAGTAGAGAAACCACAACTACTTACTACTGGTTACTGCAACTCCATGGTTTTCAACAGCTGTTTAAGGGGACACCCTTTATTTTCCTACAAGCCACAGACAACTTTTCATCATGCAAATTTAATGTCTCTTTTCTACTATGCTTATTGTTTGATCTGTGAAGTGAGTCTGGCTGGACCAAAATAACATAAAATAATTTCTATTGCTCTAAATTTCACCAAGTGCCTGGTGAAGATTAATCAGACTACATGATAATCATGCCCTTCTTTTCATTCACTAGATAATCATTCGCTACTTCTCTGAGTCTGTGTAATAATACATTATGCTACTTTTTTATATCTATCTCCTTACACAATAGAAAATTATTTATGTATTGCATGTGCATGATGTTTAATCTTCCACTAATCAGAAAGCTCTGAAAATATTTTACATGTCAGCCTGAAAAAATTTCTCTTGTGAATAAAAGTCATATGACAACTGGACCTTATATTATGAAGTGTAAAATATGAAATGAAATGCTGTAGAACTCAAGTTACTGGCAATATAGACCATAAATAACAATCACAAAACAATCTACCAGCATTAGTTTTGAACTTCCACATGTAAGATACAAGGCTGAACTACTGGTATATCTTACATGTCATTATAACATGTCAGTATATATGAGCTTAATTATATTTGTTTTTCTTCCTACTGAACTTCAAGACTGGTCTTTGATACCACACCTTTGAGGCTTGATATGTTTCTCATCAAGCACTGATTGAAGCTTATGGACCTTTCCTTCCCACATTTTGTCCCTGTGTTGGAATTCTTTTGACTCATGTAATAATGTTTGTGTTACATTTATGTTATAATCTTGCATTTTCAAGAACTTGGGTTTTTCTTATTATTTTGGGGGAAAGCTTAACTATAAGTGTCATTGGCTAAAGAAAATTGCAAGTGCTAGCCAGAAGATGTTGTTTGTTTTTGTTTAAGCAACTGGAGGAGACAATACCTCAAATATAATATATACAGATAACATCTCACTTATTCAGCACCATTCTGAATAATTTCTCTCTGTATTTTCTCCTGTATGGTAATAGGATGTGAGTTCCTTTCTTCAGCGTTTAGTCTCCCTTTTCCTTTAATCTATTCTGAAAACATCTCTCTCCTCTTGCCTTCCATCTCTTAAATAATAAATAGTAGATGCAAAGGGAGAAATAAACCCTGTAAAGTATGATAAATAAAGTTAACAGGAAAAGTTTTGGTTTTGCTATATGGTGTTTAGTTGGTTATAAGCAAAAGAAGCCTGTCTTTGATTATTAATGGCCTCTGTGATCACAAAGTTAGGACATTCCTCTCTTATTAAAACAAATAACTGTAGCTCTCTGACTTTATGGTTTCAGTAAAACATTTTTCTATCTAGCAAGGGAAGTGAATACAGTGTAAAACATCCATCAACAGCACCATTCATGGCCATATAACCAGCTTTTCCAGCACTGTATAAAAGGAATGGCAGTTGTCTTTCTGCATCAATAGGAACATACTGAGACACATTTAGGACAATATAGAGTCTATTATATCTTTCCTTTCATCATCTGATGATACAGACTCTTGTTTTTAGAATTCCTGTAGGCTTCCCTGCAGGAAACACTCTGCTTTGCAGATATACATGTTAAATAAATGAGGGAGTGATAACTTGCAAATTTTGTGCTGACTAAGAAAAAATTAAATCTTGAGTAAAGGCAAGAGTTGACAGAAAGTGAAGAGTAGAAATGAAATCTGGTACATGAAAAGTACTTCCATTTATGTAAACACATGCATCATGATCATGATGGAACACTGCAGAAATAAAGAAACATAGAAGGTAGAAATTAAGTGGGTATACTTGGTGTTTCAGATTTTTCAATGCAGATACCTTTCCAGGAAGTAATTATAAGGTAGTTAATTTTATGATGTTTGTAAAATTAGCTTAAAAGTTATAGAAATATTATATTAAAAATAAGAAGGTATCTGGAGACCATATTTTGGCTCATTCCCTGTTTCTCACTGGGAAATAATGACTTGATAACTCCCACTATATATGCAGTGCCAGGCTTGGAAAACGACGTAAGGGCATACCAACGTATTTATTGGCATAAATAATTTTCAGTATCATTAATTGCGAACAGTGTTCACATCAAATTATCTAAAGCTTGGACTATAGTTTTGTTTCTATAACAAGTGCTGTTTTCTTGTGGGTCAATAATCTTGACAAACTAGTTAGTTGGAATGGCTTTCTTATAAAGCGATAAACAACAATAATACTTCCTCAGCCAACTCTAAGAAACAGCATTTAAAAAGAGGCAATTTTTGGCATGTTTATTGAAAGCTTGTCCTCTTCCAAGCTGACTTCATTATTTTGAAGCCAGAATAATTACTTCTTATAGTACCTACAGGAAAAATACTGGGAGCAAAATCAGCTCAGTGGGACATCTGGTCTTCTTTAATAACATCCATAATTTAAAGAAGTGACTTTATAGGTATAGCACCTAACCCTTCCCAATCCCCAACTATACATTTAAATATGTGGTTTACTAGGCAATAAGAGTATTTTTTATTTAGCCATTGAGATTTTAATTCTGCCCCACAGCTCCTATTGCTCTGTCTAACAATTTTAAGGGATTTGGTGTTACGAATCAAAATCAGACTTTATAAATAGGCAAAAAATCTTTGGAATTTAGTAGTACAACCCCATATGTATTTAGCAGTCAGCCCAGAAAAAGAGAACATTGGCAAATATGAACAATTGGGTTGGGAACTTACTGCCCGCAGTGTATGAATTTTATAGGTTATTTCAACTAGCTCCACTAGCTCAAGGGACCAAATGCCAGCTGATGGCTGATGCACATTAAGCATATTCCTGGACAGCATCTGTAATTTAGTTTTGTCGGAAAGTAATCCAGTTCAAGCACTCAGAGACTTCTCCACAACGTCAACAAAAGCACAGCAAACACAGGTAATTGGGCTATTTACTTGAAAAGCACACTTCAGTTTCAAACTAAAACACTAATGTTCATCACACTGACACATTCCCAGATACATCAGTCTATTTCATAAGGCAGAATTGCACACTGATCCTCATCTGATGACAAGCAGATTTGTTCAGGGATAATGATCATGCTAATAATCTTAAGAAACAAAGCTATGGGAAAATTTACCCTAAGGGAATTAAGCTTTCAAAGCGTAATGGGGAAGCAAGATTTCAATATAGAATGAGAAAACAAAATGTTTTTATTCATAGGAAGAAATAGCTATTCTAGGAAGCCATAGATATCTAGTCCCCTTTATCAGATAGATATTAATCAGCTTACACCCAGAGTTTTAAATCTCTACAGATACCAGTTGGGAAACTGAGCAAACCCAAGATGAGCTATATCATACTGCCAGTGATTTTGACAAGACTTTAACCTTGAATTCACCACATCTTAAATTTGGAACAGAATAGCCTGCTAGGTTGAAGAATATTGATAGATTTCCTTTCAGCTATGGAAAATAAGAAATGCAAGACTTGATGACATCTGTTAAGAGAGTTACATGTTAATACTTACTCATAGATAAGTAAGGCTGAAAAGGACAGAGGCAACCCTAATGTAAAAGATGGGCTTCAGAGATCAGTACTTCATGGGGATTGCATGTCGGGAATTGGACACTCTGTTAAATCTAAGAGTGGACCTCAAGCCTTACAGCATAATACTCCAGGTCTTGGAAGAATTTTCCATGATGAATGGAGCTGTATATACAGCCACTACCCAGAACAACCAGTAGAAGACATCTAAAAGGCCAGAAAATGTTGCTAACATAAAATGATCATTAGATGCAGATATTTAAATTATGCAGATTTTATTAGAAATTGGAAATATTTTTTCGTAACCTTAAAAGTCTGAGGGAAGGGAAAAGAAGGAGGAGAAAGAGCACAGATTAGTTTGTTTTCTGGAGGATGTCAAATTAAATTCCAATTTCAAAGCAAGTATTGCTTTGGACTCAAAGAGCGATTTAAGCTGCAAAGGTGACATTCTTCGCACTGCAAAATTAATGGAATTTGCTGTTGTTTTGTTGAGATTACTGAAATAAGTAGAATAATTATTTATAATTATTCTTGGAACTCAGATAGCCCTTATTGAGCAAAACACATATGTGTGTGTTTTAATGTCTGGTAAAATATTTTACTGAATAGAATTTCAAAAGTAGCTCATATTATGTATGAAATGCCCTTTCACAAAATTACATACCCTTCTCAATGCCAAAACCTGCAGTTCTAATCTGCAAACCATAATCTATTGCACAATGCTGCTGAGATGGTACGAAATATGTAAATACACATACTTGAACAGAGCATTTCCATAAATTCTTTTCCCCAAAACTGCTTTGCAGCTTCCTGAAGTGCTCCAAACTATGCCTTGTATTGTCCTTTTTAACAGTGAACTATAAAATTGTAGCGCTATGACATTTACATCCTCACTAATGTATGCAATGCAATCCATTTTGAAGATATAAGACAGTAAGGTAATATGGCTGAATGATCCTTTACTCAGAAATGGCTCTAAAAATTAGTTTGAAATAAAAATGGTTACTTTTTTTCCAGTTTTACACAGCTGGTGGATATTACTGCTTCCAGACTATATATACCAGTCTGAAATGCAGTTTTCAGCACTGTGCTTCAATAGCAGCAAAAAGCTACATACCTCATCAAGCTCAGCCTGTTTCAAGTTTAGTGTCACCATCTAGTGGCAGTTTGAAGGAGTTTAGCTAGCACACTCAGTATTTTATTATATAAAAGCAATACATTCAGACGTTTTCTACTCGCATTGCACTTATTTAAGTGCATCAGTTAAATATTTGGCTACAAATGTAATGTACAATCTTAGATGATAGTTTCATAATATTTGTAAAAGTCTAAACTTCATCTTTCCTGACAGTTTGCTGCCCCTTGCTCACAGAGCCTTTCACAGACCTTTGGGAGCTAGACAGAGGCCTACCTGTAATATTTGGCACAATAAATGAATGCATTACACACAGTTATTAATGTATTGCCATTTTTTTTTCCAGTTTGTCAGCCTTACAATCTCTTAGAGGATGCTGTGTAACGCTTCTTAAAGTACAAACTGCTCTCAAGGTTAAATACCTTTGTAACCGATTAAGAAACTCTTCAATAGCATCGGTCCAATGTTGTGTATACCACCTTTCCAACCCACCCTTTTCCCCTTTTTTTTTCCTCTTCTTACTTTCCCTGTTTACAATCTATTGGTATAGAAAGATTTTAATACATGCTAATCTGTGGCAACATCAGGTTCTAGTAAACACATGATTCTAGTAAATGCCATTTCTCAAAATTATTGTTTAATGCTAAAATCACTGGACTTCAAAAAACAGTTATTATTCATACAATGAAGATAATAGTATTTATTGTTCTGATATACTACTATTTTTTAAATTAGTATAGATAAAACCTGATAGACTTGACTTATTAACTGCTAATTTTCTTTGATAGTACAATAAAGTTTTTATTGTTTAAGACAGTTGTGATGCCTATCATACACATATGACTTCAGAATAAATAACATAAAATCCAAAATCCATCCCATCTACCACAGTTCTCTAAAACTTCTGCTTCCTGTTAGTCCAATATGTTATTTTTCTCAGTTCATCTATGACATTTCTTACTATTTTGATGTTTTACTGATTTAAAGAGAAGAATCCTCTTCATTGCTCTGAGAAAATCTAGTTCTATTTTCCCTCTTGCTAGAAAGCCTTTACCTCTTTTTTTCTCTTTTTTTTTTTTTTTGAGCAATTTTAACATCTTACCCCATAAAATAATTCTTTAGTTTGCCATTTTGCTTTTTATTTCCCCAAACTGTGCCTTCTCCTTTTCCTCTGGGTTTTTTGGTATATGCTAAAGATTTTCCCCAGACTCTATGTCTCCAGCAGGTACTATGCAACAGAGATTATTGCTGCCTTCACCAAACTATTAAACACTTTCTTACCTCAGTGCACAGCATTCTGTGTACTTTACAAACCATGACATTCTATCATTACTAACTTGGAATGCACAGAATAACCACAAATGCTCTAGACTCTAAAAAATTATCCCAACAGGACTGCAAGTTTTATTATAGACACCCCCCTCAGCAGCATATAGATGTTGCAGTTTACAGCTATAGGGCAGTCTGTGTTTTAAGAGCCATAAATATAGTCAGTCTGCACTACTGGTATGTGCAGTACCATAGCCAGAAAAGCCAGTGGAAGAAGAGCACCTCTGTCTGCAATCCTGAGTATCCTGTTTCAGAACAGCAAAAAGACAATTACAAAAAATACATAAACCTTTCAGACAAGGAAAGGACATGGCTAGGAACTGACAGAAACTGCACTTTCTTCATTTTCGTGGAAGGACTTGATATTTAGAGGAAAGAGATAGGTGAAGTCACCACTCTGTTACAAGCAACAAGCCTCAAGGCTTTTGCCATCTGCAGTTCAGCCCACTGTGAACAAGAAATAGAATGTAAATTACTAGACACAGTCATTTGGCAATTACAATACCATGATCCGTAAAAAAGTGTCATCTGGCAAAGCTATAGGAGGTGGGTTTTTATGTTTTGCTTCTGGAAAACCAGGAAATAGGCAAAAGCACACAAAAATACATGTACTCATTCGTACTCAGATAAAACCAAAACCCAACAAAGCACAGCTACCTTGTCTGCAAAAGCCTGTTTACTGAAGACTAACATATATTCTTCAAAGAACATAATGAAACAGGTAATAGACTAAAAAACAATGGTGGAAGGATATATTGCACTAATAAAGGTCCTTGTGAATTGCCAAAAGTACTGATATAAAGCAAACCAGTAACAACCTATGATTAGGAAAAAGGTGATTATAACCAGACATTGCAATTGGCTATTATTGACCAACAATAGATGCTATTTGGCCAGCATCATAGTATATCTTTGTAATGAACAGCATCTTTTTGCATCATTACAGTTATATCAGCAGTACAACAAACAGGGGTGCTTATGAGAGACATAAGCATTTTAAAATGAATTTCTGCAGACTGTTAAGGGGTGGCAGCACATAATGATTTTGGGCTCTTCTTGGTTTTTTTTAGAAGCTGCTAGTCTGGGAGGAGGTGCATTTTCAGTCACATTTCATCCATCTGCTCTACGTTGGATATTGTTGGATAAAACCAGTTTCATCTGCTGTTCACTTTCTCTGAAGTCCATCTAAGTTATATTATCTCTGTGAATGAAATTTTCCACAATATAACTTGTATAGCTCTTCTTCAGAGACAGCACAGCAATTGAAGGCATGATTTGGAAAAGGAAGGTTTCAGAAAGCAAAGGGTAAAAGGTGGGAGAAGAGAAAGCAGCAATGCTTTTTTGAAAGCTAGTTAGAGAAGCTTGAAACAAGAAACCTTGCTGGATACCTGAGGTTAAGTTTGGGACATCAGCTGGCGTTAAAGGTAGTCATGTGTGAGAGAACAAGCAGTTTGCCGTGTTTTAAAGGATTTTATAATTCTTATTCTCCATTTCTAACACTTTGCTTATCAGGAACAAGTTAATAGGGCAAAAAGGTATACCAAGTGTTAGGTCTTGTCTCTCTCTCACCGGTTAAATGCAATATTGACATATTATTTCAGTCCACATATTAACTGTCATGTTTGTGTAGACATCTTCAGTGAAATGTTTTGATCTGTTACCCTTTATGAGAAGATGATAGAAAAACACTTTCAAAAGCTGAGATGCTTTTCTATTTGCAGATCTGTAAGATAGGTTGCTTTAGAAACAGGCTTCCCTCTTGCACACCTCCAGACAGCTTTGGAAAATTGCAGTGAATTTCCCTTCCTGACTAGACACAGAGTCTCACAAAGTAAATTGATGATAAGTTTGATTTTAAACATATCTTTCACCAAATCAGACCATTTATGAGGCAGTTCAGACTAGAACGTATCAAATAGGAATTATTAGTGTTTGAAACCGAGGGCACAGTTTTCTCTTTTATAATTTATTTTTGGTTTCCCTTATTGCCAATAAATTGAGCCTGTGTTGCTTTCATGGTACATTACTTTTCCACTATGTGAGAAGGGTAAGAAACACCCTCACCTTGTACGTTCTTTTTTTGGGAGTTCCATATTTCTGTTTTGAAAACTAGAAATTTCCTTTTACTTGGAGAAAGGAAGAGAATTACATGTGGCATTGGTAAGTAGTTGAATTTGGCAGTTCATTAAGTAACAGACTTAAAACCAGATGGATCATCATGATCATCCAGTCCCATCTTCTACACATCACAGGCCGTGAAACCCCAGCTTGTATTTTCTGCAGGTAGCCTAGCATGCCTGCAGTGCAAATCTGTTCCATATCAGTGTTTCCCAAACTGAAGTTAAGGTTCTCATGAAGAAATCTGCAATTTTCTACATTTTGCCAAGACTTCTCTTTTCATATATTACATATCTTTTTCTATTCATAGAATCATGGATAGGTTTGAGTTGGAAGGGACATTAGAGATCATCTAGTTCCATTTAGTCCACTTGGAGAAGGAAGTTATTTATTATCGGTGCATTCCAGGAAGTTCCTGATTGCTTATGCCCTGTTTCTCTGACAGATATCAGGGTGATTGAAGTCTCCCACGAAGACAGGGGTTGTGAATGTGAAGCTGTTCATATCTGTCTATTGAGGGGCTCATCTGCTTGGTCTTACTCTTTGGGCAGCTGTAGCAGGCCCCCACTATAATGTCACTTGTCCCTGCCCTCTCTTTAATCCTGACCCATGAGCTCTTGCTTGGATCCTCTTCCATCCCCAGGCAGAGCTCTGTGCACTCCAGCTGGTCACTGACATAGAGGGCAACACCCTCTTCTCATCTCACTTGCCTGTCTCTCCTGAAGAGCCTGTATCCTTCTATTCCAACACACCAGGCAGGAATCATTTCTTGTAATGCCAATAAGATTGTAGCCCTGTAGGCATGCACATGTCCCCAACCCCTCTTGTTTATTCTATATGCTACATGCATTTGCGTAGAGGCATTTAAGTTGGGCCACATACAACTTACTGGCTGAAGTAGCTGAAATTCCTTTGTGCTGCTCTTTTTATTGTTTAGCTTTAGCACTGTCCTGCTGTAATTTAAAAAACCTTATTAACCATTATGTTTTGCTATTTCTAGGTCACTATGTTCAATTGTAAATATCCTATAAGGAACACCTCTGCTCCACAGTAATTTATATCATTCTAAAACCGCTCGAATTGCCATATGTTAAGTGATGTGATAAAAAGCTCATCTCCATAAACAAGGAGCAGAGAAGCACGACAGCAGGTGGGGGAACCTTAATAAGTGAATTGGAAAGAGGAAGTCCATACCCAGACTCCTCCCCAGGTTGACCCAGGAAATTCTTAGCCACAACCCTTAGGCTTGGGGAATGTCCATCACTGTGACCTGACAGAATATGTTGCGTGAAGCAAAATAAAAGATTAAAGTGAGCTGCTGCTTATGGCACCACAGGATTCATTATGGGATACAAGGAAGAGAAAACTTGAGAAATGCACAAGAGTTATTATGGGGTGCTTAACTATTTTCCTAGGTGAGAGGGCTTTTTCAGTGAGTGTTTGGGTGCATGGAGATCTGGGTACCAGCAGCTACAATCCCACCATGGGACTACTGAAAAATTTTCACATGGCACAAGTTAAATTTGTTCAACTCTAGTTTATAAGAAAGCAGAAAATAATAAGGTTGCCTTGTGTCATTTCAGTAAATCAAAATAGAAAGAAAATAAAAATCTAACAACTCAGAAAAGGAACTTATTTGAAAAGAAAAACACAAAGCTGACAACACAGTTTCAGTCACCTGAAATGAACAGTATCTTCATTACCTAGAAAATATTTTACAAGAGTAAAAATATTCATGAAACAGTTTTAGACTGCAGACAGCTAAAATTTGACGCAAACACAAAGAGCGAGCCAGCAATATTTTTTTTCATTTATGACCAACAATATTTCTGTCCTGCTATAGGGAAGTGATTTCTAACACTTTCTAAACCAGAGAAATCTACCGGGAAAAAAAAACAATGTCAATCCTAAAGCAGTTTGTCAGAAGAAAATACTGTCATTTTCCAAAAAACATCACACAAAGCTTATATATTTATTCTACACTTCTTTTCTGTTGTGTTTGTGCACATACAGATTCAAGAAAAGGAAAAAAATAATCTCGACTAGTGTACAGTACAAGCCAGGGACTTTTAGGCACCAATTAGAAAAAGATGGCAAAAACACTGGTAAGTAACAGATTTTGAATATATTATTACTGTTATTACAATTAAAGGCCTTAAAAATCCTAACCAGATAATGGTCCAACAGACTAGATTTCTAATATTTTCCAAACAAGAAACAGGGTCTTGCCCAGTGTCTAGTAAAACAGGAAGTACATAACAGTTATGAGGGATTACCTACTTTAAAGAACAGCCATTGTTTTCACCTGTCCCTCTTGCTTCCTTTTGCCCTAACATAGGTGCTGCATTTGTCCATACTGGCTCCTGTAGCAAATTCCTGGCTAATAAGAAGTTAAGGAAAACAGGCTTCTGGAAACTTTCTGCTGTCTTTTGGGAATAACACCGCTCTTTTGATCCAGATCAATGGTTATCAATATGTATTTTAAAAAAGCCTTCCCTCTCTATCTCTCAAAATCATAGAATCATAGAATCATAGAATAGTTAGGGTTGGAAAGGACCTTAAGATCATTAAGTTCCAACCCCCCTGCCATGGTCAGGGACACCTCGCTCTAAACCATATTACCCAAGGCCTCATCCAACCTAGCCTTGAACACTGCCAGGGATGAAGCATTCACAACCTCCCTGGACAACTTATTCCTGTGCCTAATCATCCTCCACTTCCCCCAGGAAATACATATTATCTTCTGGGATCATTTTCATCCAAGAGGAGATGTCTTATGGTAGGAAGGAATGAAAAAGACAACACCCTGGAGAGTATGCAGAAAGTATTCTTCCAATAAATATTGGGACTGGAGTAGAGAAACATTGAAGATATCAGAAGAGACACAGACTTTCAAAGCCTGCAAAAGCCTTCCATAGCCCAAAGGACTTCAATGCTCCTGTACCAGCATCTTAACCTATATTACTTCCTTGGCAATATCTCTGGCTACTTGTTCCCTTCCGCTCCTATGGCCTGCCTTCCCCAAAAGTGCACCCTTTTACTTTTCTAAATTCCTAAGGGTAAATAAGCTATCATTGGAACCATTGATACTAGTGATTATGATCTACTTCCCTTTTTATTTTAAATACATATTGTATTTCTGGTTTTGAATTCCAAAGATGTTATTCTGTGCCTTATTTCATATAAGAGATTTCTTTAAGATATTCATACCCTGATATAAATCTCATCTCCCTTTGTGTTATAGCATTTTTTCTATAAGATACCACAAACAAGCAGTCATACATGAACGTATCTCTCTGCAATGCAACTTAAGTGGAGTCTTTAACTTAGGTGCCAATAAAAAAGGAGACAAAAATATCCATGCCAAAACCTTATAAGTCTGTAACATTGGTTCAGCTAATTGTTAGAAGAGAGACCTTTTGGTTTTGTACACATGCAAAACTTGCTCAATGTACTTGAAAGTACGAGGAAATACCTCATTGCCAGTATCCTAACAGGGTAGAAAATAAGTCTCTTGTGCTCTAGTTAACAGACCGTTTGTAGTGGTTAGTTAAACAGGATTTCATGTCTGTTCAACAAACTTAGCGGCAATTGTTTCTACCATCTAAGTGATGATCATCAAACACTCCTTGGAGAATCTTCCCTTAAGGGACATATACCCCTGAGTATGTTCTGTTTCAGATGGTATTGTTTACTCAGATTTCGAACTTCCTCAGGAATGTCAATTATATTAACTGCTTGTATAGAAAATGGCATGTCCCACTGGATATAATTAATAACGTCACGGTTCATCAAAGCAGGAAATATCAAACAGCCTAGAAATAGTTTTATGGGAGAGCTTCAGAAAAACAACTCTGGGAACAACAAAATGCAAAAAGGTAACCACATTTCTTTGTTGAGTAGATGCATTTTGCTGCAGTTAATGAGAAGGCTTGTTGTGTGGATGATGTAACTGGATGACAAATTCACTATTTGGAATAACCTTTCTTGCCACACTTACAAAGGAATCTTTTTCAGACAATACAGTGTGACCCATGCCTGGCTTATGGGTTTACTGGACACCACACACTAGAAGATTTTTACTGGGCGAACTACTCTACTGTTAATATATCTCTCTTATAACTTACTTGAAAATAAAATCATTACTATAAAAAGATTCTTATTTTTATTTCAACACGTTTTACATAAAGCTTCTTATGCATCTTTTCATTTATATGCATATATCTCCTCCTGTCTGTTTTATACCTTGGGTTTTTCTTTTGTAACTTTACCAGGTATTTCTCAGTTGTTGGACAGCTTATTCTTCTATACACTTGACAAATGCCTGAGCACACAAGAAAAAAAAAAAATCAGATGTGTCATTTCTTTAATAGTTACTGTCTATACACTGGCTGTCTGAGTTCTCTCATTCAATTTCCAACAGTTTGTTTTTATTGTTTGCATGACTTTCTTCATCTGAGTACATGATAGCATTGGCCTTTACTGTCTAAACCATTTCCAAGACTGATTTAAAGTATGCGATGTCCAGTATATCTCCTCCCTCCCCCCAACCCCAATAATTTGTCATTCCTTTTGTTGACAACTTTTTTTATAGCACATTTTGGCATTCTGAATGCATTTTTTGTCCTCAGCTAGACAGGGATGAGAGAGTACTATGAGGAGTGCATGTCCCTATAGATCTTCTCATTCCAAACTGGAATAAAGAAAAGGCTACAGTGACTTGCTGGGACTTCCTGAGAGTTAATGACAGGTCTCCAGATAATTTCTCTGTGCCTAGACCCCTTATCCAGCCCACCTGAGGGAGTGTTGGTATTTTTCCTTTGGTGGACATTGAAGACCTCAGGCACTTTGACCAACATTTTGTGGTGAGTGATGGGGAAGACAAGAGTAATCACATACAGTCTGGATTATCTAAGTCATTGTAATAACAACATAAGGCTGGTTGCATATGCAGAGACACCTTTTTTTCTGCATTAAGCAGGCTAAAATATTGACCAAAGTCAAGACAGTACCAATAAAAGCAATATCTGTCACCTAAATTTTTAGAACTGGCAGGTAAAGTTTTGTGACCCAACACACTTTAGCAGAGGCCTCTTACTCACAGCAGTTAACGAATGTCCCCACTGCTTTAAGAAGCCCAAGTGACTTTTTATGAAAAGGACAGTAGAATTGGTATATAGCACACCAAGTTCACTGAAAGAAGTAAGGAAGGTCACTATTACATGTACTTTTGGGTCTGACCTGTGTACATGCAGGAGACAAATTAACAACTTTAATACGGTAAATTTACACACAGAAAGACCAGACCTGTAAGTTTGCTACCTATCAATGCTATCAGTGAATACTGTAACCATGTACCAGCTTAAAAACCATCAAATTGAAGTACCAGACACTGGAGAACAAAGAAGCATTCCATTTATTCAGTACCTTATAGAACTACATGAGGTTTTGACATGTTGTGTATATTAATCTTTATGCTAAAAGACTTAGTTTTACACAAAAATAATATTGTAATAACAACTAAATTCAGACTTGGATTATGTCTGCATGTGATTTAGGTTTTTTTTTAACTTCTTTTGTTAAAGGATTTTTTGGCCAAAGACTCTGATACCTCTTTTCAAGTATTTCAGCAGAAACATCACTGGAGCTAATGAAAATATGTGCATATTTTTGTGGACAATTTTAACTTGTGCAGAAAAAGAAATAATTAGAATTTAAATTTCTGCATTTTTATTGTAATTTTAGAACCTGAAAGTATCTACCAGAAGCATGACGCTTTCCATGAAATCTACTAGCCATCATTTAGTGTCAATAAAACTCGCCTGGACTGAGCATAATGGGAGGTAAAGGGAGAAAGAAAGCTGATGGAACACATTTAGGCTACTGGTTTTTGGTTTCCCAGCTTTTATAACAAAAGCCTTTACTACAAACCAGACTACAGAACTGTTAGAAGTCAAAAAAAAAGGTACAAATATGAAGATAAAAGTAGCCAGCAGTGCTAGACTTACTTTATAGATATGTTTTATATCAGTCAGGGTTAAGACAAAAACGGACTTTGGATGCACAAGAAAATTCTCAGTGTACACACTAGAAACAGAATTTTAATCTGAGAGAAACTAATCCAGTGTAATAAATAGAGGAGGAAATCATATGACTTAAAGCAATCATCTTTGAAGCATTAAATTCATTTAACGGTCTCTCGACTTCAAAAGCTAAACAGAAAGCAGAGGAGATTCAGAAAATAGAAATTTGAATTATGTACAAAAAATATGGCAAGTAAAGCAAAGAGGAATAAACATTACATTGCTTTTGATGGTTACTAAAGCTGAAAAGCTAAATACATGCTATGCACACCAAAAAGAAAGTAACTGAAAGCCAACAGTAGAAATTGGTGGGGTGGGATGGGTAGAAATGGTAGAAATCTGAAAAGTTTCAGCATTTAATTTACTACAAAATGTGGTAACAAAGACTTGGAAAGAAAGAGAACTCTACATTTGTTTTCTACTTCTGAATTACATTCTGCAAATCTGATATTTGAAAGGAAAATACGCATATGGCATGAAAAATATTATTCTGGAAACTTCTCTTTTCAACAGTAAAGTTTATGTCAGATCCTGTGACCATCTTAAATACAATTAAAGGCAATTGACAAATCACTATTTCTAGCAATTTCATTTCTTGTACCCATCCTGAACTTTGTTACAGTTTAGGTTTCTCTCTCTCCTCCCTACTCACTCTTTCATACCCCTTGCCTTTGAATTACCTATGAATATTTCTAATTTTAAGGAAGATGTCCATATCACACTCTACATTGGAATAATCACACAGCAGTTGCTGCACAATTATTTCATTTGTTACAAGTTAGAGACATAAATTATGTAAATAAGCAGTACTCTGAAGGATATATACTTAACAATTTACCATGCTAGTACCTGGAGGTTCTTGCTCCTCAAAATAGGTAGTTTTCAGAACTGCATTTTCCACACTAAGAAGGTCAGAGCAGCTTTTGGACTGAAACATTTCTGTGATGTTCATATTCCACCTGCAGTTTAAAAACAGAGAAATACTTAAATGCAAGGTGAGGCTTAGTTCATACAACTAAATCACTTGCCATTCTTTGCTTTAAAGCATTCTTTGAGCATTTTATTGACAGTAAGTAAAGGAGAAGGAAAAAAAAAGGCACTAAATGATGTTTCTACCATTCACCACAAGGTAGCAGTAAAGGATAAAAGGAAAGATGATTGGAAAGCAACTAAAGGCTACAGGGAAGAGGGAAAGAAATAAACAGAAAAGCTTAACAATTTTGATGTATCCCACGCAGCCTAATTACATACACGTGCAAATACAAGGATGTTTAACTTGGTGTTAATTGCATACTAAACAGGAGATAAGAAAAACTTTAAGTTTTATCTGGGTGTGATTTCAACCAGACACTCATCGGCAGTCCTCTTTTTCTTGGCAAATCTTTAGGTTTAGCAATTCATTGTGTTTGGTAGCCGAGCTAAAATGCCATCATCACTGCTCAGTAGCCAAGATCACCTGTATGACAAACTATTTGTTGGTGGTTAGGAATGACCAAATTGCATGTTTATTGCTGCATTTTGGTGGACACCCCTCTCACCCCACCCCACCCCACCCTCCCCCCGGGCCCCTCATAGGAGGGCAGAAAAAGTAATCGCACTCCATTTTAAAAGATGTATGAGCCAAATGTCATGTTTTGGTATTTCCAGTATTTCCAAATGTATTTAGAATTGCATTCATTAAGGTTATGTCTGTCTGCTACCGATGTGACCTAACCAAAATTAGATGAACACTGCAGTTCTCAAAATGGGAACTTTTTTGTCCCCAGTTAATAGCGTTTGCTTACAGACAATGAAGGTAATCACTGGCATCTGAACACCTAATCCTTCATCTTCAAATTGCACTGCACATTTAGCCACCAGATGGCAGATACTCCCCTTCAGACTCAGAGAATATTAAAATTCAGGAATATTTAAAATATCAGATGAGTTTATAAGATTTGTCAAGTCTGTTATTTTAGGTAACTTCTATTAAGCATGCTGTTCTGTCTGCATCAAATCATATTCTGTTTGACTGGGCAGAGCTGAATGTTTTCTTTTTCTTTTCAAATGAAACAGTATTTTTGCTGTTGACCTCAGTAACTTTAGTCAAAACACTTTTTTCACATAAATGTGTGTCATAACGTTGACTCATTAACACAAAGGTAACACAGGAACAATAAATGACAGGATTTCCTGGTTTATGCATTTCTAGTACCAATATAGAAGCCTAATAGTGCTCCAAGTCTGCTAACTACTCCAGAAGCCTATGCTCAGAGATTTTTCTGTTTCTTTTATAGTTTGATTTCTCATTAAACCATGATTTCTAATTTCTAATGCTGTGTCTCATCAAGCTAGCAGGACAAATGTATATCCTTCTCTAAGGTGATTACTCACTTATGACAATTCATTAAAGACAGTTTAAAGAACTGGGTGAAAATTATTAAGTTATATAGATAAGGATAATAAGGATATATAATCTTCAATTGATAATATTAGTGATATAAAGGAGTATGTCCATACAGTGTAATGTTAGGAAACTGAATATATGCTTAATCAGAAAACCCCTCTTCGGCCGTTAAGTTCTAAATGACAGTAACACATGAAGCTTCTGCCAGAAACTTCTGCAGGTATATCAAGTATATATACAGACTTGAGGTATGAATTTTGGATAATAAGCTGTTATTTTATTTACCATCTTCAGTTTTCCAAGTGATTTCACAGATAGCTAGTATCAAAGTTATTATTAGTTGGCAAAGAGAAGCTCCTGATCAAGCAGGCAAACAAATCTGAGCTTCTAAATGAAAACCATCCTGCTGTTGTACATTCTTCAGCATATGTCTTTCAGATAACTCTTCTCCAATGTTTAATCTCTATTTAGTACCAGGTAAAGAAAGTTATGTAATGTATATATGAGAGAAAAAAAAAAAAAAAACAACCCAAACAACAAAGAGCTTCAAAGACACATTGAAGATACAAAGGGCCAGGGCTCTTACTATTCTTTTTCATTCCCATTTTCCACAGTGGGCCAGGTGAAATACTTCACAGATATCTTGCACAGTGAAATAATCAAGGTAAAAGGTACATGAACTATCTGCTAAGCATTTCTACAAATTGAGGAAATGTATGCCTTTCTCTGTTTTTCTTGAAAGTCTGGAAAAATTTATGAACCTTAGACAACCATGTTTAGTGTAGTCATATAATGATAAGTAGTTCAGCATTTCTCAGTGCTCATGAAAGTATGAAAGAAGATGGAAGCCCTCTGTTCATGTAATATGGATATAAAATGCACATGGATTCAATGTTAGCTTACTACCATTTGGTTATTTCTTGCTGATGTGGCCAAATTTTGCACTTAAAAATCCCATACGGGAATAAAAACTTTTACTGTGGTTCTTTCTACAGCAACTTGAACAATGTTTAGCTCCAGTGTGTTAGGAATCTTTTCACTGCAACTGTTCAGTATTTATTATTCATGGTACAGGTGGCTGAAAGGTTTTTGAATAATACATTATTGAAGAATATTTCACTGGTATTAACTGAATTTTTTTTGTAACATTTGTCTTGCACTAAGTTGTGGCATATATTTTAAATGGAAAGAGTTGATCAAAATAAGCAATGGGGAACATAAACTTAACAAGTTAGTTGTCCTTTATGGGACCAAATTATATTATTAATCTCTTGAGGTTTTTAAGGGACTGAAACCACCTTACTCATTAAAAGAATTATGAATATTGCACTACTGTCTCTCAACAGCTCTCTTGACAGAAAGACATTTCACCACTGTGAAACTTCACACTGAAAGTTAGAAAGGTTTACTGTTTGTCAAACTAAGTAATTGTTACATAGATATGTACAATAGAGAGATCTCATACATAGAGATGTACAATAGAGAGATCCCAAATTCGGTCAGATTGACACAATTCTAGTTGAGTGACACATTCCTCAGTCTATTTAAAAGAGTGCTAAGATTTTTCTGAATGTAAATATATTTCAGAAATTGGTGTATTTTTCTGGACATTTGAAGGTTTGCAAGGAAGCTTTTGCTGTAAAATTCAGTGTGCATAAACAAGGATAAGAAAGTTCTCCCTCAGAGCACAGCCTCAGATAACATAAATTGAAGGACAGAATAAGGCCATTAAGTAGTTATCCATAATTATGGATTAAAGTTCTAGACCCAAACCTCTACTTAATCAAAAGGATTTCTCTTTTCTTCATGGTGGCTTTTATAAAGAAATGCAGATGTGGTGCCAGTTTGAATGTTGCATTCATCTAGTTCATTTAAATTTTACTTAATTTGGTAAAAGAGGTTTTTTTTAAGGTAACTGGTTAATACATCTCATTTCATGTGTGAAATTCAGTAACTGGAACACTTACTGGAATAACAGATGAATTTTTTAGCAAGTGTATTAACTTCCTGGTGTATTTTACAAAATTTTCAAAGGACAGCAGTATGTATCCTTAAAGAAATTATGCAGGGCACATTGGCAGAACCAGTTAAGAAACCTCAGCTAAATAAAATCCATTTTGCCTCTCCCTCCACACACATAGTCACCATGAAACACTTCATTTTTAGCAGCTATATTCCTATCATACAGTTGTTGAAAATGAGAAGCTACTTGCTCTTCAAATTTATTCTGTTCAGATGCCTTTCACAAAATAGTTAAATCTGAAGGAGGTACTAGATTTTGAAGTCTCTGAGATCACCAAAGGTGGTTACATTAGGTCATTTCTCTGTAAAAATAAAATATTCTAATTCCACTCACATTGGGCTTGGACAGAAATAGATCCAAAAATTCTCAAAAGTCAACAAATTTGAAAGTGGTGTAGATCTTAGGAACATATGGGCTCATCCATATGTTTTGTTCTTGCAACTCTCACCAAAGAGTCCCATATCAGTGTTCTTCTAAAATAACTTTTTTTTTTATTTATTTATTTTAGATTGGAATATATATTTCTATCCAAAATAGAATTAGATTGGGGTATGTACTTCTATCCAAAATAGAAAATCCTGAATAAATACATCTCTCCTCCTGGTGTTTAGAACTTATTCTATAGTTTGCAGAACTATAAATTGAAACCACAAATTTAAAGTGCTTGATTTGAGAGTACAAATTAAAGAATAGTCTCATCGACACCTAAGCATTTTTGTGAACATTCTTGAATAATATGACCCCAGAGATGGAGGTGATTATGCATAATATGCAAATTTTACAAAATAATTCCTATTGTCTTATTCAGTATATGACCAACAGGCATTACAGTTTGAGCTGGCCTAGCCTTACTTAGACAAAATTTATAACTCTCACCTCCTGAAGGATCTTGTGATGTTTAGCTTTTACCATGCAGCTAGTTGGTATTTATAACACCAAGCCTCCTCAGTGCTGAGCCCAATCCCCATGTATAACTATCCAGAAAATGAGTTTGTTTTAGTGCTGAAAATGTTAAAAAAAACAAACCATGTAAAATTCTGGGTAGCCTTCTTCAAAGAAGAAATAAAATTCTCTCTTTTGTCCTTTAACTAAAAAAAAAAAAAAAAATAATCTATTTCATCCCCAGATACACCCCTTCACCATACTTAAAATGGACAGTAGAAAATGCCTCAGTGCAGCATTATTTACGTAGGCCAACAATCTTACTCCCTTACAAACACAAGCACACAACAGCAACACACACTGACAAAGCAAATCATTTCAGAGACAGAAGGCAGGCTTTTAAAAATGTACCTGCATATCTCCCAGAAACAGAATCAGATCATTTACAGTGGCTTCATCCAAGCAAACAAGAGAGTATCTGCATCAGGCAAATGCTATTTAACTCAATTTATATATGTCATCTATTCATATAGAGAAAAACCTATAAACATTAGGTCCTTTTAATTTGATATTAGATATTAATACCAATGGCTTCTTTGCAATAATCACCATCTGTCAAATCAGGCTGCATATATTTTTTTCCTCAATGTCATATTCTTATTCTGACAAATAAAAATGCCTTTTGTTTCCCTCACAGGAACTTCATGCACTCTGCTTCAAAATTTCAACAGCGTAGCATTGACATTTAATGGGTTTTGATAACACAAACTGCACACACAAACTACCTCAGCTTCAGCCATATGTTCATGTACTCCTGGTTTCACTTTACAAATAGCAAAGTTGACTTCTACGTCATTGTTTTCTCTAAAATACTTCGGTTTATTTGTATTTGGTGCTATCACTAAGTGCTGAAATGCTATCCTGAGCACAAACTGCCAAATCTTTTCCAATAAAATGTTGTGTCTCAATTTATTTCTGTCACATATTAGAAAACATGTTCTGAGAAATGTAACTCCCAAGAGCTTGTGAAAAAGTGAGAAGATGGATGTGGAAGCAGTCTATCAGAAAATCCTGAAAGAAACTTGTTATTTTCTTCACTTCTTTCAAAGTCAAAAAAGAAAACAGTAGTGAAAATGTTCTGGTTTATCATAACAGGAACGTTGAAGAATAGCTTGGATAAAACATAGAGTGACTTTTTTCTTTTTCTTTTTTCTTTTTTTTAGTGAGTTGCTACAGAGAACTGGAAGTGAAAACAAAACGGTAATAAAATACACTGTGGGAGATGTATGCGCTTTTGCAGTTATCCAAGTCCTTTCTCACTAAACATGTCACTCAGCAGCTCCACACCAACTGCGAGCCTACAATTTCCACATAATACAGCTCACAGCACCTGTCGAATCTAGAAAGAGCCCAAGATCTCAAGATTCTTTTCTTTTTTTTCTTTTCCATTACCATTATTTCCCCTTCACTTTCTGTTCCATTAGGATTCCTTAGGTAATTCACAGAACACAAACTGTCAGTTCTTCAAAACACCAGGCCACTTATATTCTCAAGAACCACAAGGCTCTGATTTGTAAAGGCACATATTTTCTGCCTACTGCTATCCACTCAACTGGCGTTAAAGCTCGGGAAGCTGGAAAGAACCTGTTTTGTAGCAGACTACTGGACCACCACAGAAAGCCAAAGCCACTTTTAAGTCTATGCCCCCCTGTGTAGTTTCATTATATTATTACTGGAATAATGTAAAAACTGGCTGTAGTAACAGAAAGAATAAATTATTCTTTGCTAAGGCACCAGTGGTAACAGATGTTACCATAATATTTCATATTTAGAGTTACAATATTTGCTCTCCGGCCTTAGAAACTCAGTGTTCACACTGATTTAAAATAAAACAAAAAGAAACACCACACACAAAAAACCTCAACATACCAGTACTTCTTTATCCTCCTTCTCCCCATCCTCCCTCGGCACAGACAGAAATTTTTTTCATGTCTCATTATTTAGCTATAATATTTTAAGCTTCCTATTACCCTGACCTTTATCATAATGTAGGTAGTCAACACTTTTAAGCTTCCCAGCAAATATGCAATAATTTATTTACTCACTTCTTCATAAATAGCTTTTGATGTACTAAATGAACTCAAAGTACAGTTTGACTTCATTTGTGACTTATTGTTTCTCACATCAAAGCTGTCAGTTCCACTCAGGATTCCACTTCTTGGGCTAAATGACCTACTCATTTAGAGTACATACAGAAACAGGTATCTCCTGTTATTTCATCAATTAGCATGTTGAGTCATTCTTTTGAAGTGAAAACTTGGCTTTTGGATATTTCTATCATGTTCTGTTCTTTCAGATAATAGATATTAATACTCCTTTGTTTTGTTCCTTTTCATTGGCACAACTGCTAGAAATTAATCATTTAAAAAACTTATAGGAATTTTAATATCCTGTCACTAATAGGAAAAGTGACAGTATGCCATCTATAAATAGTTTTAAGTTATGGTGCTTCTATATTTATTGCTCTGCAGCTAAGTACACTAAAAAAAATAATCATGTACTGAATATTAAAATGACTTTTAAAACTATTACTTAGTGAGGCTGCTTAGAGGATTCTTTCAAAATGATTTTTACTTAGAAAAGTGGATTTCTTAAACTTTCGTCAGGTACAAATCAATTCTGGCCAAAAAACAATCCCAAGTAAGACACAAAAGCAAACACACAAACAAACACAAAACCCTCAGCAAAACAAAACAAGTAAAAAACCCCAAAACAACAACAACGAAAAAAAACCCCAAACAAAAAAAGCCCCCAAACAACCAACCAAACAAAAATCCCGACACACTTTAGAAGGAAAGTGTTTGTAGCCTTCTCTTTGAGCTGCAGCACTAGAAATACTTCTGGGCTTCCATGGCATGAGCAGTTTTTGACAGGCCTTACTTAAAATAATACTGTGCAACCACAGTGAAAAATTACATGGTTTATAATTTCTGTATGTACAGCTATTAAAAAACAAAAAAAAGCAAAACAAAAACCAGAAAATGAGTGCTGCTTTCATACACACAGAATAATAATAAAAAACCCCAACTATTCAAAACCAACGAAACCCCTCAGCACTCAATTTTGAGTGTATGGGCTTGATTTATAAAACAGTTCATATGCAAGTAATCCCACAAAATTTCTAGCACTGATATAAATTTCAAGATGCATACCTTTGGTGTGGACCTGCTTTATCAGTTCAATGTTTCTGTATCAATTTGTTGCAGTTCTGATTAACACAGTGTATTTTTGTGTTAGAGCCTACTGCACATATGAGCTGATTGATTTTCATTGTGCTGGCTGAACCATAAAAAAAAGTCTTGGATCAAGTGGAATGTTTAATTTTCTGTCTGTTTGAGGGCTTGTTGCCAATGTTCCCCCTTTATTAAGCAAGTTTCTTTTCTTAGTGGGATTATTTTGGTTGTTTTTTTAAGTTACCAAAGCATGAATAATTTAGCTTAAAAAAATTACACTGCTTTTCCTCCACTAAAATATTCAACAAATTATTTAGGCATTTATATTAATAAGTAGCTTACATAGTTTTGTTTCTGAAAATGCTTTTCTTTTCTTCATGCCTTTTGATGAAGGTCTGGACATGAGCACTATTCTGTTAATAATATCTGTTGTTATTAAGATAATTTTTTTTGACATCTTCTTTGAGATAAATTTATTTTTGGTTCCTCATTGTAGTTATCCAGACAAAGGCAAATAAATTGTGTAGATATAACTTTCCAATTGGTTTTGTTAAAAGATTGCTTGTTTTTAAATTTAGCACTCTGTTCTTCAGCCAGTTTAGACCTAGGAGGAACAAGATAGTAGAATATATACTCTTGACAAAACAAAGTAAAACAACAACAAAAATAGATCAAACACATTCTCCACACTCTCTGCAAACCACATAGAAAGAGCTAGTACCAAACTTACCCACTTCATACTAATTACAGGGACAATAACTGAATGTGTTATTTCACATGTTGGCATATATTGAGCTGCAGATTGTCCTGGGTTGGGCTGGGATGGAGTTAATTTTCTTCCTCATAGCTGGTGCAGTGCTGTGTTTTGGCTTTAATCTGAGAACAATGCTGATTACACTGAGGTTTTAGTTGCTAAATAGTGCTTACACTGATCAGGGACTTTTCAGGAGGGGCACAAGAATCATGGAGGTAGCAGAGCCAGGACAGCTGACCTAAACTAGCCAGAGGGGTATCCCATAGTTTTATGGATTTGTAACCATTGTTAACCAGACTGCAGCTAGAGAACTTCCAGGCACATTGCTCTCACTGAGTGGGGAGCATGACACGGTCCCCACGTAAACTCATTCCCTGAAGTGAGTTGATGATTAGGGGAGGATCGTCTCAATAGCAAATCCTCTCTGAGTTCTCAGACTTCTCGTTTATCTTCTCTCTCCTCCCTGTAATCCTCATTTTTGCCTCCTCTGCACTGATTGGAAAAAATCATCTCCCCCCACCCACAGTTTGTCCTCAGACAGCCAGCGCAGTGTAACAGCAATGCAGTTCTAGCTCAAAGCATACCCAGTTTAGGTAGTATATTCGAAGATATACTTACTGAAATATATAAATTTATACACATAGAAGAAAAAAATAACCAAGGAAACAAACAACAAAAAAACAAACCCAGACACTCTATTATGCAATGATGTTTAAATTCACCTCATCCAGACAAGTTATATGTTTCAAGATGCCAGTTTCTGCAGTCACCATCTACTGAACGCAGGGTTTCTGCTTTTATTACGGAAAGATCACCAAATGCCTTAAGCAATTGAAGTTGACACCCAGTGATTTTCAGCAAAACATGTCAGTTCTAAGCATCTGAAAATATAGCCTTGTTTGTATAAAACTAATCTGTTGGCAACACAGATCTATAATCCACACACATGCTGCACCTGAAGATGTTAAAAAATCCCCCTAAAAATGGAGAGATCTTCAAATTTCTTGTGTACCATTTTGGGCTCACTTGTCTTTTCCATGTCTCCCTGAATACAAAATTGCTCAGGGAAGAAGACAGTTAAACAACTGGACCTCAACTCTGACCAGAACTATTGCTACAGAAATTACCCATTACACTAACTGTTAAGCACCACTGACTCAGTTCCTGAGCAAAGACCAATAGTTACTACAGTCTGACAGGTTGGGAGCTCTGTAGAAAATAGGTTGGTGTATTTCTTACAAACAACTATATGCAGCATACTGTACACCTTATTTGAAAAGACTGATGGCTATGTTTAAGGAGCAGATGGAGAGTCAGAAAAAAAGAGAAAACAAGCCTCCTTTTGGAGCAGGATTAGTTTAGGCTCTGTGTATTTTTTCTGTATAAATAAATAAAAAGCATGTATGCCCTTGCAACTGTGTTTTCTCACAGCTGTTGCTATTCATGTGATCTGGCAAAATTATTTATATACTACTATAACATTTAAACTTTAGTTTCCTCAAACTTCAACGTCATTCACTAGGAGTCATTCATTCATTGCAAAACTTGAATTGGACTGGTATTTTATCTTACTTATGAAAATCATCTTTCCTATTTACATTTCAATTCAAAGTTAAAATAAAAATTCTGCTGCAGAAACATAATTCTGAATTTCTAGCATGGATATACTCATTCTTGGTGGAGAAGGATCAGGCTAAGGAACACTTACAAAAAATCCTGAACATGTCCATGGGTCCTGGGCCAAAACTGAATTCTCAACCTCATGTTAGCATTTTGGACTTGTTCAATGCAGAAGAGTTATCTGCCAAACCACAAAATCTTACAGGCTCAGATTCAACTGATTTAACTGATTGTTAATAAAGGTGAGGAAAAGAATTCAAAGCACTAGCTTTTGCTCAGAATATGCAGAATTAGTGAAGAAAAAAAAAAGGTAAAGGAAACTTTACAGTATTATTTTGGATACTCATGACAAGTACAGGATATTCCTCTTTGCAACTAGGCAAGAAAACATGGATGCAATTGCGACATTTTCAGTAGGCTGTCACAGATGTGCATCACAATAACTCCACTATCAGACTCAGCTGGGCAGAAGGAGGAATGTAGACCTGATCAGATTGAACCCCAGAACATTTGTTTAAAGGAATCTTTCAGGAAATGAATGCCAATATTTTTGTAAGGTTCACCTTGGGTTTGTATCTAGATATCTGCCTACAGAAAGGAGGAACACCAGAGGAGGGCCATGAGGATGATCAGGGGCTGGAGCACCTCCCGTATGAAGACAGGCTGAGAAAGATGGGTCTGTTCAGCCTGGAGAAGAGAAGGCTGTTTGGAGACCTCATAGCAGCCTTCTAGTATCTGAAGGGGGCCTATAGGGATGCTGGGGAGGAACTCTTCATTAGGAACCGGGTAACGGGTTAAAACTTCATTAGGAGTAATGGGTAACTCTTCATTAGGACAAGGGGTAATGGGTTAAAACTTAAACAGGGAAGTTTAGATTGGATATAAGAAAGAAGTTCTTTACTGTTAGGGTGGTGAGGCAGTGGAATGGGCTGCCCAAGGAAGTTGTGAATGCTCCATCCCTGGCAGTGTTCAAGGCCAGACTGGATGGAGTCTTAGGTGACATGGTTTAGTGTGAGGTGTCCCTGCCCATGGCGGGGGGGATCAATGATCTTAATTATCATAATGATCTTAATGATCTTAAGATCCTTTCCAACCCTAAGTATTCTACGATTCTATTTTATTCACACTCGGAGGATCAGAGCAGTCAGAGGCTGGGAAGCGCATGTATCTTTATCTATTTAAAAAAAAAAAAATTTCAGCATCTCATGCTGGAACATAGCCTTAATCTTACATGTTCATTGGCAAGTAATTTACTGGGTACATATACATTGCTTCTAAAAATGCCTAATAGGGAGGGAAATGCCAACTTTCCTTCACACCTTACCTTGGATCAAAGGAAAAAGTAAAACACAAAAAACCCCAAAAAACAACTTTCCTGACAGAAATCTTGTCAAAATCCAGGAAACACTTCCATCTGTGAAATATATGTTTCCAAAGAAGTAAGATCTTTTATAACAAGAGGCCTAAAAGAGATACAGATTGTGTTTATGGGATCTTTTTTCCTTTTATCGATACTGAGTTTGTAGGATAACCGTCTGTTTGCATGTTGAATATCACACTACTTCAGAAAAGAAAAACAACCAAAAAATGTAGAAAAAAAACCCCAAACCAACACATGTCTGTCATGAAGCCAATTCATTGAGGCTAAATGAAATGCATTGATCAAACTCCACCAACGCTAACAACAGATTTGGGATGTCACATGCGTTCGTCACTACACTGCTGATTCTTATACTTTATGGTCGATGATCCAAACTGGGCACTCACTCACCTAAAAGGGAGTGAGGGGTTCCCTTAGATGACATCCATACCCAAGGAGAGAATCCTCATCTGCAGGACTGCTACTCTGAGGAGAACCAACTCCAAATGACTGCCTGTGGAGGCTTGTTTTATATCCTATCTGAAACTGAGATGTAGTCAGCAGTGGTCATGTAGCTCAACTCTTTGGCCCCTGCACCCAATGATTGCTACCACATTGTTGGGACAAGAACTGCCCCCCTGGGGAGCCCTCCTGAGCTCTTTCTGAAGCTTTCATGGGCTATTGTTAAGTCTTTGTCAGGGCTTTTGTCAGGGTGGTTGTACCAGCCATACTGTCTTCACATATGAATAATAATAATATTCACTCTTTGCCACATGCGTAGAAGGAGTTCTTGAATTCAGTATTTCTTTATAATACAGAATGCAACATTTACTGTACTAAATAATAATTTCCTGTTGTGCATGGGTACATTTAGGTAACACCATTCTTTTCAAGGCTGTTGCAACATTTTAAAGAAGGAGCAATAGGATTTTGTTTGTAGAGGCTTGAGAATCAAGCAGGAATGGGAAGGGGCCTTAACTGCTGGCATTAGCTCCAAAATTCAGATGGAATTCATACCTGTGAAATTATGAAGCCACAAGTTAGGACATCAGCTGCTTGTTCACACCTAGCTCCATTATAGAAACCTTGGCTAGCCTTGTGAAGGTTATTTAACTCGTTATCCCTAACTAAATATGTGGATGAGAATAAAGCTACATAGGTATCAGAAGATATCAGGGCAGGGAAGGGAGAACAATATTTTGATTGAAATTTCCTTTCAGATACCTTTATGCTGAATCATCTGTTCTTTAAATCTCTTGTTTTCCACTTGACACTTTCAGTGCTATTAATACTTAACATGTCTGTCACCACATGTCTGTCAAGGTAGACAGAGCAATACATCTGGCTTCTTTCTCCCTCCCTCAGACCACAGGATTATCCTGCAAGTACATGCAGGCACACCTTATCATCCAAAATAAAGGGATATGCAAGACTTACAGAGGTGAAGGAGGGGCTGCCATTGTCTTTTTTTATTGCTCACCCTTCCACATCTCAAGGATGCATGTGTGTGTCTGAAGACAAAAGAGA
Source organism: Neopsephotus bourkii (assembly GCF_033783945.1). Taxonomy (NCBI): domain Eukaryota; kingdom Metazoa; phylum Chordata; class Aves; order Psittaciformes; family Psittacidae; genus Neopsephotus; species Neopsephotus bourkii. Next base: position 13,621,346 of record NW_026900684.1, on the reverse strand, counting down.
GAAAAAAGCAGTAGAGAACAGCATCTAGAAGAACAGAAAAAATAGTCGTGGACTCAGATCTGACTGTTTCCTCATTAACTTAATACAGATAAACCCAGAAATATTTTTTACACTGAGCTCTGGCTGAAAGTTTGTCTACTAACAGCTTGAAGTTTCTATCTTTATCAATACATACTGTGCTCAAAGCAACATGATTTCACACTTAATGCTGTTGAAAACTACTATTTACAAAGACTTGCAACTGTCAACTTCTCCTGCTGGTTTAGAAGGGCCCCAGAGCCATGTCAGAAAACTGACTTTTATCAGAGAGGTTTTTATGTCTGTTTTGTTGTTCTCTTTGTTAAGAAGAATGGAAACAAATACATGCCTAATACCACAGCCAGTGTAGTCTTTGGCTCAAATCACACTGAAGAAGATTCCTCTCAGTAGAAGGTAACCGAGGTGTCTCCTAGCTCATGCTGCACCCAGGTTTCCTTTCAACCCTCAGTAGGATGTAGACCATGGAGTGGGAAGACTAGTGAACAGACAGGTCTTACCCCAGGATGGCATCTTAACAAAACTAGGCATTAAAATGGAACCTGGAAAGCCAATTCATTTTAGTACAGCTTTGTGATTTGTTATCATTATTAAAGAATTAATTGAAAGCTGGAAATAATAAAGATCTTTCAGCGAATAAGCTATAAAAAGTAGTATCAGATACTTTTTATAGAGTTACTTTTAGAGTTACTTATAGAGATACTTTTTAGAGAGAGAGAGAATACATATTCAGAAACCCTATTAACTCTGTGTGTTACTAATCAAGGATAAGATTCAGGACCAAGGCTTGCTGCTGAGCCAATAACGACCTTGCATGCCATTACAACAGGAACAAGAAATCTGGTCAGCTATCTTTACTCCTTAGTACATGTTAGAAAATACAGTTTCACAATGTTGCACACCATCTGCTCATGTTAATGAAACTGAAAAACATGTCAGAACTTGCTGAGCATTCTGTTCAAGCAGCATATGTTGAAGCTCACAGGACAGCCAGGGGTGAACAACATATGTCCCAGAATCACAGAGGCTTTGGGACATGACATATGTCAATCAAAATGTAAAAGATTAAAACAAGGCTTAGCAAATTTGCACATGCCTTAAAATTACTTCAAAATATAGTGAGTAATTGCATTGTGCATCACTGACTTTGTATATTCTATTTCTTTTATATTATCCCTTCTTCTTCTGTCCTATTAAACTGTCTTTATTTCAACCCATGATTTTTCCTGTTTCTCTCCACTATCCCACTGGCATGGGGAGTGAGTGAACGGCTGTGTGGTAGTTCGCTGCCCACGAAATCAGAAGTCACTACTATCGCACCTGGTCTACTGAAGAATACATCCTATCATGCAGCCACACAAGTTGGAATAGAGAAAGAGAACACATAACTGGTTTAAAAATAATATACCAATATAAATTTGCAAATGCTGCACAGATAGATGAGGGGAGGGATGGGGTGGGGTGTGGGGGAGGGAATATGTCTCCTTCATTAATTTTAAATACAGCAACACATAAAAAAGAAATCAGCATATGGTTCAGCAAAGAAAGATAATGGTATCCTGACACTCATGCAATAAATGTCAGAGAAGCCTCATCTAATTTCATAATATTGTTCATCTCAGCACTGCAGAACACAGAACCATCACACTTCATAGACTTATGTAATGTACAAGAGCACAATTAGGAGGGCAGCTCTTTCTTTTTTTTTCCCATTTCCAACATGAAATATATCTCTCTATAAAAACATGAAAAAAGTCAAATCCCACGAAGTTACAATTCTCAGATGAAACCAAACTTCGAAAAACTGCTTTGAGATCTTCAGGAAGAAAATAGCAAAAAAAAAAAAAAACAAAAAAACACAAAATCCATAACAATTCTACTACTTTATCAGAAAGTGTGTTCAAAATATAAAAAGAAGTCAAATGCCTCTTTTGTGCTATGAATTAACGTTATATAAAGCTGTAATTTTCCAAACCTCATATAATCTACTGTCAAACTCTCCCATTCTGTGGTTACACTGGCATGATTTCACAGGTTATCACAGCTGAGGTTACACAGCTCTGTTTCTCCTACATTAAAAAAAAAACAACACAACCCAAACCAGAAACAAAAGCTGTCACAAAGGGTTTTAAAAGTGACTGTCGTCTGTCTGAAAATTTCTAAGGAAATCTTGTAGCTCTGAATGGATCAGAAAGAGAATTTGTGCCCAGCTTTAATAAGACATAGTCAGACAAGCACTGGGCTATGGAAGCACTGAGCTAGTGTGGCGCAATTACAGCACTGAAAACCAACACATTACAGAGAACATCTGACACTGGCAGATCTGGACCAGACTTGCTGAGATGGAAGTTCAAAATAAAGAGTTTCAACTTCATATTTTCCTCTTGATTTATCTCCCCAGTTCAGTTTACTTCACATATTACTGAAATTCAGTCTAAACTTGAATACACTGTCAGTCATCTCACCATTATGTTTTCCAGTATTAACTGACAAGGTAATTTGCTACAAAAATACCTGACACAGGCAAAAACAATATTTCTCTGACTTCAATTATAGCACACAACACTTTAGAGCATGTATATACCACCATTGTATGTAACTCATTCTTTCAGTGCCCATACTACAGTAAAGTGTCATGTTGCATTTGCAGTTTAAAAATGGTCATTTTCAGCAAGTTCCAGAAGCTACAGGATGGTGGGGCAGGTGACTGGATGGGGAGGAATTCAATGTTACCATGTTTTATTGAAGGTCTTGGACTTATGTGACTTTCCTTTAAGTAGTGTGTGTCCTCTAAAATGGGAGAAGAAAACCCTGAATTTAACAATAATAACAATAACAACAGCAATAACAATAACAACAGCAATAATAATAATAATAACAATAATAATAACCAAACCAAATAACACAACAAGAAAAAGAAAAAAAAGCCAAAAGATACTTGAGCAGGAACAAAACTCAAAGATTAAGTCCATCCATCAGAATAGATTTTGATAGGTGTTTTTGTCCCAGCACATGGTATAGGTTATAAAAAAAAAACAACATAGAAATCACCAAGCCTTTCAAATTACTTTAAACTATTCTGCAAGTTCCAATAATGTTCTGAAAATGGATATGTTATCAAATGTTATTTTATACTTGAAAATGACTAGATATTTAATTTTTATACAGGTTTCCTCTAACCAAGAAAATTACTCAGGTTTTCAGGATACAAGAAACTAAAAGCATTTTAAATCCTGGATTGCCACTGAAAATTTTAATGAACCTGAGCTGGCACAGATCTCACAACCAAGACTTTATTATCTTTCTTCATTTTCAACATCCTTGTTCTATATAAGATATTGCTCTTTTTACCATGAAAATCTCATTTTTCCAAAGTAATTTTCTTCTTTTTCACTGTTATTTAACTAAGAATAAAATACATGTAGCGAAGGACCATTAATGTGCCATGCAATCCCTCTAGTCATATAGTCCTGAGACAAGAAAAATAATGGTTTCCTTATTTATAGCCTCCAATTTCACTCCATTTTTGTGTATTATATTCCCTATACACTTTTTTCCTACCCCTGAACATAACATGAATTGGTCTAAAGCCTCACTTGCAATAGTATCTCTAAGGGTACTAATCAGATATTTGTTGCAATAGTAAATATATTTAATTTACTGCACAAGCTATGTCATTTTAAGGGATTATATACATGTTTTTTTCTGTTTAAAGTTTTCCTACTTCCATTTTTAAGCAGAACACTTTCTCAGTCATAAGATCAAGGTACAGCGTTTTTCTTCCACCATTGTCACCTCAACTTACTAAAGCTTTCCAGGTCTGATTGCATAACTGGTTAGAAAAACAGATGGGTCCACATTTAGAAATAGTGATCAAAAGATGTATATTTAGACACGTCATTCATTATGCAAAAGGCATACTTCCTCCACTTGAAAGTGTATTCAGTAACATGCTTTCCCAAAAATACAAAAACATGAGAAGCAGAATGAAGCATCTATAGAGGCATTTTTATCAAGCCAAACAGACTGGTTTGTTTTTTCTTTTTTTTCCCCCTCAAAGTAAATTAAGATACATTATATTACCAGGGGAAAAGATGAAGACAGAGGACACACCTTCCATATCCCTATTCGTAGTCATGGTAGCTCTCTTCTGCAGGAGTCTGCAAAAGCAAATGTCTGTCTAGAATGGGACACTACTGACCTCATGGCTGTGAAACACACAAGAATTTTGCCCTACCCCAGTCAAAAACCAGCACCAGAAATATGGGAGACAGCTGCTTGAAGGACTGATTCCCAGAAGTTTAAGCCTCTATGGGCTTTACTTTCTTGTCAGATGTCCTTATGGAGTAAGCCAGCCATTTTACAGCTCACTGCACAAGGGAGAAGTCCTTCAAAACCTTAATTCAGGCTTTCCCCATGGAAGAGCTGAGATTAATGTCTTAACTTCTTGGAGGATCTTAAGACTATTCAGACTGATTGTTAGTGATCACTGTGAAAAGTAAATATGTTGATTTAAAATGTGCTTGATAAAGCTCAATAAGGTAAGTAGTGGGATGTCAGAAATAAAATGTAAATTATCCAATTTTGAAGGTGATTTCTTTTGCTGGGGTTCTGGTAAAAAAAAATGTTGAACTGCATGAGAGAAATCAAGAATAAAAAAGCATAATTAGATATAATTAAGATATAATTATCTTAGCAATGTATTCTGGATTGTAATATACAATATTTTCAGAATGGTGTAACACACAGGCCAGGATCAATAGACACTCAAGGAGAAATATTTTTAAGACGTATCTCCAAAACACTACCAATTGATATGAAACAGCTAAAATGAATAGTTTCAGTAATGTTTCTATTTTTCACTTGCTTTAGTGCACTTTCTATGAAAGCTTCTCAAAGTATTTTACCAAGATATATTTAATTTTTGAAGTGTTCTTCCCTCATCATGTTGGTGCTACTGACCAATAAAGAATAATTGCTAGAAACTAAAATAAACTCCCATACTCTGAGGCTTTCAATCAAAACACAAGCACATGTGGGTGATTACCAACTCAGCTCGGCCTCATGCTTTTATACCACAATAATTTTGCTGAGACCACAAGTTTCCTCTTAGAGTTAGAGCATCTGATTTTATTTTTCATTTCCTAAAATTATATAAAAAAATACATCTTTCATATATAATCCATAGTTAAACCCTTTTTTAGGCTTCGATTTTAGTCTATTTTAATAGTTATCTTTTTCCATTTTTAGCAAAATAACAATTCATGGTAAACATATTTTTATTAAATGTTCCAGTATTACCTACCAATATGCAATATTGAAGCAGGGACACATAACCAATCTGTCCCCATCCAGTAAACAGTCTTTGAGAAAAACCTAGAACTTCCACAGGTAAAGATTCAGCTCCAATTCCATTTAAGGTCCATCATCCCCTCTGAGAACAGGCTTTAAGTATGAGCACTTTTGCTATTTGCACCTAATATACCTGCAGGACTTCTGACCCTCCTTCAAGGCTGGGTTCACTGACTGTAAGTAAAACCCCCCAAAACCTGCATATGTTCAGTTATGTTCAGTCAAAGGCCATTTTCAGAAAAATGCTGGACTCTGTGCACACATACAGATCTGTCAGATTCTACAGGTTTAGATTGTTGTTTGGTGGGCTTTTTAACATTTTCAGCATCTCCCCTAAAAACCATTCAACATTTCTCAGAAAACTACAAAGCAGCTAGTGTATGTTAGTAAGAAATAATGTTGGCTATTATAAGAATTCTGTGGAGACCTACACAAGAAAAACAAAGTCCCAATGGGGTGTGTGGCACACTGTGACTTTGAAGAGCATGGGCTGCAACATTCTGCTTCTACAAAACAATAGTGCCAGCAAAGTTATATACAGTTGGCCTCAAACTATTATTGATTCTGCTTGGGAACCTAGTATACTTCTGTTCATCCTCTTCACAAAACAGAGCAAAAATATTTGGTAGAAGGCAGCACGTTAATTGTTATTTCTCTTCCATTCCTCTGCACTGGCAGTTACACAATGAAATTGACAGCACTTCAATAAAATCCACCACAATAAACACACGTTGTATTTACATATTAGTCTGGTATGCCAGTATAACCAAATGAAGACATCCTGTTCCTCATCTACATTCTGTTCCTCATTCATCTATAAATTAAGCTATTCTCAGTGGTAGCTAACGGGGACACACACATATTGTCCTGTACAACATAATTAGATTTTACTTTATTTTTGCTTCCCTACAAAGCTGAAGCTAGATGCAGAAACTCATTGAGAAATCTAATTTAAGCCATTCTTGAGGAAAATTATTTCTTTGTATCTCATTCTTTCTCAATATACAGAGGTGTTTTTTTTTTGGGGGGGGGGTGGGTTTGTTTTTACCTCTTTCAAACTGGAATTAGGAGAAAAGATATTAAACACTGAATTTAAATAAAAACACAACAAAACACATTCAAAAGGAAATATAAATATTCATATCATTACAACAAGAAACAAATTTTATTTACCTGGAGACAAGAATCTATCACATTTTCTGTTGACACCATTTACTTTGGCAAATACTGACTGAGTAGGAGAAAAACCTTCCAAAATCTAATTTCTCTAAGGAAATTCTCCTTAGAAAGACGTGCTTTTTCATCTGGTCAAGAACATTCTGGTCAAGAACAGGGAAAGAAATTCTTAAACTGTTCCACCTGGGAATGAAAGTTTCATCACATCTCAGGTGAGGGTTGTAATCACACGTCCAGTAGGAATTCTTCAAAGATAATTCCTCAAGCATAATTAGTAGAATAACCCTGCTGTTTATTAAATAATAAATGGTTTAAGAAAAGAAGCATCACTAAAAAATCCAAGTTGTAGTAACGGTTAGCATGATCATGTCAATAATGACCACTTTGTTGGTCCACACAAATGGAGCAGCTATAAATGGAAACACTGAGAGAAAGCATTTCAAGGATATCAGTAATTTTGTATTAAAGCCACTTGTCAGAGGCTTGAAAGGCTCTGTGAAGTCTTCAGCATGACTGTGCAGATGATTTTAAGTTATTTTTTGAATCATATCAAAAAGATATCACGGTAGCTAGTAACCATCAGGACTAAAGATGCTATTAAAAAAATTGAAGAAATATTACTATGGTAAAGCTAGAAAGTGTTTGCCTTTTAAAAAGTTAAGTGTTCACTGTTACTGATGACATTGATCACTACATATGTGTCCCTGCTAACATCAACTTAAGAACAATGGCATTTCAATAACACCTTCCCTTTTCACCAACAGCATGAACTTACACAGCCTGATAAAAAGATGGTAATTTTTCCTTATAGAATGTTCTTTTATTTTAGATAAAGCAGCTGGCAAAGACATAAAAGATGGATTTCTAATGCTGACCTCCTAAAAATTAGGAATCTAAGCATGCAACTGTAATTCTTACGGTATGGAAATTAAGCAGGTCTTACAAATGTCAGTTGCTGGCTGTTTCAATGTTTGTGATTGTCTATATAATAATGCAATACCATGTACTCAAATACTCAAAACATCTAAACTACTGTTTCTTTTACTGAGGTCTGCGACCATCTTTTGCTCATTTCCTTGATGTCAGGAACGGAGCTGACACCAATTCAGTTCACAAAATTTGAGAGACTGCACTTTGACAAAGGTTGGGAAGAATTTAATGCAATAGGGATATCTTGTGTTCCTTACCTACCCCTAGCAAGAAGTATTTTAAATCAAATCTGGCTGAGCGTTTATGTCAAACCCCATTTGCACCTTTTACACAATAAGGAAAGACATTCAGAAAAATCTATTTCAACCTGTGAAGCACCATTCACTGCATTCAATAGTGTTAAAAATAAACATGAGTGATGAAGACATTGGGTGACGTTTCTGTGTTTCCATAGTTACTTTATGTTTTGGGGTTTGGGTGTTTTTTTTTCTGACCAATGATACAGCCATGTAAAAAGACATATTGACTATCAGGGAAAGAAGTAGCTCATCTGACTGCATTTTTTCCTACTATTAGTCATGCTTGTTAAAGGCAATAATAGTAACACACTCATAGTTCTTTACAAGAACTTCCAAAATAACCATCAGCTGGGAGCAAATCTCTTCACGCAAATCCTTGCCTTTTCCTGTGCTGAGGCAAGTAACAGTGGGCAACAGGCAGGCCCAGAAAAGGAGTGTGAATCCAGCACAACATATACTTTGTAATTTATGTGACATTCCTAATTTCTGCTGTTTCCTAGAACAATTCTTATTTTGAGACTTAGGGTGGTTTGGGGAAACAATGAAATTCCTGCCCCTTGCTCTGCTATCCACTCTTATTATTGTCTTGTGTGTCCAACAGAGTATATAGAAGCAGTTGAGCATCACTTACTTGTCATCACTCTCTTTCACTCTGTATTTCAGGTATGGTGGCCAGGTAGCCTTCACTCACTAGTGGTTTAAGACAGGCCATTCCAGTTTGCTCAAGTAGAGAAGTGCTCAGAGAAACCACAGCTCATAACTTTGTAAAGAATCTGTGTGTGACTATGTGAGCACTTCCCAGATATTTGGGAGGCAAGGTTCAAGACTTTAGCTTTAGTTGTTAACCCAAAGTGGTACTGATAATTTCTGGATTATGGATAGCCTTTTGGTAGCAACAAACAAGCCTGTTCATTTTTGCAATGCAGTAAATCAGCTGAAGGGAGACCCCAAAAGAATCTCTTGTTTGTTGTGTCAGCTTGAGCTTGCCACCCTCCAGCTGAAACATGTCTGACAGTACAAAAGTGGGCATGACAAGGGTGGGAGATCAAGAGATGCTGAATCATGGACTTCAAACCTGACCATGCAAAATGATTATGCTCTTTGTTATACAGTAATATTTCATTTTAGATAGTAATGCAACATGGTGTTGATGTGCTAAGCTTTATCCCCAGCCCTAAAAATAGGAAGTCACTGATCTCTGCTTCCTGCAGTAGCAGTAGCTTGTACCCTTAGCTACCACACTCAACACAGTGAATCCTACATTGTCTGATTCATGTCACTGCATTTCACATGCAGAATCGTTGTTACAAACACTTAAAAAATTAGAACAGATAGTGGACAAAATATTTTTTTGTAAACTGAGAAAAATGCTGTGGAGAAATAACTTAGATGCAAGAGATAGGACTTCTGTTGTCACTTTTTTCCAGAATGTAACATGACATCAAAGAGGCAGAAAACCAAATTCCACTGGAATATAACACTAATTAACTAATTAGCTTACCGTGAATTATTCAGCATATTTTAGACAAATACTGTGAAGGCTCCTAAAACCGCTTAATATATTACACAAGGATGCTTTACTGTGCCATTTCCTACTCTGTTTAGAAAAGGCAGCAGGACACCATATTAGCATGAAATTATCTGACACAACATCTTTTGATTATTTTGGTTGCAGCTGCTTACAAGCATTGCAAAGCAGGCATATTCTTACTGAATTTTGCAACAGGGAAATAGTTATTTTAATTGCATGCTCATAAGTTTTAAAAAATTTCCTCTCTGTTTTTTCACGTTTCATTCCCAACTATATCCATATCACAGAATCAGGATCAGGATGAAAGGGATTAGATGATGTTGTCAGTCACTTGGTCTGCTAACAGGGTGACATCAGCCACAAATCTAACCTACTTAATGTTCCTTAACAGAAACAAAGAAATTATGTGCATCAAGTCATAGTAAAAGATTCTACCCCTCTGCAAATCAACCAGTGTAGCTGGCCATTATACAAAAGCTTCAAAGATTAGTGAATTAATGTGTACTATTATTATGCTTCTCAACTAATTGAGATACATGGATTAACCTGGTGGGGAATGGTGTGCTATGAACAGAATGAAAAATTACCCCCTGAAAAACATGGCAGTTTCTTTTCTGAATTAGGTTGCTGTTAACCCAACAGTTCTGTTGTTAGTATAGCTTTGGGAACACCCTCCTGTTCTGGCAACACAACCTGTTTGATTCAATCAATAGCAGTCTACACAGTTCCTGTTTGTCATCCTTTGTATCAGAGGAAACTTTAATTTTCTGCTCCATTTGAAAAGGAGATAATGGCCTCACTATGTGCTGCTTTTTTTGGATGAAACTTCCTTTTCACACCTAGGAAAAAAAGCAGTCTTTTAAAATCTTGACCAGTAAAGTTTCAGGTAAGATGTAAATGCTAAACATAACGAGGCATATCATGATAAAAATGAAACAATACGGTATTTGAAAATAGATGGCAATCAAAGAGAATTGTTGAAAATGGTCCATGTACTTTAATTTTAATTTAGGCATAATTTGTTTGGCTCCATAAGTACATTTTTTCAATAAGGTTTTTAAATTGAAATATGTCTGCTAGGGGAGTTTATATCTATGCACACTTCAAAGATTATCATGCTTTAAAAAAATTAATACAAGTTATAATAATCTACCTATAAACAGCTGATAAAGTCCAGCATTTCCATGTTCTAGATTGATCCTTTATTCATGAAGATATAGCTTGAAATCACATACACACACCACAAGCTCCCGCACAAATACATAAATGAAAATGCAAGACAAAATATGGAGATACAACAGAGATATCCCATGTTCTACTGCATTTGTTATAGAAGTGAGTCTGTTAATGAGTTGCTCTTTATGATTATTGCTGATATGCCATTACACACATGTATGAGCCAAGAAGCCATTTAGCCACATCAGCAGATGGCAGTGGGTCCTGGGTTCAGTTGTAACACTCAGTTTTCTCCATCTTTGTAGCTGGTGCAGTGCTGTGTTTTTGACCCTAGTGTAGCAACAGTGCTGATAACACACCAACTTTTTTTAGTTGTTGCCAAGTAGCATTTACTCCGATCAAGGATTTTTTTTAATCTCATGCTCCACCAGGGAGGAGGAGCGCAGGAAGCCGTGAGGAAACAGAGACAGGACATCTGATCCAAACCCGAACTAGCCAAAGTGATATTCCATATCACAGCATGTCACGCCCAGTATATAAACTGGGGGGAGTCACCTGGAAGGCCCAGATGGCTGCTCGGATAGGGCTGGGTATTGGTCGGCATGTGGTGAGTGGTTGCATTCTGCACCACTTGAGTTTATTGTTCTCTTTTCTTTTTCCCCTTTTAATTTTATATTCTCTCCCCTTGTTATTTCCCTTATCATTATTATTTTTGGTGGTAGCAGCAGTGGTTTTTGTTATACCTTAGATACTGGACTATTCTTATCTCACCCTGTGGGAGTTACATTCTTTTGATTCTCCTCCCCATCCCTCTGGGAGCTGGGGTGGGTGGAAAGATGGAGAGTGAGTGGCTGCATTGTTCTGAGTTACTGTCTGCACTTAAACCACAACACAGTGCTAGCAGTAAAGCCTGCCTTTGCACTGGACTTCCACAACACCAGTACAGTGCCATATTAATGGCTTCCAGATGGGAAATGATTCATATTCCACTGGAAAGCCAGGAGACATGGCACATATCTGTAAGCCTGAAAAGGCAAATGCTCTCTAGTTCTTACAATCTCTCTGTAGTGAAGAATATGTCAAACTATCTTTCACTGATATTTTCAAGATAGAGGAGTTCTGATAATAGCTGAAATGAAAGATTTTTATATATATATATATTTTTCCCCCTATTACACTTGGGCAATTACAAAAGCTTTTAGAGTTCTTATCCTCAAAGCACATATGTTACACTGTGAACCAGTAGCTGCTAACCACCAAGTCTTAAAGCATATATAGTCCAATAATTACTAGCAAGATGAAGTAGCAGTGGAAGAAAAGGCAGGACAATCAAGATAATGATTAATATCTTACTTATTTGGAAGCAAAGTCCATAAAGAATGAAGCATTTGAAATTGTCTATAGAGGAAAAGTGTTACTGTGTTTTTCTGCAACATCCAAATAAAACCAATTTGTGCCTTTGAATGGTTCCAGCCCCAGGTATACATGTCCAAAGTCTGTCTGCCTAAACAAATATTGATTCTGTGCTTTACATTAAAAGTTATTTGGAGCAGAGACTCCGCAAAGAACAGTGCATTCACAATCCCCAGCAAGAGGGAGTGTAGAATAATTACATCCTCTTTCCTAGCACAACATTATATCTTTTTCACCAAACATAACTGCTTGAAGGTCTTTCTCAGCCTGTTATTGAATTAGAACTTCTAACCAAGGAATCACAAATGAGTTTGTGCAAATAGCTTTGCCATGCTTCTTTCTTCCAGGATGCAGAGAAGGTATTTTAGAATCAAATTATCCTATAGACTTTCCCTGGGAAAGCAAAAGGGATGCGATTTTACACACCCCTTTGTAGAAGCAGCAACAACTGGCTTAGCTACAGCCGCAATGTGAGCACCATGACAAAGTTACAATGTGAAATGACTGGGAAGGTGGATAAGCAACATTATAACTGCGGCTGTTTTACTTTTGCAGCTGAAATGTTTTTGGTCCCAAATAGTAGGAAGCAGGGGAGGGAAGGGAAAGGTTAGGAAGCAAGAGTAAAATTAAGTCAGAAGGCTTGGTAGCATTCAGGTCTCCATTAATTCTACCTTCATTAAATTACCTGAAGACATGCATCATCTTTCCTGTTGGGGATATAGAAACCAGAAAATATGAGCTCCTCTTCAGCTAGAAAAACTAAGCAAACAAGCATTAGAACAAAGAATATAATTCTACTTTTTTAGATTTTCAAACTATTAACAATATTCTTGCTGTTTGTTGAGATCAGTCAGTAGGAATAATGAGCTTTCTGTGAACATGAGGTTATTTTGTGTTATTTAGTTAGTATATTCCTTCACAAAAAAATGAGGGCTGTACTTCCACATGGATGCTGTTGAAATGTCAATTAGTTCTAATTACATAACACTTGGATGATTAAATTTTTATTTGTCCCTCTGTTCTCTGAATCGTCCTTCAACAGCTTTTACCAGCAACTGTCTGGCATCTTCGAGCAAAATTAAATGTACCTTACAAAGAAGTTGCCTGCAAGTCCTAGAGACAAATGAAAAAAGAAAAGAAAGAAATTTACATAAAAAACATTGAATTTCTTTATAACATTCACTGTTGAATATCATGCTAGTCTATTGATAAGTAACTGTGGGATTCAGTAAAACGTCATATAACCCGCTTGGTCGTTTTTTGTTAAGAAAAAGATTTGATATATTTAGAGGTTTTAAAGTCACTATTTCAATGGCTGAATTGCCTAATCTTTTCATGTAATTTTGTGGAAGAAAAATGAACCTCCTGGTGAGTTATATTAAATGAAAATGCCAAATGAAACGTCACCAAAAACAGAATCTGTCTTACAGTCTTTTTGCTGAAGCTAGTGTGCTATGGAGGCTGCAATGTAAAACTTGAAAAATGAAGAAAGTAAAGAAAAACAAAGGTAAACAGACATACTATTTTTTAAATATGGCTGAAAGCAACTCATCAAGACATGAAATCCCAGCTGAGAAAGCTTTTCTTGATTTACTGAATTTGCGTATCTGTCACATTTAAGCTTCCTAAAGCTCCCTAAGTAAAATAGTGTTCAATTTTGCTACATGGAAAGGCATGGCAGCTTTCAAAAATTAAATTGTCACTATGTTTCTGTTCAGTTTCTCCCTTAATGATTGAATAGTCAAATTATAACCTCACTGTTATGATGGGGTTGGGGGGGGGGGGGTAGGTGGAGAGGGGTAGGGAAGGGAGAAAGGATAATAAAAATTACATAAATAAATGAATCTCTTTGTAGTAGCTGCTACATTTGATTTCACTATTTAATAAAGTAGTTTTTCCAGGATAAGACGGGTAGTTTTAAAGTTATTTTCCCTAAAAATGGATGCCATATATTCAGTGAATCAGGTCAAGATCTATTTTGGCAGCCTATTACAAATTGCTGGCTTTAAATGCATTCTAAAAAGGTATTTTCAAATGTTAATAGTAAAATCACTAGCTTCTATTTTCTCCTCACTGCAAAAATGAAGGATTAGAGTGCTTAAAAAAGGAAAGTAAAATGTCTTTAGCTTGAATAGAATCTGATCTTCAGTGGAATTAACCTTCTCAGGGACAGCATTCACTTCTGTCCCAAAGCCATTATGACTTCAAGATTCACACCAGGACTACATGAAAGGGCAGTGGCAACAAAAGCTTAGTAGATGCAAAAAAGTACCTACACAACATAAAGCACCAAAAGAAACCAGAGAAGATTAAGCAAAAGGTCGATCCTCCAACAAAATGGTCTTCAGAAGAGCGCACAGCAACATCAATTGTTCCCAAGAGGTTCAGCGATGAATAATGGAAAATAAACCTACTTGGCTTGTGAAAGCACACTAAACTTTATAAATCACAGTATACCCTGGCTGATAGTAATTACTGTGACTTTTCTCATTGCACCTTTAATAAAGTTTTAGAATACAAAACCCCTCAGTCATTTGAGAATTTCCATCATGTAGTCAATGAACACTACATGATTAGCATGTCACAAACAGATTTTTCACAAGATCAAGCAGAACTTCCCATGTTCAGTTAGTATGGGTTAGGCAATTCTCAGCTGGCAGAATCCCTTTGTCTAGTGTTCTGCTAACTTTTAATTCCTGGATTTCTTGCTCAGGTGGCTGCTATATTGCCTGACTACTTGGCACATCACCAGGCCATCCTAGCTGTCACTGGGTATATTAATGAAAATGACATTGTGATGTGACAAAACTGTTGCTCTTTGTCTTACAGTATAATCAACCAGGGTGAGAAATATGGTGCAGGTGCTCCTTCTTCCACCTTCAGTAGCAGTGCTGGGAATCTTTTTCTACATTATAAAACAATAAACAGATGAAATTTGTATTCATCCATAGGATACAAACCTCAAACAGATTCAAGGAGACAGCAGATTCATTTCTCACCTGGCACTAAGAAGAATCACAAGTTACTGTATCTTCATAGAAGTCAGAAAAGAAACAACTATGACAACTCAAGGAAAAAAAAAGTCCCCTATATTTACAGTACAATCAAAATGAGAATGGATGTTTCAAGAGTCTTAACAAAAGAGAAGGCATATGTGAAGACCTGTGGCTGCCCAGTGAAAACAGTGAAAATCTGAGAATGGTCCTAAGAAATACCAGCCAACTATTATGTGAATGGGCAGGCCATAATTACCAAAAAGTGGTTTCTGCCATGCTTTTGGTCCCAGCTATGTTCCACTGAAGACAGAAAAAGCGGAACCCCACAGAGCAGTGCTTTTGGGTGAGGTAGTCCCAGGACCTTTAAGACAAATAAACAAAAAAAAAAAAAAAAAAGAGGATACTGCCTCCCTTAAGGATCACCAATGTACACTTGAAAAGTATTCCTGATGTATTGCACTAGGATAAGTGTGAAAGAAACTCTGAAAATCAAAGTTCTACAGGAAAGATTGAGGAGGCAAGGGAAGGTATGCTTTTCAATATGTAACAAGCCCTTCAATAAATTTCAAGGGCCTGGGCCATTCTTCACATGTATCCAAACCACATATTCCCACACTCTAGCTTCTTGATTATAACTTTCACACTTTCTTAATGTTGAGTAGCTATTGCTTTAGGCAAAGAAGTACTTATCCTAAATTCACATCCTCAAGGAAGCAGTTAAAGGGAAAGAAATCATCTACATTTCTTTTTTAAATTTGAAGCCCTGTTTAGAGTAAACATCAGTTGTTTCATCAGCTGCTATTATGAGGAAGAACGTACTCCAAGTGCACAGATGTGGATCATGGAAACAAATTAGGCCTAAAAGATTTTTTTTTCTTCTTTTCATAAAGAGAGCTAAAAGGAACAAGACTGAATTACACACTGATTTTAATAACAAAAAAATATTGGATGACATTTTTCACTTCACAAAGTGGAATTTCTTCCCAACTGTTATTATTTTAGTCTGTGGTTTTTAGAAAGCATTAACCCACTGATAACTCCTACGTCTTCAGGCTGGGTTAAAGTGTAAGGGAACATAAACATTACTTGATTGGATGTGCAGTACTACCATCCCCTTCTCTGTCTGAGGAATTTAAAAATACTGAAATTCTCAAAAGTATATTCTTTAGATAATTTGGTTTGCCATCTTTGTTTTTACCTGAACTCTATGGAGTAAAAGGAAATGCTATAAATAGTCTTAAAAGCTTATATATTTTGGTAGCTGAATGTCCTGTTTCTAAGCTAATCATTCTTTTCTGAACAAGCTCAAGGTACTGCTTTTATTCTGAGAAAACAGAAATTACTATTTTCTGCATGTAGCAAACAAGTATTTTTAGCAGGTGTCACAGATGTAAAAAACCTACCCAAATCAGAAACTCAAAATAGATGAAGCAGTAAAACAGCTACCACTGGGGGCTTCTGCCACATTTTCCCCAGGGGAAGGGCTTTGGAAGCTGAGGTACATGACAAAAGACCCCTTGGAGTTTTTAGAATTGCACCAGAGACAGAGGAGTAGCATTCCTGGTGAAAACACAATGTCTGCCCATCCTTGCCAGCAAGTTGATCAATACAAAAGAGTGCTTCCCCATTAGAAGACACAACTATGCCTAAAGAAAGTTGATTCTTTGTATTACTTTGTTTTTCTTTTTTGATTAGGAAGTTTTGGCCAATCCTTCACTCCTTTTTCCCCTACAATCAGCCAATTGTTTAGCTGTGTCAGCGATCCCAAAAATAATAGAAACCTGAAGGTGCTAATTAGCTTAAAACCCACAAGCTTGCCACTTCTTCTAATTTACTTGGGTTCTTTTCTCTCTGGGGCTCAGTGGTTTTCTACATATCAAACAACCCACAAGCTTGCCACTTCTTCTAATCTACTTGGGTTCTTTTCTCTCTGGGGCTCAGTGGTTTTGTACATATCAAACAATAAGGCATTTCTCAGGGGCAGGAAAACTTACAGATACCACTCCTATCCATGTGAAATCTGCATGAGAGGTTTATCTCTGAACAATATTTGAAAAGGGGAACAAACTCATAAAAAATCTGATTAATATCAGAGCATGAAAGTAAAGCAATGAATTAGGGTAACAATGTTTCTACTAGTCAATATTTGTTACAATTTTCAGTCTGCACCTCTGCAAGTTCTATACTTTCCTTCACCTTTGTATAGGGATTGTACCGCTGTAAGCATTTTACTCACTGCAGGTCAAGAAGACACTTTATATGACATTAAAAAAAAACCCAACAAACCAACCCTGCTTTTGGCTGAACTCTGAACCTTAGATAAAGGTCTCATTTAAGTATTTTTCCCTCTAAATCTTTAAAATTGGAATACTTTTTTAAGAGGTAGCAACTCCCAATAACATGTCTTCCATTTCCCTGGCAATCTCCTTCCTGCCCCTGTTCTCTCCACCCACCAAAGGCAAAGCACTGTTCTGCTGAGAAGTGCTTTAACAACAGCTTTCGCCATTTTCAGAAGCATCTGTATTTTCCTTGATTTCCTCCTTTTTTTTTCTTTTTTTTTTTGTTTGTTTGTTTTTTGAGGTGTGTGGGGGAGGTTGTTTGGTTTTTGTTTGTTTGCTTTGGGGGTTTTGTTTGTTTCATTTGTTTTGTTTCTGGTTTTGGTATTTTTTTACAAACCATTTCAGAAATATGCACTAAACAGGGAACAAAACCAATGTTACTTTGAAAGACAAATATTGTTATACATTCTCGTATTTTTCCCTATGGAATATATATACACACATTAGAATAATAAACATACATAAGTAAACATTTGTATATAAAATGTAGGGTGTTGTTTTGTTTTTTTTTTTTAGCTAGGGAATTAAGTTGCTAACAAAATCATTTATGAACTGCTATAATAAACAGTATTTGGCAAACAAAATAATTTGAACTAGACTTGGACAATTTGCACAACTTTTAAAAATTCGAATTTAAATTTGTCCCAGTTTCTGCAAGTCCTTTTGAGAAAAGTGAAATCAGTGGAGCTCTTATCAGTTCGAGTTCAGAGCTTTTCTGATTCCTGTGTAATGAAACGTAGCTATGTTTACCTAAGTTATGAGGAAAAATTCCAGTATGAACTACTGTAAGCTTATGAAGCCCCTGTTAAGAAAGAAGTGAAAATATAGAAAATCATACATATTTACAAATAAACATACAAATCTTTAAACATTCACCCTAACAAAAACAAAGCTTTTTAACTTACGAGCCTGAAGCATATTGGCAAAGCTACTGCAGATCAGTAACATTAATCTTTTTTTCCCAACAGGGTTCCTTTTTAAATAAAGAATCAGTTTGGCAGTGCAATTCAATTGCAGTGTTCTAAGCCCAGAATATTTACAATATGCTATTTTACTGCAGAAGTAGAGATTGAAAACTGTGCTACTTCCACAACTTAAATAGAATACTTACAACCCCAGTTAAACTTGCTATTGCACATAACTATTAATCCAAACTTAAAAAGCAAAATAATATTGAAACACAAGAAAAAAAATAGCTGCAAACAATTAACACGCTGGTGAACAATCTCTGTCCTTCCCTTACCTCAAACACATACTGAGAACCTGCAAAACTTGATAGTGAGAATCATTCCACTGCTCGATAAATCAAGCACTTAAGAACCACTGCATCACCTTCTGAAAAGCTCCATCATAGTCGTCTGAAGTACTGTACAATATCCACTGAGTCCACAAGTAAAATAAAAAATTATTTTTTCCTTATAGGTTGAGGACATCTTGTGTGTTATGTGGACTTTAGGGTGCTGAAGTCAGAGGCCAGGAGACTTCAAAACAAGGCAAGTGAGGAACAGGAGGAGTCCAGGAGAACAGAGCCAAGCACAGGTCACCCTAGAAACATTTCTTTGGTCTTACTGACCATGCAAAGCAGATCTGATTGTCTTCTGTCAGACCTAGGATAGGCTGTCTGCATGCTCTTTCTATTAGCACCTTCAGGTGGTACCAAACACTTTAGACAAGAAACAGATGTAAAAGACAAGCCATCCATTGAAAAAAAAAAAAAAAAAGGAAAAAAAAACAACCCAACCCCAAACAAACAAACAAACAAACAAAAAAACCCAACCAAACAAAAAACAAACCACAAAGAAAAAAAAAAACAACACAAAACTTGAGAAGTCAGGAACTACATCCAACTGTGGGTGCTATGTTTTAGGCGAATGAAAAACAAGAACATGATTATAAATCAGGCCAAAGGAAGGCAGATTTTAGGTAGAGTTGACAAGTGTGATGCAAGACTGCGCACTTCCTCAGGAGTGGGAATTAAGTTAGTTAAGCCAGAAGAAAGAAGATGCACAAATGCAGCAGCTAAGCAGCCCAGAACACCAGCTTTTTGATAAGGATGGCACATTATTACCACTAAAAAGTGTGGCTAAAGTGGTGTTCAACAGCACAAACAGCTCTGACAAACAACTTTTAAAGCAGATTCAGAAGCGCAACACAAAATTATTTGTACAGAAGCCTCTCTTAATCAGCGTTGCTCCAGAATATAGTCCTTTCCCCAGGTTAGCTATCTATCCAGCCACTTTCATTGCATTTGTGAAGACAAACTCTAGACCAGCTCCTATGAAAAAGGATTTTCTGTCACCTTTGAGGCTGCTATGACTGTTTCTTGGATGCTGTCAGTGAAAGGTGAGCTGCTTCAAGAAAAACTACCTTTAACCAAATCACATTAAAGTACCTGCAGATACCATAGATTAATGTCTTGGTAGTCTGTAGTGATTCTCTTATGTTTCAAACCCATTCTGAACAACCAAAGAGCTGTTCCTTAGATATATTTATTTAGTATTTCATGTTTACAGCTATGTTATGGAAAGTGGCACTACCTAATGTAAAATCCACAGGATATTTCTACATTTAATTACTGTTTTTCTAAACCTTCTGTGAGTGCACTTATGCAAATAACACTCTATGTAAGCGAACTTTTCAATTCAGCAAAACAGAGGCATGTGCTAGCTACTGAAATTATTAAGCTGAGTTAGCATCTAGAGGTGGGCAGGCTCTCACTGTGAGATAAGAACATTCAGTTTGCAGAAAGCACTTTGAAAGTCCTGTTTTCTTAGTTATGGAAATTTTCTGGATTTGTTGCTTTCTTTAATTGGAAAAGAAAAGGTCATTATATCTTAAATCTTTTTTTCAGGAAAAAGTGTAAGGGTAACCTGTCCTTTCAAACTTGTTTCTTCCTTTAAATCTATTTGTTTCTCCAAAGTTGCAATATCCTATCTCAAATCTTGTTGATGATGACATCAGTTTGGCTTAGCAAATACAATATTACCATTACTTTGACTTTCAGGAGCAATATTCCTCTTTTCTTCCAATTAAAAACCTCAAAAATGTCAGGTACACTATAGATTTTTTTTATACACCTAAATAGAACCAGAAATATACACAAAGTAACTTTTTATGAAGTGCATTAAAGTTGCAGTCGGAATGTCAAAAGACCAATAATTAAGACTACTGATGTAGTTGGTAGTCGACTTCTATTTTTCAATCTAAAAATAAAGATAGCCTCATCAAATAAAATGTAAAATTTCTGGTTATGGGTAGCTGGTGTAGATCCTTTCCTTCAAATACTGATTCTCCCATTTCCTTCTTTTTTTCATTGAAAAGCACCTATTACCTGTATGTCACAGTTCAATTAAATGATCTACACCTGCTACACTCGTGCCTTAGGAAACACGTAGATTCCAATTTTAGTGATAAGACAGGATAGTCAAGTTTTAGCTGGCCCCTGAACGAGAAAAACAGCTTCGACTTTGAGGTCCTTCTAAGGTTTATCACAGCTAATAGGGATGAAGCACCACCAGGACAACCTTTATTTCCCCTCCCAGTACATTAGAAAAAGAAAACATCCTCATGGACTGATTTCATTCTGTTGCAAAAGAGAATTTACATTATCAAAGTGGATGTCTTTGTTACCTTTACTGTTGTGGTTGATCCAGATTATATGGTTTATTTACAGCCAAGATAACACTGAAGAAAACTTTTTGTTAACTACAACTTAAAAAAAAAAGCCCTCTGTTTTTTCTAGGTGTTTATGAAAAAAAAAAGAATGAGCTTAATTAAAGTTCTATCATTTTCTAGCAGAAACACAATATAATTCAGTCTCATTCAATGTTATTTGAGATGGAAGGAAAATGAGTATTAGGAGAACTGAAATATGTTAAAACTTACAGCTTCTACAGTTAGCAACAAACTAAAAAACAGAACAAAAAAAAAAAAAAAGAAGAAGCTACAGGTTCTTGGAAGTGCTGAAGAGCAGTACTTAAAGCATGCAAGTTAGGCATGATCCTGTTATCTTCGCAAATTAGCTGTCAGTCTTTACCACAAGCTGTAAGAAGTAATTTGCTTCCACAACTGCTATTGAGTTAGTCTGTCTGCATCTTAAAAAAAGAAGAAATTCGTAAGTCATCATTCCCAGCATGCACGTATCAATACATACTAGATAAGTACTCATTTATTTTGCATTTTGGAAAGAGATTATTTTGAACTGATTAGATAGCCTGCTACTTAGATTCAATAAATCTCAGGCTGAACTTTCTTTAGCGAAAAGTTGAATTTAAAGTTGGCTTTGGACCAGATGACCTCTGGAGAGTTCATCCAACTGAAATTATTCTACAATTTAAATAATTGTTCTTTTTATTTCTCGCTTAAGTCAGCCTGAGAATGATTAATTGAAGAATTTCTTCTGAGATCAGTGTTACCATTTATCCAGGCTACCTATTTAAAATATTACTGATGAAAAAAAATACTCCAAGGCTTTTTTCTAGCACTAAGAGCAGTTTAGTAAGCCATTCCCAGACACTACAAAAGAAACAATAAGTTAATGCTAGAAAAAATAAAGATATGCTGAGACCACTTTCAGATACAGTCATGCATATTCCAGTGTAATCTGAATTACATAGAACCCTCATGGATTTGTAAATACTTGAAAAAAAAAATAAAATTATGTTCACTTCTGACATCTATATGAAGCATTTTAATTGACATGATCTGATAAAGAACCACATTTTAAGCGTAAATCCTTCAGTATTAGACTAGTAAAACGTCTAAAGAAAAATTTAGAACCTCTAGACTGAAGCTTATTTACATATTTACTTCTTACAACAAAAATAATATTGAATTTACCTAGCCTCCTTTATGGATTAAAAACAAAAGCAGCCAAAATATTTTTATGCAATTTGGTGAAAAAAACAAAGCTTGAAAAATAGGTTCTCAGGGTAGAAATGGGATGTGTGGAGTGTTTTACTAAATATAGTTTTCTTTATTAGAACTCAAGATTTATTTTTTTTTAAGCTTTCTAGAGGTTTTCAATATGTTGTGAAAATTAAAAAGCATATTTCATCAAGTGTGAAAAACTCTACCTCAGAAGCAACACTCATCATATCACAGGATAACTGAAGCTGGAAGAGCCACAGGAGACGCCTAGTCTAACATTATGCTGAAAACATGCTTTAAAAAAAAAAAAAACAACCAACTTTAAATATTACATTGCAGTATAGCTTTATGTGAAGATAATGGCAGCATTGAAAACTTGACTGCAGTAATAAGCTGAAAACCCATTCATCTTAGTACATAAACTTGATCTGCAACCACAGATCTATACCAAGTATGGCAAGTATGCTGCTCACAGTACCTGTGTTGACAAATTGCTCTTCAGAGGAAAGGGGTCAGGGAAGAAAAAAGAGAAAGGAACCCTAGACATTTTTCATATTTTTGTTTTTAATTGAACGGTTTGGGTTGGAATGGACTTTAATGCTCATCCAGTTCCAAACCCCCTGCCACAGGCAGGGACACCTTCCACTAGACCAGGTTGCTCAAAGCCCTGTCCAGCCCGGCCTTGAACAGTGATAGGTTTGGGGCATGTATTTAATACAAATCTGTGTGTTTATTGCTAATTCTTACAAGAAAGCAAGTCAGTTAAGCTAAAGCTGAAAACAATACATGTTTACATATGACTTAGGCATACATAAGGGAAGAGCATGCTTCTTACAGTACTTTAAATTTAAAGGTATCTTATGTAGTCCCCCATACAAAGCTTAATTCTGATGATCTTGCTGTAATTGAACTATAATTCATTCCCACCTCTTAACTGCAATTCTGTGGTATTATTTAGTGCAACAACATCATGTTCCTCCACAAAATAGATCTCCATAGTACATTGTGTAAATATAGGTATTTTAATTTTTCACTTAGAAAAAAAGTTTTGTGCATATCACAGGAGAAAATCCAAAATTTCAAATGGATTTAAAATAAAGCAAAAGGTACCATGATTTTCTAAGCACAATACTTCTGACTTTTGTGTAAGAAGTTGAAAAGTTAACATCTGAAAGTTTTGCTCATTTCAGTACCTTGCTAAGGCATACTCTAAAGGTTCTCTGTATTTTTAATTATGTTATCCAGCTGTATAACAGGAGAAGAATTTAAATCATTGGCTAGATTCAGGCAAAACAAACTCTCAGGAACTAAGAGAAAATGGAAAAGAACATCCTTCTTCAGCCTTGAAAAGTAAATGGAGTACTTGGTTTTGCATTGCAAAATATTTGTAATATCATTAGTACTTCAACAGCTACTACAAACACAGTCATAAACCTGATACATTAATTCAGATATGTACATCTTCCCCCCTACTGCTTAAGGGCCTTCAAAGTGAAACAAAACAAAATTTTAAGATTTACCTTTAATGTTTACACCCTCTTCTTCCTCACCAGATGATGCCAACTCTTCTGCCCCCCATGCGCTGTTGATGAAGGTGCTGGTGGAATCCGTATGCCTAGTAGAAGGGATTGTTCACATAGGCTTCCCAGTTACCCTGGGATAGATGCAGCTCTTGTCATCGGAGCAGCCTGTAAGATGCCACCTTTACACTCTGGCAGGTGTCTCACAACAGCAGCAGGAGGAGTGAGCTTCCTGTTTAACACTACCTTCCTCCATTTGCTTACACTCTTGGTGAATTCCCCTCCAGCAAGGCAAGCTGTTTCTCCTAAGCACAGCGTTACTCAATACATTTGTCCTTCAGAAGATGACCTGTGTGGCCCAGCTGAAGTTCTCCTGTGTTCCTTCTTCACCCAGGAAGCCTTAAAGCTCACAAGGACATTTTGCCTTCAATTGTGCAATCCTGCTAGATTGTAAGCATTTATAACAGGGATGCCTTCAGCCCCCTTGCTAAATATCAGTTGAATCTCTGGCAAAAACAACAAACCCAATGAATAATCATCAATCTTATTTTGGGACAGTTGGCACTTACGTGAAGGAAAGGTGCTGTTATTAATGACCTGATCACACAAGCATGTTTTTTCTATTAGGTACAGTTGAGGAAGCACAGCTACTGGCCTATTAATGGGAATCATCCTGCTGCTCTGAGCAGGGAGCTCCTGCTTTTAGCCTTCTCTTCAAATCTTTCCAGAAAAGCCTTAGCTTCCCTCCTCGCCATGAGGCTTAAATGAGATGCACCTGAATCACTAGCACACTACACCTGCAGCCAAGATGATCCTGGGAAATTTCCCTTATATCAGAGTAATATGTGTAACTATTTGTGGAGATGTTGGTATAAATACTATTGTTTCTGTTAGTAGGAGGGCTCAAAATGGCTGTTGGATGAGAAGCTGACTCCTATGTGTGAAAGCCTGGTGGTTGTTTGTCCTGAGGAAGAACTAGAAGGTCAGCTGATGGCTAGATGAAAGAAGCCAGGACATAATGTAGCTGACTGACCCAGGCAGCTAATGATTTAATACTAACATCAGCAAGCCCATCAGAATTATTCCAACTTGGTTGTCGGTTTGTTGGGGGGGGGGGTGGGTGTTAATCTCATTTTTTTGTCAGTGTCTTTGTTACAGTCATGGAGGTGTTCCTCATCTGTCTTTTACTGAGGGCCACCCACCACATGTTGGGCTTGTAGTCCCTGATGTTGCAGGACATTCAGGAACACACTACATCTGAAGCAGTACTGCCTTCCTAATTTTTTTCCATGGGTGCTGAACTACGGCTGTCTCAATATAGTACCAGAGAACACTTCATTTTCTAAAGATTGTTGAAAGGCAGGAAATGTAGCTCTGAGCGTGCTGCCAGCAGTGTAATAGAAGATATAGTTGGAAACTTAGTACCGGAAGAAACAAACTGGTAAATAGATTGCTATCATACTAAATGAGATAGCAATCTATGAAGCAGATGGCAAGAAGATCGGGTGGAAGCAGTTTTAATTTAATGGTAATATACCTCAAAAATTCCAAGTTTGTTTATGGCACAGAAAGAGAAATATGCACATTCAGAACTCAGAGTCTATCTGGGTTTGGGTTTTTTTGGGAGAACGAATGAAATCTGCCATACTGGCAGAGTAGCATGATAGATCTGGCTACAGTGCCTCTGGCAATGCACTCAAAAATTATTTTGGTTTAGAGCTAGATTACAGTGTTTTGTGCATAATAGTACAATTTAAAATCTTTCTCTTAAATTCCAGGCAAACTTGATTTTATGACAGGGTTTTTCTCTTTCATTGGAAAAGAGACACATTTCCGGAAGAAGATGATTATGCATAGAAGCCATTACAAGAAGAAAATGGAGGAAAATAATTTGAAGAATGGAAGAAAAGCTGATATCAGCATTGTCCAAGAATGACCTTCTCTCAGGAGAGATGATCCTTGATGATCCTCAATGATCATAATCTGAAAAAATGTTCCTTCATGAATAAAACATGGCAGAATAGAAGAATTGTAAATGCTTGCATTATTAAAGGCTATTTACAACTTCAACTTGTTAAGAGATTTAAAGCCACATATTACATAGAAAGCACAGCATGGATTTTTTTATTATGATAACAAAATACTGTTCACAGCTTGGCTAATAAGTAGAGAAAATGGACAGTACCGTTAAAGGGAAGAATCTGCATGCACAAACTGTTCTTTCAGACAAGCTGAGAGATTTTACAAAACACGATCATTATTCTAAATTCACAATGAATCCATAGCTAAGGAAAGAATATTCAGCCAAGAAAAAGTGTTTTGTTATATTGATGAAAAGATAGTCCTGAAATTTTTAAAGCAGTTGTCACAGACCTGTATTCTGTGGACAGCTACAAATCTGTCGTAGTATTACACTGAGTGGCTAATTCTATTTTATACTGATCAGGTAACTTTCTGTTGATCATATTTTCAAGCTTACAGACTTTCGAAGTATAGCATTTCCATGCTTCAGATGATCAGAACAGTGTTGAACCTGTAACTGTTATCCATAAACCTACACTGAAAAGTCAGCCACAACTGAATCACTAAGTACTATTTACCTTATTTAACAGCTGTTTTGTAGCTTTTATTTCCAAACTATTGAAATTCCACAACTATTTTATTTCTCCTCTTTATTCCTCTACAGCATTGGTTAAAAAAGTGATGACTAAGGGGCTGAAAGGAAAGGGAAGTTACTAGAAAATAAAAGGGCAGCTTATAACAAATAAACAAGACGGGCAAAACTGGAAAAAATATGACTGAGTTTAAAACAGGAAATGATAACTGAAAGGAATCTAGAGAAAGGGGCATGGAAGGATTACAGATAGGAAGAACATAAAGGAACAGCTGAAACTAAGTGGATGAACCATTTTCATGATCTAGGTAATAACAGGATTTGCTATCACTTTAAGTGTCTCAGCCTAAAATTTAATTTCATTGCAATTAAATTTTATTTAATTTTTCATATTAGAAGTCTAATAAACTTCAATAAGTGGTCTTTTTATAGTGCACATGTAATATCAAAACTCTAAAATGTATAATTTTGGTGTAATTAAAAATAAGGGCATGTTACTGTATTTCCCCCAGTCTTTCCCCCCATAAGACATAAAAAATCCTTTAGTGTTAAGTGCTCTCCACAGGTAATATTATATGCAGACCTTTCTGGAGAAAACGGTCATTTATTGATTCCTAAGGTAAACCAAATAAATATTTTCAACAATTCAGAAAAATAATAAGCTTGTGTTAGAAAAATAGATCTTCTAATTAACTTTCTAATTTAACTGACTTTACATTTAATCTTTGGGGTTTGGAATTTTGGACTGTGGTTTTAGTACACGAAAACTGAAGATATTAAGAAGGATATGTACCGTGTCTTGAAGTAGATAAATGACAATTTATTCTTTTCCTTTTAATAGTACAATTTTCAAATATTTTTTATTTAGCATGTACTGTTGATCAGAAGAAAAATTTAAAAATGCTTTGAGTATTTCCACTGTTTAACCAGCTATACTTTCAGTGTGACTCAAAATCTGGATACTTGTCACGTGAAAGGGGGAGTTGGGGGAGAGATTTCCTCAACCCCTAGTGTTTGATTTGTCTATCAATCAACACCCCAGGAAAGGTGAGACCCTTGTGCCTGATCAGTCTGTCAACATTTTGCTATAGGGACTCTCCACTGAACACTCCTGCTGGATCAGAGGGCAATTTGACTCACGTGTTCAGGGAAACATGCCAATGGCATAAGGGGGACACCTCAGCAGGTCTTCCCACTTTGTTTGAATGTGTACCTCCTGCTGGCAACTGCTAGCTCCCGCAAAGGACTAATACTAACAGGTTACAGAATAACATCCTTTATTAATATAAAATCACGATAAATTAAGGTTTGTGATTACCAATGATAGGGAATGTCGGCAAACCCAGCTTGAAGCGATACACCACCAGACTATAATCACTAATAAGAGCTAATGTCAGTTAGTTATTTAGTGTGCATAAGATAAAGTTCTCACCCAATAGCAGTCCCTATGGGGGAGAAGACAGTTTCAGCCTGATGCCAGAAGTACAATGGAGTCTTCCTTATCTCCTTCCCTTTCTCATTCACTTTTATACGTTTCTTTACTCTCAGGTGGAGCTTGAGTGACTCCAGTCATACATTTTTTTATTATTGATTGCTGTAAAATTATCTTGCTCCTCGTTTAAAGATATAGCTGACAAAAATAAGTGTATATTTGGGGAGGGGTGGTCATACCTTGGAGTTGGGTAACTTTGTGATGGATGTCTGCACTAGTATTATAATGAGATTATAATGAGCAAGGTTCACCTAAGGAAAGTGATTTCACCACAGCTGTTGGCTCAGCAATGGACATCTTCTCTTATATTTTCTGTTTCACAGCTGCTATGTAGCTTATCAGCTGCATATTAACATCAAGTTCCCAATCCTGCAGAGGATACAACAAAGCCTGGCCGTGGTGTCTCCATTCTGCTCTACTTTCCATTGCTCCTCTAGGATAGCAGTTTATGTTGCCATGGTGGAGTAGATTCTGTGCATAGAGTGGCAACCGTATTTTACCCAAAAAAGGTTTCTATAATACTACAACTTCTGTTAGATCCCAATTTTCTCTAATTTCCCCCCCAGCAGTGATCTTCCCACAATACTATTGAGGCAGTTAATCGGTTTTGTGTCCTTCACCCAAATCGTTCACTAGATGACACTCTTGTATCATAGTAAGTTCTCTTGCTATGCAAGACGTTAGACTGGTTCCTTAAAATGAGAACACAAAATTTAATGAAAATAATTAGAATGTGCTTTATTTTTTTATGAAGTGCTGTGTAGCAAACAGTTCATATTTATAACCTAATATTAAACTAAATTTCAGAAAGATTCAATGCAGCAGCTACTGAAAGTTGTCTATTGTATAACGTAACAGTCCAGCAACTGTACTTTCATTTGAAGCTGAGCTGCCATGCTCAAGGCAAGATAAACAAATGAGGTTTACTTCATTTTTTCCCATTAAATTATTGCAAATATTGCTCACTGAAGATTCAAAGTACAGTAATTGATTCTGTATGATTTTTGTATATGGCCCAAAGTAAATAGTAAAGAATAAATTACAAAATGCAAGTAACTGCTTTCAACCATTGACATATCTTTCACCTAATTAACTGTGGACATATCTTTCACCTAATTAAACTGGAAGATTGAAGTAATAAATCCTGTTACTTTTTTTTCTCGGAGTTTAGAATTCAATAGATTTCTCTAGTAACTTATGAGAACTCCTGAACTAACAGAAATAATCACTAAATGCCTTTATCAATTCCAAATTTATTTCTCCAGTCCATTCTCCCTTCAGGTTGATAGATGTGATGGCACTGCAGGTGAAGGCTGCAAAAGAACAAATTTAACATATTTTGTTTCCTAACATGGAGAAGGACTATCAAAACAGGCATACCTGTGCTTTTTGTTCAATAATAGAAGTAGAATATGTGATCATATAGGGGTTTTCTAAATTTGTACAAACTGCAAACATGTTTCACATAAATTCTACAACCAGTCTAGCACAGACAGTGTGAGTGGCCGAAGGATCCAGAGCACTGTGAAGATTAAGTTACAGTGTCTCAGCAAGGGACATCAACAGTTATGCAACTATGCACACACATATGGGAACATTATCGCATTTGTAAAGTGCTCTTAACCTTGGAATTTAAGACATTGTATTTTACTTTTTAAATGAATCTGTTACCAAATTTATTTTCTGCAGAGGAGATCATGGTAAACCAAATTTAGACCTTTATTTTCTTTGTACAATGTTTGGGTTTGCAAGAATTACATGAGCATAATTTTTTGTTAAGTACCATACTTTTTTCTTTGCAAGAAATGTGCAATGACACTTTGTTCTCTAAGTGGGTGAAGTATTTCAGAAAATTAATTTACAGTGAGGCTTCTATGAAGATTAAAGTTTTGGTTTGCACTAGAAAAGATTTGTAAACTAGTTTTTCAAAATATTTGTACAAGCAAAATAGAGAACTATTTTTATATTTTTAGAGATATAGTATATACCCAGTTTTTAAACAGAAAAGGACATAACTTGCAGTAGAAATACTTTAGTTGATGAAGCTGAATCAAAACCATGGCTTCTGTTATTACAGTTTGTGAGTTAAAATAATAATTGCTAAAAACACTACCATTCTTATATATTTAGACTGAGCTAAAAAATAGTTTCTCATTGTTTACATAGCACAGAAACTCCTGAGCATGCATTTTCTGGATTGTGGTTTGCACTTTTTCAAAAAAGTATATCGACATCACCCACTTGTAAAAATGTGAGCCTATTGACTGAATTCAAAGATACAAAGAATAACACTGGCAGGAAGGGGAGAAAAGAGAGAGAAAACCAGAAGCATGTGTAACCACGTGCTCCGATTCACTGCCTCAGACAAGGCACATGGATGCTTGGGTGCAGGGGAGGCGGCAGCTGTTGTAAGAAACCTGACAAGCATGGATGCCTGAAAAGATACCTATCAGGGCTGAAATACCACTTTGTGTTTGTGAGAGTGGATAAGGAGTGTCTAGCCTTTTGCTATTAAAAACACAGAATTCAGGTGCTGAGCATGCTGAAAAAGTCTGCATTTCTGTTCTAGGCTGTGTTGGAGCATTTTAGCAAAGCAGCAGAGACAGCTGTTAGGACTGTACCTACATCTGCAGTTTTCTACAGTTTAAATGAAATTCTTATGCTCTAAGATAACTATTTTTAACAATAAATTCTATATATGTGTCCTATACTATTTAAACATATAAATTCTGTTAAGTAAAACCAAAAACAGTAGTCATGACAGATTACAAAGTTTGTAGCAAATCGGTTTACACCAGGATGTAACACTGAATGCTATGAACATCGTTATATCCAGTGACAAGTTTTGACAATTTACATCTAAATTCCTGGTGGGCCTTTCCCAGAGAGAGTGAATCACAACTTTTAAAAATAATTTTCAAACTATTTTAGACCAAAGACAAATTTAAAATTTGAAATTCCATGCAGACTGTAAATAACTTTTTTTAACTTAGTATTGATGTAATATGTATACTACTAAATGTGACCCAGAAAGATGAAAAGCACAGTTTTCACATTGCATTTTAAAGTTAATTTGTACTGAATCTGCATAAACACAGAAGTTCAAGAAGCCTGTTTTTGAACTTTAGTACAAGGTCTGCAAAAATAATTGATGATTTAATTTTATCTACATCCAGGATGGCAGCCCTCCAAAACCCTGCTTATAATTTGTCATTTTCTGACCAATACCAAACCAATGCCAGCCCTAATCTCACACCTAGCTTTTAAATATTCTCATCGGAAGTGGGAGATTTTTATATTCCCTAAGTACTATTATGCTCAGAACGTGTCCAGACAACTAAAAGAAGTGTTCAAGGACAGGTTGGATGGGGTTTTGGCTTACTGGAAGGAGTCGTTGCCTGTGTAAGGGGGTTGGAACTAGATGATTTTTAAGATCCCTTCCAATCCAAACCATTCCGTCATTCTATGACACAATATTCATTGAAGTGATTTTATTAATTGTAATAAAGGATTACATCTTCAAGTTTAAGACTGTGTTGACAAAAAAAAAATAAAAATATTAACTTAGACATTTAAAATTTTGAGGGGTTTTATAGCATTCTTCATCTGCTTTTCACAATCAGTCATACTTCTCTCTTAATTAAAGTTATTTCCAAAGAAATATCCTAAAGATAAATATCCAATTTTGGGGGGTTTATGCTATCTATGTAAAGGAAACGAAAAAGAATCAAAATGTGGCTTAGTATGTTGCATAAAGCAACATCTAAGTTACTTCCTAAAACAGCTAAAAAATAATGGTGTCATTAGCTGGTTTAGTGTGCACTGAATCATGATCTTTACAGCTCCCCAAAGCTATTAAAAAAAAATGTTCATAATAAGCACATTCTGCTTACAATTCCTTAAGATCCAAGTATTTTGTTTATAATTTTTGGGGCTAGGGCTATACTACCTGTTCAAATATTGGCCTGTGAATTTCTTTCCATGAATTTATTTTTGTTTCTTTTCTGATCTTTATTGCCAAAGATTTTTTATGGTAGGAAAAGCAGCATATAACCTAACGTAATATGCTTGAAAATGTGCAGATGAACAAAAATACTACCTAAATAAAAATATTGCTTACATTAAATTGATACGAAAAACTACAGTCTCTTTTCTACTTGGTTAGCCAAATGGACATCCTATGCAACTTGAATAAAGTTACTGAAGGACTCCACATTCACTCTTACATAAGATAAAAAGAAAATCTTGGACATATTTTTTACCTAGAATAGTAGAAAATATTTAAAAAAATCAATAAAGAAGATTTTATGTTTCTTCCAACCAGTACATTATTAAAAAGAAGACCAGAACATCATTGTTTCCCATTAGCTATTAGCCCACTGAAGCAGGTAGGGAGTCTTAATGATTACAAGCAGACCAATTTTTGTGCATTTACTTTTAATCCTGTTTGTGTTTTCCTTCTGAGAGACAAAGTAAGCCTTATGCCAGCCATAGTCTCCTCATGAAAAACCCATGATAATCTAAAACTTATTAACAAAATAAGAATGGTGGTCGTAGTTCAGACCAAGGACCATTTAATTCAGCATCCTTTTTCTAGCAGGACTATGAAAAGTGCCAAGTTGCAAGAAGCTTATATGAAGGATTTCTCAAGTTATCTACTATCAAGTAACTGTTTTCAGCTCAAAGAGTATCCTGAGCTTGACGCTGCTCATTTAAGAAAGCTTCTCAGTGGTTCTCCTATGACAAGTCTCACCCTGAACTGTGGAAAGACAAAGCATATTTCTGACAAAATATATGTCTACTAATATTCTCATTTGCGAAACACCCAAAACTTTTACATACCAAGTCATTGTAAGACTTCTACCAGAGTGTTCAATCTTAAGTGTTTTGTGTGCTGTTGTGGTTGCAAACCTATGATTTTAGTGTGTGAGGACAAAAAATTTTCCAGCAGAACCAAAGGTAACATACATTTAAATAACAAAAGGTAAAAGAGAGGTTGTATTTGAAAAGTGAGCTTAACTTAATTCATAATATGCAGCTGTCTTTCAAATATTACAGAAGCAGTGAAAATTTGAAGAAATGACAAATATTTAGAATAATTAAGGTTTTTTTAAACTCTTATCCTTTACAAGGAAAAGGGGGCCACGCTTAAATATGGAAGAATGGCATGCCATAGAATGGTCAAACGTGTTTATTCCGGTGCCAAAGAACGGCATTTAAGAAAATCATAAACCACTTCCTAATAATTATAGATGCAGGATGGGGTACACATGACCTACTTAGATAAATTCCTAAAATGAGAATTGTCTGAAATAACTTAGAATATCTGTGCTTTTCAAAACATATTAATATTTGAACTAAAATAGATTTCTATTATTTAGGATTTCCAGTCACTAATGCCCCAACTCAGATGCCTACTACAAATTGCAGTGATACCCTACATATTTTAGGGTTTTTTTTCCTTCTAAGCATGCCATCCATAATGCTTACTACCTGCAGTTCTGCAGATTGTTATTAATATGGTTGCTTTCCACCTTATGAAAGTTGGTCCTCTTAGCCTTCATTCCTGGTGGGCAAGATATAACATCAGTAAAAAGCAGACAAACCTGCAGTCATCTTCAGCAGAAACGTGTTGGATATCTTGTGTGGGAAAACTGAAATTATTAAATAGTAAAAGTAGAGAGACAGTGGCAGAAGAAATGACTGAAAACATGATTAATTCCTCCAGCTCCTTTAGGTTAATTAGGTCATATGAATATGTGCCAAGCAATGAGTATTTTCCTGACCCTCTACAGCTTTGGGCGACCACCTTTCTCCAAGCTGGTTAATTACATGTCAAGATGCATGATTTTAAAGACAGCTCTCAGGTTGACAGTGCAAGCAGGTGTCTCAAACAATGATTCAGAAAAAAGCAAAAATGTTGGTGATATCTAGGCACTAGAAGGAGCCCACTCTAAATCTGCTATTAAAATGAAAGTCTGTAGCAGCAAGCTGTGAGAAAGAAAATGCTATATATCTGCATTTGTTCAGAATAGGACAAAAAACAATAACAGTTTTAGTAAAAAAAATAAAGGAAGAAAACAACAAACAAGCAGAGATGTGCTAACACAGGTATCTAATCAAGTGTCAATTGTTTGAGGCAAAATCTCTACTGACAGTTCTCACATTGAGTTTTAGTTTTCTTTGTTAAATTACTGTGCTTTATAAAGTGTTGATTGCTTAAGATATATAGTGATGCTAACTAAGAATTAGCAATTCCATAATTACATTGATCCTGCACTGGTGCACACACAATTAGAAAGAGAGAGAGCAGCCAAACATACATGGATAATTGTAAACATTTTCACAATGAAAGCATATATTCCGAAATTGTTATAACTGCAAACATAAAATCTCATCTATTGTAATGACAGCTGTGGTCAATGCCCTGAAGTTTAGATGCTCCATGATGATAAATACTATAAAACACCTACCAATAAATTCCCTATTGGGTTATGTCTTCCTGGGAATTCAAACACAATTTATATATAAATTGGTCGTCATTCATTAATTATGAATAGTATTATAGAATAGTTACAGTTGGAAAGGATCTTAAGATCATGTAGTTCCAACCCCCCTGCCATGGGCAGGGACATCTCCCACTAAACCATGTCACCCAAGGCTCTGCCCAACCTGGCCTTGAACACTGCCAGGGGTGGAGCATTCACAGCTTCCTTGGGCAACCTATTCCAGTGCATCACCATCCTCACAGGAAAGAACTCCCTCCTTATATTCAAACTAAACTTCCCCTGTTTAAGTTTTGACCCACGACCTCCTGTCCTATCAATACAGTCCTTAGTGAAGAGTCCTTCTCCAGCATCCTTGTAGGCCCCCTTCAGATACTGGAAGGCTGCTATGAAGTCTACACGCAGCCTTCTCTACACCAGGGTGAACAGACCCAACTTTCTCAGCCGATCTTCATATGGGAGGTGCTTCAGTTCCCTGATCATTCTTGTCGCCCTCCTTTGGACTTGTTCCAACAGATCCATGTCCTTTTTATGTTGAAGACACCAGAACTGCACACAATACTCCAAGTGAGGTCTCACGAGTGCAGAGGGGCAGGATCACCTCCTTTCACCTGCTGGTCACGATCTTTTGTTGCAGCCCAGGACACGGTTGGCTTTCTGGGCTGTGAGCCCACACTGACTGCTCATGTTCAGTTTCTCATCAACCAACACCCCCAAGTCCTTCTCCACAGGGCTGCTCTGAATCTCTTTTCTGCCCAAACTGTAGCCATGCCTGGGATTGCTCCGACTCAGGTGTAGGACCTTGCACCTGGCAAGGTTAAACTTCATAAGGTTGGCATCAGCCACCCTCACAAGCGTGTCACGGTCCCTCTGGATGGCATTCCTTCCCTCCAGCGTATCAACCGAACCACACAGCTTGGTGTCATCAGCAAACTTGCTGAAGGTGCACTCAATCCCACTGTCCATGTCAGTTGAACAAGACCGGTCCCTACAGCGATCCCTGAGGGACACAACTTGTTACTGGTCTCCAGCTGGACATTGAGCCATCGACCACAACTCCTTGTGTGCAGCCATCCAGCCAGTTCTTTATCAGTCGAGTGGTCCATCTATCAAATTGATGTCTCTCCAATTTAGAGACAAGGATGTCATCT
Organism: Neopsephotus bourkii; assembly: GCF_033783945.1. Taxonomy (NCBI): domain Eukaryota; kingdom Metazoa; phylum Chordata; class Aves; order Psittaciformes; family Psittacidae; genus Neopsephotus; species Neopsephotus bourkii. Next base: position 13,585,946 of record NW_026900684.1, on the reverse strand, counting down.
GGGACAGTGTCAAATGTTTTGCACAAGTCCAGGTAGATGACATCGACTGCTCTACCCCTGTGCACCAGTTCTGTAGCCCCATCATAGAAGGCCACCAAATTGGTCAGGCAGGATTTCCCCTTAGTGAAGCCATGCTGGCTGTCACCAACCACCTTGTGTTTTTTATTTGCCTTAGCATGTCTTCCAGGAGAATCTGCTCGATTTTCCAGGCATAGAGGTGAGACTGACTGGTCTGTAATTCCCTTGGTCGTCCATTTTCCCCTTCTTGAAAATGGGGGCTATATTTCCCTTTTTCCAGTCGTCAGGAACTTCACCTGACTGCCATGATTTTTCAAATATGATGGACAGTGGCTTAGCAACTTCATTTGCCAGCTCCTTCAGGACCCACAGAAGTATTTCATCAGGTCCCACGAACTTGTGCATGTTCAGGTTCTTAAGATGGTCTCGAACCAGATCGTCTCCTACGGTGGGCTCAGGGTCTTCATTCTCACAGTCCCTGCGTCTGCCTTCCAAGAGTTGGGTGGTGTGGTCAGAGCATTTGCCAGTGAAGACCGAGGCAAAGAAGTCACTAAGAGCCTCAGCTTTCTCCAAATCCAGGGTAGTCAGTTCTCCCAATAGCTTCTGGAGAGGGACCACATTGTCCCTAGTTTGCCTTTTACTTGCCATACCATCACTCCAACAGATACCAGGGTGGTTGAAGTCCCCCATGAGGACAAGGGCCTGCGAGCCTGAGGGTGTTCCTATCTGTCTGTAGAGCACTTCATCCACAGATTCCTCTTGATCAGGTGGTCTGTAACAGATCCCCACAATAATGTCTCCCATCGCTGTTCTCCCTTTATCCCTGACTCACAAACTCTCTATTGACTGCTCACCTGTCCCCAGACAGAGTTCCATACTCTCCAGCCTAACCCGAACAGAAATAGCAACTCCCCCTCCCTGCCTGCCACGCCTGTCTTTTCTAAAGAGCCTGTAACCTTCCATTCCAACACTCTAGTCATAGGAGCCACCCCACCATGTTTCTGTGATGCCTATTATATCATACCCCCTTAGGCGTGCACACATCTCTTATTCCTCGTTTGTTTTCCATGCTACAGGAGTTTGTGTACAGGCATCTGAGCCAAGCTCCAAATGGAGCCAGCTCATTGGCTGGAGTGGCTGGAATATCTCTACATTGCTCTGAGCATTTATTATCGGTGCTGGAAACTGACTGGGTGTTTTGGGATGGAATGATGCCCCCCACCCCCAACACATCTAGTTTAAAGTTTCCTTGACCAGCCTGGCAAGCCCCCTACCAAAACCGCTCCCCTCAGACCAGCCCCCAGTAGACCTGGCCTCCTAAATTGAGTTCTATGTTCTAGGTACCCAAACTCCTGACTATGGCACCACCGTTCTAACGATTTATTAACCTGGCCAATCCTCCTAGCCTTTCTAAGGTCCTCTCCTTTATCCTGGAGAATTGATGAAAGGACTATCTGAGTTTCACAGCCCCTAACCACCCCTCCCAGGGCTCTGTAGTCCTTCTTTATGTTCTCTGGACTACTGCTATCTATATCACTAGCACCTGCATGGATCACTAGAAGTGGGTAATAGTCAGTGGGACTTACTAGAGCACTCAGCCTCTCTGCAACATCCCTGATCCTTGCTCCTGGTAGGCAACACACCGCCCTTGAGACTGGGTCAGGCCAACAGATGGGTGCCTCTGTGCCTTTCAAATTAAAAGTCCCCTGCTACTAGGACCTGCTGCTTTTTCCTGGCAGCACCAGTAGTGATTTTCTTTATCAGTGCATCAGCTGGTTGTTCCTGGTGTGTGTTTGCTCATCAACCCCCTGAAGGACAGCAAAGTGGTTCTGGGTGGGGACAACAGATTTAGGAGGAAGCCCCTTGCTTTTAATTGTCCTTTTCCTCCTTTTTCTGTTTTGGGTTTGGGGTTTTTTTTCCCTTTTTTTTTTTTTTTTTTGTTACTGTTTCCCAGCTTCCTGGGTGAACAGCTTCCTTCCCTCCATGAGCTACAGGGGACACTTAAGACCCCTGCACAGTTTGGGCCTGGAGCAAGCAGCCCTGCTTCCTCTCAGCTTCCCTGACATCTTGCAGCCTATTGACAGCGTCCCGCAGCTCAGCCACCTGCTGCAGGAGGACCTCCACCAGGGAGCACCAGGTGCAGCCCTGCCCATTGTGCACCCCACCTCACCAGACCAGCGCAGGCACTCTCTACACTCCGAGCTCTGCCCTGCAGCCTCCCCTCTCATCGGCTCTGTCTGGGTGCCTACGCTGGCCACCGCCGGAGCAGGCAGAGCAGAGCAGAGCAGAGCAGGGCAGGGCAGGGCAGGGCAGGGCAGGGCAGGGCAGGGCAGGGCAGGGCAGGGCAGGGCAGGGCTCCCAGACCGGGCCCTGGTCATGAAGCGAGTGCTCACCATCCCGCGCAAACTGCCCCAACCCGCCCTCATCACCTGCGCTCCCTGGGGCAGGTTTTTAACCACTCAGGGCTGGTGCCGCTCCTCCTGGCTCCGCCCCCTGTGAGTCCCTGCTGGCGTCAGCTGAGCTGCCGGCTCCTGGGCAGGTCCTGTCGAGGACCTGAGGCTCCCTCGGTGGTTCTTGTCGCTCTGAGTTGAGGCTCCTGGACACTGATCTCCCCCCGCTCCGGTGTTGAAGGCGTCCTCTCTCGAGCTGTTCACCTCAGCAAGTGTGTTATGTCTTGTTTCTTTTGGGGTGTTATCCTAGAGTAGTTTGCTTCCCCTATTGCTGAACTTTACCCAGTCTTTTTCCATATACAAGATTAGGGCTGTTATGATGTTTTGTTACTGTGAAATCAAGCATCAACTGAGAATAAGTTATATAGTTTGATTTTAACAATTACTCTGTAAGGCCAGAAAAATATCAGTTATTAGAAATTCATGGATACTCAAATAATCTGAAAACGCTCTTTGGCCTCCTTTTAAGGATTAACATGACTAACATCTGGTTTTATTAACATTCTCTTTGCCAACCTTACTTTCCACTGAGGGATCGACAACCAAAGTAGTGTAGTTTCATGCAAAACTCTGTACTGCAAGATGCAGAGAGATGGTTTGGAATGAATATTATTGCATGCAGAAGCCATGAGGTTTTCCGTTCAGTCTTGGCTTTGGGAGCAAGGGAAAGAAGTATGAATGTAAAATTACTTTAAAATGACCTTACCACTAATACTGAATTTCTGATGTGGCAAACATAAAAGATGAAACATTCTTTGGTATAGAAAGCTGATTTAAAACACTGGGCTGTAATGGGAAGAGTGGGAAGAATCAACATGTAGAAGCAGGATGGTCATGTGGTGTTATTCTTTCATATTGCTTAGTTCAACAGGGACCTAAAATGCATAGAGGCTTGGCAACCTGTTTTTAAAATTGAAGGCAAGTTCATACTTACATAGATACTTCAGAAGGTAGGATGCTATATAGCATCACAATTCAGAATTCCCTGATCCAAAGAGTCAGATTTTACCAAACAATATGAAGAAAAACATTATCCTTACCATACTTCATTGAGGCAAATCTTGTTTGACTTACTGACAATATGCGGGTTGTTTTTTTTTTTTAAACTAGTATCTTCCTTGGTTTACTTGCAACCTAGTTTTCAAATACCAATATATGCAGCATACTACAAGGGATGTATTAGTTGAAATGTTATGTTGTAGTCAAAGTCTCTCAATTGCAGGTAAATGATTTAGAATCTGCAGGTTTCCTCAGAGACTGCATAGAATTTTTGTTATTCTTCACTTTAAGAATTACATGATTAATTGCTATTTCATTGGCTGAGAGTGATCAACAGGGAAATAGTCCAGGCATCAGATGTTACATTTTTATTTTGTTGTATTTTAACGTTACAACATTGTGTTTCAGCCTAGGAGATCCTTTTCCTGTTGTACCAACAGAGGTACACAACGCAGTTTGTAAATATTTCTAGACTTAGCAATTTAAACAAGCTAGGAGCAGGAGAAGGAAGATAAAAATGTTTTATTAATATACTGAGACCTGCTGCTTTTTCCAAAGAGTGTGAAACAGGTGAGAGGGAAGAAGAAAAAGAAAACCAAGAAAATGAAAAACTTCCACATAACTGACTCCCTGAGATACTCTTCAGGCTGCCAAGAAAGAAGTAAAAATGTTGTTTCAAAGGGAAAAATGTCCCAGGGAAAAACCAAGCATATTGTTAAGTGAGTGTTTACAATTTGTACGTCAACCAAGCTTCTGTATGTTAAAAAAAAGTTGAATAATAATGATAAATAATTGAATCCACAATACTCAAATTCAACAGGAACATTGCATAGGTACTGAATGCATATGCACTCAGAACCGCATTTGTGTCATCTTTTATCTCTGCACAGTTAGCTTGGGAATGCAAGAAGGCACAATGCATCTATAGTAATTTTCTGGAGTGGGCTACTGACCCCTAATTCTGCCAATCTTAGCTAAGTCAGCTAGACTTTGACTTGTATTGAAAAATTCACCAGGTTTGAAATAATAAAAAGTTTACAAAGCTGTCAGTTGCATCAGGTGGAGGTTCTGTTCTTTTCCCCTCACCTTCCTCTTCAGTATTCGTAAACTTTCTCCCTCTCCCCTTCATTCAGCTCAGGAAAAGTAGCAGGCAGCAAGATACACCTTACAAGATACACCTTACAAACCTCACAGAGGGAAATCACAGCATTAGGCAGCTGCAGTCATCTCCCTTTTGTATTCTCCTTCACTGCTTCTCAGAGGAATTTTGGAGAACCTAGACCCTATGTGTACAAAGTGCTGTAGTCTGGACTTTATCACAGTCTGCATCTAAGTGCCGTATTTCAATTGGTGTTGTTTAAAAAAAAAAAAAAACAAAACAAAACAGCACAACCAAACAAGAAAAATAAAATAAGAATCAAAAAGTTTTCTACCAGAAATTCTAAGTGCAGTAACAACTGAATTGCATAACTGGTGATCAGAGGTGCTTTTCTTTACTATGTTTGTGTGAGGTTTAATGAAAAAGAAAAAAGTGAACTGTGTACTTTGAGAAACTGAAAATAGCAAACACCAGCACTCTGAAGAGGCAGGACTAATAAAACTAATACAAATTTTTATGTTATGGCTCTTCCTATGTAAAGTTCTATGATGAACTTTTTCTTCCTAAAAAGGCTAGGAACCAGATGGTCTGGAAAAATGATTACGTAGCTACAGGGCTTTGCCTGTGATGTGTTGTTGGTTAGCAGGTCATGTGGGACCTTCCCATTTTTATCAGATGCCAGCAGGTCAATGATGATGCTGAAATAACTCACATAAGAAAGGCTAAGTTGACCTAAACATAACTGTCTAGAACTTCTGTGCTAGCTTGTGAGATGAGGTTGTGAAACATCAAGTGTCCACAGCACAGGTTGTTAAATTTAAATTAGTCACATGGCTGTTTGACAATGAATTGAAGGTGAAAGATTTCAAAATCACATGCATACTATGACATGTTAAGCTTTCAGCAATTAATGACTAATGTGAAAAAGCTCCTAATAATTTTTGCTGTCTGAGCATGTTACCAATTATAAAATTGAAAAATCACAAAAACTTTCAGTCAAGTCATATCAATAGCTACAAAATCTTAACAATTCATCTCACCTACTAGCACTGCCTCTTAGTTTATGTCTTAATGGTCTTAATTTTGAAAACTCAAGTGAGACAGATGAAGCCTGCAGCATGCACTGAAAACTAAGAGGAACAGGTCATATTGCAAATAGTCAGGGAAGGTGCATCAGGCAGGCAGCATCCCAGGCTGAACATCCCAAAAGAAATTGGTCTTTTCTATGCAAACAAAATGAGTGGAATACTCTACTCCAGCCACATCTCTCAGCAGACAATACTAGAGAAATTTTCTCACTGAATTGACAATGTGTGACATATTAATGTCCAACACACAACTATTAATCAATCATTTTAATGAAAAACAGGCATATTCCTTCTATTCATGAGGAAAAGTTTTAAAGTTTTTCTGCATACTTTGATTAATTTCTAAGAAAATTTTTTATATTCAAAGTAAAACTAAAAAATTAAATAATAGAACTAAATGAAACATAAAATGATAGGCCTAGTGTTCCTGAGCATCCGGATACATTGCTTACAACATTGTATTATCTTACAATCAAAAATTCTCAGTTACTCATCCATCATCATAATGCGTGTACATCTACAAAGGATATGCTTAAATTTTTCCTTTAACAGAATATGTAACTGTTATTTGTAGAAAGCCATAGAAATGGAGAAAAAACAAACCATAATAAAACTTTTGTCAGAACTTATTTTTCCAAGGATTTTTGAACAATAGTCCTGTGTCTATATAGGAAAATTAATAAAAACTCAAAGATCACCATTGAATCAGTTTTCTAAATGGTCATGGTTCTTTGCATCTCTTGCAAGAAGAGTTCTGTAGGATTGTTCTTTGCCTTTTTCCTCTTGCAGTCTTTTGTTTATCAGTTAAACAAACCCCAAAAAAAATGTGGAGAGAGAATTTGCTAGCAAGCCCAGGAAAGTATCTTGAATGTCATTATCTTTCATTTCAAAAAGACAATTTAATGATATATAATCCATCCCAACATCACCAACTGATCAACATCAGTAATTTCACTCACATGAAAAATAGCAGTTCTTTCTACTATCTTCATTTTCAGATGATCAGTAAACTAATAAAAGACATTTGAAGCTCTGTTTCACTAAAATACAGACATTCTAGCAAGTGAATTAGACCACCTCCAAAAGGAAAATCTTTTCTGCAAGGAAGTTTCACTAGAGGAATACTGATCCAGGAAACCACAAAATCAGGCCAATAGGTTCTGTCAATATTTTCGGGTTTTCAGAAAAACAAAAGAGAAATTTCAGGATGGAGAATTTTGATTGACACAAGTCTCTTAATTAGGAAATACTATTTTTATGCAGAAGAACTTGTAGTTAAGTAGAAAATAACGATGATGCTTGGCTGGGATACATAGACTCAGTCACAGCACTGTTTTAGTACCTGATATTTTGATAAGCCAGTTGCAAGGTTAAATTATAATTATGTAACCATGGTTACACTGTTGATGCAGGATTTATGTACATATAAGAGATTAGTCTGTAAAGCCAATAAAAATTGGGCTCTTGATGTACTAATTATTATGGTTACTAAATATTTGAAAAAATTATATGTAAAATAAGATGTTTATTTAAAGGAACGACTGTTTAGAGCTCTGTTTTGGCCAGGAAATGGATCACCAGAGCTTCCTCTTTCAGCAGTGCGAACCTGTGAGTATTAAGTACATAAAAGCACAACTAGCTAAATCACAAATGATTAATTTACCGTTATTTAAGTCTGAAACTAATTTGGCCCATTTCATGCTTTGTAAGTTGCTTGAGAGAAAAAAAAAATAAAAAATAAAAATGGGAAGCCAAAAAAAAAAAAAAAAAGAAAACTGAATTTTCTCAGAAACCTCTTGCACATGGATGGACCTCACTACCATAGTCATGAAGAATGAGTCTTGGACCTGCAGAAAATGAGTTGCTTTGGAATGCCAGAAAAAGCAAGCAAAAAAGCCCTAAATAAACAAACCAAGCAACAAACAAAAAACCACACAGCAAGTTGTAATCAATACAGTAAAATAGTATGTTGAATTTTATCAGGTAAATAGGTATGAAGTTGCATTGGGAAAGTCATATAAAATACAGAACACAACTTTATTTTTCAGAAGGGCCTGAGGCTATGATTTCTGAAGGTTGTCAGAGGCAAAAAGCTCTTCAGTACCCTTAAAATTCCGTCAGGTCACAGTGCTTTTGCCAAAATATTTTCTTCTAATCTCAAGTGACCAATCACAAGCTGAACATAAACGACAAGAGCATAGGTATACAAATCACGTTTGAATACTTTCTATACTTCAGAGAACGTGTGTCAAGCCTTTTTAGGCCCTATTCCTGCCACCACTTACATGAGTTAAAACAGCAGAAAGTCCTGTCTTGTAAATGTGAAGACCACCGTTAATCAATGAAAAAGCCTGCAGATGACAAAAGGAATAATTCAGCCAAATACATGATCAGAATTTGCTTGTGCCACGTGTGAATTCAGCAGCCATATATCTGATGCTTTGTAATAGGGCACTGATGGCTTGGGTTCAGGTGAGGTGTAAATACTTATAAACTAGGCATTTGTAAATCAAAACAGATCTTAGGGTGGCCATGTCACATCTTCTCTCTGATGGTGCAGGGCAGGCAACCTGAATGGGATCATGAAGTTGCCAACCATTTCTAAAAGAAGTATGCTAAAATCTCTTCAGGTGCCTTCATATTCTGCCCATATCTCACTCCTTCATCATTGTATGCACTTTCTAGTCATAACAGACATGGTTAAGTATGTATTAAGTATTAAACCTTCCATTTCATAAAAATATCATTGTAAGATAAATTATACATTATTACACGAAAAACATGTAAAGAAGAAATAGTAAGCATTTAAAATGTTCTAGCTTGTCTTTAATCCTTGATTTTTTTTAATATTCAATGTTATTTCTTTTGTTCTACTGATTACAGTTATATGAATGCTGTTGCCATTAATTTAACATGACTGTTTTTTCAGTAAAGGGTTTGTGCTTTGTGTATGCAAGGTATAATATGAGTGATTTCTTGATTTACTTACATTTTAAACATGATATTGCATTGCCTATGTCTGCAGCAAATGCTCATAAATTTACAAAAAAGATTAAATGTAAGTTAATAATTTATAGAGGAACATTCTGTATACTTTATTTTAGATAGCACAACTATATAATGATTTTTCCTACAGTACAAGCAGTTAACTGCTTAGTAGTTTAAATGCATGTAAAACCTTATCTTTGGTATATAATTCTGTTGAAAAATCATAAAGTTGATAAAACTGGGCACTGAGAAGCTTTGGGAAAATCCAAAAGTGTGCCTTATTCTCATTTCATATTTTTCATTACTATAAATCATGGAGAACCCATCCTTCAGTGACATGTACAAAACAAAGAGTGCAGCAAAAGGTGGCATTTTAAGCAATCTGCTGGATTATTCTTTATTTGGTGAATGATATGGATAAACTATTCACAGTTTCAGGTACATTCTATATAATCTATATATCTTCATGTAGATAATCTAAATAAAGTTGATGCAATATAGAATATCGATTGACTTTAGACTTAAATGTGTCTTGACAGTACAGGGCGTACTGTCTTGTAAAATTAGATATAAAATTAATACAAAAATTGTTTTTTATTAAAAAATATATTTGTCTGTAGCCAAATGTCTGGCATGGTTTTCAATGTTGAAAACACAACAAAGATGGAATCACATCTGTTAAATCTCGTTTTTGGTTTGCAGGGAATAAAAAGTTGGAACTCTATTGTGAAATGCTTCATGCGAATACCTGAGAAGTGCTCCAAGGCCTTTTATCCCTTTTCCTTTTAAATGCTAAAAGGTTCTTTCTGGTTTGTGCATCTGATTTCAGAGATGTACAATGTACATTAATTAACATAAAAAGGGTGGTTCAGTGTGCATGGATGCCCTAAAATCTACACTTTAAATCTGGTGCAGAATATACCCTGTAATATTAGATTTAAGTTCAACTGAACCCTTATCATTAATTTCAGAAACCTTATCGAAGATCTCAGCAATCTCTTAGACAAGACCTGGCGTCCTAACAAGGTCTTGTCTTGAAAATGTATAAATGATGGATGATTCTGAACAAATCTTCCTTGGAAAGACTCTAATCACAGGGTTTGTATATATTATCTGGTCTGACCTATCAGCTGGATTTCAAAGTAACCATTTCTGTCTGTTCCTTGTGGGAACTTTAACCTGAGTTGTTTCCCTAACTCATTTCAGCAGAAAGCTGCACAAAAGCTTTTGCCAACAAAAGAAAAATAGTGGCACAGAAGTGAGACTAAGCTAATAAGTGCTTCTTTTAGCTGCAGTACAAACTCAGGCTGCCTTGGAGGCTTCCTGGAAGCCCAGCCAACCTAACACTCACTCTTCTGAAGTAAGAGCAGGCTAAACCCCTCTATTTTCTTGGACAGTAGTTCCATTATATCCAGTAAATAAGACAGAACTGAAGCAGCACCGTGACAGTAAATGCTTTTCACAGCTTGTTGCCTGTTCTACAAATTGCTAGTCTATGTAGCAAGCTAGAGAGCATAGACAGAAAGAAGCATGGTGGCACTCCAGCAGGCACCGCCAACCCCAGGGGGAAATGGCAAGGACCTTCCAAGAACACATTGCTAAATATGCAGCTGCATTGGAAGTGCAAAGATAAATTTGAAGTGAACTGTTTGAAACATAAATAAGCTTTAAGTTTTTAAACACGGTCTGCTGTAGTCTAAAATTAAGGGCAGCTCTATGGTTATTAGAATGAAAAAGGAAAAATATCTTGCTATATTTGATTAGTTTTTGTGAATATGTACTTAGTATACCTATAGCTTTCAATAATCTTTAAGTAAGACAGCTAGTGAGGTGTTAAAAGAAGTCAGATTGTAGTCATTTAAGAAAATGTTGTTTGGGATTAGATAAGAATAGCTCTCCAAAGTTATTAGTAATTTCTAATAAACAAGATATTTGATTAATTAAAAAAAAAAAAACAAAACACAAGAGTGAAAGCAGCATAACTAGTATCGAGCCATAGATCACAGCAGAATAACATTGCTTACATTGCTTACATGTCTTGTTGTGGAAGCATTGACTAAAATGAAAACTTGCAGATATCACTTGGAAGTTACTGTATAAAGCCCAGAAAAATTCAGAAACCTTATGGTATAGATTATAATGCAAATTCAATGCACAACATGATTTGGGATATTCTTCACATGTGAAAACATTGTCGGATCCTAAAAGATTCAGTCTCCAGTATCATTTGACTGTTAAAGAAGAACAATTCTAACTGATACTCTGAGATACATCAAAGAGAGTCAGTAGTTTTATAGTCTTATTTTAGTATTAGGCTATCTTTGAATTTCTGTTGGAACAGAAAGCTTACATAAAAAATCCCCACTATCAGTATAGCAAAATACAAACACCAGTGACACAGTATTACCACTGAACTGTGATGACACAAAGCAGGAAGAATTATCTCTTTTTGTGCCATGCAGGCTTACCATTTAGCAGGTAGAGAATGAGCTGCTTTGTCCAGAAATGCCAGCCAAATGGTGATTTACATGATTACACGGGATTTGTTTCATTAAAGCTTCAGTACCCAGATTATCAAGTCTCTTTTCACTCCTTTGCATTTTTGGCAGAGAATACATATGTGCATCATTAAAAGTCTAAAGGATACAGTTTTGAACAGCTGATGGAGACTAATTGCTTTGAGACAAGCACAGTGTGAAAATATACTTTATCCAATAACCTGTTTTGATAAAAGTTCAGAAGGCAGAGGTAAAGATTGTCAGTGGGACTTTGAAAAGTTTTCAGAGTGAAAGGACTGATGGGGAGAAGTCACTCAATAAAGGTCATTTCAAACTTGTTCTGTCTAGTGTTAGAGATCAAGTGTGAGACACAAAGACGTAATCTAAGAAAACTGTGTTACAAGAGCTTTGAGACAATATAAATATACTTTCAGCTAGCAAATGCCTCAAGAAGACAACAGAAATACCATCTGTTTTCCTTATTATGGCAAAAAGAAAAAAAACAGATGCATCCATATTTCTGTTTTTTTCAGTTATTTTCTATTTATATCTATACTATTTTTTATCAATACCTTCCAGAGCTATAACTTCCATCAGAAGACAGACTGTCATTCATGATTTCACTGTTGAATTGTTTTCCATGGCCATCTCATCTTGAAGATGGGTTATCTCCAGTATGATATGGATATAAGCGGTGATTGATTAATATGATATGATGATTATGATATGATATGATATGATATGATATGATATGATGATTGATATGATATGACGTACCTCCGCTGACTGCCCTTTAACTGAGAAAGCCATTTGCACTGTCTGACGCAGAGGTTTATTAATACAACTGGTAATTAAAAGTAGACATTCCTAAAGTCAGTGAAGCCCTCTGTGGATTCATTCGTACTCCAATTTACTCATGTTAGATGCTCCCTCTAAAACACTGAAGTTCAAACTTTTTCAACTTCATTCAGAGATTAAAGGAATCAGTTCGCTTCTTAAAAGCTGTGTTTATTGTATACAGATCCATTCAGTCCTCAGACAACCTATTAATGAAAAAAGTCTGGTGTTCTAAGGTGCCATCACTCAAAGTCCTAAATAAGAACAAGTTAACTTTGCAACTTAATGAGTAATGACCATTAGTAACATGATTTCAGAGATGTGCAATGTACATGACTTAATATAAAAACAGGTGGTTCAGCGTTCATGAACTTTTACTGGCACATTTACCAAACATTTGTGATATAAATATTACTTCACACAAAAGATACTGTGCATTACACTTTACTTTAGCAGCACTGACAAGCAACTGTATTAAAGCTTTAGACATGACAGAGATGCTTGCAGCTCCTCCTAATCTGTTATTAGGGAAAGAAATGCAATAAGGAGAAATTATCGTCTTTACCTTGGCATTCCAATCAAAATCCACTATTTCCCTACAAGGCTTTTGGAAAAAACATTTGCTGCCATAGATTAATAAGCCCCACATTAAGGGTTTTAAAACTATCAAGACTGCAAAATTAAGAATTTAAATTCTCCCTTCCGCATTTTTTTCCTTGACCATCATGTGTACAAAACAGCACTGCCCAATAAGCTACACAATACAGCCAAGTGGAACTAATGTTCCATTTTATCTTCCATTAATCTATTTTCAATAAATCTTGACAGCACAAATACAGATTTATGCTTTGGAAAAGGCACAAAATATTAATAATTTTTATATTAATAAAAATGGTATTTTTTATTAAGCATATTTGTTTAGCTGTTTGAAATGAGGGAATCAGTCACATTCACCTTCAAAACTAAAGGTTCCATTCTGTTCCCATTGAAAATAAAGTTGTTCAGTGATTTCTCTGTGAATAATTATTTCCTGGCAAATAGAGGGTTTAATTTCATAAGGGTTGTGTTACAGGAATAGCCCTGCGTACTGAATACAGGTATGCTGGAAAAATATAATTTTTAATTTTAAAATCCAGTTTCACAGATTCTTAATATAACTTTCTGTGGCTTGAAGTCAGCCCATGGATATTTTGAATCCAGAAAGCACCTGAGGTTTGGATTCTTTTTGCACAAGGATTAGAAGTATGACTGATATTGAATTTCATGGGATTAAAATTGAGTCAAGAAGAAAGACTACTTACATGGCACCCCAAATGTAAGAACTACTAAGCATCAAGATCCTTATTGCAAAGCAAAAACACTGTTGAAGATTTGGCCCTAAATCAGTGGGAAAAGACCACTCTGTAAAATACATACTTATAAATATATATGAGAAATGAAGCTTTCCTGATATACTCTAAGCCACTATACTTAGAAAAAATATCCTTTTAAAGAACCTCTTTCCATTATTTTTATAGACATCTATTTCATTTTTTACCAATCATGTCTTGAGTTTCAGGTTTGTTCTTTCTTAAAAAATGAAAGAAAAAAAAAGGAGATTAGCAACTGGCATTATAATTTTTTTTTAATGAAAAGTCATTTCATTGGCAAGTGGAATTTTGTCAAAAGGGTGCGAGGTTTTAGAATAAAATTAGAATTGACTATTCCCATTGGAAGGGACTTACAATAATCATATATTCCAACCTGATGAATTCAGGACTGACCAAGTTAAATCATATTGTTAAGGGCATTGTCCAAATGGCTCTTAAACACTGACATGCATAGGGCATTGTCCACGTCTTGAGAAAGCCTGTTCCAATGTTTGAGAACAGCATCCAACCTCTCCATGTCCCCTTCTCACGAATCTGTAGAGAACCATAAGATCGCACTTCAACTTCTTTTGCTTGAGAGATTAGCTTTATATTACACCAAAGATCAATCAAACTTCCTCTAGGTCTGAACATGCCCTCAAACATTGGTAGCTGCCACTTCAGCTCATGGACATGCGCCTAATAACTGCACATTTAGCATCAACTTAATTGCTTTTTTGTATGGTAAGAAATACTAGGGGGAGTAGTTTCAAGCTCATACGTTAGCTATTTACTTGGTTCATTTCCTCTCCTAACATCTCGGTTACATCAAGGCTCAAAGAATGTCTCATCTGAACATCATGTTGAAGTATTTCTGCTTCAATATAGACTTTTGTACTTACTTCACAGAGGTAAATTCTTAATCTAAATAGTTATTTAAGAGTTCACATCCCATATACTTTAACCAATAACTGGAAAAGTAACTCTTACTATTTTGAGTCTGGACAAAAAACCTGATTCAATTTTACTAGATAAAGACTTTCCCAATTAACATAATATTTTCATAAGTATATACCTTACTGTAGTTATTACACTAACTGATTTTATTATTATTGAGGAGAAAATGTGTTGGATCTACCAAAAAAAAATATCTTTTCTCAAAGTTGTAATTGCACATCTCAGAAGTAACTCAGTTACGTAAGGAACTAAAAAAATTCTTATCTTTGAAAGGGAAACACAAATTTAAAAGTAGCTGAAGTAAAATTTGTTGTTATTCCTAAAGATCTTAAAACATGGAAATTAGAATACTGGTAAAATTTATTACTTTCCATAGGAAAAGAACTCCTAACTTCTTAATAAACTTAAAAGTGAAAACTCAGTCTTTCACAAATATCAGGATCTTTCATAAAAACAGTTATTTTACACACACTAAAAATCAATATTTTCTATATGAACTGATATATTAGATTCAATTAAATTGTTTTTCTAAGTTGTAAAATGTTTTTTCTTTTAACCTGTTCTCCTTAATTTTGCTATGTACGTGACTTCAACTTACAATAAATAGACCTAGAAAAACAATTAAAAAAACCCATAAAACAGTAAGACCTATATACATTTTTCAAGATACAGAAGAATAAATACAGCACAAATTTTTAAAACAGTTTAAATTGTGTATGCAGAATTTGTGTAAACCACTGTTTTCCCCATTCAACCCAGCAAAATTACTCCGTGTTTTTCCAAACAGTCTGAATAGTTCAGTTAATAAAATACCTCATGGAAGTTAAATGCATGTACATTTTCTGGATGTAACAGTATGAAACATCTTGAAGTTGATTATGGACACTGGCCAAATGTAATAATAAATCTTAAAGCAGTAGAACTATATTACCAGTACTAAGTATTACTCTACCAGTAAAGAATTTTAATACATGTTCATGTGTTTCTCAACTGAAATTTGAATACTTATAAATGACATTTATTGCAACTTTTTTTACTCTGAAGGACATGTTTACTCTGAAGGACATTTTTTACTCTGAAGGACATTTTTTACTCTGAAGGACATTTTTTACTCTGAAGGACATGAAAATGAACAATTTAAAGTTCTTCAAACATTTAAGATACTTACTTCTGAGTATGTATTAAAGTTTTGTACATTGCCTTTTTCCAGCATACCTTCTTCAAGCTTTTTGTACCATCCATGCCTGAACTTTTTTGTACTTTTTGCATCATTACCTTCTCTAACATCATAAAAAAAGTCTGTCTATTGAAAGTCAGCAACAGGAGAAACGTAATTGGGAACCTTTCTGGGTACATTCAGATATCATTCTGCTAAGTGTTTTCATGAAGATCTTTGAGTCTGGACTTAAATAAAGAGAAAAAAAGAGAGAAAAAGAGAGAGCACATCTGTCATTATAGCAAGCTAATATAAAACAGCTGGTATAACATAATGTTTTAAAGACTTCTTAAATTTTCACAGAAGCAAACCTTGAAAATGGAATTTCCTGTTATTCTTCTCTTTTGTTCTGAAAATTCATTGACTTTATGTCTGCCTGTTCTCTAAATCCTTGATAATTGTATCATTTTTTCCTGTCTCCAACAGGACTGCTCTTCCTCTCATCACACAGTTCTCTCTGTGCACTGTTTCCCCTCCCTTCTCTCTAACAAATTCATAATCAAAGATAGCGAGGCTTGTTAGGTTATAAAATATATATATCATAGAAATACAAGTATGTAAAGGACTCATTTGGTACTGCAGGACATGCTCTCAGAAAAAAAAATATTATGAAACCTTACTTTGGCTATTCCAGGTGTGAAGCGTGTTTCTTTGAAGTTTTCTCTTTATTATTAACAGAAATCATTGTGAATGTTAGGGTTGAAAAAACCAACTTAAAACTAACACGGACACACTCCCCCTCAAAACACAGAAAAACACCCACAAGAAAAATGTTCTGCTGTATGCATTTCTTCCTTGGGGAGAAGATACAGGAAAACAGAATCTAAGATGTGTTTCAGTCACTGGTTAATGAATACCATAGAAGGTACCCAGACAATGAAGTGACAAATTTTAACACAGCAAGTTTAAAGTAGAAGAGGTTAAAAGATCTCTTCATCTTTTGATTGCTACCTGGGAAAAAGCTTCCCACAGTACTTTTTATTTTACCTCTGTTTGAATTTTTATGAAAAATGTTCATTATTTTGTGAATTATTTTCTGATCAAGAACTATTTTGTTAACAACATGGGGGAAAATTTCAACAAAGAATGTTTGCTGAAGGCAATAAGAATCTTTAAATTATGTGTAATAATGGCTGCTTATGAATAGATCTGAAATACAGAACAGAACTGTAGGACAGCCTGAGTTGGAAGAAACTCGTGAAAATCATTGAGTCCAATTCCAGAGTCCACAAATGGCAAGCTAAGGCATAGTGTTTTCTAAACACTTCTTAACACTGACTTGGTGCTGTAATCATTCCCCTGGGAGCTTGTTCTAATGCTTGACCATCCTCCCAGTGAAGAACTTTTTCCTAACATCAAGTCTCAACTTCTGACACATTTAAGTCATTCCCTCTTACCCTATCACCAGCAGCAGAGAGATCACCCCTACCCTCCCCCTCCCCATCATCTTGAAAGAATGTCTAAATGATCTATTTCTGGTTGGGGTTTTTTGTTTGTTTGTTTGATTGATTGATTGATAAAATCTATTTTTACACTAAATTGTGGAAGGTCAGAATCATTCTAACTTGCAGAGCACTACTCTGATTTCTGATGTTGCATTTTAGAGATGTACCCATTGTCCGGTTACTGACTGAAAACCAACATCGTGAAAGAATAAGAAATTGAGAGCAGAAGGATCACATTAATTACCAATTGAATAAATACTCAGTTGTTAATAATGTTGTTAAAAAGCTTTTAAATATCTCAGGATTTTGCTTTATTGCAAAAATTTACTAACAGTTAACTTGGCTGTGGACATTAAGAAGACATTTTGGTTTTATAAACTATACACTTTGTTTTCATGTGGCAGCCAAGAATAATAATTCACTACTTTGGCACCAAGCTGATTCTAAGCACATAAACACAACTTTAAATGAAGAACTGTATGTCATGCAGTTGTCATCTTTCATCTCAGAACTCTTACTTCTTTCTTGAATTTAGAATGCAAAATGCTAATTAAAGGAGAAAGTTTTAAGAATTCAACCAGAGCAGTTTCCTGTGAAAGTGAAAGACACAGATCTCTGAGAACATCAAAGAGCAGATGAGAAGTGGAAAAAAAAAAAAAAAAAAAAAGTACATTCCATTTTAATACGCTTCTAGTGCAAAAATACTCAATTTAACTTAAGAAATTTTGCATATGTTTTAACTGGGAAAGTTATTTGTCAGCCACATTAAATGCTTCTTTATGATATGATTATTCATTATTTGAAACAAAAATATATATTGCTTCAATCATCAATACATTTAAAGCAAGAGCTCTGTAGAAATAATGAAATTATCCTAGGCCACTGCAATAAGGGACCATTGAAAACCTAGTAAGAAGTGAAACATTTCTAAGAATTAAAAATGAAAGATAATTGGATCACAATTTAGGGGAATGTTATTTATTTGGTAAAAACTTGATTTCTGATAGAATTTTTGAAAGTCTGTCAACCCTCATAATGAGAACAGAAATCTTATTCCAAGTCTTTACTCCCAGAACAGAGCATTATTGTTACTTCCTGAAATTTCTCCTCTCCACGTCTAGATTTAGATTTATTACATTTTTTTAAAGTCTGGGCCAAAATATGAAGTGAAACGCAAGAAGGTTTTAATTCCACTAGATATTAGACTGATCAAAACAGCAACACCATTCTAGCTTTCATAATCTTTAAGAACAATTACTTGCTTTTAACAAAAGAATTTACAAATAAATTAAATTACCAAGTTTCACTCACAGTTAGGTTAAGCGGAAAACGTGGCCTACTAGCTTTACCCAATCTCCTATCTAAATCTTCCTCTCTTCTGACACTTGCACTCCTTTGGATACAGATCTGGAAGCATATATTGTCAATACTTTTTAAGACTGAGTTACTGCACATTTGCATGAGCACCAGTGCAAGGAAATTAGTGTTCATGGAAGTCCAATTTTAACCAAACCAGTACTGCATTGTTTTCTGGAATTAATCCAAGTGCTTTGTACAAAAAAAAAAAAATATTCCTATTACTCCAGTATTTAACTTAACATGTAACAAGAGTATTTCCAAAATGAACACAGAGAACAAGATTTGAAGACAGTATAATAGGCCATATGAATTTCCTCACACATATCATAGAATAGTTAGGGTTGGAAAGGACCTTAACATCATCTAGTTCCAACTCCCCTGCCATGAGCAAAGACACCTTCCACTAAATCAAGTTGCTCAAAGCCCTGTCCACCCTGCTACTGATTCTGTACTGATTGAGACACATGGGCACACTCATGAAAATATACATTCACATTTTTTTTTTCCATATGCAGTAGCCTTACACAGTCTGTCTTTCAAGACTATCAAGTGAATTGCTTCCAACTTTTCAAAAAAGCATCAAAGCACCTTTTTTCTTCTCCCTCTTATAATCTGTGGAGAACCTAAAGCTAATATTTTCTTAATTAAGAAAAGCACTTACTCAGAAGTCTTTCTAATTGCAGATCAAGGACATCTGTTTGGTAAAGCCATGTTCCAGAAACCGCTAAAATACTTACTTTTGTAATGCTTTTGGCAGATGAATGACTGTAAACTTTTGACTGAATTATGACTTCCTGGAAGCACAAATTGCTGTATTAATTACTGTATGAGCGATACGCAAGAATTTTCCTTCTTGAATGGCGATGGTGGCATGAATATAAGCTATTCATTTTGCATTTCTTAGAATCATAGAATCACAGAATAGTTAGGGTTGGAAAGGACCTTAAGATCATCAAGTTCCAACCCCCCTGCCACGGCCAGGAACACCTCCCAATAAACCATGTCACCCAAGGCTCCTCCCAACTTGGCCTTGAACACCGCCAGGGGTGGAGCATTCACAACTTCCTTGGGCAACCTATTCCAGTTCCTCACCACCGTAACAGTAAAGAACTTCTTCCTTATATCCAATCTAAACTTCCTCTGTTTAAGTTTTAACCCATTACCCCTTTTCCTGTCACTACAGTACCTAATGAACAGACCATCCCTAGCATCCTTATAAGCCCCTTTCAGATACTGGAAGGCTGCTATGAGGTCTCCACGCAGCCTTCTCTTCTCCAGGCTGAACTGCCCCAACTTTCTCAGCTAATCTTCATATGGGAGGTGCTCCAGTCCCCTGATCATCCTCGTGGCCCTCCTCTGGACTTTTTCCAACAGTTCCATGTCCTTTTTATGTTGAGGATGCCAGAACTGCACAAAATACTCCATGTGAGGTCTCACGAGAGCAGAGTAGAGGGGCAGGATCACATCCTTCAACCTGCTAGTCATGTTCCTTTTGTTGCAGCCCAGGATATGGTTGGCTTTCTGCGCTGCAAGTGCACACTGACTGCTCATGTTCATTTTCTCATTGACCAACACCCCCAAGTCCTTCTCCTCAGGACTGCTCTGAATCTCTTCTCTGCTCGACCTGTAGCTGTGCCTGGGATTGCTCCGACCCAGGTGTAGGACCTTACACTTGGCATGGTTAAACTTCATAAGGTTGGCATCAGGCCACCCCACAAGCGTGTCAAGGTCCCTCTGGATGGCATTCCTTCCCTCCAGCGTATCAACCGAACCACACAGCTTGGTGTCATCAGCAAACTTGCTGAAAGTACACTCAATCCCACTGTCCATGTCAGTGACAAAGATGTTGAACAAGACGGTCCCAACACTGATCCCTGAGGGACACAACTCATTACTGGTCTCCAGCCAGACATTGAGCCATTGACCACAACTCTTTGCGTGTGGCCATCCAGCCACTTCTTTATCCACCGAGTGGTCCATCCATCAAATTGATGTCTCTCTAATTTAGAGACAAGGATGTCATCTGGGACAGTGTCGAATCCTTTACACATGTCCAGGTAGATAACATCAGCTGCTGCACCCCTGTCCATCAGTTCTGTAGCCCCATCATAGAAGGCCACCAAATTGGTCAGGCAGGATTTCCCCTCAGTGAAGCCATGCTGGCTGTCACCAAGCACCTTGTTGTTTTTCTTGTGCCTTAACATGTCTTCCACGAGAATCTGCTCGATTTTGCAGGCATAGAGGTGAGACTGACTGGTCTGTAATTCCCCAGGTCATCCGTTTCCCCCTTCTTGAAAATGGGGGCTATATTTCCCTTTTTCCAGTCATCGGGAACTTCACCTGACTGCCATGATTTTCAAATATGATGGACAATGGCTTATCAACTTCATTCACCAGCTCCTCAGGACCCGCGGAAGGATTTCATCAGGATCCATGGACTTGTGCACGTTCAGATTCTTAAGATGGCCTTGAACCAGATCCTCTCCTATGGTGGGCTCAAGGTCTTCATTCTCACAGTCCCTGCATCTGCCTTCCGAGACTTGGGTGGTGTGGTCAGAGCCTTTGCCAGTGAAGACTGAGGCAAAGAAGTTATTAAGAACCTCAGCCTTCTCCAAATCCAGGGTAGCCAGTTCTCCTGATAGCTTCCGGAGAGGCCTACGTTGTCCCCAGTCTGTCTTTTATTTGCAATGTAATTATAGAATCCCTTCCTGTTATCTTTCACATCCCTAGACAAGTTTAATTCTAACTGGGTTTTAGCTTTCCTAACCTGGTCCTTAGCTTCCCGGACAACATCCTTGTACTCTTCCCAGGCCATCTGTACTTGCTTCCACCTTTTATAAGCCTCTTTCTTCCCTCGAATTTTCCTCAGCAGCTCCTTATCCATTCAAGGAGGTCTTCTGGCCCTGCTGCTGCACTTCCTTCTAGCTGGGATTCAACATTCCTGAGCTTGTAGCAGGTGATCCTTAAATATCAATCAACAGTCTTGTGTCCCCCTTTCCTCTAGGGCTATATCCCATGAAACCTTACTAAGCAGGTTCCTGAAGAGGCCAAAGTCTGCTGTCTTGAAGTCCAGAGCAGTGAGCTTGCTGTATGCTCTTCTCACGCATTTCTTGCTTTGCTCCAGCCAGGTTCTTCAGTTTTCAAGCAACTGTCCTGATGTATCACCTAAGTTTGCAACCCTTACCCTGGGCTAACAGAGAATCCATGCCTTTTAATGAGTTGTACCACAGGTGTCAAAAATCTTCATTCTACACACTCTTAAGGAGCACCTAACATATTGTGGGTAAGTCCCGTGAAAACACTAGAATTTATGGTTTAAACCATATTTAAAGTCTGCTGAACCTGCACAAGGATTTCTACAGAACTCAGGTCTTTCTTCAGATGATGCCAAAATAAATGGACTTAGTACTGTGCTTCCACTTAAAAAGAGTTTCAGTTAAATGATTAATTGTATGTTCTGTGTTGCTTCACAGTGACCTGATTCAGCCACTTTCTATCTTGTTTCAGAAAAAAAGAAGACAAGTATTGTCCTTTAAATAGAGAATGGATCATCAGATCTTGAATTAAAGAAGTGTTCTTTTAGATATGTTGTGGGTGGTTAAACTAGTCATGATTCCCTGAAAAAACGCTTGAATATGTGAATTCGTAACCTACATTCCTTGGAAATTAGTCAATTTTCTATGAAGTAACTGTTTTCACTAAGGAATGACCATCTTAAACATGAAAACAGCTGATACGACTAACGGTCGTTAATTCATGAAAATGTTTCTGTCTTTGTGAAAAATCTCTATAGAGAAAATAATTTCCTGAACCTTTTCTTCCCGACAAGAATATATATTAACCAATACAATAGACATCCCTCTTTGCTTTTAAGGTAATGGACATTAGGGTAATTTATTTTCTGCTCTCAAGACTGATAGAAAATAATTCAGGTGTAATTTCCTGAGCTATTAAAAGATTAAATAAATGAGATATCATGAGTATTTGCCATTGCAATTTTCAGAGTTCAGCAAAGTGAATTCTATTTACTGTGTAAATATTAGGCACACCAGCTCCCAGAAATATCACATGCTCAGAACTGTGTGCGGTGAACACATGACTTAAGCCTACCGCATGCACATTATGACACCAAGCAGAGAGACCAACAGGTATCTTGGAAAAAACAAGTCTTTTCTGAGGTAGCTGAACCACTACAATATTTTCTAAGAACATCTTCTATATGTCATTTCACAGCATTCTTCTTTCCTGACCCACCAACAAAATAAGTGTAAGACATCAGTGACTGAAAACTGCAAGAGCAAATAACAGAACACTGTACGAGCAGATAAGGGCTGTAAAATGAAGCAGTAGTGAAAGATGACTTAAAACCACTAGATGGAATTAAACTAAGATTGTATTGTATGAAGGCTATATGCAAAAGATACATGCAGACAATGCAGTGAACATGGGCTTGCAGCAACATAAGTAAATAAAAGTTCAGTTAATAACAATGAAGAAACCAAACTATGGAAGGAGGTTATGATTGCAGCTCTTCCAGGCTGGTTACACTTTTATATCACCATTAAATTTGCTACCAGCAGTTTTACTGTCAGGAACACATTTTCCTCTGATTTTAATGCGTTACTTAAGTTTTATATTTTCAGGACCATTCACAGACATTTTGGTAGAGAATAAATACTATCTTGTTTTTATTACATTTTCCACCACTTTTCATTAGTTTACTGTAGTTAGGGTCGATCTTGCCCAGTATAATAAAGTCTGTTTGGATACTTCCTTGGTCTAGTAAGGTTGAATATTTCTCAAATCTCAAATATATCTTATTGTCTCAGCTCTGAGGTACCAGTCCACATGACAGCATTTTCCTTAATATGGTCCAAGTTACCAGAATTTGAAATCTCCCAAACATTCTGAGACATTTTCAGATATTGTCATACAAGTAATTTCCTGCCTACATTCATAATTATTCCTTTATGTTCCCATCAGGTGTGAGGTAATATGTGAAGTAAATAATTAGTAGCCAAACATTAACATCTCTACAGAGAGACAACCCTAAATAAAATTAATTGGTGAAGAATAGGACCTATCTGGTAACCAAGATTTTACACTGAACCAGAGTTTACAAAAACTAAAACAAAAAATCAATAAATAGTGATTCAGATCTCTGACTTCTTTTAAGCTCTAGGTTTTGCTAACAGATTTTTCTTGATCTCTCACTGAGGATCAGATAATGAAAAACATCCCAAGCAGTGACTACCAAGCATTTGATGAAGTACATGTTGGCCCAGGGCATAATTTGTCTAGATGGCAGCAGAGCTTATCTTGATAGTAATTTGTAAAATGCACCAGAAGCTTTGGCATCTGTTCAAACCTGTACTTATGCAAAGAGCACAGGGAGCCTGCAGAATGCTGTGGGAAGTCAAGAAAAGAAGCTTGCAAAGTGAATGATCTGCTTATCCCCCCACCTTTTTTTTTGCTAGGAGTTTCTGTGACAAGACATAGGCTATGTTCCTCGGACAACCATATCTAGCCCAAGGAGTAGAAGATGCAAGTGGGTACAACCTGGACTTACTAGACTCTTGCTGCTGCTGGTATAATAAATAGCCTGGGAACTGACTAGGCATGCATCTGCTAGATACAGTGGGACAGCCTGAGCCAACATCTGAGTTACAGAACTAGCACCAAAAGCTGCCCAAACCCACATCTATGGTGATGTCTTGCTAAAGTAACCATGAGAAATTCCTATCAGATTTCTTAAGCCCCTTATCTGAGCTGTACAAAAGACCACTTTTCCTCTAGGGACAGAATCCCCTGAATTCTCTGGAGACAGCCATATAAACACCACATTGGTCTTCCAGTTATCCAGTACCCTGAGTAATTAAATTAATACATTCAATATTCACCAGAATAGAAATATAAAACTCTAAATCCACTTACCCAGTGAATGTCCCAATTACTAAATGCATTATTTTTCTTGATTAATTTTTGGACTTAGTCTTTAAAAGATGAAACTTCATGAAGAATAGAGAAATACCCACCCCTTTCCTAGAATACAATTAAACTTAGTAGTATGGTTCTTTCCTATAAATAGGAGATATGGGTCTAAAGCTCAGGAAAGTAAACCTTCATGTCTCAAAAATGGGGTCAGTAATAAGGCTGCACTGCAGGGAGTATTTTTGGGTTGTCTTTTTTAGCCAGCTGCACTGCAGGGAGTATTTTTGGGTTGTCTTTTTTAGCCAGTGGATTGTTCTGGTGTGAAACCTAAAAGTAGTATTTGTGTTCTGGGAACATAGGCCACAGGAGTTCTTGGAGTTTGGCAATCCATTTTGTACAGAGGATTGGGAACTCTATAAACCTTGCTCAGACTTTTATTCTTAATTATTTTGTCAGGTTTAGCTAGTTTACTGATTTTGAATGTACCTTCATAGTCCCTTTATTTGTAATATCTAATAAGTTTCTTTAAATATCCTTTCCTATCTGTCTTCCTGTGATAAGAGTTTATACTTGAGATACAAGATTTCCCATTAGAAGACTTTAGATTCATTCTTATTTTCTACATCAAAATATTCTTGATGTAAAGGAACAGGCACTTAACTGCTGTCAGAACTAGAATTGTTTTGCCCTTCCATCTTTCAAACTACCCAAATCAATTATATTTGCCCTTACATTTAGTTTTTACCTCCTGGTAAATTTTATTTCTCACAGTTTTCCGCTCTGTACAGAGTTATCCAATGCAGACCAAAGCTGCATTTCTGAATCAAAATCCAATAAACAAGTCTTCCTCCCTTTCGTACTTCAGGTCTACCTTGGAGAAAATTACGTAACCATTTTCATTCTGTTTACCAGTTTCCATTAGGGACAGCAACTTCGTCTATATCAAATACATATAAATTACATCTGAATGATTTTTATTTTTCCATAGTGAAGTGAATTTACTATATGTGTCCTTAGCACTGTGCATCATCAACCATGCCAACAATTTGTAACTATTCCTTCATATGAGGTAGGAAGCAGCAGGGTAATTTATATCACTGATGTCAAAGACTACCTTGGTTTCATCTATCTGAAATTCTGTTAGCGATGTCATCTCAGCTTTTGAATAAAGACTCAGCTATAATTAACTGGCTTCCTAGTGTGAAATCACTCTTAGTCAATATTTCTTTAAACAATAGCTCTTGAATTCTATATAGCACCTGCCACTGTTCCGTCTTTAAAATGCTTATCAACGGTGCTCAGTCTCTTTCAACAGCCATTACCATGAAAAGCCAACGTAGGTGGTAGCCTATATTATCATATTCCAGTTAATTGCATTTCTGTATGCAATTTTCTTCCTAGCTGTTTAGCATGCCATTATTATTAAACCACTGCATTCTGATAGCACCCAGATGCTCAAATCGAAATCACAGGCCCTTTCAGTAAGAGGCTATACAAAACATTCTTAAACTAATTTCTGTCCTCAAGAGATTGGAGTCAAACCACACAAAGCAGACAAACAAGCTCATATAAATGGAAAAAATATTCTCACATGGAAAACAAGGATCATTACAAATGTTGTACTTGTTAATAATTGCAATGCTCAGCAGTAACTCCTTTGAGTATTGACAGCTAAATTCCGACTTTACTAATGAGAATGTTTTAATGACAGTTAATGAGAATGTTGCAACTAACTTTAAAGAGATTGGGATTTTATCTTATGAATCCAGATCTTGTAGAAATCAAATATGTGATGATTATATTTGAAATACTGACTGTAATTGTCCTAAAGCATTATTTCACGGGCTTTATAGAAAATCTCTTAGGTAGCTATAATCCCAGACCTTCATTTCCTGTTTTCTTCTTCCTATCTTTTCTTCTGTGGTATGTCTTGAAATTAAATATAAAATAACTAAATCACTTCAGGAATTAACCTTAAAAGCAGAACAGGTTATTGACTATGTCATCATGCTTCATTACATGTTAAAAAATCATACCTGATGATTGTAAAAAAAAATTTAAATGCAGATATTCAGTATTTGTAGGAAAAGAACTTTATACCTTATGAAACTGATATCAGTTGATGGCTTGTCCTTGCACAAAAGAAAAGAAAAAATCTGTCTTAATAACGATTAAAAATTCACAATAAAAAATGCAAACTATCACTATTCCTTTTCAACCAGAGCATTTGAAAATTGACATAATCCTACCTTCTACTTATTACTATCATCTAAATTATATGACATTTTGCCTGGTAATAAAAAATATGGGTTTTTTTCCAGTTCATTCACAAAGACATAGGTCAATCCCAGTAAGCATCTAGAAAAAAAACAACTGTTTAATGCGTACATGCTTTAAAACTAATTGAGACTATTCTATATGAAAGATCTTGAAAAAACAAAGTTCTTAATGGTAGGTATGTTTTACATACAAAATAAAGAAAAATTTATGCTCCAATGTATCATTATGTAAAGAGATCATAAATTGCCCTTTGCCAGATCTATTCAATTATGCTCATTTTAGCACTAAGAATTATTCAAGAGACAGTTTGACAAATAGAGAATTCAATGAATGATATGAGAAATAATGCAATGATCAAATATGAGATTGTTATTTGGAGAACTGCAAAAGACTTTTAAAAACAGGTATTTGTTCTAAATTACAGTTATTTTTTGTCAACCCACTGACTGAAGTTAAAAACACTTAAGGTGATTAATCACACTGAAAGTACAAGTCCTTGAATATGTCTTCCTGTCCACATTTTATTTTTCATTCATTGTGCATTTCTTTGCTTACAGTTTTGGCATCACTTAGCATTTCAGTAAGACCTTAGAATATGCATAACTGTCTTTGTGAACAGAGGCACATTTGGCATTATTTATTGACACAGGAACTTTGGTAGAAAGCCCCACAAATTCATACAGTAAAAATGCATGCAAAGGCAATTAAGTACCTATCAAAATGGGTCATTATCCTATTTTATGTTCTAAAGGGCTGTAGGAAAGAAATGGGAATCTGTTTTCCAAAACAATAGAGGGTAACTTTTACATACCTTTACAAGTTGGCTAACAGAATCATTTTGTGTAGGTTCACTTTAAGCTACATTGTTCATGTTTTAGTGCCAAATATGGGATGACACCTAGATTTTATATAGATTTAAATTAATAATGTCTCCCTTTAAGGTAAACTGATTGAAAGGGAATAGTTTGACTTCCCCATATGTTTCAATATTAGATCGGCAAAACAATTTATATTAGCAGGTCGAAATATTTTATTTAATTGATTTGACATAGTTCATTTAGACTTCCTATTTGCAGTATAGTTATTAACATACATAAAACCATCAAAATACTTTGTATGCCTAATGGCATGATGTGCCATAAATCATAACATTTGATCCTCACTGAAACAAATTTTTTCAAAAGTATAATTTTAAGATGTTATTCAAAGTTTCTAAACTGTGTCTTTTCCATTCACTATGAAACGAAATATAAAAAAAAAATAATCCTGACTTTTAACATAAATGTCACCTGTATACATACTCACTACTGAGCATGGTGTAAATATGCATTTATTTTCCATGAAATCAGGTAGCAAGCAATTACAATACAGAGCTATCATAATTCAAATTACTGTTTTAATGATAGTTATAAAAACATACGGTCATGTTTGCAATACAACACTAATTTGATCCTCTTTTCTTATAAAATGTCCTTGAGTGACATTATAGATATAAAATACTAACATTTTGCATGTATGATTCCTAGTTTTCCACCTTTAATTAAAATGCAAATTTACAGAGACAGTCTATTCACTCAATGCCTTGAGCAAAGAGTTTGCAATCCTAATTAGACTTCCAATAATCATTTAACTGAATAGTTAAGTTTTTTCTCTTTTTTCTTTTTCTTTTCTTTTTAGAATAGGTAATTGTAATACAAGTTTGGCATTCTAGCTAATTGAATTCAAGACGTATTACCTGTATGAATGAATGAACGGAAAACCCACTAATTGGTAGGGATTAGGAGCTGACCTGTTTGATTGATTTTGTTTTGGAAGAACACACTGACTTTAACATATCATATAACTAAACATGAGCATGAGACACTTGGATGTGACACATCTTAGATAAATAAAACTGCTTTTGAGTAATATTTGTTCATGTTTCTCTCCTATCTAATTTCTTTAAAGCCTGCACTCAGAACAAGAGAGTGAAGATTTCACGCCTTCTGGAATTCTGGTAATTGCTCTGCCATGACTATTTGTCAGTTTTCTTCACCTGAATGAAAACATCTGTACTAGTAACTAGGTTTATTTTGTAAAACTAATATAAACAGGATCGGGAAAACATATTCAGATTTTCTGATTGTACTCCAAAAACCACGACAACCTCTCCACTGAAATATGCAACCCCTTGGGGGATAAAATGGTTGAACCCCAAACTCAGAAACATGCAGATTATGAATATAACAATAGAATCATAAAATAGTTAGGGTTGGAAAGGACCTTAAGATCATCTAGTTCAACCCCCTTGCCATAGGCAGGGATGCCTCATCCTAGACCATGTGACCCAAGGCTCTGTCCAAGCTGGCCTTGAACATTTGCAGAGATGGAGCATTTACTACTGCTTTGGGCAACCTCTTCCAGTACCTCACTACCCTCACAGTAAAGAACTTCCTTATATCTGACCTGAACTTCCCCTGTTTAAATTTAAACCCATTACCCCTTGTCCTATCACTACAGTCCCTGATGAAAAGTCCCTCTCCAGCATCCTTGTAATCAACTCTAAAACTATTTAAAGTAGGCAACCATCACAAAAGGAGGAAGAAAACCAAATGTGCATTCAGTACAGTTACATTGCTATTCCAGATTTCAGTACTCTGTATGAAGTATGTGGATTTGCAAATCAAAAGACAAAACCAGATCAATTTATTTTGCTAGACTCCATATCACAAGTGATTAGATCTCACTCATGTATCCCTGTGTTCAACTGCAGTAACTGCTGTCTAATTAAGGGAAAATTTTGAGAAAACAATCCAATTTTCTTTGGCATAGCTTTTTTTTTTTTTGCAAGAAGAATGAAGGAGACAGTACCACCCTTCTCATCCAGCCATCAGAATTTCAGCTGGAACAAGTGCAGAATGTCGTGTTGTGAGTCCTCCCAGCCACACAGAGGACTTTAAAGATGGTAAACTTAGCAATCCTATAGTAATTTATTCCAGCACTTAATTATCATAATTGTTAAAAAGCTGTCCCAAATTCCTAATGCAAATGTCTGTGGCTCAGCTACCCGACATTAATTACGTCTTTCTCTGCTGGGTTTAAGTGCTCTTTATTAACCACTATATACTCATATGTTGTAATCAAGTGACATCTCAATTTTATTTCAGATAAAGTAAACAGATTGAGCTCAGCTCCTCACAGCAAGACACTTTCTAATCTTAGCAGCATGTCGATAGCTCTTTTCTTCATCAGCTCCAATTTTTCAATATTCTTTTAAAAATATAGATTTCATTAGCAGTATTTCAATGTCATAGATAAAGACCCACAGCTTCTCTTTCTTCTCAATATTTTTTTTACAGATCCAAATATTTCATTGGTCCTTTTTCCATGAGACTAAACCATGGGAAAAATCTTGAAAAACATTCTATCCTGTTCTGAGAAAAAAATATTCATAGTCAGATAAGTTAAAAAAAATCTGCAAATTTAGCAGCATAATAGCTAAATACAGATACCTCAAGAGCCAGGCAATCAGCAGAATGAGCCAATGAGCTGCCATTAAACATCATTCAGAATCAATTTTTAAATGCAGACTGTATCTTTCCAGAGCATATTTTTCACCAACAAAAGCTGTGTTGCAAAAGGAATACTGCAAGTAATTTCCAATATTAGAGCACAGTCCACATTTTCATCACATAATTTTACGCATCGACCTTAGTTTAGGAGCACGCCTTTCTTTCCTGAGTACACAGGTAGCCTTTAACTTTGAGGTTTTAAGTCAAAATACCAGCTGCTACATGTAAGGCTTTTGCATATGCCAAAAGCCACAAGTACACTCAGAGAATGCAAAAATGAAAGTGATTTAGGAAAATTAGTTCAAATTTGGATTATACATTTAGAAGCTCTAAGGCCAAGGGTAGCAAGCACACAGGCTAGGGTCCAAATCACCAATGAGGCACATCCACAGACCATAATATTCATAAATGTTGAGTCTTATTTGTTAGAAAATAAAATACTAGCACACAAAAGTACAGGCATAGATACTGTTATGTGGTTCTTTTAAAATAATTGCTGGTAAACCAGTGTTCCTACTACAAACAATGAATCAAACTGTTAGTCTTTTTTTAATCATATCTGTTAAGTTGGCAACTACCAATTTCATCAAACAGAGGCTATATCCTCTGGAATTTCTCTAACAAAGAGGTCCTCCAGAATATGGAAAATTATGTAAATACATTTTAAACAATCTTATGACAAAGATAGCTAAAGTTAGAGATTTATCAGACCATCACAGAAAGAAAAAAACAGAGAATAAGAGAGTGTATGAGAGAGGTAGCTTCTTCATTTTTCACACGAATAAAGTGAGGAGAATTATACCTGTTCTTGAGACAGAAGATAGGAGCTTAATACTTTTGTTAAAGTGTCCTTTTCCATTAGGATATTACTATTTCCAGCTCATTCTTTTAAAGAAATCTGTTCTGATGTAACATAATGTAGAAAAGTTTGAGTTACAGAATTTATATTATGTTACATTTTTGTTTGGCATCTAGGAAAACTAGAAGGGATCTTTTTAAAACTTGGAATATTTTTAAGACAGAATTAAACATGAAGTTTTCCAAATACATATTTTCACAAGATAAACAAAAAGTGAAGAAGGATAAAGATCAAAAAGCCACCTGCAGAGGATCTGTTGTAATTAACAAGACTTGAAAATTGCAAAGATGTTTTAGGATTTTGTTTTTCTTTTCATTGTTTTGTTTTTTTTTCATTAAGCATGTCATTTTTTTTGAAGAATGTTCTTTTAATTTTGCTAATGACTTCTTAAGGCCTCAAAAATGCTTAATGCAAGTTGATTTTTAAGATACTTTCTCAGGCTGCTGCACTTAGGTATTCACTTCTGAAGATGATATTTCATTAGTCAGACAGCAGCCTCTTTCCCTACACAAAAAGATTTAATTGTGTATTGTGCAATCTAGGGAAATTTTCAAATATTTTAATTTTTTGTGATTCTTTGTAAATCATAAACTGCCACAAACTTATTTTTGTCCCATTTGCAGAGTCTTATGAAACACAGACAAAATAAAAGATATATATTGAAAATAGGGGGAAAGATATGTCAAGATGCTAATTTACACTCTGCAATATATAGCTTTTTCTTCCTTTTTTTCTACTTTTGAAAATATTGGTATCATATTACCAAAATATGATTTTTCAGGATTATAAGAATTTATTAATATCAGTTAAACTATTCGTGTACATTACTTAAAAAGCTTAAATGTTTTTCTGAAGTATTTGTTTATAGCATCCTTTTAATTATTATTTTTTTATTTTTTGCCTTTTTTTTTTTTTTAATACTAATCACTGTGAAATTTCAAATGCCAGTACCTTGTTATTGTACTTTATGAATCACAAATCATGAGTCTGGAAAGGAACACAAGAGAGCAACTAGTCAATCAGTCCTCCAAAAGGCAGGATCTACTCATAGCAACCTTTCAGAAGCATAGACAAAATGTTTATTTAACCTATTTTACAGACTACAGATGATAAGCAATGAACACATTTGCTGGAATGTTTTACCATTTCTTCGAGCATATTAGTTCTGACCATTCCTTGCTGCCTTTAGCATGATATATGAAACACTGAGAGAACAAAATCTTCCTTTCCTCAGTAGCTTTTTATACATTTGTTTACACATTAATTTCCCCCACTTTTATGACTTCATACATTTTTAGAAGCTTGTTAGAATTCTGTTCTTCTTATGCAGATCTGCCTATAAATATAATGATAATGCCAGGAGCTGAGCTATTACAAATGCACACTTAGAGCTTGCTAGAATCACCAGCACCCTTGGGGATTCAGCACAGCCAAGTATTACAAGGCATTTAGCAACCTTAACATATCTGTCTATGACTTTTCCTTGAAGCAGGATGCCAAAGATTTTTGGTTTTTTAATTTCCTTTTTGGCGGAGAAGATATATTGCATCATTTGCCTGTACCTCATAAAAAAGATTATGACTTAAAGCTGCTCCATGAAAATTACTTGAGCAAAAATAGCCTGACTAAGCAAAATATTCCAAAAAACAAAACCTGCAAAGACAGCCTGAAGATATTCAAGATAAGCTTGTTCTGTGAGGTTTGGGCTTTTTGTTGTCAGAAATTTCCACTATTGGCCCAAACTTAAGAGCAGGTTCATGAGTCACACGTGATCTGAGTTTTGACTCATCACCTGTCCCTTCCAAAGAGATTGCTGATATCATCAGTATTAGTTCTGTTGAAGGAGGATGTTTTCATCCATCTCTGTTTTGTCAGGTTCTGGGGAGTCTAGGATTTGTAACTAACTGAAGAATTAGCTCTAATTACATTTTCTATTTTTGCAATTTGAAGAAATTTGTATCTATATACTTATAAGATAACAGCTTCGAAATACTATGTATTTGTAAATAAGTTTTAGTTCTGTACAAACTTGAATACACTACTTCAGGAGTCTCTGAATTTGCACATGAATGTTTAGTACAAAACCAACAGATGTATGCAACTGTATATGTCTAGCTTAAGTCTTGTTAGTAATATAAACATTAACAACATAAAAAATAATATATTTATATATATACTCTAC
This sequence comes from Neopsephotus bourkii, assembly GCF_033783945.1. Taxonomy (NCBI): domain Eukaryota; kingdom Metazoa; phylum Chordata; class Aves; order Psittaciformes; family Psittacidae; genus Neopsephotus; species Neopsephotus bourkii. Next base: position 13,552,840 of record NW_026900684.1, on the reverse strand, counting down.
AGAGTATCTTCAAAAGCATTTTCTGTGGTTTAGATACATATGGGCATGGAAGTTATACTACATTCAGAAGGGATCACTTACCACCACTCATCAATGTGCGTGATTTGTTATTGATGAAGTTGGAATGCTAATTTCTGCACAGTGATGTCTGGATTTTCTGGACTGAAAACCTGAGTAACACAGCTTTGAATTTGGGTGTGAATTTATTTCCTTACAAAGTACAAACTCAATGCCTCACAGCCCAGGATGAATCCTGAAATCATGAGTATCTAGTAGACATTTCAAATGAGTTTTGACAATGGGAGAAACTTGCTTTTAAACTATCCTCTACAAATTTTATTTCCTGGCTTTTGATAAGTACTAATTTAACAGAGATCTTTTTGCTTCTTCTGAAATGTACATGAATGAAAATATATGTGATATTACTGTGGAACAGCTAAATGTTCCCTAGTATATTTTTCTCCTTTTAGACTTTTTAACCCAGAATAAATACTCAGCTTCACCAGTCCCATTAAACATACATTTCTGCTTTAGGCACGAAAGCTATTGAATTACAGAGTCATTATCACTAGCAGAATCTTGTTAATGTCAACACAGAAATATGAATAAATTATCAACCAGTGGAATTATTCTTTCCATGGCAGATGAGTCTATCTTTACTCTTCTTAAACACATTTGGGTTTCAATCAAAGGCAACTGAGCAGAGGGTGCTGGGTGAGCTCAAAGATCCCAAGTGCTGCAGAGAGGACCAAGGGTTGATTTGGACATGATATGGGTAACTGAAGAAGACCAGTATCTCAAGCACTTGTGATTGAATTGCCAGCTGTCACAAGCTCCTAAAATTAAGGTAATACTTATAGTCACTAATGTAACTATATGCCAGAGTCCAGAAATGGAAAGGACTGAGAAAATAACCAGATAGATGTCCTCTGAAATTACAATGACATTAAAGATAACAATGGGTTTTGGTAACCCAAATGTAAATGTAAAGTCTTTCAGTTAAATTAATAAAAAAATAAAATACAATAAAATAAAAAAGACTGCTATACAGTTAAGTTTCAGACAGTGGCACTTTAATGCTAGCAAGTTCTTTGAAGGATTTCTTTCTATTTTTGATATGTATTTTCAGGTATTTTGCTAAAAAACTCTCTGGGAGCTCATGTCATGTTAACAGCAAATTAAATAAAGTGAATTGGCAGCACTAAAGCAGATTGGTTTTATTAATTTTTAAACACCAGAGAAACTTTAAACCAAAGGAAACAGACTGAAAGCTAAGCCAAATCTTAATCCTTAAAAAGCTTGTCACTAAAAGCGCTACAATACACTTAATTTCTAGTTTATCCCAACTCATTTACTATGTGCAGTCCTTTTTCTTATGTACTTTGTCACACATGACCGTACATCATTTGAAACTGTACCTGTTATTCTAAATGTATTAACAATATCTTTCAGATTTTCTTTTTTGGGTTAGTTATGGCATTCACTGTTGTAATAGTGATGGATACTTCTCTAATCAAGTGAGGCAGTGAAACCTTATGAAGTGATTCATCTTATTTAAGCCACTTATCTGACCCTTCATGTATTCTGTGTCTGAGTTAACTATCCTGGACATATCCAGGACTGAAATGCAGCCATCTAAGATATCTAATCTCTATGAAAGTCTATGATAGTTCATATTCATAACTTAGTCATATAAATTCTGCACATCCTATCCACAATGCAGTGCTTTAGTCTGCTCAGCTTGTTAACTGAGCAATGAGCTAACTGGTAAAAGACAGGTCAAAACCAAAACCATTAAAAATGCAGTCAGAAGTGCTGACCTCTACAAAAGGCAGGAATCCTTGCACATTTCTCTGGGCCTCAAAGCTAGTGAGGCAGTAATGGTGCCTAAGAGATTTCAGCAGTTATTGTATTTTGCTGGACTGAGATGCATACGTGGAAAGAAACAAGAAAGCATAAGAATTTCTCACTCTACTTTCAGCTTACGAGCCCACGAACAAGATAAATGATACGACATGATTTTACACACTTTTTAATGTCTGTCTTTAAGACAGCCTTGGGCAATTTTACTGAAGATAGCACATTTCTGTGAGCACTCACCTCAGCCTTTCTGGCTTTGTGACTTGTCTTTACCAGCATTCACTGTTGCAAAGCATTTGAGGTGTTGAGGTGAAAATTCTTTTGTGTCCTCAAAGAATGTGTGGACTTCATTAAATTTCCTGAACCCCATTTTCCATTTGGACCTACTTTAAGATGAAGTGACCCTTTCATAGAAACTCACATTTCTTGAAATATGAGGGAGACTTATAGGCACTAACAAGTACATATAAAAGGTAACATAGAAGTTTTTAATATCTCCCTATCATTCACTAGAACACTCTTCCTCGTAATTGCATTTTGTTATCCTCTTCTCCTCCAACAGCCATTTCTTCCAGGAGTAAATGTAGCCCCTCAGGAGTTATGTCTGCCCTCATCTTCACCTCTTTTTAGCTTTTGCTCCAGTCCTTCAACCCTTTCAGTTTCCTAAAGACCACAGGAAGGAGTGCTGCAAACAGGTGTATTAGCATCCCAGCAGTGAAAATAAACTGTAATCAGAGCATCCTGGCCAGCAGGAATATGACAGAGGAATGGAGATAACATACACTCATAAAAACTGGAACAGACAGAAGAAAAACAATCCCATACCTCTCTCAATGCAGTGATCATGTCAGAAACTCCTGGTAGCTCAAATTTTGTTAGAGAAATGTAACTTTCAACATCTGCTGTGTAGAGGGCATGCATTACTGCTACTAAGACTACTGCCATGCTTGTTTGAACGTGAAGACTTTTCATACAAAAGATTGAGATCCAATAAAAAAATTGTGATTCTCCAACTTCTCATATGTATGTGATTCCCTTTTAAGATAAACATGGGGTTTTTACATTTGGAGAGAGTTATAAGCTCTCATGGATATAAGAACCATTTGCACTATATGAGTTCTGTTTCTTTACCAGTAATTTTGAATGTAGTGGTCAATTTTTTTTCAGAACTCATAGAATATTTTGAGCTTTGACTGCAAGTTATCCTATTGAGAAATAAAGAGAACTACTCTATTAAAATTTAAAATAGTAGAAAACTTTTCACTCTCATTTACTTTGGAATAATTCTAAAGTAAATCAAATTATGATAATAAAGGTACACTCTGTAAGTCAGTAAAGTGATTATTTACAAAAGTTTTGTTTTATGCATTTCTTTCTAGACAGGTTTTTTTTTTTAATAAAAAAAGTTCAGAGTTCAAAGTATCAGATTTTTCTTTTGCTCCTCCTTTTATTGTAAAGACATTTCAGTATTACCTTTCTTGGCTAGGTTTTCAGACTTAAGAAATGTAACTAGCTTATCACAGTATCACAGTATCACAGTATGTTAGAGATTGGAAGGGACCTCAAAAGATCATCTAGTCCAATCCCCCTGCCGGAGCAGGAACACCTAGATAAGGTTACACAGGAACGTGTCCAGGCGGGTTTTGAATGTCTCCCTGGGCAGCCTGTTCCAGTGTTCCGTCACCCTCACTGAGAAGAAGTTTCTTCTCAGGTTTAAGTGGAAACTCTTGTGCTCCAATTTGTACCCATTACCCCTTGTCCTTTCATTGTTTGCCACTGAGAAGAGCCTGGCTCCATCCTCGTGACACTCCCCCTTTATATATTTATATACACTAATAAGGTCACCCCTCAATCTCCTCTTCTCCAAACTATAGAGACCCAGCTCCCTCAGTCTTTCCTCATAAGGGAGATGCTCCACTCCCTTAATCATCTTAGTTGCCCTGCGCTGGACTCTCTCCAGCAGGTCCCTGTCCTTTTTAAACTGAGGGGCCCAGAACTGGACACAATATTCCAGATGAGGTCTCACCAGGGCAGAGTAGAGGGGAAGGAGGACCTCTCTCGACCTACTAACCACCCCCCTTCTAATACAACCCAGGATGCCATTGGCCTTCTTGGCCACAAGGGCACAGTGTCGGCTCATGGTCACCCTGTCGTCCACCAGGACCCCCAGGTCCCTCTCCCCTACACTGCTCTCTAACAGGTCGTTCCCCAGCCTATACTGGAACCTGGGGTTGTTCCTGCCCAGATGCAGGACTCTACACTTTCCCTTGTTATATTTCATCAAGTTATTCCCCGCCCAGCTCTCCAGCCTGTCCAGGTCTCTCTGGATGGCAGCACAGCCTTCTGGCGTGTCGGCCACCCCTCCCAGCTTAGTGTCATCAGCAAACTTGCTGATAGTACACTCAATTCCCTCATCTAAATCGTTGATGAATATATTAAATAATAGTGGTCCCAGTACCGACCCTTGAGGCACTCCACTAGATACAGGCCTCCAACTAGACTCCGCCCCATAGACCACAACTCTCTGGCTTCTCTCCTTCAGCCAGTTCACAGTCCACCTCACTACCCGATCATCCAGACCACACTTCCTCAATTTAGCCGCAAGGATGCATGGATTTATGGATGTCCAGATTGCTCAACTGGTCTTTAACCCATTCGTCATCTACTAAGGCAAACCACTCCGTTGACCTATCTTCATCCGAGGTCTCAGCGGTACAGGGCTCTTCAGGACTGCCTCCGGCAGAGTAGACAGAGACAAAGAAGGCATTCAGTAACTCTGCCATCTCTGTATCTTCTGTCACCAGGGCACCCGTCCCGTTCATCAGCGGGCCTACATTGCCTCTGGTGTTAGTTTTACCTGCCATGTATTTGAAAAAGCTCTTTCTGCTGTCCTTGACCCCTCTCGCCAGCTTTAATTCCAAGGAGGCCTTAGTCATCCTAGCAGCTTTCCTACATCCTCTAGCAGCAGCCTTATATTCTTCCCAAGTGGCCAGCCCTTCCTTCCATGACCTGTAAACTCTCCTCTTCCACTTGAGCATACCCAGCAATTCCCTATTTAGCCACGCAGGTCTCCTGACCCTCTTCCTTGACTTCCTACGTGTCGGGATGCTCCGATCTTGAGCTCGGAAAAAGCAGTCCTTGAACGTCAACCAACTATCTTGGGCCCCTTTACCTTCAAGCAGCCTAGCCCACGGGATTTCCCCTAGCAATCGCTTGAAGAGGCCAAAGTTTGCCCTGCTAAAGTCCAGGGTTGCGATTCTACTTGCTATTCTACTGACCCTACCACACAAGATCCTGAATTCTACCATCTCGTGGTCGCTGCAACCAAGGCAGCCCTCAACCTTCACTCCTTCAACCAGACCCTCCTTGTTAGTGAGGATGAGATCCAGCAGCGCTCCTCTCCTGGTTGGCTCATCCACCATTTGCATGAGGAAGTTATCATCCATACACTGGAGGAACCTCCTGGACTGCGGCTGGGTTGCCGAGTAGTCCTTCCAGCAAACATCAGGGAAGTTAAAATCCCCCACGATGACCACGGCCTGTGACTGTGAGGCCGCTCTCAGCTGCCTGTAGAAGGCCTCGTCAACTTCCTCACCCTGATCCGGTGGCCTGTAACAGACCCCCACAACAGTATCGCCCCTGCCAGCCTGCCCCTTAATTCTCACCCACAGACTCTCGACTCGCTCATCATCTGTCCCCGGACAGAACTCAACGCATTGTAGCTGCTCTCGCGCATAAAGAGCAACCCTGCCACCCCGCCTGGCTGGCCTGTCTTTCCTGAAAAGGACATAGCCCTCCATGACTATATTCCAGTCATGTGAGCTGTCCCACCACGTCTCTGTAATTGCCACCAGGTCATAATCTCCCGACTTAACACAGGTTTCTAGCTCCTCCTGCTTATTTCCCATGCTGCGCGCATTGGCGTACAGACATTTCAGGGAGCGAGCCGAGCACACCAATTTCACCCTAGGATTACAGGAGGCCTCCCAGCCTTCATCAATTCCAGAGCGCTGTCCCACTGAGGCAAGCCCAATGAATTCCTTTATTTTTTATGGATTAGCTCATTTTAAATCATATTAACACCTTTTGTTCATACCAGCAGCTACTTGCTGGTAACAAAGAAATTACTGAAAATAAAGGAAGCTATCATGCCAATCTTCTGGTAAAAGATGGGAAAGTAGCACCTTTTCTTATCATATAAACTGACAATAAAAGCTGCAGATACAATGACATATACCAAATGAGCACATTGAAAATGCTGTTCCACTTGCAGAATGGATTTTGAAGCAACTGAAAGTGTTATTTTCAGTGTCTCACAATCTTCTGCTCTAACTGATAATGATAATCACTGCCCATCTGCTTCCTTCAAACTCTGTTTCAAGGGTATTCACACACTTCAGTCACACTATGCTGCAGTTACTAAGGCAACTAGTGTGTGGAGCAGGAAGAAACTGTGTTTATTCACCTTATTACATTTTGCTGCTGGAGAAACGCTACAAAATTATGTATCTCAAAACCTACACTTTTGCACACAAGGAACATATAAAAGGACATTGGGGGGGAGGGTATTATATTTTTCATTCTTTATTTAAAAATTCCTGCTCTTTGTGGAATAAGGAAATACATGTGTCATAAAGGCCATGATAAAGTATGACACAAGGTAAAAAGGAAGTAGTCCAGGCAAGTTATGACCATATCCAAGTCTACAGTAGACACAGAATTTGCCCCCTCAAAGTACCTGCTATGTATGCACAGTCCAATGTAACGCATCAGTGTCCTGTATGTGAAGTTTCTCACTTACTCACTGAATGATGCCAGTGTGGACTCACATGCAACTGTCAAGCTACTCTGTACTGTGTGACCCAAGAGTACTTACTAAAATCCCAAGTCTGGATGTGCTGTGCCCTGTGTGACTTATAATTTGGGAAAAAAAACCAAACTCTTCCTCATGCTCATTTCCCCTCAAGAAAGCAAGCTAAATATTTTTTACCAAGGTATTTCACAGTTTAGCTTATGCTAAATATATTTCATAAGATATATTCTTCTGAAGAGACAAAAAATAGACATTTTTTGCAAGGCTTGAGAGGTTAAAGGATGGAATCAGATTACCCAACACAGAACCAAATTATGTCTTTCAGCAATATTTGCAAAATGTTCTGCCCTGATCTCTAATTCATTTCAACATTACAAATATAGAATCTCTCTCTCTCTTACTGTTTTCACCAAGTGCAAACCCAACTACAACTCTGTGGAGGAATCCAGCCTCTGGGGTTAGTGTAGGTGAATTATACATTCTGACAAATTAGCTGAAATATTAACGTAGCAGAAAAAATTACACACAGAAGGCTGAGACACTAATGGTGTCTTGCATCTTCATACGTGGCCAACACTATTTAAAAGGACAAAGAGCATCACCTAGAAGAGGTAGGAGCCCATATGGGGAAACCAGGAAGCCTCTCCCAGTTTGAATGGAGCTACGAGGAGAACTTGCCTTTGGAATGGCTCCCTCTACAGCAAAATATTAGCAGTTTTGTTTAGAGCTAGTCAGAAATCTAGTGAAACAGTCTGTCAAAAGTGATAGTTTGTTGACCTTCAGATTATTAGTTTGATCAGCTGTGTTTGTTCATCCACGTCTAGCTCAAGAGATTTATTCTGCCAAAAGATCTATTTAAAAAAACAAGAAGACTATTTACACATCTACTCCCAAGCTATTCCCCAAGCCTTCTTTTATGGTCATGGCTTTTATAGAAAATGATTTATCTGAACAGTTTTGGCCCTGTAGGAGAAGTAGAGTTATGTCGTACTCTTCCCTGTTATTCTCCACTGACTGTAATGGAAAAACAGGTATCTGCCTTGAGTGCAGGCATTTACATTCCATCAGACAAACCATCCCCTTAAACACTGGTTCTATTGTCTCATCTCACTGTGTTCTTGTCCTCAGAATATTGTTAGTCTGGCCAATGAGAAGTTACTGTTTCAGTTATAGGGAACTTGTGTAATTGAGTAACATACTTAAGAGAAGCTCTGCAGTGAAGGACAAAAAATATAAGAGTTTCTGTCGGCGAAGCAGAGAAAGATCAGAGACTGCAGCTACAAGACTGTTGCATTTGCTACACTGAACCTTAGGAAGCTGGCAGCCAGTTCCATTTCTGAGTTGCATGGCAAGGTTTAAGAACCACATGATCACATTAATTCACTAACTGTACACAGCCAGGCGTGTCCCAGCTTACTTTTTACTTTGCAAAACCAATCTAATCCAGAGTTGAGAGCAAGGATCAAAATTATTCAGGCCATCTAGAATCAGAAATTATTTTAATGCATTGCAGGAAGAAAATCATATTTTTCCAGGGATAACTAAGGAAACCCATGTACGTATGTATTCTATTAGTATGTGTTGTAACATTTCCTAGGTGTGGGCATGCAACTTGGTGGAAGAATTACTAATTTCTAACACCTAGTGAAAGTCTTCCATGATCTGCACTGATAAGAAATTCACCAAAATGAGGTGTTTATTCTCTGCCATGTGAAAACTTTGCATGCTCCATGCTTTCAGTGCCCTCTTCTCATGTGAATTATGCTCAGATCAGTCCAATACCTCTGAAAACTGTTTGCATGATTCACTCCTTAGTATTCCAGGCCATTTGTAAGTGAGCTTGGATCAGAATAGGTGATTCTGTAAATGCTTTAGGTTACCAAGTTTAATGTATAAATATGTTTCTCCTAAATCATATTGTACACCGATCCACAGTCTTGATTAACACAGCTACAGGAAAACAAGAATATGGTACACTGATAGATTATGGTCTCAGTAAATTGAACTCTCTTGAATCATCAGATTTCTGCCACAGACTAATAGAAATAAAAGAGATAAATGAGATATTGCTAGCAAACTGATTGCACTTAATTCAGCTAGTCTAGCTGTGGAAGAGTTATCCCAGCACTGCTGTAGTTCAGTATAGAGCAGATTAATCCCATACAGTTGTCTTACCAGTGCCAAGTTCAGTGTGAAAACAATGCAAGCTGTAATACCTTAGGAGAGCATTATTCTTCTGAGCAGTTTAAAAATGCAGAAGAGAGCAATTTGCCATGGGACACATATGTTGGAGTATAATTTATATTTTTGTACAAGTATTATAATTATTATTATAGATTGCACAGAAGCTTGGTGGACATTGCATAATTGCCTCCTTAAAATGTAATCAAATATCTGACTAAGCTGCATCCACAGCCTTTCAGTTTCTATAAACACTCTAATGACAGCAGAATTTTGTTTAAGGAAATATAGCTGCCTGTCTGCAGTTACTGTTGTTCCAAAGCTTCCATTGTGGAAAGCTAGTTCAAAAAGTTACACCCACATACATATACTGAAAACACAACCATTGCATACAACAAAAATAGATTTGATTTTTTAATATTCTCAGGGAATATCTCAAGTAGACAAAACTGAGTAAGAACTATTACCTAAACCAGACAGCTTATTTCATAAGCCTGTGCTTTAAGCTTTACATGGGACTGACTAGTTGCTGTGCCAAAACACAAAGCTTCAAAAAATGGCTTTGATTCAGTCAGTCTTCTTCCACAGCACCTCTCTTTTTCCTAGGACTATATACTTCCTCAGTAACAAATTACTTTCCCTTTTGACAGTCTTATTCCACTTTGCAGTTTATTTTTTATGCAGACCCAAGGCCTTCTATTCTGTAGCATTTTTCTTTTTTTTTCCTGTTTTCACTAAAACATGATGCATGATGTCTGGGGACTGCATGCTTAAGAGGTCATTGCAGTGGTGCCCATTACAGTGTACTTAACACTCGGGACACTGGAAGAACCAGATAAACATCATATGTCTTTGAGCAGTTAGTGGGTACAGGGAGCACAAGTGCAGTCGAATGAGATGCACAACATAACATTAAAATAAGAAATTAACAATCTTGTAATATTTCCCAAGAAAGAACAAGTTACTTCATATCACCTCAAGTTAATAGTCAATGGCATAAGTTGCAGAACAACATAGTAATCTTGATCCTGTGACTTCTGTGGATGGGGTTTGTTAGCAGCATTTCTGCACCTTTGCAAAAGGAAATATTATCTACTCTTACAGGCTAAAAAATCCCACACCTCCACAAATCTGTGTACCATCTTATGTACCTCTGGACTTTGCTTGTAATGGAATAAGTTACTATAAAAGAAATGAAAAGATGGCAAATCTTAAATATTCATAATTACCCCTAGAATTTTGCTTTTTTTTACAGCATGCATGAAAATGTGCATGCTTATTTGCTGTCTGATTCATAGATGTACAGAGTCCAATGACTCACTGCTCCTACACAGTAAATCTGACGTTCTTTATGCCTCTTACCACACACATACATATCAATTGCCTAATGTATATAGACGAGATCTTAGATGCATCAGTCTTTTTTTCTGTATCTAAAACTGATCTCACTTTTTGGGTATTTGTCCAAAATTTCCTGGTGTCCAGCAGCTCAATCATAGCTCATTAAATACTTCAGGAATTCCTAGGCAAATGGCTGAAGTTTTCCTAGACAGAATTTCAGACAGAAGGTGTTGCTAAGATGTACTAAATCCTGGAAGCACAAGTGACGCTCACAGATTCAGATCAGGAATGTTATGAAAATCAGGAGTCATATTAAAGTATACAATTCCCTTCAAAGTTGGCTCACAGTAGCGACTCTAGAAAAAATATCCAGAAAATGTTCAATCCCATGCTGACGTGAATTCACAAAATGTTTTGCCTGACACAAATATTTCTGTCAATGTAATCTGTATTTTTTGAATCAAGAGAAAATCATTTTGACCTAGAAAAAAAAAAAAAAAGCTTGACCTCCATTAAATGACTTGTTACCTGCTGAAAACAAAAACATGAGAACATAGAGGTTATTTTCAGTTTTCCCTTAAAATATCATTCACTTTGAATTCATAGGAGCTGCAAGTCAGAGGCAGAATGGACATACTAACCTCATCATTGCCAGTTTGCTTGGAACTGAAAACACCATGAGTATTCAGAAATAGAGCATGTCCCAGAAGATAACTTCAAGACTGACAGTCAAGACACTTCCCTAATCGTGAAATAAAAATTAGCTTCAAGATTTTTAATCAAATCAGAATGATGAATTCTGATAAGTTGTAATATCATAAATCAAAGTGGAGTCTCAGTCTTAGAGTTTAGCTTTCGCTTGGCATCTATGAATATCTAAAATATCGTTAGATCCTAAAGAATGTTTTCAAAAGTTTCGTGAAAAGCCAGCTCTACTTCATGTACAAAATGATCAGGGAAACAATCATGCAAGAATAAAATACAGATAAATGAATACCTAAATTTATTAAGCATTTTCCATAATATAATGTCCCAGTAGAAGAAAGGGTAGATAGATGATAGCAAAGAGAAAATAACTCATAAAATAAAAAACTCTGAATATCTTTATCTTAGCTGACAATTGCTGCTTTGTTTGAGTTTCTTATATTAATGGCTGTAAAGATTTACCATTATCTCAAAGGTTAGAGAAAATAATTATTTACACCAGATGTCTCTGAATCGTTTGCTGTCATTACTGCATGGCTAGACAATACATTTGTGAGAGTCTGTTGCCTTGTCACAGTTAGGATCTATAATGCAAAGAAATGCATTTTCTCTATTTGTACTACACCTCATTCTATTACTACAAATTTTTAACTATATTTCAGAAAAACATAGAAAACAATGAACAAGAGGTTCAGATTAATTGTTTTGAGATATATACACATATATATATAGCAGCTGCTTCTATGATATTTCATTTTCTGTTCTAGACAAATTGGAATATGATTATGTCCTAAGAAATGCATATTATCAAGCCAGAATATACTTCCGACTGTGTTAGTAACTCTTTCATATTAATATAATTTCAAGTCCTGGAAGCACTGCATCTGACGCCATGGGGTTTTTTTCAGAGCAGGAATTGAGAGCAAATTTCCAGACATAGTTAAAGGTGGACAGACTCGAAGCTATCTAAAAGTCAATTGCTACATTTACTATTTAGCCCTATCTATAAAATAAAATAAATAAAAAAAATTACTGCATAAGAAATTGAGTAATCTGATGATGAAATACAACTCCCTGAATCTTTCTGTAGTTTTACAAATTCTGCAACTTTATATATAAAATATATTTATCTTCCAGAGGAAAAATAATGATAAACTGTGTATAGGAATAAGCTATAACTTCTTTTCTCAGTACTGCCTGACTTCTGTTGTGCTTGCTGGTACTCATATAAGGTATAGTCTTACCAAAATGTTTTTACATGGGAAAGCAATTCTTACCATCAGCTTACTGCAATTTAGTAGTTCTTTAGTTTTATGATACATGATAATAAAATTCATTATCACTTTTGAATATATGCTGTCATAGATTAAGATCATGTATATCAATGAGCAGAAGTCAATGCTCAGTGAAGGCATTTAATAGTTTTTGGTAATAGTTACTAATATTTGAAAATCACCTATTCGCTGTTAGGTGCATGCATAACTGAGCTGGAGTAAATGCATGTAAAACTATTCAGAGTAACCAAAACAGGCTGAGGACTAGGTTATCATTGTCAAGGAGCCTGGTTCTCTAATGAGTTACTAAGTGATCATCTAAAGCATCTTCATACCCATCTCATTATCTTTCACGTAAGTAATCATAGAATCATAGAATGGCTGGGTTGGAAAGGACCTTAATATCATATAGTTCCAAAGAGGATCTTCTCCACACTGCTGAGAGTTGGCACACCTATAGCAATTCCTTTTACGTAGGAACCACACCTTTCAAAAAACTAAAGAAACAGGAAATTTAATATTCATGTGCCATTACAGCTCCTCAGGAGTACAGTCTCCTCTGAAAAAGGACTTTACTCAATTCAGAGGTTGTTTTACAGTGTCTATATAGACTGGAAAATTGAACTAACCTATGAGCAAAGAAAACAAATTCTTCTGGGATTTTTCTCTAGTCCATGGGAGCTACAATTAGAAAAAAAATAAGAAACAACTTTAAGAACAAAGTCAATGCAGCAACTTTTTCCTAATCAGTTTTTCATGCATATGAACAGTCGCAAAACATCCACTTCCTGGAACAAATTCAAACAAACAAACAAAAAAATCAAATTAAAGAGAATTGCTTTATATAAGCCATTTCAGCTATATATTTTGCAATTTAAGAGATGAGAGAGATTGTTAAACCATTTCTATTTAAAGTACACGGGACATGTAGACAGCCAAGTGAATAATTAAAGAAATATGTCCACAGACAGGCAACTCCCCATAACATTCTGCATGGTTTTCATCTGGGTGTCTTATGGTTAACTTTAGATCAATCTTGCTATACTTTCACGCACCAGTTAGATTAAAATCAGCCAGTATATATGCTTTCATAATATGTTTTTAAAATATTTGCTGGACTTTTCAATCTCTGACATGAAAGTGAAGAAAAAAAAAAGAGAGTAAAAAAATGTGTTCTGGTACACCTTGTGTAACTCACAAAGCTAACCAGAGAAAATCAGCGAAATTTCCAACACTCTTGCAACACAGCAAGTGATGGTACAGGAGAAGTATTAATGACAAACAGCAAGAGCTTCTCCAGAAAAAATTGCACATAAACACTATTGCTAATCCTGCTGCTAAGAAAGATGAGCCACAGTGTCATTTGTGTCATGAACAACTGTGGGCTTGTTTAACAGCGGTGTGTTTTTAGCGCTGTGCAGAATCTCTGCAGTGATGTTTTGTATGGAACCTCCACAATATTGACTGTTACTGTTGTCTTTAATCATGCTGGGAATCAATATGGTTAGTAATAGCAATTACAATAAATGAGTGTTACGGGTAATATTTTACTGCCAAAGACTTAACTATCATAATTTGTGTCTCTGCTGATTATATTTCAACTGTAGCTGGTAGACAACTAGGGCAGAAAAATAGTCTGCATCCTATATTTACTGAATCAAACTGATTTATATCCTTCTATTCTATATAGAATACAAAGGAAAGATTATGGTGGGAGCAGCTTTTGACATACATTTCCCTGATAAGTTTCAGGACAGACTGCAGAAATGATGATAATGTTTTGAATGAATCTGAGGATGCCTGGAAGTGCCCCAGGCAAGGATGTTTGAAAGGAAGCAGCTCTGTCAAGAACTTCTTGCAAACACAGTCTTGATAAGGTTGTCAAAACCAGCATACATACAGTCACAAATAAATACACTCCCCTACAACTGCACTTACTCTTCTTTATAACATAGGTATCAATTGTCAGTTGGAGACAGTTATCCAAAAGAGATACCAAAAAAGTATACCAGAAAGCCAACCGTATCCTGGGCTGCATCAAAAGGAGCATGACCAGCAGGTTGAAGGAGGTGATCCTGCCCCTCTACTCTGCTCTTGTGAGACCTCACCTGCAGTATTGTGTGCAGTTCTGGTGTCCTCAACATAAGAAGGACATGGAACTGTTGGAACAAGTCCAGAGGAGGGCCACGAGGATGATCAGGGGACTGGAGCACCTCCTGTATGAAGATAGGCTGAGAAAGTTGGGGCTGTTCAGCCTGGAGAAGAGAAGGCTGCGTGGAGACCTCATAGCAGCCTTCCAGTATCTGAAGGGGGCCTATAGGGATGCTGGGGATGGACTCTTCATTAGGGACTGTAGTGACAGGAGAAGGGGGAACGGGTTAAAACTTAAACAGAGGAAGTTTAGATTGGATATAAGGAAGAAATTTTTTACTGTAAGGGTGGTGAGGCACTGGAATGGGTTGCCCAGGGAGGTTGTGAATGCTCCATACCTGGGCAGTGTTCAAGTCCAGGTTGGACGAGGCCTTGGGTGTGATAGTTTAGTGTGAGGTATTCCTGGCTGTGGCAGGGGGGTTGGAATTAGATGATCTTAAAGTCCTTTCCAACCCTAAGTATTCTATGATTCTAAATAGGAAACAAAACCAAGGAAAAATATTTTAAAGGATTCCAGACAAAAAAGGAAAAACCAACACATACCCACCAGCAATGGACAGAAAACAAAAAAGAAAACAGATGTAATACTTTGCATATTCCTCACAAGAATGCACATTCATAAATGAAAAAATATGTATATTAACTCACAAACAAATAAGTCACTGAGAGAGTGGTAACAGACAAGTTATTTTTCATTCAGCAAACCCTGACAGGTATATGGTCTGTTCCTTTGGAAAAAATGATTAAAATAAAGGAGTATAAACACTGAACTGAGCACCCAGCAGTACTTTTTCGTTCCATTTTTCAATTTTAAGACCTTCCATCAGAACATCCATATGATTTCACTGAGCTAGCACCTTTCTGCAGAGGAGAAAAAGAACAAAAAGAATTACTCTTCTAGGCTAGATGCTGTCATTGACAACTCAATCTAAAACTGATGCAATGATGAAAAATGTCACAAGTCATGCAATTAGCTTGTCCTGAATGTACAATTTGCCTCATTGTTTTTCAGTTTCTTGAGATTAACAACACACTGAAATAATGTATTTACCCACTCTGAAAGCTGTATTAAAAAATACATCAGTGGAAGAGTACTTTGGAAAAAACCTGACAATTTCTGTGTGGCATTTCACACCTTTTTTCACCTTGAAACTCATTTGTTAAACCTCCCTTTAAAAAGATTAAAAGGCAGTACTAGTCTTGAAATGATGTTGAAAAACAATTTATTGAAAACCTATAGACAGCTTACATATCTGAACTCAACAGCTTTATTGTGATTCCTTTTTGGCAGCAATTTCTCTCTGAGATCTCCATTCTTGACCAACACCTAATATATACATTATACAGTATCTATTCAATTATATACATGCCAGTATAATGCACATGTTACATTTAGCATCTGCTATATGTAAAGCCAGATATAGCCAAATACTTAATTTTAATCCTGTAAATTTTTTTCTACAAGAATTAAAAGAATAAATAGATTAATTATTTAAATTCTCCTGTAATATTTAAAAGTAAATAGTTTTCATCTAATCACATTACGTTCTGGGATGTTTCCCTCCATTACAGTTCCATGGAATATATGCATACTATTCTCTTACATACTCCAGATCATCAGATAATTGAGGTTAGACAGATAAAATCAACCTCCTACCATCTATACTTTGGGATACTCTACGAAAGAATGTAAAGCAAGGCTGACTCACTCATTACTGAGATTCAAGTAATTATAACAATAATATGCCTTTCTTTCTCTGATAAGTCCCTCTACTGTTACTCAGCTCACAATACCGTTGTCAAGAGAAGTCATTTGTATAACTTTGTACTTACACTGCATGTTGTCTTTCAAAGCATTCAAATGTAAAAGCAGACAGTGATAAATTGCACTCTCCAAATAATTTTCTTTAAATGATTAGCTCCTGATTTCTGTAGCTTTTGAACACTTCTCCTTTGACAGTCTAAGTAGTCAAGCTAGCAAGCCATGTGAACTTTGAAAGTTGAGGGCCCATAGCCGCAGGGAAGCCTTGGCAGCCCTTGCAAGTATACTGAGAGCTGGTAAATGAGATTAGTAAAACCTGTTATTTTTGTGAAGCAGCTACTGCAGACCTGAGGAGCATATCTGCTTTAAAACAACATCAAAGAAGAAAGAAAAAGTGAATTAAAGGGTTCAGAGTTACCTGCTCTGATCATGGAAAACTTTTCAAAACAACAGTGTCTCCCATAAAGCAGAATATCCAAAAAGCATATAGCAGAATACCCAAAAAGCAGTCAAATTGTGTTCAGCAGCTGTGTGAGAGCTACTGATAAGACATAGAAGAGGCAGAAAGACACACATAAGCTATTTCCTTCTCCTGATCAAAGATGGAAGTAACTGGTTTGAACAGAGGTTATCAAAACTTTTTGGGAATGATTAAAGTGTGAGCTGAAGGAAATACAAGGAAAAGCACTTACTGCTTTAAGAACAGATGCTCTGCTCTCTAATTCTTCACTTTTTTACTTCACCCTGAAAACTGAGAAAAACATTGCATTGATAAGATGCCATGGGTAGCAGGAAATATACACAGAAGTATTCCTCTTTAATTGCATCTGTGAGAGACAGATATGCTTGGCTGAGGAGGTTAATTTGTTTCTGAAGATGCTTCTGAACCTTTTTAATCAGATACTGGCTGTTGGCTACCAAAAGAAAGGCAGAGAGGAATGTGGGTTGATACTGAATTTTTCTGACATTAAAAATTTCTTTTTATGTACAGGTTAAGGATGAAATCTAGGATATCAGATTCCCACATAAGAAAGAATAGAAACTAGCAATGCAAGGCAGTAGCTAAATTATTGCAGCTTATTTTCCTTAGATTGAGATGGAATAACTGTTATCCTGATCTACTTCTTGTCCCTAACTCTGTGAAAATCTCAGATTTCCCACAGCTGGACAAGGACAGGCCATTTGTGACAAGCGTTTAATAGAGCCTCAAGTAGCTGAACCAGCCAGAGCCACGGCTGCCAGGACTGTCCAGCAGCAGAGGTCCTGGAGGTCCCAGGGTCTACAACATTAATACAGAAGCATATGTCCAAGGCAGAATTCCAAAGTTTTTAAATCTTCTATCTCTGCAAGAGAAAAAAGAAGGGAAACATGCCACAGGTAGCTTGTCCTGAACCAACAGAGCTGGCTGGTGAAAATTGCCATTGCAGTCTCACAGAGGTACATCACTTATTTGCCACTCAGCAGACACCTCCTTTCCCCCCGCCACCTCCTGCTCTAGCTTGGATGCACAAGTAGGCAAGTTTAACTTTAGCTGAACTGCTGCAGGATGAACTGGGTCAACGACAATTAAGGATACTGTCATATTGCAAACGTATGTCTAATTTCTGTCCCCAGTGTCCTCTTGAGACTACAGCCACATCACAGAGGCAAAATTTAATTGCTTTCTGCTCTTGTAATTCTGGCTATTTGGGAACTAAGATTGATTTTGCTCATTTTGGACTGTGAAGATCCAGTGTGAGCCTGCTGTAACACAGCATGAGGTGGCATCAAATGCAAAGGGATTTGTTGTTCTATAGCAGCTGTTGTGAGCTGCAGAGCTGGCAACATCAGGAGCAATACTGTGAACATGCTGCGCGAGTAGATAAGTCTTCTGCTCTATGCAACCAAGATGTTCCTGATAGGTACTTCTGCTGTTACAATGAGCCTTTTGGCTCTTTTCTGTCTTGTTTGAACTTTTTCTGTTTTGATTATAATGGTTTTGGTGTTGGCATCTACTGGATCTGGTTAGCAAATCTTTTTTGTACTTGCAGGGATCATTAAATAAAACAAAGGAAGCAGAACACTTACTCTGGCATTTTCAGATTTCAAGATAGATGGGACAGAAGGATGGTAACTGTACTGCTGCATCAAGAAGACATCAGCAGAAATTAATTTTCTCCTATGACAAGAGGAAAAAAAAATCTTACTCTGATTGTTATGTATTTCCTTTAAGTGCCAGTGAAAATTCTAGACATAGCACAGTGGACATTATAGCTTCCTTTTATTAAGACTGATCTTTACACCAGCTGGTATAAAGCATTCATTAATGTTTTATATCAGTGACTTTTCAGAAAACTGTCAATTTTAAGGTCCTTGGACATTTGAGACAGCCACTAAACAAGGCTACATCTTTTGTTTCTTGACAGTGATGGTAAATTTGACAGGTTCATAAAAAGTTTCCCACTAATGGTGAGGAAGTGAAGAGAGAATAGGCTAATTCTTAGTTCACATCAAGGTAAACCAGGAGGAATTTGGTTAACTCGGTCAATGAGACATCTTAGGCCTCAAACTTTTCTATATAATTGGAAGGAAGATGCATGTAGGCAAAGAGATTGGAAGTTTAGCAAACAGGCATAGGTTCTAGAAAGAATAAATTGCTTAATGAAAACTGGAAGTCTGTGAACTGGTATTTGGAATAAGTGAAACAGTTTGAGGAAACTAAGGGAGAGATTTTATATCTCATGTCTAATGAAAAAATGCAGCTGCATAAACTTTCACTCTTACCATGTAAATGTGAACTCTGTTGGGAGTTCCTCTACAAATGTCAGATTGTAAAGTATACGTCATCTGAATTATGATGACACAAATCATAAAACCATGAGATTACATCTCTATTGCTACTTTGCTTTTAAAAACTACTGATCAGACCATATTTTTGATTTGGTAAATGGAAATCTATTGCAATAAATGTAACAACTTTTTTTTGCAGAAAAAAAAATATCTTGCATTTCATTGGTACTAGATGGCTATTGTTAGGCCAAAGATACTTTACAGAGCAAGAAAATGGGGCCTTTTTGGCTAACCTGGTTTTCACTCTCCTTATTTGAAATGAATAAGTTCATCAGTAACTCATAAATAAATGTTGATTAATGGTGTCATATATTTTAAATTTACAGAAATTTTGGGACTCTTATTTTGGAAATTATCCAGATACAATTTCAGTGGCTACATTTGGATGACGTAAGGTATGAGATCAAATTAAATTGTAAGAAGATATGAAGAGCATAATTATCCAGCATGAAAATAAAAGAAGTATAAAAATCCAATTTTAAAGCAATCATTAATGATCATACACAAGTCATTCAGATCAAGTTTAAATTCCAAGATTGCTTGAAGAAATAACTACAGATTTTGCATTTCCGTTGAATGAGAAATTCATTGTCATTATCTGATACACATATCAGCTAGGTCTTTCAGAAGATTTTGGTACCAAGAATCACAGGACATTTCTCACAAAGCATGAATGTTTTTGACCTCTGGAGAGAAAATTTCAGGGTTTTCATTAACTGTAAAGGTTCCACTTAAAGTAGGATTATTCTAGTGTGCGAGATAAAGTCATATTAAAAGCTATTAAGAACCTCCTGTAGGTATTGTAGGTCTTCAAGCAAAGTTATTACATATGGTTATTTTACTAATAATTTGTATGTGAAGATGTAAATTTCAAAATGTTTAAGCCATGACTATGGATATTACTTGTCTCCCACTGATATATCTTATCACCAGGATTTATGTGGAATTACAAGTTAGTCCTATGTGCAGCATTTGAATAAAACATATTTTCCATGCAGTTTAAGAACCATTTTGAAATAGTTCAGATTTATCTAGCATTATTATTATTGAAATTTTGATTAAATGATATCAACTTATTTTTATTTGCAGAAGTATATAAATTTGGTCTCTGAGAGGTGTACAAAACTCTGATCTTATTTCTCCTCCTGGATAGAGGACACCAGTTTATAAATACCACTTTTATACAAAGTAATCAGCATCTGAAAGAAAAGACAACCTCTGAAATAATTGCTTTAATTGTGGAGCTGCAGGCTCCATTCTCACAAAAACCAAGAAAATATTACCAGACAGAAGTCATGGTGGGCAGAAGTTTCTCAAAAGCCAGATGATGCTGCCCACTCCCCTTAAAGGATTTAGACCATGATGATGTACAAGCTGTACAGAGAGGAAAAGGATGCAGTTGGAGCCTAAAATTTTGCTTTTGTCAAGCCAAGGTGTTTTAACTTGAAGAGGAGACAAATATTAAGGTCAGATTCTCCTGTATTACATTTAAAAAGACTTCAGATTCACTAACTTCAGCTGCTCTGATTTACATCAGAAGAAAGAGCAGGGGAATTATTTACCACACCAACACACATCTGGTGCTTCTGTTTCCATCTTGTCTTTGAGGCTAATTAGGTATGTGCATTGGCCTTTCTTCCTTCATGGTTGGTTTTGATTAAGCCAACAATGAAGCACATACATACCCCATCTACCTGAATGCAAAACCTGCTCCATTTTCTTTTAACTGACCTGTGTTCTACTGTTCTCCAACTGCAGAAATGAATTTTGCTGTTGTCAACCTTTCCTCATTAGCATGCTTAATGATTCCTATTTATCATCCCTGCAACAAGCCTTTCCCACTAAGTATTTGTTCCCAGGCAGTAGCTTAGAATAAGGAGCTGTTGATACCCTATACAAATTTGCTCCAGCAAAATAAATCAAAATATTTATATAAGAGTTAACAGTTATAATGTCACAATGGATTAACAGGTATGCTACAGAATATGCTGTGCAGCTAATTGTGTGTCAAAGACATTTTGATTTGTATATTATGCAAATATTACATTAATATCTTATGCAGTCATTTTCAAAAAATAACAGTCAGGAGTTAATGTGGTAAAAAAAAAAAATTCCTAAAGATTAGTCTATTTAGCAGCTGCATATCAAATGTCCTCCAAAAATGCAGAAGCAGTTTGTGAATGTGGAAATTTAATCCTGAAACCCAGCTGTTGTATTTGGAATAAAGGCTGTTTTTTATATTGTTCAGTGAATGGAAAACAACAAATTTGGATGAAACCCTTAGTAGTCTAAACCATTAGAAACAAAAACCAGACTTGAACTGCAAACTAAGTTGTCTCTTTCTTACTATGTGCTGTATAAATGCAAACTCTAATTATTAGCATTTAGGAATCACTGCTGGCTGATACACAGCATCCCATGTGTTATAACCTAATTAAAAATGAATGGTCCCTTAACACATTAACACTTAGCCTTTAAATGTTTTCAAGAGATGTTTTCTCCTCTTAGTGCTTTAAGAGGCAATCAAAAGCTTCTTTTTCTCTTTAATTACTATCTTCTAATCCTTTCCAGGAACGTATAATTGGCAAAATGTTTACACCCTGTTGAAGCAATAAGACAAATTACTTTCCACATACTAAGGTGTTTTGACCTTAGATACGACAGCTATAAGGTCACCAAGGAAACACTAAGTTCAAACCTATACTTTAACTAAAATTATATTTCAGTACAGTTATTTGGGCCACAAAATCTAATTTTCTGTATCACTGGTAATTATTCTTTCAAATCTGCAGACTTACTGTGGCCAGTGGCTTCAATCAAAATCTACTTGGGTAATTGCCTCTCTTTGTAGCTCTAGCTGGATGGAGGATAGTCTTCATTTCCTCTTTTGTTTTATTCGGCTTCTCTGCTGCAGTTTCTGCTGGCAGAAGACACTTTACACCAAAAGTGTGTCTATTTCAGTCTACTTATGTTTGCAAAGTAAAGGTCTTTGGGAATCCCATTCCTTGAAAATCTATATCTAATGTTACAGTCTTTCATTATTTTCTGAAGTACAAAAAATAAAAGGTCTTTATTTAAATCTCATACAGAGTAACAAACACTAGTCACTTATCCTGAGTAAGACATTTATTACTCTTTAATATTTGGTTTGTTTTGTTTTTTTTTTCTGGAATAAAAAAAATGCAGACTAAAACCACCTAGAATTTCTCAGGATATCTAGTACATGACATGCAGACCCACCAGGTGTTAATGCTTACTCCTGATAACAGAAGTAACTATATACGGAGAAGATTTTTACATTCTTCTAGACCAATGGAAGTGGTCATTCAAATACCATAATTAAACAACTGGTAAACGAGCCTACTAGGTTGCCAAAGAGTAATATTGTTATTTGTCTCTCAACAATCAAATAAAGATGTGCAATATGAATGTGTTTTACGTTTCCCAGCCATCACTTATGGAGCCTTTTACTCCTTATATCTTCTAAAAAAGCTGTGCAGCTGAACATATTGTATCTACAGATCAAGCCATTAGCTGTTGCAATACCACTGCTGTCAAAAGTTTGTTGAAGAGCATCTGCTCAAGGAGCAATGACTTAACTTGAAGACAAGTGGTACAAAGGCCCTAGGGGACATCTGGTCTTCTTGTGATGTTATTTTGTCCTTAATTTACAGTTCTTGGTGTATATGTGAGAGGAAGGGAGTTTCATTTTGAAGACTCTAAAAGTGAGCCATGTAAAAGGTAGGAATGTAAGGAAAGGCATGAATCTCTTGGAGTGAGCCAAGAAAAGGCCCACAAAGATGATCAGATGACTAGAGCTCCTCTCCTGTGAAGACAGGCTGAGAGAGTTAGGGTTGTTCAGCCTGCAGAAAAGGAGGCTCTGGAGAGACTTAGTTTCAGCCTTTCAGTACTTAAAGGTGGCTCATAAAATAGAACAAACATTTTAATTCAGATAACTCCCCACAGTTTATATACTGGGCATGACGTGCTGTGGTATGGAATACCCCTTTGGCTAGTCTGGGTCAGGTGTCCCGTCTCTGCTCCCTCCCCTCTTCTTGTGCCTCTCCACATTGCACAGCATGAGAGACTGAAAAGTCCTTGATCAAGGTAAGTGCTAGTGAGCAACAACCAAATCATGTGTGTGTTATCAGCGCTGTTCTCAGACTAAAGCCAAAACACAGCACTGCACCAGCTACTAGGAAGAAAATGAACTCTATCCCAACTGAAACCAGGACACAGAAACTTAAAAGTTTACACAGCAAATTACCAGAAGGCAAAATGTTGTTAATAGAGGAAAATAGACGTAGTGGTATAGCTAGGATAGTTATTTGTAACAGTATTGTCCATAAAAACATTCTGGTCCTGTGGCAGCAAAATTATGAATTTAGTGAGCAGCACTCTTTCTATTATGCCTATATTACATCAGCAATTACTGATGAAGATGCTGCAGCCTGGAGGAATGCTAAAGCTGAGATCATATATGAAAACCTTATTATCAATAAGAAAATATTCACTAAAAAATCCAGTTTTACAGATGAATTTCCTGTGTTTAGATGTAACGAATTTTGTAAGTACTATTTTCCAGCTTGGAACAAAAAAGCTGTTTTTCCTTCAGGGATTTCTCACACAAAACATTCCTCTGAGACTTTTCTAAAGTGAAGTGATTTATGTATGATTTATTACCTGAAAAATTTAAAAGGAACGCTATCTTTTTAATGCTTGGCCATGTATTGTTTTGTTTTGTTTTCTGTTGTTGTTGTTTCTGGTTTTTGTTTTCTTTAAACTCAATATCCCTGCATGGCCTTAAGACTGCTGACAAAGGACACTATGACAACCACCAACAGCTTCTACAGCCTGTTTTTTGCAGAAGTGGAGATATCAGTATGTGATATATGCAGGGTAGGCTGATAGACAGAAGTCAGTTTCTAATCCAGTCTCTAGAAATATCCTAGATAACCAAGCAAAGATTTTTCAGTACTTTTCCTAACTGTTCAGTGTGTGCTCTGTTATGTAATTGGCATACATTCACCCTGAGAAGACTGCCTCTTGGTTGTGTATAAACTAGATTTCATTCAAAATTAGTACAATAGATTGCACTATAATAAATCATAATCAACATCAGAAACATCACAGGAAAGAATATCTGAAATATCATATTAAACATCTAAAAAAATTCTAGCTAAAAATCATCAATTTTGGTAAACAAAAAAGGTTGTATCTCCTGACTCTCACTTCATCAAACTGGGGAAAAAAACCCAAACCACCAACACCCAAAAAAAAAAAAAAAATTATCACAAAACAATGGGATATTTAGTCATCTGCTCTTCCTTTAGTCCACTAGAGTTATCCAAAGATAAACATGCATGCTAAGCTGCTGGCCATCATATTTGAAAAATCATGGCAGTCAGGTGAAGTTCCCAATACTGCAAAAAGGGAAATATAACCCCCATTTTCAAGAAGGGGAAAATGGATGACCCAAGCAATTACAGACCAGTCAGTCTCACCTCTGTGCCTGGCAAAATCTTCGAGCAGATTCTCCTGGAAGGCATGCTAAGGCACATGAAAAACAACAAGGTGCTTGGTGACAGCCAGAATGGCTTCACCAAGGGGAAATCCTGCCTGACCAATTTGGTGGCCTTCTATGATGGGGCTACAGAACTGATGGACAGCGGTAAAGCTGTTGATGTCATCTACCTGGACTTGTGCAAAGCGTTCAACACTGTCTCACACGACATTCTTGTCTCTAAATTGGAGAGACATCAATTTGATGAATGGACCACTCAGTGGATAAAGAACTGGCTGGATGGCCACACACAAAGAGTTGTGGTCAATGGCTCAATGTCCAGCTGGAGACCAGTTACGAGTGGTGTCCCTCAGGGATCGGTGTTGGGACCAGTTTTGTTTAACATCTTTGCCGCTGACATGGACAGTGGGATTGAGTGCGCCCTCAGCAAGTTTGCCGATGACACCAAGCTGTGTGGTTCGGTTGATACGCTGGAGGGAAGGAATGCCATACAGAGGGACCTTGACACGCTTGTGAGGTGGGCTGATGCCAACCTTATGAAGTTTAACCTTGCCAAGTGCAAGGTCCTACACCTGCGTCGGAGCAATCCCAGGCACAGCTACAGGTTGGCCGGAGAAGAGATTCAGAGCAGCCCTGCAGAGAAGGACTTGGGAGTGCTGGTCGATGAGAAAATGAACATGAGCCAGCAGTGTGTGCTTGGAGGCCAGAAAGCCAACCGTATCCTGGGCTGCATCAAAAGGAGTGTGACCAGCAGGTCGAAGGAGGTGATCCTGCCCCTTTATTCTGCTCTCATGAGACCTCACCTGCGGTATTGTGTGCAGTTCTGGTGTCCTCAACATAAAAAGGACATGGATCTGTTGGAACAAGTCCAGAGGAGGGCCACGAGAATGATCAGGGAACTGGAGCACCTCCCGTATAAAGATAGGCTGAGAAAGTTGGGACTGTTCAGCCTGGAGAAGAGAAGGCTGCATGGAGACCTCATAGCAGCCTTCCAGTATCTGAAGGGGGCTTATAGGGATGCTGGGGAGGGACTCTTCATTAGGGACTGTATTGATAGGACAAGGGGTAATGGGTTAAAACTTAAACAGGGGAAGTTTAGATTGGATATAAGGAGGAAATTCTTTCCTGTTAGGGTGGTGAGGCACTGGAATAGGTTGCCCAAGGAAGTTGTGAATGTTTCATCCGCTGTCAGTGTTCAAGGCCAGGTTGGATGAGGCCTTGGGTAACATGGTTCAGAGTGAGGTGTCCCTGCCCATGGCAGGGGGGTTGGAACTTGATGATCTTAATGTCCTTTCCAACGCTAACTATTGTATGATTCTATGTTAATTACTTTATTTGCATACATAGCTCCTTAAAGGAGTTGTGCTTAACCACCAGACTATCCATCAAGACATTTTGATTCTTTGAAATAAAGGATAATACTAAAATATCCTTATCCCTTCAAGAAAATATGTTTGAAGTTGCAGTAGGAAAAATATCATGTTCTTTGCAATATAATGAGCTAATAAAATTATAGATAATAAGCAGGATTTTTCAGACTGCAACCATGAAGTTCTCTAATTTTACCAAAGACTGTTAAAAATTAGATTTCCCCTGCCAAGAAAAGCCCAGTCATGCAGATCACGTGTCTAACTTGAATGCTTTACGGTGGAGGGGATATCTTTTTTACGTAAAAGGTGACATGACCAAACAGAAATACTGTTTTCAGGTACATGTGGTTTTTGCAGTGACAAGTTTTGCTGGAACTTGCTGTATCAGTCGCAGGGATTTGCCACTACCAAAAATAAAAGGCTAAAACAGAAAAAACAAATTTCACAAAAAAAGATCGTAAATACAGCTCTCTTCAGAATCACCTGCAGTCAGATCATGCTCTCATACATTACTACAAAGAAGAACAATATGAAAAATATATAGATTTCAAACAAGACAGCCTGCCTTGCTGTCACCCTTCAGTACCAGCAAGGCAGTCTGTGCCTGCTGCCCCCTGATACATGAAGTGGGTATTCAATTTTACAAGCAGCTGGAAGAATTATTTTAGAAACTGCTTATTAAAATGCAGGATCACCCCCTCCCCAGCACACAGTTGTATCTCTGTTCTTTGCCTTTTTCTTTAATACCAGCTTGAGCCTGAGCTTCCCATTAACACAAGTGTGCCTTGAAAAGCCAAAACACAGATGATGCTTGCCTTTTTATGGTGCCACCGTACAGCACAATAATTTCTAGAGTGCAGCCATCATTTACTCACACTGACCTTCAGTTACACAATGAACTACAAGCTTTGTACATTTTTAATATGGGGAAAAAAGCTTTTAAAGTGGCCATTTAGCTGAAAGGTACATTTTTTAGCATTTGAGAGTTTTATATTTTTTCTTTCTAAGAGGTTAAGTGATGAGAAGAAATATAAATCAAACCATCATTTCAATACTGCTCATGCTGCAGAATAGCATTTTGTGATTAGAGAAGTTATTTTGTGATTTATATTAAGATCCAGCAAATGCATTTGATTGTATAGGATAGGATTATGCAGACAAAAATACTGTGACCAGTTTACAGAATATATGTATGTATATGTGTGAATATGTATCACATCACAATATCTTGCATATAAAAGTGTTACTTCAATTTCAAAGTAAATTTCAAATCTCCCTGAAAAAAAAATTATAACACTAATTTTCTACCACTGTCACTTAATAATATTTTAATAATTTAAACCCCAAAGCTTTTAAGGAGCAATCAGACACCATAGTACTTTAGCAAACCAAGAAAGAAATTAAGTAGGTCAGGAGAAAGTGTGGGAAAGCTAAAATTACAAAGGAAACAAATGTAATGAGAGACCTGTGAGACTAAAACACAGGGGAGGTTTTTTCTGTCCTTCATGCACTCTATGACCTGCAGCATTATATAGCTAATGTAATCTACTGACCCTACTGAGTTGGATTCCAAGAAGCGGCTGTGGGTTAAGCACTATGGATTAATTTTTACACATAAGTTTGTAACCATAAAACTCAATCTACATAATCATTCATTATCATAGAATCATAGAATAGTTAGGCTTGGAAAGGACCTTAAGATCATAATAGAATATACATGAGCAATATATTTATATGCATGCATAGAACAAATGGTTGATAACTACTGTATTATTTATCACATAAAGGCACTGTTGAGATTTAGAAAAAAATGTTATTTATCCAGTAATATATGAAATTGTCTTTTCACTGAATCCAACAGAATATCAAACTATGACATTTTTTCAGCACACAAGACATGCTTGTTTTTTGAAAGGGCTTAAACATTTGGCATCGTTGAAACAATTACTGCACATTTTTGCCAATGTCAATAAGTTTCTATCACTTTTGGAAGCCTTTTATATTTGTGTGAGCTCCTTCTGCTGACTCAGAGGTAAAAATCTGTCTTTTGTTTACCTCACAGGTTCAGAATAGCCAAAGTAGGGTGAAAGAAATAGCATATACTGACTTTTTTTCATTTATCTTATATGTATGTTGGCTATTCATGATATCTGTGAACACAACTTTTCAGTAACTTTCCTGTGCAAACAAGCAAAAAATAATTTTACCAAAACTTCCTGGGATGTATCTGTCTATTTCTATATTTTATAGTTCAGATATACAGATATTTTGGGTTTAATTACAGCAAAGTGTTAACAAATTCATACCTGATTAGCTGAGATATGTAGCTATTCCTAAGCTCTCAGACATCTGAGAGCAGATTATGTGTCTAACAAAAAGCTGGGATATTGCTGAAGCTGGGAACACCCTTGGGTCCTCCAGCAGAGATACAGATTTCCAGCTGTCACAGAACAAGCCCAGGCTGCACATTTTGAGAGCTTGTCTTCCCATTCTTAGTGCCACTTACGTATTTTAATGCCTTTCTATGCTTCTACTTTGCAGCAAACAACATGTTTTGCAGCTGAGTACCTCCATAGGAATAATGCCTGCAGTATCAGCCCCACCACACCAAGCAGCGCAACATTATGAGCATGCAGAGTATTCTTCCTGGTGAGTCTAAATGAGCAAGTATAAGGAAGAAGTGTTGATAACAAAGATTTTCAATTAGGTAAATATTTAACATAAGAAGTTACGTTAAATGATCACATAGTACATTCTCTGATTAACATGGTTGCACAGAAAGTGAGACTTGAGTCCTTTCTAAGGCACCAGTAATCAGTTTAAGTGATGCCAACCCTATTTCCGAGGCACGTACAACTTCCTGAGCCTTTCAGACTTGCGCCAGGCAGCTTGTTCTATCTATCTGTGCTCCTTATCTATTTCCAGGGCTCTAGTCTGTGAGCCAAATGATTGTGCCAAGAAGCTCTACTGAGACAAAAGTCTGCATAACCACATGCTTAACCTGACAACATTTTATCTCATGGAAATCCACTAATTGCTACTATCTTCCTTGATATAACTTCAGCACATACTTGTTTACCAGTTTCAGTTTCTGAAAAACTGCCATTGTGTTTCATAGCTTGAGAGAGAGGATGCTGAGTGCCTGGAAAGGAAATGTACTTAGCATCCAGACACTAAGGTTATTGGTTTTTCTGGGGTCAGCTGCTCGACTGCTAAGAGTGGTAAGCTGTTATTAGCAGCGGAGGGTGAAATCAGCTTTCGCACATATAGCAGTCCAAAAATTTTTTCTTGAAACAATATTACATTAGGAATTAATTTTATTCATGAAAGGACTTCATGACCTGAGAAATTTTAATTTATTTTGGAGCCCTATATGAGAACAAGCATGCAAGAATTTACTTGAGATTGAGAATTAATTTGTTATAAGTAATTTGAAATGTTCATGTATAACAGCCTGAATACATACCAGCCACAGCAGCTTTCTTATCAATGGCAGAATGTCATAAGTTATGACTTCTAACTACAAATATATGTATGGACATACATACATAATTTATATTTATGTAAATTTAAATTAACTGTTCACAAGTTAACATGAAGTTTTTGAAATTATTAATTTGATTCTAATTCAAAGTCTTTCATGTTAACATATGAAGTATTGTTCATTTAGAATGTGCTGTTTGGCTATTAAATTTTTAAACTATAGCCTTAGAAATGCATCAAGAAATAAAAAAAATATTTTTAAGTGCTAGATATTGTAACAAATAGCAGTTACACATTATTATTAAAATAATTTCTTTTTAGAAATCTGAGTAAATTCTGAATCAAGCAAGAAGATATTCTTTGGAGTTCAGCTTACAAAAATGACTATTTTGTAATCAAACAAATATAATGTAGCAATGATTCCACTATTTCAACCAAATAAAATCTTTCCAATGTCAATGCAAGAGATACACTTGTTCATGGCACAGACTTAAAATCAAAAAAGCTCCAATTTTTTCTCCTTCATTTAGAGCATGTAAATTTAGTGTATTCACAGCTCTAGCTGTAAAAGAGACTATACAGATACTGCACATGGTTTAGCCTCAAAGCATCTTCTAATTCAGTAAATATGAAAAAGAAATGAATGTACAGGATTGCCATTGTGGCACCTTTTTCTGTGCACCAGTAGATTTTCTTGATCAAGTAAGAAGTATTAAATCAACAAAACCCCAAAAATTGTGTTAAATCATCAAACAAGTATTTCTTGATCAAGGTTATAATCTTTCTAGAAAACACAAATTTATTCCTTTGGTTGTAAAGCATTTTGCTACATATGCTGTTGATATATTCAAAGCTTTATGGCAATCCGGCAACCATGAAAATACAGCAATCAAATATTTGCTTTGTTAATTTGTGTCAGGATATTTACAATAACCACACAAGATATATTGGCATATTATCATTATGAAGACCTGTATTTTTGTACCATTAATCAGCTTTGGTATCAATGTATAATTGACCAGATATTACTTGTCAAATATTAACAGCTAAGTAATTATATTGTTTTAATATTAAAAATTCTAAAATTTCTTCTTTTTACACCATACTTTCATATGGATAATAAATTACAGCTCAAGAAAACACAGAACAGACAGCAAACATACCTGATTTTCAGGAGACCTGGGCTTATAAAAGTACAAAAAATCATGTATTATTAGTTTAATCAGATTTGTCCTTCATGTCACTTTAAGTTATGACTTTAAGGAATAAAAACCTCCTGTTCACTAATGATAAATAATCACAAATGTGAATGACTGTTTCTGCATTTAACACATTCACGTGGAGAGGAGCTAGCCATTGCAAAATACCATCTACCATCTAAAGCAAATAAGCCTGTTATAATGAGGCAATGAGAATGCCAGATGGGATAAGTATGTACAATATGCTAGGAGGGTACTTATCAGTTCTCTATACTGTGGAAAGCCCAGAAAAATCAATGTGTTATACACATCCATACTCTCCTGAAAATATCTATATCAGAAAATAATTGGCTGGATCTACAAGACATTTAAATTTATATCAGGTAAATGTACTTTTCATTACTCACTGTAGTAAAAAAACTTTTTTCTAGGGTTAATGCCTTCCCCCATTTTCTATGATCTTGATAAAAATCATACTGTATGTTTGATCCTAGGTTGCTAATTTTTATTTCTTCAATGCATAAGAAAATTTGAAACCAACAAAATAATTTAATGGTAAGATCAACAGATAGCTGATTGTTATCAAATGCTTATCACTTCTGACTTTCAATTCTGCAATAAATATTAAGATTTTTATGATTATAAAAGACATCATAAGTGAAGCAGGAAAACAATTTTCCATTTATTATCTGATGTCTAGAATGCCTCAATTTGTAAACAAAACTTAAATTGTTGTTTATTTTAAGCAAGAGACAGCTTGCATTTTTATTCTGCCTCTCTACTGGTCATAAATGAAACTGAGCTTTAGTAAACCAGGATTCAAGCTTTTACTAATGAATTTTAAAGAAAATAAAGATAGGCTTCTGCTAGCAAAAATCTATACAAACAAAATGTCAGATCTGGAGTTTCTGGAGTTTTAGCATGTACCTGTTGAGTTCTTTCGAAAATGACTTGACAGATTTAAAAAAAAAAAAAAAGGAAAAAAAGAACTCACCAAACAAACAAACAAACAAAACCCCACCCAAAAACAAAACACAAAAAACAAAGCATAGAGACACAGAGAACTATTCTTACTGGACCTAGTACTGGAAAATAAAGCTTCACTCCTTATATAAGGTTAGAAAAATATTCCTGCAAGAAAACATAACTGCTTTTCTTTTCCTTCTTCCCAGCAATATACCCAACAAATAGGATACTATTAAATTCCTTTTAAAATGTCCAAATGGAAAAAATATTTATTATAATTAAAAAAAAAAAAAAAAAACCAAAAGAAACTGTAAAGACAATCTAGCAAAATTGTTTTCAGATGTTTCTTACCACCCTTGTAACACAGAAAAATTGAGCTGAAGAATCCCAAGAGCCATGTTCTTAGCTTGGGTGCTCAAGTGTGGTGGGATGCATAAATGCCACTTAATTCTAGCCATTGCATTTCTGCATGGCCCACTGCAGGTTGTAGTTTTACAGTACACATGGTACTAGGGTACTTCACTGATTAATAAATTTTAAGATTTAGTCCTAGATTTTCATGTGTCTGACCCTTCAGACACATGAAAATGTGAAATATCCCTCTTAATGCTAAGGTTCATATTTTTTATTCTTATTTTCCTCACATAGCTACCACGAAATAAATGTTAATGGAGTATCAGTAATAGCTATTAAGAAAAATCCCCAAACCTGCTGAAATGGCTCTAAATGCTTTTGCAGTGGAGCACTTAGTTTTTAACTGAATTACTCAAGGAACAGTGTGATGTAGCAATGCAGAGATCTTATCTAACTATTACTTTCACTGTATTTTAAATGTGAGGCTACTGAATTTGAGCCAACACACTTCTAATTCTCTTAGGTAAAAATCACTTTTCTTCGAGTATTTCAAGCCTAAGGGAGGACTAGGGATAAAATCCTGGAATAGTAAGCAATAGAAAGATTAAAAAGACATTTTTGAGATATTAAATCTGTATAAACATTACTTTTGTACACGATTTCTGAATTCAAATAACAAGAAAATGTCAAACAGGAGAAAATTTTTCTATGGTACAAAACTTGGACTACATGGGAATCTATAATGGGTAAGTCATTGACCTTAAGAAGAGAAAGCTACAAAATTATATTATAAAAGTGCTAGCATATGTTGGAAACAAACATCAACGGGGTTAAAAAAACAAAACCAAACACAAAATACTAAATGGATCTGCTTTAAGAACAGGATTCAACTGTGCAAACAAAGACAAATTAAACCAGTGCAGTTGTAGTAAGAACTACAGTTAAAAGAAGCAATGCCAGTTGCTAATAGAGCACAGCCCTGCAGCCTTGAGCCTGATACATCATATTTAGTGCATTCTGTTCTTTTATCCCCAAGATGAGCGGTTGTTCGTATTTATACTAGCAGCAAGCATAAGAATGTAATTATGCACAACTGAGACAGCTGTCCCATCCGTGTTTTTTCTTAATGTACAACTGTAATCATTACATTTATGAAGATTCTAAAATACTGCAGAAGAGCAATCTATCTACTTATAAATGGAACACATATTCTGAAAGAATACAAGCTATTCAGGTTACTGCTTGACCTGCAGTAGCATAACCAGCATAACTGAGATAAGGGACCCAGCTGGGTCTCACTATTTCTAACATTTCGCTCTTACTGTTCACAGTAGTGAGAACAGTAGCTAAGATTGAACCTAACATTTTTAATCAAAGGGAGTGGACCCTGCATTCAAGTATAACCTTAAATAACATTATTAGTAACTTTTTCCATGTGAGTTTGGAAGGGGACAGACCTTTTATCCTACCCCAGAACCTGACCTATTCTTCACTTTAAACTGGATGGGCTGGGAGATATCCCATGTTTGGCTCTACCTAGCAAGGTGAATGCTGAATGCCTGAAGAATAGAGATGGAAAGAGCAACAAATTTGAAAACTACAAGAGATAACAGACAGGGGAAAACAAGAAAGTCAAGTACCAGAACAGTTCAGAAATCTTATTTACAAAACAAAGGTAGTGAAAATGCATAATTCAGATGTTTAAAATACTGTAAATGCTCTAAAACTATTAGTAAAAAATCTTGTGGAAAAAAAAGAAGAATGTGCATTCTCATGTATAATCTAGAAGTGGAGAAAAGTAATTGTTCTATAAAAAGGTTAATAGAAAAGGTCAATAAATGCCAACTATTGTCAGGTTGAATATTTTCCATACCTGAAAGAAGGCTAAAGTTTCATTATCCTTTTTTAAACAATTGCAAATTAC
The DNA here is from genome assembly GCF_033783945.1 of Neopsephotus bourkii. Lineage (NCBI taxonomy): Eukaryota > Metazoa > Chordata > Aves > Psittaciformes > Psittacidae > Neopsephotus > Neopsephotus bourkii. Next base: position 13,519,104 of record NW_026900684.1, on the reverse strand, counting down.
AGCTAGCAGCCTTTGGATCCCCAGATTTTTACAGTAAATATAGCTAGCTTTCATGCATGCTGTAATTTGTTCTTTTATCACCCAGTCAGGATAAATAATCAAGAAGTTCATAAAGCCAAAGAATATCTGTCTTTATCATAGAGTTCAGCAAGCTGACAGACAAGCTTGGAGATTATTTTTAAACACTAAGTCCATAAATATTTAAATTTGGTGGATTTATAATTTTAAAAGAAAAGACCATTAGAAACTATGCTGTTGGAGAGACTGGTTTTCTTCTTTGCTTTATAGAGCTTGATTTCATTACATAGTCTACTGATTTATTTTACATCTGAATGTATTTCAATAAAACATCTGGAAAATGTAACTATAGTTCATTAAAATCTGTATATGCAGTTCCCCAAGAGTCCTTCGAAAGAAATCAAGGAATCTGTCCTGTTTTATTTTCAAGCATGCATTCCAAGTTCTATATTAGTCTAATGGTTTCTGGCAGGACATAGTGATAAATAATCAAAGAACATTATTTCTAGGATTATTTTTTTTCCTTCTCTATCATTAACTTTGGGTTCTTTTAATTTTAATCAAGTTTAAAAACTTTTCAACTACTGATATGGATGTTTCTTCATCTAATTAACTTTATTATTTAGTATGCATTTAGTATTCTTAATTAATTTTAGTCATCTGCTTTATTCTACTACTGTCTTTAGCTCTTATATCCTGCTTCCACACAGAAGGTGCTGCTCAGGTACAGTGCAATGTAGCATAAAGTTTTGAAACATGACAGCAACAAGTCCTTCTGGTAGACTCAGAGACTATGAGAAGTCTTTTGTTTATAGAGCCTGACTCTAGTGCACTGGTGTATTCTAGGCTCCTCAGGGATGGTAGAAGGCAGACTTCAGAGCCAAAACCAAAGGACACAGTTGTCTTTGAACTCAGGATTTCAGGATAAATGAAGAAAAAGATCTCTTCAGAAATCCAGCTTGAGACTTGACTATCTCCCACAAAAAGGCACTGATAAAAAAGACACAAAGAACCTTAACAATTTCTAAAAATAAAGAACTATCAATAACTGTGGCATCTTACTTTTGAGTGCTTACTTTTGTGAAAGGAATGCAAACATATGCTGTGTATCTGATGTAATCAACAGTATTTTATTTGATAAAACTCATCTAAAAATCTTTAAAACACTAAATATCTTCAACAAATATACGGTAATATGATTTCATTGTTATTGTTATCTAAAATGATTTATGTGTATTCCAGTGCAGTTTTAGTGTATCTAAAGGAACCACTTCTAAAGAGCTGCCCTTTTGGTACCTAAAGATTTATCGCATAAAATATCTGCAGTTAAATACCATACGCCTGAGGTTTCATGCAGACAACTGTGACACAAGGCTGACACTAAATCTTGCTCATATATATTCAATAACCTGGCTTACATCCCTCCACTCAGCACGAATATGACAGTAACTGATGAACTGATCCCTTCTATAATACATCAGAGGAGACTTTGTTCCAAAACAATAGACTTTATCATCTTTCTAGACCCTTTTAATATTACAAATGCCACCACAAAATATTTTGAAGTATTTCTCAGTAACCTCCTTATCAAGAAAAGAAACAGTTATTTTCTGCTATTAAAAAAACAGCCTATAACATACATGCGTAACATACACGCCTGCATGTTTCTGAGAATTTCTAAGGAGTCTATATGTATAAATTTATCTGGCTTCATTATATAATATCTGAGTATCTCACAAGGTTTACATGCAATGAGGTCATCACAGGAGCTGTCTAATATAGATAAAGGGTTTGGACAAGGGAGAAAAAAGCTGATTTGGCCAACTACCTAGTTTAAGCAAAGAATCAAAATATGTTTTACATCCTGGAGTTGCAATTTAGTTGCTGAGCAGTCATTCCTTGAAAGGTGTTTAATTGCCCTATTTGCAAATCTTAATAGATGCAGATAGAATAAATAAATGAAAAAATCCACTTATGACTCTCCATTAGGTTTACCAACTTCTTTCACAAGCTAAAACAGTATTTCAGTGCAACAGCTCAGACTTTTCTGATTCTTAGAACTACTGACAGTAGAAAAACCTCCGCTGTCAGTAGAAATTATCACTTAAAATATGACTAGAGATTACAACAAAGTGTAAACCTTTTTCTCTACATTGCCCTAATGAATAGAGAAACAACTAAAGCCATTGACATCTGAATTAATAAGGCGCATGTCAAGCTTTCCTGAATCTGAAACTCCACGATGGCTTGAAGCAACACAGTCTTTGCACCAGTGATGTACTTTCAGTACTTGGTGTATCCAAGAGAAACTGGCATGCTTTTGGATACTTACTTGTCCCTGAACAGCCTCTGTTTTCTGAGGCCGTTCCTGCTCATCTGTATGTATCTGATAGTGCCTGAGTTGTTCCAGCACTGACATAGACTTTTTGCCCTTCTGCTCACAGTCCCTGATATCAGCGTGAGGCAGTTCCCTCAAAATGGGGGCAGATTACTTATAAGTATATAAGTGGAGTTGGTGGAAGATCTGTGAACTAAAAATCTTAAACTGAACAAAAGAGAAAACGCGATCCTGTGGCTCCAAAATTATGTCAGCTCTAAACACATCAGAATAAAACCTGCTGGGCTGCAAAGCCTTGTTCCTGTTAAGACGGGTCTTTCAGGAAGTCCTCAGTTTCTGTTTTTCTAAGGCAGTATGTGCATACAATCTGGTCACTGTTGGTGCAAATATCTCTTCCTTCGCAGCTTCTGTCACATGAAGCTGTACTTCTGTATCTCATCCAAGCCATGCGTTTATGAATATTGGAATTTCATACTTCTTTTCTGCTTTCTTTGAAAGACTTTCTCAGTTATTTTTAAATGGTAAATAATATAATTGAAAGAGATTATAAAGACATTAATTCTCTCAAATACTCTGGAACTACTTTTTTTTTTTTTTTGCTAATGAAGTTTACTACAGATTATCAAAATCAGCAGATAATTCTACTGATTTTAATGAGTTCTGAATTAAGCCTTCAACTATCTAAAAGCCACAGTGCACTTAGGATCCTTTAGAAGCAATCCTGGTTTAGCTTGTATGTAAAAGCATCACTTTTCAGTTATCATGACTCCGATAAAATCCCTGTAATGGCTGTTTCAGCTTAGTACCTTTGAGAGAGCAGATTGCAAGCACTGAAAAAGCATCACAGAACATTTTCAAAGTTTTCATACAGTGAGTTAGTAGGAGATATGAAATCAAAGCTATTTCAATGGATTATCAAACCAGACCAAGAAAACTGTTGGTTAACAGCTTTCATGAAAAACATTTAAAGCTGACAAGTGTCAGAAAGCCACTAAAGATACATTAGCTTCCACATAAATCTTTTACACAATCACACTTCTTCCTAACTAGTGGAATGCAGGGCAAAAATAGCCAGGGTCAAAACACAAAACTGCTAATCTCCAAGAAAATCCATCACCTCCTATCCAGGACTAACTGTTGCAGAGATGATAAAGGAAACTTGCCCTATTAACACTCTGCAGATACAAAAAGGCTTCCCTTATCAGAGCAATACAAACCTTTCAGGAGCAGTAAATCTGATTTCCATATGTTATGGGTTAACCTCGGTAGGCAGCTAAACACCATACAGCCTTACCTATAAACAGATCTGGTATCATGAAATTAGCTTTTGAAATAAAACATATAAAAGATAGAAACAGAAGAATCAGAACTTGGTGGGCATGAAAATAAACAAACTGACAGAAATTTAAAATATCTTGTTTGAAGAAATGAATGCTTCCAGAGTTAAATTTTAATACCTGTTTATCAGCAAACAAGTTAAGCAGAATCAAGGTAACATGATATCCATAATTCCAGATAAATGTTTAGTGTATTTTCTACCAGTTTTGACCTCTACTAGCAAGCTTTTTCAGGATAACAATATCCATACTACTTTAATGCAGTACACCATTACACAGAGACCAGGCTTTCATCACCAGCATACATTAGAGAAGTTCAGCTTCAAGTTCAGAAACTTATTTTTCAGCTACTGGAGAAAATAAATGTTTTCTATAGTATTTTTACAGGGATTCTCTTTCCTGCCTAAATGCTCCATATACTCCTATTTCATCTGATGGGATCCAGTCCCCTTCAGGCTTTTTCCCATGCAACAAAGCATACTTAATTCTCCACAGAAACATACCATTTTATGTGCTTGGGAGGAGGAGTGTTGTACTGTATTACAAGTATACTCATATACTCATCAACACACACTCTGTGGGCACTTTTAATGGAAAGTTCACAGTTTATGCTCTCCAGAAGCACCTTCTCTGAAATACTGTGTCATATAAAATGAGAACATATTAGAGATGAAACCTGGAGCACCAGACCAGAGTTCAGGCTGCTTGTATCAGCCTTGTTGGGCAGTAACATCCAAAGAGGAGTCTAAATCAGGGGAGATCAAAAAAGCAAAGTTCAATTTAGAAACTGCTGCAGCCTTCTGTTAGGTCTGGTTATCTAATACCTAATACCTAAGACCTTGTGAAGAACTTCACAAGCAGCAACAAATATGTATCTGTGCAATAACCTGGATAGGAGCATTCTCTCCTATTTGACCTTTTGAAGGTGAATATACACTTTACTCCAAGTGAATTTACAATGTACAGTTGAATTTGTTCCCAAATACTGCACATCTGTTAGTTCAGCTTACTGATTTCTCAAGTTATTTTATTGATTAATATAAAAATAAAAATAAAAAATGTTTAATTGACATTGTTTCTTCTTCATTTCAGAATGTCAATTACATATAAACCAGAAAGCATCAGTGAAGGCTTACTCTGTCATACTCCTGACATAATCCAGAGTGAGAAAATTAAACATGCTAAAAATCTCATGAGCCTAACATCTCCATCCCTCAGAAACAGCAGTTCTTTCAAGCAGAATTGTTTCCCAAGAATAAGGCAAGGACAATAGAATTAATTCCCTTATTACAGATGAGACAGTGAAAACCATATTCCAAGGGCAAGGCTCATTCCCTTGAATTGCCACCTCCTACACAATTCAAACCACAGATATATAAATCACAAAGTCTGCCAAAGGAAACCAACAAATAAAAAAGCTGTGTTAAAATGAGACACATTATTGTATTTTCTCTCTGTGATAAAGGAAAAAGAATAAAATAAGACGAAGCCTGGGCATCAGATGTTAGCCCTATTACTAAATGACTACTAAAACATATAATTTTAATGTAAAATATAAGGAATAAAACAGAAATAGGAATAGCAAGAAACAGAAGATGGAAGAACACTGTCCCTATGATTCTGACTCAATTTCTAGACCAAAGGAAAATTATTTCAAAATCATGGCTCTTTTCATTGATATTTTTGTGTTCCAGCTTTCCAGGAACAATAAAAGAAAAATTCAGAACTAAGGCTTGCACAGTAACGAACATGTAATAGATAACTGCAGTGTTCTTTATCAGGAAGTTTTTCTCAAAATCAGAGGAATCGCATTGACTGTGGTAAATCCACTAGCTAGTGTTTCTAACTGTGAGCTGTAAGGCTGTATCCCAAAACACATTTGTGTAATCGTGGTATACTGAATTACAAAAGTTTTGTCTGTGTCTTTTTGTTAGCAGTTAAGGCACAGGCTAAAATAGCTGACTCAAGTCTGACAAGCAAACAGAACAGTTAAAGCAACAGCTTTAACTTTTCAAATAATTCAATATATTGAGTATCAAGTTTTGCCATGAAAAGAACAAAGATCAGAGAGACCCATTTGGGCAAAACTGGCATAAGAACATACTTCATTCAAGGACAAAAAATCTTTGCAGAATGGGTCACCCTTAAACTAAACCTTTCTGCTTAAGTTCAGGTTTGTAAGGGAAAGCAATGTCTGTAATTTGTCTATTTTAAAGTAAAAAAAGTAACCATACTACAGTAAGAATCTTGTATCCTTTAAAATGTTTACCACGTTCAAAGGTTTATCATTTGAAGGCTTTTTAACAGATTTAATATTGCTGTTATTTGAATTTTAAATCATTTCTGTAGGTGGGGTTTTGTAGATCTTGTTATTAAAGTATAACAACTGAAAGCAAGTTGTGCGCATAACAACTTTAACTGTTTCCGTAGCTAAGGTAATCACAATCCTCTTCCTCTCATAGGAGCTAAGACTTATGAAAAAAAACAGTTAGCTAAAGGCTTCCCTCAAAGGTCAACATAAGCAGCAGCTAGAAAAGCCCAACAATACAGTTTGCTTGCTGCCCTAAGTCCTTTTTTTTATTTCTGCCACTCAATAACAGAGCCTTGCAACAGGTCTAAAATCACCAGGGGCAATTTAGTAGGGTGACTTTATGTGAACTGGTCCACATCAAGAGCTGATCGATAACCACAGTACCCGTTCTCCAAAGCAGGCTGCAAAAGCTGCGAGTGCCTGCTTTTCTTCATGCTGCCCTTCAGCAGCAAGCCCATTGGCTAATGCCTAAAGATACCCCATAAAACATTCATCTGTCATTCATCTGCCACTTCTGAATTCACACTGCATTCTAGCCTTAAAACCTCGCTGTTTTCCAAGATGCCCAAGGGATTACTAAGCTTATAGGGTGACAAAAAAAATCAAAACTTTATGTGTATAAAAACAGAAGGATGTTTTTAAAAGACCTAAGCCAGTTAGGCACTCTCCTGTCCAGAATTAGACCAAGAGATTACTAAGCAGATTTTGAATGAACCATATTTTCCACCTCTCATGCAAGGAGTTACAAAGAATAGAGAGAGGCATGTAAATCACTGTTGTGCAAATGCACATGAGAAACTCTAATCTGCCTATATCAACAACCATTCTAAACTTGATATCTGCAATAACATCACAATACCTACCTGGCTAAGAAATAAGCTACAATAATGTACATAAGTATCAGTTTTCATGTAACTCATTGGAAAAGGTGGCCCAGGAAAGGCCAAAAAAACAAGAGAGGCAAATTAGAGTAAAACAGGCAGCTAGGGAAACAACTGCAAATTACAGCTGAAATAACTGTGTATGTAACATACGCAGATACATAGGGGAATTATATCTACATACACATATGCATTTAATTTCCATATATAATATATAATTCATATATAGAAATAAATCATACATAGAAAAATACATGTGGCTATGTATATAGAAATTATACATGCAGAAATATACCTAGTAAAAAGATACAGAAATACATGAAAAATATATTATGTCTAGAAATATATATATTTCTATATGTAAAAAAGAACATAGAAATCAGAACTATACATGATGCAAAACAAAATAATGACAATTGAAATCTGACAGGACAACATCATCACTTCATTCTGGAGAAGAACAAAATGTAGTTTAAAAAAGACCCCACTGCTTCAGCATCTTAAATCAGAAATAATCTGGAAAGCTGAAGAAGCTTCCAGATGAAGAAACAAGGTACCTTTGACTTGGTCTGTTATTCTATTATTTTTTATCATTCTATTATTTTTTATCATTCCGTTTCTTTTTATACTGTTCCTTTCCTTTTTCACTTCTGATATAGAAAATAATACTATTTTCCATCTTTTTCCTAACATTTTTACTATATAATCTCATTTTAAACACAGTCATCACACTTCAATTTTCTTTTTAGTATTTTGTACTTAGCTCTTTAGGGTAAAAAAGAAAAAGTTATCCTGTTTATGTTTTGTGAAATGTCTGAAGCTCAGCTGATATAGTTTGCTTCTCATTAAGAAGCCAATTTAATGGCCCTAAGAGCATTTCCAGGTCATAAAAATGTGTTGGTATTTATCTGACTTCTCTGACACTCATATCTTGTACAGCACAGCTATACTTGTAATAAACGTGGATGTTCAAATTCCTTTTTTCTATTCTGCATTTTCTTTTTCTTCTTACTTATGTATTCAACTTTTTCTAGAATCTACAAATTCTCTGTGCAGAAGAGAACTGAGAATTTGTATAAACTTGATCTGCACAAGGTCTACTTTGTTATTTTTCGTTATTATTTCCCTACTTCAGTGGGTTTTATAGGCATTTGAGCAGCGTGACAGCAACATTTGTAGTCAGATGTCTTTTTCTAAGAACATCATGCAATTCTGTGTTTTTTGCATAAATCTTTTTACATTAAAATATATCAACAAGAAGCTACTGCTTGAAAAAGTTACCAGTTTAAATACTCCAGTGCTTTGCAGTCAAAGTACCTGGCATCATTTGTGCTTCGGAGCCAAAAACTTGAAACATTCATTGCAATCATTAGCAGAGGCTTCTGTTATTTTGTAGATACAGCTGGTTTACTCCAATTTTAAACTTTTTTTGAACACATCCAAAGTTACTTAAAGCTGTGTTTTTTCTCAGTACGTCATTTGCAAACAAATTCAGATGATTCTGTCAATAGTCCACTGCTTGTGAGAGTCAGATAAACTCTTTTAGTCCTTCCCCAGGTTGTTCTTTCCACAGTGTCTGCTGCAGAACTGCCATTGGTAACAGACTGTGGGATTCTGAATAAAGCATAGGCAAAGCAGGACAGTAAGTATCACTTTTGGTGAGGTGGAGGCAGGAGGGCATCGGGTGACCATCTGTGGGGAAACAGGAGAAAATTAAGCAGGGGTATATGCCATGAGGATAGAAAGCAGGGAGAATGAAAGCAGGAGGATGATGTCTTCATTTGAAAGGAGGGAAGAAAACCTGAAACTGTGCTATGAAAGCAGAAAGAGAAGAAAGGCACTTGTCCCTCTGTGACGGTGTACAACCAGCTCATTACCAACAATACTGCTTATTCATACCAATGGTACCTTGTTTCACTCACTCTTTTACTCAACGCTTTCTCCTGGTCACAAAATGTAATTGAAGCCTGTAAAACTACACAGCTTCAAACATTTTGGGCACAGCAATCCAGTTCATTTATGACACACTTAGGTGCTGGATCATTCAAGGACAAAGGTATAATTTTTTCCTTTTTTTCACATCAAAATGCATAATTATCAAGTTCTAAGGAGACAGAAACTCACATTTTTGGCCAGCACTACTAAAAGCTAGTCTTAAATATATTTATACTGCCCAGCCTCTACTACTTCTGGAGGCCAAAGCATAGCTATGTGACTTCAATGGGATCACAGCAGACCTGAATTTAACTCTTATTTTAAAGCATAATTAAAGTATGACACTCAGTAACTGCTTAGATTGGGAAGGCATAAGACAAAGTATTACTTTTCCTTTTATTCAGGCCATAAGAATAATTTTTACACCCAGCCCAAGAATCAGTCAATTGTTTTAAATACCTAGAGCACTAAGGACTAGGTATCTTTCCTCTAAGATGGCATAACTTCAAAATTCAGTGGTTGTTTTGTTTTTTTTTTAAGGCAGAATTACTACAGCCATGATTGTAGTAAATTTGTCTTTGACAGATTGCTCTCGGTCTCATTTACTGGTAGCTATAGTTACAGAGTTCTGCAATTATCAATAGTGAGTGCATGTTCTATTTAAGTAAATAAAGACATCATCTGAGTTATGTCTTTAATTACCTCTGCATAATTAAGAGCTAATCACAACAATTTTAAAAGGATCCTTGCATTATTGAATTTTTAACTCTGTAATAGTATTGATATTTAGGAATGTGTATAATTGCAGTCTGAAAATACATTGCTAGCAGATAATTTTGTTGCCTCTGCATAGGCACTGCAAAGTTTCACTTACTTGGAGGAAAATGAACCTCTGAAAATAAGTTTTGGTTAGGAGTCAATTCAGCTGCAATACATAAACATTACATTCATAGAATCACAGAATGGTTTGGGTTGGAAGGGACTTTAAAGACCCCTAGTTCCATTCCCCCTGCCATGGGCAGGGACACCTTTCGCTAGACCAGGTTGCTCAAAGCTCCAGTTTGACCTTGAACACTTCCAGGGATGGGGCATCCACAACTTCTCTGGCCAACCTGTGCCAGTTGTCTCACCACTCCCTATGAGTGAAGAAAATTTCTTCCTGAAGCGTAACTTAAATCTACCCTCTTTCAATTTAAAACCATTTCCCTTGACCTTTCACTACGTGTTCTTGTAAATTCTCCCTTTCCAGCTTGGGGTTAGAATCCATTCTTGCTTAAAACAGGGAAATGTAGCCTCCGAGTGCGGTGGGAGCAAATTGATTTATCCATTCCTGTTTTCCTATCAAACATATCTGAAATACAAAGTGAAGTTTACTACTAGAAAAACAAGGACCATTTTCTGGAAAAAAATATGTTACATTCAAATACAGAAGCTTTATCCATTTAACCCATGCAAATAGCCTGCATTTAATTTTCACAAAATGATAGAGTCACAAAAAAAAGCTTAAAACAATTCTGTGAGTTGGTGACTTTTGATTCACCTTTTATTGCTACATAACTTATTTTCTTAATAAGCCACTTGCATTAGTGTGGGAGAGTAGATCACGATTTTTCATGTTCTGCCCTAAGCAGTAGTGTCATCAGCATATTTTTAGGTTTGCCACAGATTTGTTGCAAAAGTTAAGGAAGAGTGATCACCTTTTCCTTAACCGATATCAAATTTAAAACTAAATGCATTATGACATAGTAAACAGAACCTTTCCATATTTGTTATAGATTTTTTAAACTGTAAACATTTAAGCTCTATCATGGTAAGTCCAAAGTATTTATTATTTAGAAATTTTAAATTGCAACTTTCATCTGGTTATTTTCACAGAAATTTCAAGCTGTTTTTGTCAAGTCTTTCTCTTCTTTGGCACTACATGGGTCATTTCATAAGTATTCCAAGCTGTGGACCAAAGAGAACAGTTATGAATTAACTACTTTTTGGTATTTTTACAAAGATGATCTTGCTTGGGGAGTAATACACTTGTTAACAATTATAAATGCACAAAAAGCTGTTTAAATTATAACATTACTAAATTTTTCATAACCATCCTGATCTACCCAATTATTGGAATAAGTCTATAGAACAAATATGGGGAAGAAATGATACAGATTACATTACTATGCAAAATAAAAATGTAAGTTTGTAATGCAGTCAGCTGGGAAATAGCAGTAATAGCTGCAGCTTTCTTTAACAAGCTACTCGTGATAACACTATGATATTTCCCTCATATGACATTAGAAATATTTTAAGTTGTTGATAATGACTTAGCCTACTAGTTAGATTTTTATTGTAGTGAAGAAACCATCAAACATTGATGCCATATGTTAAACTTTCACCTTTAAAATACAGCTATTGTGTCCGAACTCTCAAGCCTGTATCTGAAATGTTATTACAACTTCTATTTGTGACTGCATGACCGTGCTCGTTTAATGTGCTGGAATCTATAAAAAGCAGCATAGGACAGAGAATGTAGTCCTTTTATTTTTAACTTTCAAAGATATCTTCCCATGTGTGATACATAGAGGTTTCATTAATCTCTGTATTTTCTCCATTCCTCACTTGTAACCATATAAGCTTTTTTAATACTCAGCAGGATAAATGATGGCACTGAGAAATATTAGTGCAGTTTTGTCCCTTAAGTGAACAAATAATATTGCAGAAAAACTTTATCACATTACCTTGTATAGATAGAAAGAAAACCCCCATATTTTATTTGAATATTTTGAATTCTCCATTGTGTCTTACTTAGAGAAAAATAGAATTTCTATGTTGTCTCTATGATGACTAACTACTGTACTAGATACTAAGAATAGAATATAACCAAATAGAATATAACCAAAGTTAATATCTTTAGTATGTTCCAAAGATACCAGCCTATGCTACATACAACCGCATGCTACTTTAACCACCCTAGCTTGGATACTAAAAGGAATATAGAAGTGGCACCAAGGCCTTCAAAATTACCTGCACAAACATTCTCAGCTTAAGTCATCACCTACACCAATCCAAAAAATTAAGCTGTAATTTTAAAGTTCATCAACTTTTAAACTAGAGCTATATTACGTATGCTAAATTCGTATCTGCCTATTGCAGTAGAACATTACATACTGAGAAAGTTACATTAATGGAGAGGTGCTATTAAATGATCTTAGAAACATTTTAGCTTCAAGTGAAAAACATCGATTTGTTTTCTTGCTCTGTGACACATTGTGAAGTTGGGATAACACATACAACAGGATAAGCACAGTTATTAGCAGTGCTTCTTATTCATACATGCTGTTACAGAGATAATAAGCCTGTTGATTGATTTAGAAACATTTGGTTCCTGAAGAACACTTTGCCCTGCTTGCTGCTAAATAGCAATGATGTTCAAAGCACCACTGGAGAACATTGTTGAGATGACGACATGACTAATACCCCAGTGGCTGTTGACACAACTCTTCCTTTCAGAAAGATGTATGGTTGTTACAATAAATTCACCTTGCACTTCTATTGCTATTATTTTCTTTTGCTGCTTGCAATTCAATCTAACAAATGACTGTGAGTGATAGTTAAGGAAATGCCAAACCTTCTGCTTTCAGTCAGGTAAGTTTAGTCAAACACAGAAAGCATGAAAGCTTTCTATAGGATGAACACATCTAGCCAGAATGAAAATTTTAAGATGTCTGATAAACTAATCATCCAAATAATGCTTGTTACGAGGACAAAATAGCACCTATTACTTCAACTCATTCTATTTCTAGTCAACCAATACTTTTCATTAAACATAATTGCTGCCATACCAGTAACACTTTAGCTGGACTCTTTCAGTGTGAAGACTTCATCAGAGCAATTCACCCAAAGAAATATTGTTCCAAAAGTAATTGGTTGGCCACTGTAGTCTTAATACCCTCCAAATTTACAGATTCATTATAGTGCTGTCCAGAAAAGTTGTTGTTGCAAAATCTACTAACTTTGATTGCTATATTTCTTCCCCATGAATAAAAGTGTAGAAGCATTTAAGAGTTCAGATTTTTGTTCATTGTTTACTACTAACTTTCATTTCCAGTTCCTTGAAATTCTACTTGATATTAAAATAAAGCAATCAGCACAGCTCAAAAACACATTAAAAAAAAAAAAAAAAGCACAACACAAACAAAATCCCTACAGGATCAACCAGGTTCTTGCACACTTACTTAATCTTTCTTTGTCTTTTTGTCATACCTGTTTTGGAATACATCTTCACTGACCTAAATGTATATCTCAAGAGCACGTGGTTTGGCTTCAGTAAAACACTGCAGCAAGAACAGTGACAGAGAGATATGATGGTCTGTGTAGACTGCTATCCTAGCAAATTTAATGAATGCTCAATTTTATTCTCTTCTACTATTATTTACTTTAAATACAGGAACACTCACAACATTTAGGGTGAAAGTGTCTTCTGTGCTCAATGCTGCAAATCCCTGGAGATCCCAAACATGGAACAAGAATAGAGTATGTAACAGAAAACTGCAATGCAGATAAGAGGTATGCAGTGCATGTCAGAGAAGTATGCCTTGGGGAAATAATGGTAACCAAGCGCTAACATCTATACCTATTTCTACAAGTCTCATTATTTATTCTAATAAAAGTAGTAATTATTTCTTCTACTAAATTATGTAAATTGAATGTAACAGGTAAATATGTTTAAATATTTTAAAATTCATATGTAAACATATTGTAACTTTATAATGCTGCTTTGTCCAGTATTGAATTATAATCTCAGACCATTTTTCACAGAAGTGAACCCCTGATCTTTACTACAAACACTGATCTATAGTGAACACTGATCTTTACTATGCTTTCACTACTTTCAAATTCCAATCTGTCCTGGGTTCAGCAGTAGCAGTCATTTTTCTCCTTAGTAGCTGGTGCAGTGCTGTGGTTTTGACTTTCAGCCTGGGAACAGCACTGATAACACTGATGGTTTTAGTTGCTGCTCAGTAATGTTTACTCTGACCAAGGACTTTCTGAGTCTCATGCTCTTCCAGGGAGGAGGGGAAGCTGGGAGGAAGCAGAGACAGGACACCTGACACAAACTAACCAAAGAGGTATTCCATACCACAGTACGTCATACCTGGTATACAAACTGGGGGCAGTCACCCAGAAGGGTGAGATCATTGCTCAGGTCGGGCTGTGTATCAGTTGGCAGGTGGTGAGCAGTTGTTTTCCCTTGTTATTTCCCTTATCACTATTATTATTGGTGGTAGCAGCAGTGGTTTGTGTTATACCTTAGTTATTGGACTGTTCTTATCTCAACCCATGGGAGTTACATTCTTTCTATTCTCCTCCCCATCCCTCCTGGACTGAGGGAAGGAAAAGGGAGGGGAGTGAGTGAGCGGCTGCGTGGCTCTGGGTTGCCAGCTGGGCTTAAACCACGACACAATCAAACAAAGTTTTTTTAATTTGAGAGCTGGAGGCTTTTTCAGGTTTTGTTTTTCATTCGAAAGTCCACATGATTTTTGAATCATCAGTCTTTCATGGTATTATCCTTCTCAGCTGTGAGTTTTTAATGATGTAAGCATCTTTTCCCCTTCTTCCTTTGGCTTGTCATGTTGACATATTGAAACTCATCTTAAAATAGCTGTAATACTGCCATAAACATTACTAAATCAGACCTTCTGCATGCATATTGAACTTCATTTTCTATGCAGTTGCCTGTATTAATCCACATAAAAACAAAACAAACACCCCCAAAAAAATAACAAACAAACATAAAAAACACACTGCAAAATCAGTCTTAAAACAAAGACTTAGAACTCGCAGGAACTAAATCTCACTGCACATTTTTAGAGTTGGTGTGTTGTATTTTTAACAGCTAAAGGTACGACCACGCTATAAAGCAAATGCCAAATACCTTCTAAATCACAGCAGTGATAATATTGAGCACCATTTCAAATTAAGGTAAACTGAGTGGAACCTTTCCTTGGGTGCCATCGATGCTTTCTTAAGCTCTCTGTTTTGAACTGGAAAATATGAATCTTATTATACAAATCAATGCCGTGCCTTCAACTGAAATAAAAAATTCATTTCCAGTATGTTTATCTCAGAGATAAAGCATATCTTACAAAAGGGTCCAGCAACAAGCAACAAAAGCATCCAGGATAAGGAAGCTAGAGCCTAAAGAAACTAAGATAATAACAGGAGTTGATAAAAGGGAATATCAGGATAGAAAATCATTACTGGTAACTAAAGGCTGATTCTGGCACGTCTTCATTTTCACATACTAAAGATTAAGAGAACATTTAACAAAAACAAATTCTTAGATATTTCCAATGGTTCCTTTCACTTCAATTTTACAGAAAGACTCCAGCAACTTCAGTGGAAACCATATTGACTTTTTGCTGGGTGTCACAACTTTTTTTAAATCTGAAACTGAAATAGTCCACAGATACAACATTTGAATTTCAAACACAGAAATTGCTCATGTGCGCAGTCAGATAAATAGATCTTGGCAGTGTTTTGGGGCATAAATTGAATTAGATTATCTCCTCTGAATTAAGGACTTCGCCCAGTACCTCACAGTACATTGTCATATGATCATATTTACCATTACCATCCTGCATAGGTCAGATTGAGTCTAAGTGGATAGACTCCCCAGAGGCTCAGCAACGATGGGTTGAATAACAGCCTAGACATTCCTGTAGTCCATCTTCCAAGAACTTCCTTTATAGCTTCCCAGATGTTATCAGGCTTGGTGCACATTTGTGTTGCTTCCTTGACAAGATAACTTACTGCTTATGGTGCATGAGGTTGAACACATAGACAGCAAATGTGTGCAGGTCAGTAGGCCGCACCATAGGGAAGGATATTATGAAACTTTGCATAATCATTCTGCAATGGCCAAGTGTCCCATAAACTGTACATCTCAAAAAAATTTTCACAGTGGAAATGAAACTTCCAAAATTAAAATGCCATGAAAGCACTAAGTTCCCAAGTCCTCCTCCTCAGGGAAGGTAGAATTTCACTGTCAAACACAACACTGTGAACCTTGTGAATGCTACCAGGATGACCTTGGAACGTATGCATCTAAGGTTCCACAACTCTGAGCTTAAATTTAATTAAAAGTGAAAGAAAAGATATAGACAAAAAAAAAAGCACTCTAGTGCTAGCCATTTAGGAGCACTGACTTTTACTCTGACACTACCTGTTGTGGATAAATTCAGAACATTTGGCTGAAGCAGTTTTCCAGTCCTCTGAGAAATCATTAATAATTTCCTCCTATTAATTAAATATAATTTAATTAAGCAATAATTAAACAGCACACATTTTCACAGATAATGTGCAGCCTTAGAATTCTCCAAGGTTTGTCTAAATCTTACAAAGTTATTTAACTTAATAGCCTGAGATGTGGGGTAAATAAGCTTAGCATTTAAATAGATAATTAAGTTATAAAGTCATTTAAATACATGTCATTCTGAAAGTTTTCCTGAACAGCATTGCTAAGTGAGAAATGAAGATTATTCTATCTTAATAAAATTACTAACAAAATTGTTCAGAGAAATATACAGATGATGTCAAGGACAAGCATCCTGAAATATTGTCTGACTAAAATACAAAACCAGTATACATATGGTACTGCATATAACCACACTTTGGTATTTCATCATGGTGGAAATTCTGGTAAATTCATGTTTCCATGGATCCACACATCTGTGCTTACAGTTGCATCAATATCTTACCAAAGGTTCTTCTTGCAAGTCATATACTCAAACACCAAAGTTTAATACAAACTCCTACTGAATCTAAGCCATTTAAAGAAGCCTGCAATGGTAAACAAAGAACAGCAGAGAAAAAAAAATAGACAAAATTTCTTATAATTGACTTAAAATCCTTTCTTTGAATGTACAGAAAATCATGGTGTCATCCTAGATGGAAGATATCTTGTTTCAAATACAACCCAACCTTATTTTGTAACTGTCCATCTTTTCTGAATTGTTTGAAAAGAATTTAAAAGAATTCAGAACAGTGTCATAGACACTTCAAAACAATTGCCTGCCTCAGTTAAAACACAGGCATTCTCATGTAATTTCTTAACTAGAGAGTTCTTTTCCTTGCCATAAAGTACATTTACATGTATACACGTAAATGTATATGTATTACAAGTACTGACTATGTTAGTAAGCAGACTGGTGACTGATGTGTATTAAATGCCTTGCCAAAGCAAATTTCCCCACAGATCTGTCAGCAGTTATTTTTAAATCCAGGAAGTCATGTTCTAAATATAGGAAATACATGACACTTGAATACACAAGGTATTTTGCAGTCCTGTGGCTCTTCAGGAACCAAGTTTTCAGGGTAAATATTATCATACAGGTTTCTCAGTGGGTTGTATTGGCATCCAAAAAGACAATCTTTTATCAGTAGCTGTTGTTAACCAGCAGTAATGAATTACTCAAGTAAAAATTAACAGAAGAAAAAAATTAGTGAAACTATACTGTCTCCTAAGCTCAGTACCAAATGCATTTTTTTTGAAAGGTGATAACATAAAAAAAGGGGAAAGAAACACCATATGAGATATGCTATTGCAGTTCTTATTGTACCATATCACACCTTAAACTTAGATTCTTCAAACTTACATGCTTTATCTCTATTTTATGACACCATTTTTATGACTGGTGCTGAAATTAGAACCCAGTCTTCAATGCACTGTCCCATCAACAGAAATTATTGTCTGTGAATTAGGAGACCATTACAGTAGTCTGAAAATTGACTAAAATGAAAATAATTAAATAATAATAAACACACCAAAGTTATCTATTACCCAGCAAAAACACTAGATAAAACTGGACAAAACTAATAATTTCAATGAAACATGAAGATACGAGTCACCTTGAATCATTTCTTATTTCATAGATAATAGCTCAGGAAACAAAACCGACAAAACGCAAACTCTTGCATCCACTTTGGTTGCAATCCATTTTGTTGTGATGGAGGCATATATTAGTGATAGTATTCAGAGTCAGCAAAATAAACAGACAAAATTGATTAATCTTTTTTCCACTATCTAAAATTAACTAGCATATCTGAAGAAACACCACCTGCTAATGAGCACTAGGTACAAGAAAGCATCCACAGAAGTTTAGCCTTGTTTTTTACTATTGTTTTGCTTTTGTTCATCTGTATGCATACTACCTGCATTCCTCTGATTATAAGATTCAGGTGAACTGCAGTCTGCTTGGCTTCACACAGTTTTAAACAAAATAGTGATTCCCTGCTGAGAAGCAGCATAACATGAGAGTCCCATATTAATTCTGACACATGCTGTAGAAACTTTGGCAAATCTTGTAGAAGAAACTGGGATGCAACAGAGTAAATGAGAGGTTTACAAGCTCAATTGCACATGAAAAGTACAGTAAAGGAGTCATATTTTAGAGAGCATGGTGCTGAAAACATTTCTTTCATGATCTTACTTGCAAATTAACAGTCTGAAAATTTAACATGCCCATTTCTTCACACCACATAGTAGTAATTCTACTCAGCAATTGAAGACCACGAGAAATAGTGGAATAGGAGGAAAACTGTCAAAGATGTAATTCAGTCACATTAGGGCAAAAAGAAAACAGATTCCTAAAGGCATACTCTTTCCATTAGAAATAAACTTTTGAGGAGCATCACCATTTCGTTCCAAAACCACTTTTTTACTCCTATTTAGAAATTATGTATGTAATTCCTCCTTGTGAAGTCAGATTTCCTCCTCAGCTTCATACTTGATATATACTGTAAGAAATTCTTCTCTCCCTAATCCTTCAAGCTCCCAAAGTTACAGAGCCATCCCCATTTTATTTCTAACATTTCCTTTAGGAGAAATGTTAGGCGCATGAAATGCATTTGCATCACATTTAATGCCTGCAGTAATTCAAGAGGTAATTTTATATACTAAGTCTCAAGATGCAGTAGACAGTTTTAGACAATCCACATTCCCACTTTTTTGCTATTTCCAACCATTTCATCATTCATTGCAAAGCATTAGAAGAAATAACAACAATTTCCAAACAATGGAGGCTGTGCCTGAGGTCTTTTATGTGTGCTTGACTTTATTGGCTCTCTCAGGCACAGACAGGATAAACACAGTACAATAAATTGATTCTTTTCTAAGAATTATAACTGCCATAACTGCTTTGGTATTGCAAATAAACTAGACCCAATGTTATTTTATCATTAAACGTGTACTATAACTCATCACTACATAGAAATGTATTCATAGAATTTAGGATGAGACATTCATTTCTCATGCACAAGCACAGTCAGGAGTCATGCTAAATGAATCAATATGTTCTAACTGCAAGCAGCTTCAAGAAGCCTTCCTAACGACAAGCAGCAATGGACAACTGGCAAAAGGTTCATTAAAAATTCAGTCATATCAGACAGTG
Organism: Neopsephotus bourkii; assembly: GCF_033783945.1. Taxonomy (NCBI): domain Eukaryota; kingdom Metazoa; phylum Chordata; class Aves; order Psittaciformes; family Psittacidae; genus Neopsephotus; species Neopsephotus bourkii. The sequence continues at coordinate 13,499,845 of NW_026900684.1, read as the reverse complement.
AATTCTCATAAATAGTGAATATGGATGTGTGAGAACGGGGGAATTAACAGGCTCAAAACATTATTGAGAATTCAGAAGATCCTCCTAAATGCCCTTCTCAATACCCCATAGCAGCTGTGATAAGTATTGAGTCTGTTTCACTAATTGCCCCTTTTCTGCTCTTTCGCCACAAAATGCAAGGAAAGCTTCTGCATACGCAGGAAACTATCTGTTTGTTGAGGCAGTAGTGAATATAAGAAAGGTCTTCTGATATCTGTCAATTTTCATCCTGTGCAGTGTGATGTGATGAGTGATTACACATTGCATCTTTTGATGTGATTAATTTTCATGAATGGAAGTTCCATGGCCCCATAATTTCCATTTCATTTGTGCTAAGAACTCTCACATCCATTGCTCATTCTGCTATGAAACTGAGCAGCCCATCCAAATACAGTTAACATTTTATGAGACAAATGAAAAAAAATAAAGCTACCTTACAGATTCTTTTATTCCTGTATTCAACTACAGCAAGTTGCTATGGGAAGGTGGTCATCCAGAACAACCTTCTACTGATTGGTAATTCCACTCTTTGCTGCAATCAAGTCTGAAATATACAGAAACAGAAGAATATGGTGAAAATCAAGAAAAGCACCAATAACAGTTAGCTGTCTGAATTACACAGTATCTTTTACTGTTCAAAAGAACAGTAAGGTGGAATTAGTGAAATTTGTTATAATTTGTTATAGGAAATCCATTATGTATTAAAAAAAAACTGTTTCAACTTTAAAAATTTCAAATCTCTATGTGCAGTGAAACATAAGTAATAGTAAAAAAAATCTGAACTTACCTCTTTGTAAGTTGTCTCCTTGCTAAACAGATAAAACAAAATCTTATCAAAACTACATCAAAATAAATTTTATTACAGATGCCTTACTGACCTGTTGATTACAGGCTCTCAATTTGTTACAGTATTATCCTTCTGTTCCCAGAATATTCCAAAAACAATGGAGGCTAAACACAAAACCATACATTAAACCTGCAGTAAATGGATTTCAGCCTCACTTCTTTCCAGCAGCTCAATGTGACTTTAACTGCAATTTTTCATTCTGTTTTGAGAAGATGTATCATTGCAATCCATCTTTTCCTCCCTTAAAAAAAAAAAAAACAACTTTAAACTTAAAAAAAAAAAAATAAATCAGATAAAGAAGGAAGTGAAAAAACAGATAAAAGAAAAAACTTTACCTCATTTACATGTATTCACCTGTACCAGCTGTTATCATCCTCCTATAAAAATACCGAATATGGATGAATGTTGTCCTGTAGCTGCAAAACCTATATTAAGTTACAAATTTCTAGCTGAAAAAAGAAGTCAGGGCACAATTTTTTTCACTTGTTTTTTGCTCAGAAGATATTAAAGTATGATAAAATATAGTCTTCCGAGTGCTACAGACTGAAGTACGCAAATAAAAAAGGTTACTTTCTAAAGTAAGGTTTTAGGAAGAAGGAATATAAAAGAAGCTCACTGATTTGAAGAATATTGTGCATATGCTCTTGGGTTTCTATATTGATGCTTAGCACTCACATGATTTTAGTGACAACTAAATATGTACGTACCCAAGAGAAATGTGGCTTAAGTGCCTTCGTCCCTCCCTATTTCTTAGCAAAATCATCTTTGTTTACCCATCAATTAACTATCTTTTCCTACTTTTTAAATAAGAACAGTAGGGACCTGACCTCCTTCTTTTAGTCTCTTTTTTAGACTAGTATCTCCACTATGGAAAGCATCCTTTTATATTACAGTCAAATAAACCTATACTGCTGTGCCACATTCCAGTTTTGGCACTGCACCACTCAAATATTAACTATGGAATATATTCACAAAACCAAATCTCTAAGAACAAGTGACAACTGGAAAAGATCAGTCAGAGGAGTTAACTCTCTAGGACTGCTAGAGTGTGCGACAGCTTCTATGCTTTATGTTTGTACTATGAGGTTTCCAGCATGGCATCCAAAGCACAACTGTTATTCATGTCATTTAGAAAAGAACTGTCTATATTTACTGATCATATACTACGTAAATTTCTGACAGTTCTTTAAAACTTCCTTTTGAAGTATCAAGTGAGCATTACCAGTTGGACATAAATATACCTGAAAACTGAGAAAAATAATACACCTAGACAAAGAAATACCATCCTGTACTCTAGAAACAGAATTGTTGCCAGTAAGATGCTATATTGAAAAGGTACTATACTTTCACTTCATAATTTTGAAGATCTGATTAACTGTATTTCGATATGAGCATATATTTTTATTGGAATTTAACTTTGCAGTCTTGGAACTCTGGCAGAAAATCTGCATTTTAGGGTCAAAGCAAAGTGAAACTAAGCAGATCTGAGTATTTTACAGCTCTGTAAGCATACTCATTTTCTAAATTTCCTGAAGCGTAAGTGCACACTAGTGGTGCTGCTAAAATTGACCCCAATGCATGAAGACTGCTACAGACACTCAGCATCACAATTTTAACACTTTGCTGATAGCAAGAAGACAAAATAAAAAGTCAGTTAAGCACCAAGCCAATTAGGTGGGATTTTTTAAAATATACCAGAATGCATAAAAGTCTCATCTACAAATGTGCAATTGATACCCTACATAGATGTAATGAACTGCATTCTGCAGATGAGGGGTAGAACAATAAAGGCTTATTTCATTTTGCAACACAAAACTCACACAAAGAAATATCCTAAAAAGCAAGAATATACAAAAGACTTAAAATCTTGTCTTATGAAGAGAACTGTGCCAACAGATGAAGGAAGCTTTTATTTCACATCCTCAATGACGTGGCTTAAAGATTTTTATAAATATGGAATTTACTAAATGGAAAAAAAAGCACGACATAAATAAAATTATTTGAATAGCATATGTGAAACAGAATCCGTCAGACTCAAATCACTGTATAATCAATGTTAAGATTTTCCTTTTGCTAGGAAGAATGTATATTTCTAATCTGAAGTGTTGATAAAAGCTAGATTGAGAAAATTTCAGAGAGATATATTTTGAGCAAAGTCTCACAGAAAAAAGTTATGCTGGGAGATTTGTATATGTATAAAATTCAGTGTTACTAAGTGGGTTTGTTATTTTTTTAATAAGCGCTCATTACAGTAAATCAGAAATTAAAATCATCACTTCCCTACCTACAAGAAAGATAAATTTGCATTGTTCTACAAAAGACTTTCAAAATGTGGAGGAAGACAAATCTTTTCTGTGACCTTTCCATTTCTATAATGACCACAGCAGCGGGCAGCTAGCTATTGCAGCCAGACATAATGAACTGGCTTTATTAGATACAGCTGCTGTTATATTTCTATTTTTCCAAAACTCTGCAACACTAAATGATACCAAACATGGGATACCAGTTTTAGAACACACCTGGGGATTACTGTTATCCATAGCTTCCATTTCAATGTTTTGAAGGCTTACATTATTTTAACATTCTTCACAAGCTTAGGTATGACTGTTATTTCATCAGAGCTTGAAACAAAGCTATACCTCTATTCTCTCAAGCCTTTGGAGAAGTTTGGTTATCAGTGTCTCTTAATCAGCAGTAACGAGCTGCAATGCAACCCCAAATGCATATCCCCCCAACTCTCAGTTCACAGGGTAGCAATGAAAAACAGGAGTTGGGTTAAAGGTTGTTATCATAAGTGCTAAGAGATTGATAAATGATTCATATAAACGTGTAAGGCATGAGTCCAGAGAGTAGAGCCTAGATCTATATATGGATTGAGATTCTCAATATCCAAGGAGTTGAGTTCAGATAATGAAAGCAAATCAACTATTAGCAAGGTAAATAATTTAGCACTAAACTGAAAAGAAACAAAAAATATGGAACTTTGCAATTGATATGAGACCCCTGTAGCAATAATCTAACAAACTCACCCAAAAGATATTATAAATCTTTACCTTTTATGCAGCCATGTAAAGTCCACCAAAGCAAAGATTTTTGAATGAGTTAAAAATCTAAATGAATCTCAAGTAAACATCTCATAAAGAAATCTTAATATTTTTGAACTTTATCAAAAAGAAAAATAATGGAGAACTTGGCCAGAGTGCACAGAGCTGTGTATAAAAAAAATTTAAATAACAAAATTCATTGTTATGAATGATGATATGCCAAATTTCCCTAATAACATATGGAAAAACAATAGGATGAGCAAGGTTCAGCACAAACTGTTCTGATTGGGAATATAGAGAAAAGCTAAGCAGATTTCCATTTATAAGCAGCATCTGGAGTAGGATTACCAGGAAAGGGGATGGTTAAAAAAATAAAGTAATTCTCTTAATTGACAGGAAAGCCTCTTAAATACATAGCTATTTTTCTCCAACAGATTTAGTCTTGGAGTTCTTGAATTCAATAGTATGTCTTTACTTTTAAGGGGCACTGGAGAGGTCAAATGTATCTTTTAAATACTTACTCTAGAGCTTATAAAAAGTTTGTTTGCTGGTGCTTGCTTTTTTCAGCATAGCATGACAACAGAACTTAAATTAGCTTACTACATTCTCTGATTATCATGAAAAAGCACATGCTCCAGTCTTCAATATTTAAATCCCCAAACCACTTCCTCAAACTAAATTAACTTTACATTTAAATTGCTTTTACTTATATTGTTTTTTCCAATCCTTCTTGCCTCCCAGCCAAACAGGGCTCCTATTTGGTGTGTTAGTATCAGTTCTGTAATTTTGAGGATTTTTTTTCTTTCACTAATCATTAATGAACTTGGAATATTTGCATCTATTTAATGGATTTTTCTTCCTGTAGCATTTGCATGCCATCTGTGCCATCATTAATTTATACTAGATTTTGAAATATGATACAGTTTAAGTTATTACCTGCTGACATGAATTTTGTGTTTGAGTGCTAAATTGAGGCTTAAGTGACAACTGTTTACATGCATCATTGTTTGTTAATATATTACAGCTTTTTTAATTGCTGCAGGTTGCACTGACAGTACCTCATCCAAGAATGAAGAGTTCAAATACATTTTATGCAGGATGAGCCAGAACATGCATTTCTGTAACAGCTATCATTACACCACTTAGATAATTGTTTATATGAGGCATGATCCTATGCTTGGTCTTTGCACTACCATGAGACAGAAGTACTGCCTTAATTATAAGGAATAGAGATTGTAAAATAGGATAAGGGTAACAGCAACAGCAAGTATTACAGCTGACTACTAGTCTTGTAGGAATCACTCAGAAAATCACTGGACGAGGGGTGCGGTTTCTCTGGTGCTGCATTCTGTTCAGGATTCAACAGGCCACATGAGTAAACAGAAGGGCCCATGGTGATTAACAGAAATATAGAAGTTTGTCACATTGTAGCTAAATCAAAATGTTTGGTTCTAGTTAAGGTTAATTTTAAAACTGCTCTCAGCCTAATTTCTTTCTTGTTGTGTTCAGGATTTGATTCCTGGCTCAGATTTTGCTATCTCTGGAACTACATGGAATTTATATATAGCTGTTCCACTGATAATGAGTTTTCTATGTTTAATCATCCGCACTATACCAGAATTTATGTATAAAAATTGACAATTTATATCTGGTCAATTTGCCCAAATCTTCCTTCAGCTGTTGCCACCCTGGTAACAGCATTTCTGTAAATACATTGAAATATGGTAGATATTAAAACAAAATTACTCAGTGATCAAACTGATATTGTTTGTGAAAATGTGACATTTCAGTGATGTACTTAGGATATTTCTGTCCATATCTAAACGTGTCATGGTAAATATTTCAGTAAAGTATATATCAGCACTGGGCAACAGAATTGTTTCTCTGGGTTCAAATTATTTGGGTTGAGATTTTATTTTATAGTATATTCAACAATAATAGTTTGTCATTCTGACCATCACAGGTTGAGTCCAGACCCAGTCAATCTCCAGGGTGCTGAAGTAGTTTACCAGTAGCTCAGCCCCAAATCCTTTTCCCCAGCACTTTTTGATGTGACAAGTTCCAGTTGATATCAATGAAATTCAGGAGCTGATTTTCACCTCCTGGATTTTCTTATCACTTGCTACATGTAGCTTGAGGACTATATGCAAACTGACTCATGGAGAGAAACCTAGCCTACAGACCTGCTTGTCTACGATGTTCCCACTGCTCAGAATCAGTAACCTGTGGAGATGACTAATGTGAAAACAACGCATAACACTTTGCCTGGTCTCCTGAAGATTTTGTATAATGTTATTACAGCCCCAAGACAGAAGAGGAAGATTTCTATTCCTTTTTCTCAAAAGTATCTAAAATAGTATCCAGAGAGCACTGCATTTACTATCACAGTTCTGAGGAAGCACTGTATGCTTGGGAGGATGCTGGAGGAAATTATCATGTTACATGGCAAATAGGAAGCTTTTCTGGTCCGAAGAAATGACCCTATACACTGTTTGAGACAGAACTTCCAGTAAACTACCCTGTCAAGACAAGCTACTGCAGCTTCCTGTCAAAAGAAGTATTTGGTTTACTCCAGAAAGAATGAGGAAGCATGAATGCAGTGCAGAACAGGCCCCTGAAATGAAAGCAAACACTAGCTGTCTTGGCAGTAGAGATCAATCTCTTCTTAAAGAATCTCTGATCTCTTTAAGTTTGTCCTGACATTTACCCAGATGGCTTGAGAAGACTGCCGCTAGAGAGACTGAGTCTTGGGCGAATCTCTCAGAACTGCAGTGGCTGCCTCTGCATCAGTACTGCAGGTTGTCAGCTACTCTCCTCCTCCACTTCCTCCTCCCAAGATTTTGGACTGCAAACTTTTGCAATTTAAAACATGGCTTTCTAGCAAGATAACACATCCAGACTACCAGGTTTGTGTTGCAGTGACACACTTCAGGGGAATTTTCACAAAACTATTATCATTTTTTCATACCAACAGAAACTGAACTGAGGGGAAATGAGATAAGTTTTCATATCTCCTATTAGCACTTCCATTTTGTGAGAGCAGTTTTCATTAAACATCACCAGAACACCACTATAGGCAATGCCTTATTAGAAAAATATAAAGAGACTTACCACCCTTGCAAACAGTCCAGAAAAAGTTTAAGACATTCAGGTACTTTCTGACTTCAAGTGACAAAGCCCTCATAAACAAAGCATGGCCAGAGTTACTCCTTTAGCAAACAGGCTGAAGAAGTTCCGGCACACTGATGTTTCTTCTTCCCATGGAGGCAGCTTAATTTGTTGCTTCTTTCTTGAGATTACCACTCACCTGTACAGATTTAGATGCACTTTCTACTGCCTCTTTTAGGCCCTAAATGTCTGGAGAAAATTGAGTTTACGTGGCTTTTCTGAACAGACATCTCAAGGAAAAAGTGCTGAAGTTTCCATAATTATTGCTTTCTTTCCAGACTTCCCCTTGGGAAGACAGGTGTATTATAACAATTACAAATTCTACTGGAAAATACAGGGGTAGATAATTTTCTCTTTGCTAATTTTAATTCCGCTGTGAAAATTCAGTGGTTTTCAGTTACAGTACTCTTTTAACCATGTAAAGGAAGCATTTGACCATTCTTATTTTAACTCCTTTATTTTTTCACAGGTGCTCAGCACTAAGCTTGGATTTCTAAGTGGCAAAACATTTTTACATAAAAAAGAACACTTTTTCCTGACATGTTAAGTCAGATGAAATCATGGTTTTGCATTTTCTAGTCTTGCAAGTTACCTGAAAGATTTCTGAACTTGTTAGACCATTCCATTTACTTTGCATCTATGTTGTCTAATTTATTATTTGTTTTCTGGAAATGCTTATCTATGACCCAACTGTTATTATAAGTAAAATAAAATAAGGATCTATACCATTATCATTCATTCATTTAAACCTTTAAGGTTAAATGGGCTAACCAACTGGTTCATCTTACCACAGTAAGAAAACTTTGTTATGCTGATGGTCTGTGTCTAAACTTTTTAGCTAGTTATGCAATACAGTAAAAAAAACCCCAAACATAGCATTCATAGCATACTTCAGATTCTTAGTGCTGCTTCACTCACTCAAATATCTGATTCATTCTCCAGGCTCCTGAATCATAAATTATCTACACAATAACAAAACTACTTCAAGGACTAATATGCAACCCATGCCACACTCTGGTGGAAGAGCACTGGACATATGCATTTACCTTCTCTTTTCCAGTAGTTAAAATACATCCTTTAAAACTGGAAGTGCAATGTCAGAACCTTTCTGAATAACACTGGCTGGAATCCTGCAGTCACCTTCATCTATTCATGGTAAACTGTAAAAAAAAAGTTTTAAAGTCATGAGAAAGTCAGACAAGTGCTGCTTTGGGCACTAAACTATGTGAGTTGTGATATAGTTGCATATTCACAGTTGAATGCAATGATAAACATTAATTTACAGTCTTCATCCAAGAATCTAATAAACAGGCATTTATGGTAGTGAAAAAGCATAGTACAAACAGTTTCCCAAGACCACCCCAATTCTACAAGGAACATTCTAACAAAGTAGGTCATGGAGCATTTTAAAAGTAGAAGAGAGGCTTAAGCAGACTCTATTGATCAGAGTTACCAGGTGCTGCCATTCTACAATATTCCAGTTTCCCCAGCCTGATTTTGTAACAGTAGCTTGAAAGGGAATAGGGAAAAAAAAAAAAAAAAAGAAAAACAAGAAATTACTAAGATGACAGCTCAATTGTAAGGCAAAACTAAGTTATATTATATAAAGACACCTGATGAAGGATCTCCTTTTATCACTTAGCTTTTTCCTCTGTAATCTTAACATGTTTTTCCTTGATGCCAAGAAACAGTCAATAAAAAGAAGCTTTTATTCTTGAACAGCACCTTTGTTCTTCCCAAGCCTTAGCAACTGTTCATCAGTTCATAGATGCAGTAAAAGCAGAACAAGAGGAAACAGTATGAAAGAACTTTCTACCGCTTCCTGCATTCAGCTTTAGTCTAGTATCTGACACTCAAGAGAGACAAAACTGCTAAACACTACACCTAGTGACAAAACCACTTAGAGGAAAAAGCACCTCTTTCTACGGGTGGGCTTAAACCACAACAATTTTAGACTATGTCTCTTGAGCTGAGCACTGCCTGATGTTACCCTTTTCTGCAGCAGTAAAAATTTATGTAAATTTTTTATTTGATTTACTGGGGCAAGCAAGCTCTGTCAAGCAGCTATAGAATATGAAACATCTTTCCCAGATTTTTCTGAGAACAAAGAGTACTGTTCCATTTAGGAAATTCTGAGTCAGACCAGAGCACTGTACTAAGCCACAGGCACAGCTGAGGAGGGAACCTGATAACATTTCTCAGTTCTCAGATCTAGGTTTCACTGTTGCCATTTCTGAACAGCATATCAGGACAAAACGTGCTAAAACGAATTCTCCCATGCACAACAGATTCCTCATGTGGGAAGCCTGGACAAGAAGTCACAGGTTATGTCAAGTCTCTATGGCTGGGCAATCAGAAGATGGGTAAAGTGACACCAGCTGAAAGTAACATCTGCCACAGAGCCCACCCGTGTGCATCAGAGCATTTTTACATTTTCCTGACCACAGTTTGACATGAAAGCTTGGATACAGCTCTCACAGAAACCTACATAATAATTATTTTTCCATCACAGTTAAAAAAAAACAATAAAACCCAAATCAAACCCAACCAATAAAAAAAAAACAACACACACCTACTTTTGACAAAATCTGTTCATCAAATAAACCCACCAAAAACTATTTGGACTGCAAGGAGGAAACGCATATTTAAATTACGGTAATTTGACACTAAAACAAGTGTTGGTGGTAGCTAAATCTTTGTTTCTTGACATTTTTGCATCAAACCCAGATATTTTTAGTGGCTGTCCCATAGTTCATAGCCATTGTAAGTCTATGTGGAAATACTTTGAAAATTGCCCTGCTCTGTTTGATGCCGTAAATTATAACAGAAGAATAGGCATTTCAAATGTTAAAGCACCTTGATTTAATAACGCAACCCAAAATCTTATTTAGCTCTTAATAAGACAGTTATGGCACAAAAACAACAACAAAAAAAACAACAAAACCCACCCAAACCAAACAACTTTGTCATGACAGATATTTTTTTTTAAGAAACTGACAGAATACCAAATGAAACGACCCATGGTACCAAGAAACTCCTATGCTTCCTTTGTGTAGAGAAATTATTTCTGCATGTCTCTTATTTCATGACAGCATATTTCATGATAGTGATTTTCTTCTATAGGTACAACTCAATTAATAAAGGACTTGTGCTACTTAGAATGACTGGGAGCATTAAATTCAAATTTATCAATAAACCACTTATTTTGCTATAACAAACTACTTTTCAGTTTATTAAAAACAGCTGGGTTACACTAAAATGCTCTTGGGTTAGGTTATTTAGGATCTCAGGTTAAAGACATACTAATACTCTTCCACATATAGCAATAAAATTTGGTATTTAAATCAGCGTTTCTCAGTGTATAGATTTTTGTATGATCCTTTAAAGAGAAAAAGCTACTTATGTTGATTTTAAATAGCTTTAGATCAGGCCTGTAATTTAGGCATGTGCTGAGGCTCTGAATAGTGTGTCCTTTTTAAGAAGCTTCTCAGTTTAATTCCATGAGGACCAGAATCACCTCAGTTTCAGTTAACATTTCAAAATTAATTATGGTTTTGCTTTCATCAAGGTATAGACTATGGATATGGCCATGTCCATCACTGATCCTAACCACAGGTTCCAAAGAGACATTACAACAGGATCTCCAGCTGCTGCAATTATTTCACTAGCAATTTAGCTTTAACAAATTAAATCTTTTTTTTTTTTTTTAAGTGTGAAATTATGATTCTTCCTGAAGGCATCCTATATTCATAAGCAACTGATTTTTGTTCAGTCTAATGTTTGGAAAAGGCTTATGAAAAACAAGGTGTCAGCTGAGTACCATGCAGGGTCTTAAAGAGAACGCAAGGAAAGAGATCTCTGGATGGGCTCACTCTCTCAGCAGCCCATTATTTTACTACCAAAATACCTTCCAAGCACAGACATGATAATCCTGCACCAATCTTGGTGAAACTGCCAGTGTAGCTGCCAATACACACTGCAGTGGATTTTGAAAACCTGGATCATGACAGAAGATATTGTCCTCCTATGGCCAACACCTGGCTTGCATGCAACCATATCACTTTTGTTCTGTTTCAAGACCCTGGGCTACAAAAATAATGAACTTGCCTGGGCTGAGTTTCATGACAACTTCAGTAAGCATATAAGCAAGTCAATCAGCCACATCATCATTAACTGAAAGAGTTGTATAAGCAAACCTCTCCCTTACAGTGACACTTTATCCACCTTACCTCCCCAAACCTGTAGCCCTCCATCCCAGCACTTCCATCATGGGGTTCATTCCACCAAGCATCTCTAAAAGCAATGATGTAATAGCTCTGGGAACTGACCAATTCTTCCAGCTCATCCTGTTTCTTTCTCACACTGCATGCATTGGTGTATAAGCATTTCAGATGTGCTTCTGAGCCTTCCATGCTCCCAGTAATGCCCTCATGTTGAGGAGGCTCAGGTCCACTCCTCTAAAAATAGAGTAAGTTTTGCTAGAATTTAAGCCTCTCACAGCAATCATCATCAAACTTGCTTGTCTATAGTTGCCTCAGAGCACAAAATGGATCCTTAGGAAATGCTATGAAATAATCCATGAAAACAAAATTACTCACATCTTTCCCTATGGAAAGAATTTCATCTTATATATGATTTCTCCAATTGCTCTTAAATTATAAATAGCTTAACTGTTATGTATTTATTTAATAGTGTTTAACTGCCCTCTGCAGCTGAATCAGAGGTAAAACGTGTAGGAAAAATTTATATCATGATTCATGACCTATTTCTAACTGCTCACAAAACCATGTTCACTCTTGCTAGATCTCAAACTGTCCAAAATAACCCAGTGTGAGTTTTATGAGCAGCAAGCTTAGAATATTGAAGCAAAGTATATGGAAAATTGAGATCTTTTGCAAATCTTGCAAGCATTTGTCTTCTACATTTCAGGAATAAACAGGAAACTTTGGGCTCCAAAAAAAGGGCTTGTTTTTCACTATTTGCTTTTTGGTCCTGTGAAATCACAGGGTTAAGAAAACATTCAGAGCAACCAAGTTCACCTGAAATAAAAAAAAAAAAAAAAAAAAAGAACAGTAAAACTGAATCTAGCAGACAACTTCTATGAGCAAATTCTTGTCCAAGAATTTAGTGTCTGAACCCATTGCAGTTTGACTTACTTGTGCTGTAGATAAAAGATCAAGTGCCTTCAGCAGCTTTTTTTCATGTGGCTCCACATAAGATAGTGTATTAGAATTATTGTTCCTACTCACTTGGACTTACTGCTGTTCACAATATCATGTAAATTGTGATCCACTGTTCTATATGCTGAATAAATATCAAATAAATACAGTTCCTGTGAAGATGACAGTTTACAGGACAAGTAGCAAAAGTTGACATGTGACTGAGTAGAGGTGGGGCATAACGACTAAACTGAATTAAGACAATTTCAGCTGCTTTGATCAGTACTAATGAGTAAGAAATCACATACATTCCCTCATGAAAAAAGAAAAAATTCTGATAATGTAAAATGTAAAACAAATCACTGCCATATTTGCCAGAGATTAGTAAAGGGTGACGAACAATGCATCTGCAAAGCCAGAAAATTCCATTTTCCACCCTCCAAGCAAGTGCTTGTAAAATCCGAAGCGAGCTTTTAAGAACAAACAGACAAACAAACAAAACAAATCGTGTTGGTTTTGTGCTGTATCTTTTAAACGCTAAGCTCTGCTGTGAATCACCACCTGCACAGGAACCACAGGAGGTGAAATACTGACACTGGAGGCTCCAGTCAGCAAGGGCAGAGAAGTCAGGTATCTTGGTAACAGTGTTACAAGTAATGTTTAAAATTCCGTGCATTTAATTCCTCAAGGAAAGGACACTTGCTAAGTGATGTTACTACTAAAAGTCATAGTACAGCAGCTACAGTCACTGACCAATTTAGAAGTGTAATAAAACAGATTCAGAATGACTGAAAGCAGAACAGAACTTTAAAAATTTTTTTTTTGTATATTTAAGATTACTTAGATTTGCAGGTTAGCACTGAACACCTGCTACCTAGAAGACCCCAGGAGAGATTAATTTGTCCAGTGCTGTACTGCTGAAGTATAGTGTTAGTCCAGGGTAGGCTTCAACTCCTTATTTCCTTGAAACACTGGAATCTCAGTAGAATGACAAAAATAAAAACAAACACAAAAATCACACAATATCTCTCACTCAAAGAAGCTGTGAGAAAACAGCTTGATTTAAAAAGTTAATTTCCAAGCCCATTTCCTTATACTATCCCCCAAAACTGAGAAGAAAGCAGAAGGCTGACTGATAACACTTACAAATTTGAGACAATTTACAAATAGGATGCTTTATAGTAAATTAGCTATATTACGTCACCATTTTTAAATACAGTGAACTGTAGCAATAGTTCTTGTCTATTATAAGCTCTTGTTTTTTATAAGATCTTGTTTTTATAAGCTCTTCCAAGTGGTTAGGAAAATGCAGAGAGTCTAGAGACCATACTTACCAAAAAACGTTTAAAATAATATTGTGCAATGAATTTTATTGCTGAATTTTGAATGACATTAATACTACCTTGCAACATGCAATTATACAGTTACATGCACGAAGATGCTATGTTCAGAAACCCTTAAGTTTAACTTTATGACTACCACTTGCACTTGCTTTCATTACACCTATTTTAACAACAATACCTTTTCAGTCTACAGATTCCTAGCAACACCATTTTGCATACTTTTGCTAAGCTGAGAGTGAGAGAAGGGTGTCTGACGGAACTTTATCTGTTTAAAGCATAGCTCCTTTATGCCCTTTTCCAGACCTGGTATCCCTGAGGTAGAATGGGAAAAAAACCTAGAGGGGCAGAGGAGAGAGAGGAACCACACTGGTCATTTTTTTGCACTCTTCTCCTCCAACCAGCACAAACCCATCTCCAATTCATGACCAGAAACCTCTGCTTTTTCTCTGCAGCTACCCTCCCAAGCGTAAAAACAATGGAAGGAATTGCTCTTTCTTGGAAAGGGCTGAGATTCATGACAGAGATGGAGCCTCCAGTGTCATCATCAGAAAGCCACCAGCAACAGAATAATTTAAGTCACAGATACTTTGGAAGTTGGTAACTGGTACTCTTGCTGGTATCATTTAAAGAAAGTGTCCTGTGTCAATTTAGAGCTAATGAACAAGCAGAGTATGAGTAATGTCGTTGCCACTCTTAACAAAGATCAAATCCCAGTGAATCAACTATGTGGGATACAAAATATCACTGTGACAGACACTCCAGAACTACATCAGAATGCTTCTTTTGTAAATAAGATGGGTTAAACTTATAGCCCTGTTGAAGTAAAAGCTCACTGAAAATCAAAGAACAGAGTAGCATGCCTCCAGGGAAATAAATTGTTCAAAGGCTCAGCAGTATCAGGCTGCTTCTCACATCTTGCCCTGGGTTCTTGCGGTGTGACCCTGAATAATACACTTACTTCTCACCTCTGGGCTGTGAACCTCTCTCAGACTGAATCTGTGCTTGCAACACACAGCAAGACACCTGCTGCTAGGTACCCAAATGCTGCCACTGCATTGCATCTAACAACTGCAAGCGTATAGTAGCTACCCTATCTTTAGAGAGTTTGAGGGGTTTGGAGTTGTTTTTGCAGTGTTATAAACACTGTCTTCTTTCCACTTTGGACTCCAGGTGATATAAAAGAGAAATTGCCTAATAAAATAGAAAGCATGAAAAGACTCACAAATCTAACCACCACAGATGAGCGAGCCTCTTTGCTGTAAAACAGGATGACAGCACATTTCAAAATGCACATTTCAAAATTAGGTAGTTAATTCTGAATTAGAGAAGAAAAATAGAGAATTAAAAAAAAAACAAACAAAAAAAAAACCACCGAACAATAAAAACCTACCCCCCCCCAAAAAAAACAAAAAACAAAATAAATAATAATGATTAAAAACAAACAAACAAAAACCCAAACCCAAACGAACAAACAAAAAACCCACAACAAACAACCAACTCCAAACACTGAGACTTGGCAACAAAAGCTATCTGGAAACATCTCAGTCTCTGAACAGGCAGTAAACTGATCTCTGTAAAACCAGGTAAAGGCCATCAAACGTTGGCAGTTTCAGCTTCCAGCACTGAACAAACAATCTAGGCACTCTTAGAACAAGCTTAATTCATATAAGCAATCAAGCAATAGCATCTTAACAAATACACAGGCTATTGGCCAAGCACAGAAGGCAGCAGTTTCAGGAGCATGATAAAAGTCATGGCAATAGCACGACATGGAAGCAAGCAGAAATACTTAAAAAGCATTTAGTTAACTGACCCTCTGTCACTACAACTACATCTTGAGGCCATGCAAGGCTGCAGCATAATTCAGCTCAAACAGGTACTAGACGGACTTGTATTCCTGCATTATCATCCTTGTGAATTCACAGTTAGCTCAGGAAAAGACACACTATTATTCCACAGATTTTCTTCACAGCCATCTATGAGAAACTAATCTTGTAGTGGATACTTCTTTTGCTAGATCTTCTTCATGGCCTACATGGCAGTCATTAATGGACTGTTTCTCACGCCTAAATCTTGTCTTTTCTATGGCAAAGACACTGAGAAAACTGAACTACTTATTTTGGAAAATAAGCACAACATGCTACAAGGCAGTTACAGTCGAAAGGAGCAGAAAAGGAGTGTCACATTTGGCATAAATTAAATTACTAGAGATTCTCTTGGCATAGGCTATAGAGAATAAGGCTCTGGAATAATTCACATAAGTGGATGTCTGCACCCAGCTCTTCACAAGTATTTCATTTCAGTTAATTTCCTCCTTCTTGCATTTTCACAGCAGTGAAGCAGTCTTCCTGTGTCCTCCCCATACCTCAATGCTTACAATTTCTTATTCATGATAGTAAGAGTTATTGCACTCAGCTATCCAGTTTGCCAGTATAAAATAGTTTTCAGGGTTAAAAAAGCAGTATTTCACTCACTTTTAAGTGAAGCTAGTACCTAGCAATAGTATTACAGACTTCTACACTAATAACTAACACTAAACCAAGGAAATAAGGCTTCATATCTCCCTTAAAATTATTCACCAGAATAAATGTAGAGACAGAGGAGATTTTTTTCAGCAACAGGGCACCATCAAATAACTGCTGATCTTTCTACAACAGTACACCCAAACACACCACGATGACCATCTACTTAGGCTATTGAAGGTAGCACAGTAAAACTGACATGCACAAAGATTCAGTTAAACTTATAGATGAGCTTTCATAGCAAGGTGTTATTAGCATGGCAAACAAGATTAAAAAAAAAAAAAAAAGACACAGAAACCACGAATTAAGAAGCTGAGAGAAGAAAAGCTAACATAATTGAATTGGGACTGCTAAGGGGAGGGAAGGAGAAGTTACTTCAATGGGATTAAAAACTTTTCTTGGAAAAGTATATTTTTTTCAAACTCTTTATGGTTTAAACTTTTTATTAGCATAAAATTCGTTTTTAAACCATTTAATCAGAAATCCACCTGCTCTGACAAAGTCCCAAGACTTTATCACTGCAATGAGAGCCATTTTACAGGTAACCTAAACCATAGAAATCTACAATATTTACAGTTAGTCTTTAAAATTCTTTCTCTAATAACTTCTCAAGGCATCATTATCCTCTGGAAAGTAACTGAGATTATTATACATAGAATTATGTTTAGTTGTTAGCTGTACAGCTCCATCATATGCTTGCATAGTGTGCAGCTCCTCTTCCGCTTATTAGCCAGGAGTGGCTTGTTTAATGTCTGCTAGCTTCTCCTTATTTTATTTTCTTGATTATTCTAGCATCTCTTTGCACCTGTGCAAGGTGCCAAATTCATTTTACTTCCTTTTTACTGTTCTTCTGTTAACTACAGCACAAAAATCTCTGCTTTTCAGATATATCCCTGTCTTCTCACTTAGCCTTTATTTATTTTCTTTCTGCTATGCGCTGTCACTTTGATCTTTTGCTCACTTTACATCTACAGATATCTTCTGTGGACAGGAGGTATCTGTATTGTGGAGGGTTTTTCCTCAACTTTGATTTAGCTTCACCTGACAAAGATTAATCTATGAGTCTTGCTTCTGTAAATGACACCATGTGCAAACTGACTTAGCACAATATTATTCCTTTACTTTCACTTCATTTACAAAGGTAAATAAATCTAAAATAAGCTGATTTTGTCTAACAAACTTTGAGTAAAGTCTTAATACATTTTTGAAAGCCATCAGAGTACCGACCATTCTTAACAAGCCCCAAACTGGCATGTCTTGCAGTCATGCCAGAAAAGCATTGACTGCACTCATAGTTAACTACCATTTGCCTTCCCAAAGAGTAAGCAACAGTAGAAGAAATACAGGAGCAAAAATGCTTTTTAGGAAAGGATGCTGACATACAGTGCATATTGCTTCTTAGAGGATTATCATAAGATAATATCAAGTCTAAATCTTCAATATTGCATGAAAACTCAAAATGTATCTAAGATAGCTAGAAAAGTAGCTTATTTTCATTGTTTCCCACTAGACATCAATATCCACATCTCTGCCTGATGGTTAGGTTCTCCTTCAAAGCTACTTGCTTTTGTATTTAACTGCTGAATACAATACGAACATTACATTTCAATCCATATTGAAAAATTTATTTTTCTTTAACCCAGTTTGTCTCCTCTTCCTATCATTTGAAGTTATAGTTCCTATTCTTTTCTATATACAGCAGTAAATACTTTCTATAGTACACCTAGTATATTTTCTTCTATATTACTCCCCATATTTCAAGCAGAGAGCTAATATGCAAACACATCTTTGCAGTAGAAAGCAAAATTACATATTGAGTCAGTCATATCACTTAGTATAATCTTATTTCTAAACAAGATAATAATAAAAATAGCAACATAATATTTCTTCCACATTGAGGAATAATAATAATAACAATGCATGAAATCTTATTTCCCAGAAGGCCATATGTACAATCAGATGTAGTTTCTGTGTTTAGAAATCCCCAAAGCTGTCACTCCAGAGAGCCATACATCAAAACAAATGAATATGGTCTGTTTAAACTACTTCTTACCTCTGCAGCTGACTCTCATGGCTCTTTGTAGCTTCTCTGGCGCTAAGTTCACATGCATTAATGCTTTCTTGCTTTACCACTCACTTCACACTAGGCCAACACAAACTTTCATACACTTATTCATGACTTGAACTGAGGCACTCCAGAAGTTGAGTAAGAGAGCTAGAAGCAGAAAATAGTTAGCTTGTTAAACTGGTATTTAAGAAGACCTAAGAAGATATGGGCCCAACTTCATCCTAGAAGATTGCTCAAGGTGAGTAGTTTTTCTGCTTAGGTTTTCATACATTTTGTTTGGGGACTGTTGGGGGGTTTGGGGGTTGTTTTTTGATTTTGGGTTCTTTTGGTATGGTTTTGTTTGGTACCATTTGTTTGCTTTTAACTTGTTTCTAACTTGTTTCTATTTAGACCAAAATCTTGTCTGTGCTCATCTGCACATAGATTACCTCTACTTTCACACAGCCTGCTTCAACTGCTAGCACTGTAACTCTCTTTCTCTGGGTCACTTGTTCAGCAACTTCTACCAGATGCCAAGAGACTCCAAAAAACAGGATATACAAAGTTCAGAAGTACATAGCAATTATTTACTTGTGAATACACGTAACACATGCCCAGGTGTAATGACCAGAATGGGATAATCCTCAACCTTACTAAATCATCAACTTGTAATTATCTGCTTTTTCTCTTACAGTTTAATACCTTTTCTTATCAGTGTTCTTCCTCTTTAATTGTTTCAGGATTAAAATAAACCATATGTTCAGAATAGAACTAAGACAGCATCACATTGCTCTGCAGCACCAAAGCAGACCTTCAACCACAAACTGGTGAGCTCCAGCCAGGTGTTTGGGTATCCATAATCTCGCATTTACACATTCTCCATCTTCCACCTAGGAAGAAATGGGCATTTGTTACAAAGTTAACCCAAGTAACTATCATCCACTTCTGAGAATGGCCTTAAACCGAGCCAGTAACTCAGCACCACACAGTCACAGGCTCACTCCTCTATCCTGCCTTGTCCCAGACAGGATAGGGAGGAAAATCAAAAGAATGTAAACCCACAGGTTGAGATAAGAACAGTTTAATAATTGACGTACAATACAATACTACTACTAACAACTGAAATAAGGGTCAAGAATATGAAACCAAAAGGGAAAAAAAAACCCCAACCAATAAACACCAGTGATGCACAACACAATTGCTCACTACCTGCAGACCAATACCCAACCCGATCCAAGAAGCAATCTGGGCCTTCCAGCTAACTCCGCTCAGTTTATATACTGGGCATGACGTGCTGTGGTATGGAATACCCCTTTGGCTACTTTGGGTCAGGTGTCCTGTCTCTGCTTCCAGCTTCTTGTGCCCATCCTCCCTGGCAGAGCATGAGAGACTGAAATGTCCTTGATCAGGGCAAGTGCTACTGAGCAACAATGAAAACATTGGGCTTTTTATAAGCATTGTTCTCAGACTAAAGGCAAAATATATCACTGCACCAGGTACTAGGAAGAAAATTAACTCTATTCCAGCCAAAACCAGGACAGCATACAATTTAACTTAATCTCAACACATGCAGATAGTGCATACCATCTCCAAATTAGTCTGGCCTCCGTGATGGTGCTGCTGAAGCCTTCTGCACTGTGGAAGAACTGTTCTTTGCATGTAAATGCAGGCAAGAAAGAGGATAGCAGCCCCACACAGGGGAAACAGAGCACAAATCCAGCACACACAAAGCACATCAAGCTAATAGGCAGAACATTTCAGAAAAATTCCAATGATTCCCTTAACCTTCTTAAGGGAAGATTCCAGTCTTCTTCCCTTCAGAATTTTCCAAATAATCAGTATTAAAAATCTTTCCATAAACTTCCAGGGGATCTCCAATGAAGCCACACACCTTTGTCATACAGCTGCCTTAGTGCCCGCCATCTCCTGTCCCGTCTTTGGCCACACAATGTATTTAGAGCAGCAAATATTTTTTCCAAAGCTTCCAAGCTCCCTTTCAGAATACTGTCCCCGGAATTTTGCCCCTGATATTTGTTCCAGGGATGTTTCCATTTTGACAGACTGATATTTTCAGATGCACAACGGTAATCTTCAGCTTTAATTTCCACTTTAAGGTTTTATAAATATAAAAAAAGAATAAAATATCTACATAAGATCAACAGATGCTTCCTTTATCCAAAACCAAACTTTGGCATCCTTTCAAATCTTACTGCACACCTTGTGTGTGTGTGTGTACACATATGCATGTGAACATGACTAGGTACTATCTAACATAAATCTCCTAGTCAGAAGTCAGGCTTTCAAACATTCTTGGGTGACAACCAGGCCACAATTTTCAAATATAAAGGTAAAGTACATCTCAAATATACGAGAGATGAATGGTGAAATGCTACTAGGAATAAATTATTTCGAGCTGGAAGACTGCACACACTGAATTCTGCTAGCCAAGGTTACTGCATACACTAGGGATTTCATATCCCTCCTTGGAAACCACAAATCACCTCGTTGTACAATGTCCTCTAATCTTAGGAGCCATGCATAAGCACCCCATTTCATTCCATGATCTTCTCTACCCCACTTTACAATTTGTCTGAGATGGTGATATCCAAGACATTTAACCACTCCTATTTTTGAGGAGATATAGTTATGCAAATATTAAAGGATGCTTTCAAATTCTTATGTGATTACGGACTTACACCTGTGCATAAGTTTTTGAGGATCTGCACTAAAGGCTAAATCTCTACTGATGACTCACTGCACTGGAAAAACTGTGCTCCTTCATTATAGTCTGTAAAGAGTAATTCACTCTGCTCTTTCAAAGTACAGCATTGAAAACAGCTGGATCTACATGAGCACTTCTTGGTATTCTGATATTCACAAACTGGTAATGTACTGAAAGTTTTCAGCAGTTTCTGTTTATGTATTTGTTCTTACATACTTGTTGAGTAATCAATAACCTAGATTTTGGAAGCAGGAAAATGAAGGAATAAATTTGGCAAAAGGTAGAGGAGGGCAGCAAGAAATCTCCTGCCCTCTTAAAGACCTACCACTAGAGCTTAAATGTACTTTAACAATCACCCATGATTCAACTAATTGAGAAGACCCATTAACATCCTGTTTCACCTTGTTCATACTCCAAAATGAGCACAACATATTTAAATCCTGGCATTTTAAATTACCTATCTCAGACAGTACTAGTATTATATCAGTGCTGGTGGTATGCTCTAATTTGAAGGCAGAAAATAGGATACTGGAAAGGCAGGAATGAAAGGAGATTGGCAAATTCATTTGGACTTCAGACAAAGACAATTAAGGATACAAGTTTTCCTAACACTACATGACCAAATCTTTATTCAGGGAAATCCGTGTTGACATCAATATTGCTAAATATGAACAAGGGTGAGATCTCCTAGGAAGCTTAAGACATTTTGCCATCAAGAGGTGATCTTGCTCATCCCTATGGTCCTGGTCTGTACTCTTGACCTGTTTGTTTATCCACATGAGTACTAAGTAATAAAACTGATTACTGAGCTTACCAATCTAAAAACAAATACCTGCCTAGTACTGTCTACTTCCTGAAAACCCAGCTTAGATATTATTTCAACTTGATAGTATTTTCATTATAGGAAAACAGTGGTCCACACTGAGCTGCTACAGTTTTTAAACTGGACTGCAGTTACAAGTATTTTTTTCAGCACACTGCATTAGTCTGGTGAGGCTATGCAGGTTTTCTCCTTTCCAGTGGGTTATTCCTTCCAATTGTGAACTGAAAGGCATGTCATCCTAATTATTCTGGCTACTTAAAAGCAAATGGAGATGAGGCAAACATAAATGAGATGGTTTTCTAGCAATACAGAGCTTGTAATATATGAAAAATGGAAGGGCATCTTTTAATAAACCATGTGACTGATATTTTATGCACCATTTTTCAGCTCAAGTGTACTCTGAAGCATTTATTCATAATGATCATAAAATGATGCTTCCAACTTTCACCCATGAGAGATGAACTGATCTGTAGCCACTATCTTTAAAGCTATAAAAGATATTTGTCATCATGTTCTAACATACCACAGTGCTTTCTGTTTAGAGACATACCAAATTGCTCAGGATTAGTCTTAAAAGCTAGATCCCATTATATACTTGGACAATTTGTGAGTATAAACACAGACTTTAAAACCTCAGTGTTGACTGATGGTTACTGTGACTAACTAGCTCTCTTACATACTCTATTCAAAGCCCATTTCCATTTTCTTGGCTTCTGTACTCAACATGAGACATCTGAGACATGAGACAAAACATTTGAAGTGTAGCACTATTTATTAGCCCATACAAATAAGAATTCAGGAGGTACTACCAAATAAAGATTACTCAGAGGTAAGTTTTGTTGCTTGTTTTTCTTTATTATATTCAAAACAGTATGAGTATCTGATAACTCTGAGATATCTAGATTCCTTAAGCCTTGTTCAGAAAACCTGCATACAAAATTTTGTTAATTCTTTTGATAGGATGCAAATAGAGACCTCTCTTTTGTGTTTGTACCTCACATACTATTGTTTTAGAAAATTATTTTCGTGCCAGAGGAATCACAGAATCACAGAATGGTTCGGGTTGGAAGGGACCTCAAAGATCACCCAGTTCCAACCACTGCCATGGGTGAGGGAAGGACTTCTTTAAAAGAAAAAAATAATCAAGATTGATCCTGTTTCTGCTGCATACAAAGCCAACTGTATTAAATATTAAGAGATGCAAATTTTCATCCTAAGTAATGAACAACATCAAGAAAAATGTTTCTTTGTCTGCAAATAAAAATAGTTCTCTTTCCATGCTGAAATTTTTAAGTGCACCTACTTTCATGTTACAAATTTATGTTTTACTCACTGTCTTTTGCTTCTGCCTGATGTTGTAAGTGAGAATAAGAAAATACTTGTCAAGTGGTGGTTTTAATCATCCGGATTACTTGATCATCAAGAGGTACTGTAATTACATCTGGAAGTTATTAAATTGCCTCTTGAGTATAAAAACCCTACCCTCTTTTATAATCACAATTTTAATGGAATTTGAAATGTAATAATACATGCCAACAGAATTAAGTATAGGAAACAAGTTATGATAAGGAAATTAAATTAATCACTTTAAAAGCAGAGTACTAAAGTTAAAACTCCAGATTATTATATTAATCATTGACTGTTTGACAGTGATAATAATCTGAAAAAATACACTACTACAATGAAATTGTAGTTTCATCATAAAGAAAAATGGATGTTGAAAACTTCTGAAACAATACAGAAGACCATCCTCTTTCATAGAAGCATAGAATGGTTTTGGTTAGAAGGGACCTTTAAGATCACCTAGGTCCAACCCCCTGCCATGGGAAGGGCCACCTTCCACCAGACCAGGTTGCTCAAAGCCACATCCAACATGACCTTGAATGTTTCCACAACTTCTCTAGGCAACACTGTTCCAGTATTTCACCACACCCCTTATAAAAAAAAAAAAAAAAAGAAAGAAAAAAAAAGGAAAAAAAGATTTATTTTTGTATTTAGTCTGAATCTACTTCCTTTTAACTTAAAACCATTGACCCCTTGTCCTATTGCTACAGGCCCGACTAAAAAGTCTCTCCCCATCTTTCTTATAAGCCCCTGTTAGGCACTGGAAGGCTGAACAACCACAACTCACTCAGCCTGTCTTCATAAGAACAGTGCTTCAGCCCTCGGATCATCTTCATGGCCCTCCTCTGGACTCATTCCAACAGGTCCTTATCTTTCAAGACAGTACGTTAAGCTACATTATCATTCAGATCACATCAAGATCTTCTGTCTTAGTATTAGGTTTGCTCTTCAACTGAGTCAGAAAAATAATCCCACTGAAAAATGACCACTGTTATTCTCAGCAGAAAGAGACAGAAACATACTGGAGAGCACATGTCCACCTTTTCAGTGCATTTTTACATCCACTGAACTGGTCATGAAACCACACCCTCAAAACTAAAAAATAATTTAGAGGCAACCACGTACAGCTGCTACATGAGAGCAAAGCCCTGAACTGCTAAAATACCACATGGAATGGAATCGTGAACCACCACAGTGACTTGAGAGGGGTATGTATCCCTCCATTCAATCATTTCCACAAGGAAAACAGGGCACAGCCATCCTAGCAACCATGGGTAAAATGAGGAAAATGCCAACAGATTATCCCCTAAAATAAGTGCTTCCTTTGTCTCAAGGATAACTTCAATTTACATTTTACTTGATAAAATGCAATGGAATAAGAGTATTAACTTGCCCAGTTGCATTGAATAAGGAGTCTTGCAGTAACTGGTTAAGTAGTAACTCAGTAATTTGCAATTTCTGTCTGCTGCTGAAGCTTAGCATGAGACAGGATATGTTATATTTAGTTCAGGATACTTAAAAACCACTTACACACATATACTCACATATATAATTACTAATGATAATTTAATTATAGATTATCATATTATATATATATGCACATATTTCTTTATATTGATACTAAAACTATTTATTGGAAATAAAACATTAGATGATACTTAAGACCAATCCTATTAAGAAAAAAACAACAAAACAACAACAAAAAATCCCACAAAACCCAAACTTCCTTGAAAAAAACTCATTTCCCAAGATTACTTCTGAAAATTAGAGTCTAAACAGGACATAAAACATGGCTTCAGTGATTTTCTATGTCTCTTTTTTTATTACATTATAAGCTAGTTTAGAGTCAGTCATGATTATTCATTGTTTACTCACTTATGTTCCCTATTCTGAGACCGCAACAGAACATCACAACTTAAACGGATTAGTGATTTACTGCTTGTAGGAACTCAGCCACTTTTGCAGGTTTTGGGCTCTAAAGGATAAAGGTCCAAGATTAAAAAAAAAAAAAACGGGTTTGAATAGGCCAGAAATTTGACAGAGAAATACATAATTCTTTCTGGTATGGCTGCAAAGATGGGTAACAGTTTGAAAAAGACATCTGCACATCCAAAAGCAAACATCTAATGCTGATGTTTCCAAAACTGCCTTTTCCCAAGGTTTAAAACTCCAGTTATTTCACCCCAAAATCCTTAGATGCCTGTTGAAAGAGTTTGCTTAGGCTTTTTCCTCCAAAAACAGGTTACAGTTATTGTTTTCAAATCCCTCTGTGCCTTATTAGATGCATTTGCAATATTTTTATCTTTAGATTTACTCGGGTTTAATCACAAATGATGAAAAAAAATCACCTTTAAAGAATATTATCATAACTGGACAGTGAAATATTCAGAATTCAGGAATGTCAAGATTAAAAATATTTTTAGATACACACTTTTTCATCCGTAGATAAAAAAAAGAAAAAAGATGGGCTTTAAGCAGCTTTTGGATTAAAGACCCAGAGTCCTCCTCATAAGATCTTCAAAGGCAGTACTATTCAGCAGCAATATAGGATCTACACAAAGATTGAGTTATCAACAAAACATCCAGTATCTGAATCTTGATAAAAAGGCAAATCAGTTTAGTTTGTAAGTTTCAAAAGGAATTAATCCCCTGAAAAGTCAAACCAATATTCTGCAAGTCAACAAGTCCTATATGTTGAAGTCTTATTTGCTGCAGCCTTCAATGCAAATAAAATTATTTTACTCCTAAAAATAAGTAGGAAAACATTGGATTTTCTAGCATTTTAACTTATTTTTAGGTCAGTCTTCTTTCTCAAAGCAGTTTTAGATTAACATTTCTGCAGATGATGAAAGGGGAAAAAAAGTCACGGAATTTGGACACATTTCCCATTAACCTTTCAAGAAGATATAAATCTAAATCCCTTATACTTTAAAAATGCTGAGCTAATTTGCTTTTCTCAGGCCTGAGATATAGCAGGTGTCAAGAAGGTATCAGCAGTATTTCAATTTTTACCTTCTAATCCATTGCCTCACCTGTATGAAGACAGGGTAAGGAAGTTCAGGCTGTTCAGCTTGGAAAAGAGAAGGCTGCGTGGAGACCTCATGGCAGCCTTCCAGTATCTGAAGGTGATCTACAGGAATGCTGGAGAGGGACTCTTCATCGGGGACTGTAGCAATAGGACAAGGGGTAATGGGTTTAAACTTAAACAGGGGAAGTTCAGGTTAGATAAAAGGAAGAAGTTCTTCACTGTGAAGGTGGTGATGTAATGGAACAGGCTGTCCAGAGAAGTGTTAAATGCTCCATCTCTGGCATTTGCTAGGCTCCAACCGGGCATCAAAGCCAGGCTGGACAGAGCCTTGGCCTACATGGCCTAGGGTGAGGCGTCCCTGCCCATTGCAGGTGGGTTGGAACTCTGTGATCTTAAGGTCCTTTCCAACCATAACTTTTCTACAATTCTGTGATTCTTAACACCACAGAATAAATGACAAGGAGTGTCAAAATCAGAAATATGAATTAGCCTAGTCAAACTAAAGCAGAGTCTAAAAGACTTACTTGTAAAGTCAGTTAACTGTAAAACTTAGAAGAAAGATTGTTTGTTTTTTGTTCAGTTTATTCATAGAATCCATGAGAATATTGTTATTTTCAGTGTTCCAATCACACAACATTAAACTACTGCAAAAGGTCTTTGTCTTCCTATTTGTCTGTAGCTACTGTAAATGACAAAATATATATTATTGACACTGTACAGTTATGATTTATATGTATCCTCCTATAAATTAAAAGTAAATATTTTTCAAAATTGCACTTTACTATCCAAATGATGTGCAGAAATAACAATGAAAAAGGCTAAGTAAGAGCACTTTACACTTGTTTATACACTACCCTTATATCTCACAAATACATAAAGATTGATCCTTAAAATTTTCTAACTCGCTTAGGGCAAGAGAAATCTAGTATTTAATCCCAAGTTCTCTCTCAAATACAAACTGAATTCCCTTCAAGATCCAGTGTTTAATGTTTCCCAGTTGTCTATACTGCTGAAACTGATTCTGACAGAAATTGCCTTTTCAGTGGAATCTCTGAACTGGTTACAGGGTACGAGAGACATTGACCTAAATTGTGACAAACTAAAATCATCTCTTCCATAAAAGGACACTTTCTCTATCCTTGGTTATAACAAAGTCATCTTCCAATGTGTTACTATATTCCACCAAAACGAGTTTGAACATAATAGGAAATATTTTGCCTTGGAATCCAGACCTTGATAAATGCCACAGCTTTCTGCTGTTTCCCCCCAACTCTGCTTCTCCAGTTGAAGAAACAGTTGATTTGCTTAAGTGATTGTCGTGGTTTAAACCCAGCCGGACAGCTTGTTCACTCACCCCCCCCCCCCCCACCCCCCCCTTCTTGCCCTCCCCCTAGTCCTGGGGGGATGGAGAGGAGAATCGAAAAGAATGCAACTCCCAGGGGTTGACATAAGAACAGTTTAGTAACTAGGGTATAACATAAATCAGTACTGCTACCACCAATAATAATAATGATAAAGGAAATAACAAGGGAAGGTAATACACCACCTCACCACCAGCCAACCGATAACTCACCCCCCCAGCCCGACCAAGCACAGACCGATACCTCCTCCAACCCGGCAGTCTCTCTGCCCCTCCGGGTAACACCCAGTTCCCTCCTGGGCATGACGTGCTGTGGTATGGAATACCTCTTTGGTCAGTTTGGGTCAGGTGTCCTGTCTCTGCTTCCTCCCGGCTTCCCCTCCTCCCTGGCAGAGCATGAGGCTCACAAAGTCCTTGGCCAAACCAAAACATCAGTGTTTTTCAGCTCTGTTCCCAGCTGAAAGTCAAAACACAGCACTGCACCAGGTACCAAGAAAGAGAAAAATGACTGCCACTGCTAAACCCAGGACATTATCCACCCCTTATTCCATACCATTCACGTCATGCTCAGATCCCACATTTTCAATATACCCTCACTCTTATCTAGGTGCACTCTCATCGTAGTGCATGGACCAGTCCCTATAAAGCTGCTGAGTCCATCTGGTCCATGATGCCAGGCTCCATCTCTTGTAACAGTCTTTCAGAGCAGGAGAGGCTGTGTGCAGTGTTCACACACATGAATAACCTGGGCAATAGTGTCCATTGCTAAGTCCACCCCTCGATCATGAGTCCATCTCTATGTTGCATCTCTGCTCTGTTGGCCTTAAGGGTCATGGGCCCACCAAGCTCAAAATAATTCACATGTCCAACAACCATCAGCCACTTCAATCTAGCAGCTTGTTGCTGGGGACTCCATACAGCTGACTTCCATCTCCAATGCTTCCAAAGCACTGGAGGGGCCCAGTGGACTAGATACTTGCCCATACTGTCCCACATGCCCTGCCACTCATGACTCTCCAGCCTTGGGGAAAACCTCTTGGTCCTCCCATATTGTTGTCTAACCCCAGACAAGACCCAAACCCGACTCTGCTTAAATTTTGGGATCAGACACAATGGTGGTGGGTAAAACACACTCTGCATGTGTGCCAACATAGTGAACACCATCACAATCAGCAGGCAGGTCCCAAGGGTACCCAAAGGCCATTCAAAACCTTCAGAACTCTCAAGCGATGCTGCTGTACTTGTCACTGGGGCTGGTGTAGCTGCTGTGCTTGCCGGCTCTCCCACCACCAGCTTCTCTTTTTCTGAGTCCAGCTCTTCCTCCTCTGCCTTGCTGGGAAATGCTGCGGGGTCTCCTGCGTCCTCCTGGGGCTCGGCGGGTGGCTTCCATGGAATGCTCTCAGCCGTCGTGGGCCTGGGATCGGCTCCTCCGGGGGCTCGGCTTCTCCACCGCTTCCTCCCGCTGTTTGGCAGCTGCCTCCTTCCGCTCCTCAACCGCCCTGACCTCCTCCACCGGCAGCCGTCCCCTCGTGGCCTCCAGCCCCGCTCCCGCCACCGTTTGGTCCCCAGGGCCGCTCCCTCGGGCCGCTTCGGCTGCTTCCGGCTCCCGGGGCCGCTCCCCCTCGGCTCCCCGCGGCCTCACACAGACGGAGGTGAGGGCGAGGGCCAGGACGGTGAGGAGCAGCCGGACGGCCAGGGACCAGTCCACGGCCACATCTGTCCCGCCCTGCTGCTGGAGCCCGCCCGTATCACAAGTCATTGCCATAAAGTACAGTGAGACAGGAACCTTAGCCCAAGCCCCACACTTGATAAACACTAACACAGCAAATACCGGCTCTAAGTAAGTTACAACATTCTGAAGCTGTGAGATCAAGAGGAACAATTCTGAGAGCCAATAAATCAGCATTGTGACGAGTGACTATTAATCCGGTCAGATCTGTCGTTATCTCGACCCTTCATGCCCCACGTTGGGTGCCAAAAAGAACTGTTGCGGTTTAAACCCAGCCAGACAGCTTGTTCACTCATATCCCCCCCCCCCCCCCCTTGCCCTCCCCCTACTCCCAGAGGAACGGAGAGGAGAATCGAAAAGAATGCAACTCCCACGGGTTGACATAAGAACAGTTTAGTGACTCAGGTATAACACAAACCACTACTGCTACCACCAATAATAATAATAATGATAAAGGAAGTAACAAGGGAAGGTAATACACCACCTCACCACCAGCCAACCGATAACCTGCCCCCACCAGCCTGACCAAGCACCAACCGATACCTCCTCCAACCCTGCAGTCTCTCTGCCCATCCAGCTAACTCCCAGTTCCCTCCTGGGCATGACGTGCTGTGGTATGGAATACCTCTTTGGTCAGTTTGGGTCAAGTGTCCTGTCTCTGCTTCCTCCCGGCTTCCCCTCCTCCCTGGCAGAGCACGAGGCTCACAAAGTCCTTGGCCAAACCAAAACATCATTGTTATCAGCTCTGCTCCCAGGCTGAAAGTCAAAACACAGCACTGCACCAGCTACCCTGAAGGAGAAAATTGACTGCTACTGCTAAACCCAGGACAGTGATTGAGGGTGACAATATAATGATCTGAATGTCCTTGCTGTCACACACAGACATCTCAATTGTGACCCCCTAAGGTCACAAAGTCTTTCTTTTTTTCACTATATTGGAATAGTAATACAAATAGCAAATAGGATTCTCTACTCACAAAGAGCATCATGTAACCCATGTAACTTATCCAAGGCTGTATCTTCTCTACAGTACAGTAATTGTTTCCGTCTCTAAATTCAGTATTACCACTTCCTCATCTGATGGGGGAGGGATGGAAATCTTTAATGCCTGAGTATTTTCAGGGACAGAACTTTAGTGAGACTAAAAATATATACTGTCAATAGGAAGAGAACACAATGGGTATAGACCAGATACATTGCAAGGGAAAACACAGCCATCACCAAAAGCAGAATATCAATGCAAGTAGCACTTCACCACTTTTGATAGAGGACGAGACGAGCACTATGGAGTGCCACCACATAGGAGAAAAATGAAACATATCCAAGTGCTCTCTAACTTGCAGGATGTGTTGACCAAGACTAAGGATCAAGTACATCTCTATGTGGCAAATTAAAACTGCGGTGACTGAGGTCTGCAAGGTACAGTAAATAGATGTACAGCTATCTGTGAAATAAATACATCATGGTGAAGAGTGCAACGAAGAATCTAAACGCTGGCCAGAACGTCTAAGTAATATTCTCACAAAAGTGCCTCATTTTTGAAACTTTAATAAAGTTTTCTTGGATGTAAGTGGGCATACTGTTACACAGGACAACTTAGGAGTTGTGGAATCAAGGGTGTGCACATCCAAGATAAAGGTTAAAGAGGTCTTCATAGTCTAGGTATACTATTCACTTGTAAACTGAATACTCTAGAAAGTCTACTTTTCATGAAACATGCAAATAAAGGATTCAACTGAAAACTCATAAAATACACTTTTCTTTGGTTCTTTGTTGAAGAAAATACATTTTTCAGACCTCATGTGCATGCAAACCTCACAAAGCAGGTTTAAGATAACCTAATATTAAAAATTGAGTAAAGGTTATTAAGTGAATATAGGTAATGACATTTTTTATTCTCTTTAAAAAAAATCTTACCTGTATCACTTCTTCCACAAGACAGACCTCCATGACAAATTAGTCTAAGATTCATTCTTGATGACCATTTCCTACTTTCCACAGTAAGAAACCTGCAGAGTGAATTTTTCCTGTTTAGAACATAATGTAAATAATAGCCTTTGAGACTCAATATGAACAAATTTAGATGCTTTACAACCATCATCACTCCCCTCTTAGTTTCAGCACTTGGTGAAGTAAGTTATTTTATACATGTATACACACACTACTCAGGTGTGGGAGAGAGAAAATCTCATATTCCAAGTTCAAAGGTAGAGCATGTAACAGTTGCTCAGCTCTGCCTATAGGTTAGTGGCTTCATGCAAATAAATTGCTGGCATTATACATAATTTCTATCTATTTTAGGCCTCAGAAGTCATACAGAAAATTATAATACAGTGTTCTTGCAAATAAATGCCTAAAAAACTAAGAGCACCAGATTCACAGGAAAAGTAACAATAATATTCTTCCATAGCTACCACAGATTTTATCTACAGCAGTCGAAGACTACCCCACATTCAATAACGCTGAATAAATTTTCAAGACATTGAGAAAGAATATTCCTCATACTTTCAAAAATTATGTATTTGCCCTGAAAGGTAAGCTGGTCTGTAAAAGCCTGGTGCTATGTCTATCATGAAGTATTTTATTTACCTTCTCATTCTTGACAATGCTTTCCATATTAAAATGGAATATTATCCATATTTCCAATTAAAAGCAAGGGGCTTCCTCCTAAATCTGTTGTCCCCACCCAGAACCTCTTTGCTATCCTGCAGGGGGCTAATGAGGAAACACCCTCGCACCATGAACAGGCGGCTAATGCACTGGTAAAAAAGATCACTACTGGTGCTGCCAGAAAAAAGCAGCAGGTCTTAGTAGTAGGGGACTCTGAAAGGCACAGAGGCACCCATCTGTTGGCCTGACCCAGTCTCAAGGGAGGTGTGTTGCCTACCAGGGGCTCGGATCAGGGATGTTGCAGGGAGGCTGCCTGCTCTCTTAAGTCCCACTGACTATTACTCACTTCTAGTTGTCCATGTGGGTGCTAGTGATATAGACAGCAATAGCCCGGAGAACATGAAGAAAGACTACAGAGCCCTGGGGGAGGTGGCTAGGGGCTGTGGAGCTCAGATAGTCTTTTCATCAATTCTCCAGGATACAGGGGAGGACCTTAAAAAGGCTAGGAGGATTGGCCAGGTTAATATGGTATGGTGGTACCATAGTCAGGGGTTTGGGTATTTAGACCATGGGACTCAATTTAGTAGGTCAGGTCTACTGGGGGCTGGTGGAGCTGGTTTTGGTAGGAGGCTTGCCAGGCTGGTCAAGGAAGCTTTAAACTAGATGTGTTGGGGGAGGGGGCATCATTCCATCCCAACACACCCAGTCAGGTGCCAGCACCTATAATAAATGCTCGAAGCAATGTAGAGATATTCCAGCCACTCCAGTCAATGAGCTGGCTTCATACAAACTCCCATAGCATGGGGAACACACAAGAGGAATTAGAGATGTGTGCACGTCTACGGGGGTACGATATAATAGGCATCACAGAAACATGGTGGGATGGCTCCTATGACTGGAGTGTTGGAATTGAAGGTTACAGAGTCTTTAGAAAAGACAGGCCTGGCAGGCACAGAGGGGGAGTTGCTGTTTATGTTAGGGATAGACTGGAGAGTATGGAACTCTGTCTGGGGACAGGTGAGCAGTCAACAGAGAGTTTGTGAGTCAGGGTTAAAGGGAGAACAGAGATGGGAGACATTATTGTGGGGATCTGTTACAGACTGCCTGATCAAGAGAAACTTGTGGGTGAAGCGCTCTATAGGCAGATAGGAACAGCCTCACACTTGCAGGCCCTTGTCCTCATCGGGAACTTCAACCATCCTGACTTTATTGGAGGGATGGTATGGCCTGGCAGAAGCAACCCAGGAGGTTCCTCCATTGTGTGGAAGACAATTTCTTCCTGCAGTAACAGAGGAGCCGACAAGGAGAGGTGCCATGCTTGACCTTGTGCTCACCAACAGGGAAGGGCTCGTTGGAAATGTGACGCTCCAGGGCAGCCTTGGCTGCAGTGATCATAAGATGGTCAAGTTCAAGATCCTCAGGACAGTGAGAAGAGCGTGCAGCAAGCTCACTGCCCTGGACTTCAAGAGAGCAGACTTTGGCCTCTTCAGGAACCTGCTTAGTAAGGTTCCATGGGAAATAGCCCTAGAGGGCAGTGGGGCCCAAGACTGTTGGTTGATATTTAAGGATCATCTGCTACAAGCTCAGGAGTGTTGCATCCCAACTAGAAGGAAGTGCAGCAGGAGAGCCAGAAGACCTCCTTGGATGGATAAGGAGCTGTTTAGGAAAATTCACAGTATCACAGTATCACAGTATGTTAGAGATTGGAAGGGACCTCAAAAGATCATCTAGTCCAATCCCCCTGCCGGAGCAGGAACACCTAGATAAGGTTACACAGGAACGTGTCCAGGCGGGTTTTGAATGTCTCCAAACAAGGAGATTCCACAACCTCCCTGGGCAGCCTGTTCCAGTGTTCCGTCACCCTCACTGAGAAGAAGTTTCTTCTCAGGTTTAAGTGGAACCTCTTGTGCTCCAATTTGTACCCATTACCCCTTGTCCTTTCATTGTTTGCCACTGAGAAGAGCCTGGCTCCATCCTCGTGACACTCCCCCTTTATATATTTATATACACTAATAAGGTCACCCCTCAATCTCCTCTTCTCCAAACTATAGAGACCCAGCTCCCTCAGTCTTTCCTCATAAGGGAGATGCTCCACTCCCTTAATCATCTTAGTTGCCCTGCGCTGGACTCTCTCCAGCAGGTCCCTGTCCTTTTTAAACTGAGGGGCCCAGAACTGGACACAATATTCCAGATGAGGTCTCACCAGGGCAGAGTAGAGGGGAAGGAGGACCTCTCTCGACCTACTAACCACCCCCCTTCTAATACAACCCAGGATGCCATTGGCCTTCTTGGCCACAAGGGCACAGTGTCGGCTCATGGTCACCCTGTCGTCCACCAGGACCCCCAGGTCCCTCTCCCCTACACTGCTCTCTAACAGGTCGTTCCCCAGCCTATACTGGAACCTGGGGTTGTTCCTGCCCAGATGCAGGACTCTACACTTTCCCTTGTTATATTTCATCAAGTTATTCCCCGCCCAGCTCTCCAGCCTGTCCAGGTCTCTCTGGATGGCAGCACAGCCTTCTGGCGTGTCGGCCACTCCTCCCAGCTTAGTGTCATCAGCAAACTTGCTGATAGTACACTCAATTCCCTCATCTAAATCGTTGATGAATATATTAAATAATACTGGTCCCAGTACCGACCCTTGAGGCACTCCACTAGATACAGGCCTCCAACTAGACTCCGCCCATAGACTACAACTCTCTGGCTTCTCTCCTTCAGCCAGTTCACAGTCCACCTCACTACCCGATCATCCAGACCACACTTCCTCAATTTAGCCGCAAGGATGCTGTGGGAGACTGTGTCAAACGCTTTGCTGAAGTCAAGGTAGACCACATCCACCGCTCTACCATCATCCATCCACCGTGTTATTTCCTCATAAAAGGCTACGAGATTGGTCAAGCACGACTTCCCCTTGGTGAAGCCATGTTGACTGCCCCTCATAACCCTCTTATCCTTGATATGCCTTAAGATGGCACCAAGGATAAGGTGTTCCATCACTTTCCCAGGGATGGAGGTGAGGCTATTGGTCTATAGTTACCCGGGTCCTCCTTCTTGCCTTTTGAAGACTGGAGTGACATTTGCTTTCTTCCAGTCCTCAGGCACCTCTCCCGTTTCCCAAGACTTGGTAAAGATGATGGAGAGCGGTCTAGCAATGACCTCAGCCAGTTCCCTCAGCACCCGCGGGTGCATCCCATCTGGACCCATGGATTTATGGATATCCAGATTGCTCAACTGGTCTTTAACCCATTCCTCATTGACTAAGGCAGACCACTCCGTTGACCTATCTTCAACAGAAAGAAGACTTATAAAAGGTGGAGGAAAGGACAGGTGGCCTGGGAATAATACAGGGATGTTGTCCAGGAAGCTAGGGACCAGGTTAGGAAAGCTAAGGCCAAGTTAGAATTAAACTTGGCTAGGAATGTTAACAGGAAGGGATTCTGTAGGTACGTTGCAAATAAAAGACAGACTAGGGACAATGTGGGCCCCCTCTGGAAGCCATCAGAACTGGCTACCCTGGATTTGGAGAAGGCTGAGGTTCTGAATGACTTCTTTGCCTCAGTCTTCACTGGCAAATGCTCTGACCACACCACCCAAGTCTGGGAAGGCAGATGCAGGGACTGTGAGAATGAAGACCTTGGTCTCAATGCATGAGAAGATCTGGTTCAAGACCATCTTAAGACTTAAGAACCTGAATGTACACAAGTTCACGGGACCTGATGAAATCCTTCCATGGGTCCTGGAGGAGCTGGCAAATGAGGTTGCTAAGCCACTGGCCATCATATTTGAAAAATCATGGCAGTCAGGTGAAGTTCCCAGTGACTGGAAAAAGGGACATATAGCCCCCGTTTTCAAGAAGGGGGAAATGGATGACCCGGGGAATTACAGACCAGTCAGTCTCACCTCTGTGCCTGGCAAAATCTTCGAGCAGATTCTCCTGGAAGGCATGCTAAGGCACATGAAAAACAACAAGGTGCTTGGTGACAGCCAGCATGGCTTCACTAAGGGGAAATCCTGCCTGACCAATTTGGTGGCCTTCTATGATGAGGCTACGGAACTGATGGACAGCGGTAGAGCAGTTGATGTCATCTACCTGGACTGTGCAAAGCGTTCAACCCCTGTCCCACATGACATCCTTGTCTCTAAATTGGAGAGACATCAATTTGATGGATGGACCACTCAGTGGATAAAGAACTGGCTGGATGGCCACACACAAAGAGTTGTGGTCAATGGCTCAATGTCCAGCTGGAGACCACTAACAAGTTGTGTCCCTCAGGGATCAATGTTGGGACCGGTCTTGTTTAACATCTTCATCGCTGGCATGGACAGTGGGATTGAATGCGCCCTCAGCAAGTTTGCCGATGACACCAAGCTGTGTGGTTCAGTTGATACGCTGGGGGGAAGGAATGCCATTCAGAGGGACCCTGACACGCTTGTGAGGTGGGCTGATGCCAACCTCATGAAGTTTAACCATGCCAAGTGCAACATCCTACACCTGGGTCGGAGCAATCCCAGAAACAGCTACAGGCTGGGCATAAAGATTCAGAGCAGCCCTGCAGAGAAGGACTTGGGGGTGCTGGTCGATGAGAAAATGAACATGAGCCACCAGTGTGCGCTTGCAGCCCAGAAAGCCAACCATATCCTGGGCTGCATCAAAAGGAGAGTGACCAGCAGGTCAAAGGAGGTGATCCTGCCCCTTTATTCTGCTCTCGTGAGACCTCACCTAGCGTATTGTGTGCAATTCTGGTGTCCTCCACATAAAAAGGACATGGAACTGTTGGAACAAGTCCAGAGGAGGGCCACGAGGATGATCAGGGGACTGGAGCACCTCCTATATGAAGATAGGCTGAGAAAGTTGGGGCTGTTCAGCCTGAAGAGAAGGCTGCGTGGAGACCTCGTAGCAGCCTTCCAATATCTGAAGGGGGCTATAAGGATGCTAGGGAGGGACTATTCATCAGGGACTGTAGTGATAGGATAAGGGGTCACGAGTTAAAACTTAAACAAGGAAAATTTAGACTGGATATCAGGAAGAAGTTCTTTACTGTGAGGGTGGTGAGGCACTGGAATGGGTTGCACAAGAAAGTTGTGAATGCTCCATCCCTGGCAGTGCTCAAGGCCAGGTTGGGCAGAACCTTGGGTGACAAGGTTCAGTGGGAGGCGTCCCTGCCCATGGCAGGGGCATTGGAACTACATGATCTTAAGGTCCTTTCCAACCCTAACTCTTCTATGGTTCTATATTTTCATTTGTTACTGTGGCAAATTCTATTACTAAGGATTCTGTGCAGATTCAGCAGTCCTTTAAGTCTGAGTACATGTATCACCC
Organism: Neopsephotus bourkii; assembly: GCF_033783945.1. Classification (NCBI taxonomy): domain Eukaryota; kingdom Metazoa; phylum Chordata; class Aves; order Psittaciformes; family Psittacidae; genus Neopsephotus; species Neopsephotus bourkii. Next base: position 13,462,740 of record NW_026900684.1, on the reverse strand, counting down.
AGTTCACTATACAAGAATAACTGACTGTAGCTTTAACTTACAAAGAAATAGAAAACTGTATCTTGAAATAGCTAAATATAACCTACAAACCTGCTTATTTATGGTTTTCCTCTGTGTGGCACTAATATGCATCCTGGCATGAGTGTCCAGAGTGATTCAAAAGGTCACCACAAAGGCAAAAATCCCTTCTTTAAAGAACATTTGTTAAAAATAATTCTCAGGGGTTTCTTTTTTGGTGTTGTTTTTTGTGTGTTGTTTTTTTTTTTTGGGGGGGGGGGTGTTAAAAAAAGCTTTTACATTATTCCCAAATAAAATTTTACAATACAAAATGTTTTACTCCTCCAGGGAAAATGACAGCAACCGAGAATTTCATTAGCATTAGTCCCCAGCCAACTAATAAAGGGACAATTCTTAAATTTTCTTTCATCAACTGAAATGGAAGCAGTCATTATCTTCCACAGCAAGTCCAACTTTTAGCACAGCATGGATAACTTATATATAAAAATCTGTAAGATAATGAAAAAGCACAATAGCACCAAAGAAAAGCTAGGCTTCCTGAACACCAGTAACTCAGGCTAGGATATTCATACTTTTTAGCATCTAGACAAAACCTCTCTGGTGGGAAGACAGAACTCCAGAAGAACGATAGCAGTGACAAGAAGAGTTAAGGTTGGGATGGCTTTCAGACTGCCTGGTCCATCTGTATTCAAACAAGACTAAATTGGATATTACATCACACAGGCCCTTGTCCAAAGCCAGCTTCTGTGGACTGTGTATTCTACCATTTCTCCGAGCAACCTGTGGCAGTGTAAGCTCCCCCCCTCTCCCCACAGCACTTGTCAGAATTTTCCTTTAAGGGACTTGTTAGCCCTTTTGCTGTTACCTCCAGGAAAAGTTCAGCCTCTTCTCACTGCTGACTGTTGCCCAAACTGGAGCTTAAAGCCAGCAAAAGCACCAATGCTGGTATTTAAATTTGCTTACAAATTTAAGAGGAATATTATCAAGTATGTGATTACAATTTTCATTTTCCCATGTTACCATAGTTACAGTCATTTATACAGTCCAATAGTTTACTGCATCCATACTTCTATATATAAACCTCAGCCTTTTGAGAAATTATAGCCAACCTTTCCCCTAAGCCTCGGCTTTTCTTGGAGTCTCTACTCTCTCTGTCTTTTCACTCATTCTATGCCTTAAGCTTTCTCTGGAAAGCTGCCCATGAAGAAAAGCTAAATCCTATGGGGGAACAACTAAAAATGTTACAGAACTGACAGGACTTTATTACAGCTCTCCAGGCTGAATCTGAAAATAGACATCATATGAGTCATAGAGAAATACTGGTCTACGAGAAAATACTATGCTGAAGACTTGCATCTGACCCATCACAGTCCAGAGCCTAGCAATCCCTGCTACTTTTGGCACAAACCCAGAGCTGGTGGGAGTCATCTCTGAAGATTCTGTCCTGGATTCTGTTTTTCTGATGGTGACATTACTTTACTTACCTTGTGAGAGGAAAGAATAACAAAATAAGAAACACTCTCTTGAGGCTTTTTATAGGCTTCTAAACTGTATTTCATCGAATGAAAGCAAACTACTCTAAAGTTCTAACCTCCCATTACTTTGTAAATCCTGCCATTTTTCCTCCAGTCTGATTCATCTTGGACCACTGAATAGCAGCAATTTGAAACTTGTGTACAGCACTTGCCATAAAAACCAAAAATCTATACAACCTTCTCACTTGCACACCTTTTTAAAATCTTCATGCAGTGTAAGGGTTTCCATTGTAGTTAATCAGAGCCACTTCCACAAATACTAGAGAAATGCTGTTGCAGGACTGCCCCTTTGGACAGGTGGAGGTTGTAGCAGGCCATCTTTGGTTGACAACCTCCTAATTTCACAAGAGACAGTTTTGAATGCAAAGACAATCAAATAGCAATGTATTCCTACCTGCATTCAGGATGTAAATTTAACCAAGGGAGGTCTGAAATGGCAGATCTTCTTCCCCAACAGGTCTAATAACTTCTTCCTAGAAAGACTGACTACATACTTTACGGATCTATGGGTATTTCTGCAGCAGCAGCAAAGGCAAGCTAGAGAAGTTACGCTGGCTTCAATTTCCCCATAACGTACAGTTTTCTATCATAATTGCAAAACACAATAAGTTGAACTTCTAGAGCTATTGTAGGACACTAAATCTGACAGAGTAATTCAGCTGCTGGACCAAATTCTGATCTAGCTACCCCACCTACTTAAAAAAACAAACAAACCAAAACAAAAACCAAATCAAACAAACAAAAACAACAGACCAAAACTATCCAGCCCCAGTGTTTTAGTTAATATGAAATTAATGAAAAACTAAAGTTGGATAACAGGAACTTACACCTTACATAAATAGTGGCACACCTAGCTTAAAATTTAGGTCCCAGGTTTTCAGTTTCCATGCAAGTACACTGCAAAATTTGCAAAAACTGAGAAAAATACTTCAGCATAGCAATATACAACCACTCTAAAAATATTTAAGTACCATTCATGTGACGTATCCTCACCTACATAAACTCCTAATTTTTTTTACGAAGTAAGATTTCCACCACTACATACCAGTCTCCAAAAATTTTTATTTATCATCTCAAACTTGCAGATCTTAGAAAAATAAACCATTAATTAATATTCAGTAATGTCATCATAGTTTTCTTTTCTGAAACAGAAAACATATATATATATATATATATATATATAAAAAAGAAAGTAAGTTCCTGTTGATGTCTCAGAAAGTATCAAACGCTGCATTTGTCTGTTGCAGAAAAACGAAGCATCTCCAACATAAGAGAATATAGTTTTCACAACCTGCTCTTCCTCCCTTTAAGCTGCAATGCTCTGTATGGACATTTACAAAAACTTAGTAAGGCCTGAACTGAGGATGGCTATCCGGTTGAGGTGGAGGTGGAGGTGGTGGCGGTGGAGGTGGTAAAAATGGGTATGATGAGTTGTACATATTCGGGCCTGTCCAAATCATATTTGGATTTGAAGGAGGAAGGGGGAATTGATGCATATCATTAACAGAACCAAAAACTGGAGGAGGAAAGGGATATGGTCGCATCGTTGGATTTTCTTTTCTGTGACGAAACACTGGAGATTCCTGAGGTATTCTGCTGTCTGAAGAGTACGACTGTGTCACTCTTACTTGTGGTCTCAAAAATCCTGGATGGCCTGATGGAGGAGGAAATGGATCCCTGGAGAACCCTCTGCCACGATACCCCCTTGAATAACTTGAAGCAGGCTGTTGCATTGGTTGATGAAGTCCTTTATTCTCACCTTAAAAACAAAACAAACACATACACAAACACACACACACACTTTTAATATTACTTTGTAAAGGTTTAGTCCTTACAAATCTTTCAAGCTGAAGTCAAGGAAATGTGCCCAGTAATCTTAAATAACAGTGGCAAATAATACATAAACAACCAAATAATGATGGCAACTCTACTGTTTAGGAACTCATCTTTATTTATTTGAGTTATAGAAAGAATGATCTTGAGGGTTGCAAATTCAGTCACTAAAAAAGAAATTTCACTTTCTTCCCCTCCAGGCATTTTCATTTATATTAATGAATTACAGGAACACTCAAACTGTGAGTATTTTAGAAGCCAAACTGTTGAGTGTTTTGGAAGCTTTGGTTTAAAGCAAGATTTAAAAACAAGACATTTCAAAACTGAAGATAAATCAACACTGCATTGCACTAAAGTGGTATACAGCTCTCAAACCTGAGTTGGTATTACAGCACAGACACAGGACACAAGAAATTATTCAAATTCAAATTAATAAAATTAACTTATTCTATCAGAAAAAAGGCAGCCTGTACTTTTAGCCAATCAGCTTTCAGCATTTATCTTTCTAACGTGAATTTTTCCCTGTACAGGTCACTTTAAGCATATAATTTAAGGTTCATAACAAATGTACTGCCACTTTACACAAGTACTGGAAGACTATTAATGGGATAAGTGCTATAAAACTAAGAGCACCAAAGTATTAAAAATATTCCAAAAAGCTGGTAAGATATTCAAAAGGCTGTAGAATCTAAACTGAAACCAGCGGTTGTAGCAATAGGACAAGGGGTAATGGGTTTAAACACAGGAAGTTCAGGTTAGATATAGGGAAGAAGTTCTTTATTATAAGGGTGGTGAGGCACTGGAATGGGTTGCCCAGAGAAGTGGTGAATGCTCCATCCCTGGCAGCGTCCAAGGCCAGGTTGGACAGTTCCTTTGGTGACATGGGTTAGTGTGAGGCATACCTGCCCGTGGCACAGGGGTGGGAACTAGATGATCTTAAGGTCCTTTCCAATCCTACCCGTTCTATGATTCTATGTTCTCTAAAGGATTTTAGGGCTAGAAGTAGAAACATATTTAAGAACATAACACCACTTAAAAAAATCAAAAAATTTTTTGAATCTGCGTGGACCTAAACCTTGGCACTATACAACATAGAAATATCTGCACCTTTAAAAAGCTAAGTCTGGAAAGTTGGCTGGATGCTGGAATTCCTACTCATTTTTATGGTGGATTAGGATTTAAGAGCCCTTCGAGTGAATATTTTTGTTCTTCCTTCTTCTATCAAAAAGACTAACAAGTCGATTTTAATGTACTCAAGAGTTTTATGAAGATGCAAGCAAGCAAAACTCCAGCTGAGGCTATTTGTGCCTCAATTTGCCAGACACCCTTGTTAAATTGCATAGCCAAACTAAATTGAATACAATGTCAATGTATACCTTGTTATTTCAGAAAATTACAGCAAATCATAATCCATACTCCTCTGACAGATTGAGAAAGTTCCTTTCACTGTGTTCTCAGTTATGAAACATAGCTTGGCAACAGCCTCACCAAGCCCCAGGTAAAGGCAAGCCTACAATAAGCTGGCAGAATGAGGATACAGTGGAAAATGTGCCATATGCTAGGTAAGCAGAAACCAGGACAGAAAATAACCACCAGCAATGAAGGTAAAGTATGGCACAACTCAGATCTTTCCCTTAAAGGAAAACTGTCAAAACTATACCACAAAAGCCAGCCCAAGAAAGATCACAGCTTTCTTTAAAGGGTACAAGGGAGGAATGTATCGTAGACAGAGTAAAAAGGTTGACTGACTTAACAGATGATGAGAAAAGGGGTTTAGCAGGGCACATCTAGCATCTTTACTAAGGAAGAGCAGGAAACTCACAGGAGTCAGTCCAAGATATTCAGTGGGGGAAAGCACTGTGCTGCAGACAGTTGAAGCAAACTGATATGTGACCATTAGAAGAGGAAGAGAATATGAGTCAGCAGTATTTGAAGGGTGGTAGGAAAAGCATACAACAGGAGCAGGCCAGTGAGAACAGAGAAAGAGGGATGTGATTTAAATTATTCAATCAAAATGGCAACCAAAAGGAAAATAAAATATTTTGTCAGTAGAGAGATATAAGAGAGGACAGATAGGAAAACTGATTACTGCAAACAGAACAGCTGCAAGCATATACCTGGAACAGATCTGTCAAGAGCAGGAGAAAGGAAGGTGAAGACAACTATGTATACTATGAAAAAACTACATGTAGTTTAATAAACTACTGTAGGATTGTTTATCTAACAACTGTGTTAGGTAAACAGAGGTTCTCAGTAGGCTACACAAGTAACAGATATTTTAAAGAAGAATTTATATGCCATGGGTGAGGAAGAACTTCATTTTCAGAGGAATAAATTCTGTAAGACTTGTGTCTTGTGTCTTCTCCCTAACTAAAAGAAACCAAAAGGTTTCCAAATATTGCACATGGCTTATGTCTATCATCTCCCTGCACTCAAAGGATTAATCTGAACTTGGGCCCCCATAACCCCTGCAATAAGCAAGCTTTAAATTCCAAAATATGGCATCTGTTTTCTTCCCTAAAATACTGCTGAATCTCTAAGTATCCTGCTCCTATACTACTTCCCTTTCACAGTTTAATGGAAAAAAACCCAAGAACCCCCCCAAAGAAAAGACAAAAAAAAACCCACCCCAAAAAATCAAACCCAAACATTTTCCTTTTACAAAAAAAGGAATGTAGTCACAAATTCATGAATATTAGTTTGAAAAACACTGAAATACTGATTAACTGTATGAAAGCTCAATCACTAAGATAAGTATCATTGTGTATTTCAAGTTCAGTTTTCACAGATAAAAATTCTCACATAGTATTCACTCACTTGATGCATTTGTTTCCGATCTGAGTTTCTTCCTCCCTTGACTCTGAGGCTTCTTTTTCTTCTGTTTTGCCTCCCTTTCTTTTTCATCGTCACTGAAATCCAAGGCCTGGTTAAAAAAGAAAAATTGGAGAAGGGGAAGAAAGGGACGGGTGATGAAACAAAGCCATGTAAAGACTGCAGAGAACTTCAGCTCTAGCAATAAATCATTATTTAGAAAACAATCTATGCTGCAGCGAGCTTACAGGAAGCAGTATTAAAGCCGCACTTTCCTACTTTGCATTCAAAGAGCCAAAGTGCGTTCAGCTGACTTCTCAACACAATAAATGTATTAATGCTCCACTAATTTTTCGTAAAATCATTACACAATACTCAGCTATTCCTTCTAATTTTCAAAAAACCTGCAATGTTCAAGCACCAAACACAAATTTTTGATTGCCTATATGTTAGTAAGAAAAAAATTGGACATCTGAGGGAGCTGGCTAGTTATTGCCAAGAAAAAGCTTTTGAAGGCCAAACTGCAGAGCAGATGAACTAAAATATGGATTTTAGAATAAGTTAAAAATAATTTGGTAACCAATACTTAGAACGGTGAAACTGTATTAAAAAAATCTCTAGTCTAAAATTGTCACTACATTGGAAATTCCTCTAGTATATTTAATAATACTGTTTCTATTAAACAAGCAATAGCAATGTCACGCCAAAGGAATTTTCAGCTTTGGACAGTGTTGTTATTCACAATAGATTTAATGTCACTGCAACATTTTGTTATTGTTACACAAGGTTTTGCTACCTTTTGAATCCTACCTTACATTTACAATGAGGAAAGTTGTTAGTGAAAGGAAATAGATCTGTCAGCATTAATTAGGTCCCTGAAAAATAGCTTGCTCATATGACTTAAAGGGGTCACCCTCCCTTTTCCAATTCTGAAAGGAAGGGGTTTGCTGCTTACCGATGTATCTCTATAGTATATACAGAGCAAGGATCTCAAAAACACTGCACTAAAGCAGTGCTAAAAAAGAGCAAGCGGCTGCGTGGTTCTGGGTTGCCAGCTGGGCTTAAACCACAACAGCCACACAGTTAATTCTGAAACACTTCTCTTCTATATAACTGAACTATGATTTTACTAAAAAAAAAAAAACAAAACAAACAAAAACACAAAAACCCACAAGGAATACAAGATGATACATGCCATTAAGTAAAACATTTCACTAACTCCTGCTTTTTCTAAGGACTTCACAATAAGCCATCCTCCAGTAGAGCAGAAATAAAATCAACAGGTATCTTCTGTTGCTAGCTAATTTCTACATAACTTTCCGTAAAAGCCACTTCACAGAGAAACTGCAGTTATCTGCTCCTGGTAGCCTTTCAACACACAGATCACATCCTGTGACCCCAAAGACAAGGGCAGGAGACATCGTATCACTGAGTCTCCAGTTAAACTGGGCTAATTTCAAGCCTGTCAGAAATTAAACACTTGCCATCTACCTTAAAGGAGAAGAATAAAAGGCCTAGCATGGATTGATTTAACATTCACAAACAAATAAAGCTTCATAATATCACAAAAAGAACTGACTCCAGCAACTGCATGCAGTTTATCATGCAAGCTGGCCAGAAAACTTATAGAATCAGCTGCCAGCTGATGGCATTAAAAAAAGCCTGGCTGTAAGAGACAATTTCAAGCATCAGTAGCATAAAATTTCATCTGCACCCTTGTCAACAACTATTACCCTCACAGCAAAACCTACTTTGTATCAGCTCACCAGCTGTCACAGTTCAGATATCTTAGTGTAAACTCTTAACTGCTAGAACTATCCAAAGATTATTCTAATTAAGGATCACAAGTTGTTAAATGTGGTGTTTTTTCCAAAAGGGAGTACAGATGTATCACAAACAGCAGACACAGAAACAAAAGTGTCAAGCAGCAATCAGGTTTACCAATCCCTGCCATCACCAATTGTTTAAGCTTCCTTCAGCCCTATAGCAAAGTTGGACTAAATGACTGCTGTAGGTACCTTTCAACTGAAATAGTCTAGTCTATCCTAAAAAATTGTTCAGAACACACAAAAAAAAACCAAAACAAACCACCCCCCAAAAACCCCCCAAAAAACCAAACACACACAAAAAAACCCAACAAAACCCAAACCAAGACAATAAAAACCCCACAAAACATAAAACAGAAACCAAACACTAAAAAAACCCACACAGACAGATCTCTTTAGGAGACTATGGTAAACACAAGGCTTCCAGAAGCCTCATCGATTTTGGGTAAGATAGGCTTAAAGTAGAAACTGCAAGGAAAAGTGGCTCAATTGCTGAGTCAAAAAACAAATCTCATGAAAGATTTCAATACAACTACCATCCTTGTGATTTTTATTGAATAGTTATGAAAAGCATAGTTAGAGTGAAGTTGAAGAGCACACTGCTCAGGAAGCCTGGATTTCACTGAAGAAATCTTTACAGATCCTAGAGAAATGATCTCAGTGGTCATCAGAAGCTATCCCTTCTACACGATCCTGTATTACTGGCTTTGTAAGGAAGAAGCTGTCCAAGGAAATGATACTCAGAAGCCATTCAAAGAATGCAAGAGAAGTCGTCAAGTCAACCTAACAGAGCAGACAGCTAAACACCCAAATACTACTATCTGCAGAGTACTAGCAGGCCTTTGAAGACAACAATTGTTTGTGCGAGATAAAAGAGAAAGCTGCAGTCAAAAGAACAGCAAGGACAAAATTTCACTAGCAGAAGCAAAAGTATTAGGCAAGATAAAGAAGCCCTTCATTCAGGTTGCCAAACACGTCCTCAAAGGACCAGAGGAACTGACAATAAGGATATACATTTTCCCAATTGCAAAAAGCAAGTAGAAAAAGGCAGGTAGTGCTCTCTACACTGATTGCGAGACCTCCAAGAAAAGCATGATCGTCTTTTCAATTAAGAGGTACATTCAACTCTTGCCTGCATAAGAAAAATAACTTCACTAATTAGTTACTCTGCACAGGAATTTTTCTACACATATCTTGTGTAATCAAAAAGAATAAACAACAAAACCCCCCAATCCTATAGTTACCTCAGGTGGTGGCTCTTGGTCATTCTTCCAGGATGCATCTGAACCTTTTTCCCTAAAGAGAAAAAAAAAAACAAACCACAAATTAGACAATCAAGATGGTGTAAGGAGGCTACAGAACATGTCTTTGAGTCATGTTGTAGCAATATTTCAAGTTAGAAATAACTTGCAAGAACTGTACTGTAGCAAATAGGGTAACACTTTCTTCAAAGTATCAGATCTACTGCACCAGGACCTGCCTGTTTCTATGGGACATTTGGTTTTAGTATCATTTCTAAGTGAGTACTAATGTATGCATCAAGACTTTGCTATGTATGTCACCTGAAAAAACTTCAATGTTCAGTGAAAGGAAAAATTCAATGAAAAACGTTCAGTGAAGACTGAACATTTTGTACAGCTTATATTAAGCTTAGGTCAATATTCTCTCAACACAGCCTACTGAATATAAATCGCTTTGAACTTGAATTGAGGTTGTTCACTGCAACTTTCTTACGCTAACTGCTGACTACAGTCACAAGCTTTCTTCTGGTTTCAGAACACATCTTCAGTTAAAAAGGACAATGAAACAGTCTAGCAGGACACAGGCATTAAGTATAACTATATCAAATTAATTCAGAATCTAAAAACCTCTAAGCTTGTCTTACAATTCTATTAGGTCAGTATTAGCTAGATAAATAGGCTTCATCTTCTAGTTTGTTGCAAATATAAAAGGAAAGGTAAAAAGACATTTAAGGAAGAAAAAACTCAATTACCTTGTCTTACAAGCACAAAAATTAATTCAAAGTAGTTTCATTTATTTCACCCATCACTAAGAATTTTGCTAAAACTCAAGTAAATTCTTTAGCATGAATTTGTCAAACAAATTTCAATTATGCTTTTAAAGTTCTGTGGAATGTTTTTCCACACCACTTGCGAATTTAATATGTTTTGGTCTGAAACGTTAAGACAGAATCCTTAACTATGCAAACGAACTATATAAAATAATTCAATCCTAAAAATTCTTACTTGAAATGGAACTATAGAGTTTAAGACATCGTGTTCAGTGTGAATGTCGTCAATCAGTGCTCTAACAACCAAGGGGTTTTTTATGTATTCATCAAGTCAGTAACAATCAAGCAGCAACCATCAGCTTTAAGCAGCCTGGTTGAAGAGGTCCTTAGTCAAAGGCTGCCCATGAGAATGCTGGCAAGTGATCTGGAGGTACTTTGTGCCTCAACCCAACCAAAAAACTGAAGCTCAGTCTCCACATATCACTAGAAAACCATAGAGACACACTACCTTTGTGATTATGTGCAAATCATATTAGCAAGCAAGCCATTTTAAAGTTCAGTTAGAGGAAAATGTTACAGAGAGGCAAGGAAGATGAGGGCTCTGCATCACTAATTTCTCAGCTGCAGAAAACCCTCTACTAATGCAAAGATGGAAAATAACACCTTAACGCCTTTTTTTTTTATCATTATTATTTTGAACCAAATTCTTTGTTTGTCCCTCTCATCCTATTTTGGTGCAATACATGTCTGCCAGAAATACCACAACATGTAACGAACTCTTGAGACCTGTGGTCATTAGGCAATATACAGTACCATCGACTGAAAAAATTTAAACCTTGTAAGTTCTTCAGGCAGCTTATCTCACTCTCCCAAGGCAGCCTTCTCCACTTCAGCAAAATACGAAACACCTTTCATGCTGTGAGATACTTCATAATCTTTTGCAATGCACAAAATAGTAATTCTTTCTTTTCTGATCTAAGATATATAAGATCTGGAAGTCTAACAAAAGATGCCTTGGAGGAATCATGAAAACACATGAGCTTCTTTAGAATTACTTTGTATTTCTGGCAATACCACACAAACCTTTTTTTTTTTTTTTTTTTTAATCGTTTTGCATTCAAGTTTTACACTACATTACCATTTATTTTGTTACAGAGTGTAAGACTTGGAGCACTGCAACTTTGTACAATGCAAGCAGACTGCATTCCAGGTTTCAGAAAATGCTTCAAAGTTAAGGTTTCTTTCAGATCTTAATCCTGATTCCTTTCTTTCTTGAAGTACCATCACAATCTGGTCTGCACAGAGCCAAACTAATATAAAGCAGAGAATAAAAACCATTGGTCATCAAATTTGCGACATGCTAAGGTCTAAAAGCCTTCTTGTGAAGCACTGACCAAAGCTTGATTTTTCTACTATCCATGGCATCTTGTTTTTTTTATATTGACATTACCGCACAGATCAGAAATCAAAATTCTTTATTCTTTTTCACTGACACCTACTCTATGAAAAGGCAGCTTCGAGAAATAGCTCCATTGCCTCACAAAACCTTAATAAACTTTACTGACAAAACTCAGAAATAAAATATTGTTTCTGTGAAAGGTAACAAGTTAAATAACTCAGAAATTATGGTTTATACCAGATTTCACATGTATTCACACTGCTCATTTTAACTCAGGAGAAGAAACAATGCCTGATGCACTGTTCAACTGTGCTGATTAAGTCATCCAAGTTTGAAACATCTTACCTAGTGTTTAATTTTGTACCACTTACGATAGTGAAGTACTACCAAAGGACAAGTAGTTCCCAAAACTACTTGCAAAGCACATAAAAGAACTAAAACATGAATCTGGCATCTCAGATGCTGAGTATGACAGTTATGCTGTAGCAAGCAGATGATTAGTCTCTGCAGTTACTGTGCTAAGCAACAAAGTTTAATGGCACCAAAGACCAGCTGGCATCAAAATGCTACAGAAAAACAAACAAGCAGCAGAGTGAGAAACTGATCTATTTTGGTCTTTACTGAAAGGAAGACTTCTGCTTCCACAGAAATGGGAAAGGAACATCCCTCCCCCCATAAAACAAAACAAAAAAAACAAAACAAAACCCCCACACAAAAAAACCCAAACAACAAAGCAACAAAAAACTCCTGCAGGCCTGGCCACACAGGCATGGCTAAAGAAAAACGCAGTATGAGTACTGACAGAGTTGTAATTAATGCAAACACCAATATTATTTGCTATAGTCAGAAAAAAATTTGCAAGTCAGGTGAGAACTAATCCTAATAAAACAGAATGAGTCACTTGTATGACTGAAGTTCTTTAACCTATGGGTATTTCAGACCATTACTTATTAGTAATTAGAATACTAACATCTAGCAGTAATTTATTATGCTTTATTTCTTAATCTGTATCTTTGAATACATTTTCTTTTAAACAGCAACAAGCCCTATTCATACATGCTACCTTCCTCAGGCAGACTGGGAGAAGCACTGCTGGGAAGTTCCTGAGTATTTTACTACATTTTCACTTAGATCTCCTTTCCCCCATCCCTCATTTACAGCAGGTAATTTTCATATAGGATTGTTATATTCCAACTGTATAATATGTTTATTTATAATTAAATTTCAGTTCTGGCCTTGTAACATGAAATAGAAATAGTAAATAAATACAAACTTGTTCAGAATTTAAACAAGTTTATTTAAGTTATGAAACTAAACAAGAATCTGAAGAACAGCACAGCTTGCAAAACCATCATGTTTTTATGTATGTGTGACCATGGGGGAGGGATTTATCAATGATATTTTAGGTAACACAGCAACATGAAAAGAAAGAACACTTAAGATACTGAAATGAATAAGAAGCTACTAAAGTTTATCAACTATAACACTTTAAAAGCTTGTAATTTACAGCTACTCTGAACTGTTCTGAAAGACAAAACGATACAAACTTGTTATTACAACACAACTGAGTATCTAAAAGAAAGGTTTAGTGTCAAGCTTAGTCCTACATTTCCTCACTCAAGGCTAAACTTTAATCCAGTATTTTAACGATATCCAAAATGCACTACAACCATATTAGAAGTCATACTCACTGTTTAAGTTTCTCTGCAAATATATACTGGGTGAAGTCCTCTACTGATGGAGCAAAATACATGCTATCTTGAACATTAATACCTTTTGCTTTGATATGCTCAGGGGTGTTAAATCTTAACACATAAAAAGGATGTAAAACAGGACCAAATACCTCAAATATCTGAAACACAAACAAAAGTAAAGTGTTTAAATAAACCACCAAGAGTAGATAGCTAATTTCATTGTAGATACATTGTAGAAACTTTAAGATGCTTTAAGAAGTGCAATATATTTGCAAAATGCAACACATAAAGTTACTTTCATGCTTTAGATTTATTATCACATTTTGTTTGACAGTGTATTTCCCCAGTTGTTTAAAGTTATAATATGGAAATTTCTCACATGCTGATGTTGCCTTTACCCACCCAACTGCACTGCTTTCACTGTCCGCTTCCTCTACTGTAATAATCCTTCCTTTTGTCAAAACTTTTTCTCTATTATGCTTTCAAATCTCTTACACTGAGAACAATCTCCTGATCATTTATTCTTCAAAGTTCATCTTTACAAGATGCCTTTATGTCAGTTTCCCTCTCTGTTCCCCAATTCTGTAGAGAACAGAGAATTCTGAGATTTTGTACAGAACACCTGTAATTTCAGGCTGAGTTTTTGTTTCACTCACATCTAGCATTTAAAGATATTATAGTAGTAACCATTCTAGATGACAGCTTTCTCCCCAATAAACATACAAAACTGAATGAAACATCCCTCTCAGCAAACATCTTCATTATACTTGCATAAAACAAACAGTGGCCTTAAACTGGAGCAGCAGAGCTTAGGTACATAAATATTCCCTATCTTTCCTGAAACTTGACTCTAATTTCTCCAATCTTTGCTCCCATCTCCTGGCAATAAAAGCACAGCCATAATACAGCTGAAAGCAACCTCTCCTCCAAAAGCAGTCTCATGAGTTGAAACTCATTGTAATTCCGTAAGGATGGAATTCTTTCTTGAGATTAAAAAAACCCTAGATGATTATAGCAAGAGTCAAAAGCAAAAAGAAAAAATGACATATCAAGAAAACACCTTTAATTTAGTTGATTTTAACACTACTTGTTGGAACATTAAAAAATACTTTTAATTTTATATTAGAATAACAGATTTTTTGCTTTACACACCTTTCCTGCTACTTGCCGATCTTCTTTGAATATTATGCTATCCTCATTTACAGGAGGCAGGCCTCTCAGCGATTCAATTATTACTAAGATGGAAAAAAAAATCAATTAGAAGTTTGTTTCAACAGCAGCATGTAGCTAATTGCAAAGAAACATAAATCATGCCATTATTTGTCTACTGAAGTTCATAGAGATCCTAAAAGGACACAGAACCATGTTTCTCCTCCATTAAATACATGATTTGACACCCAGGCTACTCTGGTTTTAAGTTTTCCAGATTCAGACACAAAAAGAGCTTATTCTTCACTGAATTTTTTAGAGTAGTTTACTCTTCTTTGGTAGTAGTTCACATTTCTTGCTTTAGTCTCCAGAAATACTGGACCTTTAAATTCAGGAGGAATTATATTTAAAGCTGTCAATACAGTGGCCTAGCAGCATTGCACTCAACAATTCCAACTCTGAAGGTAATCTTTTCTACATCTAAAACCTACAGAATGCTCAATTAAGCATTCTCAATGCCTCTCCATCAGCAAATAAAGTCACTCAAGCACTTAGTGTCACTCAGACTCCAAAAAACCTAACAAGATTATCATTGCTAGACTTACATAACAGGATTTAAAGCAACAAACGCTTCATCAAGCTAAAACTCAAACTTTGCTATTATTTAAGTCTGCAAAGAACTTGACATGCCAAGCAAGCCTGTGACAATGCCACAAGCTTAATAGCTCATTGAATTTCAAAAGATTAGGGAAATCAGTTTATTTTGTGTCTACCTATAAGATAAAACGTAGTGAAAGAAACCAATGTGCTGCTCAACCTTAATGAAAACACCTTTGCAAAAAAAAAAAAAAAAAAAAAAGCAAACAGAAAAACCCAAAACCACAGAAGCCCAAACCAGAACACAACAACAACAAAAACACCACCCACCACCACCAACAACAAACCAAAACACAACACTCTGAACCAAAATCTTCTGAAAAATGTCATGCCAGTCACACGAAACTCAGAAGCATTATCACCTACAGCCTATTTGAATTCTCCTACCTCAACCCATCCAAAATCCTCAGATGCTGCTCTTCCAGGGCACAAAGTTCAGTCCCAGGGCAGGTTTCTCATATACACCAAAGCTGCTTATTGTCTAGACTACAACCCACACAGTGATTTATTTTTTTTTCCCCCTACTTCTCTAAGTACCCTGAAGCAAAACATAGCAAAGTTCTGTCAAATTCTGATACATTGAGCAGGTCACAGAAAAGTGCTATCATCTTGGTTTTAACTAGTGGGAAGCAAACATGAACCTATACTGTCCCAGCCTTAAATTCACCTCACAGTATCAATAACCAGCTTACAGGTATCACATGCTGCAGAATGATGAACTCGGAAGCTTGCTACAGAGAACAGCAGAGATTTCCAGTAAGTTAAAGGGACAGAAAGCGTTCAGAATGCCGATCGTTGTGCTAAACAGTATCTGTGGTTTCCAAATGAAATCTCAACTCCCTTCATACTAGATATAAACATGGTATCAATTTAGTTCAAAAATGAAAAAACAACCCACAGTTAACTGGCAGAATTCCCAACATGGCCACAAATCTATTGAAATTGAGGACACTCAGATACCTGCTTACAGAATAACTGAAAATAAAGGAAAACATGTAGAAAGATTAAGTCATAAAGCAAGACAGTAAAAACAGAAAAATAACACAGGTGTCTTGCGGAATTTTTTTAGACAGTTACTTTGAAAGCAGTTCAAGCAAAACAGAACACCTGAAATAAGCTTAAATACAAACTTACTATGTAAGATTTTCAGCTTCAGCAAAACTTTGATTCCCTATATCAAAACCTGAGGTCTTGGGTAGAATTGAAAAGATCCCTAAATGCATATCACCTGCAGCTAAGCTTACATCTATTGTATCTCTCAATCTCAATCATGTTAGTCATGCTGTCCTATGACTGCTGACACTTGCAGCTTGCATTTGGTCAACGTACCAATAGTGGGTTGAATATATATATATATAAAATAAATAAATAAAGAACCACCTGCACTGCTAAACAAAGAAGTCTTTTTCCTGTTCTCATATACTAACAAGCAAACACTTGGCACTGCATTACACTGCATCTGTGCATTCAGTTATACACCTCCTTCAAATATACATGTGCAAGATTTTCTTGTAACAGCAAATGTTCAATCTTGTTGTCAGAATTAATACAAAGATCATAATAGGTGAAAAAAGTCTTTTTTATAAAAAAAAAGAGAACATCAAAATCACATACAGGCACACGCACAATAACTGTAGTATCTTAATTTTTAGAAGATGTAAGCCAGCTAATAAGGAATTCAATGCAAATGTCATTTAGTAGTCTGAGTTGTCATTCAGCAACCTGCTACCCCCAAAAATAGAATGCCACTATGAGGGAACAGTTAAGTACACAATTCATGCAGAGATATAAAGAAATATTTTTAATTAAAACCAGGACAAATTTATATTGTCTACCTAGCTGCTCAATGATGCTGGAAACTGTCCCAAAGAGCTTCAGTTCAACATCATCAGGCAGAGTTATTGTTAAGTCTTCAACAGGAGGCAGGTCCTGAAAAATATTAAATCAATGTTCAGAATATAATCTCATTACACTAAGACATTCGTCACTTTGGCACTGCATAAATTTGACAATCAGAAAAATCTCCTAGCACTTTGAAGATTTAATAAAAACATCTACTTTGATTTGTCTCTTTCAGAACAATTCCAAATTAATTCATCTTGGGGGAAAGTCACTTTTGAAGACACCTTTTCTATTGAGATGGTACTTTACATAATTCCATTGCAACTAAAGGTAGAAGCCGACTTCAACTGGAGAAAACCGAAAACTGATAAGACATTCTCTTCATTTTTTTGACCTTCCAAGATAGATAAATTAAGTTCAATGTACAACACAATAGTAAATCACCAATTAAAACAAAAAAATCAGACAACTTGTAACCATACTCAATGCATGAAAGAAGGAAAGCATATATATCAAGAGACAAAATCGTACAAGACACGTCAAATGTATCCTATCATTTGACAAAATGGTGTCTGTCCATTTATGCCGCGACTCAGACCTTATGATGTAAAGATCATACGAACCCACACAAAAAAAAAACCCAGTTCAAATATCCAAACAATAGCCTGGTATACAAACAATATCAATGTAATCTTTTTCCTGAAATTTTAGAATCAAAATGTGCTATCAAAGGCTGATTAACACTGAACTCATCATCTACCTCCGGTTTACCTATAAATTAAAATTTCTCTGTATATATACTGCTGTGAATTCAAAATAGAATACAAAGGTAAGGACTAGAGTAAGAATTATCTTCAAATTCAATGTCTTCTAAATTTGGAGGCACTGTCCAAATCTTGGTACTGAACTACACTTTTAAAGGCCACGTCCAGAAAAAAAATCCCTCTCCAATAGATGAACCTTATCCTGCCTTAACAAAACATCACCTGATAATCTTCACTCTTAACAAAAGTGCTTGTTGAAGGCTTCTAGAGCAACTTGGAGACCAGAGGCCAAGACTTTCCCAGATGAAAAAGACAGCATTAAAGTCAAGATGTAAATTCAGATAGAAACACCACACTCTTCTGCAAGACAGCAAGTTTTTCAACATTAAACCAGACTTCAGTGCTAAGACAACTGAGAGTCACAGATGCCAGAGCAATTCAAAGGCCAAAGGCTAGAATGGAGAAAGCTAACATTTTGATCAGAAATCTCAAACTCATAAACTATACCGTCTGTCATACTATATACAGTGCTTGCCAATCGTACACTTCAAGGCAGGTTTCTAAAACAGTTCCACTAACTCTCCTTCACAGATGCAGCCTTCCCCACCCCTCCAAGTACATATTCCAGTTATATACCTTAATCTTTTATTTTATCTTTGACCCATGCTTTAGAAATTTACCTATTATTGGGGACTTTGGGGTAAAAGACTTATCATAATGTTTCATTTCTAACAGATACATTTTAATTTTTCAATTTTATTCCCTCCAATTTACATAAGAATCTACAACTTTTTTAACAGACCAATTCTATTACTGTAGAACAGCTTAGTACAGGATACAGTAAATAATGTGGCTGCTGGAAATGTGGTTCTTATTAACTATCACTGGCAAAAAGCCATAGCTTTACTTAAATTAATCAGGCCAGAACTTGAAAGACAGATGTTTTGTAAACATTTGGACTTCAAGCTAGTAAGCTAATCAGACAAAAGAGCAGATCAACAGATCACTTTCAGACTAAGATTAGTTTCATTTAAATAAATATTTGAGATAAAATGAAAATAAAACCTGAAAAGTACATCTATTTGAGCAAGGATTTCGTTTTAAATGTTCAGTACCAGAAAAAAAAATTGTCATAGAAGTACTTATAATAGTTCTAATATTAACCATACTTCAAAACAAAGTACATGTAAGCAGGAATTGCTCTGATGTTTTACTCCTTCAAGATCACGTTCTGTGTGTTTCTCAACCTTTGATTAATTTCAGGAAGAAAAGGATATCCTAAGAGGTTTTTTACTCCAAGTGTTTCTAGTGCAACAGTTTAAGAATTAACATACTCCCATATCCTGTTGTTGCTACTACTAAGTAATTGCCCCAGCCTTTCCAGACAGTTATCTAGGATTTCATTACAGACTCTTCCAGAGCACTGAAGCTAAGGTATATGTAAGTAAATGATTCTGCTCTTCAGAGTTTTTTTTCTCTACCTTTCTAATCATTTCCCGTACCCTTCGCTGGACTCATTTCCCATGCCAGTAAGCATTTTTAATGATGGGGAGAGATCTACAGATTAACAGATAAACATATACTGTTAATGTAAATTGATATTACAGTGCTATATTGTAATATGGCTTTTATTTGTAAGCCATTAGAAATTATGCACAGCTAATAATGTTAGCAGATTATTAAAACTCATTCCTTTAAGCCTCTTAATTTTGAGATAATGAAGAATAACAGCAGCAATATTTAATGAGCATGTTATTTATGAGAACCAAAATGACTGCATATTGATGCAAATTAAGGTTCTGATCTGCAATACGTAAAATAGTCCTGTAACAAAAACTGCAGAATAAATAGTAACTACTTCTATGGCCACTTCAGTAATTTTGCTTAACTTCGTAGAGGCAATGCAACTTTTACCTGTGGGAGGTTTAATACAACAATTGAAATTTTTACCTCTAGGCTATACGTATTTGAAATACGTCTGTAAGACACATCAGACCTTCAGCTCTCTCACACAGAGAAAGGATGAAAGCCTGCAATATGCAAACAACAAATCATGTACTAAAACATCCATATACACGTATGAACCTAAAATGAAGCACAGTGAACCATAGTAGTCTTAATATACTAAAAAATAAGACATCTTAAGTTATCTGTGCTACACCTGAAGTGGTATAAAAATGTTCATTCAATCACTAGATATTGCAATGTCTTCAAAATATAGCAAATATTTTAAGTTGGGTTATCAGAATAACACACTGTACTTACATCAATAGGCAATTCATCTTTTGTTTTAATACAGCAAGATCTGGTATCCTTCTCATTTGGATGATCATCTTCATCAGACACTGATGAAAGTGAAAACGAAGATGTAGTTGATGAACTATCTGAATTCGTATCACTGAATAAAACAAACACAGGAGTTTGAATATAGACTTCTCCATTACAGATAGAGTGGCCAGAGCATACATTACTCAAATACCTTTGGTTAACAATCTTTCCTGAACCTACAAGCCACTGGACAAGATCATAAAAAGACAAAAAACAAAACCAAAAAACCTTCAGACAAGTAGTAGCATTTGCTCTGAACTGCTGAAGCTAACAATTGCAATGGCTTGTTTGGGTTCCTGCTGTTCCACTGTTGAATGGTGCATGGAGCATGAGAGCAGTCACCTCCAAGTTCTCATAGTCTAGTTTCTCCAACTGGCTGCCCCATGTAAGAATCCAGCACCAGCATCCTCTGCCAGACATACACAACAGTCACAGTTTGGGACGTACATTTTACTGGTTTGCAAATGAAATGAGACGTTAGAGTCACAAGATGATCACTTCAGTACAGTACCCTAGGTAAACACTGCCAAAAGTTCCAATTTTATGCACCACTTAAAATTCCCAGCATTGAACATCACTTAACATAACTGAGCATAAAAAATATTTCAAATACATTAAACTACCTTCTATAGCTTAGTCACTCTTCTTGTACAATCCCAACAGTAGTACAAAGCCAAGTGAAAGTCAAGAAAATATTTATTCCAAGCAATGCACCTAGCACTATGAAGGTTAAAAAAAACCCAATAAAATAAAATCTAACTTTGGCAGATAAAAAGAAGACCAGTTTCATAACTCATGGCCTGCCTGAATTCCCCATGTCCATATTCACACAGATAAGTAATTTAGTATTTTTCACTGGCACTTGCATAAGAGATGTTTATTGTCTTAGATTCCTAAAATTTCAAGTAAAGAGCATAGTAAGAACTCAATCCTTACGTCAACATGTTTCTTTTAGCAAGTCTTCAAGACTTTTCTTCAAAAGTTGGGGAAAATAGTTAACACATGGAGTAATTGACCATGGTGAGTGATTTAGTTTGCTGATGACACCAAGCTGTGCGGTTCAGTTGATACACTGGAGGGAAGGAATGCCATCCAGAGGGACCCTCACATGCTTGTGAGGTGGGCTGATGCCAAACTTATGAAGTTTAACCATGACAAGTGCAAGGTCCTACACATGCGTCAGAGCAATCCCAGGCACGGACAGCTACAGGTTAGGCAGAGAAGAGATTCAGAGCAGCCCTGCGGAGAAGGACTTGCGGGTGTTGGTCAATGGGAAAATGAGTACGAGCCGTTAGTGTGCACTTGCAGGCCAGAAAGCCAAGCGTATCCTGGGCTGCATCAAAAGGAGTGTGACCAGCAGGTCAAAGGAGGTGATCCTGCCACTGTACTCTGCTCTCATGAGAACTCACTTGCAGTATTGTGTGCAGTTCTGGTGTCCTCAACATAAAAAGGACATGGAATTGTTGGAACAAGTCCAGAGGCGGGCAATGAGGATGATCAGGGGACTGAAGTACCTCCTGTATGAAGACAGGCTGAGAAAGTTGGGGCTGTTCAGCCTGGAGAAGAGAAGGCTGTGTGGAGACGTCATAGCAGCCTTCCAGTATCTGAAGGGGACCTACAAGGATGCTGGAGAGAGACTCTTCACTAAGGACTGTAGTGACAGAACAAGGGGTCACGGGTTAAAACTTAAACAGGGGAAGTTCAGATTGGATATAAGGAAGAAATTCTTTACTGTGAGGGTGGTGAGGCACTGGAATGGTTGCCCCGGGAAAGTGTGAAAGCTCTGTCCCTGGCGGTGTTTGAGGCCAGGCTGGACAGAGCCTTGGGTGACATGGTTTAGTGTGAAGTGTCCTTGCCCATGGCAAGGCGGCTGGAACTAGATAATCTTAAGGTCCTTTCCAACCCTAACTATTCTATGATTCTATGAAAAAAACACATTACAAACCTTACATAAAAATACAGTTGAACCCAGGACACCTTGTCTCAGTGTAACTTATCTTTCTCTTTCTTAGTTGCTGGTGCAGTGCTGTGTTTTCAACTTCAGTCTGAGAACAATGCTGATAACACACCAATGTTTTAGTTGTTGCTGGATAGTGCTTACCCTGATCAAGGACTTTTCAGTCTCTTATGCTCTGCCAGTGAGGAGGGACAGAAGATTGTGCTGTATTATGCATAACTTGTGTTTATTGTTAACTTTTCCTTTCCCCCTTTTAGTTTTATATTCTCTCCCCTTGTTATTTCCCTTATCATTATTTTTTTGGTGGTAGCAGTAGTGGTTTGTGTTACACCTTAGTTACTGGACTGTTCTTGTCTCAACCTGTGGGGCTTACATTCTTTCAATTCTCTTCCCCACCCCTCCAGAGCAGGGGGAAAGAAGGTGGGGGAGTGAGTGTGTGGCCGTGTGGTTCTGAGCTACCGGCTGGGTTTAAACCATAACACAAGGAAACTTTCGTAAAACTGTATTGTTTCTTCCTTACCCGCTCCAGCCATTAACAAAGCAGCATTTAAAAACAAAGTAACAGAGAAAATACATAAAATCTTCCCTTCTAGATATTTTGGTGTTACATTGTCTCCTTAACAAGAAAATGAATGACCTTCAGCTACCTGCTGGTTTTTCAATGCCAGCAAATGTTGAGGAGAAAGACAACAAATAAGAGCACCTCTTCAAATAAACCTGTTAAAAAAGCCAAATACGGATTACTTGGAAAAAAAATAAATCAACATAGCAGAAAAACAAAAACAGTCAGACTACCAGAGATCAATCAGTGAGGGGAGAAAAAAAAAAAGAAAAAATGTTTGAGATGAATGTAGACAGCAAAGCAAGTCAAAGCTATCAAGATTTCATATTTAATATTAATCTGAACATTAGCACAACAGATTTTGATAGCGAGAAAGACTACAGGTGAAGCCCCTGCCATAGGTCACGAATTTCACTATCACTTCATGATGTTCTAGAAAAACTTTGAGCTGAGCAAAAAAGTATTTCCATAGTAAAGATTTAACCCATTAATTGTTGATGAAGCTCAGTCTCTTCAAGAGGAAATCCTCACACTTCATTTCGACTTCCACTAATTAGAAGGAGCACATGCCTATCTTCCTGCAATGGCCCAAAAAGAAAACACAAAACTTACTGACACTGGCAACACATGCAGTCTTGCAAGACCAAAACAGAGGCCACACCTAACCAAAGTTACTGTGGTGGGTTGACCCTGGGTTGATGTCAGGTGCTCACCAAAGCCTCCCTATCACTCCCTCCTCAGTTAGGGAAGAGAATAAAGAAGGGTTCATGGGTCAAGGCAAGGACAGGGAGAGATCACTCACTAATTACCATCATGGACAAACAAGACTCAACAAATTAGTGTAATTACCAATCAAATTAGAATACGACAATGAGAAATAAAACCAAATCCTAAAAATGCTTCCCCAGCCCATTCTCTTCTTCTAGGGCTCAACTTCACTCTCCAATTCACCACCTCCTACTCACCAGCAGCACAAAGCAACAGGGAACGGGGGTTCGATCACTTCATCACACATTGTGGCTGCCGCTTCTTTCTCCTCAGAGGGAGGACTCCTCATATGTTTCTCCTGCTCTAATGTGGGGTCCCTCCTAGGGGAGGCGGTCCTCCACAAATTTCTCCAACATGAGTCATTACCACAGGTTGCAGCTCTTCACAAACTGCTCCCGCATGTCACCTCCCATGAGGTCACAAGTCCTACCAGCAAACCTGCTCCAGCGTGTGCTCGTCTCTCCATGGGGTCACAGGTCTTGCCAGGACCCTGCTCTAGCGCAGGCTTCCCACAATGCCACAGCCTCCTTTGGGGCACATCCCCCTGCTTTAGCATGGGGTCCTCCATGGGCTGAGGTGGACATCTGCTCCACTGTGGACATCTATGGGCTGCAGGGGCACAGCCTGCTTCACCATACCACAGGTGGCAGGAGAATTTCTGCTCTGGCACCTCAACACCCCTCCTTCTTCACTAGCCTTTGGAGTCTGCAGAGCTGTTTCTCTCACATATTCTCACTCCTCTCTCATGCTGTAATTGCTCCTGCCCAGTAACTTTTACCTCTCCTTAAATACGTTACCCCAGAGGTGCTACCATTGTTGCTGATGTGCGTAGTCTTGACCAGCAACAGGTCAAGAAGCTTGAAGCTAGCTGGCACTGGCTTTATTGGACATGGGAGGAGCTTCAAGCAGCTTCTCACAGAATTGGCCTCTCTAGACCCCCCTGCTACCAAAGCCCGTCCACACAAACCCAACAGTCAACGCATAACCAATATACAGAACACAAAAGTACAAATACAAGCAAAAGATGGAAACTTACAGGTTTCAGAAACATACAGGTTAAGAAAAAACTTTCCTAAAGAAATGCCAAATCTGTTCACAAGATCTTCAGACTCTTTACCTTGACTTCTACATTATTTTTTTTCCTTTTTCAGCAGTAGTACTACAGATTTCTTGCCACAAGTGATGCAGGAGCACTCTGTTAGGACCATGCCAAACAGCACACTCAAACGGCCATGCTGGTCCAGCCGATCATGATGTTCTACAGGCCACCACCGTCAAACTCACGTTTGCATATAATCCTATACACTTACAGTCACTGGTTTTGGAGGCTTATTAATTCAACAACAAAACCCCAGTGGAAATGCCATCTTTAATAGGGAAGAGAAAGCCACAGAGGGTGAAATGTTGGGGCGGGAGAAGGGGGCGGACTCGGACAGGCCGCTCGCAAGCGGAGCGCGGAGCCACAGAACCGGGCTCACCCCGGGCCTCCACACGCGGCCGCTTCAGAAGAGAGAGGCCCGCAGAGAACGATACGTCCGCCTCGCCCCCGTCCTAAACTTACCTGTCCGAGTCTGACGAGGGGACGGCAGCGGGAGGCCCGCTGGGGCTCGCAGGCGGCAGCGAGCAACACGCTCCCTCGACTGGAGGCGGCGGAGCCTGGTCTTCCCCACCGCCCTCCCGGGGACTCGGAGGGCTCGGCGCGTCCCCGGCACTGTCCGGCCGCGGCTCGGCGGTGCTGGGCTCAAACGCCAGGCTCTCCAACTGCGATACCACCTCCAGCGGCGCCTCCATGCCGCCACACGCGACACACAGACCCACCCACGGCCACACGCTACTTCCGGCTTCTCCGTGCACCCCCGCCCCAGCGGGCTCGGGGTCTTCCGGGCTCGGTGAAGAGCGCATGGGCGGGGGTGGGTTGGCCTCTGAGGTAGCGGCATGGCTCTCAGCGTCCTGCGTCAGGAAAGATTGTTGAGAGGAGGTGGTCGGGGGTAATTGGAGGGAGGTGCAGAGCGCTCGTTCCATGTTTCTTTAGTCTCCGCTTTTGGCTGAGCTAATCCATTTTATTAGAAACGTACGTAGGGTGACAGTAATGAGCTCATCATTTTTCAAGTCTTGTTTACTTCAGTCTCTATGTTAGGTAAATTTGATGAATAAATTAAATTGAGCACAAGTTTTGGGCTTTGTAGAGGTGATGGCTACTCCTGCTGAGGACCTAATGGAAGGATTAGTTTTGTAAATACACAGCACACAGAAGATTCATGTAAATAATTAAAAACAAAACAAAACAAAACAAAAAAGTTAAGAAAAGCTACCAAATAGCAAATTGCTATCGTAATTCCTAATCCTGTCATAGTAAGCCTATAATAATACCTACCTGCAAAACTTAAGGGTATCATTAGGATCAGCAAACTACTCACCACAACATAAATGTCCATGAGACCAATATCATGAAGCCTTATCTGAAGTACTGCACTCAACTCTGGGGCCCCCAACACAAGAGGGATGTGGAGCTGTTGGATCAATGCTCAAAGGGCTGGAGCACCTCTCCTACGAAGACAGACTGGGAGAGTTGGGCTTGGTTAGCCTGGAGAAGCCTCTGGGGAGACCTGAGAGCAGCTGCCAGTGCCTAAAGGGGGCCTACAAGAAATCTGCAGAGGGACATTTTACAAGGGTGTGTAGTGACAGGACAAGAGGGAATGGCTTTAAAATTAAAGAGAGAAATTTAGATTAGGCATTAGGAAGGAATTCTTTACTGGGAAGGTGGTGAGACACTGACACAGGTTGCCCAGAGAAACTGTGGCTGCCCCATCCCTGAAAGTGTTCAAGGCCAGGTTGGATGGGGCTTTGAGCAACCTGGTCTAGTGGAAGGTGTCCCTGCCCATGGCAGGGGATTGGACCGAGATGGTCTTTAAGGTCCCTTCCAACCCAAACCATTCTGTGATTCTATGAATTTTCCTGCCATCCCTCAGTCTCTATTTGTTTGAGGATGTAAAGCTCTTCCCTACGTCAGTAGGTTAAAAGAAAAAAAACCACAAGTTTTCTCTAGAACACAATTTATCCATGGGAAAACAAAAACAGACTTGCGAAAGACAAGGAGATCAAGAAATGACTGTGACTGTGAGCCTACAAACAAGCCTCTTTAATCCATACTCCAAACTGTAACCTGGCACCTGTGCTCCTGTGCCAACACTGTGTGTTCCTGACCGTCACAGAACTTCATCATGCTGTCCTTCGAACTGCCTTCCAAATGAGGAGCTAAGGCTATCTTCCCTTCCAGGCAAGAGGGTGAGCACAGCATACTATACAGGTCTGAGGAGAAACACCATAAATAAATACATGAAAAGTTACTTGTGGGAATGCTGAGAGTGCCAAAGACGTCTGGGACTTGACTATCTGGTGGGAGCAGAGGAGGTGATGATACATTTTCCGTGTAATAAACTTGCCCTCCAGATCTGAGACGACTGCATGCTCACGGCTCAGAGATCACCCAAAACATTTAATCCTTCTCTAGAATGTCTGGGCTGTGTTAAAAAAAAATTCACAAGGGTGAAGGAAGCATCTGACAGGTGAAGATGTCTTTCCCTGGTAGTTCCACTCTTCATTTGCAAGACAACACAGCAGATGCAACCAGCAGAATTAATTCAGTAGGAAAATTAAACATTTGCAAATAGGCTGAGAGAACTGGGTTTGTTCCGGGGAGATACTGTCACCAGGTGGACAGTATTTAGAGGGTGACTACAAAGAAGATGGAGTTTCCCTTTTTACAAGGAGTCGCACAGAAAAGATGAAGAGTAACGGGCACAAGTTACTCCTGGGGAGATTCCAACTGGAATTTTTACACTAGAAGCAAACAGCCATTGGACTAATCTCCCCAAGAAAGTGATGGATTCCCCAGTACTGGGCACTGTGTTGGGGGAGAGGATACTAGGACATGTAGATTAGGTCATGCTTTGCCTGGAAGTATTGGACCAGATGGTCCTTAAGGTCCCTTCCAACATGATATCTATGAGTCTATGTGTAACATCAGTATTTTTATTTAGTTTTTTTTACATTTATCTAAAATTATGTATAGGTCAAGCAGAATATAATCACAGAATCACAGAATAGTTAGGGTTGGAAAGGACCTTAAGATCATCAAGTTCCAGCCCCCCTGCCATGGGCGGGGACACGTCACATTAAACCATGTCACCCAAGGCTTTGTCCATCCTGTCCTTGAACACTGCCAGGGATGAAGCATTCACAGCTTCCTTGGGCAGCCCATTCCAGTGCCTCACCACCTTCACAGTAAAGAACTTCTTCCTAATATCCAATCTAAACTTCCCCTGTTTAAGTTTTAACCCATTACCCCTTGTCCTATCACTATAGTCCCTGATGAATAGTCCCTCCCCAGCATCCTTATAGCCCCCTTCAGATACAGGAAGGCTGCTATGAGGTCTCCACACAGCCTTCTCTTCTCCAGGCTGAACAGTCCCAACTTTCTCAGCCTGTCTTCATATGGGAGGTTCTCCAGTCCCTGATCATCCTTGTGGTCCTCCTGTGGACTTGTTCCAACAGTTCCATGTCCTTTTTATGTTGAGGACACCAGAACTGCACACAATACTCCAGGTGAGGCCTCACAAGAGCAGAGTAGAGTGGCAGGATCACCTCCTTTGACCTGCTGGTCACACTCCTTTTGATGCAGCCCAGGATACAGTTTGCTTTCTGGGCTGTACGCACACACTGGCGGCTCATATTCATGTTCTCATCAACCAACACCAAGTCCTTCTCCACAGGGCTGTTCTGAATGTCTTTGCCCAAGCTGTAGCCGTGCCTGGGATTGCTCTGACCCTTGCACTTGGGATGGTTAAACTTCATAAGGTTGGCATGAGCCCACCTCACAAGCGTGTCAAGGTCCCTCTGGATGGCATTCCTTCCCTCCAGCATATCAACCAAAGCACACAGTTTGGTGTCATCAGCAACCTTGCTGAGGGCACACTCAATCCACGTCACCGACAAAGATGTTGAACAAGACCAGTCCCAACACCGATCCCTGAGGGACACCACTCGTTGCTGGTCTCCAGCTGGACATTGAGCCATTGACCACAACTCTTTGTGTGTGGCCATCCAGCCAGTTCTTTATCCACTGTGTGGTCCACCTACCAAATTGATGTCTTTACAATTTAGAGACAAGGATGTCATGTGGAATAGTGTCAAACGCTTTGCACATGTCCAAGTAGATGATATCAGCTGCTCTATCGCTGTCCATCAGTTCCGTAGCCCCATCACAGAAGGCCACCAAATTGCTCAGGGAGGATTTCCTCTTAGTGAAGCCATGCTGGCTGTCACCAGGCACCTTATTGTTTTTCATGTCCCTTAGCATGCCTTCCAGGAGGCACGTTATGGACATTTGGTGGTTTTTACTCTGTCTTAAGTGAGGAGTCTGTATATGCTGTCAGTGTAGACAGCAGATGTAATCTCTCTCACTGCACCATTACTTAGAAAACTTCAGGTAGGAATCATCTTTTCAGTGACAACACAGGAATTCTGCAGTGAGGGCTCATGGGGTGTGTGAATATTGCCAAATATTACTACCCTGTACTGCAAGCTCTGTAACTAAAGGATTCTTTAGAAATTCGTGCAATTAAATGTCAACAGCAATTATTTGTCAATTGAACAGAGACTACTGAACAGTCATAGCAATTATTTATATTGAATCTCACTGGCAAATATGTTTTAATCCCTAACGAAATGATAGAAATTAGATATTTATCCAATGACATAGTAAGTAGAGGCAGAATCCTACTAAATGCTGCAAAAACAAATCCTGCAAAACCAGGTTTCGTTTTAAAACTAAGCAAGGAGAGTTTTTGATTAGTTTGAGGGGGGTTTAATTTATTTGCTTGTTTTTCAGAACTGGGGCCTAATATGTACCTGAAATGGACCATAGTATAAGATCTGTGAGTTTGTGTGAGAGAGTTGATCAGTGTGACTGGGAGGTAATAATTTACCCAAAGCAGACAAAGCCCTTATATTGGCCAAATAATTTTTCTAAAAGCAGGTAAAACAACTAATGTTATAGTGTAGGACTGAATTAGTTGAATGATGAGGAAAGAAAATATTAATTTTATCTGCTAAATATAAAACTTTAATAAATGTAAAAGCATATTCAGATCTCTGTCTTGCACTTACATAAGTAAAATTCTTCAAATGTCTTATGAGTCATGTCTTTCCTGCTTTTTAAAGGATTTTAGTAAGTGTTCTGTAGCTGTACTCTGGCACCTAGATTGTGTTTTGACAGTTTCCTCTGTGTTTGTGCAGAGCTGGCAGCATCTTTCAAACAAGAAGATATTTTTTTCATCTGAAAACTGCAGTTTAGCCTTTAACACGTAAGACGGCATTTCTCTCAGAATGAGGGTAGTGAAAGTCGTGATGCATAGTAAACATCACCTTCCATTCAGCAAGGTTGTTTTTAAGTAATCTGCAAAGCAGCAGCACAAGCACGATGATGTTCTAGAAGAGTAATTTCATAGATGAACACTTGAATCGCAGCAGTTCTAACGCTTGTTTTCAAGGTCTAAGCAGTTAAGAAGTGTCACTGCTGGGACTGGAATCTGATGTCACCTGTCAAGGCAGGGCTAAAAATGATTGTAGGCTTGTTTTCTGCCTGCAATTTCTTTGATGAAGCTCTCTGGAGGTGTTGTTTCTACATTTTATTTTTTCTATTCCTGTTAAGACAGGTGTGTGTAATTGTTCCCATCATACTTTTAAAGCTAAAATGACACCATTCAAACTATTATTACAATGTTTTATTGAATGTCTTTGGATGCAATAGAGGAAGCTGTTGAAAACCATAGTTTCATCCTGATATCTCTCCTGAACTTGAAGGTGGAAAATCACTTAGAGATTTCAGTTTGTTGCTTTTTATGTCTTAATAGGAAAAAGCGTGAATAAGAAAGGAAGTGATGTTTCCTGATATATTTGAAATATGGAGACAAATACTATCATGACTTTTATAATTTTTTACATTTTATGCTTTCATATTCTAGGGACAATGCACAGTGATATCAGAGATTACAGGTAGTATAAGAACAGTGCACTTTAATTAATAGAAGGAACATAGTAAATTTGAAAAATACACTTCCAAGTATATTTAGGTTGGTTTATTTGTGTAATTTCACAGTATTTTGTGTGTAACCAATTTTAGTGTTTCATCAGTATAGTCAGCATCTTAGAAATTCCTTTAGATTCTTGTGTCAGTTAAGAATTATTTTTAATCTGAAATAATAAGAAAAAGAACACCCTGGGATATTGTATAAAATGTGTATAAAATGTGTATAAAAGTAGAATCTGAAAATGAGTTGTTACAGTATCCTGATGGTTTCAATTGCCATATCCTCTTCCCTTGCTTGTTACTGTGCAATTTAGCTTTCATCCAATGGTAGCATTGCTGACTGAGACTGCAGACAGTCCGTGGTGACAAATTGCTCCTCACAGTTCTCAGTGTGGTCTCCATGTACCATGAACTGATAAAACTTCTGGGAAACCTGTTTACACATTCAGAGGCGCAGTACTGAATGGATTAACAAAAATGCTTTTTTTTTTCTTCTTGTCTTAATATCTGTGCTGGGGTCAGAGAAAGTCTTCAGAAGATCATTTCTTCCTCTGATGACACTCTTCCCTAATTTGGGCCAAGAAGTGGTGGGAATTCTGTTAGTGTTGATTTAGTCTTTTCATTACCACTGATCAGAACAGCATTTACTGCTCTTTCATACGATGTGGTGTAGTTACACAGGTCAACTCTTCAGCTCAGGTCTGCACTAGCCTTTTTCCTATAGATACAGACAAAAAAGAGAGAATGTATGGATTTGATGAGTACTGGAATAATGACACTAGAAAAATAATTTGAAACCCATAAATTGCAATTACAATAGGTCTTTTTGCCGGCATAGTAATACAAAAAAAATCATATCCCTATGTGCCTTTGCTGTGCTTCAGGTTTCAAGTATATACCTGCCTCAAGTGACCCAGAGCAAAAGGCAATTCACATCACTCCTCACAATACTTCACTTTTTAAATTGATGAAGGAAAGAAAACTTCTGTTATAGTCCCCCAAATTGCTTTCATTTTGACCTACAAAAGTAGATAAGTACATGAGCTGAATATGTCTTCTAAAACGACCATCAATGTTATAGTGCTGACATCTGAATTCTGACTCTAACACCAGAGAATAATTACTCCAGAGAATTGAACAAACACTTTAAAACTTTATTTGAATGGTTTGTTCCTTTTGCAGACTCAAAAAAATCCCTCCGAAAAGCCATTTTTTTCCTGTTACGTGAAGTAACCTTAAGCTACATGTTGATGCCACCCATTGAATAGAAATAGAACAGAAAAACACTGACTTACTACATCTCTCACTAAACAAGGTCAGGAAAATATTACAATCACCAGCACTTCTCTTGCATTAGACAATCCTTGGTGACACGTCCGTATAAATATAGCTGTGTGCCAGTTTGTACTGAAGAATCTGATCAAGGGTGCTTGGATGCTTATATGGTAGGTGGGCTATCCATCGTGTTTGGTGGTAAAGACTGTGGTTTCCCCATACCATTATACATTCATTTTGTCCCTTATATTTAGTCTGGTTTTAAGGGGTAGCCATGGGCTTAAATTTGCAGCAGTTTTGAAACTACTGCTCCTATCTCAGAGCCTTTTCTTTCACTCATCAGCTGAACTGTTGGAGGCTAAAGCATTCATGGTCAGGAGCAGTGGGGGGGGGGGAAGGAAATCAGATCAACAGAATTTTCTGTATAACTATTGCTAGTCATGTTTCATTCCACCCAGATGAATCAATATTGTAGCTTGCACAGCTGAGGTATCTAGTTCTGAAACAAGATTAAAATAGCTACAGTACAGAATGTTTTACTCATTTCAAAGCTCCAAATTGTTGTACAGAGTTAAATCACACAAATACCTTAGTTATTTCTTTGCATAAAGGGTTGGGAAGTTTAGATAAGAAACAATATGACTTCTATGGCTAAAAGACTTTTTCCAAAAAATGTATTTTTAAACATGGAAGAATACACAACCTTATGTTATAGTCCCATATTCTTCCCTTACTTTATTCTTCCAAATATAGCCAGTAATTTTCTGGTGATTGAGCTGCCCATAGCCAATTCCATCAATAGCAATCCAAATCCCTTCACTGATGGATGGACTGGTTCACCTGCTGCTATTCTAAGAATTTATACAATTCATTTATCAACTCTTTTATTGGCATCTGTTGCATTCTTTTCCTAGTTATTATTTCAGTCCAATATTTTAAATTATATCAATATAAGCATAATTTGGTTAGTTGCCAAACCAACTGCATCCAGGCTGCATCTATAAATGTGATTTTTTCCGGTATGTATAAATAGCTCAGAAATTTCAAATGTCAGCATAGCTGAAATCAGCATGTTGGAGTTTGTAGGGAGTCACACTTGGAAAGATTAATATGCTCTGTAAAATCAAGTGTGGCTTCCCTATAATGACCTCAATATAAGAAGAAGGTTTTAGCAAACTGGTTGTTTATCTCTTAACACAAATTCTTGTGGATTAGACATGTCTCCCACAACCTTCTCTGAAGTGTTTGTGGCTATCAGAACACTTTACTAACTGTCTCCAGAACCTGGAAAATGAAAGGTCCTGACATGCTCTCAGGCTATCTGTCTCATTTTGGCTGTGCAGCCTAGCTTTCTTTCTGTGCTTGCAATAATGTTTTGGCTAGACAGGAACCCATTAAAATGTCAATATACAAGGCATTAGGCATGAAATCCATGCAGAAATTAAAGAATTAAATTAAATTAAAATTTTTAATCCACTTATGCAATAATTGAATCTAAAAGATCTTTCTCCCTGTATTCAGATGTTTTGCTGTAGATTTCTGCACACTTGGCATCTCAGATTGTCTTTCTTACATCATAGTTCCATAACTTAAGATAACAGTGCCAGCATAAACTGGCACTACCAGCAAAACAGCCATCTTTCACCTTCCCCCAGTTCTCATTTTCTGTCCCGTTCCTTGTGCCAGGACTAGTGTCCATGCAGGCATGAGTGAGTAAGGGCAGGGAAATCCACTGAAAATAAAACCACTACCACCCTCCCCCAGGTTAGTTTTTGCCCAGATCAGTCCCATATCCCACTTGTCCCTGTGTAGCCCTACAAACGTGAGCATCATCTTTGGGATATGAAATGACAAGACCCAAGAGCTAAGGTATTTCAGAGTTAAGGGACAATATAAAGCTCCTTACACTAAAAGTTTTACCTCCTCCCAGTGGTGGGAAAGAACTAGTTGTTTGTGGTTTGGCTGTTGGTTTTTTTTCTTTTTTTTCCAAAAGACCAATGTTAAGAAACAGAATAAAAAAAGGACTCTGAAAAGTCCCTTTAAAAAAAGCACCTGGCTTCTGTGGAAAACCATAAAAAGTAGTCTTCAAAGAAAGCAGTCTAACCTAAGATAACAAGAAGGTTCAGGTGATCTGCAGGTGAGAAAGTTGCAAACTTAGACTCACTGTTGAACAACTTTTGGGAAATCATTATGTACTCACAAATTCTGTGTATACTCACTTGGCCTTCATATTTCTTTTATTACTCAGGGAGTTTCTTCTACAAAATACACTGATTTTTTTTCCTTTGTTTGGCTGGAACACAATCTTTCCATTGCGTTCAGACTTAACCAGGGGGAATCAATGTACATTTGATGTTTGGCTCAATTATAATTGTCTGTACCTAAACCAACACATCAACCAAACAAAAGAAAAATCCAACACCAAAACAGTACAAAAAATGAAAATACCTCAGGAAACAGAAGTTTTTCTGCCTAGCAAAAATGGCTATTGAACGCACATAGTTTTAGTGCTCAACTGTTGTTGATTGCTCACTGATAGGCAAGATCTGCATCACACTGCCCCTCATGAGAGCTACAAGTGAATTGTCGCAATCCTTGCAAGTTAAACTTATGTTTATAGAAAGTAGTCAGTGCTTATGAGCTCACTGTCTTCAGACAAAATGGAAAATCTTGTAGTCTTCTCATCACCCGTAAGACACACATGGAAACAAACACAGTTGAGATTGCTTAGTCAATGATTATTCTGAAATAATTTCTCATAACAAAGAGAAAAAGCAAGCACATTTCATGTTACATACATGAGTTGTACCCCATATTCCAAAATGATCTAAAGAAAGTGGAAACTAGTATGAATATATTACACAGGAATTCTTAAAATTCCTTGCCTCTGCTTTCTCTATTAACTTGCAGTTTTATACTTGGAGTATTACTTGTAGTTTTATATGCCCTCTCTTCTTTTATCATGCCATGCTCCTTTCCTTTTCTTTCTTGTTTTTTCAACTTAATCCTATCTATTTTTATTTTTTTTTAGTAGTAATTTGTTGTTGTAGATACAAGACTCTTTCAGGACCAAGGAACAGAGGTGTGGAAGACACATGGATCATCATATCCTGTCTCCCGCAATCTCAGACAATCATGTGATTCATGTTTGGTCCAGAGGGACTAGAAAAACATCCACTCTCCACATCACAACATGGAAAATGATGTACAGTAAGATAAAAACCAATGCTGCTATAGTGCGTCAGAAAGAAAGTGAAGCAGACTTTATGAAATTATCAACCTCTCTTCCTATAGCACCGAGTGGTCATTTGTTACATAGATTGCCTTACTTTTGACCAAAGGGAGAGGTTCCATCCAAATAGGATCAACAGTGCTAATATGGAGTCTCCCCTTATTTAAGCTAGTGAAAGCTATAGTGTAACCCATATTATTATTATTTTCATTCTGAGCCATGTGTCCTGAAATTCTGTGAGAGCTTCTGAATTCTGATCTCTCATCTTTTTGCTGATTCATTTTTAAAAGTGAATTTTGAATATGTGGAAGAACTGAACTTAACTTGATTGTGGCACTTCACAGCCTGAAGAATTTAGATGGACAGTATGTGAAAACCTTAGTTCACCTATTATCACAAGTGATCTGGTAAATTGCCAGGTGGCAAAATTTGCTGGCTATTACATTAATTAGGATAGTAAAAATACTGTTGACTGTGAAGAATTGCAGAAAAAAAATGAAAGACTGAGTGTCTGGGTGATACAAAGGCAGGAAAATTTCAGAATCAACATTTGTAAAATCATATGTATTAGACAAACGAGCCAAATTTTACTATAATAGACTAGATATTAGACTATAATAGATATAATAGATACTGTAATAGATTGACATATTTACTACAAATCTTGAAAGACACCTCAGGATTATAATAAATAGGTCTATTAGCTGAAGACTTGGTAAGAATCCAAAAAAGGAAAAGAAAACAGACAAAGACAGAAGGAGAAAGAAAAAAGAGAAGAAAAAAATAAACAGAGAACAAACCAGAAAAATATAATACTGCAGAATAAATCGACTGCTTCTGCATCTTGAATACCATGTGCAAGCCCTCACATCAGAGAGGATATAGTAGGACAGGAACAAGCGTAGGGAAGATTCTGTACAAAATAGACAGCCTTCTTCAGTCTGCAAAAAGACATCCCAGATGTACTGTTAGAGAGACTTATGAGGGATATGAATATAAAACAACACTTGACAGTAACAATAATGACGTTAAAATATTAAAACGTTCGTAAGAGAGGTCAAAATGAAAAAAGAAAGATTGTTGTTCACACAACACATATAACTAAGCTATGGAACGCCTTTCCACAGACTGTTTTGCATATCAGAAGTTTTTATTAATTGTAAAGATAACGTCACTACCTCAGAAAGTTCCTGAGCCACAGATTGCTGCAGGGTAGGAGCACCTATGCTAGCTTTGTTAATCATGTTTTTCCTTTAGGCAGGCACCATCATCTATTGCTGCAGACAGGATATTCAGCTAGAAGAGTCTTGGCCTAAACCGATACAGATGTTTTTGTGTTTCCTAAGCACAGTATCTCCTGAGTGCTTGATTCCCCTAAGACACCTCAACATCCAGAACTCCTGAAGCAATGGCTACTGCAGAGGAACTCTCTGTCTGATTCGCTTATGTATACTAAGTCCCATACAGATGGAATGCTCTGAATTATTGTACACACACATAGACTGTATCAGTCAACTTACTACCATATACACAACTGGGCCGACATTGCCTAAGAGACAGACACAATACATGTGCTGCGTAGTGTATCTACTCTTATTTCTGTGCAGAATTTTCCTGACAGACATACAGGCATCTTAACCAACAATAAAAATAAATTAATCCATTTCAGAAATGGTTTACTATTCCTAGCCAAAAGGTTAATTTCAATCACAATATGGCACTCTAAAACACAAAGCAATTTTATTAAAAAAAGTAATATAGTATCTATATTCTTTGTTGTATTTTATTGATGATAATTAGTGAATGCTTCTCACAAAACCCCCCAAAAAACAAACAAACTCTCAAAAAACCCCCAAAACAAACAAAAAACCCACCACAAAACAAAACAGGAAAACGTGCTATGAGACACAGCATCCAGTATATTCAGATTGGATTTCAGTTTATTTCAGGAATTGCCATATGTCCCTTAATAAGATTTCTTAGATTATTTAAAATATCTCAGAATTCCATTTGTCAGTCAGTATCTGAGGTGTGCTTTCTGAATTTTGGAGATATGCAATAGACAAATTGTTTTTACTGTTCAAGTTTGGGTCCAGACAAAACTGGAGAAGTATTGGTTGCTTTATTGATTAAGCTAAAAAAAAAGGTCATATGCTAGCAAAAGTTACAATTGAACTGATTTATCCTCATTTACCTTCTGTATGCAATAAGTCTACAACTGGAAGGTTTCATACTTTCAGGTCATCTCTTTTTTTCTTCAGATTCTATTTTCTGTCAAGCTGTTATTGTGAATGTAGACATTATAGGACTTTGTTTTCCTTATGGATGCAAGTAATAACTACTACCTTATATCATTACTGTATTTTATGGATGGAACCCTCCATATAAGCTGGCAAACTTTCACCAGAAACATGATTCTAAGACAGCATAGAAAAGGAAGCAAAACTTCACCAGAAGTTCAGTCCCTTTTGCTCAGAAGCAATGTGTTCATTCCAAACCAATGTGGTCCACCCCTATTCAAGGTCATAATTTCCTGGGTATTAAAACTAAACCACTTTGCTTTGTTCTTTTCTTTGGGGCAAGAAGAGAAAGAAGGGAGGAAGAAGGTGCTCTGAAAGGACATCACTATTAAAGAAAAAAAAGAGAAAAAAAAATTGGAGTAGAGAAATAAAATATTATCAAAGCATTTCAGAGACATGACATCAGATTTCACACCCTATGATGAACTCCTTGGTAAATAATTAGAGCTTAATTCTATCTGTGGGAAAGGCATCCTTCATCTTGTGGTCAAAAGGCAACACTAGAACTTTGAATTATCATGGCCCTCTCTGGTAAAAGTAAGAGAGGGTTTGTAATTTCCTTCACTGGACTTGCTTACTCAGGTAACTCAATATATTTAAAGGAAATACAATCCAGAGATGCTAGTTTGTTTTCTGTTCATCCAGGAATGCTTATTTATTGTAAATAATTTAGTTTCTTATTTCCACAAAGCTGAAATCACATACACGAAATGGCCACATGGACACACACATAGGTAAGGCAGATGTGTGTCACTGCCTTTTAGCCTTCTTAGGTAACCATGTTGTTTGTTCAGTGTTGGAGTAGAGGAAGGAGTTTCAGCTGGAAATTAAAAAGAAGAGAAACTTTAGAAGACAAGTTTATAAGTGAACTCATTTCCTCAGCCTCACTTCCTTGTATTTTTAACCTACATCTTACTCATTGAGGTAACTAGTGCTTCTGATTTGATTTCTTATCATTCCATCCTCTAGAACTCAAAGCACAGTGCCTTAATTTAATAGTCATACTGACGTTTATAGCTTTTCTCTCTGGCAATGCAGTAGGAATCTCACAGTACTTTGAAGAGTTCAATACAAGAGTGGGAAAGTACAAATGTTAAGTACAAATGATGTCAGATCAGAGGTCACACTGTCATCAGGGAATCGGTTACTGTAGTGGCAGAGAGAACTGACTGGATTGACTGGGAATAAGAGGAAGGCACAAGTCAGCCTTTGTGACAAACAGGCTGATGAAAACACTGGTTTAAGAAGGTTGAGAAAAACAAACAGTGAAAGGGCAAATATTTCCATAGAGAAAAACACTAGACTTGTGTTGATAGGACATCAAACACTAGAACAAGACAGTGCCCATGGTAGCAAGGGTAAATCTGGCTACTGGAAAAGTTGAAAGAGAATCAGTAATTGTGAATGAGAAGTTAATCTAGGAACATTGTTGTTTTAATAATGTATTATTGTATTTAATAATTATTACTGACACTGTGATGTACATCAACATATGAAGCCCTGATTGGTGTACAAATTAACTGTAAGCTACCTAATAAACTATTTGGGAAAAGATTATACGCAAGAGCAGGGGAGAGCAATATTAGAGTATTTAGGGGGCTAATAATCAAACAGTATTTTTTAGTGGCTCATATAGCTATGGTAATGTCAAATTTAAAAAATCAAAGCTAGGCAGAAGACTGACTAAATTGGAAGTATGACGGTAAAGCAGAAATTTCGCAACTACATTACTAGAGTGCTTATCTCTTTTTTATCTTTTTAAAATCTATTTGTGTTGTACTTACTTTCAGTACCTCAAATCAAATAAAAAGATAGCTGAAGTGCATTACTAAACCAAAAAGCATTCTCTTTCTTTGATTTCTTACTTTGTTGCCACATGTAATCTTGGATGTTGCATGTAATCTTCACTCAATTCCTTCTTTGTCATCTGTTTTTACATGATATAGTAACTACTGCTCTGTGATTCATATTTATTTGTGTAGTTGTATAATGTAATTTTTTAATAAGCCATGGCTTTGGGGGCTGGTGTCTTTTGTCGAGCTGACCAGGATCAGGGATAATATAACAAAACACCATATTGCAAAAGAGCTTGTTTAGGTAATGAAATGATGACTCACCTAAATATTCATAGATGTTTCTTGCTTAAAAGAATATAAAAAATAGAAATAGCTGTTTGGTTTTTTAGGCAAATTTTTGTTCTGTGAAAAGGACATTGTGATATTAGTCATGGATCCAAAATAAAGAATATATCCAATAGGTTACAGTAATATTAGTGAATTCAAAACTGTAAATTTGGCATTAAATCAAATTGACGATAATTCCAGATACTACAGTCCTATCTGAAGCATGTTGAGAAGACAAGTTCAGCAATTACAGTTACTTGTTCTGAATTAAAATGTTTTCACAAATAAAGTGCTTTATTTTCTGGTCTCCATTTAGTTAACGTATAATCGAAGTAAATTTGCATAGCCCATCTCCTCTTGAAAGGTAGTATTTATACACTGATATATTTTCCAGATTTTTTTAAATATGGTATTTCCTGGACATTTTTGTTGCAGAGGTACAAAAAATGGCTGAGAAGTCTTCTCAGTGTCTGACAAATAAAAATATATACTCCAGTCGCATATTCAGTCACTGATATTCAGTTGAAGATAAAAGGCAAAGGCAAGCAGTCCCTCGTCTGTTTACAACCCAGGATGGAGTTGTCTTTGGAATCAGCTGCGGGGGGAGTGGAGATCCAAATCCTTCTAAATGTTTTACACTGGCATAGGAGGATTTGTTGGTACTAATGGCTGATTTGTTTTTCAACAGAAAGCTAATTCTTAGTCTAAGAATGCATACTAGGAATTTCCACATAAACACGAGTAAAATGTTAGACTCACTGATGTCTGCAGGAGTTTTTAACCGTTACAGTGAGCTCCTGTTTTCCTTCTGTGTGTGTAACTTCAATATTCCTCTTGTCACTGTCACAGAAAATGGGTTAGATCCAGAACATTAGTATGTATTTCTAATATTTTACACGCTGAATCCTCAAAGAATGCAACTGGCATCTTGATTTCTGCAAATAGGCTTCTTTATCTCTTTGCCATCAGATGTGTTGACACCATGCGTCAAAAGCACCTACTTAATCACATGTATTTTTTTAGTCTTTCATGACATTTGGTGTTTCATAATATAAGGATTTTTTCTATCTACAGGGTTGTTTTCTTGAAGAGTAATTTATGGACAGTTTCTTCAATGGACCATATTCTTCCAGTGCTTCTCTAAGAATTCATGATGATTCTCTGGGTATGATCTACCTCAGATCAGCCACGACTTCCCAGTAGTTGAGCTGGCAATTTGAAACACTGCTGATATAGCTGTTTTTATAGAGGATCCAAACAAGTTTTAAAGTTAATCTTACTGACCATAATAGATGTCTCAAGTGTATTTTATATAGACAGTGTTCTAACATGCATCTGAGGTACAGCAGTGCAGGACGTGTTGAGGTACCTCAGCGGGATTTCATTTTGTAGTGCCACAGACAGATTTAATAAATATCCTTGTAATCAAAATTCAGTAATTCCATTATGCCCTTTTATCTGAG
Source organism: Neopsephotus bourkii (assembly GCF_033783945.1). Classification (NCBI taxonomy): domain Eukaryota; kingdom Metazoa; phylum Chordata; class Aves; order Psittaciformes; family Psittacidae; genus Neopsephotus; species Neopsephotus bourkii. Next base: position 13,422,103 of record NW_026900684.1, on the reverse strand, counting down.
TGTCCTCAGGAGGAAGGAGGAGGTTTGGGGGCATGAAGTGCTGGGTTGTCAGACTGATTTCTGATTCCACTCCCTAATATCTGAAGAGATCAGTGCTCATGTGTGAGCAGATAAGACTGAGTTACCTCAGAAGGAATAGTGCCAGATGTGGTTAGAAGGGCTAATATGACTTGCAAAGTAGAATGAAGAGTTTGGGGAAGTAGGACCTGAGTTGATGCAGGGGGAAGGTGATCAAGTCTCATGTGGGAAGTGCCAGGGTTTGTCTGAGGGGACAGCAATATGTTTTGGTGGGAAATGATGAGGTATACCAGATGCGGCATATCAAGGATTTCAGAAGAAAAAAGGTTTGGGCTGTAATGTCTAATCTGAAACATTTGTAGATGCTTTCACCCTAAGATTACTATTTTGCCCTTTAGACTTGATTTAGCTGTGCATTTGCAAGAGAGATGTATACAACAGCCTAAAGTAATGTGGAAAGTGGAGGTTAGAGACAGTTAAGAAAGATGCAGCTCTGCTTCTCTTTTCTGGGTATGAAAAGGGAGTAGCGTCTCAGTTCCTACGATACTCTTCAGAAAAAAAATTATCATTTTATTTTGTGTGTCAGCTTATATTCAGAAATTAAGCTTCACTCCTTGTTTCATATCCTAAATTTCCATAGTGTAAGAGAAAGTAGGGCCCCATGAATTCTGAGATAATCATCCATTGCTGTTGTACAGATTTGACATATTGCCCCTTTTATTCTTGAAAACAGCATAATCTGCTAGTTTGTTTGCAGTTGCCATAATATATGACTTTAAGCCTTGCACTTTGCTTCTCATTCTGAAATTTCAAACACTCAAGGCTGTAAACAGACCTTGCTGATGCAGCTGTGTATTGAGAGAATCACATTGTTCAAGATGAAAAACACAGCACTGTGCACAGACAGTCCTGAGTCATTTACTTGTGGCCAAATCAGAGAAAAAAAGAAATGAGTGACACTGTAGATACCAGAGAAATTATTCCTGAGTAGGATTCGTGGAAGCCCTTGAGAAAAGAACTGATCTTTATCCCTGTGAAAGAGAATATCAGCTTTCGTTAAGCAAAAGCCTTGGAATCATAAATTTGTATAAATGGAATGCTAAGAACTGATGACACTGATATTTCATGTCAGCAGCAGTCACTGGACATAGTGCATAGCTAAATTACACATACATAGATGTGGAGTCATATACTTCTCACACTTACATGAAGCCTGAAATCTATGGAAAGCATTATATCTAATAATATGATAAAATATAGCCTGATTGCAATATCCATTTATAATGTAGTGTGATCCAGTTTTATGTAAAGCGTTTGACACTGTCCCGCATGACATCCGTGTCTCTAAATTGGAGAAACATCAATTTGATGAATGGACCACTCGGTGGATAAAGAACTGGCTGGATGGCCGCACACAAAGAGTTGTGGTCAATGGCTCAATGTCCAGCTGGAGACCAGTAACGAGTGGTGTCCCTCAGGGATCGGTGTTGGGACCGGGTTTGTTTAACATCTTTGCCGCTGACATGGACAGTGGGATTGAGTACGCCCTCAGCAAGTTTGCCGATGACACCAAGCTGTGTGGTTCGGTTGATACGCTGGAGGGAAGGAATGCCATCCAGAGGGAACTTGACACGCTTGTGAGGTGGGCTGATGCCAACCTCCTGTAGTTTAACCATGACAATTGTAGTCTATGGGGCGGAGTCTAGTTGGAGGCCTGTATCTAGTGGAGTGCCTCAAGGGTCGGTACTGGGACCAGTATTATTTAATATATTCATCAACAATTTAGATGAGGGAATTGAGTGTACTATCAGCAAGTTTGCTGATGACACTAAGCTGGGAGGAGTGGCCGACATGCCAGAAGGCTGTGCTGCCATCCAGAGGGACCTGGACAGGCTGGAGAGCTGGGCGGGGAATAACTTGATGAAATATAACAAGGGAAAGTGTAGAGTCCTGCATCTGGGCAGGAACAACCCCAGGTTCCAGTATAGGCTGGGGAACGACCTGTTAGAGAGCAGTGTAGGGGAGAGGGACCTGGGGGTCCTGGTGGACAACAGGGTGACCATGAGCCGACACTGTGCCCTTGTGGCCAAGAAGGCCAATGGCATCCTGGGTTGTATTAGAAGGGGGGTGGTTAGTAGGTTGAGAGAGGTCCTCCTTCCCCTCTACTCTGCCCTGGTGAGACCTCATCTGGAATATTGTGTCCAGTTCTGGGCCCCTCAGTTTAAGAAGGACAGGGACCTGCTGGAGAGAGTCCAGCACAGGGCAACTAAGATGATTAAGGGAGTGGAGCATCTCCCTTATGAGGAAAGACTGAGGGAGCTGGGTCTCTATAGTTTGGAGAAGAGGAGATTGAGGGGTGACCTTATTAGTGTATATAAATATATAAAGGGGGAGTGTCACGAGGATGGAGCCAGGCTCTTCTCAGTGGCAAACAATGAAAGGACAAGGGGTAATGGGTACAAATTGGAGCACAAGAGGTTCCACTTAAACCTGAGAAGAAACTTCTTCTCAGTGAGGGTGATGGAACACTGGAACAGGCTGCCCAGGGAGGTTGTGGAATCTCCTTGTTTGGAGACATTCAAAACCCGCCTGGACACGTTCCTGTGTAACCTTACCTAGGTGTTCCTGCTCCGTCAGGGGGATTGGACTAGATGATCTTTTGAGGTCCCTTCCAATCTCTAACATACTGTGATACTGTGATACTGTGACAAGTGCAAGGTCCTACACCTGGGTCGGAGCAATCCCAGAAACAGCTACAGGCTGGGCAGAGAAGAGATTCAGAGCAGCCCTGCGGAGAAGGACTTGGGGGTGCTGGTTGATGAGAAAATGAACATGAGCCGGATTCAGTGTGTGCTTGCAGGCCAGAAAGCCAACCATATTCTGGGCTGCATCAAAAGGAGTGTGACCAGCAGGTCAAAGGAGGTGATCCTGCCCCTTTATTCTGCTCTTGTAAGACCTCACCTGGAGTACTGTGTGCAGTTCTGGTTTCTTCAACATAAGAAGGACATGGAACTGTTGGAACAAGTCCAGAGGAGGGCCATGAGGATGATCAGGGGACTGGAGCACCTCCCATATGAAGATCGGCTGAGAAAGTTGGGGCTGTTCAGCCTGGAGAAGAGAAGGCTGTGTGGAGACCTCATAGCAGCCTTCCAGTATCTGAAGGGGGCATATAGGGATGCTGGGGATGGAGTCTTCATTAGGGACTGTAGTGATAGGAGAAGAGGTAATGGGTTAAAACTTAAACAGGGGAAGTTTAGATAGGATATAAGGAGGAAATTCTTTCCTGTTAGGGTGGTGAGGCACTGGAATAGGTTGCCCAAAGAAGTTGTGAATGCTCCATCCCTGGCAGTGTTCAAGGCCAGTTTGGACGAGGCCTTGGGTGATATGGTTTAGAGCGAGGTGTCCCTGCCCATGGCAGGGGGGTTGAAACTTGGTGATCTTAAGGTCCTTTCCAACCCTAACTATTCTATGATTCTATATCGTAACCCCTGCTGGTTCAGCAGCAGCTCCCAGAATGCTTTAGTTAATGAGGCTTTTCAGGTTTCTTTCATAATGGGGTTGAACAGGTGATACATAGGTAGCCACTGTAGTGGACCTGACTCCTACTGTGACATGAAAATGCTCTAAGTTACCAAAATGTGACATTATGCAAACAAAAGTTAGATCCACATAGTCTTCGAATAGAAATTGTCATCATTGTACAGCTATGCTAGAAAGACAAGATGGGCACTTTGTTACACAAACTTAGATGCTCTACACAAAATTTAAATTTTCTTTCACATAAGCATCTACTGAATGTTTTCAGTGTGTTATAAAAAGTGAACATGAGCTGTCTGCGTGATTATAATACTCCAGACTGAGGTACATTTCTATTAATTCAAGCATTAAATGCCTACCATTCAGTTTCTGGGTTTAAACTGTGGCTTTTGTTCCTACAAATGTCCTTAAGTGAAAGAGAAGTACAAAACTAGGGAATTCATTAGACATTTCAAATAGAGCATGCTGAAATATTGGTGTAGTATTTGCCCAGCTACGCTTCTCATTCCTTTTTGAAAGTAATGAGAGGCAAAACCTGTTCTTCCTCAAAAGTCAGGTTTTTAGATTCTTACATGGATCTATTTTCATCCCTTTCTCCTGTGATATCCACAGAGGGCTACTGGAAGAGTAAGCACAGACTAGTCATCTGTACCTTATGGACAGCAGTGAACTGTGTATCCCATTATTCATGGATGATCAGCAGCATCCCATGGAAATCTTCATGCAAGATTGACATGGCAGTCATCAAATATGAAAAGCATTTTGAAGGATTAATGGAGTGTTGCCTTCCCAGACAGACTTAATCTGCATAGCTTTACAGAATATTTTCTATTACTCAGATGACATATCTCATAGTGCTATCTATTAATTAAGTAGGGTTTGGAGACTGTTGACTATCTTGGAATAAAAAGTAATAAGGCCTCTTAATTTTTAGGTGTGGGGAACCCAGAAGACAGATGCAAAGGTATTTAATTGTGAAAAATGACTACTGCATTGCAGATGCTGAAAGGACTAAGTGTGACATACTGTCCGAGATTTGATATGTTAGAATGCAGAGCAGATCTCTTTGACAGGTTGCAATACTGCTCAGATACGAGATCTTAAAATCTGGAAGAGCTTCCCCTGAGAGATGTTTGGAGAAAACACTGTATATGCAACACTTCTGCTTTGTCTAGAGAAGAAGCACTGCATTGCTAGACACTTGTGATTTATATGACCACAGCCCTATGGATATGCCATCAGTTCTAGAGGCATCACTGCTGTAAAATAAGGAGCATATAAAATATAAAAAAAAAAAAACAACCAAGGTCTATCAATCATTTTAAGCAATACAGAGAGATTAATGCTTCCAAACTTTGCACTGATACAAGCTTGGGGAAAATCTACACCTTAGATAATGTCAGGAAAGAGGAACTTTTCTGAACAGTAAATTATAGTATGTGCCTCCCAAGAAAAAAATGTGCCTACAGGATTCTTTGGAATCCTCAGAAACTTTTTTTTTTTTTTTTGGTGCATTTTCTATCTATAAGCTATGATGAGTTTTTCTGTTGTATATGCTGTGGTTTTGTTACTGTGCTGTGTACCATAAGAACCAGAAGAGGAGAATTTCTGTGAAACTATGGACACTGAGATTTCAGTTTGAATAGGTGATAATTACTTCCAGTTCTGGAACACAGACTCATAGAATGGTTAGGGTTGGAAAGGACCTTAAGATCATGAAGGATGCCTCACACTAAACCATTCTGTGCAAGGCTCTGTCCAGCCCAGCCTTGAACACTGGTAGGGGTGGAGCATCCACCACTTCTTTGGACAGCCTGTTCCAGTGCCTCACCACCCTCACAGTAAAGAAGCTCTTTCTTATATCTGACCTGAGCTTCCTGTGTTTAAGTTTTAATCTGTTACTCCTTGTCCTATCACCACAGTCCCTAATGAAGAGTCCCTCTCCCGCATTCTTGCAGAGCAGAGTAGAAGGGCAACTTGAACTTAGTCAGAAATATAGCTGAATATAGCTGAAATATAGCTGAATCTTAATCTCTAGCTAGCACTAAGGAACAGCAAGAAAACGAACAAGTGCAGTGCAGAAAGCTCTTGTCTGTATGGAGATTAATATTACTATGCCAAAATCTGGTACTTTGAACATGTGCACTCCCATAGTCTGCTATCGCATGAAATTAGCCAAATTTTCTTAGGCCAGCTCTAAAAATCAGATTCCCTCTGAATACGTTACTGCAGGGTAAGGCATAAGGATCCCACAGGCTTGAAAACTTCTTTGCTGGCTCCACACATCAGAACACCAACAGCATTTAGGGGCGTCAGGTACTTAATAGCACCCAATTAAAATAGAATAACACAAGTCATCAGTGCATCAGCCACATGACTGGTTTTATACTGATGTATATTGGGCACAGTATTAAAAGCTTTTCAACCTTCTCCTGGTTAGAAGTGCGCGCGACCTTGCGTTAAAGGTATTTTGCAAAACTGACTACATACACTGTGCCATGTTCAGCATGGGCTCCAAACTTCCAGGAACTCTTTGTGAGGCTAAACTCTGTGTTAAAAGCAACAGCTTGCTCATAGGGCAAAAAAAAGCTGGATGCTTTTGTGTACTTCTGCCTACAAGCTGCTTGCATCAGAGAAGCAGAGAGTTTATCAACCATGGAAGAATGAAGAATACACTCAAATTCATTTCTGTTTTATATCAATTTGCTGTAATTAAAATAACATAAAACTAAATTAAATCTTCTGCTTTGTTTCCTATCTGAGGGCTCTCTATCTGAGGGCTCTCTATTTCCAAGGTATACAGGGGCATATTTTTTACACAAAATAAGATTTCTGTTTTCAACCTTGGCCCCTGAAAATCAATTTACTTTACTTTCAGCAATTTTATTTTCTTGTTAAACTAGGCAGTACAATTGAGACAATGAAAATATTGATTATAGACCCTTTTAAATAACAAAGGGCCCACTTTTAGGAAAGTCTCAGAACAAAATACAGAATGAAATAAGAGGAGATTTGCAAATGCTGTGTTTTTAAAACACAGTTATAGTCCCCTGAGATTTCTAGGAGGAAATTTGAAAATGCTGTGTTTTTAATACTGAATTATAGTCCCCTGAGCTTTCTTTGGAAAAAGAATGGAGAGTGAAAGAGAAGGCAGAAGTTTGTAGAATAAAAAAATGCAAGCAAAATCTTAGAACAATTAAAAATAATTCTACAACATTTTTTCAAAGGAAAATGGGGGGGGTGGCAATTAAATCAAGGACAGTTTATAACAGTAGCAACTGTTCCTCTCTATTCATTGTGTGCTGAGCTATTCTGATACCAAAACTTGTTAAATTGAGGGAAAAAAATATTGAATTGGAAAACTAGTATAGTTTTATTCACAAATTCAACAAAAATGTTCAACTTTTCATTTTACCAGAAGCCTGCAAAGCCAAATATGTGGCCAGTGTCACACTGTAATCTGTGAAAATGCCATAACCTTGAGAATTTATTAGAACTGGCGTGTCTGGGTGCTGGGTATTGTACAGATATCTGGAAAGGCTTATTTGAATCCACTGACTCTGCTAGCTCTTGGATATATCTAATTATGTACCTATAAGTAAAATAAGGATCATTGTTAGTGCACAGTTATCAATACAATCACTGATGAAATAGAGGTAAACTCATGCTGTGGATAGTTTGGCTTGAAGCCCTGGATATCTTGTGAAGATTGAGATGTTGTTAAGAAAAATTCATTGTTTTCAGAATAATTATTTCCCTGCTGAGAAAACATCTTCCAGTCTGCAAAACCAGTGTATTAACTTAGCACGGAAAATCAATCTTATGACATTTATTTCCACTAGGATGCTGGAAACTCTAATGAGAAACCAAATGTGCAAAGACATTTATTAATGGGAAGGGAACAGGCATAGAGAATAAAAGCTTTTTGTTTTTGGTGTGGGTTTTCTTTAAGCAAGTTATTGGGAATTTTATATAATTACACAAACACATACTTTTTAATAAGATATTTAGGTCACACTGGAGTAAAAGATAACCTGAAGCATTTCTGGCAAATATCACTGAGAGTTGTTTTTCTTCATATTACACAAGACTGAGATTTGAACTACAGACTCTCTGCAAGAGAATACAAGAATCTTATGCATCTGTTTCAAGGCTGCCCACTCCTTTCCTGAGATACACTTTCTTACCTAGCCTAGTATGCATTGCTTGGGACCTGCTCTCCTCTGGGCCCTTTTGACTCCTTCGTATGTGTAAAAAAGGGAGAAAAAAATGCCTCAGAGGCATAAATATCCTGTGCTTAACTCCACCTTTGGGCTGATGGATGTTGTACCTCAACCCTCTCTGATGTCAGACTACAGACATGACAGAAAAGGCTGCATGCACTGCTTCTTTGAATCCTGCTGTGCCATTATAATCAATTATTCCCAGCAGCAAAGGAAGCAGGAGGTACCAAGATTTATTATAGCATTCACTTTGAATAGAAAGTGGTTGGTTTTCAATAACTGGAGGAATAGTGAAAGCAGTTAAATGAGCTAAATGCTTGAAAAATATTTCAGTCCTGGAACTGAACTCTTGTTTTCCTTCATAGAACAAGAACATGCAAAGAATAAACTTCCCACGTAGTCTCTCTTCAGGCTGTCTTGTGCTTTTGTCTGATGGGCTCTTCAGCTCTGTTGGGTACAGTCCCAGCTGGGATGACCAGGCAAAACACAGCCTCTGAGCACACAAATCCCTTACCTTTTTTTCTGAAGCATCTAATACTTGGTCTCAATCCTAATTTAGAAAGCTTTTTCCTACAGGACTAACAAGAGATTTTTAGGTCCTCAGGGTTTTAATTTCTTCTTTTTTTTTTGATCTCATACCAGTTAAATAGCTTGTACTGTGTGCTGAAAAATACTTTGGTCATGATGTTTCCTTATGTGTGAATCAAGCTGGGTTTAGAAGGCACGTGTTTTTCAAGCAGTATCTTCCAGTATAAAAGGCAGTTAGGCACCTCAGTGAGATTCATGCCTGTCAGAGTGACTTGAAAAATCTATACTTCAAGCAGGAAACAATTTTGGATAATAATAATTTCAAATATGAAATGTAATCAAGGAGAGGGCAGCTAAGATTAATGCAATCTAGTAATGATGGAGGCAGGTGAGACAGTTATATTATCTCCATAAATTCAGCTTTGCTCTTTACTGTGAGTTATTCAAGCTTTCAAAAAGTTGTAAGTTAAAGGAAGGAATTCCTGCAGAAATGCTGTGGTTTGGGATTTTTTTTTTTAGTATTAAATTATTGGTGTCATGCTTTCCTACCCTTTCCTACCTGAATGCTAGTAAATTAATGAGTTTAAAAATGTAAGATTTTGAATTTAATATTTGAGTAGTCAAACCAGTTGGAATTTATGTTGAATTAAAATTCGGGAAAAAGAAGAAGTATGTATTGTTAGATCAAAATCTTAACTTCCTTTTGATCTCTGATTCACTATCAATTTGCTGCTTCCCATGTGTCAGTCATGAGATATTGCCCTAAAAACAGCATCACAAAAGATTCCATGTTGCTTAATCTGCAGTGAACCTCTTCTTGCTTTCAATTCACAAGGGCTTGGGGTGTGTGTGTATGTTTAAGTAGTAAAAGCTTTGTGAGGAAATTATTTAGATGATTATGGTGCACAATAATAAATGGGAATTGCAACCTTGAAATAATAAATGAGAACTGCAACCTTGAAAGAAAAGCAATGGCTGTTTTACTTAGACTAAAGTATGTCATTCTGTCAAAACTGATGTAAAATATTGATTTTGGGTGGTTAACTTTGGGAAAGTTCCTGGTGGTCATAATCAGATCAATCATTTCTATTCAGTTGAAGAAAACAGTGTATCTGAATATTTGCCATCTGAATTCTGCACTGATAAACAGAGAAAATTTTTCCTCTAAATGGTCCTGGTGAGCTCATAAGCAATTATTTTCACCACACACAGCAATCAGTTTCCTTGTTGCCTAATGGCATCTGTCATTGTAATGAAAAATGCAGTTTGATGTATAAAACGAAAAGATCACCTGTGGGTCCACAAATAAGGGAGATAAGAGGAACCAAGACAGTAGCTTGGGCATACAGGTATTAACTGTCCTTACTGACGCACTGCACGCACAGTAGCCAGGGAAACAAAGGAGACGAAGGAGCAGTTACATTTGTTTGAGTAACTGACACTTCTGTTTGTTTAAATAATCATTTAAGTCTAAGCAGAAAGTAATACTATAAAAAAACTGTACTTTCCTGAATTAGATTTCACATTTATACATGTCCTTCTTGAATGCTGATTATAGCATTCTTATATCATCTGAATGTCTTCCAGTAGCCCGCCAGCAATGGGATTAGTACTTGTTATGTTATATTTCATTAGAGAGATTGACCTTACAAAATGTTGTACAAGCTGCATTTGGAGCCAACATAACTGACTGTTTGCCAGCATAAAAATTTCAGGAGTGGACTTCAAAGTTTATATCTTGTGCCATCTGTTACATTTCATTCCCCATACACATACATATCCAGAATAGCTTGGTTCTCTCTCTCCCTTTAAAAAATGGAGGGAGAACTTCCAGTATGTAAAAGTGAGAAACATTTGACACTTGTCGGCATGAATGCTTAGAGTGCTTAATCTATTTTTTTTTTCCCACTAACAAGCAGAAATTAAGTTATTGGTAATACAAAAGCAATTTGTTCTCCTTTGGTTTCTTTTGATTACTTCTACAACTTTTGACTAAATGGTTCAATTTATAACAGCCACAGAAATTTGTTCCTGTATCAACAGGAAAGGCTTACACGTAGTGCAAAGAACAACTCTTCTGTGACAAAGGACTTGAATCAATATCTCAGGTGGCCTCTTCTAGTACTGTATCCCACAAAAGAGCCCAGAGGAAAACACAACATCTTGGGAAGCTGTGTTTTTAGGAACCTTTTACTGCAATTTTTTCACTGTTATTAAACAAGTCTAAATGATAGCAACAGGTAGGGTCAAAATTAAGCAAGATGCAGTAAACTAGTTCTAAACTAGCATTCAGTTTCCAAAAAGAGCAAGTGGCACTAATAGAATAATCATTACAGTTTGAAAATTGTTCTTCAGAAGTTATGATGGCAATGATCGATCAGTGGGTATTTAGAAGTAGTATCTCTGTACACAGCATTGTATTACAGGGTTATGCAGCCATGGTTATTAGCCTAAAAGAAAATAAGAAAAACCCTTCTCTAATGTTATGTGTATGTGTGTATGAGGATTTATAAAATCATATAGTAACCTTTATTTTACTGACCAACGATTGATGCCATTGTTCCACTAACAACTCATTATTAGTATGGCTCAACTTTGAAGACAGAACATTCATTTTTTACTACATCCTGCCTGTTGCTCGTATACAACTGAATAATTTATTAAATAATTGAAAGCTTACGAACAGTGCTGTCAACAATCACAATGGGAATGGTAGCCTTCAGTGAGCAAACTCTAACATTCAGCCACATGCTTGAAACTAAGCAATGAGTAGAAAAGTACATTTCATTTCTTCATTACACCAAACTTCAGAGTAAAATTAGCTGCTAAATATCTGCTGAACAAAATTAACTCTTGTACAGCTGAAGCTAACGAAACTATTGTCAAGAAAGACTGATAAAGCATTGTGCAAGTATTCTCTCTCACTTTTCTTTTTCTCCTTTTTTTTTCTCCTCTTGCCACTCATGTCTCAGTTTCTCTTAATTTTCCAGCACCATGGGTATCTGTGCATTAAACCTGATGCAGTTTGCAGAATCGGGATGTAAATCAATACTCATTTGTTCCTATATTGTTTGTATGTTGCATTTTAAAAAGTAAAAACAAAAGAAAAACTGAATTTTAAAACCCTTACAAAGGCACATAGTAAGTTTAAGTTCATTGCCATAGAGACTAGAGCTTATTTCTCAAGCTTAGTCTTTCTACAGTAACAAAGCTATCGCCCACACACCTCTCGGCTTATTCTTCCTTGTATAAATATTCGAATACATAGTACCACAGAATAAATACAGTTGATACTGTACTTTTTTTGTGTGTGTGTGAAAAATCACAGAAAAGATTGTGAACTGCATGTGTGATGAGAGTTACTGAGGAAAAATGTACAAAGATAGGAGTTAGCGTACTGAAAAGAGAACTGCATTTGCAAAGGATTCATGACTTTCTACTTTTGGGGATTTATTTTTTTTTTAATGTTTCAGAAACTTTTGGAAAATGAAGATCCATTACATTTTTTTCCTCGTTTCCTTTAGGCATATTAATCTCAGGCGATTTATAAATGTATTTTTTAAAGTTGCGAACATTATTACAGATTCTAGGATGAATGTGGTCTCAAAGTCATGGTCCTAACCTTCTCTACTATTTCTAGTTCACAAGGTCTCTGGTTCTGCTGTGTTTCTCTTGAGTTACCCACTCCTTTAGTAAGAGGAGGTGAAAAGTTGCAGTAGGGATATTCTGTATCCTTTCCTTTCTTCTCCTTTCCTTCTGTATCGTTATCCTTTCTTGTCCAATACTGCATAGGTTTGTTATAATGAGACTTTATACTCCCATGCCATTATTCAGATTATATTGGATACTAATAAAATACCCAGCTAAAGTTTGATATTTCACATACAATTTCTGTAGCAATACAATATTATTTCAGCACCCAAAAACACAGAATGCAGGGTAATCCATGGAGAAAAATTACGAAAGAAGACAAATGGTTTGGATTTAGATTAAAAGGGTTGTAATTTATTGTGAAGTTACACTTAACATCTAGAATGTTACAAGAGTGGGTAAAAACTGGATTAGTGCTACCAGTCCATCTTTATAAAGTAACAAAACCACCAAAAATGTAATTTATTTGGAACAATGTTATTCATAAAATTTGGATTCATTCAACCAGTATGTTTTTTTTTCAGGGGGTTGAAAAGATTTTGAATGCCTCCTAGTGCTTACTTTTATGGTCTTATCAAAATATGATGTTTAGTTTGAAAAAAAGCTGAAACAGCTCATTTTGAACATTCAGATCCAGAATGTAAATTTCTTGTTTCACTATGACATTTTTCATTAAAATTCCATCAAGATTAAAGAAAAACATTTTAAAAGGTTAAATAATGCTGAAAGGTATAAAAACTTTATTTTTTGTTGTTGTTGTTGAATAAAATCCAAAACTAGAATTTTCATGCCATCCAAACTATGTATTTCACTGATTTTTTTCTTTCTGTTTGATCCTGAAAAACAAAGATCTGTAATTATTCAGTGTCCAATGAAGCTTCTACACATTTTCCTATCCATTCACCACACTGGATCTTTACCAAAGGATTTGCAAGCTCTGTTGGCTCTATTAGCAATCTGGTGCCTGCAGGGAGATAGATGCAAATGTTGTTTCTCTCTCTAGCCCACAGTCAAAAAGGATACTGGCACTCAATCCAAAAGTTTTTTACCAGAGCTGCTTTTCTAATCCTGTTTTATCAGTTTCTTATTAACAGCCACCTTTATTAATCTTTGATTTTCTCTCCTTGTTATGCATAAAGTTGTCGTAATGGGACATTGCAGGTTCAGTGCTTACCCTGGCAGATTGGCATTACTCATCTTACTTGGAAATACAAGTATTTCCTTCAGTCAGAAAACTTTGGCAATTCCAGGTTCACGAAGAAAGCTTTTCTAAAAGAGCTGTTACTTCAATGGCTGGCTGGCTGTATGGACACCCTGCCCCTTGAATAACTATTCTGTCCATCAGATCGAGATGCCATAAATCACCTATGTATGGAGGCAGCTCCCATCTTGACACTTCCAGGTGCTGTCTGTTAGCTCCATCATATTTTGTAGGCTTACTTCTCAAATTATACAACCAATGCTACTTCAAGAACTAGCAGACAGGCTGGCATGATTTCAGAGCTATAATTACATCTACTCAGTAGGCTGTAGGAAAACCAATTGTATTATCCAGTACTCACTACAATGGTTTCATTTGTCTTCCCAATATTAAAAATATTAGCTTGTGCCATATGTTAAGGTTGCTTGGAATACTATTATATTAGAGATTATATATCTAATGTGGGTGTTGTTAGTACTGTAACATAAAAGAATATGTATAAATATCCCAGTGCGTTATCTCAGACAAATTTGAACATTTTCTAACCAAGATGAGGTGATTAATTCAAGAACAGCACCTGCCAACATGGCTACCAAAAGTGTTCTAGGAATACACACTTATATGGTGATTAGGCCTTCACAAAAAAAACCCCAAACGAACAAAAGCCAAACAACAACAAAATAAAACAAAAGAAGTATGCAAGATAGGAAAACCTATGAGAATCAACAGAAAGCTAGTCTCTTAAGCAGTTTTTACAACAGAAAGAATTATTTCTTTCCCAGAGGATTCATCCTCTTTGTCTAGAGGGGGCACCCCAAGATTTCTTCCAAAACCCTGAATCCAGGAATCTGCAGCGCCATGCCCTAATTGTCATTGAAAGTGAGTAAAAAAGTTCTGAGCAGGTTTCCTGAAATCATCAGGACACACAAAAAAGTGGGATGCATCATGCAGCACAGCTCACATGCAGCAGCAATATGAATGTTCACAAGGTAAATAATGCACATCTCAGGTTGCAATTAAATGTTTTCCTATGGGTTTCTGTAGCCTCCACAACAGGGCCTTGATATTTAATACTGTGCCAATCAAATGTAACTTAGTATTATATTTAAGACTCTCAGTATCACAAATTGTAGATTCAAAGCAATTCTAAGAAGTTGACAGATGGGGATCAGCAGGGAAAAACATGATGTTAATATGAATAGTTAGTGATGAGATTTGTGCTGATTCTACATCAAGTTACCATATAAAGGGTATAGTGAAATATAAATGAGTTTTAATTTCTATCTGAAGAGTTCGGGGGAGGGAATAGTATAGGACAGTGTGGGTATAGAAATGGGTCAGCTGTTTTGTATATTGACAGACTTCATAGGCTGATTATCTTAATCCCCCAGGTTGCAAAACACAAATGTAGCAGCTGTTACCTAAATTATCTGAAACACATTTGCAGCACAAATGGGACTGTCCCAAAGACAGGCAAAGTACAGAGCTGGAAGTAAACACCACCGTAAAACAAGCTGTACCATTTTGAGTTGTCAAAAGGTTTTATTCTTCTACAGACATACATGACACCTAAACAAGGTTTTTAGTGATTAACATCTGCCTAAGAAATTGAAGGTGTGGTTACAATTCATGCTGGTTTATTTTGCTGCAGTTCTCTTTGCTCGTGACAGTGTGGGTTATTCCATGTGTTAGTACTCATACAATAAACATGGGGAAGATACTGGGGAAAGGCAGCTGGATAATTACCCCGTGTATGGCTTTTTGATTGCTAGCTCCATTAAGCTCTCATGAGTACAGCAGTCAGAATAGTTCAAGGCTAGAGACTAACAGGGATAAACATGGATTCCAAGATCTTTTTTTTATGGCATTGCTCTGGTTAATTTCTGCTTCTTTATTTTCATCACTATTATGTTTATGTAGCAAAAAGAATTTCAAATGCACAAGATACTGCCTTTTAATTAGAGTTAGGTGTTTGAGTTTTTATTGTGTCTCTAGAACTTAAGCCTTTAGTGTTTCTGGGTTAGCTTTCTCAGGATACATGCTGACCACAGTGTAAAACATAAATGGACCCTGTGAATACCGTTAAACAGAGAAAGAGCAAAGTAAGAACAAAGAACCCAAAGCCCTTGTACTGCAAAAAGTTATATTCCTTCTGGAAAATACTGATCAATTTCTTCACTTTAAAAGTTACATTAATACTGTGCTGGGTTTATTTCATACATTGTACAAATCAGACAACATTATTTTCCATGATCATTATAAAATCTATCAAGTCTTAGAAAAATGGCCTTTGAATTGTTTATATGTTGTGAGAGAGCTAGTAAGATCATTTGAGGGTCTGGGCACAAAAAGACAAGTAGCTTAAAAAAAGGGACAGGACAGAAGGAAAATGATGGAACAAACTCCACAGAAAAGGAGAATACATGGGAGTACCCCTGTGTTAGCACATAACCAGTAGGCATGGCACATACAGCAAAAGCAGCAACCCCTACCTGCTGCTTTACACTGGCAAAACTTGTACTGAACCCACACAGGAACTCCATTTTGATGTCAGAGATTTTATATCCATCTTATGAACAAGAAATTACTTAGAGTAAGGATGTTAGTCAAAATACCAGGTTATACTGAGTTCCTTTTAGATTGTGTTTTCAAGTGGGTGACAGAATACATCAAAGCGAAGTTCTATTTTGGTGTGAAAATTCTGAAAAGTTGAGAAGTAACAGTATTCTAAAAACCTCTAGATTTTTATTTCAGTCACACTCTTTCTATTCAAACCAATCTTTCCAGACCATCTAATGATGGATTTGTATGCATTTATTACACATTTACGTGCAAAAGTTGTGATGTGTAATGCAGATATATGAGCCTGCAATTATTTGCTAATATAGTCAGTTAAAAGATCTCAGCACTCGGTATTAATGTAGATATCTGTAACTTAGTGACTGGACTGAAGCTCAGTTAAAACAATTTCACATTTCAGATTTTAATTATGATTTCTCTCTTTCAAGAATGCTGCTGTTCAAACCTGAATGTGACACAAAGCAGCCTCAGTGAACATAGTAAATAAATTCATACTTAGGCTCTCTCATTTTATTAGTACCACATATCATAGTCTCTGAGCACTTTACACAGGAGACAGGCTGAGTCATATATGATTTCATAGGTCAAGCTTAGCTAAATCACATTAATTCCCTCTAAGTTAGAACTTTGAAAGCGAGCTGAAAATTGGAGTTCGCAGCAGTTCAGCACAGTAATTGCTGGTAAAAACATCCCACACTGATTTAAGCAAGACAGTTTGAACCTCCTGACATACCAGAATATATTTGGAAAAAGCTCAAACATCAGGGCTAGTGGTACTGCTTAGCCTATTCCTCAATCAGAATCTTAGCCACTGCATTTTCCTGAATACAGTCCTCTAGACTCAAGAGCATAACTTTTTACTCATTGGATGTAGCCCTGCAATGGTCTGGTTTTCCACCTAGTTTCATAGTGAAGGAAAAAAAAATAAAAATCACAGAAAAACCAGCTTTTGGAATCCAAAGACCCACACCATGGGTCACTGCCCATAGTTGTAGAGTTTACTAGAAAATGCGCATTTCCGTGGTTATTATGTTTCTTGAAACAGAGCCTACAGCTTCTACAGTATGGCATGCATGAAAGGTAGCTCTATGCAGAAAGGAAGTAATGGTTGTCAGCATGCAAAGTTTAAATTAAAAGACAGGCACAGACTCATTTAAAGCAGTAAGCACTAGACAAAGTCCAGCTGAGTCTTTTCATTTAGCAAAACCAGCTGTTCACTCAATGGTGGCCACCCAAAATAGTAGACCTCATAAGAGGTCAGAGCTAACACTGATGGATTAACAAGCATTTTTCTTATTAAAAAGTTACAGTACAGTTTGATAACCATCTTTATGTGGCCATTCCAGACTAAGAACTCACTGTGCATTCTCAACCCTAGTCATTCACTCATTCTTCCCATTAACCTCTGCCCTTCACACCAGAACAAGTGTTTGTGTAACCAGGTAACAAATTGGACCGATTCCCTTATTTGAATCCCTTCTTTATTGTTAGGTTTATTATTTAAAAAATAAACCTAACAATAAACCTTATTTAACTCAGCTTAATTTACCCTTCAGTGTGACAAGTGATTGTGATACGTAGGCGTGGGAAGAGAGGAAGGTGGGGAGAGGGATTGCTTAATCCTGAACTGTGTCTACAAGAGGTCTGCCTGATCATCATTTCTGTGACTGCAATATCAGATGCTTGCAATGGGAATAGAGAGGATCAGTGTAAAGAGCTGCAAACACAATGCTGAAAGGAAACAGAGCTTCTTAAATCCAGGCCCACTTGGAACTTCTCTTACAGTAAGTTTCTTGTTGTTCTGGAAAGAGTACCATATATAAGATGTTTCTAAATAAGCATTGCACAAAGAATGTGTTTATATCAGTTTCTGTCTAGTGAAAGCAGTCCTATCTGCTCTTGGATTCTGGCTAACTACTAGGGCACAGTAGCAGAACAGTTTGAGTTCTAATTAAATACACCTGCTAGCAGGCATCCTCTTTAGAACGCACCAAAAACTCAGCCTGGGTCAGTGTGGGTAGAGGCCTTCAGTGAGAGTTTTAAAGTCATCAGAACTCCCTCTTTGTGCCACCTAGAATTAAAAGCACAAGTTGGAGAGGTGTTTGATAGAGAGGGGGAAGGGTTTTAAAAATTGTGTAAAAATACACCTCCTGAACAGAGAGTTTTGGTTGGCTCCTTTTTTTTTTTTTTTTAACTAGCTGCAATCATAGTTATTGTACAAACAGTGCTGCAAAGAAATACATGTGAGAAATCAAATGGCAATATCCAGTGTGGCAGGGCCAGCACCAGCTTTTAGTAAAAATGTATTAATACACTTGTGGGTTTATTATGCAGCTACTAGTATTGCATATATATTCATCAGAAACACTGCTTCATCTGTAGCTTTTAAATATAGAATCAGAATAGTTAGGGTTGGAAAGGACCTTAAGATCAAGTTCCAACCCCCTGCCATGGGCAGGGACATCTCACACTAAACCATATCACCCAAGGCTTCGTCCAACCTGGTCTTGAACACTGCCAGGGATGGAGCATTCACAACCAAAAAATATATATATATTACATCAAGTAAACAAAGTGTATTAGAGCAATCAGAGCTCTTTCAAATTCAATTAGTTTTATTGTTGCTAAAGGATAATTTGTACTGTCACCACCTTTGCTGACAAGTTCTCTAACGCAGGAACCATACTAAACTGGATTTTACTATTCAAATAACTGTGAGCTTTACTAACAAAATCCAGACTTTGACAAACACATACACTATAGCTTTGTCCAGAAACTGATAGTTGTCATCTAAACAACAAAATTACTAAGATTTACATTCCATGTCTCTATTCTCTATATCTGCTCCTCAGCCCACTACATTTGCCTTAGGTCTTCCCTCTTATTCCCATGCAGACTGATGCTGCATTACCACAATTCTTGGTTGTGGTCCATAACCCTTGGATCCCATGGTCCTCCTTCCCATATTGCCCTGCCTGGCTCAGACATAAGAGCATATTCATTGCCCAGATAATGCTGGCTGGATGGCTGCTGCCCAACATAGCAGGCAAGAGTGAGTTTTCCATATTTTTCCTTACTGAGGCAATGATAAAAATGCTTTTATCTGTGTTGCTGCCAATCTTTTCTAAATTTGTAAAAGTGCAAGTGTGCCCAGTTATGTTTATATTCAGTGCTTTTCTAACAGTGCTTATATAAAGCAAATATTGTTTAACAGGTCTGTCTAAGAGTTTATTATACCAAATTTGGACATCAGAGTGAAGTAAGTGGCAATATTTCTGTATGAAAGGTTAGTTGGACCAACCTTAATGGATTAGTAAAAGCAATACATCACTTAATGTGTTAGTGATGTATTTTACAAAGTAAAAGGGCTTTTTCAGCATCCAGTGTCTTTTAAGAGATTAGTGAAATCAGACTGTGGTTTTCAAGGCCGTTACAGAACTGATATTTGAGAACATTTTGTCTGTTATAACATTGGAGTAAAATAAATGGAAATCTAACTAACTAAAGCATAGTAAATATAATTGCAAAGAGATATGGTTTAGAAACACACAATAATTCACAGCTTGGAGACAAAACCAGCTTTTCTGAAAGCTGTACCAGAAGAGAAATAGAAGCTCTATTGTGTGGGTAAATTTCTGATGCTGTCATTCACAGACTTACAGAATGGCTAAAGCTAGAAGGGGCTTCTGGAGGTCATCTAGACCAAACCCCCTGCTCAAGCAGGGCCACCTAGAGAGGGTTGCTCACAACCATATTCAGGTTTTTAATATCTCCAGGGATGGAGACTCTACAACATCTCTGGGCAATCTGTGCAAGTGCTCAGTCACCCTCACAGTAAAAAAGTGTTTCCTGATGTTCAGGACTTTCCTGTGTTTCAGACCTATTGCCTCTGGTCCTGCCACTGGGCACCGCTGAAAGGAGCCACTGATCACCTCCCACAGGGCCTGACCATTTAGCCAGTTTTCAGTCCATTTTACTGCTTATTTATCCAACCCATACTCCATCAGCCTCTCAATAAGCATGTTATTGGAGACAGTGTTGACAGCCTTACTTAAGTCAAGAAAGACAATATCCACTGGTTTCCCTTCATCTACCAAGCCAGTAGATGGCTTAGTAAGATAACCTTCATCATAGAAGGTTATCAGGTTGGTTATGCGTTACTTCCTCTTTGAGAACCCGTGCTGACTACTCCTGATCACCTTCCTGTCCTTCATGAGCCTGAAAATGGTTTTCAGCATGAGTTGTTCAGTCATGATGAGGTACAGCTGTGTCCCGTGAGGGCCAATGGACTGTCCGGTTTATGGACTTTATGTCCAGTTTGTTTAAGTATTCCCTAGCCTTATCCTCTTCTATCAGGGGCATGCCCTTCTTGTTCCAGCCTTTCCCCCTGCTTTCCAGGCCCTGGGAGGGCTGGTCATACTACTAAAGATTGAAGGAAGATTTTGGTACCTCAGCCTTTTTAGGGTCCTGTGCCACCAGGCCGCTGCTCCATTTAGTAGCAAACCCACATATTCTCTAGTCTTCCTTTGCTGCTTATGTACTTACAGAAGTTCTTCTTGCTACCTTTCTTGTTGCCTTGTTCTTTTATCAGAGGGAGCTTCAGCTGCAGTTGGTCTTTGGCTTCCCTAACCATTGCATTCCCTTCCATTGCATGCTCAAGCAGTGTCTCTATATTCCTCTCATGTTACCTGTCACTTCCTCCCCATCTGTATACTTAATTTTTATGTCTGAGTTTTCCCAGGAGCTACTTGTTCCATTGCAGAAACATGGTGGGATGGCTCCTATGACTGAAGTGTTGGAATGGAAGGTTACAGAGTCTTTAGAAAAGACAGGCCTGGCAGGCGGGGAGCAGGAGTTGCCCTTTATGTTAGGGATAGGCTGAAGAGTATGGAACTCTGTCTGGGGACAGGTGAGCAGTCAACAGAGAGTTTGTGAGTCAGGGTTAAAGGGAGTACAGCGATAGACATTATTGTGGGGATCTGTTACAGACCTCCTGATCAAGAGGAATCTGTGGGTGAAGCGCTCTATAGACAGATAGGAACAGCCTCACACTCGCAGGCCCTTGTCCTCATGGGGGACTTCAACCATCCTGATTTTATTGGAGGGATGGTACGGCCTGGTACAAGCAATCCAGGAGGTTCCTCCATTGTGTGGAAGACAATTTCTTCCTGCAAGTAACAGAGGAGCCGACAAGGAGAGGTGCTATGCTTGACCTCGAGCTCACCAACAATGAAGGGCTCGTTGGAAATGTGACACTCCAGGGCAGCCTTGGCTGCAATGATCATGAGCTGGGGTAGTTCAGGATCCTCAGGATAGTGAGAAGGGCACATAAATTCTCAGTTGACTCATTATCCACCTTCAGAAGAGCTCCAACTGCTCTCTCACAAAAAGGGCAACTACAGCTACTCATCGTCCTGTCCTGTCCTTCCTAAAGTGCCTGTATCTCTCTACTGCAGCACTCCAGTCAGGGGAGCCATCCCACCACATTGCTGTGATTCCAATAAGACCATACCCTGCAATCACAAACAGATCTCTACTTACATTTACCCCCCTGCTGCACACATAAGTGTACAGGCAGTTCCGAGAGGCATTCCAGAATGCCTGTTTCCCAGAAAGGGTCTGGGAATTTTCCACAAATCTGTGTCTTGTAGGCTCTTCCTTGCTTACCTACAAATGATTGAGGCAGCCCCATTTAAGCTCTATTTTGTTGGTTTTGTCTTTGTCTTCATTCATACCACCTGAGGCCCTTTGTTTGTCAGCCTTGTCCATCACTCCTTTACAGGCTGCTGGTAATATTCTTCATCTCACATCACTCACGAATTAAAGACCTTCTTACCAGGTCAGCCATCCTGCTGGCAAATATATCTTTGCCTCATGTGTGAGATGGATGCTATCTTTCTCAGGCAGATGCTGATCCTCAGACAGGGTGTTATGGTCACAAAAACCTAAATCCTGTTTCCAACACCAGCTGCAGAGCCAGCATATCTGTGCAACTGGTGCAACTTGGTTTGTTCCTTCCAGAAACATACCCTGAACATGAGAATTGCTAAAGGTTTAGCACTGTTTTATAAATACAAAAAATTCATTTAAAGTCAGCATTTTAAAACGTTTCTTTTAGTGATATTAAACATATATCTATATTTTACTATGTGGCATACAATACTTCAGATGATAATTCCTTTAATGTGCATGTCCTGCTTAAAGGTATGAACATTTAAAGGGCAGATACTCAGCTTATGCAATACCATTTCAGCCTCAAAAAGCTTTGGCAAATCTCTCACGTCTAAGTGGAAATTATCAAGGAATTCAAAAGCCAAAGAAAAGAATGGAAAAAGGGCAGACAAAGTAACTCATTTCCTTAAGGAACAGAAGGGTTAAATATACAGGATGCTCTTCTGATCCTATGTAATATAAAATCTATGCTCTTCTGATCCTAGGTAATATAAAATCTATGGGTCTAAAAAACAGTCTGACAGCCTTCACAGACTTCTCTCTTTTACCTGCCTCATCTACACCATAATCTTCTGAACAACATTAGAAATGTTTACTTCAGCATTGGGTTAATATAAGCAAGATCAGGCTCAAGCTTTATAGTTTCATGAAGTCATTAGGTTATCTGAATGCATAATTTCCACCACAAAAACATTAGTATTTGAATTTAAGTTTCTATAAGTTGACTTAAAGGTGCCCTTTCCTAATTCTGAAGATAGCCTTTTGTAAGCAACTGTTCGTTTTATTCATGAATGCTGATGTTTGTGTTGTGGAAGCAACACGTAAATCCACAGCTTTTGCTGCAGACTGAGACTCCTTACTGCTTGGAGTGTAACGTAAATGTAAACTACGATGTTAGCTGTAAATGTAAACTATGCTAGTGGTTGTTTTGTTTGTTTGTTTTTTGACAAAGTGAAAAAAGTAGCAGTCATAATAATAATAATAAACAAACCCATGGTTTTAGTAGTGGAAATTTGTAAATATGTATACCTGTCAAGAGTCAAAACTAAATTCTGAATTGCTAGTGCCCTCTTCAATTTTCTGTGAAGCAAAAGGGTTTAAATCTGTAAGCCAGACACCTTGGTAGACACACTTATCTTGTAACTATGTCAAGGAATTCCATCAAGGAACTCACAGAAGAACGTAAGAGGACAACCTTACTGTAAGTACCAGCTGAAGGTGACTTGTTGGTATGTCCCTTGGACTGAAATGGAAGACTGGAGTTGTGTCACTGCTGAGTCCACACAGATAGAAAATGTGTCTTTTTATGGCCTGCTGCCCTCTCTAGGAAGCCGATATTCAGACATATATCACACCTTAATGTCACTTGAAACAAGTATCTTACACAAAGCTCACTGAGGTCAGTGGAAAGCTTTCTATTAACCTTGTGGTGGTTTAGGTCTGGCTTTAATGCTCTAACTTTAGCACCTAATTATAAGCACATGAACATGGTGAATGACGTTCAGGGGACTACCCCTGTGCCCAAAATGTTAATAAATGAAGGCTTAATTGAAGAGCCTCAAATGTTACAGTCATCATAATAATGGAAAAAACAAAACAAAACAGAAAAATCTCTTAAATATACAACATTTAGTCTTACAGAGAAAGAAGTGAACACTTTTTCATACCTATTTTCAAGTGTATTATAAACAATGTGAAGCTTAAGGGCAAACATGAGGGCTATAGGTAAGGAAACAAGTTGTGTTACCCAGTGTTCTCTCTCGCTGGCTGTCTCTGGAGTCTAATCACCAAGAGAAACACTAGATACGTAGGCTCAGCTGACCTTTACATTACATGATTTAAAATTATAACAAAAGCTTGAAATGAAAAGGGCTGTTGCCAGTCACATTTTTACAAATCCTTATGTCCTTTCACCGATATGTTCAAACACACATTGAATATGATCTTTCAAGAACATCTTTTCACAAAGAGCTTTTATTAAGAAACAATAAAAATAGCATAATAAAAATGTAATAGCTCGTGCGGTGGGGTGTGAAAAAGTGACAAACAGCAGCACAGTACCAGTTTGAACACAAGTCAGGAAAGACAAGGAGAGATTTGTTGGTCAGGTTACTCCTCCTGACACAAACAGATATTCTCCATATTGTACAGAATTGGAAGCAAATGAATTCATGTGTAGTGGGTGGGTGCAATGAAAAGCTGTTATTTTTTGATTGTGCCAAAAACATTTTGTTTCCTTTGTCTCAGAAAGAGATCTAGATTATCCTAAGGCGAAAAGTCTTAAAATACACATTCAGAGTAATTTATAAAGATTCATGTCCCTTTTTTTAAAACAGAAGCAGAGAAGCTATTTATTATACATTTTTTGACCATCACTTTACCCCCAAAATCATATATGTCAGTCTGTTATCCCCCCAAATAAATAGATTTCTGAGTCTCCCATTGAGCCTTTTCGTGCGTATCTTACAGAATGTGTCAAGGTTTCATTTAGATCTTTTGCTTTTTGCTCTTTTCCAAATTTGGTCTATTTATTCCCCTGTATAGCTGAAATTTTGCATAATTTGTGGCAAGTTAACCATGCAGAGCCTTTCCTGTGTAGTGATTTCAAATCCATTTACATCCAGTACAAATTTCTTGCAACTAAGCCTGGCCTATGTCAGATAGAGACCAGTCATCAACCCAGGTCTTTGGAAAACACAAGACAGTGTGTGCTGCCAGTTTTGCTGCAATGAGCTGGATGTTCTGTATAGACATAATTCCTGTGCAGGCTTTGTAAATCACATACTTCTATGGAGTGCAAATTTTGAGAAACTTGCCTACCAGAAACTTGCCTAAAGATAGTTTTAATGGAAGAAACTATTTAAAGCACTGTCCTGAATAGAGATGAATTTTACCATCTTCTCTTTACAAACAGCATAAATTCCTACGACTTCCTCAGAAACCAGCTGCCAAGGGAATGAAACATGAAGTGACTGCAGAAGCACCATGGAGGATGGAAGAAGGAAGGTAGTAGTCACTAGGCCTAGTGCTAGGTCTGGGAAGCTGGCCATCCCTTAGCAGCCTGCACAGGTAAGGGAGAGGAAGATGTTTTGGTAGGTGTATAATACCTGAAGTAGATCAGGTGTGAGTGTCCTCAGGTTGCCATTGGAGGAGGCTATAAATACTGCCATCCTGAAGTTAGGCTTTGTGAATATTTTCGCTAATATTTGAAACATCAACTTCAATTAGACCATTAACACCGTTTTGCAAGAGCAGAAATACTGAACAGAAGTTATTTCTGATCACAGGTAATTAAAGTGTAAGAGACTAAAGCTGGTCATGTTTTTGTTTCTTACATGTAATCCTTGAACACTGAAACCCTGAAAAACAGAGAGAAGAAAAGAATTTTCTTTTACATCAACTTTGGTAATGACTTGGGTCTTTAGCAAGGACTCAGGGAAGCAAATACCACATATTAAAGAACACAGTAATGGAGAGGACATGGTAGAGCTTTGAGTTGTATGTATCCTTCAGGTGAGAAATGGCTGTCAACAAAATTTATAATTTTTTTACAATTATTATTTCTCCACCCTTTCTACTCAGCTGAATGAATTTAATCCATTGCAGACAGAGGTATTATTTAAGCTCACATTTCCTGCTATTAAGTATGTTTTAAAAATAAGAAAATAATTTTAAAAAGAAAATTTCCTTATTATCTTAATTCTCTAGGCAATGGTTTGTTAAATTTTTTGATAGAAAGATTTAGGAAGCAAAGCCTTAAACTGAAGCATTGTCAGGTAATGGATTCCAAAGAAAATCCAGAGAAAAATCCTGAGAAAAACTGTAGGCCATTTATTTCTTTAATAAGCTGAAATCCAAAATCTGATTTTTAGGAAAGAGTGTGAGCTGTCAGACAGCAGTGTACTTTTATTCGATAGAGCGCTTAGGCAAATGATTGACATTAAGCAAATTCTCCAGTTTCACTGATCTCAGAACATTTTTCTGAGGTCAGAATCAGAACTTGATGAACAGGTCTGGATTTAAACATATGCTGATTTACAGTCTGAATATGAGTCAGTATCAAATTTTGCTTTTAGCATCCATTAGTAATAGCTGGTACTGTACTGCAAGATATCAGAGTTAGAATATGTGAACCCTTAGCCCTGCACACCTTCAACAGTGTTGAGATGCAGTCAGCATCACCTCAAGTGACCTGAGGGGTCCTATCAAGTTAATTCCTTTTTCTGGTTGAAATATGATTTATGAGGTGGGGATCTTGGGGTGGGGGTGGGGTGTTGTTTTTTGTTTATTTGTTGTTTTTTTCTGTTGTTGTTTTTAATATCCATTGTTTTCCTAGCCTACCAAAAGCAGATATTTTTGTCAATTAGTTACTTTCTTTACTATTACCCTTTTTTAAAGGGAGATGTGAAAGTTGTGGATTACTGTACTTAATGACAATGATACAACCAGGAAATATGTAAAGAAAAAAAAAAGCAATATGGAAATACAGAAGTGCTTGATAAAAAGACATACAAATATGCAGTTGTATTTAGATTATGCAGAAGCTTGAAATGCCTATGGCGGATGCAAGTGAAATCTAAGATGACAAAATAATTGACAAATGAAGCAGATATTAATGTTTATTAAATAGTTATATTTGTAACTTAAGGCTGTAAATTTGACATGAAATGTATGGCACATAAATAGTAAGACAGATTATAGATCCCTCACTGTTCTGTTCTTCTGTCAGTAAAACTTTTCTACTAGTCTGAAAGATTAAGAGGGATCTTCAGGCTTTTGAGCTAAGAATCAGCATGTGCTGAAGTGTGGGGAGTTTGACAAAAGTGCACCTAGGAGGGACAGATATCAAACCAGAACGACTGAGAAATGATAGAGAAACATGAAACCTGGCAGCTTACCCTGTAAAGAAATGTAGTATGTAGAGGATGAGAAGCCATGCTGGAGCTCTGAAAGTGAAAAAGAGCATTAGCGTTGTAGCCAGGTGTCAGGAAGCGAAAGTCTCCAGTGGCTTTTGAGGACTCCAGTGTGAAGTCATGAAACCAAAGATAAAAATAGCGCTCTCAATAGATGTCATCTATGCCCTGCAGATGTCAGGGCAGCACCTCAGAGAGACTACTTTTATCTTTGTCCTCACAACAAATTCTTCAGAAGAGCAGTGATTTTGCTTCTAAATTTGCTTCTAAAATTCTCAAAATGCGTTTTCCTGCTGAACGTTCCTTCCACTGTTTTCATTTCCATTGTCATTTCAGGCAGCTATTTGTATGGTGTGCCAGCCTGTGTCTTTAGCAGAGGCTCAGAAAGGCTTCTTCCAGGGAAGTAAGGGAACATATAAGAGAAGCCTGATCCTAGGACAGCAGAAAATGTCTCCTGATACAAGGGAATGCTTCTGGTTTTACTTCACTTTATCAGGTGTTAGCAGCAAAAAACACTTCAGACACATTCTTGGAAGAAATGTAGGAGAAAAAAACTCAGGAGAAAGTATGAGATGGTATCAGATTTGGCTGTATGATTTGAGACTGTGCCTCAAGCAGGAGAAAGTTTGACACAGAAGGAATTGTTGCTATCCCACTGGACATCTCCAAATCTCAGGACACACCAGTTTCACATCTCTGCTCACCAGCAGTTATCTAAAGTTGCTCCTATGCCTATTCTGTATAAATACCTAACTTAGCCTCATCAAATATTTTCCAGCAAACTAACTGGGAGCTTTTGCAAATAATTCTGTTTTTTTCTTCCACTGGATTGGAAGAGGATTGTTTTTCTGCTTGGGTTTGGTTTTTTTGGTTGGTTTGTTTAGGTTTTTTTCCGAAAAAAAAAGTGGGGAAAAAGCCACCAAAATATAAAATTCACTGTGATGGTTTATTTTTTACTCCTAATGGGAAAAGCCATCTGTGATATTCTTAATAGAAAAGCCTGGTTTGTTTTCTACATTGTATCTCTTTGTGAAAATGCACCCCCCTTAGCATATGAAAATTACTGTAAAGTAACAAGGAAATAATTTCAGGAGACCATTGTCAAATTATTAGCAACATGTTCCATAGGGAGCCACAAAGAAAAGGGAAATCTCATAAAATATAAAATTGCAAATCTCTAAAAGAAAGTTCTGTCTTATAATTCATTTTCTACATTCCCTGTCTGTCCTCAACCACAGAAACCTCCTTTTTAATTATATTACCTGCCAGTAGAGAAATACATGGAATTATAATGCACAAGAACACATTGCTACTTTAATATTCTACACTATATATAGGACAGCACAAGGCACAGTTTTTGACTTTTAAATACTGGCAAACCAAATAATTTTCATTTCTTAGGCATTTATCCTTGTCAAATTTAGAGCATATTAAATTTACCATCACATCCTGAGATGGTTTTTGCTCAGAGAGACATCAGATCAGATTGCCATTTGTGCTACATTTACATTTATAGACATTTCAAAGACCTTCTTCTCTGCCAGAACGGTTTAAAGCGACCTTGCGAAAAGACAGTAAGGTCTATGTTGTATTTTAAAAAGCTGACTATTCAAAAAGGCATTGATTATACAGCAAAGTACACTGTATGACACAGAAACTCAGCTGGTGGATATTGTAGTTTCACTTACAGCAATCAAGTTATGTGGGTTTCCCTCAGGTGGGGATCTACTTGTGTATATTTCATGTAATTAAAGTATATATGCTTCAAGCAATAATACACAGAGCTCTATTTTGTGTATTTGTCAAATATTTCTGCACTTCAACCAACTGCAACCACTGTGAGTCTGGAAGCTAAGCATGCTAATTACACCCAAACTATATTCATATCCTCCTTTTAAATTCTGCAGATCTTGATTAAACCATTCATTGTCTTGGAGATAATCCAGGTTTATACCACTGCGTCTGAACACACAATATTATGAGCCTATACATAATTTATATAGATCAGCACTAATTATTATGAAAAACCTCAGATAGCTAAAGCTTAATTTTTTTTAATACCATACCTGATTTTCACTGCCACCTGTGAGAATGGAATTGCACCTTGTCCAGACAGTGAGCAGTCCCATCTCCCTTTAGATTCTGGACACACATCTCAAGGTGAATTTACATGGTTCATAGGATTGGGACAGATAATGCAAGTAACCCCAGCCACACTAATTCCTGTCAGTGACAGCAGATGAAAATGGGGTTTGGGTTTTTTAAATTAAAAAGCCTGTAATATTGCAATCAGCTGCAATCAGTTGGGACTGAAGGTCTGTTTGTGCTTTCATTGGCTGCTGTGAAACATCAGAGTTATCTCCTCTGTGGAATTACTATAGGGTTTTATTCTCTTAATTGAGAACAAAATTTCTCTCTTAATCCTGTCTTTGAACCTAAGTGATTACAGCCTGAATTGAGTCTTTGAATGAGACAACTGCATGTCCCCATTTAACATATCCTACAGGTTTCACAGAATCATTTTTCTGCATGCCTAGGCTGATTTTACAGGATTTTAACATCAACCAAAAACTGGATTAAAAAAAAAAAAAAAAAAGGAAAAAAAGAGCTCTTCAAATCAGAATGTCCTAATTTTATGCTGGGATGGGTGTCCTCTGTAGTGACAGCTTTCCTGGGGTTCATATTGCTTCTAATGGTCTTAGACAGACACTCCTGAAAAGCACTTCTTTGAAAGAAAAAAAATCAATAAATATGTCTTTGTGCTAAAGCTCATAACTGTACAAAGAGAACAGAACAAAAAAACAGCTGATGAAAACCATAGGTAGTAGCAGGTCTGACTATGTCTTATAATAAGATTCAGATGTAACTGCTGTGAACATTAAAGCAGTAAAATGGGCAAAAATGCACAGCGTCCAATTTCAAAGTGACAACAATCAAAGTTCCTTGGAAAAAGAAGAAAAACACTACCCATTCTGTTCTTGTTATGTAATTGTGCTTGTCCTTGGACACGTTTCACCTGCAATCTCACTTTCAGCAGTTGGGTGTAGAATATTTATTACTTCTTTATATTTTGTCATCATCATCACTACTTATTTTTTTAAATGCGACTGGGCTTGCCTGCTTTAAAGAGGTTTTTGAAACATCTGTGTGCATGGTGGACATGGCTATAGTCTCATAATCCTCCTCACGGGACCGGAAATGGCAAAAGTGAAATAAAAACTGCAGGTCCCTTTGGAAGTTCTTATTGAGAAACCCATAGAAGATGGGGTTCACACAGGTAGAGATCATGGCAGTGAGGTGGCAAATCAGGAACAACAGGTTGTGGCTGCAGGTAGCAACAGGCAAAATTTCATGATTCCAGTCAAAGACGATGTTGAAGATTGTGAGGGGCAGCCAGCAAACTGCAAAGGCAACCACTATTGAGATCAGCATGATGTTGATCCTTTTGGTTTCAGAGGATCTGTACTTACTGTCTCTTATCTTGTCCATCATGTTGTTCCTTTTTTTCAGCCGTATGTATATCTGCAGGAAATTCAACATAGAGAAATGTGGAATAATTTAACCTACAGCCATCAACTTTGCAAGGATAAACAGAAAAACAGAAAAAGTACATATTGCAACAGGATTGCCTCTTACCTTCAAGTAGCAAATAAATATAAAACAAAGCGGTCCAAAGTATTGGATCACTAAAAGCGTTGTGGTATAAGAGAGCCTAGCAGTGTCCAAAGGGAACAGGTCCAAGCACACATATTTGTCCTTATATTCATCAAATGTTAGGTTTCTGAAGGGTTCATCTGTTAGCACGTGGTAGATCAGGAAAGGCAAAGAGGAAGCTGTGGCTAAAATCCATATGGCAGCAATCCCCATGTACGCATGTCTGTTGTTTGGCCTCCAGCCACGAGGATTAATGATCAGCTGGTGGCGTTCAATAGCAATGAGGACTAAAGAAAAGACTGAGACTGTAATTGAGGCACATTGCACAAAAGGATTCAATTTGCACATGGCCTCCCCAAAAATCCAGTGGTCCATTAAAGTATACACAAAGGTAAAGGGAAGACACATGATGGTCACTAAAAGATCAGAAAAGGACAGGTTGACTATGAGGATATTGGTAACATTGCGCATCTCCTTCTGTTTTAAAATAATGACAATCAAGGCCAGATTCCCAGAAACTCCCAGAATTATCACAGTGCCGTAAGCCAAGGCCAAAGTAAAGACCATGGCCAAAGGCACATGGCAATCTTCATCCTCAAACTGCAAGAACTGTGAGTTCTTCTCTGAAAAATTCAGAAGACCGGTCATATTCCCCAGCGGGGTGAGAACCGAAGAATTCATGTCGTTTCCAGCTCTGTACGACCTTCACAGCCGCTGCTGCTGCCGCCGCCGGCATCCAAAGCGCTCCCGGCGTTCAAACCGCGCCCGTCAAGGAACCCTCTGCCAAGCCCGCTCCTCGGTGCTGCATCCCCCTCGCACCACCTGGGGAGAAGGGAGGAGCAGGGCCCGTCACCCCCAGGCATGTTGCCCTCCCCGACACACTCACGCCTGCCCCCCGGCGTGGAGCTGCGGCGCCCCCGGGTCCCGCAGGGAGAGGAGCCGCCTGTGGCCGGCGGGATGCGCGCCGCCGCTCGCCCCGCCGGTGCCGAGGGACGGCCCGGACCGCGGGTGGGATGGTTAGACAGCCCCGCGGGTGGGGAGGGAAACACCCGCGGGAGGACGGCGGCGTTCGTATCATCTGGTCCGAGCTGGGAGCGGGCACCACGGTGCTCGGGAAGGAAGGCAGGAGGCAGGATCAAACTGCCCGTCTGCAGGCAGGGACGAGACCCTTTCCCAAACTATTCCAGACCCATTCCCACCGGCACAAGTTACCTGAAATAAACTGAGAAGCAATTTCAGTCTTCCAGCAGTGTAGCCTTTACTTTACATTTTACACCTCCTTTGTACAAGTTTAAACTGCAAAGATCTGCTTTCTTAAGATTACTTAAGTGGAATTATAACCAGCAATCCCATAAGCAGGGGGGGAAACCCATCTGACTAATGTGGGGGTTGGAAAAATGATTCAAAAAATTGCTGCATTCCCTTTTACCTAATAATGTTCACTTGATGTTGAGCGGCCGAGTGCCCACAGCAACAGTGGCACTGAGTCAACGGCAAATCAGGAACTCTGAATACCTTAATCTCAGCTAGCAGCGCTGTGCAGCAAAGAAAGAACAAAACAAAATGAAAGATAAAACAGCAAAAATTAAATACTGCAGATTTTTTTTTTTTTTTTATCCAAGCAACACAAATAGACTTGCCTAAATGACCACCTTTTTGAAAGGCCTTGAATTTTAATATTAGAGAAACTCGGGCATATCTGTTCAGGAGGGAGAAAAATAAAAGAAAGAAAGAAATCAAGTAACCTGGCACACCTTTACTCCAACTCTTCATCAGTGGCAGCTGTGCTGAACCTGGAACTTTCCCTCTGTGCACGCTCTCCCATGAGCCAAATTTATGGCTCACTTAACCTTAGGTTAAAATAATGAAAGTAATGCTACTTAAAATTCACACAAGTGGGTTTCAAACCCAGCTCCATATGGCGCTTATCACAGAAGCTGTAAAAACATTGCCCACTAAAATGTACTTCGTTAAAAGTTACCCTGAATGGGTGAGCTTTTGGTCTTAAATTATGCTCAATATAAATCTCAGTGCCTTCTAAATCTCCAGAGCAGAATGATCTTTGTCTGTCACTTGGTCTGTTACTGGGGAGATTTACACTGGATACAAAAGGGGAATTTTCCACAATAAGAAGAATCAGCTGTTGGAATAATCTCCCCAGAGAAGTGGTGGATTGCCCAACATTGGACACTTAAGATTCGGCTGGACAAGGTGCTGGGACATCTAGTCTAAGTCATGTTTTGCTTAGAAAGGTTGGACCAGATGATCCTTCAAGTCCCTTCCAAGCTGGCATTCTATGATTCTATCATGGCAAACACCTTTCTAACCAGCCACCTACTGAAGACCAAAGCTGGGTCTGCCTCCTCAGTGGGGCAGAGTCAGCATGTGAGGGCTGGGCTTGCAGCTGCATCTCCTCATGAGGGTCAGGCAAATAATGACCTTGCCAGTGCCATGTCTTCTCACTGGCACCATGACCTCACCTCAGCTAACTGTGCTGGTTCCTTATAGTCACCACATGGCTACACAAAACTGCAACAGGCGGTGTAGCTTGACATTGAGTGACATTTTACTGTCAAAGTTAATATCAGTGATTTTGGACAAAAGGCATCTCTGCTAAGGTTTGTTTGCTCTAGTTTTCAAGCTGGATAGGCATACACCCGAGCATTATCTCTGAGACCTGCTGCCTCTGCTAACTACATTTATCTTGCCTCCCTAATCCACAAAGTCTAAACAACCTCCCACCCCCTGGGCCTCCTGAAGCATCACTTTAGCCAGAGGCAGAAGGGCAAGCACGTGGGTGATGTGGAGAGCCAGGACTCCTCAGTTCCAAACATATGACTCTATCCCAGCCTGACGATCAACATGTGGATTACATTATGACCTCCACTGTCACTCACAAAGCATGAGGTGGACAGTCCAGACCTGGGACTTGATGGGATGATGGCAGGAGCAAAGTGGGTGAGGAGCCATGTGCTGCAAGGAGAGAACTGGGCAGGTTTTCTCACCAGCTGGGACTGGACTGCACCCAGCAATGAGGTGACATATGTTTCAGGCTCTTGATTTTTCTTTTCCCTGAGCCAAGCTCTGCTCTTCCTTATTTACTAAATATCAGATTCAAAATCAGAAAATGTCACTGCTCCTTCTTCTCTTTCCTCTCCCCATAACAGAGATGCTACCTAACAGCACAACTCAGAAACACAGCACTGCTGCCAAGTGACAAGGAATCCTTCCTTCCTGCCCACCACTCCAAAATGGGCCAGATATCAGGAGGGGGATAAGTTGCATCTTCTGGACAGCTGCATGGCTCCCTGTCCCCTATCCCACTGGTTCCCAAGCCAGGAGGGAGATCCCTCCCCGTGCTGGATGCTGGAGTGGTGTCAGAAGAGCACACAGACTCCTCCAGGGGACTGCACAGTCTCCCCCAGCACACACACCTTTCTTGCTCTCCAGGAGTCAAAAGTTTAGCACCAACAGACAGAAAGGGTGAAATAACGTTCTGTTAGGTGACTGGAAATACACTGTAAAGCCATTGGAGCTCTTCGAAATGAAGCACAAAAAACTGTCCAAGGTGATGGTTAACCCAGCCACTCACAAGTCCAACCTGGAGCCTACTCCTGCCTGGGGTTTTGTCATCTGCATCTAAGAGAGCAAGGAAACACGAGCCAAACCGGACGCAGCCACCCACAGCCACAGGAAAGAAACGTCAGGGGAAACTCACCTTGCAATTGCTCTGTCCGCCTTTGGTCTGCTATGGGGCTGGCTCAGGAGGCTGGATGAAGTAGGAATGGGGAAAGATCCTCTGATAGTCCTCCAGCTGAGATCCTAAAGATTGGTGAGGAAGGCTGGAGACTCCCCCTTAAAGCCGAACTCCACCTTATCCCAGTATCACATGATGGTGCTCTGCCGAGCAGATCCTGAAAATCTCACTGCAAGCACATCACCTTTAAATTACACATCTGGGGGTGGGTTGCCTAGTAATTCCGAAATAAATGCAATTAAATACTGAAACAAAAAAGGAGGGGGAAGAGCACAGGGAAGAGCTCGGGAAGGGAGAGTTTCAAATCTGTCTGGCTGTTTCAGCATTTTGTCTGCAGGTTGTTGCCATCTCGTGGCCAAACTAAAGATGGAAATAGAATCTTTGCTGAAAAGGGGACAAGAAAGCGATTTTAAGGAGCAAGTTGCAAAGTTCAGGTTTGGATTTTTAAACCAGTACAACTAGGTTCTGCTCTGTATTTATCATGAAGAGAAATAACCAGATTGCTAAGAATTGTCAAGTTGCTGTTCTTGCTATTTAATTTTTTCAACTGGAAGTAATAAAAAGCTATTTAGAAAGTGAATTAAGTCAATAAAATATCAAAACTTGAGAAAATACAGCAGTCACTGTAGCCCTTTTGGGTATTTTTCTGATTCACCCTGGCCAACTGGTTCACCATCCTCTATGGCCCATGGAAAAAGGCATTTCTGCAGGTTCATACACAGCAGTGGGATATTCCAAAGATCTGGAAGGAAAATGGACCCCTGAAAATCTCCATGGTGAGATGCAGAGCTGGAAGGGTGGTGACTGTTGTCTTGGTCAGCTCTTCTACTTCTTTCAAAAACTGTGGTTCCCAGCAACAGGACGGGGGTTTTTATGCAGCTGGCATGACTATCTCTGCAAACTGCTACCAGCTATAGCATCATAGACTGGTTTGGGTTGGAAGGGAACTAAAAGATCATCTGGTCCAACCCCCTGCCATGGGCAGGAACACCTCACACTAGACCTTGTCACCCAAAGCTCTGTCCAACCTGTCCTTGAACACTGACAGGGATGGAGCATTCGCAACTTCTTTAGGCAACCTGTTCCGCTTACTGTTTCTTGAACAAATTCATAAGAAGCAAAATGGAAAATTTTACTTTCTAGTCACTATTTTGCATGATCCAGAAAATACTTTGCCCTCTCTTACCCACAAAAACCACAGCTGCAAAAGATCTACTTCAAAAGGTATAAAATCCAGTGAGTTTGGAAGTCAGGTAGGAGTTACCCAGATAAGTAGCACTTTGAAAATGCCATGACAGACCCTGAAGGCTGTGTTAGGAGTTCGGATATCTTGGAAAACAGAAGTGCCCAGACTCTTCCAAGATTCCAGATTAATTTTTCAAGGTAAGGAATGACGTCCAGGCATATTCCTATTCTACAGCAACGCTGTCACATCATAGATAACTTCCACGTGAGGAATCATGTTAATTATAGCTAAAAAATCAGTTGCACATAATAAAGGATTGTAACATTTTTTGCAGCATGAGCCTCATGGGAAAGTTTCAGAACCCAGCACTGATGTTGATGTTTACACTGATTTCTAGGAGTTCAGCTCAACCACATTGGAACTGCAGTCCTTGATTTGAAAAAGGCAAGTTTAGGCATACCTCAAGGTTGCTGTAAACCAGAAGCTGGGCCAGTGCTGACATTTTAACAGCAGCAGCCAGAAGGTAAGTGCAGGCTGTATATAATGTCTTTCAAGAACTTCAGTCATATGTGGGTCATTAGCATGCACCAGTCTCCACCTGAGCAGAGCGAAGGTGGATACACTCAGGCAGAGATCTAAGATGAAGATCCCCGAAAGGTTGTATTTCTGTCTGAAGCAGTGACACTCTAGGGCATGTAGAACTAAGGACTCTCATTGCTATGGATGTGGAATGATTCATCCACATTGAAAAAAAAAAAAAAAAAAAAAAGAATTATTGTCCAATATAGAGATTTTTCAGGGTAATAAATGTATTTCTAAGGCAGGGGAAAAAAAAAGACTTTTTTTATGTCAGGATAATGCCATTACTTCCGCTAATGTTCTTACCCATATGGGCAAGATGGCTATTTTAAGTTAAAATAAGCATTCTGTGATACAGCACTGTAGTACTCTGCCACCAGGTACCCAAAGCAGAGACATATTTTTAGGTCTGGTTCAGAATAAAAGGCTTGGGTTTACATGGCAAAGTTTTGATATCAGTGGGGCTTGCAGCGGTGGTTTCTGTTAGAAGACACCAGTAGATGCCTCATGTTAGAGCCATTTTCAGCTGCCTCCAAAATGGACCTTCTGTTGGCCAAAGCTAAGCCTATGCCGGTGGTGCCTCTTTGATAACATATTTAAGAAAGGGCAAAAAATTCTGCATATGAGTTGTGAGAGAGAGTAGTGAGAAAAATGTGAGAGAACCAGCTTTGCAGACACCAGTGAGTGAAGAAGGAGGGTGAGGAGGTGCTCCAGACACCAAAGCAGAGATTCCCCTGCAGCCCTGGGTGAGAACCATGGTGACAGTAATTCCCCTGCAGCCCATGAGGGACCATGTTTGAGCAGACATCCATGCTGTGATCCATGGACAGAAGGCCATGCTGGAGCAGACTTGTGACCTAGCAAAATCCAAATAGAAAAATGCCATTGTTTCTGCTATTTCCAAAGTTTCAGATAGGTATGATCTTCCTTCTCCATTTTGTCATTAGTCATGACGATCTCCGTTTCAACAGTAAATAAAGCAATTCACAATACTTCACATTTTAATGGTTAGCATATACAAAAACTTTAAACACAATATAAACACAGGTCAAGGAAGCCTCACAAGGCCTCTTCTATACTGTGCAAATATACTTATTAACAATAAGAGATCAAAGATAGATCCTACATATCACTCAATGACATGGACTCACAGTGACAGCAACGAATATTCATAGAGTTATTCACATTGCAGATGGATGCAAGGTCAGGCTTTTTCCAGTGCAGCGGAGCAATGGAAAGGGCTGCCTTAGTCACCAAGTCTCTCAAATGTATGAGCTATATATGTGTGTATGTATATAAATATATATACACACATGCTATAACCTGAGCCTTACTACAAATTTCCTGCTCTGTGTGTGTTTACCCCAGATGACTGAATCTGTTGAAGTTATATAAATCTTCTCTGAAGCATTTCACATACATGTTAACACTAAAGCACTCCAGTAAATAATCACTCTAATAAACAGACGGGCTCTTTTCAAACTTTTTCCATTGTAGCTATATAAAATATATGTTATTCAGTAAATGCCACATAGCATCAGGTTATGTTCTGTACGAAACTCAGGCGTTCAGGCATTCTGTAGGAAATGGAGGCATTAGCAGTTCTGAGCTATTCTGTGCATCTCCAGTCTCGACATCAAGCTGTCTCTCCAGCTGGAGCATCTATCTCACAAAGATGTTAGATGACTCCTCAGTAACTCTTACTCTGTTGATGACCACTATCAGGTCACAGGAGGACTGGAGTGGGACGATAGCCATCATGTTAAAGATTATCCTCTCCCAGAGAGTAAATTTTTTCAGTGCATCAAAGGCACGCTGGACTGGAAGACTGTTTGTTTGTGTGCAGATGTTTATTTGTGTGAAGGCATGACACTGCAAAAAGAGAGTACAAGTACAATAAACAGAACACAAGTATCTCAACTAAGGAAACAGAACAGACGGAGCAAAAGAATGCAGAACTGCTTTGAAACAAAAGCATTAAGAAAGGCACAAGATGTTTTTAAGAAACACATGAGAAAAATATGCCAAGAGATCAACCCATTAAAATTCTCTCTCACTGTAACTCTTAAAAATGGAAGAGATGTCATACAACAAGACTGTCACTTTCATTACAATGTATTGTCATGTGTTCAGGCAATGCAATCCCTCTGTAAATCATAAAATCCACTGAGTCATTTGTGGTTTCTACTGTATGTAAAACAAACTGAAGTCACCACTATGGAAATGACGAACCACTCTCTGAAGGTTTTAACTTTATTTTTATTGTTTTCCTTTTCTAGTAATGAATGTCAGTACCACTGAATTACCTGCCTTTCACATTACTCTATTACAGATAAGGGAACTCATGCTCCTTGGGGCAAAAGCCTGCCATCCATAGACTAAATTGGCATTTTGCTGTTGAGTACAATGAGAATAGGAGCAAATTCTCGTTTGTCTAAGAGCGTGTTTATTCTGCAGTGACTGCAACTGACACCAAACCTAACAACACTTCGTTTGACTACTAATGTCACAAACCTAAAGAAGCTGCCTGAATGATTATGTGCTTAATCTCTGCTGAGAGTTTTGCTGCTGCAGTTCCATTTTCAACAATGCAGCCAAGCTATCCTGATCATATGCAATGTTAAAGACTGCTTGATATATAACCTAAATTATGTCCATCTGGCTAAAATACTAAGTCATGTTTTCTGCTACAGGTACTCCACTCTGTCCACTCAGGGTTCAAATTCATGTACACTGATGCACAAGCTCTCACCCAGCTTCAGGTGAAGTAAAAATAGGCCCTATGCTTCAGTCAGCATGATCATTCAGAAGAAGCATTAAAAGTCAGTGTGCATAACACAAGCCAACAAATGGGATGACACATGATAGGCAGCAAAAATAATCAGTTGCAAGCTCACCCTTGGAAGTAGTTTGTTAGCTAACTGTCAGGTATCCTGCTTTTCATCGCAAAGACATCTCAAGCATTGCAACCTTTTTAGTAGTCCAAGGCTTGCCAACTTCATGCCCAGCTGCTTTATGTGAGGTAAGAATCTGTGGAAAAGATGGGCCATGCAAACCCCAGACACTAGTGGTATTTTTAATAGTATCTTTTAAATAATATTTTAATAGTATTTTGGAGTGGAATGAACAGCTGGGTTGTTATGTGTGAAAAATTTTGACCAACAGAAATGCTTTATATGTACCTTACAAAATGCCTCAAACTCTGTAGAAGCTATGTCCTAACAGTTTAGACTGTCTTGCCTGTGGATAGATGCTCTGTTGGTAGCAGACTTTACAATAACTTTAGACTTTGATGCATGGCAGGCTTTGACTCAGGATGATTGCATGGACATAAGGTGGTGTAGACCTTGTATTATTTGTGACATTTATCAGTTCTCACTGACTTCTATTGGAGCTTTGAGTCTTCCTATCTTTCACTGTTAGCCTTTAGAGGCTACATTTTCTAAGATACTGGGATAATACTCCCAAAAGTAATATATATCCTTCCTCAAAGACTCCTGTATGGTTTCAGCAACCCTATGGAGGCTGGCTTCTAGGGAACTTGTACTAGCATCTGCTGTCAGTTCTGGCATTAAATGCCTCTAATGTCAGTACCTTTCCTATCTCTAAATCACCTATTTTATTATTCAGTAGTATTACTGGCAAGACAGAGGTACACAAACACTGAAAAGGAAAAAATGATAGTGGTCTGAACAGTAATTGCCTCTGAAGTATCAGTGATGAATCGTTCAAATACAGCTGAGAGAAATCTGGTGTTATTTACAGGTCCAGGGGGAAAAAAACAAACCAGACAAACCCACACCTGCCACAGTACATTACTGGTTAGTGAACCCTCCTGAAATAAGACGACTAATAAGACAAGTATGATATTTTATTCTTAGAGAAAATTGTTTTGAGGAGGAACATTCTAAGAAGTATGTAATTTCTGGAGGCTGTTTGGGAAAATGTAGTAGGTGACTGCCCACCTTAGAAACGGTCAACAAGAGGTAGGCTGTTTGTACCTTTACAAAGGTACAGTGCCATCCCACATATATCATAGCTGTGCAATGTGAGAAACCATAATTTCCCACCTGTGGGCTCTGCCAGCAAAATTAGATTTTTTTTCCAGAAAATGGCAGTGTGCTGTAGCCAGAAGTTTTCATAGAAAGGTATAGTGTCTCTGAAACTTCACTCTACCCAGGAGGGAATTTCCACTTTGAGCAGTGGGGGCAACAAAGCTAGAAGCTCTACTGGAACAAGGTACATGCAGGTAAATTGGTGCCCTGGCAGCTTGTCTTAATCACCCCCACAGCAGGTTAGAACCAGGTCAAATACTTGCATGAAAATCTTCAGTCATCACTGTTAGGTGGGAAACTGGTCAAAAATGCAAAGAGCCTCAGGCCTAAAAAGGATTAATTCTGTTCTCCTTTGTGACTAACAGGAGAGATGTCTTAAAATGATGAGATGGATTGGCACATCACTTCCACATGGCAGCTCCCTGTGCTCCACTTGCACATGCAGTGATTCACCAGCAGTGGGTGGGGAATAATACAGAAGGGAGTGCAAGAAGATGGAACGCACTCTTTAATCTTCCTCACCATCCTGACCTCATCTGTTGAAGACTAAGGTTAATTGTTCCCTTATCACCTACCCTAAAATGAGGGTTTTTTTTTTTTGACCTAAGTTAAATAAGGAATCTAACTGAACTTTCTGACAGTTGTCTTACAGCATGGTCGATCCATCTGTTGGGTAGAGTCTTTCAGAGGCTAATTATACTGACAGCTCTTCTGCGGTGCTTTGTTAATATCAACTGTCGAAGGAGTTTGCCTTGGCAAATGGAAAAGTCATTATATTTTCGTGTCAAATTCTGCCACTTGTGTTCCCAGGGATGTGCACGTCACTCAGTTCTCCAGCAGCCCTGTAACTGAGCTATGATCAGTGACTCCTCTTGCGCTAGAAGATAGCAGCTGGTGAAAACAGCAGAATGTTTCTTTTCATGCTTTGTGCTATAACATACCCAACAATTTTTATGCTTTAAAATAGTGCTTACTTTAAAAAATGTCCCGACTTCCCATTGATAAAATTAAAACCACCATTCAGATACTTGTCTCTGTAAGAAGTGAGTTACTCAGCTCAGAAAGGAAAACTGTTTGGGGGAAATCCATCACCTCCCACCCGTTCTAAAAGAATGGTAAAATTTAAACGGTTTTTTCTAGCAGCACCAGAGCTCCGCTCCAGCCAAAGCGAGGGGAACTAGCTAGAGAGCTCTCAGGTCAGTGCCCTGTGATTGCCCGGCAGCCCGCAATGTCCCGAGGCACGCAGAGCGCTCCACCTTTGCAAAACGCCGTGTCCTGGATTCCAGGTGAGAAATCGAGCGCATCCGTAACTGGCGAGCGGGGGCTTTGTTTACAGGCCCACTCTATTTCCATGGAAACTCTTCAGTGTCTCAACGCGCAGCGCCGGAGAACGGGCTCCAGATACCGCCCGGAGCAGCCGCCCGAAATGCGCCCGCGCGGCGACTCCAGCCGCGGCCCCTCTAGAACCGGCAGCGCCGAGCGAGGAGCGGCGGCGGCGGGCGAGTAGCGGTAGCGGTACCTCGTCCCGGGGCGCGGCTCTCGGCCGCAGCCGGGCCCCGCCGCCGCAGCAGCAGTCGCGTAAGATGCGCCTTCAGGCAGGCTGGGGGATGCGCTCTTCCCCCTTCTCCTGGGAAGCCGCGCTCTCCCCAAGAGTGCCGGAGCCATGAGTGCCCCTGGACCCCGCCGCGTCCCGCACTACTCATCCGCGCTAAGCAGAGCGGGACTTTCCGCCTACCACCGCCGTGAAACCCCGAGACACCCGCAGCCGGCAGATGCGCACAGGTAATACTCCGCGGGGCGCGGACCCGCCGAGGTTCTATCGCGGGGCGGCGAAGCAAGTTTGCGCGGAGCAGAGCGCTGCCGGGGTGTGCGCAGAAATCGTCGGGATGCGCTTCAGCCGCGGGAGGGTTTGGCCCTGTCCTGTTCCGTTCCCGTTCCTCCCCGTCCCATCCCCGCCGTCGTCGCCCAGGCAGCGAGCGCTGGGAGCCCAGGGCTCCGGGTGAAGGAAGGGTGCGGTCTCTCGGACGCAGGGTGGTGCGGAGCGCTCAATGCGAAGTGATTCCCCAGCCAGGTGCAGAAGGGCGAAAACAACAGTCTTTCCCATTTTGGTTCGGGTTTTTGCCTTTGCAAGCCAGGAGCTAATGAGCTTTCCAGCATAAAATGTTGTGATGTGTTTCAAGTTTTCTGCTCTGGCCAGCAAATCCCTTATTACATTGCATAACATTTCCTTGGAGCTGGAGACTATAAATTGTTCACAGCTCTATCACACAGATTGAACTGATTAGACTATACAGGGACCCAGCAGTCAGTTAACTTCATAGGGACTACTACTGTAGGATAAAAACTCTTATCCATGAATAAACCTTCATGTTAGTATCACATCTAATAGACGGAATATTTTCTGAAAGAGCAATTGCTTTCAGAGGAGGATGATTGTCTACCTAACTTTTGTGTTCTTCAAATTGTACCTTTACATAGGTAAAGAAAGAGAAATATTTAGCTGAATCACTCTCCTAAATTATGATTTATGGATTTTGTATTTTAAATGATAGGTTTAAATGAAATAATGAGTTTAATTATAAGATTTTAAAACATATTTTAGGTTATGTGGTACCTCTAATTTGGCTAAACCTGAATAATGGTTTAAGCCATCCCTGTCACTCTCAGGCCTCAGATCAACTGGAGCTGAAAACTCCTCTGAAGCATGATTTTGGTGAAAATAAGAATCACAGTAATCAGAGTTACACTGAGATATATCACAAATGAATGTGATTTAAGGAGGTGTTACTTGAAATCTTAAAAGATCAAGGTACATCAGCTGTCATAAAATACATTTTACTGTGAAGAGTAACCACAAATACTCGTATTTATTGTTAACTGCATTCATGTGGTTCTTACAGTAAACACTCAAATCTACCTGGGATCCTGCCATAAAACTGCAGTCCCTCCTGCCTTGTACAGCCTATCTTCCTGTCTCAAGCATCCCACTGAAACTAAAAGGGTTCTAAACAAACCTGCCTAAAGCTCACAGGGTATGAGCTCATACAGATGTAGCTGAGCACAGTCTCGGGGAGTGTTCATAGACCAGGGATACAGAAAAGGGACTTCATTTGCTTGACTGGTTGATGTAAGAGATGAACATGATCCAACTTTAGGAGCTGACAGCTAGAAAATCTCCTTCAGGTTGATTAAATTTGATCTTGAAAACAAGCACAAGAGCACCTTGGCACTGTGGTGCATTCAGCTTGAAACACCCTTCAAATAGGAGAATGTTTTCAAATGAGGCTGCATTATTTCATTCTATTTCCCACAGTGGGATTTTCAGGAATCTTCATTTCCCTGGAAGCTATGACCACATGCTGCACTGAGACTGACCAAACAACAAGTGTTAGAGTGAGTGAATCCCCCAAAATAGAAGCAGCTGTTAAAACAAAGCAGGAAGATAAATGCCAATAAGTACACGCAGCCCTGTAAAATCAGTGGGATGCTAATATTAATTTGAGGACTGAAGATCAATGATCCTGGAGAAACACTCCTGTTTGCATCTTTACTGCCGCTGGCACTCAGGCTAAGAGAGCAACTGATTTCTTTTGAGAGGAGAGGAAGCTCAGAGAGCAAGAGATCCACTCAATTTTTAAAATTTGGAAGGAAAAGTCTCCTTTCATTTCACACATCCAAAATGAAAATAAAATTATCTTAGGACATTCTGCAAAGGGAGCTTCTGTCAGTACAGCAGTTCTCTGTTGAAACCAGCAGATTAGAGTCTTCCTCCCTTCCTTTCTGTCTTTCAGCTGTGACTAGAGATGGTACAGAAGTGCCTGTAGAGCACTGCACTCTTGGGGTGCACCAAGTGTCCAGCTAGGGCCTAACCAGAGCAAATTGTAGCTAATGT
This sequence comes from Neopsephotus bourkii, assembly GCF_033783945.1. Classification (NCBI taxonomy): domain Eukaryota; kingdom Metazoa; phylum Chordata; class Aves; order Psittaciformes; family Psittacidae; genus Neopsephotus; species Neopsephotus bourkii. The sequence continues at coordinate 13,378,377 of NW_026900684.1, read as the reverse complement.
TCCAGTGCTCCTTCCTCATGTAAATCAGGACATGAGGTAGGGGAGATGGCACTTTCTCAGCTCTCACCCATGGTAGAAGGTGGCCATAGCACAGGGGGGATGGAGTCAGAGCCCACGCTGGACTTCAGAGGCATTCCTGGAAGCTTCTTCAATACTGATGTGTCTCAACAGAATATATCTACTTTAACTAAACCAGCATATTCACTTTTTGTTGGTCTTTTTTGTTTGGTTGTCTGTTTGTCTGTTTGTTTGTTTGTTTTAAAAAGAGTTTTTTACGAATTCTCTTAAAGCCATGGTGAGCAGCACTACTGAAGTCATGCGGGAGGTGTAGAAACCCATAGAACCTGGCAACAATCTTTCAATTAACTTTTTAGGAACTCGGTAAACTTCCCTTTAGTAAGCATGTTCCAGTATAATAGAATTATAGAATCATAGAATAGTTAGGGCTGGAAAGGACCTTAAGATCATCAAGTTCCAACCCCCCTGCCATGGGCAGGGACACCTCGCTCTAAACCGTATCACCCAAGGCCTCATCCAACCTGGCCTTGAACACTGCCAGGGATGGAGCATTCACAACCTCCCTGGACAACCTATTCCAGTGTCTCACCACCCTAACAGGAAAGAATTTCCTCCTTATATCCATCTAATCTTCCCCTGTTTAAGTTTAATCCATTACCCCTTGTCCTATCACTACAGTCCCTAATGAATCCCCAGCATCTCTATAGGCCCCCTTCAGATACTGGAAGGCTGCTATGAGGTCTCCACGCAGCCTTCTCTTCTCCAGGCTGAACAGTCCCAACTTTCTCAGCCTATCTTCATATGGGAGGTGCTCCAGTCCCCTGATCATTCTCGTGGCCCTTCTCTGGACTTAACACATAAAATTTTGTCCCTTGGCCCTAGTCTTAGCATTACCTGTATGGAATATGAATTTTTAGAAAAGAAAGTAATTACAGTGCATCTGACTTGAGAGTTTCTTTCTTTCCTCTTTCTTTCCTCTTTCTTTCCTCTTTCTTTCCTCTTTCTTTCCTCTTTCTTTCCTCTTTCTTTCCTCTTTCTTTCCTCTTTCTTTCCTCTTTCTTTCCTCTTTCTTTCCTCTTTCTTTCCTCTTTCTTTCCTCTTTCTTTTCTCTTTCTCTTTCTTTCCTCTTTCTTTTTCTTTTCTCTTTTTTTTTTTTCACTTTTGCTCACCCAAAGCTGAAAGTGGTAGTAGAAAATAACAGCAACACCAACAGATACTTTTCAATTCTCTTCATAGAATCCATTGATTAAAACTAAGCAAAGCTGGATGAAAATATACAGATTTCTCTTCAGACCATACCATGTAATTGAAATGGTTTGGACTAACTACATAGAAAGTCTTTCCTACCAGTAGGGATGCCTGCTTTTTCTCCATGCACTGACAAACCTATGGCTTATGATCAATCTTTCTAATGACAGACAGTATCACAAAAATAATCTAACAAGGAATCTGTAGTTTTCATGCATAGGTCAAGAAAACTTTCACATATTTGTAGCTATAATTATAAATTAAGCATCAGCATGCACTGATGCTACTCAGTATGGCCTTTGGACAGATATGACTATGTGTGAGAATTAAACTATTACAGTAGATTGTGTAAATACCTGTAGATGCTCTAAAAGAAAACCTAATCTCCAGGTTTCTGAGAAACATCATCTGCAGTTTGTTTCTTCTTTACAGATTAGTCCTTCAATTTAGCATCAGTTAAAATAGAAGACTACACAAAATGATTCCTCTTAGCACAGTTACCTATGTAAGCACACATAATAAATGAAAAATTTATTCTTTCAGTCATGACCATTGTGAGAGTTTTTGAGTTTTTTTTAAATCACAAGATGGTACTAGATTTCCTTCCCCCTTTCTTGGTTGGTAACCAAGAGTTGGACAGATCTAGCTCTTGAGTTTTTATTTCACTCTCAATTAACTCCTGATTATTTTCAAACCTGCTATCAGGCAATGGGATGCTCAACTAGCGATGTTCTCTTACTCTGTGCAAGATATAAAATGGAAAAGGAAGGTGTCCAAACAAAAAGAAAGTTGTCCAGAATTACACTAATGGCTTTTTCATTATTAAATCCTCAGTTCTATGCAAGGGTTTTTCCTACACAATTCTCAGCTAAGATGAATGTGATAGTGAATAGATAATAGAATGCTCATCCTGAAAATATTTGGCAGATAATGTTTCATATTGAAACATAATGTACAATTGAAATGGCTTTCATGAATCAAAAGAGAGTGCAGATTTCAGAGGCATGCACACACTGAAATCTGCAAAAGCATCAGTCATAGCAAACTCCATTGTTCCTCCATGCTGAACAAAAGAAAAAGTGATGCACGTATGATGTAACAGGGACATAATTCCATAAGCCTGATGTAGGAGAATGTATTTTATCCAGGGCAGTGGCCTGCTGTGGTTTTCTCAGGGAAAAAGATGTGTTGAGTCACATTTAGAGAACACAAAGACATTTCAGCTGATTTTGGAAGTCACTGTGGTCTGCAGAGCATACTGATTTCAGATGATTATTAGAAACTCAGAGACATTAGCATAGTTAAAAGACCATTTACTTTTTTAGCTAATAGTTCTATAAAAAGAAGCCCACCAAAATGAAAACTTCTGATAATATAGAAATAGAATCTCACTTACAGAATCTCTAGTCTTCTCCTTTAAAGTTGGTGTAGAGGCAAGGGTAGTCCCAGATAATGTTGTTTATTCATGATATAGTTTTCCACCATTTCATTAAAGACTGAGGAAAATAAAACAGAAATAATTTGCATTAATGCCACCCTGCTGTTATGAACACAATTGTAATAATTAGATTATCTGAATTCACATATCCAGTTCTTCTGTTTTAGCTATTGAAAAACACTGTAACTCAATATTGTGAGAAGTTGGCAAGGCTTAGTTCATTTCACCTCTCCCGAACACATTATTTGCAAGACACAGAAACATTTCTTTTTTTGATAAGTATTTCTAATCTTACCTGAGGGACCTTCCCATCAATGTCAGTGAATATTCTGAGGTGGTTTTATGGTTTGAGCTTCCCTTTGGTACCCAACAACAGGAATGGACATGTTGTTATGTGAAGGAAGGAGCACATCAGCACATGTGAGGGAAACCATGTAATATTGCACTTTCAAGAAGTCAGCATGATACAGCTCACTGAGGATAGCTACATTCTTGAAGAGCCTTGCCTTTTTTAGTTGACAGGTTTAGCCTTCTGTTCAATTTACGTATGCTTTGTGTTTGTTTAGATCTTCTTGTTTTGTCTTTCCTAAGATTTCTAAACATTAAGAAATTTTGTACAGGATGTTGGCACTGAGGAAATTTTGACTTTGAAACCTTAGTACATGCAGGTTTTTATGGTAAACTGGAGTTTAAACTGAATTCTCTTATCTGTTTCTTCTAACACAAGATTAATACACGATGATTCTGTATACAGAATAACTTTGTGATAAGCTAGGTTTTAATGTGAGATGTTTCTGTGCTGAATAATTAGCAGTACTCTGAATTTTTAAATGGCTACATGGGGTCCGCTTCCAGTTAACAGTCCTCTCTGTATTATGCCCAGTAACTTTGGATGTTTTGTAGAAAGTTTTTCCTTCTGCTTAAGCAACAGTTAAAATATGTTTAACACTTAATAGAAGATGGTTTGTATATGCAACACACTAGGAATTAGATGTTGGATAACTGACAGTGATCTCCTTATAAGCTGATTCTTTCTGAAAGCTCTCACCTATTTTGTGTTAGTTTTCTACTACCAAGGTTAAGAAATACTAGTGCAAATGTTAGCATATGTCAAAATATCATATGTTTTCAGGTGCTCTCGTTATAATTTCCTGTCATGTAATTATCAGGCACATGTCCAGATGGGGATTGTAATCTCTTTACTCATATCAATGAACTGTTATTCACATGAGTAATCTCATTGACTCTACATGGATTGCTTTTGCAGCTAACTGCTCCCTCACGGAAAGGTTGATAATATGGTCTATAGCAAAGCATAGTTAAAAGCTGGTGTCGTAATGCAGAACCTTAAATTGCTATTGTCCTATGTCAGAAGCAGCCAGGTAGGAGGCTTAGGTGTGCTAAATACTCCATGGTACTCCACTAATTTGTGTTGACCTGAATTTGTGTAGGATCTGCCTCACAGTAGAATAACATCACTAATTAATTTATTTGCATTAAGGTGATACAAGGTAAATTTACCATCCTTTACATTCTGATAGCAGTATCATCATTCCTTCAGATGCTAATTAATGCCTTTCTCATTCTAAACAGGGCTGTAAAATGGATTTAGGATTGAAAGACCGTAACAACAGGATACCTACCAAGAACACCTCGGCTACTACAAAGAATTTTTCTGCCTGGGAAGACTATAAGAGTAGTGTTGATGACATACAGTACTTTCTTATCGGGCTGTACACACTTATAAGTCTGGCTGGCTTTATGGGAAATCTGCTTATATTAACAGCTCTACTAAAGCGTAAACAGAAGACAATAATAAATATACTCATTGGTAACTTAGCCTTTTCTGACATCTTGGTTGTGCTGTTTTGTTCACCTTTCACACTGACATCCGTCCTGCTTGACCAATGGATGTTTGGCACTGTCATGTGCCATGTAATGCCCTTCCTCCAGTGCGCCTCAGTTCTAGTTTCGACTTTGATGTTAATATCCATTGCTGCAGTCAGGTACCGTATGATAAAATATCCCCTTTCCAGCAATTTAACAGCAAAACAAGGCTATTTCTTAATACTGACCATTTGGGCCTTCGGCTTTGCAATTTGTTCCCCTCTGCCAGTATTCCACAAAATTGTGGACCTCAGCAAAACTCTGAATTTAGAAGCACTGGAGAACAGGCTTTTGTGTATTGAGTCATGGCCTTCTGACTCGTACAGAATTGCCTTTACCATAGCTTTATTGTTCATGCAGTACATACTGCCACTGGCATGTTTAACTGCTAGCCACACCAGTGTCTGCAGGAGCATAGGGTCCAGGCTGTCAAACAAGGAAAACAAGTTTGAAGAAAAGGAGATGATAAACCTAACTCTTCATCCCTCTAAGAGTACCAGCACACAGGTGCAGCCCTCTGGCCATTCTAGATGGAGATGTGCCTTTGGCAGAAAGCACCACAGAAGATACAGTAGAAAGCTTTCGAGTGTGATGCCAGCTATTTCAAGGCATCATCAGGATACTCATTCCAGAGACATCCCAGAAAGCTTTGGCACAGAAAAAAGCCAGCTCTCATCCTCTAGTAAATTCATCCCTGGGATACCTATCTGTTTTGAGATGAAACCAGAAGAAAATACAGAGATCCAGAACACAATTACGGTATCCCGATCCATTGTCAGAATTAAGACAAGATCTAGGAGAGTTTTTTGCAGATTGACAGTGCTAATCCTAGTTTTTGGTTTCAGTTGGATGCCTCTTCACCTTTTCCACATTGTGACAGATTTTAACGCCACTCTCATTTCTAACAGACATTTTAAATTAGTGTATTGCATATGCCATTTGCTGGGTATGATGTCCTGCTGCTTGAATCCCATCCTCTACGGGTTTCTTAACAACAGCATAAAGGCTGATTTAATGTCCCTTATTCCGTGCTGCCAAATACCATGATTTTGTGTGCCCCAAGGTAATAGCGAACAAACAAGTCTGGCTTTCACTGACGTGTGTAGCTGTAAAAGCTGTAGTAGTTTGGTTTACTTAGTCTGACATGGTTGTAATTAGTAGCATTTTGTGCCAAAGGATAGTTCTAAGGCTGCATGTATTTCTTGCATTGGGCAGAAATATATACGTATATTATAATATTCTTCTATCTGTTACACATAGGAAATCCTGCCAACTGTACCAAAGCAGTGCACCATTTTCATTACCTGAAATATTGACAATCTGTACTTTGGAATGATACAGAATATATAATGAGTAATAAATGTGAGACAGACAACTTGGACATATTAACTGTCATAAAACTATAATAAAATGCATACCATTTCCTAAATAACTGTTGGTGAGACTATTTCAGTGCCACTTTGACTGTTGCCTAAGATAATTAAACATCCGTTTCTGGATGTGATTAGAAAAATATTTTTCCTTAGCTCTTTGACTCATATTTTGTAGCATGTTTGCAAGATGTTTTGTTGCTTGTTCCCAGATTGCCTTATCCCTTTTAAAGGATTTGTGGGTATCTGTGCTTGTCTACATTATTTCCATCTCACTGTGTTTACCTGGAACAACCTATCTCTGATTTCCTTGGCCAAGTTTTACTCTGGTTTGTCATTTTATGTAATTTCCAGCCGGGTCTGAACTTATCTATAGTTATGCGTTTGTTCTTACAGCAATGACTCCCCTGAATATAAGTCACGTTCCTGATCAGAGTAAGCCTTCATTATGTAAGTGATAACGGAAAGAAAAAGAAAATTGAAAGACAGCAGGGTTTTTTCTTTTCTATTGCTAAAAATCAAAAGCTCACTGCACTTCATTATAGCTGACCCACTTGCTTTGGAGTGCTGCAACAGCTTTCAAATAAACACATGCGTGTGCATGTGTGTGCAAAAACACAGGCACACACACACACATGCTTCCTGCATCTGCCTCCCTTCTCTCCTTTTTTACTAGATGAGTACTTTTCCTTCCAAATTTAAATCACATTCCCTAAGGAAGTCATATTACTTTTCACAGCACAAACACAAAGGGTGTATGTACGTACTATTCTCACCCTCATTCCTCTCCTTCCCTCCCTTTCCCCTCCCTACCCCTGTTATTTTAACTTACTAACTCATCTCCACCCTCAGGATTCAGTAAATGTACAAAGCCTCTGCCCTGAGTTTTAGGCTGTAAAATCTCTCCCTGGGTCTAGCTGATGATTGTTTACTTTTCTCCACTAATATTTCTAACCCAATAGTCTTTTTTACATAGCCTTTCCAAGATAAGAAATGCAGTTATTACTTTTATAAATGAGTGGATGGGAAGGCTCATTGTGCATTTTCTGCCTTGAGATACTTCCTTTCCAGTTAGTCACTAAAAGTGAAAGCAGTTCTTTTATTTTGAGGAATCATCAAATTATTTTTATTACAATGTTACGATTCTGAGACCTTTTCTGCCCAAGCCATCATCTGCTAAGGAGTTATTACATACCAGTGGGTAATATCTTTGCTTCTATCATTAAGGTATTTCCCTGAAGTCTAGTTCTCAGTAACCCATTGTTCTTTGTTTTTGCTAGTGATATACTTTAATAGTTTCTTCCTGGGCACTGACTAGTGCATTTTGCAGATTATTATCACTTAAAAACCTACGGTATGTCATTTTATAGAGTACAAATGGTACAGAATACAGAATATTGGAACAATAGATTTTAAAATAGCTTTTAAAAAGTTTTAAGTAGCTTAATTCAAAAATATTTATGGCTAATTGTTGTAGATAAACTTAGGAAAAAATTTAACTAAATCCACAGCCAGAACACAGTGATGTAGTTCTACAGATGTTACAGCATTTTCCTCGGTGAAGCCAATAATAACGTTCCTACTCTTTACACTGATCAAAGCACAACAAATTATAATTTGGCAATAGAGAATTAAATCAAGACATCCATGGAACTTCTTCAGTCCTATGCCATCTAAATCTGTCATCTTCTCCTTTTTAAGATGATCACAGTAGGAGAATATGTATTTTCTTCTTATTTATATACCAGTCATCGACATTATATTTTGATATCTCCAAAATGTCACTGTCTTTCTTCCGAAATGTTAAAAAAAACCAACTTTTCCATCTTCCACCTTCCTTCAACAGCCAGTACAACTTGGTCCTAGTACCAGTAAGGAATAAGTAAGAAGCAGAGAGTAGTAGCAGCACGTGAAATCAGGCAGCAGGCAATTCCCAAAAAAGTAGCTTCTATGAGTGGTAGAGGAAGCAACTGGTCCATCCATTAAACATTTTCCCAGTCTAGAAGATTAAAAAAAGCAATACTCCAAACACAAGGATCCTTCAACCCCACGCTTGCTGAGTTTGAGCTGCAGGAGATATTCCTATGGGCTTCATGTACAACAGTGAGTGGCAGTGCAATGTTGTCTCCATTACGTATGCCAGTATGTCTTGGGAAGATGAATCTCACCACAATATCCAATGATACTTTATCATTCTTATATGTACACAAGTATATGTAGAGAAACAGATAGATACATGCATTTCCTAGAAAGCGAAGCACATTCAAAACACACATTTAAGCAAGTCCTTAGGCCAGCTAAACTACTCTGGGTCAATTCCTTCTGTAATTAAAAATCTAAATAAATGTGCAGGTAGGAGGTTTGTTTTGATAGCATCTGCTAAATGCAATCATGAAATGCCAGCTGTGGAGCCATCTATCTATCTGTTGCAGTTTGAAGAATGAAGGATTGTAATGGTACAGTGATTCCTCTCTATAAATAATAATAATATAATGAAATAATAAAATAATAAGATATCTGGTATTGGTCCCTTCTCTTTCAGCAGAGAAGAAACACGTGCTCATTAAATGCTGGTGTGGCCAGGTCACTCCTCAGCCAGCCAGGCCACTGTGGTGAGGATGCCAGGAACACAGTATGGGCTGATACTAGAATATATTTATTTAGGTTGTGGGGAAGAGGTTGGAGCCTCTGTGTTCTCCATAGTGGCAGTCATGGCTGAGACAGGTGTGTATGGCTCCCATAGACCTAGGAAGATGTAATCACAGCAGGCAATACAGAGTCTCTGCCTGGGCTCGGGCAGCCAGAGGCATCACATCCCATCACAGGCAGATGCCTGATGGCTGGCAAGGGAGAGCCAGCCCTGGGCAGGGCTGTAGGCAACAGAGAGCTGGCAGGGACACAGCAGGAGAGGAAAAACACAATTGCTGCTCTATTTACTGGTGGTTGCAGCCTTTCTAGGCATACAGCCCTGTTCCTGGAGTCTGGAAGTTCTTGTGAGAAAATATTTTCTTCTCAGCAGTGTGAACACCTGAAGAAAGTGAAAATAAATAAATTCACATTTGAAGTATGTGAAGAGTACAGTCAGGAAGAAGTGTTTGATCCTAATAATGCTGAGATGGGCTCTGGCTCTCCTGTTGAGAAGTATAGACGAGGTGGCATGGAAAACTTCATTACTTAAAGACTATTAACAGATTAAAAAACCTTTCTGAAATCTATAGGGGTCTGTCAGCTTTCATTGCGCTTTTGAGAAAAAATCAATAGCTTCCTCACAGTAGTCCCAGTATCTGTCTGCAGCATACAAGATAAACAGTATTAAACATCATAGTCTCCAGAAAGACATCCTTCATAAATACCACTGCGTCCAGGAATTTAGCCTTTGATTTTGATGAAAGCCAAATTATGCCTATACTATTTACAGTAAAAAGTCCTAGCCAGAAAATATATTAGCACAGTCTGGAACTGTCTTAGGGAAATGACAGGACTCTGATCCTAGACAAGTCTCTTTTTTCCCCCACATGACTGGAATGATGGTATAAAATCATGATCCCCGTGAAGTATCTTTATAAAGACAGGTAAATTTCTGAACCATTTTTGACCATGATATATGGTTTATAAACTCTGAGGTCAGGTTTCTTCTTCTTCCATTTCATGTCATTTTATATACTGTTGAATCCAAACCCCTCTTTTTTTCAAGGGCCTTTTGCATACAGTATGTCATGAAGACGTCTATGTTACTTGGTTTTGATCCAACAGTATATATTCTTATTGTAGGTATATTTAATTGGTTGAATGTTGCCTTTCCACTGAAGGTAAGTAGAGCTGTTTTTATAATACATATTCAGTTGAAGTGACTTTTGACAGGAAAAGAAATAAAAGACAGAAAGAGAAATAAAAGCATACCCACACTAACAACAGCTAACCACATTGTGCCAGTGACTAAGGAATGCATCAGAGACAGACCCTTTTCAAGCATCTGCCAGTGACAAGAGTTTGTGACAGTACCATTGAATGTTGCTAATCCAACATGTGACCAGGAAGACTATTGCAGATTTTTCAGTCTGAGGAAGTAACAGCTAATAAATGAGTATGGATACATATGCTCTTACCGTCTCAAAATGTTCCTTTAAAGCAAAAGCATTTCCTTTCTGACCATTTTGATAAGGATAGCTTTGTCTGTGATCACTCATAATGCATCATTCCGTGCCATTAAGACAATCTGTGTCATCATACTATGCTATGATGGTATCCAAACACCAGTGAGTCTTACCACAGTACCTATTTTTAAATCCCTGCAAGCTCAGAGATACTTGCGACATCTGCTCTACTCCAAAGGTTACCAAGATCCCTTTGCCTACTTATTACATTTTGTTTCGATATATATAGTAAAAAAATTAAAAACCTAATACAGCATGTCCTTGGCAAAAATAGTCTTATTGATTTCTGACAGAGACTTTGTCAAAATCCTGATTTCCTCAGAAATAATGTAACTGGAAAAAGGAAGTTGTGGTCACAGTGTTTTTCAAAAGGGCAACAGCTAGCATTGCTGTTACACAGTGTAACTATACAAGTCAGACCTTTATTAATCTCGTTTGCTTTTGAAGACAAGATATTTCAAAATATTTGAAAGCTATGAAATTACTTCATTATGCACTAATATCACAAAATACTTTAAAAGAAAACATTGCCACAATCCAAACTCAGGGTTTTTTTAACAAATATGAATGCTTCATTTTGCCCTTGTAGTCACATTAAGATGTCTCTTTAAAAATAAGGCTTAAAAATAGTCCTCTGGGAAATTATCAGAATAGTGATTTGGCATTCAAGGCTAAACTAGGTTGGCCCTGCTCTTACATCCAGTTTAACAAATGTTTGCTTTGTCTTAGCAGAAGGCTCATGTCTGTATTACCTGGATGCCACATTAATTGGACATTTTTGAGCATTTGAAACATTTATTAATGTTCCTGTGAACAAAACAATGTACAAAAGGATTTCAAAGGCATTTCAGGTGCAAAATTTCTCCAGAGGACTAACTTGGTGTTAAGCAAACAGTTGTTCATGTCTTCAGACAGTAGGAAACACAAGGATACAAAAATCCATTTAATGACAGACCACAAGACTATTAATTATAATTTTAACTGTAAATCTGCATATTTTTAATGAAGAGAAAAATATCTAAGCAAGGAGATAAATAAGACCATCCCTACTACGATTAATCTTACTACCTCTTTGTACCTAACATCCAGATTTACTTATGTTTAACAAGATGATAATCTTACTCTTTTTTTAACTCCTAGTAATTCCCTTGGCTTTATGAGCCTCACCACCAAATTAGAGTTCATTTAGTATTCATAAGGATTTTGGCTTCTTGGCCTAAGGATTAATATGCTGTGCAAGAGGTCAGAATAGAATCTAAATCTTTACTTTTACTGGTTTTGTGGTTTTGAGGTTTTAGCACAACTGGAAATGTGCAAGCTGTTTACTGCAGCAAAATTAAACTCATTTTTATGTAACTACTGGGACCCAGTCAGGCAAAACAATTACGTACTTTTTAAGACTCCATGAGTTCCAACACACATCTCATAAAGGTAATTGTTTGAAGCCTTGATGATGCATTCTCTCAATTAATATCCTAGAGCATGAGAGCACATTTCAGAGAGCATAGACTCATCAGATCCTTACTGCAAATCATGATGGCTAAAATTCAGAACCTTGTCCCTACTGTAGAACCAAATTGCAATAGGCTCTACTCGAGACTACTCTTTCAGGTCACTTGGGGAGTGAAGCTCATGCAAGGTGCAGTTAATCTCTTACTGGCTTTGTGTGAGTCCGTTCTTCAGAAAAGCAGCTCCAAGGCCATTTATGTCAGGAAAATTACAGTTAGTTCCCAGGAGCCCTCAGGGGCACCTAATACCAATCTCCCCCTTGCACATCATCACACCTGCAGTCAGCAGGGGCTCTCAAGTGCTGTTCCTTTCACAGAAGAGGGGAGCTGGCTGAAAAAAAGCAGTGAATGAGACTGCAAACTCTATGGTACTTCTTTTCCCTCTTGATCTGAAAGAGTCTAAAATTGGAGACCTTCCAGAAAGTTGTGGAAGACACCTGTGTGAGACTTTTTGAAGGGAGAATAAGGAATCATTTCCCAGAGGTGAAGTGGAATGAAGAAATCTGTTAGTGCAGATGGGCTGATTAATTCAATATATCCAGGATTCTAGTGCCTTACTAATAGTATGACAAAACCTCCTCACCCCATAGTTTGGTTCAAAGTTTTATTTATTTTCTTTAGGACAAATTTATTTTAACTCACTGGATGTACACTCTGTTATATGATCTGACTCAAGCTACTTCATATTGTAAGACAGCTCCAGCACTAACCTACCCTTTGTTGTTAAGGTAGTCCCTCCATTTTTATTGTTCCATTACATGCTACAATAGGTCTCATCCTGATGAAAGATTTTCCTGAGCTACAACCATGAGAATGATTAAATAGAGTAACAATTAAAAAAAGGAACACATCTGTCCAAATGAGCAGCTGACTAGATCAAAATATCCCTGCAAAGCCGTGGGAACACTGCAGCATATTTCACAGAATCATAGAATAGTTAGTGTTGGAAAGGACCTTAAGATCACCGAGTTCCAACCCCCCCTGCCAGGGACACCTCGCTCTAAACCATATTACCCAAGGCCTCATCCAACCTGGCCTTGAACACTGCCAGGGATGGAGCATTCACAACCTCCCTGGGCAACCTATTCCAGTGCCTCACCACCCTAACAGGAAAGAATTTCCTCCTTATATCCAATCTAAACTTCCCCTGTTTAAGTTTTAACCCATTACCCCTTGTCCTACCACTCCAGTCCCTAACAAACAATTTCACTGACACTTGTTCAAGCATGTGAAACGTAAAGGTTTCTTTTCCATGATTTGGCAGTTGTTTTTGGCAGTTGCTTTTGCTGACATAGAACTTCAGACTTTCCCGTTAATTATGAGTATCTATAAAAGACAAGCCTATACTAAGAATTTTATGACCACCCCTCCAAGAAAGCAACCCCAAACCAAGCTAGAAAAAGCTTTCATTCAAAGAACACACCATAAATTAACAATGGTTTATTTCCTTTGCTTATTGTACTGACTGCATGCACTGTAATAAACTGATTTTTACTTTCCATGCATGAATTTCATGTGATAATGCTTACAGTACACTGTAAGCAGAACTAAACCTGTAATTTAACAATGATAAACAAGAGCTAAAAATCAGAATTCATTTACACATAATTAGTAATACAAATAACCCTGCTTTCTTTTGTTTGAAGCAGAAATGAAGACAGCATCTGCTACGGTACTTACTCAACAGCATTCATATAAAGATCTTACTGCATTTTTTTTTAAGAAATCAAAGATATAGTAAGAGGTGGTACAACCAGGCTGATTCTCTGTTTGTATCATGATATAAATTTATCCTTCATGATACATAAGGTTATTTGAAAGACAACAGAAAGTCATAAAAAATATAAAAAAAACCAAACAAAAATCCTATTTCCTATTAAGCATTAATTTCTATTCCCTTACTAATGAATAAATAATATTAAGCACCCCAAAATTAAAGGATTTCATAAGTCTCTGGAATTTTCCTGGCAAAGCCAAGCACAGTTGTATTAATCTGCACGGTGGTGGTGGTGCTGTTTACAAAGTTGATTTCTACAATATCATTTAAAGGATTTGCAACAACATCTAACAGCAGCCTTACAGTGGAAAAAAAAAAATCAAGCCAAGTTGCAACAGCATCCTCATTTTTCACTTTTTTAAAAGCATTTAAGTAAAATCAGATTTATTTTTTACATGTATGGTACCTACGGCACACTGGTGAGCAAAATTTGGTTTGAGTGGCTCATGCATCAATTTTTCTGTAGCTTCTCCGCTGGGTCTCCAAGCTCCCAAATTCGGCAATATCAGAAGACTGCGGGAGCCCTCTCCTGGTGAACGCAATTCATCTCCCAGCTGCTGTTTCGTGACAAGATTGCGATAGACGCTCCAGCTATAAAAAAGTATAGATAGTGTTTAGAGCTTTAATGTTCTTTCCCTTATGAACGTACTCTTAAGTATTTTTAAGAAATTATTAATACTTTCCTTAAGTTAAAAAAAAACACCAACAACAAAAATACCAAAGCAAAACAGAGGCTGTATTTTCCAAATACCTTACAAAGTGATGCAGAAAGCCAAGGAAAATACTTCTCAAAACCCTGGTATCTGCCAATAAATACAAGCTTCAAAATATTCTCAGACCAGCGCAAATTTTGCATGGTTGAAATTTACATCCTTCTGGCACTGGAACATTGCAATGTTTTAAATAAAGCTGCTTTAAAGATTTGTCCTTTTAGTGGCGGGTATTGAGAAAGGTTGTATGCACAAAGACATTCACAAGGCAGGGAATGAATAAGCAGGTTCAGTCTGAAGATCTCGTCATATCTAAACGATGCCCTAGGATCCTCTATGAAGGGCAGTGAAGAGGAAGGCTCTTGGCAGGAGCACATTTTTTTCCTCTGTAACCAAGAAGAGGCAGAATGTGCTGGGTGCACAGGTTTTTCTTCAATGCTAACAAAGCTTAATCCTTTTCTACACATTCCCCTTCACTGACAGTGCATGCATGACACAGACTGCCCTCATTATTCACAAAGGGGGCAGGAAGAGAGTATATTAAACACAATTTATTTTCCCGTCGTCTACCCTTCCCCAACTGTTGCTATTATAAAATTTTGCACTTTTCTTAATACCTATACTTGTAATATAAATTTGGCATATTCTCCTGCTCTGCTCTCCCCTTTCTCAGTAGTAAGCATTTAATTTAGGTTCAAACACTGAACTGAACATTCACTTGCCTTAGTTGTTCTGCCTACCTTCATATATAAGACAGTTTGATTTACTGTATTAACTTTAAGGATTCTGTGTCTCTCTATGCCATCAGTTTAAGGGTCTGGGAACATTAATTTTAAGTTCAAATCGTACTGAGTTGATAAACTACCAAATGTGCCTGTTCAGCTTAGTAGCTACATAGCATCTCAGTTCAGAAGCAGAGGAAGTTTCAAAGAAGTCAACTAGGTATAAATACATATATGCCTAAAGCTAACTTCCTAGTTTGAGAGCTTCAGGATATAGAAAGCAAGCCAATACCCTTCAATTCCAGTGGAAAATAAGTATTAAGGTAGTAATCCCACATCCTGGGGGGCAGGAGCCTCACTACAGCACAGTTTCCCAAGTGTTTCTCTGGGAAGTGATCCTAGCCCAGGTAGCCTAAAATGCACTCACTGTTCATTTGCATCAAATGAATCTCAACTTTATCCAGGTTAAGAGCACCACCACTTTGAAGATGTGTCTTTTTTTAGAGAGGTTTATGGGTTTGTTTTTCTCTGCAGTAGCTCAAATTGTGTTGGCTTATCTGAAGAGTCTGCATGGAGATAGCAGAGGCTGGCTGTGTAGCAACTGCCAGGAGAAGAAATGTTCAGAAAACAAGGACTTTAATAAACATCTTTGCTCTTAATGTTGACATATGATTAATGAAGAAGGTGTGTGTTGTCACTTTAGAGAATCAGCAAAGCTACATACAACTAAAACTATTACTCGGTGGATAACTTTTACAATACACAATTTGCAATCAGTTAGAAAAACAAGTGTTTCACAAATAAGGTTTTTCTGACTGAAATGGAAAGGCCTAATTTGCAGCCAGAATACAATTGCTTTCCTCTGAAAGAAGGAAAACATGAGCAGAGAAGTAACACTTTGAAAAACTTTTAGTGAGTTAAGACAAGAGCTCCCAGTTCAGCTTGCACCAGCGTGGCTATCTCTTGAAATGTTCAAAAAAGCTGAAACACAGCGAGGCCTACTTGTTAAAAAGGAAATGTTTTTATATAAATATCTAGCTTCAATCCCATCTCAGATGATCTAATACAAGTTCTTACCTCCCCCTCTTTTTTTTTTTTGTAACGGCAAAGCACATCAACAGTGCTATTTCCAGCTTCAGGTATACCAGCGAGAATCCAGTATACCGAAGTATAGGGGCCAACTGGGAGAAATAATATTTGAAGGCAGAGTAGCGCTAGCCAAGTTGATCCCAAGGCTATTATGTCTGAAATGCACTGTAAAGATTCAAAATGACAGCTAGGAAAATACTTCTGCATGAAACAGACTTCAAGACTTTTTGTTTGTTTGTTTGTTTCATTCCTCAGTGCCTTTTTTTTTTCCCCTTTATTTTACCCCAATCTTTTGCTTAAATAAAATAAACAAATAGATTTTTATCTTTCAAGTCAGACGAATTAAAGGTAGATTCAAATGACACCAGCAGGTAGAGGGCTCATTTGTTGTCTAGAAATTACTAATTGCAGGTGAATTATATGCAAATCAAACCACCTCAGAGCATTTGTGAGTTTGGAAACTGGGACATGTACCCTGCAAAGCTAAAACAATTCGCCTGAGGACTTGTATCACTAGCTGAGTGAGTCCAAGAACTTTCTGGCAGTTATTGGCCAGCATTGTGGTATCAAAGAAGTAACTGGCAGACCACTGATAATATTGAATAATTGGTTAATTATCACAGGAGACCTAAGTATCCTGAATTAACAGACCTAAATTAGATCAAATTTTCAGCAGTGGAGACACCAGTATAATCAGGAGCAAAACAAAATATAGAAAAGCCTCAAAAAGAGAACATGTTTCTTGCTCACCTCCACTCAAGAGGTGGGAAGAAATCTGCTGGCTCCCATCCTGAGGAGGGTTCTGCTGGCTTCTGCTTGCTTCTTGGGGCTATGCAGATAAAGCAGGGTGTGCATGTTAACTTCTACTTTTACCTTGAAGACCTGAAGAAAAGAAACATAGCTGTAGAAACTTTCCCTTCTCCCTGTTTCTCTCTGTTCTTATATACATCTAAGATGAAACACCTGGAAACACTTCCCAAGTCTGTGGGTGCCTTTTTGTGCACCTCCCCATTCAAGACTGGAGCAAGAACCAGGCACACAAGGTGATCCAGAATAATAGGAGAACAAGACACAAGATACGATTCCTCAGATACCCACTGCACCATTTATAAGTACAGCCAAGAATGCTAGCTCTAATCTAGTTTATCTAGTAAAAGGCTTATCCTTTTGGGTCTATCAGTGGAAGCACCACTTCATCAAGGCAGCAGGTTTAAAAATTAAACAAACAAACATCAACAAAAAACCCCACCACACAGACACAAAACTAACGACTGCTGAGGTGTGTCATTTTAGAAGGGATTAGACAAGATGATTATTTAATTATTCAGTTAAGGTGTGGCAAATAATCTAAGTGTCATGAAGTCCTTTAAATAAATGGTATGCTTTCATTTGTAATTGCATTGTGATACAGATCATCTGTATCTAAATAGAGAAGAACAGAAGATGATCAAAGAATCAGATGATCTCCAGCTGACAAATACATTACTAGTGAAAAGATGAGTGGGTGAACTTCATAAAAAGGCAGCTTTAATGAAAAGGTAATAGAAGCCCCAATTAATCCCCCGAATGATACCTACAGAAATGGGCTCTCAGATGGAAACTGCAGATTGCAAAAAGGCATGATTAACACAATGCATAATTAATCTGTAAATTTGTAGTCAAAGATACTGGAAAGGTCAGTCTTCACAAACTGTATTAGTTGACAACAACATAACCAGCACATTAACAGAAACATCTTTCTACACCTGCTAAGTGATAAAAGATCGTAATTATGAGGCCACAGGCTTCCCTGTAAACCTTTTTTAAAAACAGATGCATAATAAAATATTATCTGACTGCCACTTTCGAGGCTCTGAGCCCCAGCAATCCCTGGCCTATCCATGTAGCCTACAACATTCCATCCCAAAAGTTGACGTTTTAAGTCAACATGCTAAATAAAAAACCAACAAAACCAAACCAACCAAGCAAAATAATCCTCAAATAATGAAAAAAACCATTTGTGGTTCTTTCTGACATAATGCTTACCAAAAACTAGCAACACATAATCAAAAGAAAACCTGTAATGATGATAATGAATTATTTCTGCATGCATTTAGAGTTCAGTTTCTCTGAACCAATTCACTTAAGATAATAATTATGCAGATACCACAGTAAACAAACAGATATGCTGCTCATGATATCTAATTAACAAGACCTGCTCGTTTAGTCAGAGGTTTAAAATGTAGCACATTAGAACCAAAATAATTCTAGTTCCAGAGTAAAACAAGGCACAAAGATATGTCATGAACAGTTTATTTGGCTTGTAAAAAACAGTGTAACTGGATGACAGTGCAATAACTGGCTAAAATAAATTTAGTCAAATATCCTCAAATTTATCATGAGGATAGTTCTGAATTAGATTGAGGTATTGTCCTGTTAATTAAAAAAAGAAAATGAAGTTTAATGTTCAGTAATTTTGTATTAACAAGAACTAGCTACTATGGTCCAGACTGTCAAATTGGGATAACATGAACAGCTCCCTTGGATGTTTTTTAAGAAGTATGAGATCTGTCACTAATGTTAAATATCATGAATAACTTAAAGCTACATGGTAGTGGAGAGGAAAAAAAAAGAGCTTATCAAAGATCCACCTAAAAGCATGTTTGTGAAACTTCACACAACAGCAATCAAGCGTGTATGAGTAAAGACAGCTCAATTTTCACACAAAAATTGCTTCATTACAGAAGAACAATAGCACAAACAGAAAAAAACACCCCAGTTTTCCCAAAGACTGAGCCTCATCCAGTAGAGGCATTTTTCTTCATATCAAGACATTCACTTCCTAATCAACAGATATTTCAGGTCAGTTTTTCCAATTATAGTACTCCCATGAGAAGGATCAAGTAATATCGAAGACAGCTTCAGCCTGTCTTCCCATTTTCCTCACTGAAATATATCCACCTGGTTAGCAATACATCACCAACAGAGCATCAAGGACCAAACAGGGGCAAGTCATAGTGGGCAGGAAAATGCCGTTTACTTAAAGAGGTTATTGTGACAGTTATTCCTCTGTAATGCAAGGAAGCCCTAAAGCTCTCCTGCCTCCCTGCACTCATCAGCATTCTGCAGTGTTAACACTGACCCAGCTGCCCAGACTTTTCTTTCCTTTCTTCACCAGAACATTCAGGTTGCATACAGCAATGCTACTGCCCTCTCGGGTTCCTAGTTATGCTAGAGCCCATTTTAAAACCCACTTTATTTTGGAGTTGCAGGCTTCCACTCTGTGAAAGCTGAAAAGAATTTTTGCTGGATTCTAAAGTTGCTTAAAATCAGTTAGATATTAATTCATAAAAATTGCAGCCCTAAAGGTAATATGCTGGTCATAGCATTCATTAAAGCTTTCCTTTTCAAGAGACTGCTTTTGCCATGTTCTTAGGTAGCACTTTAATTTTTCTGTTGCAATAGTGGATGGCATTAGCTGTTGATAAATGGGTTATTATTTGAAGGGCCAGATGAACAGAAAGAACAATTTTATAATGAAAGCAGCAAAATGCCCACCAAGTATAAAACTCCTTTTCAAGACATTAGACTTTATAAAGTAAACTAATTCCTCTTGATAGAAATTGTCCCATTCAGGAATACAATTTCTTTGGAAAGTCTGAAAAGGAAAACACTGTGATCTGTCAAGTATGGTAAAACCAAAACCTTCACAAATATCCCTGGTTTTGCACTACAACATTTAAAAAGAAGGCAGAAGATGCAAAACCAGTGAATTGCTAGGCAATTACAATAGCTGCATGACATTGTGTGAAACATTATGGAAAATATCCCCTAAGAAGATAATTTTATGTTTTCGATTTGGAGAAAAACAGAGTCTTTATGCTGATGTTAATACCAGCAGAACTCCTAAAAACATACTCATAAGTTGTCTCAGCAAGATTTTGTTTAACAAACAGCAAAATCTGACCAACTTTCTCCTCCAAATAGTGCAAAACTTTCCTCTGTTGAGTTAGTGAGACTGGGGTTTTTAAAGGGTATTTCTAGGTCATAAAAATAAGATTTTGTCCATCTCCTCCTGACAACGTGCCTGCAGAGAGAGATATCACCACCCTGTTCCCTAGGACAGTCCTCACATCCATCCTCTAGAGAGTATTACCCTTTGTACATGTACATACTTCTTTCTGTAATATATGCAAATATTACAATCACTGCAATGGTGGGACCACAATTATTTCTATTTAGCAAGTGCTAGGTTAGGAGTAGTTGACTGAAAATGAAATTTGAATTGAATAACTGACAACTAAAACTAGTTGTATGAAATCTGTGATTAAGTAATAGTACTCCACTATAGTCCAAAATTTCCGGGTAGCAGTAAAATAAATTCAGATTATCTCTTCTCTGCACTTTCTTTTCACTTAAAAAACATCTTGAACACAATGCTCTGACTTTTTCCAGAAGCGACCCATGGTGAACTTCCACATCAACTGACTGATGACATGATAAATGTACATACGCTGAAGTACCAAGAAATGTTCTGGGTTAATGTACACCGTGACTGGAAGACCATTGCACATCAATCAATGTGGCTCATCTGACAGCCTGAGCAGGCACAGCTGCACAAATGCCTTGGCTGCAGGATGAACCCAGGCAGCTCATTGTAGCAGAGGAACCTGCAGGCAGCTCCCACTCCATGCTGGTGGCTATGCCTTTAGGTGAAATTCCATCAAAAAGTTCTCATATAGACATTCGTTAGAAACAGAGTAGTTTTCTTATAAGGCAATTTTATACTACCTTGAATGACCAAAGGAGAGAGAGAGCTTCCCTCCATGGACAAGACCTGCTCTGTGCAGTGTCCCATGAGAAAATCCATGAACGAAAACTGGGTGTCCAGCATTAGAAGGGACATAAGATTTACTCACTATCTATATTATTCTTATTATTTTGTCTTATTAAGACAGTTATTATCTTATTAAGCCATTTGTTGTAACTGTAAAAGGAGATTAAATTCTAAATGCATGCAACAGGATGTAACACTGAAGCATAAGTAAGCAGAGGAACACTCCTTTTAAACACACTCTAATTCTATTGTGTCGGGGTTTTTTTAAACATCATTACAGACAAGAATGGCAGGGTAATTTAGCTCCTAGACTCCATGTGATGCCATGCAGTAAAACTGTATCTTCCTACTCCAGCACTGTTGTGCTATAAACTAATTGAGACTGCAGTATGGCACATGTCATCTTGATATCCTTCCAATTTCCTCTGGGAAATTAAAAAGAAAAACAAAATTCAAGCAAAATCAGAATGAGACGAACTGCCTTTTTCTTCTCATTTTTGTAGTACAAAACTTGCAGTCTAATTGATCTGTTTTGCTTGTCTGTTTATACAAATGAGATTGTTTCCAGGAGCTCATTAGGAGGAGTAGCTGCCTGAAAACCAAAGGAGGGAAGACTCAACCCAGATGACTGGCCTTACCTATCAGGTAAAAAAAAAAAAAAAAAAAAAAAAAATGTGTGAAAATCAAATCCATCTATCTATGTCTACACTTGCCCACACAATTTATGATTTAATAACAACTCCTAATAATTAGTGTGAATTGAGTACAGTGTACACTTCATGTACCTAAGTAGACACAGAACACTGGTCGTACTGTTAAACTACTACATCTGGTTGTTTTCATAAAAAACCCACCAAGAGTTGTACAGTTAATACGTTTTGTGACAAACTTCTGGGAGACATTCAGACACACAAGGCAGATTTCACAATAAATGCTTTGCTTCTCTTTCTCAGGAGCAAGGAATTTTATTCCAAATATAGTTTAAACTGCATGAATCAAAGACTTCTGTGTCTGTTCAATTCTCAGTAAAGCAAAGAAAATGTTGATACCCAACAGCATGAAGCACTTCAGGATTTCTGGAGGACAACAGGAGAGCTAAGTGACTATACAACTCAGCCACTGAATGCTGGACACTCTAAAATGCGTATGTTGTTCACAACTTCTTGCTGAATTTTAGAGCTGACAGTTTCAAGCCACACTTGTACTACAGCTTGAGCTTAAGTAATTGTGATGCATAATGGTTCAGCTATATTTATAGGAACCAGGGTTATATTCCTTCCTGATACAGGAAAAACATGTTACCAATTTGTTTATTATTCAATAAAGCTGACAGAAGCTTAGTATGTTTTGGAGATAATGCAGTTTTCAGTGCTCTTGACACACTAGGAACCCTATAGACAATGTGGTTTCAAGTGTTTACTAACAAATTTCAGTGGCAAGTTTCTAGGCATGAATGTAATTGCAAGGCTCAAATGTTATTTGCAGGGAACGAATAGTCTATGTCTTGCAAATCTCATGGCAAACTTACCATAGGGCTTTTCTGTGGATTGTTGGTACATGAGAGTAGCAGACCTTTGAGACCCTGGGCAAGCTGCAGGCATCTCTGGATATAAAAATGCCTCCCATAGTTTCCAGATGTAACGATGCCTACAGAGAATAAAGAATGGTGTCTAAGAACCCTTTCTTGTGGGATACATTTCAACTTCATGAAGACACATGGTCATATTTAAAGCTGATTACAGATTATCACCTTGTGGGGCATTAAGGTTTCCTAATAAGATGAACTTGACCCTTAAAGTTCCCTGTAGCCCTCTATTTCCATATATGAACAGCATTTTGTTAGCCATACAAAAAAATTCTCTGTGATCCAGTCACTGAGAAGCTACTGTGTGAACAGGTCTTACATGAGAGGCAGTAAATAAGGAGGGAAGCAGAATATGTTCATGGAAAACTTTAAGACTTTTTGAATGGTGGGTCAGGATTCAGTGCTACATAGTGGCTTGTAACTGCCAGTTGTATCAGGCCTCGATAGAATAATTGCTATAATGTAGCAATTGTTATTATCATTTTGAACAGGTCAAAATATGCATCATTTAATTCTACGAATTTGCATTTACAGCTGGAAACAATGACATGCAAAAATGGTTTTCTATTTCTAGATATGTAAGTGCCTATTGTGTTATTTCAGCTAATGTCACTGTGGTTTTAGTTGTTTCTTCTCCTTGGTTTTAATTATCTTTGCCTCTCCTGACAGCCAAGAACAAAGGACAAGGTAGAGGAACTAGCAACATAGAACTGTAATTATATTCCCTCACAAAATACTATTGCTAGTAGCTGCCTTTTAGTTGGTTTAGATCCCAAGCCATTCTGAATGACTACAAAATACAGACATTATTTGGCTATTTCTGTACAGTTTTATGTAGCAATATTTAATTTTAAAAATAACAGAGTTTTTCACTTTGCTTTAGCCAAAACAGTAGAATTATGTTTCCTATGCTGTCATATTACAAGATAAGTAATAAAGATCTGAATCCTCAGGAGCTTTAACTTGAAATACTGACTTCAATGACTGTTGTCCCTGAAGAAAGAGAAGTAATGTTAAATTATACTCAGCCTCACAGCAGTGCCAAGTTATAAAAGCTGAGGGTCTGGCTAGAGAGTTTTTAGGAACAGAGACTTTCTGCTTCAATGTTTTGCCTTTCTTTCATCAATGTCAAACCAAGAATGTCTGGGCTCCTGGCTTAGTCATGCAGATTACTATCAGTATAATGGAGAAGTCAATACTGATGTGAAGGCTTTTGCATGAGCTCGCACTCTGAGGGCCACTTAGCCAAGAAAAAAAAAAAAAAAGGAAAAAAAAAAAAAGAAAAGCCACATAAAACCAGGTTGGACAGAGCCTTGGGCAACATGGTTTAGTGGGAGGTGTCCCTGCTCATGGCGGGGGGCTGAAACTAGATGATCTTAAGGTCCTTTCCAACCCGAAACATTCTGTGATTCTATGATTCTATGAAATTCAGAATTCCACAGGGAAAGGAATTCTGTGAAGAATGGAACTAATCTCCCTGAAGACAGGAATGGAACTATCTTCCTGAAGATAGAAAGGAACTAATTATATAGAACACCATCAAGGATCTGAGCCATAGCCTATCAGGCATATCAGTTAGCACAGCTGTCTTGTAATACTGTGAAAATGTTATAATGTAAATATAATTTCTTTTTATCCTCTTTTAAATACCAGCAGCTACACAAGTTTAATTCCAACAAGTTTTCTTCTCCAAAGTAATTTTTAACATACAAAGAGTACAATAGTCACAGCACAGAGAACGTGATCAAATGTGTTATAAGTGTCAGGCCATAGCTAGCAGGAAAATTGCCTTTGCTTGATGGGTTGATGGTTGATTTGGTTGATGCAGAGCTACATAGAAAGAGCTCTGAATACGGAGGCAGAGCTTTCTGGGATTTCATTACCTTCATTCAGTGCCATTAACCTACACAGAGCTTGCTGAAGATCTTTGTCTTTAGACAGCTTTAGTTTCATACAACAGAATACATTACACAGCAGTCACTATATTACACAGTGATTGCTTTTACACTAATTGCATTCAGTAATAATTTAGATCACAAAAACAGTTAAGTCTGTGTTCCCAGTGTTTCTTACAATAGGTGAAGTACATTTAATTAACAGATTGATAGATCTATATATCTGTTTATCCACGGTAAAATCTGCAATATTTTCATGATGACTAATCCAGTTACTATACTCATAAATGAAGCATAACTTCCCTCCTCTAAGACCTCAATTTCTTAATTTATCGTACATAGTTCAGCAAATGGCATTGTATCCATTGGTATTCCCATCTGTATTTTCTCCTACACAGCATTATTCATGATCCGTGTTCCTGATGTTGAACATACGTACAAAAATGAGTCCAACAAGATTATGTTTGATGAACTGAGTCACATTTTAATTACTTTTTTGAGATTTATATTACTAATAAGGACTTATAAAACTAATCACCCATTTTCTTGATTGAAGATCCTCTGTCAAAACAAATACTACCATTAAGTAGAATCAGATTATTTTTTTTAAGGAATAAACATGCTGTTGAATACAGGTCATGGTACTTCTCAGTCTAAGTGATTTCAGAAACTGTTTTTTTACACTTTGCAGAGGATGAAATGATCCAGTCTCTGAAAATTACACACTACAAAAGCTGAAAACAATCCAAGTTCATCACTGACTTCCTCTTCTTCTAAAAGATTAATTCCTTTAAACAAACTAATGAAAACACTGGGAAAAAAAAAAAAAGAAAACATTAAAGAGATTACAAAAATAACCAAAAGAATTATCAGGATGGTAGAAGATATAAAGGAAAGGTTACATCTATTAAAGCTAGGTGATCAGCTAAATCAGTCAAACAAAATGTAAAAGGATGTAGTTTGTGATATAGACATATCGCAATGAGCTTGAACATGTTTATCTAGACTATCCCCAGATCGCTCATGCAGACCCAGGTTGAAACTCAAATATATGTGGCTTATCTAATGAAAAAATAACATTGTAGGAGAGGTGCTTTCTTATTATAATGTGGTATAATGCTACAGAAGATACGGGGATTACATGATTTTAAACTGGAAATATCAAAGGGTTGTATATATGCATATTTTAGCTGTGCATAATACTGTGACATGCTACGACTGCAGTAATGAAAAAATCTATTCCGAGTTTTTGTTTGTTTGTTTGGTTTTGGTTTTGTTTCTAAAAAGGGGAAAAACCCAGCATGAACAACAAAATCTGAAATTCTTTGTAGCCTCACAGTCACCTGACACTCGAATAAGCATGCTGGAGGAGCTGGAGAAAACCTCCTGAGACGTGATGGATGATACTTGTTCCCAGGAATCTCAGACAAGATTGAATTTCTGGTCACCTTACCTAAGATATTATACTATACATTCATACAATAGCCTCAGCTGCTTGCAGCTACAGGGCCTGAAGTGAAGGAAATTGAAAAGGACAAGAAGGAAAAAGACCACTCAAACCAGACAACAGATAGGACCAAGAAATTATCTACTGTCACTCAAATTTAATGGTACACAAACCACTGAGATTTCAATAATTTCATATTTTTCCATGTTGCACAGCAAAATGAATTTTTAGATTAGCTCAGTAAGCATCTTCTATATTGTCAAAGTTGCTTTTCTTTTTCTTATGTTTCCACTCCTGGTGTATGTATAGTGAAAATAATCTGATATATCTAGGACAGAGCTGGTAAATATACTGGGCAGTAGATTCTATTTGCCATTAAAGAAAAAAGTTATGATAGATCAAGTCATACAAGAATAAAATTAAGTCATTATATTGCAACTTTTGGTTGCAACTTCACAAATAGGTACATTTTAATGGAGGCACATTTAAAGAGGAATTCTTCAGATGGGTGCCCAGACAGGCTGAATGAAAGTTTAAGCAGTGGCAGAAGCAGTTAATTCTTTAAACTACAGACAAATTGCCCATATATGTCTGCCCACATACTGAACTGGCAATCATTTTAGCTGAGCATTAAGCCACTGGGCATGCCAAGGGCCCAAAAGAAATAAATCATGGGTTCCAGAGAGTTGAATTGGTGCATATTTACACACTCACTTGCACCCTGACCTGAATTTGGTTCAGAAGGGAGCCTGCAAAACAAAGTATCTAAATGATCTAATATATGAGATTTCATTTTCTTTTCTGAAGATGCCATGCAATACAGCAGCAGCATGTTATACTACTATTTTGTAACCTTATTTCAGGTCCATTACTCTAGGAAGTTTTAAACATAGATACTTCTACATTCAGTATCTTGAAACTGGAAACTTGCAAAGTATGCTACATAGCTGTCATGTTACCAAGGGCTTTCAAAACATGCAGAATCAGTCTGTGGTCCACTTGAAACATTTCTTTTTTTACCATATACGACTCTTTATTTTATTTTTTTTATTTTATTTTTATTGTGGTGGAATGGGAAAATAAAAGAGAAAGCAGATGGGATAGAAGAGGGTGATTTTACAAAACTCTGTAGGTTATTTGCATAGAGGATGATTTCTGCTGTTTAATTTTTTAGCATTTTTAGTTGCTAAATCCTATTTGGAATTTTAAAATATCTGTAAGCATATAGTGCACCAAAGAGTCTCTTGAAAATCTAAACAAATAAAGTGTCAAGAGCACTTATTTTAAAAGGTTAAAGGGATTGATAAATTGGTTGACTATGTCAGGTAATTGCATTAGTCTAGGAGGCTCTGTCAAAAGGAATAAGTGATCTTCTGCTGCCCTGATTAGTGACAGGAATCCATTAGGAAGAGCTTGAATGTAATTAGAAAAGAGAGATTAAAAAAAAGAAAAATGAAGTAGAAGCATTTAGAAAAATCAAGAAATGCAGGAACAGGTAGCATGAAACATAATCAAAGGGGCATATTACGTGTTCTTCATAGCTTCTTGTGCAGTATAGATCAGACATAGCTGTAAATGAGGAAAGGAAAAGTTAATTATATAAACAGACACTTCTCTCATACCTTTCCTTAGTTTCTCAGCAGAAAACTTAAGAAATTAGTGCAAAATGCACCAGAATCAATGACAGAAGTAAACCAAATTTGCTGAATATAAGGAATTTAAAGAAAATTTTAGACCAGTGCTGGAAAACCTGCTATAATCCACACTGAAGAAAACAAGTTTTCAAGAAAGACCCTCTTGTCTTCATTTAGAGCTCTGTTGAGCCATGGAAGTTAAATTTGCTGAAATACTGCCACAGCTGTTTAGATAAATAAGTTCATAATGTAGGCCTGAACAATGGCATTGAATTGATAGGAATGTAAGTTCAAGGCATAAACCTGGCTAAATTAGAAGCAATGGCATTGTATCTATGAGATCAGGATACATCACATATCAGGGTATGTTTTTAAACCAATCAATGCATCCACAGATTTGCTGAAGCTCAGTCAGAAGCCTAACCGTGACAGCACTGATCTCAGTGTTAGCTGATCTATTCTGCTAAGGGTTAATTTAAAGATAACCTAGAGTATGCATCACTTTTGGTGATTTATTATTATATCCAAACAATCCCTGGAACAATACCATACCAGTTTCATTCACACTCCACTGCTGTGAGCAGATTTGAACTTTGCATCTTCAGAAACTGGTATTCCTAAGAGCATACCATTCATAAGGATCTTTGCCTAAATATACATTAAGTAAAATAGGGGAAAAAAACAACAAAAACAAACAAACCAAAGCCAAAACCCAAACAAACCAAATTACAAAGGAACCAAGCCCCAACATAGTTTAATGTTAGTGGTGTATGTTCTACTATTTCTATTACAGTCATGTAGCTATATCTTCATTCATTAAGGGAGTAGCACATAAGAAAATCATAAATGCAAATCAGGTTAGTTTAAAAAAAAATCACAAAATCTCTGTAAGCATAACTGCAGCTTTCTATTTCTATTGTATTGCTTGGTCTGCTTGGTAACATGCAATATAGTTAAGAAACTCTACACGTGTTTTTCCACTAAAGCTCTACTATAGATGCATTTCAGACTAAGGCAATTTCTGTCAAAGCTATGTTTGACTTCTAACTGTTCCCTCAGTGATGTAGTTTCTCCTGCTCATTACTTTTTTCTTGCTTCTAAACGCAGCTGTTAATTGCTTTAACCTTTACTTGATTCCATTGAACTCAGGAAATATGCATTTTATTAAAACTAAGTTAACCATAATTTTAACCTCCATTCTAATTAGTGGAGTTGTAACACTGTACATGAGATTTTCAAGAATATCCAGAGATCAGTCTCTTACATGTCAATTGATCTAATTCTTACATGTCAGAATTTCTGAAAATCTGATATATGGTATCGTCATTATAATGGGGTCTCCTCAGAATTGTATGGCTACTGTCTCTTAAGCACCATACTATAGTCACTGCTTTATGATATGTAGTATCATTTTCCATAGTAATTAGAATTTAATAGCAAATCGGGTCATGGATATACAAATATTTAATCTATACTTGGTAAACTTATACAAAAATACTTAAACAAAATACTTAGTTCGGGTGACATGGTTTATTGGGAGGTGTACCTGCCCATGGCAGAGGGGATGGAACTGGATGATCTTAAGGTCCTTTCCAACCCTAACTATTCTATGATTCTAAACCTACTTCATTTTGTCTCATTGATACAGAACACCATACAAAAGACTATCACAGGCAGGTATCTCTTATTTTAATTTATGCATTTGAGATAGTATCAGTAAAATCAATGCAAAAAATGCAAATAAAGATCCAGATATCAACATGCCAAACTCGCCTTCTCCCCCCACCCCAGGATAAACACATGACTCTAGGAGAATTTATACTGCAATTATTCTACACAGCTGTCAAGACATTTTACAAAAGATCCTTTGTAGATGGAGACAGTGAAGTATTAACAAGCAACATTTTTCTTTTCCAAACTATTTAAAGAACAAGCTTGGACTAGAAATCAGTGCACATTTACATTGAATAGTTTCTGGTTTGTAACTAGGTCATCAAATTCGATGCATCATCACCCAAGGGTCTCATTATAGTCACTGTCAAAAGAGCAGCTCAATGGCCCTTTGGAGCTGCCCATTAAGTGTAAGTATCTCCCGAGTCTACATTGCTTTCTTAATGTCTCGATTAAAAGTTTAATGATTGGTAGAGTGAATATCAGCAATCCTGCATGGTGGGTACCTTTCAGCTCCAACTTGTGTCCCAGTCATGTCCTCCAGCTCAGAGGTAACGCTGGTTACACACCTCCCCTGCTTCCCACCCAGCATCTCTGTGAAATAAAAACTAGATGGAGACTAAAGCAGTTTTCCTGTGGTATTCTGCTGAGAATAGCATAGCTATCAACATTTCCAGACCTGCATGCTCCAAAGTCTATAGGCTAAAGACATTAATCTGTACCAGGCCCTGAAGCGGGTGGCGGTCGGCTTGGCTCGGCTCGGCTCGGCACGGCACGGCGCGGCACCGGCTTGCCGCGGAACACCTTCCGCACCGCCAGTCGGCCCGCCCGGACCGCTCTTCCTGGTGCACCGCGGCGGCGGAAGGACGGCAGCTCGCCATGGTGCGTAGGGCGGCATGGGTACAGGGACGGGGGTCCGGGTCCGGGGCGGTGGGGGTTCCTCACAGGCGCTGCTCCTGGCCCTTTACTCCCCGTACGCTGCTCCTGGAACGCCCTCCCGGCGTTCCAGGAGACGAGTTGGGGCTTCCCAGCGGCGGGGCCTATGGAATGCGGCAGGCGGCCCTTTGGGCTGCTATCAGTCGTAAACCGACCCTGGGTTTAAAAGCTGTTCCCTCTTAGCCATTCGGCGGCTCTGGCGGAGTTTGGGGTGGTCTTGCCTATTGTATGGGCATGTTTTCTCCCGGAGGGTTGAGCTCTTCCCGGCAGGGCGGTCGGGGGAAGCCGGACAGGCTTCGGGCTTGTATCGCCGGCCAGCACCTCCGGGCCGATGGGATTTATGTGTGAAGCTAGTGCAGGGGCTTCCCGAGAGTTCTGCGGTGTTCAGCGTGGTTTGTCTTTGGCTTTATCTTTTATTCATTGCTGTAAACACCGTTTCTAACCAGTTGTTAGCCCAGAGAGGAAGAGGTTGACCGGAGAAGCTGTGGATGCCCTATCTCTGGCACTGTTCAAGGCCAGGTTGTACGGGGCTTTGATCAACCTGGCCTAATAGAAGGCATTCCTGCCTGTGGCAGAGGGGTTGGAATTAAATTGTCTTTAAGGCCCCTTCCAACCCAAACCGTTCTAAGGTTCCAACAAATTTAGAATGTGTAAAGTCTCTGTTTATCAGTTGCAGTTTTCTGCATCGCTTTTGCTCATAGAGCTGCTTTACTTTCAGGTGTTTATTTTACATACAGTAAAAGACTTTAAAGAATTTAAATTGTATATTGTTTGATAATCTTGTAACAATCTTCTACTCATGAGTTTAAAAAAATACTGTAATATTCCCTTGCTGTGCTGCATGAAGGGCTAGAGAAGGAAAGCCTCTGGCTGCTCCTTGATGCAAGATATTCTCATGGTCAGCCAGGAGGGCCAACAAAATCCTTTTTGTTCCATTGTACAAATTGCATATGGCCTCTGTCAGAAACCCAGATGTAACAATCGGATTGAAGCTTGAATGGGGACATTTACTGTAAAGGTATAGGGAGACAATCTTCATTTCCTAGCGGCAGGGTTCTACAAAATAGGTACTTCATTGTGTAAGATTTCTTACAGCATTTTCTGTGCTCCAGTAGTTTTATTATGGTATGTGCCATGTTAAAATTTGTTACTGAGGGGGGTAAGATTTAACTGATGGAATTAATAAGCTGATAATGTAAGTTAAGGGCTTTCTGAGATACTGATACATGACCTTTTTAAGTCTTTACTATGGAGTCTGCTTGTATCTTCCCTTTAACATTAACTTTACTAATGAATACTAGAGTTTTGTGAGACCCCACCTACAGTACTGCATTCAGCTCTGGAGTCCCCAGCAGAGGAAGCATATGGAAATGCTTGAGTGAGTCCAGAGGAGGGCCATGATGATGGTCAGAGGGCTGGAGCACTTCTCCTATGAAGACAGGCTGAGAGAACTGGACTTGCTCAGCCTGGAGAGGAGAAGGCTTTGGGGAGACCTTAGAGCAGCCTTCCAGTATCTGAAGGGGGCCTATGAGAAATCTGGAGAGGGACTTTTTACAAGGGCGTGTAGTGACAGGACAAGGAGAAATGGCTTTAGACTGGCAGAGGGGAGGTTTACATTAGATATAAGGAAAAACTTTAAGGGTGGTAAGACACTGGCACAGGTTGCCCAGAGAAGTTGTGGCTGCCCCATCCCTGGAAGTGTTCAAGCTGAGGTTGGATGGGGCTTTGAGTGACCTGGTCTAGTGGGAGGTGTCCCTGCCGATGTCAGGGGGGTTGGAACTAGATTTGCTTTTAGGTACCTTCCAACCCAAATCATTCTGTGATTCTAAGATGATATGTTTGATTTCTTTCCAGCCCAAGTTACGAAAAAACCAAGGGGGGAAGCAAGAGAAAAAAGCTATCCATCCTTACAGCAGAAAAGCTGCACAGCTTGCAAGGGAAGCACACAAACAGGAAAAGAAAGAAAAGTAAGTTGACTGTACAAAATTTGTGTACAGACCAGAGGATAATATCACAGTAATACTTCTTGTCTGGGGGGGAGGGGAGTGGTGGTATAAAGGGACTGTTAGTGCTGAGGTTAGGGAATCTCAGCATGAGGGAACAGAAAGGCTTGTGTAACTACCACTGGGCCATGTGAACTGGCAGGTTTAAATTCATGAAATCAGCTTATACAAAGTATATAGTTCTGCTACTCGACTTTAAGTACTCTTCTTACAAGATAGGTTTCTTCTTACCACAGCTGTGGCATGAATGGCATGATGCTGGTGATTACACATGAAGCTTGGTCACCTAGTTGGACTTTACTCCAAGGTTTAGTAAGAATCCAGTTTAGTGTCTAGCTTCTTCAGCTGAGGTGCTGAGTTCATAGAAAAAAAAAAACACCCAGAAACCTTTCTGCAGAAGAGACTTCTGAATAAAACTGAATAAACTGAATAGTTAGCTCCTCTTTGGTGATACCTGCTGTTCCATGGCAAGTTTAGTTTTCTGTTTTTAAGTTTTACTTTCCTCTTCTACAGAGGGAAAAGACAGCTGGTGAATACTGGCCTTTACTTCCATTCTGTCTTGGCTTGTGTCCTGGTTTCAGCTGTGACAGTTATTTTTTTCTTCCTATTAGCTGGTGTAGTTTAAACCACAACAGCTTCCTAGTTGGTATGCTGTGATTTCTTATTTAGAAAGTTATTAGGTGTACAGTTAAATCGCTATCTGTCAGAGTACACTTGTATTTGGATGGACCATGTGAGCTGAGCCCAAATACTCATAAATACCTGAAAGTGTTGATCTGGGAACTCCTGGTGCAGCTGAAAAGTTCCTCAGAGGCTGCAACTTTATGGCTGGGGATGGGTGTACAAATGTTATCAGTCGGAGGCTGCAACTTTATGGTTGGGGATGGGTGTACAAATGTTATCCACAGCAAAGTTATAATGTTGCTCTAACTAGAAAGGGGCCCTTTGCTATCATAGATGTGTTGTGTAGGCTCAAGCAGAGATGCTGCAAAAATTTATGAGTAGCAGTATTTACAAGTTTTACAATATTTTATTTGTTAATCTTGTATACAAATCTGATATTTTTTTGGCTGTTTAATATAGAAACAAGTTGTCTTCAGTGCAGGTAGGGCTCAAAACTGGATGGAGTGTTTTCAGTATATCACCAGCCCTGAGTAAACAGAGTAGTTTCTACAGGCTAATGTACTTCTGCAGCATGGAAAAACTGGATCAGAGACAGTTATTGAATCTAGGAAGTTCATATGGTTCATCTCTATTATTTTAATTAAGCTGTAGATTTACTTGCCAGAAGATGCTGTAATTGTGGTTGGCTAAATTCGTGCACTAATACTTTTGGAGCATATGTACATCTCATCTGTTGATTCCTACTTAACACAAGGGTATTATGTCGGGTGTAGGAAGTCCTTGAATGGCAAGTTACTGGAAGGTGAGCATGTCTTTTGTAGAAGTATCAGTAAATGTTTGTGTTGGTTTTGTGTGGTTTGTTTCTTTTGTTTTCTTTTTCTGTTGCATATTTTGATTTGGGTTTGGGGTTGTTGGCTGGAGACAGGATTCAGGACTTGAGATAGGCTTATAGTTACTTTTTAACTTTTCTGTGTGATGAAGGAAGAGAAATAGCTACTGTGAACATTCCTGTTTATGTTAAAACAGGAAAGGAAATTGCATTTAGTTATGACATGCATATTCAAGTATCTTTGCCCAACCAATACAATAAAAAAGGGAAGACATTACCCACAAGGAATTTCAGTGTGTAGTGCAGCAGTAGGAAAAAGGGAAGAGAAATTCTGCTCTAAATTGCTGAAGTCTTTTGCAGCCTCCATTGTCCAGATACTTTTCAATGTAAGCATTCCCAATGAAATAAGACAGTAGTAATAAGCTTATTGTTCAGAAACTGTGGCTGCACTACGAAAGACCAGTCTTGATTATAATAGGAGGACACAGACTAGTTGGTTTCAAAAAATTGACTACAATCTTAGGTCATCTTGTTCACTTGAATCACACTATTTATTTTTTTTTCCTGTATCCTTCTTTTCAGTTATTCTCAAGGTCTAATGAGCAGGAGCAAATTCCAGTGTATTACTGCCAATTTATTCTCTTAATCTACATGTAAATCCATATTCCTACAGGCAATTTATTTGCTCTGTTAAATAATTACAAAGATGTTTCTATGAAACAGCAATATCTTGTTCACTGGAGCCAGAACACTGCTTTTTCTACACTTTATGAAACCAGACCATAATGGGATATTCCTGCAACTTCTTTTGCTAGTGATGTACCACCACCAGTCATGTTTTGTTTGCAGCTGCTGAAATCTGTGTCTGGCTTTGGTAGCTGAAGTTGCTATCACTGTTTTGGTGTCTTTTTTTTTTTTCCTGTCATTCCCCACCCCTGCCCCCCCGAGTCAAAATACACCTTTTCTATTGTGCATATGTTGTAAATTTTTTAGGAGTCTGTGGATTTTCATTACAAATATACCAGTCTAATACTGCCATGCTCTGAGATAGAGGGCTAAGGAGTTTATACAGTATTTCTTAGTGAAGTAACCGCATAGGAATATGCAGTAACCTTAAAATAACTCCTAGTGGAGCTCTTTGCTACTCCTTAGCTTTTCTATTGTTTAACCTTTTAATCTCACTTTAGCCACCATACTTCTACTTGTGCTGTTTGCAGCAGTGATGTTATCCTAAAAGCAGATTAGTTACCTGTTGTGCAATAAGCTAACTGGCAGAGGAACAGAAGAGAGATTGCTTTTTATTCAGGCCTGGGTGCTTGGTGGATTTCCACAAGTCAAGCATGTGTTGGCTTCTTTGTTAGATTCATACAGAAATGTTACAAGGTAGTATGCTCTCAGTTAGAATGATCAGTAATTTACATACAGTAATAATATTTGCTGTCATTTTTCCTAATCACTGCACATGCTCTATGGGGTCTTTGATGGTCATCAGTAGTCATTTAATGAGGTTTCCCCCAGAAGTTCTTTGCCAAGTGTCAATCATTGGTCAGTTTTGTGCTGTTGGAATAGCCTTCTTGATTGCAACATCAGTTTTCCTGGTTTATATCGAAGATCCAGGGCTAGATATGTCCACCAGTTTCACATAAACAGTGCACTGCTATCCTGCAATGTCAAAAGCTGGTACAAGGTCATCCTGACAGAAATGAAATAGGTTTGTTTGTAACAGTGATTTGAGATGTGCTCTTGCAGATTTTATGTGGAGCTGAAAAAAAATGACTGCAAGAAAATTGGAATTTTTAATTCTTAAAAAGGGCTTTTCATATAGAAGTATCCTAAAAGGCTTAACCAAGCCACTGATTGGAGTGTAAGCTAACAAAAAAAGGACATGTGTAGGGAGAAATATCGAAGGTATTTAGCAACCTGAAACAGGAAATGAGGAAGTATGTTGTGTCAATCGTTGGGAAGCAGCAGTCTGCCACAAGGTTGTATCCTTGTCCTCATCCTCCCTTTGGCATGAAAAAAAGATGTTACTGATTGTGTGCAAGGAGATGAGAAGAGTTTTCTTTGGCTTACCTTATTTGATTAGCCTCCCTGTTAATACTGCTGCCTTCTGGTAGTCATCAAGGTGAGGTTTTTATGAAATGTATAAGGTGGCAACACCTGATCCTATCATTCATTATTTCTCATACTGTGAGGTAAGTTGTGTGCACCTAGAAACTGAAGGCTTTTCTTAAAAGAGAAAATACTGGTTATATACTTAATTGCCTTGATAAATAACTGATCTAGTGACCCTTGCAGGTGCAAATGGTAATTTGTAGTGTTTTAAAGCATAGATACATGACATGATTTATGATTCTAATCAGGCAGCTTTTCTAGATGGCATTGTAGTTTTCTCCATGGCAACGCTTTGCAGATGTGCTCAGCTGGCTGTGTTGCCATACAGGGTTCACAGCAAAGACTGCTGCTGTGGAGTTCCGCTGTGTGGAATATGTGTCCTTTTCTTGGTTGCTGTTACCCTTCAAAACTCCATGCTCTAAGCCCCTCTGTAGGATACCTGCCACAATTTTTACTTAAGGCATCTTCTAATCCAACTTCTTTTTACATAGTCTTATCCAGGTCTGTCCTTAACCCACAGGAGCAAAAGTAATTTATGTTTTAACGCTATAATCTTTTAATTAAATGAACCAGCTTGTTTTTTGCCTTTTTTTTTTTTTTTTTTTGGCAGGTGTGATAAAACTCAAACCCCATGCTTGGCCTCTATACACTTTTTCATTAAAAATGCTTATCCCACATGCTAGAATACCTATAAAAGTGAAAAGGCTTTCCTTGAATGCGCTAGTGGAATTCTTAGCTAGTGGAATTTATTTGCTTTAAAGTGGATTTTAGACAGCCTTCAGAAGATTAAATACTTCTTGAAAAAGCTAATCTTTATTTTAGTAATGTAGGTTTATGGTCAGGTGAAACAAGTACATTTGTCTCTGGAAAGTAGGGCTTTCTCTTTTGATCCAAATTTTTGTGATGGGTAACAGATTGCTATGCTTTGAGTTACGTCAGTTCCTTTAAAATACTTATTAAATTCAATTAATTTAGAGTACAAGGAATTCAATGAAGGAGCACATTAGCTTTGAAATGTTGGATTTTGGCATTATTTGTTCTTTGTTGATGCTACCAGTTATGATTTTCTTTATCAATTTCCTTATTAAACTGTATAATAACAACAGTGATGATGATGATAATAATAATAATAATAATATCAGAGGTCCTTGGCATATATGCACAGAACAGGGATGGCTAAGCTATTTTTTCAAGTTACAAATTTCATACTTATCCCAACAATGTATTATTTTCTTTTCTGGAAATAAAGTGACAATCAGTAATGTTCATTGCTGCAGACTTAATCTTATAGCTTCAAGACAAAAACATATGAGGCACTGTATTATCTAGTAGAAAACTTGTGTTCGCTGATAGCTGCTCAATAGGATGAAAAATCAATCCCAAAATGAATTGTGTACACGCATCCCCTAGAGCACAGGAAGCTTCAAGTATCCCACCAGAGACTGAGGTGGAGTTAAAAAAACTTTGAGATGGGTTTTTAGTTTTATTTTTTTTAATAAAATTGCTACATTTTGGTTTCTTAACACATTAATTTTTAGTGCTCACTAAGGACAAACTTTAATTATTACCAGTTTATTAGATACTAGAATGGTATTTTTCACGTTGTATGCTTGTTTTGCAAGAATGCAGTGCAGTTATATGTTCTTGATTAAACATGCCATCAGAATATTAGTAATACTTAAGCAAATTATTACAGTGCAGGTCTTCTGTGAAGTTCCTCTTGCTGTCCTCTAAGAGAAGTGTTGTGTCCCAGTTTCTTCCAAGAAATTGTTTAACTGTAAACTGGACAAATTTCAGGTAGTAATTTTACCAATAAGTAGCTTTGTTTTAGATGAAGCAGAATGAGTTTTACACTGTTCTGAATTAGGCACATATTTCTGTTTGAAGATTTACCTTGACTTTCATTGTGATTCCAGAAAAATGATTTTTGGAGAAAGAAACTTATTATTTGTGTAATAGTCATTCCTGGTCAACATAGCTGTTTTTCTCTGCCAGGTTGAAGACTGACAGAGCTTTGCGTTTGAGTATCATTGGTAAGCAGAAACTTCTATTACTTAATACAGTATTTAACTTTTTAGCATAGATTTTAAGTTTTGCCAATTTTATAGATACTCTAGTTAGAATATCTTTCTCTATAATGATGACTTGGTAATCTTTAAAGACTGTTAAAATGCTAGAACACCAGACAGTCACTCAAGTAGTATATACATGAACGAATTTGAGGCAGAGTGTAACTTAATCTTTAGTCAGTGTACATGAAAACAGTGCAATACAGACCAAATGTCTGTTTTGTACATCTGTGCATGTATTTATTGTGCTTGTCTCCATGTTTTTTAGTTGTTTGTAAAAGAGGATAATATATGCAGGTTAACAGACATATGGTGCTAGCAAGTAAATTCAAAACTTCTGAGACACAACCTGGAATATTTTCCTCTTTTATGATTGACACTGCACCCTTTCAATTTAATCTGTTTAAGAATTGTGATGATCAGAGCTCACTGACCCATTGTGTTGGGTTTTTTCTCTTCCCCTTGGGGCCTTCTGAGCTTTCCAACTTAAGCAGTTGATACAGAGATATTTTAAACAGTAATTTTGAGTAAAGCAAAATGTAATGTCTTTTTTTTTCTGTAAGGAAAAATATAAAATACCTCTGAAATGATGGGAGAATATTTCTATTACAGCTGCCTTCATACCTGGTACACACAATATCAGTGAGTCTGTGATGCCATTCAAAATCTTGAAAAATGGGGGTTTACTTAAAAACTCTGAAGAACTTTAATCTATGTTGGTGCTACAGTGGTGGTGTAATCGTTGATGCTTATTCTTATAGGAGAAAAATTGCAATGGTTTCAAAGTCACCTGGACCCCACTAAAATCGAGTACACGAAGAAGGAAGCTGGCGAGCTAATTGAAAAGTAAGACTGGTATTAAAAACAGGATTGAAAAGCTTGATTTGCCTTAAAATAATGCTCTTAAATAAGATCTGTAAAGTGATGATGACTCAGATGAGGACTTTTTGTATATTACTAATATCAAGTACTTGCTTTTGTTGAAACTGGGGTGAATTATGTATTGAAAGATGCATATATTCATACCAGAATTACTCACGTAAGTCATGTATTTGGAGATCTTTTATTATTTAAATATATCTGCTTTTGTAGCATGTGAAGGACCCAAAATTATTTGGACAGTAGTAAAGGCATGAATTTGCTAGCTGGGTTATTTGATGACATTTAAATGCACAGATTTCGTTCTACTTATTTCTTTATTCGTTAATATTTTTTGCTGAGAAGATTAAATAGTACTGAGGTGGGTCAATTTTTAAGGCAGGAAATAAATGTCAAAATTGAATCTGCTATACAGCAGTTATTTCTCTATTGCTGGGTGTATTTACCTGTGGCTTGTCACCTGCTAACTAAATAACATAATATGTATTCTTACACAGGTGTACTATATCAGTTCCCTTTCAGATGTTCTGAAATATTACTTACACTATTCATGGAACCTGTAAACTGCTAATTAATGCTAGTGATACTGCAAAGGCAATAGGAGCTTACTTTTTGGATTTTGGTTGGGTATTTTTGAGATGATTTAGAACACACGCTAAAGAAGAATGTTACTTTAAAAATTATTATTGAGGTGGTGAAATTCAGCAATTGAAAATTAGGAATACTCAGATTTAACACTGGTCTTCCAGAGCAGGTGAATTATAATAATGTGGGAGTTTTGTTTTATGCAAATACAGTTTAAAGACCAAACCAACAAAAAGGCAAATAAAAGCCCATAATCTTCTGGATGCCACAGATGATTCAAATGAAATTCTAAATGGAGCTTCCATTTGGAAGATTAAAGTCATAGTTCAGATCTAACAAACATCTCTGGCTAATTTAGAAAATAAATACAATTAGTAAACTTAGATTATCAAAGTAATTCTGTTTTGCAGAAGTTTTGCGTGACTACATCTAGCATAAATGCATTTTATTTCTTTCAGTTACATGTGTCGATTTGATGCTGAGTTGGAGCAGATTGAATTACAAAACAGTATTAAAGGCAGACAAGGCAGACAGCATGGTTCACGAGAAACTGTCATCAAGCAGACCATTGAACGTGAAAGACAACTCTATGAAGGCTATGGAATGGGTACGGAAAAGCATTATAAATAATCCTATGGTCATACCTCCTCCTTCTTACAAGGCTAGAATCTAGGTGAAATTTCTAGGTATTGTCTTTATTTTTCTCTTTAAAGGAATTAACTAACTGCTAGGTAGTTATACTTCGCAGATGACTTTGGGAGGGGGGCAGCTTAAAGAAAAGAAGTAAAAAGATGACGGAGATGTGAGTCAGATTTCTCGTTTATTCCTTTTGTGCATTTTTGTTAGTACTGCCTCTTTAGTGCAGGCATTTATAACCTATTTTTGAAACTAAAGTGAGATTTAATTCACCTGTCTCAAATACAAATACAGTTCAGCAGCTTGTTTGGACCTTAATTATATATGAAGTATTTTTTATTTTACAAGTACATTTCAGTGGGTGTGCATGTTTTGACATACATAGCATGAAGACTTTATTTGTTCATGTGGAGAATAGCCAGCATCACTTTCTCTACAAATTAATTCTTTTTTTTTGGTGGTCTTAATTACCAGGACTTGTGATAATGAAACCTTTATATGCAGTTTTCTCTGTCATTCTTTTGATAATATATGAACTTATTGTTAGGGATAAATCTGTAGCCTGATCTGCCCCTTTTGACCAAGGTGGACCAGTGGCATGAGGAACTTCAAGTTTTGTATCATGAGAGAGTGGACTTCAATGTTCATAAACTAAAGCCTCTTCAGAAAGAGACCTTTCATTCTACTAAGGTTGAGAAGTTTCGTGTGGGAGAATGATGCAGCAGAAATTGTAGTATTGATGTAGTATTGAAGTATTTCCAAAACTCCAGAAATTTCCAAAATTTCTGGAGTTTGCATTTAAAATTGAGGTATTCCAGGAAGAAATCCTGGGCTGTTGTGACACATCTGCTGTACAGGCTCTATTCTACATGCATAAATGATAACCCACAACAAATTTTGCCTTTTGTTCTTCTTGGGCAAAGGAGTTGAAAGCACTTGGAGTTTTTAAACATTCACCTTGGCAATTAACACAGATCTGAGTAAGATCATACCAGATATTCTTGTTGACTCTTTTTTTATTACTGTTTATCTTCCTTTGGGTAGCCATCTATGCCAGCAGATAATCTAATAAAATATTCTGAGGAACAGTCATGTGAAAACCACAACATAATCATTAGAGTTGAAAATTTCCTCTTAAGGTGCATAATCTTCTTTAAGAAGAAACATTTAAATTCTTTTTGAAAGTATTTTGTGGTATTGGAGGTAGTCCACAGATACAGGCTACATGTGAATAAAAGAAATGAAAGATTGAAAATTAGATAGCTAGAATTAGGCTGAAGGGAAGCAGAAGTAATCTGGTGAAATAAGGGAAAAAGACAAAGGTATAATGAAAATTCAAAAAGCAAAGAGTTTTTGAGTAGAATCAAGTCAAAATAGTGAAATTGATGTATTTTACTTTAATAAATAAGCATGTTGGAGTTGCGTGATGAACTTGACTTTAGTGCTAAAGTATTATTGAGACCTTCTAACAGTACATCATGGAAGAGATTAAAAATCTACATTGTTTTGTGGTTAGGATACAAAGCACAGCAATGTTTGGGTTGTCTGTCATACTCCCCTTTCCCCTAGTTTATGTTGACCAATAAAGAAAATCAATGGCTTCAAAATTTTGCCAGTAATACTTAGTACTTTCACAGCCTGTAGTGGCAGAGAAATTCAGTCATATCTGTATGACTTCATGCATAATCTTTGATTTTTTAGAAAGGTGAAAAGGTCATAGGAAATAGATACTATGAATGTCATCAAATAGCTCAGTTGTACAAAATCTCTTGGTTTTGCTTTTAAATTTTAGTTCTTCATTTTTTCCATGCTGTTTTGTGCAAAGCTGACAGAAAAAAACAAACAGTAAGACAAGATAGAAAGATGTCAAATGCACAAGCACAACATAAAGAAAAATCTAGAAATATTGTAAGCAAAATTTGAGGTTATTACAGTATTATTAAGTAAATCATTCAGAGAGCATGGTGCAACTTCACATATTAAATACACTCTCAAATCATTCATTATTTGTTATCACAGCTGCTGCAGGTTTTGCTCTCTGTCTAGGACAGTATTAATTCAGAGAAAATAGTTGCTGCTAGATGCTGTAATTAGAGGTTGGGCATAAATGGAAAACAGCTGGAAACTGTGCTTTTATGCTCAAGCTCATTATTATCCCTGCAAACTAGTGAGTGGAGCTGTTATAACAACTTAGTATTTGTTGGGCTTTTTCCCCCCTATTCTTGAACTTGGATATTTCTTGTATGCATATGCATTTGCTATGAAAAGATTACATTACATTAATTACTTACATTTAGGAAAGTCTTCTACAATTTGATGCTTGCTCTCTATATCAGATATATGTAAATAAAAAATGAATTCTTTACTGGCTGTTTACAAAAGTGGTAGATATCTGAAAGCATAGTAAATGTTATTCTTTCTTTAAAAAAAATACCTATACAGAGAATATTCAGTTTGTCTGTGTTGTTGCGTTTTGTTAGCAGCTTCTTGTCACTTCTTACTAGTTTATCTACATTAGTTGCACTGCAGTTCTCTTCCTAATGTTGTCATTTACTTTATTCCTACACATAGGACTAGAGTTTCTAGTTCTGTTCCTAATCTGGCAACTCTGTGGTTTGCATGTGTGGTTTGCAAACACACATGTAAGTGGAACTTCAAAAAACTTTGCTACTGCCAGAGCAGTAAAAAGCAATTCAGTACAAAATCTTGGTCATGGAATCTCTCCCCTTCAGAACACCTGCTTTCTCATTATATTGGTGAGCCCTGGGCGACAGGCTAGATAAAACTATTGGAATATTCTCTTTGGGAAAAGATCTTTATAAGTTAATAAAAGGTATCAGTGCTTTACAA
The DNA here is from genome assembly GCF_033783945.1 of Neopsephotus bourkii. Classification (NCBI taxonomy): domain Eukaryota; kingdom Metazoa; phylum Chordata; class Aves; order Psittaciformes; family Psittacidae; genus Neopsephotus; species Neopsephotus bourkii. The sequence goes on along the minus strand of NW_026900684.1, from coordinate 13,335,882 downwards.
GGTCTTTTGTTTTGTTTCTTTTTTTTTTTTTGGTTGTTTTGGTGGTGGGTTTTTTTTTGTTGTTTGGGTTTTTTTGTTTATTATTTTTTTTTAACCAAAAAAAGCAATTGACAGTTGAAAGTTTTGTCATTTCATCCTAGTTTGAGAATAACACTGGACTGAATGTTGGAGCAGTGCTTTAATAGAGGGAACAAATACAAATCTCAGCTGGCGCATATTTCAGTTGGCCCAAGTTAGCATGGTGCCACTTCTGCCAAACTGACTGTTTACCTCACTGAGCTGTGTCCTAGAAGCAAACCAAGTAGTCATTGCTCCTTGTAAAATACCTGAGACAAGCAAAGAACTTCTTTCTCTTGTGAGGGCTAGGATGTTTCAGCATTTGGCACCCAGCTGCCAAGAGTGCATTAGAATGTGTTCTATTTAAACACGTGATATCTTGCTGTACTTTTCCCAGTGTTTGTATTTTAAACACACATGTTCTTGTACTGCATGGTAAACTTCATGAAGTGTATTTAAACTGTTGGTTACATTTTCTTACTTGAATTACCAGATTTACTTTCCTAACTACTGCTGATCTCTCTTGCAGTGGTGACTTCAGTGCTTTGAATTTTGTTTCCAAAAACATTTCAAAATACTTATGGACCACTTAGTGCTCATGAATTTAGCTTGAGGCCTGTATATTTAGGCCAGCTTTGAAACTAAGTTTTCTTACTTTACCTTATATCTGTTGTGCATGTTCATAGTGAGTTCTGAGGAGTGTACTTGTCTTCTTGTTATGTGAGTGAATGTCTGTTAAAAACTAGCATAACCAGACCTTGATCTTGGTTGAGGATATGAGTTATGCTTTTAAATCAAATCATAAATTAATTGTTAGTTTCTTCACTGAACTTTTTCTTTTTTTTAAAGGGAAACTGTAAGTGCTTAAAATTCTGCTATTTCTCAGATGTGTCAGAGAAACTGAAGCATGTTTTTTTATTATTTGTCAGATGGGATTTTCAGTAAATAGTACATTTGAAATCCGGACAGGTTCTTAGGTATAAGTTCACTTTTTCTGAAGCTGTGAGAAATCTTCCTCTTTATATATTGTTTTATAAACTTTTTAATGAGTTCTCATTTTCTTGGGCTTTTAATCTCTGAAATAATATGTTCGCCCTTTAGCTCACATTTCTTTCTTTGAAACGAGACTCATGAATAATGTAACATATCTAATAGAATTTAATTTCATTCCCATTAGAGATCCCAGACATTATGAACAGAAAGCATCTTAAATTTTTCAGGTAAGTTCTTTTTATTATCACTACTAATCTGTTTATGGAAAACAGTGTTTCTGAATTTGACATGTTATATGTCCTTTTCCTAAAAAAGAATTTATGCAAAACTGTCAAAGGATTTGTCATTTGAAAAAGCAGACTAGGTATGCTGTTGCTATTTCAGCATTTATTAGCTGTTAGAAGGTAAGTGCTGGTGGCAGTTAATCATTAAAATATTGGTAAGGTTAGAAAGCTTCAAAAAGTAGAATTACATTTCTGTAACTTAAGTATCTTTTTTCAGTATTCTTAGAGAATATTTTCTCTTTATGTAGAATTCTGACCTCAGCTGTTCAGTGATTTACAAAAAAACTAGCATTTACTGTTAATGGTTAAGGATCAAGACATGAATTTATTGATAAATTGAATTACACTGTTTTCTTATCAAAACAAGATTTCAGATGGTAACTTTAGTCATATAACATAGTGACTTTAGATATTTATAGTCAGAACTTACCATTAAGTAACTAAACCAGCACTAAGTTCTTAGCTGTATTTTCTAAGTCTAGTAAGTATTTGTGTGTACATACTAGTTGTAAATCTTAAGCCAATTGAGGACTTGCATACATTTAAAAGACCTGGGAGCTGTGCACATTTGGGCCAGTAAGCCAGTATGCCTTGGTAATGGGTTGAATGAACACTCCTGCTAACAGCTCTGTCAAATAAGGTACTTTAGGGGGAAAAAAGGAGCCTTACGAATGCTTATGTTTGCAAGGAAAGATATACCATTATACCAGTAACTCCTAGGGGTGCTATGTAGCCAAAAGTCATGCTTAGAGGATGATGGAATGAAGCAACAGACGTCTGGCTGCTGTGTTTATAAATACACTGTTGACTTCTTTTACTGGGATGTCTGATGAAAGTGTTGTATTATCTTGGTAGAGCAAAAATGTGTCTATCTCCTAATTGGCAAATACTGGCTTTGCCCTTGAGAAAAATTATCCATGCAGTGCACTTACTGTGATCAAGAAGGCATTCCGTTGAGTACTGGATTTGACTTGTCATATTTAAATGAACCCTTCCTCCTTCATGCAGCCTTTTGAAATAATATACTTATGTGAATTAATGCTTACTAACATTTTGTGTCCTCTTGAAGTCAGTCCTACGAGATTTTAACAGTTACCATAAATTATAATGAAGGACTTTATGTAGATGTGATATTAGCTCTGCAATTTGCACATCCAGATGAAGAAACTCTTCCAGTGTAAGCAACAAAAAAGAAGTTAGGGAGTTTAGTTTGTCAAATTGAAAAGCAGGCAGCCTGAAGTAGCTGAGGAAACAAATAGTCTGGGGGAATAAAGTGAATCATATTTTTTGTTCAGAATGTCAAATCTGAAAGCATTTAATTCTTCACAGAGATGTTACAGCTGCTGTAGTATACAGATAGGTGAAAACATTGATCCTTATTCATACTGCAGTATGAATACTCAGGGACTGAGTAGAATTTAGAAAAGCATCCTCACTTGAGTTAACGTCTTCTGAAGAAAGGTGAAGTAACTCTGCTACATTCCTTCTTGCTGTTTTTATTGGTAATGGGTTTTCATTACTTTTTTCTTTAAGAGAATGGGATGGTGATCTGAGGAAACTGCCAAACATCAAAATGAAAAAGCTCTCAGCTAGGGATGCTGCTTGCAGTAACCCTGAGGTGGCAGATGTGGAAGCTAAAGAAGAATTGAATAAAGCAGAAGAGGTGGCCTAATGAGCACCAGCTGATTCAGGAGCTGAAAGAGCTGAAGGACATTGTAAGAAACCTATTTTAATGATCACTAGAAAGAAGAATACATTCTAACTGTATTTGCAAAGGCTTTTCTATTTGCATTTCCTATGAGCTCACTGTGTACCTGTGGTAAACATTAAAGAGTATATTATTGGGTAAAGCTGTATATTGTTGGATAAAAAAATCTGAAAATAAATACTTAAAAATCTTAATTGTGTCCTTTTCATATTGTACCTTCACTTTAGGATGCAGACTCCTCAGTTGATAAAGCAGATTTTCTTAGTAATGTCAAGAGTGTATGTCGTGTTGTATATAAACAGCAGGTACCCTGGTAAACAGTAGGGCCAGCTAGCATAAGCTTTTATTCATCACTTGTGGTGGTGGCTGGGATGCCTCTAGCTGTATGCAGTTTTGTGGAGAGCAGTAGTAGACCTCATCTCACAAAATCCATAACACTCACCTTGGGTGTAAGAAATGGTCTCCCACTTGGTGGAAATGTATATGCAGAATATGAGGTACATGGAGAGTCAGTTAATTCTGAAAAGCTCTTATAACGTACCTGCCCTGAGAATCTCTGTCAGGAACACAGAAAGCTGGAAAGACTTCAATAAAAATATTGAGTATTTTATGTTTTGTCAAGAGAATTTGAGAGAATTACACTGTCTTCACCACTCTGAAGCATTCAGATCAGAAGCCAATTGAAATCCCTACAGTCTGTTTTTAAATATCTTTTTTCCATTTTTTTTATTTGGTTGCTGCCTCCTCTGTTGAGAAAGCTCTGCATTTTTAAAGTAAGTTGCTTAAGACTTCTAAATAGCAGCCTTGCTTTATGAAGCAACTCTTTAGATGCCTTTAAATGTGTCTTTCAGGAAGGTTCTTAGCTGAATCTCACTTACAATACTGTAGAATAAGTTTAAAAAAAAAAAAAAGGTAAGGGCGAAGGCAGGGGTAATTTCACACCAGGAATTAAGTAGGACATCTCTTAGCATGGTTTAGATTGTCTGGATACAGAAGTCACAGTTCAGATGCACTATCTGTATACTTTGTAGCAGTCACAGTTCAGCTGCTTGTAAATTATATGGAAATAATTATTCCTGGTGGATAATCTTTCTAGTACTCAATCCCCAATACAGTTGTGTGTGTTAAACAACAAGGCATTGTCATGGTAAGTAGATATGTGGATTCCCAGATTTCTTTTACAGATAATTTTCTAGGTTTGTATTTTCTTAGCTGTGCGGTAAGTGTAACTGATGAGTGTTATTCTATTAATATCTATATTAAGTTACTAAATAGGCTTGTGCTATCCTTTCCTGATTTAGAGAACCAGTCTGTTTTGGTAATACAGAAATAATTGTTGTCCTCTTTAAATTAATCTGAAGAGGAAGCCTGAAAAATCTAACAGACCTGAAGCATGTGTGAGTGATCTAATACATCTTCAGATGGACTGTAAATCTTAAACCTGGCTAGAGGTCTTGTCCTCTGATACCAGCCATATCTCTATACTGTCACATCACTGCTTTGTGTTTGTGTTTTAGAATCAAGTGTACTGCGGTTCAGGTCAGGCTTTACTTTTTTTTTTTTTTAACTTTGTTAAATTGACTGGTGTTATGGTATTCAACTTTTGATTTATAAAACTTGAGGTGTTAAACTTCCTGGACCATTGTAAAATATTTGACACTGGTCCACATGACATCTTTGTCTAAACCAGACATGGATTTGACAGGCAGACCACTTGGTAGATAGGGAATTGGCTGGATGGTTGCACTCGGAGAGTTGCGGTAAATGACTTGATGTCCAAGTGGAGACCAGTGGTGTTCCTCAGGGGTCAGTATTGGGACTGGTGCTGTTCAACATTTTTGTCGGTGACACATGGACAGAGGGATTGAGTGCACCCTCAGGAAGTTTGCCAAGACCCTACCTGCAGTACTGCGTTCAGCTCTGGGGCCCCGATACAAGAGGTACATGGACCTGCTCAAGCGAATCCAGAAGCGGGCAACAGAGATGCTCAGAGGGCTGGAGCATCTTTCCTGTGAAAACAGGCTCAGAGAGATGGGCTCGTTCAGCTTGGAGAAGAGAAGGCTCTGGGGAGATCCTAGAGTAGCTTTCTAGTGCCTAAAGGGGGCCAACAAAATCTGGAGAGGAACTTTTTACAAGTGCGTGTAGTGACAGAACAAGGGGGAATGGCTTTAAACTGACAGAGCGGAGATTTACATTAGGTATTAGGAAGAAGTTCTTTACTATGAGAGTGGTGAGACACTGGCACAGGTTGCCCAGAGAAGCTCTGCCTGCTCCATCCCTGGGCAGTGTTCAAGGCCAGGCTGGATGGGGCTTGAAGCAACCTGGTCTAAGTGGAAGGTGTTGCTGCCTGTGGCAACAGGGCTGGAACCAAATGATCCTTAAGGTCCTTTCCAACTGAAATCATTCTGTGACTATAATTCTAGCAGAAGGTGAGCCAGGGTAATTGGCCTGAACTAAAGCTGTGTATGTGTTTTTCAGAGCTTTGACAGATTCTGCTTTTCAGAAGGTTCATCTTAACTTTTTGCTTGTATACAACATCTGATGTGCTTTGAAATTTTAAGCAGAAACACTGCAGAAAATGTCACTTTCACATCACATTGGGTAAAATACAAAAGGCAAACAAGGAGTAAGATAACTACTTGTCACAGTAATGACAGGTGAATGCTTTAAAAAAGATCATATCACAAAGATATGAAGAATAAGATGTTCTCTATTCCTTGAAACAGTTCAGTTATAAGACATTACAAAAAAGTAATTATGGCTTGTGTGGTTGATGTGATAGTCAAATATTTGAAGTGATTTCTTTTTTAATATTTGTTATTCATACACCAAGAACATGTTTACATTTTGGACTGTTGAGTGTGGATTTTCTCCTTTGAAGGCCATGTTTTCTCTGCTTGTTTAGCTGACTTTTAAAATGTTTTGTTGAACTACTGCATAAGTAATGAATAAAGAACAGGTTCTGTGTGTGAACTTTTTATATTGAATTATCAGAAAAAATCATATGCAGCTGTCAAATATTCATATTTGAATTGAAAAGTAATCTAGACTTAACTTGATGATGTGCCAGTTTACCGGATGAGTTTTGTTGCAGAATACTAATGTGGCAATGGGAAAGAAAAAAAAAGAAAAAAGCCATATATTTATTGATTTAGTTTTAATTTCTGTGCTCTGAGTTTTGGTGCCGAGAGGCCTGGAGGGAGTCTTTTGCCTCATATGTGTTACTGAGACACGATAGTGCAATCTCTTCTATCAGTTTCATAATCCAATCATGCCTGTGCTTTAAAGTCAGCTATTAGGGTTCTGTATGCTGATGAGTTTCTTCCCTATGGTGGGAAAAAATGATGAATGATCTCAGGAGTTCTGAGTCATTATTCTGTTTCTTTAAAATTAAAATCTACAAAGCAGGTGCTTTTAAAGGTGGGAATGGGAAATATTTCTGTGAAGTTTCTTACAAACTTGATAGTTCTTACAAACTTGTCTCAAAATTCTCTTAATTTGTAACTGAGGGTTACAGACTTCAATGTTAAATACTCTAATTTTCTGTGATGGGCTTTTATGGTTAAAGATTAATGTTATGGAAATTAATTCTTAAATTGTCAGATATTGCTTCACAATATTTTTTCATTTTTGACTGCAAAGTTGTAATAGTTAAAACTCAAGTTCCTTTAATTGTAAGGGCTCCTATTAAATAAAATAAAAAAAAAATCAAACAAAAAAGGAACACTTCAACATGGAAAACCACTTTTATATAAGAACTTTGGGGTTTTTAAAATGTGCTTTCTAAGTTTTTACACTTTGCAGTGTACTTACTAAGCTAGACTTTTACTCCAGCCAGCCTTGGAAAGCTAAGACTTTGCTAAGGAGCTGGTTGAACTACATTCAGACTTTCAGTAGCATTTGGGTTGCTGTTTGTACTCTGATTCTGAAACTTACTCTATTGATGTCTCAGCTGGGAAGAACCAGCTGACTTTAATTCCAGCAGGATGGGGTTTTTTATGTAAACAAAACAAGTGTTGATTTTTTAAAAACCCAACCAACCAAAAAAAACCCCCATAAACTCAGAAAACACTGTCCTTCTCGAGGCTGATTGCATGCAGTAGATTGATTAATTTACAGTTTTTTAGTGTTGGAAACTAATGACTGAATTAATAGAATTGTTCATGGCTTTCCAATCTGCTCCAAAAAGTTGTCTGTAAATGGATGAGACTTCTACAGTTCTGATGTGGAAAAACAAGCATACAGTGAAACACTTAGCCTTAGCATTGTATTTGTTATTTTTTTAGCTCTGCCAAAGCATGCTATATTTTTTTCTATGCTAGAGTATTCCTTATGGAACTCCAGTATGTGCAATGGGATGCAGAAAGTAAAAAATGCAATGTATATGAATCATTTTATAAGCCATTCTTAAATAGTTCAAGGAAGATACTTAACCAGTACATTATGTGTGATCAATTTATTTTTTTTTTGTCTTTGATTGGAATAGCATATTTACTTATCTCTGTAATGACACTGTTGTGTGTGAGGACAGAATCTGGTATCCAAAAATGTGTATGTTAGACTACAATTTAATAATAATAAAATGCCTAGATCATATTTCTATCTTCTAGCTCCTTCAAGAGTAAAAATTCATTATTCTTGACTTCCAGACTTTCTCCCAGAAGTTTTATGAAGGTAAGAAACTTTGCCAATGAGGCGTTGTGATTTATGCGTAACAGTTTAAGCTGTTGCCTTAAATACAGCTAAGCAAGATCCTGTGCAGTGTTCCCATAATGAAATTCTATAAATAAGCTGATGGTGGGAGACTTATTGTAGAGGTCCTGTAATCGAGTTCCCTAAGTCTTAACTGCTTGTATTGAAAGTACTGCCTTATTTTCATAAAAAGGAGGAGTTTAATATGTAACTAGTTACCTGTTACAAATGAAAAATAAAACTATGTAAACTTTAAACTGAGTTATTAGACCAAAATGCCAGCATTAGTCTAAAACCAGAAGCATTTTCTAAATAAATATAGAAAGGTAGCAGCATTCTACTGTCAGCTCATGTTCAACTTCATACATAGTCAAGAAGGACAGTAACATGCTGATTTGAAAATTTGTAAAGTGACAATGCCCATTGCTAGGATATGAACTAGCCCAAAATTCTCACACATACTTTTTTAAATGAAATATTCCTCTTTTTCTCCAGCTCTCAAAACGTATTAGCAAGCGTTCAGGTAAAGTGGTACTTCAAGTTTTGCCAAAACCTTTGGCTGAACTGTCTTCTAGACTGTTCTTTTGACTGCATTCTTCACGACTCCTGTAAGTAGCAGGCTTGCTCCTGAAAGCTGTTAAGATTTTGTTTGTTGGTTTGTTGTTCTTTTCTGAGTTTATTTTTTGTATAACCCGTCTAAATCTTGCTGCTTTACTTTGACTTCTATGCTGTTTGTGAACCATTATCAAATGTTGTAGAATATGTTGTTTACCATGTTCCCAGATATATGCATACACAGATGTAATGATCCATGCTTCATTATAGCCTTATTTCTTCAAATTAATAAACTGCACAAGGTTGAAAGGCATTGTAACTATATGGTAGTTCTGAAGGAAAAAAAGAATTAACATGCCATTTATTGAACTAGATGACCCTAAAGAAAAGTTATCCTTTGTGCCATAAAGGCTGGACACTTTCCCATGTGGCTTTCAAAAGCAGTTACCCATTGCTAAAATAAGACCTAATTTAGTTAACACTTAAAAATTACTCTGACTTGTTTTTTATTTGGAATAGTGCCGGTTATTATATTTTCGTGTGTATTACCTCTGAGCCATTTAAAAAAGAAAGGATTCAGTGTGATAACTGTGACTCAGTCATAAATATTTGCAAGTAATAGGAAGGCACATTTGTCCCAGAGCCCAAAGCCTGCAGCAGACGGGAATCATTCTGTTCTCAACCATGGTGTAAAATTTATCCAAGGTTATTTTCTGAGCTCCATGTCATAGGCGGTGGAAACATAGCACACCATACAAAGTACTTTTGGTGAGTTGTTTGTTAACTGACTTTTTTTTAAACTTGTAGGTAAAGCTCATGCATAGCAGCCTCAATATTTTATTGGGGGGCAGGAGAAGGAGAGAGTGTGAGTAAATACCATACAGCGCATTCCCTTGTTTATATGTATATAGATAGCAAACTGGACAGAAATGTGTTTTGTGTTTTAATGGTGCCCTCCATCAAGAGGTTCGAACATTTGTGTGCAAAGCCAGAAGGCATAGTGACATATACCCCAAATCTTTTCATTCTAAAACTAAATTTGGCTCTGTTTTTCCATATGCTAAGAAATGGAAATGAGTAGTTTTTTATTACTAGAACTCCTTTGGTTGTGCTGTTTCATCTGTAGGGATTTGTGAATCCATCTTTGATTTGCACAGTGAGCTAGTTAGGGCAATTTTAGGAAAATGAACGATCTGTTGGCCTTGGATGTAGGGAATGTAATGTGTTAGAACATTCATTTATCTGTTTTGAGTGTGTATTCTTAGCAGCCGTATGATGACTTACTCCAGTTAGAATGGTGAAGTTTTGAAACTTAGTCCACTCTCTCCCAGGCCGACAATCTAAAGGAATGATATAGGGTAGGTGGGTACAACGCTCTTAAGAAAGCTAAATTTGTAGTTTAGCTGGAACACTGTATTTATCGAGATAGGGTACTTCCTCTGGTTTTACACCTGACTGAAAGTACAGATTCTTTTATAATATATAATATTTCTTTACATTTAAAAAAAATGCATCTTTAGGGTTTTTGGAAAAGTGGAAGTCTAGATGAATAAAAAGGAGAACAGGATCCATTCTGACAATCAAAGGTGGGATTAGCTTTAAACCATCTAACTGTCCATCCCAGCTTTAAAACTTGTTGGACATTCCCCAGTCACACATAACAAACAGTTCATTCCAAAACACTGCTTTCCTTAGGAAGCACTTTTCCCTTTTATCGTCCTATAGCTGAATCCCTATACTAGTTTCCCATTATGCTATGGATGTAAACAGGTTGTTTTCTGGGCATTCTTTATCCAGTTGAAGCCTGTTCACAAGTCTTCCCTTCTTCAAGTTAAACAACCGTAGTTCTTTTCAAGTGTTTTTGTACTGTGAGGTATTTTCCTGAGCATTCTGCCAAGGCACGGTACCCAGAATTGCCACTCTGAGTTTGCAGGTTTGTCAACCTTAAGTACACAGCTAAGTGTACTGTTCATCTTTCTTGCAGGAGTTTGGTCTTGACAATTCATGTTCAGCATGTGATGCTCTCTATAACAAAAGTGACAAATGTAGAATACTACAGTAATTTAGGTCATTTGTTTAATACAAATACATTTTTTTTCACAACAATAAGCGATACATTACTTTTGTTTCCCTTGTCTTCTCTCTTTCAATACACATTCAACCACAATTTTTCTTTTGCAAAAGAGAGGGAGTTAAACAAGTAACACAAACTTGTAGTTCCAAATATTATACACAGTAAAATATTTTCACCTTAGAGTAAGTTTCATTGCATTATTAGAAATTAATTATAAATAGATTGTTCTGGTGATGGGGAGTTACTGTTTTTTTCTACACAACAAAAATAAACACTGCCTTCAGATAGAGCAGTGTGTGAATGGCACAGTTGGACTAGTTGGGAATCTTTGTAATGCTCATGAGAGTCAAAAGTGGTATATTTACGCCAGTTTGAAATAAATTTTATAATGCTTGTAACTTACAACAGGAAATGTGTTTATTCACAGGTTAAGAGTACTTTAAAATTCCAGATCTGATCTGAAACCAGATTACTTCTACCTACATTAAAACTTTTTAAACAAGAATGCAGATTAAGCTGCTCTTGGTAATGGCTGCTCAGTGCAAGGTTCTGCCCTTGTGGGTTTAGCCAAGGCTAAATTCCACTGCCAGCATCTTTGCCTGAGAATGCACTGTGGCTACACAGGCAGTTTGCTATGGATCCTTATTTTATATGTAATTTTCATTAAAAAATCATAGAATGTATCTTAGAATTTTCAGCATACTGTTTTTTTGCAGGATAGAATCCTGTGGTTATTAAATTGATAGAGAAAATTGTGCTTTGTGTAGGAATGAAAAAACATTGGCTGGTAAGCAGCAGTCTGGTGTCTGTATTTGTGCACCTTATCCATGCAGACCTGTATCCAAGGCATGGTGGTGTGAATAGCTCCTTGCCCTCTTAAAGAGGTAGCATCTCGCTTCACAAGCAAATTCCAATCCTGCATGAAATCCCCGAAAGCTCTAGAATATCCAGTGCACCTAAGAAGGTAGAGGGATGCACGGGCTAATACTGTAATGCTTTAAAAGGTTAAAGACTGCTTCGAGCTGCAGACTTGCTGTCTGTCTTAGCAGACAGTGTCCCATTTTGCTCCTTTTCCTGCTATCCAAATCAATATTTCAAAGGGAGAGGACGAATTTCAACTGAAGCCTTTCTCTGTTCTTGTATTTCACTAACTGTAAGCTTGGTTGCACATGTAGTTGAGATGAGTGCCAAAATAGCATTTTGAAGTTGAAGTCATCAGTATAAAATCTGTAGGTTAAGTTGTCTGTTCTGTGGCCAACTCTTCAGTATATTTAAAAAAATGTACAGTAATCTTGTTGGATACTACAGAAGCCTCAGGTACTTTCTTTGAGTTGAATTCTTGAATAAAGAAAAAAGCCAATGTGAATTGGTCTCTAGTAAACTGCCAAAATGGGGGATAATGTATTTTCAATGGGGTCATAATGCTATCGCACGTCAAAGAACAAGCTGGCTAAGGAAGCAGGTTTACTGTCACTTTGTAAGAAAATCTCTGATTATTGCATAAAGCTGTTATTTTTTCTTCCATAATAATGCTCCTTGTCAGTCAATTTTGCTATGATTCATCAGGTTTTATTGTATACATCCTCCCAAACATTTAGATGCAGCTAGTAATTTTAAGTGTCTGACTTCAGATTTAAGATTTACTTTTTAGCAAGTGAATTTACACTTTTTGAAAACCATGCCTTTACAGGCTGTTTTAAACGTGCAGTTACGAAGAATTTCTCAGTACTGTCATTGTTTTCCGAAGGCCTTCTGAAGCCTTCTCCACAATTACAGAGAAATGATTTGTTTACTCTTCTTTGTAATTTCAAATGAGAAGCTGCTATAATTTTAATTTGAAATTGTATAATTGGAAAGTTATTTTATACGTAAAGTGTGTGTTGTTATGTGAAAAAACTTAACCATTAATCCAATTCACCTGGAGTAACAGTAAGTATTAACATGTATTTAGGGCCTGTTCAAGCCCCAGGATTTTGGGTTCTGTCTAGCCAGATGACAATCACTTAGTCACAGCAAAATTACATGAGCAATTCCAATATAAAAGAACATAATGGTCTGATAAAAGACACATTTCTTGCTAATATTGCCACTTCCAATGTTCCCTGAGCCTTAAGCCAGTGAACACATTCACAAAGGAACGCCTAATATATGAACTCTAATACATCTTAGGCCCAGCACCCTGGATAATTGCAAGAATGGACTTATTCTGTTAATTAATTACAGATATTTGAGTGTGTAAAGAGGAAATTTACCAAGGCTTCTGTAGAAGTCTATTCACTTGTAATTGTGGCAGATTTGCCCCTTTGAATGAACCTGTCCTTTCCTATCCTCTTTACTCTGGTTCTTTATTTGCTTGTTTGCTTTTCCTCCTTTACCTAAATAAAAGATTAAAAACAAACAAAAAAAGAACTTCAATTTTTTTTTTTTTTAATATATATTACTTTCAGGCCCCAGACTTATCCATGCCAGTACATAACTACTGCAGGTCAATACTTGCTGTTGTGTCCTGATGGTAAACATCACAGATATGAGAAGTGAATCACAAAAACGGCTCTTTATATATAATTCACCCTGTTGGACACAGTATTACATCTACATTCATTTATCTATTGCACCTTTTAATGCTATTCACACTTCATTTTTATATGAGGATGTTCAAAACACAAAGAAGTTAACTGAACTGTAAATCTCTAACACCTCAAGTTTACCTGTACAGAGGGAAACCATTGATTTATTTTTTCAGTCAGGAAGATAAAAACTAACTTTTCAGAACAAGGAGATAAAAACTAATGTTCTGTTAAAATATGTGAGTATATTCTCTTACGTCTACTGTCCTGTATCACGAATCTTAAAAAATAAAACCAAAATTGGCTTCCATCTTCCCAGTGTGTCATCCTTTTTCAGACCTTTGATAATATGCTACCTACTTGTGTGTGGTTTGCACTGAACTGCATTTTTATTCATTTATAGTTCTGCCTCACATCTTTGTGCATCCAAATTATGTCTAATTCACTCTTACAAAGCAAAATGAACAGCTGAGCTGCTCTTCTAAATACGTACCTACACATTCTCTCCTTCCTGTTTTTGTTTTGCAGACAGCTGTACTTAAAAAAATATCTGTAGCTTATGGAGACATGAGTTTATACTGGTTGGAGTTACTTACTTTTCAAAAATTCAGGCATATTCAGAACAATACTACCCTTCAAATGTCTCAAATATCCTCAGTTGACAGAGCTGCCCAAACTTTCAGGCTCCACTGTAGTCACATGAATGTTTGTTACCATATGAGGCTTAGAGAATGAGTACTGAGATACAGCTCTTTGTACTTCAGTTAATGCGTATAACTTGACTGGTACCCTCTTGAAGTGTATCTTTTAAGAAGATAAATAGCAAATACACAACTCTTAGTAGTAAACAGATTAAAGGTTTTTGTTCTCCGTAAACAAAATGATTCTATCAGGTCTCTTCCTACTTTCCCAGCCATCAAATTTAAATTAAAAAAAAAAAAAAAAACTACTATTGTCACATTGGTTTGGCATTGTCTGTTAAACCTGTTCTCTATTGCACTTTCTACACTTACTTCCACTTTCACTACACTTGGTGACTAATTGAGGAACTACTTCACAAACGGTCACATTCCATACAGTAACAAGTTGCTTTGCTGGATCCATTTTCCTTGTAGGATTTTGTTTTCTGTGTGGTTTTTGTTCTTTTTAACTGAAAAAAATGCACAGTCGTTTCTGCTCTCTTTTAGCATTTGTAGTGTACAAAACACTACACCTTATTCTGCAAGGAAGAAACAGTGCTGCCTCTGTCAAACTGGCATGACCTCAGACATCATTTCTTCAGCTTCTGGCTGAGAGTTTGTACTTGTCTGTGCTACTGGCACCACTACTGCGTCCTTGATATCTGAGGTCTGAGTGCACAAAGAGTTCTTGTCCTCCAGTTTTTTGGTGGTGTCTGGGCAGTTCTGAACAAAGATCACTCTGTTGTAGGCTTTCAACCTGCGCCACAGCTGAACATACACCTTACACTGCACGTACATGAAGACCAGGCCCCCCGTGAATCCAATGGCCACCACAACGAGTTTTGTCCAAAATGGCCATTCAAGGACACCTTTAAAATAAAACATTTATATAAATTACTGTTGTTATACACTGAATATCAAGCACTGAGTTTCAGTAAAATATTTTGGAAATAAGCCCCTTATTTGCTAAGAATTCCGGGTATGTACATGCTGTTGGGGCAGTTGTGACTCAAGCAGAAAATAGCAGCAGTTTCCCATCCCATAGGCCAGACAAGAAACTACATCTGCCTCCCACTTTCAACTGAGTTCACCACAATTTGGTCAAATAATAAGTGAAAGGCCACTTGCACAAAGGAAGTATAATGATTGATAACACTGATAGCTGTAGTTTTCTCTGTCATAGCAGTACTTTGAAATAGTAACAATCTATTCAGTGATGGTGCTAGCTGTTTTTTTTTAATTTGCAGCAAAATGAAAGCATACAAAAACCTTGAAAATCACTTGGTATCTGCCTAAACTGCTATTACTCTACTTAATTGAACTTGCCAGAGAAAAATCCTTATGTATTTGTTAAATTTGTTCACAAAATGTTTGTCATACCTTTCTTCAATCCCCTGTTCCTGAAATCAGAAGAAGCAACAAAGAACACTTTGCTGAGGTGTCATCCAGTGATGTGTTCTTTCTCTTATTTTCTCCTTTAATAACTGGGTTTAAATATCACTGTCTCTGTCTTGCTCTTAAATGTGGAAACAGTACGCTTAGCATCTGACTAAGCCTATCAGTGGGTAAAGGCACTTAGAATCGGCAAGTCACAGCTGGAGTGCTGAGCTCAGAAGAAAGAGGCTGAATAAACAGCTCCGCTTTCGTTCAGAGTTTCTTCCACTTCTTAGAATTAAAGATGTGCTGCTGCTTCATCCATGGTTATACAGAAAGTGTCATTTGTTGCTTAACTGGTATGGTACAGTGAATTTTGCATTGAATTTTGAATTGCTGTATTTTAACAAACTTGAGATTTATTAGGAGAGGTAAAGCTCAGACCTACTTCTTCACGCAGAACAAAATTATGTGAAACTTGATTCCCTACCAGTGGTGCCATATAAATTTTAGAATATTTTAAATAGATTTTAAATTGTCCTTTCTATTGACCAGTGACAGTTTTACCGAAGACGAGGTTTACACTTTCATTTATTTGTATTATATGCTTTCGTAAAGAGGAAAAATAAAACAAACCTTTAAATATTTTAAGATACATGCTAAAAAGAGATTTTTAAACTTACACAATATTAACAAACAGTACTAGTGCTCAGGGCTTTCAGATTTTCTCCTCTAAAGATGTTTATAAAGTGTTTTTTCCTCCCGTGTTCACTGTTTTTTCCCCAGCATTTCCCATTTAAAGAGAGATAATGAAGAGAAAAGCAAACTACAGATATGGCTCTTCCCTGTCCTATTCCTCCTAGAGGTTTGATTTTGTAAAAGTAACACCCCTGCCCACATGGGGCAAAAGACTTTGATAAACAGTTATTTTTACATGGTTTAAGTAGCTTCAAGGTGTATCTCTGTCTACTTTTTAGCGTGCAGAATCATCCATTACATTTGGCAGGCACTGAATTTTATGGAAACCATAAATATTTTCAGCCTACCAGGAATTAATTATTATGCATTCTATATAACAACAAAAATTCATGTCAGCTGTTTTGTTGTGTAAATTCAGCTAATCCACAGAAATACCTTCCCCCTTTTAATGAGTAGGATCACATAGTTGTACTCATAAATAGAAGTTCAAAGCCATTCCTAGTCCTGTCCTTAGGGCCATTTTTTTTGAGAGATGGAAAATAGGGTTACCCATCTAGAAAGAAGGCAAACCAAGACTATACAGTGTACAGTCATCTGTGAGTTACTGAGGCTTGTTACACATTTTCCTTTCATAGGGAAGAAAGGCAAGCATCAGGAGTATCATCAAATATTTATCTATCAAGGCACAAAGCTCTGCCTGTTTTGCTTTCTGTGTTAAATTCAGAGCATAGCACAAAGCTACAGACCTTTGTCCTTCTACTGCACTTAAAATTAATTCAGATAGAAACTCAAAAGCCTTTTATCACTGTGAACATATTTAAGACTAAATTTAAGACCAAACAGACTGAGATTTGAAATGGAAAACAGTAGTTCAGTTTGGAACACAGTTTCCACATAGGGTACAAAGAAACCTAGTTGTGTTAAACACGTTTTGCTACACCATTGCCAGTTGGGTTTTTGGTATGTCCACAAATGGAGACTCCACAACCTTTCTGCTCCAGTGTTTGACCACCCTCACAATAAAAGCAACTGGCATTCACAGTGAAATTCTATTCAAAAGGATGCAGGGATGGCTTTCCATATTTCTTAAGTCCTACATGAAGGCCTAACAGAACTGGAACACAGTCTCTTGGAATTTTGTACGAGGAAGCTTGTTGATGAAGGGGCTCTATCGTGTTTTACAGGATATCAAGGTTCAGGTGGGTAATATAAACAAATCTCTATTTTTTTGACCTGAACTTGCACTGAGCTGTTTGCATTTGACTCGCTTTTTGAACTTCAGAAATGTCTAGATAATGGGAGATTAACCTAAAAAAAACCAGCAGACTAGTTAAGCCATGGCAATGATTACACTAAGTAGAGGTCTCTCTGCAGGCCATAACAAGCTTTTAACACTGATGCACTCATTACTTCTGCATTAAAGCAATTGATGTAGCCATGTATCAAGTGAGCTGTTATTTAAGAACGGAATGTGACTGGTTACATACCTGCCTCTCAAAGCCATCCATTGCATTATCAACAAGACTGAGGAAGGCAGAAGATACTTACCATTATCATTGCCTTGTTTAATTTCCTCAGCGGTTCTGTCAATTAAAACATACAATGACCAAACAACACAGGTAATTGCAATTACATGGAATGTGACTGAACAAACTATTTTCCTCCTCTCACTTGTTGTCATCTGTAGTTTCTCCCACTGTAATGAAAAAAACAAAAGTTAGAATTTTAAAATAGTACAATGAACTTATTCGGTTTCTTTCTATCAAAAAGAAAAAAAAAGCAGTAATTAATAAAATTAACAAATCCTTTTATTTTTATAATACACATTACAGTAATATGTGCATCATCACTGTAAAATTCATAATGATGTTACTTTTACAGATTCAGAGGAATGAAGAGTTCTGTTTCTGTTTGCTTGCAAATGACATCTGAAGTAATCTCATTGCAGCACAGCCAAAACATGTTAGTAGACAGGTAAGCTGAATATTCATTTTAACTTTACCTGATGCATACTTCTGGTGATGAGAGAATTAAAAAACCCCAGACTTTAGTTTTTAATACTTACGCTGTTCTCAGCTATTCTTAGTTGCTTAGACTTAGAGGAATGCAGTTATGGAACAGACTTCCCATAAATTAAGAGCATAAGAAAGGCAGCAGCATTGAGGATTAACTTCAAGAAACTTGAAAAGATGATTACATGGAAAAGATTGTATATGAAAGCAGTCAGCCTTGGTAACGCAAGAAGGATCTTCCAGTCACACGTTTGTGAATTATGGCCCTAAATCCATCATACATCTGTGAATTATGGCAATAAATCCTAGCTTAAGGCTATTTTAAGATTAAATAAGCTATTCTCTGCATTTAAACAATGCAGCTCTTTGGGCCAATTTTTAATCGTCTTGCTTGTGAAGATGTTATTTTTTCTCAGCACTTCTTTAAAATAAAACCCTTCTCTACTAAAATGCTTACCTTGAACAACAGATGAAAGAATGACATTTAAAATCAAAATGCCTCAATTCCAATGAATAATCTCAGAGCTGGTCGCTAGCATCTGATACATGGAAGAAGTACAAACCTCAATACAACAGTGCCACCTCCCTGCAGTCGTGCTCATGCAAGACTGAACTGTGCTTCAGTGTGCAGACCCCAGCAGAGACCACTGGCATAGCAAAGCTGCTGCTTGCCTACACATACCTTTACTGCACTCCTGCAGTGGTTCCTAGCCTTTTCCAGGTGCTAAACCTGGATCAAAACCACTGGCCACTTCAAAGCACAGAGGTGGTATAAATTTGCTTTGAAGGTATGAATTTGGCTTTGTTTTCCTTGTTTGAGGTTGCTTTGGAGCTTGTTGTTGTTGTTGTTGGCTAGTTTGGTTTTTATATTTTGTTTTGGTTTGTTATAGGGAAATAACAAATTTCCCCTAAATTGCTTATGTATAGTTTTGGAGATAGTTAGCATTAAAGCTAGATGCTTACACTTTAACCTGAACCAGTATGGCAGTTCTTGTCTGAATACTGGTTGCTGTCCTGCCACATTCTGAAGGAGCACAACTGTACTAAAATGTTAATGCAATGTCACCAAGAAGGCTAACTTTCAAAAATGCTTCTTCCTGCCCCTAGTTTTACAACAGTACTTACTGGACCAAACAGATTTCAGTCTTTAGTGGCAGTTAAACTTGCACATTTCAGAGCTGTCACCTCAAAACAAAATCTCTGGAGCATTTTCTAGCCCTTGCTAGAGTTTTACAATCACAAGGCTTAAATATCTGTATAGAAGAACTGACATATGTCCTGAGTTATATACAAAGAGACAGCGCCAGCAGTTTATTTCCTAGCTAATACTTCATTTTCTGATACATCTACTTAGGAATGAAAACTAAGCTTACTGGGCTCTGTACAGCAGTCTGGGAAAATGGGGGGTATTAAAAAAGTAAATAAACCAACAAAAAAAACCCAGAACCTTATATTCATTGTAGTTCATGTAGGTAGTATTGAGCAGACAGACTGTGGCATTATCAACAGCCTTATATCATTACAGTCACCAGGTTACACAGCATTTGACCTAGAGACTTTTATCCTTTTTGCAGTGAAAATTCAATTCAAGTCTTGCAAAGGGCTTTCTTTCCAAAGGAAAAGTGGTCTTTGTCCACATGGAAGAAGGGATTTTACCTTAACCCTTCATTTACCTGTGGATGCTTTGTGAGAGATCAAAGCTGAACGTAATAAAGAATGAACTGTGTTCATAAACAGAAGTTTTTTTGCAATCTCAACTCTGATTCTATGCGTTTTGGTCTACTGGAGAGAAGATTCTGAGCTAAATTTCCACTGTCATGTATACCTCCAGTCTCCTTACAACCATTTTACTCTCTGCAACATACACAAAAGCTTTAGTATCGATCTGAACACCCAGACAAATACAGCTATTGCATATGGAATTTTAAAGCCAAAGAAGAAGGTTGGTCCCATTTCTCTGAATGCAAACATTTTGTAAGTGGGGAAAAAAAACAAACCAAAACCTGAATGACCAACAGGCAGGATAGGTAAATAAAGGAACAAGCTCACAGACTTCTGCTGAGATTGACAAGAAAGGTATATCAGAAGAGGGGGCTAGCAGAAATGGGCTAAAGCAGACCTTTTTTGCTGACATCCTGTGACCAGATCCAGCCAGAAAGCAAGCCAAGGCCTGCCACTGATTCCTTTCTCTGGCCCCTTTCCTTCTCCCACCAGACAAGCATGCCTGTGTGTCTAGCCTACCACCAGAAATAAGCTGGCGGGCAGGGGACTCGGAGAGGCCACCAGGACAAAGGCCATTATGGAACTGGAGGACTGTGCAGCATCCCAGCTGGGGTACAGGAAAGGACCTAGAGACCTGCTCACAGAGACACAGGGGGATCAGAGTACTTGGGAGCAATTAAAGCTCTTAAAAAGAGTTTCGCCTTTGTCCTGCCCTGCCCCAGCTGCAATCCCAGTTCTGCTCTCAACTCCAGTCATGATGGGCTGAACTCAGAAGGGGAAGTTCAGTTAAACTTTGTGCTTTACTCCTGGTGATCCCTGTGGTAGCTACAGCAATTTTCCTGTCCTACTCATGTATTTTAGCTTGGCTGAACAGAGAGTACTTACATGACCACTATCACTCTCTAGTAGACAGCTGATGTTAGTAGATAAGCCAACAATTTATGTTGTCCTGGAGCAGAAAAGTGCAATTCACGATTTTAGGATATTTGCAATTGGCTTAAATAAAAAAATTAACTGTTTCTGTTAGCACAGACTTTCTTGGTTAAAAGCATAGGTAGGGAAATAAAAAAAAAACTGCTTGGAAATCCATAGCAAAGTCCACAATATATTGAGCAGTGAAAGCATCAGCCCCTTTTACTTGTACTTTAGAACTCAATATAGCTTAAAGTTGTGTGGATAAGTTTGGCAGGTGCTACCATGTCACACAGCATATCAATGGCTCCTTAACCACTCAGAAATTCACCCCTGCTGTATTTGGAAGCTTCTATAGTTCTTATGCCATGAGTTCTACATTCATGATAACAAGGTAAAATAAAATGCATCATCTTTTATCATCTTCATCAGTGCGCCAGAAAAATGTGCAACCATCAGGTTGATGACGCTCTCACATGCCATGGATAGAACAGCAGTGCCACCAAGAACAGAAACATAACACAGAACAGAAAAATAACACAAAAATAAGTGCCCAAATGCAATTTTCCTTGGAAATTCATATGTTAATACACATAAAGAGAGTGGAAGGAGGAAAAGAAAGAGAAGAGACCGTAATAGCCAGAGGAGACATTTATAATGACTTGGAAATTACTGAGACTCTAAATTGATAGACAAACACCCAAACACTGTAGCTTTTGCCCAGCCACCTCTGAAGCACCCCTTCACTGTTGTACATATGGCTGTCCTCACCCATAGATCCCTTAATCCTGACAGCAATACAGACAGATACAGACAGGAAATCATGAGAGATGCAGATGGTTTAATGTCTTGCAAATGCAAGCAATTGCATGAATACCATTATACTCCACAGAACAGGTGTGTCAGAACAGGTGTGCCAAAACACTGTAACATCTAAAGACTGCAACACCTTTTACACAAGTCGTCCCCCAAAAACCCTCCATAATGCAACAATGCATATCCCAAGAAGAAAACTTGAAACAGCCCCATCCCCATTTCTATTTTCTGAATAAGCTTTCTGAACATTACACTTGCAGTGTGCTCTGCAAACCACTGGAGGGTGATAAGAGACTGGCTACCTGCTTCAGAGGTTCCTACCAGGAAGAGAGAATGAATTGTCAAAGGAAAGGTGGATTGTAAATGTGACAAGAAACACGCCTCCCACCCCAACCACCACTTACCGCTACTGCTAAAACACGATATACACCTCAGCCTGAGTTCCTGTGCTTTACTGCTGGATAAATTTGTAATAATCTTGAAAGTGGCAGCTGTAAAACACTTTTAAGTTTCTACCTCGTGCTCTGGTTTGGATTCTTAAAGACTGAAATTTTAAGAGAATGGTTACTGATTTCAAAACCCACTCTTGCAATTACAAAATACAGTCATGAGTCTTCTGGGTAAAGAAAAATAAAATCAAAACAAAACCAAAATAAAATAGAGCCTACCCACAGGGAACATCTAAATCATATGCAGCCAACCACTTCCCTTTCCTATAACATAGTCTCATAAAATCCCTGGTGTTTATTTTAAAGGACCAAAATCTACCTCCCTGCATGTCACTTCTAATAGAAGCTTGCTTAATCAGTATCAACAAATAACGATGGGTATTTTCTTAATATCCTCTGAAAACAGATTGTCTGCTTCATATTCTAGAGATCCCAATACAGTCTCTCTTCTTAACAGAAGTAAATCTGCAGTTTTAATTCCCTCCCATACTCAAGCTTTCTGCAAAGTGGTTTCATGACTGCCCAATGCAGAACCAAAAGATTCACACTGATTCACACACAAAAGCTATTACCACATCACAGAATTGCACTCTGCAGACTGCTGCTTGTGCTCCTTTCCCCCACTTTCAGATTGTAGATTGATTGCCTGCCTGCCCCAATCCACCATTTTCTGTCTACACATTGCCTCCTGCTAGTGGTAATCTTCCCTTGCATTGGCCATGAGATTTTGTCTACACAGATGTCCTGAAGCAACTCCATATCTACTTCGGGTTTGTAGGTTCAAACCCTTACAACCAAAGGTCTCTCTCTTGCAGAAGCTCATCGCTGACGATGCCAAATTGAAGGTGAAGCTAATGGGCTGCTTTGAAACATGCTATAAATGCTTGGACTTCTAACCCCTGGGTATTTTCAGAAGCCCCGATTTTAAAAATAGCAGGTAAGGAGACTTGACAGAGGAATCTTATATGGCCATGACATTGCTAATATTAAATATTTTCCCCATTCTGACGTATTTCTCCCTATCCATCATTTAGCAAAAAAAGGCCAACAAATGGAATGTAAACAGTACCCACAGCTGGAAGGACATCCTTCTGCTCTCACCTAGAGCTAAAGTCATCACACAACATTTTCTGGATTCTTTCTACAATCTAAAAAAAGACCATGAGCCAACCTCTACCTTGGAATAATCATGCCTGCAAAATGAAGGCTAAAATAATTTACTAGTGGCTGTTGTAGTAACTGCACTCTGCACACAAACTAGGAATACACAGAAAAACATCTTTCTTACCTCAAACCAGGCCTGAAGGATCTACCCAGCACTTCTGAAAAAACCTTTAAAGAACTGAGGCAGTGTATGATGAAGTGAGCCAAGCATTCAAGATACATCAGTAGTCTGAACATGTAGCTTAGAGTATATTGAGTGGGTTAGGCACACTTTTCTGGTCACTCTTTGCAGTACTAATTGGTTCAGTCTCCACAGTAAACTGTTCATTACCAGCTGGAAGAAAGCAGCTGCAGCAGTAGTTTGCAGGAACAGAATTTGTTCAGCGGGTGGAGGAGGGAGAAATAATAGTAATAAAGAACAACAGGGCTCCACACATGTTGGGAGAACAAAATAGCCTTGTGCAGATTTGAAGTGCTGATTAGAGATGAGTCCTCAAACCTTGTAATTTGACTAAAAGCCACTCCATGCCACCTAAACATGTGGCTACAGCCTGTGCCTGAGTGACGATGCATGCCTCACTGCACCCTTCTCCAAGATAAGAAGCGCCCCTCATGCAGTCCAACAGAATGTGTCAGGTCTGATGACTAAAAAGGAAACCCCTCCTTTGTGTTCTTTTCCCCAAACAAATCCAGAGCACTTTTAGACAGGAAGAACTGAGCAGGGTCACAAAAGCAAAGAAGACGTATTTGGTTTTGCTTGTATCAACAGATACATCCCAGAGAAAAAAAACTCTTGGAAGGATCAAGATTAGAAGACCTGCAACATTAGCCATAGTACACAAAAGTCAAATCAATTTAAAAAATTCCAACTTGTATGGTGCATCACAGAGGAGCAGATTCTCCTGGAAGGCATGCTAAGGCACGTGAAAAACAACAAGGTGCTTGGTGACAGCCAGCATGGCTTCACTAAGGGGAAATCCTGCCTGACCAATCTGGTGGCCTTCTATGATGGGGCTGCAGAACTGATGGAAAGCAGTAGAGCAGTTGATGTCATCTACCTGGACTTGTGTAAAGCATTTGACACTGTCCCACATGACATCCTTGTCTCTAAATTTGGAGAGACATCAGTTTGATGGGATAAAGAACTGGCTGGATGGCCACACACAAAGAGCTGCGTTCAATGGCTCAGTGTTCATGTGGAGACCAGTAACAAGTGGTGTCCCTAAGGGATCGGTGTTGGGACAGTCTTGTTCAACATCTCTGTTGGTGACATGGGCAGTGGGATTGAGTCCTCCCTCAGCAAGTTTGCTGATGACACCAAGCTGTGTGGTTCTGTTGATACGCTGGAGGGAAGGAATGCCATCCAGAGGGACCTTGACACACTTGTGAGGTGGGCTGATGCCAACCTCATGAAGTTTAACCACGACAAGTGCAAGGTCCTACACCTGGGTCGGCGCAATCCCAGGCACAGCTACAGGTTGGGCAGAGAAATTCAGAGCAGCCCTGCGGAGAAGGACTTGCGGGTGTTGGTTGATGAAAAATTTAACATGAGCCGGCAGTGTGGGCTCGCAGCCCAGAAAGCCAACCGTATCCTGGGCTGCATCAAAAGGAGCGTGACCAGCAGGTCGAAGGAGGTGATCCTGCCCCTCTGCTCTTGTGAGACCTCACTTGCAGTATTGTGTGAAGTTCTGGTGTCCTCAACATAAAAAGGATGTGGATCTGTTGGAACAAGTCCAGAGGAGGGCCACGAGGATGATCAGGGGACTGGAGCACCTCCCATATAAAGACAGGCTGAGAAAGTTGGGTCTGTTCAGCCTGGAGAAGGGAAGGCTGTGTGGAGACCTCATAGCAGCCTTACAGTATCTGAAGGGGGCCTATAAGGATGCTGGAGAGGGACTCTTCAATAGGGACTGTAGTGATAGGACAAGGGGTAATGGGTTCAAACTTAAACAGGGGAAGTTCAGATTGGATATAAGGAAGTTCTTTACTCGGAGGGTGCTGAGGCACTGGAATGGGTTGCCCAGGGAAGTTCTGAAAGATCCATCCCTGGTGGTGTACAAATCCAGGCTGGACAGAGCCTTGGGTGACATGGTTTAGTGGGAGATGTCCCTGCCCATGGCAGGGGGGTTGGAACTTGATGATCTTAAGGTCCTTTCCAACCCTAACTATTCTATGACTCTATTCTATGATTCTATATAGCTGATTAGATGAGCTGGTAGAAATCCTTCTCTGGCAACCCTGTCTAAAGTTTGTCTAAAATCTATTTCTGTCCCCAGGTGACACTAAATAAAGGTCTCTGAAATTCAAATGAATGTCTATGGTGTATTTAAAACACCTGTTAAAAGTTTAAAACTGAACCAGAAATGGGTGCATATCTAAAGACAAGCACACTTTAATTTGCCTTTATGTGGGATATGCATGCCTAGAGTAATAAAACAACCACATAATGGAAAAACTCCTTTTGATAAACACTTTAAGATTATCATCTGCAAAGGCTAATAATTCAGTTTTATCAAAACCAGTCTTCATTAACGGACAGTTAAAAGAGCTGGACTTGAATGATATAATCAGGATGCGCTCTTCACAAACTTAAGCAATTTTTTAGCTGTGTATGTCATCAATTAGCAGACCCTTAAAAAGTGTGAAATGGGGGTATTAAGCAATGAGAGGAGACAATTTCTAAGAAGAAGTAGCTGGTTTTGCAATCTGAAAGTACCATTGAGGAAACTTGTCATTTGCAACTAGAACTTCAGTATCTGCATCCTCATCATCCCAACACAGACTAAACAAGAAAAAAAAAATGCTATGCTTTGAAAATACAGGACTAGTGAGACCTCATGTCCCTCTCATCCAGTAGTCTGTCTCAGGCAAAGGCCAACACCAGATGCTTCAGAGAAATGTGCAAGAAACCACCTGTCAAGTAATTATAGCATAATCTCTCCATACTGGGTACTTCTTCCTAGCTTCCATCTGCTAGAAATTATTACATCAACATATAGAATGTGAAAGTACTCTACCAAATGTTTATTTTCCAAGCGTCCTCTTTGAATGCTGATACAACGTTAATTAATTCTTTGTTCATTAGAAGTCTACATGATCAGACTTTGGTCCTATCATGAACTTCCCTTTTACAATTAGTGCTTCTTTTCTTGCCTTGTAAGCTATTTAAGAAAAGGATCATTATCTCCTAGCACAGTACACTTCATCTACCTCATCTAAAAAGATGATCCTGACAGATAAACTGCAGGTGAAACACTAAACCACTGGTCAGGAATGAACTATCACACAATGCAGAACTATGGATAATGTCTGGTACTGAAAACATGAGACACACATCTAGAACTCTAGAAAATATTTGTGTTAGGTGCCTGGGCATATGCCTTTATTACTCAAAAATCAAAAAAAACAAGCTACATAGGGGCAACCCATAAAGAAGCAAGGAAAAAAAGGGGTAGAATCTATGTCTCCACTAAATTCTATCACAGTTAAGAAAAGGAACAGATGCTTTTACCTGCTCTTCCTACAGTATTTCTACAATCATTCTACTGAAAAGATCTGGTTTGTATGTCACTTTTATTCTCTTTGCAGCTAGTCGTCTTGACCTCTCTCTCCTCTGTCTTTCCAAAAGAGCAGCACACCTAATTGAACGCCAGACATTCTCCTGCAGTCACTAAGTAGTAAATGCCTTTAAATCACAGTCAAGCTCTCAAATAACAACTTAGGCACACCAAAAAATCCCCCCGAAACTGCACATGAAAAAAAAAAAAAATCAATCTAACTACCATACCACAAAGCACAGATCGTAATTTTGCTGCAAGGCCAGTTAAGCTGAGATTCCATTTTCCAAACAAAGCAGGTGGGAGTGCTGCATTTTGTAGTGTGTACTCTACACAGGCAGTACAAGAGCAGCCATGACACATGCTCAGTGCTGGATTTGAGATGGATTGTTTCAGGGTAGAAGCAAAGATGAGCCCTTCCTCCACTACAGAAGCCATAACAACCCATCTCCCAGCAGTCTGTGCCGAAGTTTCTGTCTCCAGACACCAAGTAGCATGGGCTCCCTTTGCATATCTGAGTGTATTTTAGCCTTAAACAGTGTGATGGATGTGGACAGAAGGCTGGGATAGCATGGTAGAAATAGGAAAAGGAGAGGAATTAGACAGATGCATATAGCAACATGCTGGAAATCAACGTCCTATTACATATTCTTGCACGCTTCTCCAAATTTCTTTAGTCCTGTCCAATTAAAGTGAAATTCCTCTTAGGCACCTAAGACATAGTTATTATAATATATGATCACAGTTTTGTTACAGTCTTTTCTTGCATCACCTTCTGTTCAGTATTTATCACACTGCTTAATTTCCTCGATATCAAATAGTTTAGCCTGCTGAGAAGTATGTTGAAGCATGCATTTTGAAATTAGAGTTGATGAAATAAAACTGGTGACACATGAAAAGCTAAATCAACAAATATACTTTCTGTTTATTTAGCTGTAGTTATAAATGGTGTACAGAGTCTTCTCTGGGAGTTATAACAGTATATTAGTTATTTCATCTTCCACTTACTTAGAAAATATTTTTCATCTACATTTGCTTTCTCTTGAAACAGTGCAAGCATGAAAATTCTTACTACTGCCTTGTGCTATGTGTGCTTTGTCTTTTTTGTTTACTGATCATGTCCTTGATTCTCCCATCTAATACATAACTCGTTTAAACAATCTTTCCAATATATAAAATTCCTTAGAGATCTAATTTGTGTCTTAGAGAATAAAAACTTAAAGCCAGGGGAGTTACCTGGGGAACTTGCTGCACAACCTGCCCTACAGAAGTGTGTGCTACATCACTACAGCCCAAAGCCCTTCGGCATCACATCTTAACAGGAACAGAGAGAACAGCAGCAAGTGGAGGAAGGAAGGGTACAAAGGTCCCCTTGCAGGCTAAGGACTCTTATGAGAAAAGGAGTACAGTTGCCTGGACACAGAAAGCAGCCGTATCTGAAAGTCACTGAATGAAGTACAGCCATTTGGTACTGTTGGATGAACCTCATGAACATCTTGCGTGTCTTTTAAACTTGTTTTCTATCTCTATAGATCAAAGATGCTTTTATGAGTTCTCTCCCCCATCACTCACTAATTTAATAGTATGAGTGATCCTGAATACTAATTCTTTTTAAATGTTCATTTTTTTCCTGAAGTTGTAAAAGCAACTGACCTACATTGTATAGAAAATGTAACTCGACTTCTGAGCTTCCCTTAACCAAATCAGTCTGAATCATCACAAAGATGTAGCTTAATTTAAATGTGTACCAAACCTCTGGTAATTTTAAATACATTGCATCTTACTTTTGCAACTGTGTATACAGTGTATATGCATCTATCTGAATTGCCATGTAACGGAGATTAAAAAAAAGGAGCCAATGTGCTTCATTATCTATTAATATGACTTTAACAAGAATACTGATTTCTCATTGAATAGCTACAGTTACCTTCCCTGTCTTTTAATTTTCCCACAAGAGAGATTCTTTTGATCCAATTAAATAAAAATTAAATAAAGGAAATTTCTGATGAGGACAGACTATGGTAATTAACATAAAACTACAGTCTAGTGCTCTGGCAAAGAGCTGATGGAAGCTATTCAGTCTGGAAGACCTCCAACAAATGCTTTACATTCCAATTTTGACAGATATAAATCAATAAAGATGAATAAAGATCTGAATAATTCCTGGAGAAAAAAAAAATGTTTTTTTTTCCAAATAATGTTAATAAAAAGCTACATGCATAAAATTAAAATAACATTAAAATAATAAAATATACTGAATACACTGATAATTATTCCAGTAGATCATAATTTAGATCAAGTACCATACTGCTACGTTCAAGAGAATATCACTATGTTCCTATGTTCAAGAGAAGGCTTTTTTTTTCATGCCTTCCACCAATAATCAAGCATCAGCCTGTGAACTAGAACTCCGTTCAGATCACCTCACATCAACAGGTCTCAATAAAATATATTTGAGGCAAATGCCATTGTAAAAATGTACATGTTAGTTATGTGAGAAATTAATATTTACATTAATCGGATCAGATCATGAGTAGCAGCCCAGTCCCATTAGAGCTGGTAAAATCCCTAGCTTCAAAACGAAATAGCAGAAATGTAATTTTTACAGAAGTCCACGAATTCCAATAGCTGGTTTAGGTCAATGCTTGGGTTGATTATGCTTTTAAAATGTTACTTTAATAGCTATGCGTTTTGTGTAAAAAATGAAAAGGAGACGAGAACACCCCAAGCACTTACAAAGTAAGTGAGAGGCTGCTGAACTGCCAGATAGGGTAGGACCCACTAGTTGAAATGGAAATGAAACATTTTGATCCAAGTTGTAAACCAGCTCAGACCAAACTCTTTATTTCAGCCTCAGAGCACAGAAGGGTTTGTACCTTCCAGACCTGATGTTTATGGTACTGTGCAAAAGTGGGTAACATTACTAATAGCCAGATCTGGACAATCTCCTGAATTCCTTTTGCTTTTGTACATGCTACCAAACAACAGAAGGAACAAATTTGATTACTAGCAGCTAATTAGAAGATGACAGTTTTAATTTCATGTTATGGTGTAAAATTTTTCTGTTTGCTTCTCAAAAGAATGTATGTTCAAAGCAACGACAATAGTATCACAATGTCAAAGTATTACAGGAAGACAGCTTTTTGCAAGCCTAAGGGGATGTTATGATGGTTTCAAGGTATGCGGCACATGAGGTCAAAATCTGTTGTTAGAGTTTCATGAGAACTGGAACAGCTGTATTAAGAAAAGCCATATTGAATGGAAGAAAAAGAAATACAAAGGTCAAAAGCTAACCCAAATTCTACCATTACAAGAAAGCTAAGGTCTATTATTCTTGTTATGGCACAAAATGCACGACAACATTACTCTGCAAACTACAACATGCAGTCTATATACAGATAAATTAGCAGTAGAGTTCTATTACTCTCTCTCACAAACTGGGAATACAACTGTCTGAACAATGTAGTCCTTTGCATCCTTGAGGCATCACAATAGGATATAAATGCTATAGAATTATTTTTACTTTAAAAGCTTTAATATACACATTCTCCCTTGAGCACAAAGTTATTCACTATAATGGCATGATAGCCAATAAGAAAGTAATAGCTTTGTGCCTTTGTGCATACTAGTGAAGTGTCTGACCCCACATATTACAAGAAATGATTTGCGGCTAGCAATGTTTTGAGACAGTTTACTGGAAAAAAGATAACACTAGAGCAGGTTGCCTTGACAACACTGTGTAGCTGCACCAGAAGTTAAAAGAAAATGTAGGATCTTCTATGTTAAAGATTGAAAAGTATCCACCAAATTGGGTTACAAGGCAATGAATCCCACAGCAAGTCAATGCTACCTGACCTATGCAATATTAGCTATCACTTCTTATCATGAGCCTTATTAGAAAACTGATGAAAAAGCCAGATGGTTCATACTTCACAGCACAGGGCAATAAGAAGTGAACAGCAAGCATTACAATAACGAGCTCTCCAAGTTTCTCTTTATTTTCCTGAGAGACTCTGCAGGTTGCTTCTGGTTCTGGGAGTCTACTTTGGTAGGAGAAATGGTTTCCAAAGGCAACCACTTTTGATTTCATAGCAGGATTTCACAAAGATATCTCTTCAGGCTATATCCCTTTTGGCAGTGACCACTGTATTCATAAGTAAGGAATGTAAATATGAATTACACAGGTAGCACTGAGCCAAAAATAAATTAACACCCTTAATGTATTTTGCTGAACTTATCCTGCATGCTACCAGATTTAAAAAAAAAACCCCAAGATTTATCCACAAAGCATCCAGTTATGAATGAACTCCCCCAGACAGTCATATTTTTAAAGATTTATTCTTTTTCTAGGACTATGTTGAGCACAGAGAAGGGAGCTGAATCTGGCTCTCTCACACATTATCTAAGTGCTCTGACAACTGGATTTAAAGTGACAGATGACAACTGTTTTGTAAAAAATAGTCCCCTATGCAGTTTTGATTCCAATAGGGAGAGCACAAACAGATGTGTTCCTGCTCCAAAGTGAAACAGTATGTCTACAAGAGAAATGGTACTTAGAGATCTAATTAAGACTTTTGTTTCATCTATCAAAGCTCCCAAAGCAGCATTCTGATTTTCTTCTGTTCCTTCCATAGGTGATTCAATTTATTATTTTTATTAAGGAGCCTGTGGAATTGCTGATTCCTCTGCTTTGCAGCTGGGCATTACCCACAAGCTGTTAGCTCAAGCTATACATCTTAACTGGATGCACAGCTCTTACTGTTCCGATGGTCTTGTTGCAAACAGAGTATCTTTAACCTACTACAGTAAAACTAAATACTTGCTTTTGATCCAATAGTATAATCAGCATTACACCAAACCTTTGAAATCTTTCCCAAACTGATTTAACCAGTTAATCACTAATCTGACCACAAAGGGGCACTGATATGCTTGAACTGAGTTTTGCTTTGCATGGAAATTTCAGTTAGTGTGTTCCAAAACTTCTCTCCAGAACCTAAATACCCTGCTCTGGAAAGTTCTGAACCACGTATCTCCAACTGGGCCTTAAAACTTTCGATCCTCTAAAGGAGTTAAAGCTGTCATAGACATTTTATCACTCTTATTACTATCTAATTATTTATAAAGTTAATGATACCAAGAGGAGACAGAGCATTCCTTACTTCTCTTGCGACAGCAGAAGTTCCACAGAGTTCAACTGTGTAAAACCCAAAGAGTTTTATCTGGGGCTGCTGTGTGAAACCTCGTATCACATTTTGAAGTGCTGTTTATCGGTATAAATACAAATACAGAATACAATAGGAGTAAACAGAAAATGTATCTACACATTCAAAATAAATAAGATTAAGTTTCCTTCATTATCAGTGTTTTAACACTGGTTTTGCTTCTGTTTAATTTAACAGAAACTTATCACTCTGTTCTAAAAGAACACTCCCAATGTTGAAAGGGATGAATTCATATACCCGTTCTTTCAGAAAGAAAATTAATTTTAACTGGTACATAATGCTTCCCTAAGCAAAAAACTAACTTGCTCTTCCTTAATGACCAAGAGTAACTGCATGGCTACGATGTGCAATATTGCTAATGCTTCACAAAACCAAGTTATTATCAAGGATTAAATAAAATCAGGAGAGAAAACAGACATCCAACACCACAGAATAATCTGCTGGGATAATGCATCGAAGTAACACATCTCATCAGATAGCAGGCATCTTAACTGGACAGCAAAATTTAAATATGAAAAGTATTTTGAAGTTTAGCGAGACCCTGTGGAGAAATCTCCATTTGAAAACATTCCTCCTGCATTTTTAACATCTTTTAATCTGACACTTTAATCCATTTCATACTCTCAGTATTTTCATTCAGTTCCTGTTTCTACTACACTTCAAACACCAAATTCAAAAGATATGAAATGCAGGTTGTTACTTTATGAGGATTACATCCTTTTTAAAGAAAAAGTGATTTTCTCAGGATAAAGCTATTACCTGAGAAAGCTCAGTAAGGAACTCTCACAGGCTTCTTGCCACTTTCTAACTCATAACAAATAAAGTCACTTCATAAATGAGAAATTTTGCATTATGGATTGCAAATGCTGAAAGGTAAAGCTATAAATGCAACTGTATTACTATAACCATAGATAGCCATAACAGAGACCATAAGAAATAAAACAGACACACTAAGCAATGCTTAATATTTAATTTCTAATTTTATATTCAGCCAAGTAATTAGACCTGCTCAAATATATGAAACACTTGCAATACCTGTTGATTAATGCTTAAAAGGATTACTTCAATGCAGAGACTCACTAAAATGATTAAACTAAGTTTTCTTTGTTGTCTGGTGCTTTCAGGGATACTGTAATTAAATAAGTGCATCATATTGGCACAAGCCTATTGATTTAGTAAAGGTATCTTGATTTATGCTAACAGCATGCTGCACATTATCATTTATGGGTGCTAACAGCTGTATGATATGATATTCAAACATTTTTGCTATGATATGTTTTTGCTATGAGACTTTGATAAAAAGCTGTTAGGAAACATTGAGGGTGCATGAAAGGCTGAGGCATGAATAAAAAATGTACCACTCAAATCAGTAGTTTGGTATATATTTAAATTCTGCTTTTGTGGTACTGCAAAAACAAAAGTATAGGTGCATGTAATTAAGTTCTGTAGTCTGTATTTTGCACTGCACAGGAAAGAACAAAACTTTAGAATCTCACATCACGAGTAGAGAGTAGAGATTAAAATGAAAACTGGTTGAGAGATATGGCTCTCTCACTTCTACAATGTCATTTCAATGCAGGTCTAATGGCCATGGAAATGACATCTTCTGGAGCAGGCCCAAAACTTATGCTGTAGGGAAAATAGTTTCCTTCTTTTTTTTTTTTTTTTTTTTAATAAAATAAGTTTTGTATGGAATTGAATATGTACTCTTCTACAGGAACTAAATCTGAGGTCATTTGTTTAGAAAACACTGAAATAAAACCTGTTTTCAGAAAAAATCCACAAAAGACATATGACAGGCAGGGGATTTTATACAGTTATCTCTTTCCTGTCAAATTAGTTAAAATTTATCGGCAATTACTAAACCCTAAGTCAATATAATTAAGTCCTCAGTCATCCTTTTTTTATTTACGTCTGTTTCAATTTTCAGTCTCCCTGGAAAGATATACTTGGCACTTGAGAACTGTGTCCTTTCCTATCACAAGCTTTGCTTGTCAAATCAATCCTAATTCTCTCTTCAAAAGTGGTTTATCATCAGGAACTGACTAGAAAGTTTTTCTGAATGGGAAATGAGAAGGAATTCTATTTGCTGTCCTTTCTCTGAACTGCTGCTACCTGCGTGAGGCTGACAAAATCAAAATGCCTTTTGCCATCAAAACATTAGTATGTAGCCATATACTAGCTATAAGCTAATAGTTTCAACATGTTTTTCAAGGTCTCTCACATTGAAATTTATTCGAAATCAAAACTTGCCCTGTTCTAGATTGACTCAAACTTCAAAGATAAGACAAAACAAAAAAATTATGAGAACATTTTTAAAGAAAAATTAAAGGAGAAATAATTCACTCCAAAGAAAATAAACCCCACATTTGTTTAACAAACTCCTTACCATCCCTATACTGACAACCTGTGTACCATTATATTGATTTACCCTGGAAAACTGATGAGCACAGATAATGTACATTTGACTTTCAGGATGTAAGGTCACCCTGTAGTTTATATTCTATCAACCCTTAATATACGAGTGATTAATTTGCCCACAAGTGTAACAGTTAGAACAGATGCAGCTAAATTGACTAACGTGGTTACTTCATAATTGCTATCTCCACATTGGTATGTCAGTCTCAACTAGAAGTTATAGGCTCAATGTAAAAACTACTGAGTGAACTGTGTTATCCAGGAGCAAAACTTGATGAGAAAGATTCCTTTCTGACTTAAAAATAGGCTGATGAGCCAATATGAAAAAGCTGCAGATAAAAATTCTAAAATGTTATTTGTGCACTTACATTGCATGTGTTCTGAAAGAGTCTTCAGTCAAAATCCTCTGCTGCTGTATATCAACCAATTTAAATGTAGACATAAAATCACCGTGACTGAATTAAAAACAGCAAATGCAAAACCATTTTGGACAAGCGGATGTTTCTTTAATTGGGGCAGCGATTTGCACTGCCACTGTGGCTGTTTGACACTGAAGGATAATGAAATTCAAAAGCAACATACCTTCCGAAGAGGTTTGAGCTTGGTCTCCATTATAAAGTCGTACTTGCAGAGCTCACAACAGCGTGTGTCTGAGCTTTTAATCCATTGGTGCAGACAGGCCTGATGAACAAAGCGCAGGGTCCCTGTGCAGCGACACGGTGTGATGAGGGGACTTTCATCATCTCCCTCACAGTGACAGATCCTGACAGGAAGGACAGCAAGAGCTAGTGAGGGAACTTGCCAACCAGCCATGCAAATGTACTGGTTTATTTTCACTGCTTTTTCATTTTCAGATGACATTCATAAGACGCCAGGTATGTGACCTTTCAGATTGAGGCTCAGAGACGTATTCCTTATTCCCTTCTTCCACTTAGCAATTTCTCTTCACTTAGTAATTTCTGTTTGAATTTGCTATGTGGCCTGAAGATGAACTAATAGAAATAACAGCATTTTTCCCTTTTATGCATGGCAAAACCCTTAAGACAAATATCAGTGCTCTTTCTAAGAGCTGAATAGTTCTTGGCATGTAAGTAATGCCAATAAAAGCCTCAAAGTTAGGAGGATCTAACCCAAGCTGAAAATATCCAGTATAAAAAAAATTATAAATAAGAAGTTCCTAGGATACCTCTTTGGAATTACACAGTTAAAAGGATTAGAGAACAGTTTTGAGTACTCTGGAGTTGTGTGTATGGGACAGTGTATACACACATGAACACACTTTTTAGGGGGCAGGTGTTAAAAAGTCATGATCCTTCCTCTTTTTCATTCTTCACTGTCCCTTTGAAGCAGATAGCTGTGTTGCTTAGGAGGAAAAAAAACACCATACAGATGTAAGCAGACTCTATGATAGAGGTTGGTCCCAGAACTGTTGTTACCTTGCAATGGGATACAGAGCTTTTCACACTGTGATTTTGCATTAAATGATCAGTGTCCTAACATCAAAATGTGATGGTTTTCTTCTGTGACACATGTCCAAATATCTTTGGGATCCTTCCGCTTCCAAACAGACCCCTGATCACATCAGGAAAACATTCAGCCATCAAAACCAATGACAGATTTATTGGTAAGCATCTCCGTGAAGGCAGAGAAAGCTCTACAGTGAGCAGAAGGCTTAACCAAACACCTGAAGTTAAGGAAGTTCCCCTCAACAAAGAACAACTCCCTCCCATCCCCACCCCAGAAAAACACAAGCACCCAAGCACTAATGAGTTTCTGAAGTGTCAAATTGCCATGGGGAGGTTGAGAGGTGGGGGTGGGGAGAAATGTTTTTTCAAAACGGAGAAGTAGCAACCACAGCACAGATTGTGGTGTTACACAAATGAAACCTTGAGTTTAGAAACTCAGTACTTTGAAAAGGCACCCTTTTGATGTGTGTGTGCAGAAGAGGCTGAATACACCTGAGGAATAACATCCCTTTATGCAGAAAGCTGTTGCCACACCATCCCTGGGGTAGGAAAAAGGCTGAGGAGGCCCGTCTGGTGAGGTTGCCTTCCTACTGACCAGGTTAGGGAAGAAGGGCAACATTCTCCATATCACAGGAGCACCTAATGTATGTCACGAGGAGGTAACCTGGCGCAGACACCCTGTGAAAGATTGCCTACAGCATAGCACTGAGGCTGCCAAGTCTACAAGCAGGGGTAGGAGGACATTTCCGTTTAAGCAGATCTATGGATCAAAACCAGCAGCTTCACTATTCTTCCTTGGTGTAGCCTAGAGCAATGAGAAAATGAATCTACAATATTGGGAAAGCAAAACAAAGCTGCTTTCCTGAATAAAAAAGAAATAAATGAAGCTCTGGAAAGCTGTTACACAAAAGCCAGGTTTCAGTGTCTCTGGTGGTGCCGGCACAGCATCTTATATCCCATGGGAGAGGAGGGGAGAAGAAAATACACACAACTATCTTGCACACATTAATTTTTCGAGATACATTTTACAAGAACTTAGTTTGCAGTCATTTCTTTACTAACCCAGCCAAACAAGGTGCATTAAGGGCTTAGTTCCTTAGTGTAAACCGGCTGCATTCTGACTTCTTATTGAGCCTGTAGCTTATGCAGAACTAAAGTTTCAAAACACTGAATAGCTATTTTGCTAACAAATACATTCCCAGCTGAGAGTTACATAAACCCAATAATTTTCTTTTAAAATTAAAGCTATTTCCCAAAGGAAAACTATTATTCTTTGTTCCTTTAAATTCAAGCTATACATAATTTATTTTACAGGCTTAGCATTTAAACTATTTAGGAATTAGACAATTAATCTATGTACCCAAAAGTGTTTTTTCTACTATTGCCAGAATTGTTTAAAATTATTTTAAGAGCTAAAATTCAAACCTAAAATTCCATTGTGATCTTCAGATAAAGTGATACTGCAAATTTGAAATGAAGGATTCTTTTACAGAAAAACACTATATGCATTATACATTCTATTTGTGCTTTCATTGTACAGAAGTTACAAGGTAAACATATAAATAAGAGGGAGACATTAAGAGCTTACATTATACAGAAGCTCAAACTAAATAATCGAACGGCCTCTTCTATCTTTATTACCATGATGTATGTAATGAGAATAAAAACAAACTTCAATTGGAATTAAAGTTCAGAGAAAATAACCAAAGGCATGGTTTTCATTAGCTTGAATGCTCTTTGGTGCAACTTAGCTCTTCATTATCTGTTTAGCCAGAAGAAACTAGCTTAAAAGAGATTAGTGCTACATAAATTCACAATCACAGTCTTTAAGATACATGTATGCCTGACAGCTATTGAAACAGACCGTTGGCTAACTGCTCAAGCATCTTTTAAAGAATCGGGTGGGATAACTTGCAATATCTTGCTCAGCCGTTAGTATTGAATCAGAATTCTGTGTGTCTTTGTCCTTTGCTCTATTTATCCAACATGTACAACATAATTATCACAAATTATAGAAAATAAATTTTAAATAATGTTTTTGCAGAATATGTTGTGCAAACAGAACTGAAGTAGGGATACCAAGTATAGACTTAATGTATCTAAACCAAGTTAGAACTTCCATTCTGATTTCCTTTTTTCACACAATTAGAACTTGTCAAAATTTTCCCCCATCAGATTATTTACAGGGCTGAACTACTTTTCAGAGTAAAATTTGTTTACATGAGAAATGAGTTGAATGAAAAACCCCACTTGAAAAACTTTGCTAAATCTATACTGATTTATTTACAAGTTGTAGCCCAACACTGTCTATGGTTAATAGCTGCAGTTTCAGCTGCTCAAACACCTACAGAATGTACATACACAGCTTTTCTCAACTTTCTTGTCCTTTAGTAGATAAATGGCCTTCATTACAGAGCAATACTTACGGCTATCTGGAAATGGAGAGGAAGGATATCTGCTACTTGACCAAATCCTTTTAGTTCTAAGCCCTTTATCACAAATTGAGCCTGATTGATTAGATTTTTTTTTTTTGTAAGTTTGAGAGCTTAGTGCTTTCAAGATTCTTGCCTATGAACAGGACCTTGCTTTGCTAGGGGAAAAGATGAATACAAGGCTCCAAAGGAGTTTTTGCTCTGTTAATCATCACCAGACAACACAGCATATATGAACTATTAGATAATCTTCTGATTCAGACAGATATACAAAATTCTTTTCTGGTGTGTATAAAATATACACCTATATACACATCCTACGTGTTGAGATCACAGAATATATTTCTTTAAGGAAAGTTTGCTGTGAAATTTTATGAAATATTGCTGTA
Organism: Neopsephotus bourkii; assembly: GCF_033783945.1. Taxonomy (NCBI): domain Eukaryota; kingdom Metazoa; phylum Chordata; class Aves; order Psittaciformes; family Psittacidae; genus Neopsephotus; species Neopsephotus bourkii. The sequence continues at coordinate 13,297,640 of NW_026900684.1, read as the reverse complement.
ACAGTTCAGTCATTCTTTTTCCAAGTTTCTGCTTTACATGCCAGCATTTTAATTACCCAGCACATATATCTTTACCACTGAATTATTTTTACAACCTTCAGCACACAGATGTACAAAACAGAGAAATTTATACCAATACTGTGCATATATCAGCAAAAATCCATTAAAATTCTTTAAAGGATGTTCTTAAATAGCATGTTCACTTATGATGCAATAAATTAGCAAAAATCAAAAAATACTTTTCAGGAGAAATCAAAAATGCTAAACTGAAAAAATTAGTCTGTGAAATATTTTTGCATAATTCATGTGAGAATTGTTGCAGATTTCTTATATGTTCTCTACAGAAAAAATAATTCTCAAACAGAAACAGAATAGCTCAATTTAGATTTTTTTTTAGAGAGTGATTTATGTAAAAGTGAAAACTTAAAGTTTTCTGAGAACATTTTATAATTATTTTTCAGCATTTCTTTTTTGTTCAAAGTATTAACTGAATTTAAGACACATTCAAATGATGCTGAAAAACTCACTGATAATGCAATGCTTCATTGAGAAATTGAATGTGACATATTAAACTGTACCATAATGGGTATTCAAAATTAGTAAGTAAAGTTGCCAGTAGTTTAAGGTACCCTATCTCCTTCACTAAAGGGCATATTGACACCATACATATCTAAAAGACAGAAATTTCTTATTGGATTAAAATCATGAGACGCTGTTAAACCAAGCACTCAGAAATCAGGCATATTCAGAATGTGGTATTGTCATGCTGTCTTTAATTCCGTGACTGTGAACTGTTCTCCCTGGTCCTGTTCATTGCAAAAGTTAGCAGGAAGGAAAGTAGGAAACAAAAGGCTATAGCTTGTAGCAATTCATATGTTAATTTGATTTAGGCTGGTGTTCAGAAGAACAGCAAGAGCTATCCTGGATGACCGTCCTTCACTTCTTATGAAATTAAGGTTTTATAATTTTTTTCCATACAGACAAACGTTTCTTACAAAATCTCATTTTAACAGGTATGAAGCAAGGAGTTCACATGGAGAATTTTCACCTTTTCCTGACAGTGGTTCTGTTTGGCAAAACCATAGCAACAAAAATTACAATCTAGATGGTTAGCCATCATCTAAGCTTCTTATTACAAGAGATATGGGTAGATTTCAACAGGTTTGTAGCTTTTCTTCATATGCAAGGTAACAATTTTAGTTTCATTAAAGAGAATAGCTGCTTATCTCTAGCCTCATTGGAAAAACAGCAGTTATCCTAACCTGTCTTTCCCTAATCCACTTTACTCTTCCATAATTAAGAAAATGGGCCAATCTCTATGCTGCTGTAGTGAAGTAGAAAATCCGTTCACTCTGCAGGAGTCTTGTGTGCACTGTGAAAATTAGTGCTTGACCCCTACCCAGCTGGCAAGTGCTCCTTCCATGACAGTATCTGTACAGCTGATTTCCATAGATGACTACTGTCAAAGGAAGGTGATTAAGAATAAGAATGAATCAGTATGTCCCTGCTTGTGCTTCAAGCCATGTAAGAGCCTTGTCATTAGGAGCAGCACTGGTGGAAAAGAGTTTGCAGTAATTCTGCACTACCGGAACTCTTTCAGGGGATCCGATATTTCAGATAGGTACCTGATAAAATTTTCAAGGATTTTTGCCTTTTACATGTAGAGACAGGGTTTAGCTACAGTAACACTGTTCAGATAGCTTCTTATAGACATACTTAAAAATATGACAGGTCAAATCTTACCCTCATTAACAAATGTACAACCTAGGGGAATGCCTCTTAGGCATTCAAAAGTAGAAGTATATACAGAAGCATGGGCATACTGATAAAGATGTATGATAATGTTTAAGGGCTATAAATGACATAATTATGTAAAACTGTATTGTGTTCTAATATTCCTGGGAGCTATGCAGCTATGTCTATGCTGACAAAATTAGGAGGAGATACTGCCTTGTGACTGTGACATATTTACCAGCACTGTGATGTGATTTCTATGCACTGTGAACTAAATTAATGCGGTTGCACAATACCCGTTTTGTTATTTTCCTGCAGATGGAATTATGCCAGTAGAATAGGAATGCTTTTGAACTTTTAACATCTCCCTAACAAAAGGGGGAAATATCTTCATATAAATACGGTCAAGGAAGATAATGCCTATTCCAAAACCATTATTTTTGGTGAGAAATGACTGCAAAAGCAGTTAAAATCTTGCCCTTCACTGGAAAGCCTATCTGGACTGATAATGATTATGCAAAGATAAATTCTTACCCTGTTTCAGAGGGTATATCTTGTTGCTATAGCTCACAATTCTAAAGGGAGCTTAGTCAGGGAGAAGCAGCATAGCTGGAAAATGTTGGACCAAGTGAATGCATGGCTTTGATTTTGGCTATGAGGACTATTAGCTGCCAGCATGAAATACCATAAGCTCCTAAGTTATCTTAATTGGACCAAAAGGAACCAATTCATTTTGCAAAAGGTTTGCAAAAATGTGCACAAAACTGCTGTCATTGCTGCTGTCTGATCATCTCAGGAAAACTGTCCTCCTGTCCAAAAAGGTCATTTTCTCTTTCTGCCAATTTATAAAGCGCTTACAGTGCTTTTAGGTATATTGAACCTAAAATTAAAGCAAACAAGTTTATGAACAACTCAGAGCAGACAATTAACTCATTTATAGACAGAACAAAACCCAAACCAAATCAACAAAACAATTCTGCCTCTGCATAATTTATACTTGTGGGATAAAAAAAGAAAGTTAAATTCACTAAATATGTTCACCCTGTAATAGGCTACAGCATGCCACATTTCCCTTGGTTTCATGTTTCAGGCTTTTTTTTTTTTTTTTCTTCTAAATCTCATTTCCATTCTTTCCAATGTTAAATGATAATCTAAATGACAAATTGGCCTTTCTCTCCATTTAATCACAGTGTGAATGAAGCACATTAATTCTTCATACCGAATGCTATCAATTTGTATACCTCTTCCCTGTCACTCCTGCCCTTCCATTATGCCATGTAGTCAGCTGTCTTTATCTGATTAGAGGAAAAAACATTTCCAGAATGTTGCACCACACCAGTGGAATTTCATAATGGCCTAGGAAAGCTTTCTCTTGGTTTCAGCAAACGTGATCAGAATTCGTAAGAGACCCACGAGCAAACAACATTAGCAAAGGCACACTTAATCTTTTATTTTGTCAACATTTTTTGTCTAATAATCTTCCATAATAGGTGATAAATAGGTTATCTAGCCATCTAAACATTTACAAGTAATTCCTGCCTCAGATGCACTGTCACTGCAAGTCAACATACGTGCCAGACAAGATTTACTGCACTGAAAATAGTTCAAAGTACTAGGGATTGCAACTTGAAAAGGAATTTACATTTCCTCCCACCCACCTAGTGAAAGTCAAAGCTTTAAGTAACTAAACTCCCTACAAAACATAAGCAAGCTTTAAATATTTAATAACAGGATCCTTAAACCCAAATGCCTCCTCACCCAAGCTTTCTATCAGGAAGTGATGCCTTTTCACCTCTTTGCATTAAAAATAATAATAGGTTTTGAGAAAAAGAAGTAGAAACCAAGATTCGGTTCTCCCCCATTTCAGTGACCTGAACCACATCACAGACATGCTTGCCTTGTTTCCACTCTCCTTGCATCCTTCTGAATCATGGAGAGCTTCCAAAAGAGATTTCATAGCCAGATGGCTAAAGAGGTGACAGATGGGGCTTTGAACCATCAGGCAGAGAATAGAATTAACCAGGATTTAATACTGCTTCAAAGACTGATGAACCAGTAGGCCATCATAGAGAAGAGAAGATTCCTCAAAACGCAGGAGTTTCCTATCAGAAAGTCACCTTGCGAAGACTTCGAAGAGCAGAGTAAACAGAAGTCACAGCTCTTTAAAAGGAAGGGGTGAGGAGCCAAAAATGGAGAAACAGGTGAAAAACCCTCTTCAGCCAAACACTACAGTCTGGCAGTTGAGCAACCTCCAGTTTTTGGTGATTTTAGAAGACTTTGGATTGTATTTTAAACCTACATATTCTCCAATTTAAATTATTTACTGGATGGAGCTTCATGGTTTCAGTATAAATATTTAAAATAAGTGTTAAATTTTGATGGTAGAATTTGAGCCTATGTATCTATCTTCTGTTCACTTTTCTCTTTTTCCCTTAAGTTTATAAGGACTTTTTCCTCCCAAGCGGCTTTCTGTTGACTTTATGAACACTCTACTAGATGAATATTTCAGGATGTAAGTATTTTCCTGCAAAACACTACTTTTACAGGTCCTACTAAGTTACATTATGAAAAAAAACCCAAACCCATTACAACACTATTTTGCAGAGAGAAATTACATAATCATATTGCCTCATCACATGCAATATGCACTTTCTTGCTATCTATGATTGTGCTAACACATAGAAATTCCCATTATAGTCTTTTCCTAAGTTTATAGTGGTCTTTTAATTTCAAAGCTGATTTCTAAAAAAATTATACTTGAAGTAGATTCTGCAGATTTCATGAATCAACTTCATCATCTCCCTTACTACTTCTCCCTGTTCCTACCAGTCTTCCGGCATGCCATACTCTTAATCCTGAGATGAGGAGCTGCCATTTTCTGACTGCATAGTCATTCACAGGGTGAGGAACTGGCTGACATGCTGCATGGTAATGGTAAATAGTTCCTTTTCAAACTGGCAACCTGTCCTTGATGGGGTCTCCCAAGGATTGATACTACAATCATTGATAGCTCAATGCTGTTCAGTGTCTTCGTAAATGATCTGGATGATGGGATCAAGTGAACCCTGACCAAGTTTGCTGATGATACCAAGCTGAGTGGGGAAGTGGAAACTTCGGAAGGGAGAGCCACCCTACAGGAAGACCTGGATAGCCTTGAAAACTCGGCTAAGAAGAACCTGATGAAGTTCAACAAGTGTAAGGTCTTGCACCTGCAAAAATGCAATTCAGTAGTACAGCACGGTGTGGTATCTAATTGGCTGGGGAGTAGCTCTATGGAAAGGGATCTGACGATTCTGGTGGACAACAAAATCAACACGAGTGAACAGTGTGCATGCAGCTGTGGCAAAGAAAGCCAACAGGATGCCGGGTTACATCCACAAGGGCAATGCCAGCAGAGATAAAGAAGTCATTATCCTACTCTACTCAGCACTTGTCAGGCCACATCAGGAATACTGTGTTCAGTTTTGGTCCCCGATATACAAAGATGATGTAAACAGGTCAGAGAAGGGCCACAGAGGTGATCAGAGTACTGGGAAGATGCTGTACGAGGAGAGGCTGAGAGAACTGGGCTTGTTCAGCCTTGAGAAAAGAAGGCTCAGGGGAGACTTTATCACCATGTTCCAGTATTTAAAGGGTGGGTACAAAGAAGATGGAAACTCTGTTTTACCAGGAGTCACATGGAAAAGATGTGGTGCATTCCTGAACACTAGACCCTTTTAAGATCTGACTGGGCAGGGTGCTGGGACATCTAGTCCACGTCATATTTTGCCTAGAAATGCTGGACCAGTCCCTTCCAACCTGGTATACTATGATTCTGTGATTAAACAAAATCAAAATTATTATTCTTCTAAGCATCTTTTTAATAGCGAGTAACTCCACTTTATTTAAGTGTGTGTGGTTTCTTTCAGCTAGTTACAGTTTGGTGTTATTGCTGAAATGACTGCATCTACTAGAAAAATATTTCACACCAAAATAATAAGTAGTCAAAGAGAAAATATATTTCTGTTCTCCCATCATAAATAATAAAAATAACATGAGATTAATTCAGAGTCAAAACGCAAAGCACTTATGATACACTAATGGTAATATCACTAAGCAATTTTCTTTCCTTAGTAATTCCCACATGAAAATCCATGGAACTAAATCCTCATAATCCACTCACTTTATCATGTTCCAACACAGATTTTTCCTTCAGGGAAATTACCCTCATGCAGACCAAGGAAAGCTATTTCTGAGGTTGTGTTTCAAGCCACGTGGCAAATTCCAGAATAAAGTACACAAAGTCTCAGACAAAGGGCAACTTAGGAAGAGGGTGATCCAGCTGTATGATTTAGGAAGCCTATCCCAGCAACTTAGCATGGTCAGAACTTACGTATGCATCCCTAATCCCAGAAGCAGAAAGCTTGCCTTCTAATGGACTACAGAAGGAAGGAGTATGTTCGAGGAAGAGATTGTAAAGGTCATCATTGATGTCATTGTTTCAACATTTTGGAAACAAAGAAATAATGACACTAGAAGGGGAAATGTCTCACTTGAAGTGACCAAGAGGTCTACATTAGACTAGCTGAAGTATATAGTGCCATGGTACTATATACTTCATCTGATATGTGCTTATGCTAGAATTGGGTGTGCCCTGTCACATTCCAACTCATTCCGCTAAACTCACATTGAGGAAACAGCTTATTCCCTTACATGTGCATATAAATGTGTTTCACTGCCAGCAATTCATGAGGAAGTAATGGAAAAAAATTGCCTACCCAACCACTTCAAAACAAAATAACTGGCACCAGGAGATGTTTAAGATCCCTGTTCCTCTGCTATTTCCACAGAATCCCATCTGGGCAAGAGCCATTTGTCTCAGCCAGCTTGGTCACAACAACTAGAAGATATGAATACCTAGGATGAAAAGCATGGAGAAACACATCTCTAGAAAACAAGTTTTCTACATTGCAACCAGCTATGTTAAACCAGTCTTAAACTAAACATAATGAAAATCTCCTTTTTTTATTTCTCATGCAGAAAAATGGTTACTGTGTATGTGCACGTCTGCACTGAAATGTAACTATTTTTTTGCTTCAGATGCAAGACTGTGAATCTGAAGAAAACCATGCCACAGATAGTGACCTAATTAAGTGCATGGACCCATCCTGAAAAACAGACCCTACAATCTATAATCTAGAGGTACGTAGCGAACAAAAGACAGAGTAGGGACAACGTGGGCCCCCTCCGGAAGCTATCAGGAGAACTGGCTATCCTGGATTTGGAGAAGGCTGAGGTTCTGAATGACTTCTTTGCCTTGGTCTTCACCAGTAAAGGCTCTGATCGTACCACTCAAGACTTGGAAGGCAGACTCAGGGAGTGGGAGAATGAAGACCCAAGGCCCACTGTAGGAGAGGATATGGTTCAAGACCATCTTAAGAACCTGAATGTACACAAGTCAATGGGACTTGATGAAATCCATCCACGGGTCCTGAAGGAGATGAAGTTGCCAAGACACTGTCCATCATATTTGAGAAAACATGGCAGTCAGGTGAAGCTCCAAATGACTGGAAAAAAGGAAAATATAACCCCCATTTTCAAGAAGGGGAAAATGGATGACCAAGGGAACTACAGACCAGTCTCACCTCTGTGCCTGGCAAAATCTTGGAGCAGATTCACCTGGAAGGCATACTAAGGCACATGAAAAACAACAAGGTGCTTGGTGACAGCCACCATGGCTTCACTAAGGGGAAATCCTGCCTGACCAATTGGTGGCCTTCTACGATAAGGCTACGGAACTGATGGACAGTGGTAGAGCAGTTGATGTCATCTACATGGACTTGTGCAAAGCATTCCACACTGTCCCACATGACATCCTTGTCTCTAAATTGGAGAGACATCAATTTGATGGATGGACCACTCGGTGGATAAAGAACTGGCTGGATGGCCGCACACAAAGAGTTGTGGTCAATGGCTCAACGTCCGGCTGGAGACCAGTAGTGGTGTCCCTCAGGGATTGGTGTTGGGACCGGTCTTGTTCAACATCTTAATTGCTGACATGGACAGTGGGATTGAGTACACCCTCAGCAAGTTTGCCAACGACACCAAGCTGTGTGGTTCGGTTGATACGCTGGAGGGAAGGAATGCCATCCAGAGGGACCTTGACATGCTTGTGAGGTGGGCTGAGGCCAACTTCATGAAGTTTAACCATGCCAAATGAAAGGTCCTACACCTGGATGGAGCAATCCCAGACAGAGCTGCAGGTTGGGCAGAGAGGAGATTCAGAGCAGCCCTGTGGAGAAGGACTTGGGGGTGTTGGTCAATGAGAAAATGAACATGAGCGGTCAGTGTGTGATCGCAGCCCAGAAAGCCAATTGTATCCTGGGCTGCATCAAGAGGAATATGACCAGCAGGCTGAAGGAGGTGATCCTGCCCTCTAGTCTTCTCGTGAGACCTCACCTGGAGTACTGTGTGCAGTTCTGGTGTCCTCAACATAAAAAGGACATGGAACTGTTGGAACAAGTCCAGAGGAGGGCCACGAGGATGATCAGGGAACTGGAGCACCTCCTGTATGAAGATAGGCTGAGAAAGTTGGAGCTGTTCAGCTTGGAGAAGAGAAGGCTGCGTGGAGACCTCATAACAGCCTTCCAGTATCTGAAGGGGGCCTATAAGGATGCTGGAGAGGGACTCTTCAATAGGGACTGTAGTGATAGGACAAGAGGTAATGGGTTCAAACTTAAACAGCGGAAGTTCAGACTGGATATAAGGAAGAAGTTCTTTACCGTAAGGGTGGTTTGGCACTGGAATGGGTTGCCCAGGGAAGTTCTGAAAGCTCCATCCCTGGTGGTGTACAAATCCAGGTTGGACAGAGCCTTGGGTGACATGGTTTAGTGGGAAATGTCCCTGCCCATGGTGGCAGGCTGGAACTTGATGATCTTAAGGTCCTTTCCAACCCTAACTATTCTATGATTGTATAATGAATCAGTAGTAAAAACATGTCTTCCTTTGTCTTCTGCTGTCTGCAAACTGATTAAGACAACTTAGCAATGATGAAAAATTAACATGTTTTCAATTTTTAAAATGTTTTTCATGGCTGCATTATCATCACCGTGCTATATCTATGAATGACAACAACATAAAAGCATTACCCCTGACATGGAGAAAAAATGAGTTATGATTTTCTTGACAAATTTTGCACAATAGACCAGGTTATCAACTCTGTTGAGTTTAACTCTGGTTGTTCAAGGAGCATCTCCACTGACAGTAAGCCTAGGAACACTTACCTATCAAAAGGTTTCAACCTTCCTCTTCCAGACAAAAGCCTATAAGAAAAGTTTGCATGCACATCCAAAAAATCCACTCTTGAACTAAACTTCAAGTCTTAACTAAAAAAGCCTAAATAACTGTAATAAAATCAAATGGGTTGAGAAGATACAAAATACTAGAGTCCACTTTCCATCTGAAAGCAAAGTCTAAGTCTGGGGACTTGGGGAACCATTAGTATTAATCTACTTGAAACAGTTACAAAACTTTGACTTTCCTTTTTTTTTTTTTTTTTTTTAACACAGTATAGTTAAGCCCATATAAAAGCCTGTGCTGAAATAATTTATTTCAGGTTTTGGGTAGCTCATAGTCTTAATTCTGAAGTTGTTGAAGTAGTTATCTGTGCACGTCTCTGCATCATACCATGTAGACATATATGAAGTGCTTAAAAAATGTATAACGTTATTACCATTGCTGCTGTTTCTCTGCATTTGCATAAGATGAAGAGGTCCCAAGCCAGCAGTATGGTCCTGATATACACACTGGTGTACAAATACAGCAGGGCTTTCTTTACTCTGAATAGTCTTAAATGATCATGACTGACAATGGTCAGACAACTGAAATATCCCTTATTGCTTGACAAGTGCAACAAGAAGTGCATAGCAGCAGCTGTATTAGCAATGGCTATGTCTCCTGCTCTGAAAGGAACCATGCCTACATGGCAAACCTTTTTCCATTTTAAAACTAGGGTATTTGTAGTGTGTTACTAAGTTGAAGTATACTGTGAAACTTCAAGATGTGGCATCACAAATTTCCTCATTTTGACTGTGTTTACATTTCCATGCAAATTTCTTCCCAGCAAAGGTAAATGTGAAGTGTTGGGTTACCATTATAAAGAAACTAAGCCTGATCCTCTTTTTATACTTTGTAAATAAAAGTCGATGCTGGCTCACAAGTTTGGGGAGAAAAAAAAAAAAAAAAAAAAGGAAAGAAATACTTGTTTCAGTTCTGTTAAACTTACAGGATGGCACGTTTTCATTTACCACTATGTTAAGTAACTCAAGTACACCCAGCTGTCTAAATCTGGACTCTTGCTCAGAAGCCAGCTTGCTCTCATTACCAGAGGAAAATGCTCACTTTCTGATTTCATGCATCACACCAGGGGTTTCAGACTGTCAGAAGCCTGAACTTCTGAAACAGAGAACTGCTGGTGTTGCTTTTTCTATCCCAAACTCTATTTTAATGCTTATTCTGACCACTCATCCTTTGTACCATTCTAATTCCTGTCATGGGTACCAAAATAAGAGCCCCTACATGTTCACAGTGCAGAGCTGCTCAGCAGTGCAGTCTTGTACAATTTATGCCTGACTGGAAAGCGTGTAGGCACCGACCATCAGCTTGTTGTGATAATGACAGTTCTAGAGGACACTGAATCAAGACCATAAATTTATTTCATGTAAGTCAATGAAAAATAACAATGAGGGACCAAAGCTGGATTTGAACTTATCACCTAAGGAGGAAAAACTCCATATCCCATTGTATTGAGCTATCTGGAACTCTGCCTCATTCTTTGCCTCTGGCTGGAGATTTAGAATGCAGTAATATGCTGCCACAGGACACAGAGTGTCTGTCTTCATGAAGAAAAATGGATCAAAAAAAAAATTTAGCTCCCTTGTAGGATTACTGTTTTTAAATTAGGGAAGTATATCTCCAGCCTGAGAGACTCTAACTTCTCTGTAGCAAAGGCTTTTGTGTGACAGAAAGCAGTCAAGAGAGGGGCACCCAACCCATGGCTGTGTGAAAGTCTTGTTAAGAATTTTAAATCTTTCTTATTAGGGACTAACCTGCATACTTCTAAATCATCAGATAAGTCATCATACAACACTGAAGGCTTCTGAACATCGTCAGTCACACTGGGCCCTGCCCCAGCAGGTGCTCCATTATTGGGGACTGCCAGAGCATCACTCCCAGAGCCTCCCTCTGCAAAGCAGTCCTTCAAATCTTTACTGTGTCTAAAGAAAGATGCAGGGTGCCGATCTCCATAGTAGCTTTTTCCTTTGCTTTTTCCACATTTTCTTGAGGAAATCCTTGCTTCCTGAGATGACACTGAAGACTGTGATTCCTTTAGCCTTGGAACCCTTCTTCGGCGGTGATTTAAAGTAGGATTCTCAGGGTCAGATACCTCTTGCTTGTTTTTCCCCACTGTCCCCAAAGTGACAAGTTCAACAGCATTATTGTTTGAGGACCCATCCTGGTTAATGCATGATCTAGTGTTCCTTCTCCCTCTCCTGGGTATTCTGGCCTTTTCTCTTGCTCTCCTCCTAGCCTGAGCCCACTGACTCTCATCCGAAGATGATGATGAATCAGATGCATTCCAACTGGACCTTGCAGGCTCAGGATGCAGTTTACAGTCTTTCCCTTTTCTTTGCTTTTCTGCATGCTCACCAGTGTCTCCAGTCTCTCTTTTCCGCCTAAACCTTCGTTTTACTTGTTTCTTACCAGACTCCCTATTAGAAGGGGTCAACACCATAACAGGGGTTGCATGTTCAAGCTCATCTTCTGACAAATCATGCAAGGTAGTAGATCTAGACAAAGCAGTAAGCAAAGGAAAGGGATGGAAATGATAAGGGTGGGTGGAAGGAGAGAAATTGCAAAAAATAAGAAGGAAAATGAAAATATGAATTTTAATAGAAAAACATGAGACTGAAAAGCAAAAACACAACCAAACCAAAAAGAGACCAAAAGAAAACTAAAGTCTATGTAAATTATGAATAGTATTAAGCAGAAGCAAGAGCTACGTATAATGTAATAAAAACAACTAAAAAGTATCAACCAGATTAGAGTGTATTTCTCTCAGCACATACCTACAAATGTCCTGAGTGGAAGGGCAGACAGACAACCGTGACTGACTCCTGGGAGCTGTTCCTGTTGTAGGACTGCTTGCCTGTTGAAATAAGTTAGACAGTTTGGAATCTTTGTCCATGAAATACATTATAGATATTTTACTGCTTTGCCACATGATTAAAAAATTAAAGTAACTGTTGCTGCTGTTCATAGCACACTGTTGAACACATGTAAGCTCACAAAATACAGGAAGCCTGACCAAAAGTGAAACCTATTTGTGGAACTAAGTGTGACTGAAATGTTTCAGCTCTCATTTACTCATGACTACTTTTTTGTCACTGTTTGAGGAAGCAGCTTTCAACATTTAAATTTCATTTGGGTTTTGAATGTCTGATGGGAAAGAATGTTGTTTTTATTTCATGCAATCAAACCATGATGATTCCTGTCAAAATGGAGTGAAGTGCATTTAAATTATTCTGAGTGATGAAGAGAACAAAGCTAACTTATGTTGAGTGGACTGACAGAATGGCACAGAAATTAAAGTGTGTTTTTAAAAAGGTTTCCAAGGCAATCTGATCTTCTAGAAGAGCTGAAAAATGTTAAACTGATGAGCCTGAGAAGACCAAAGTGCAGGCTACATCTCTACAGAGCTGATCACATTCTCAAACAGCAGGAGAGATATAAACCACATTTAGTATGTGACATTTTGCTTATTAGGTTGTTGCTACAAATTGTAGTCTCAGTTGCTCAATACTTCTACTGAAAATACATTTTGATGGTGTTAACAGCAAACCATTTCAATCTGCCTCACAGTCTACTGGCAGCATAGCCGTATGGAATCCAATTTTAAATCAAGGGCTTTGGGATTCAGGATCACCCATGAGGTACAGTATTGTAGGAAGAACATTCCATAGAAATAATTCTTGAGGCTTTGACCTTCCTTTAGCTGGTAAGAACATTACCTTTTAGTATGCAACCCTACCCTGTTATAAGCACCACTACCAAATGGAGACAAAATACTATAAGCCTAAGGATTCCACAAGATCACACACCAGATACAAGGGAAGAAGGACTGTTAAGCAACCATGCAAAGTACAAAGAATAAAAAGACGTAAAGGCTGTCATCCCAAGCTTTTTTACTAGTAAATCAAATTCAGTCACATGTAGAGTCCGTAATGAAAATTATTTCTAGCTCACCTTTCACAGACATTTTTGTGGTGTCAGTTTGAAAATTAATAGTACAAGTAAAAATAAATAAAAAGAGCAAGTACCTGCTGACACTTTTATCCAGGGTTCTACCCACTGTATTTCATGCATAGCTCTTTTGGAAACACCAGTCACCTCTATGTGCATTTTTGTTTTTAATGGGATATCTTCTGAGACTTAAGAACAGTGCATTTCCATGAAAACAATCCTACAGCTTTTGGAATTCAAAAACTTTTTACCTCTTGATTAATATCACAACAGCAAAAATATTAGTAATTCTTTACTAGCGGTTCCATGAAATGAAACTGAGAGGTATGAAAACTAAGCAAACACAAGAAAGTAAATCGATAGCATTTTTGGGCACAATCCTTATGTTCAAATGGTACTGCAATGCCTGGTCCGCCAGACAGAGAAGAAACTTTAGTGTCTACATGCAGTCTAATGCTGGGAAAAAAAAACAAGTATCAGTGACAGAAATTGTATTTAGTATCTTCTATAAAGTCAACATTTCAATTGCATGTACTATAAAGGAATATGAATTTTTCTTGCATACATATTAGAAACAGATGGCATATGTATGGTTGGGTATGTAATCACCTCAGCCTCTGTGATTACTTTTAAGTGATTAGGCATAAATTAAGTTACTTAATGAGGAAAGATGTAGACACCAGCACAAGCCACACTGCTGGGCTACATGCTGCTGCTGTGTGTAAAAAATGTCCCTCCAGACTACACCACAGGTGAAGGACTGAAGAAGAAATCCAGCCCTAGAGTAAAGTGTGGATTCCCAAATCCATCCTTTGTGCCTAGCTTCCATTTCTTTATCCCCTCACAGCTGCAGGACTCTTACCATTGCTTCTTTCAGGATCTATGTACTACAAGGGTTCGCCTCGACCTTAAGTGGCCAGGTCATCCCCATGCTGTAAACACAAGTTTTGTATTGCCTTGCCACAAGTATTTATTATACCCTTTGAAAGGATAAGAAGAATGACTAAGCTGGCCCAGTAACCATACAGTAGGTCTGCACAAGTTCAAGAAACTTTCAGCAGCTATTAAGGTAGGAAGTCAGCTAGACATTACTTCAGAGGGCTGAAATCAAGCCAAAAATTGAAACAAATTCCTTGAAAAGCTTTTACACTTATTATTCAGGACTGGAGACAGGTGGAAATCTAATTATTTTTAGATAAAAATTACATTACCAGCTTGGTTGCTTAAATCCTACATTTCACTCTCAGCTGTAAAGAGGTCTGGTCTGTTTCAGCCTTGCTCAGTCAAATTTACTTTCTAGTTCCCCTGCACTGGCATAATGACGTTAAGTTGCACATAACTCAGAGGAAGGTTTATTTCCTTCTAAAATAATTTACATCAAAATCTTAAAAAAAAAAACCAACGCTTTTTTCTTGTTTGTATAATCCCTGTTGGAGCAAGCCTATGCAACACTTAAATCTTCAAAAGCAAAGCAAGTAAACTGCCAAGTTATGCACAGGAAAATTCTGATTCTTATCTGTAAGCAAGATTCATTCAATAGGTTTCTACAACTTTTAAATACAAATTTTGATTTTTGTCTACCCTAAAGTAGCTTTTAATGGTTAAATCATAAATGTATAGAATACCAATCTGGAAGGGACATCAACGAGCACCTGGTCCAACCTTTCTTTGCAAAAGCACAATCTAGACAAGATGGCCCAGTAACCCATCCAGCTGAATCTTTAACGTGTCCAGTGTTGGGGAAATGAAGATGAACTGATAAAGTGATTTCTCAAACCAAGAAAGTTTGTGCTCCTGATATTCATTATTTGATGTTTAGTTATGGACCTTACACGTAGCAGAGGGCCTTATTTTGTAAATATTTCCCATCTTACCTCTGTAAATGAAACAGGAGTGGAAGGACCTGTTAATGTCAGGTGTGTTCCTGCTACCACATGCCATATGAATATAATCATTCACAGTTCATCAAGCTGTTTTTAAAAACTTGCAAATTCCAACTCAGCAGGAAGCTTGTTCCAGACCTTTACTCCAAAACCTCTTTGCTTTGTCATCCTACCCACATTCCGACAGCATAAACTGCACCTGCTTTCTGCTGCTAGCACTACCTCTGGGCTTACCTCATTTCTTTCAGTAATATTCCCTCTTAGCCATCTCGCCTACATGCTATATATTCCAAGCAAATCTATTTATTTATTTTTAAATACTTATTTTCTTAAGATCAGCCTCACCATGAAGATACCTAAAGTAGCATTTAGTTAGGTGTGTTTACAGAGCACAGCATACAGCTCTATGGAAGTTCCAGATTAGATCCTAGAAGGGGTATAGTTTTATCAGTGCTGTATTTTGCTTCCTCTGAGCAACAGAGTGGACTAATGAACCCAACCAAGTACTGAACAAGTTCCATGTTCATTCAGTCGGCGCTACCTTGGAGTCTCTGCAATAGTGTGATGCTACAAAACACTGGTCCATCACCCCTGACCATAATATAGTCTTTCTTTTATTTTTAATCATCTTTAGGGCTAGTTTTAGTAACAAAATACAAAATCTATTAAATGGTATCAAGTTGATTTTAGAGGCATATCTGAAAAACCAAAACATGATCATATGAATATATTCTGATCACATCATATCAGTCCAGATCTTTTGGGAATGTATATATTACAGATGTCAGAAACAGTATCGAGCACACAGATCTTATTGCTATAATTGCTATTCCACTGCTATTTAGAACACTGAGTATTTTGAGAT
Organism: Neopsephotus bourkii; assembly: GCF_033783945.1. Classification (NCBI taxonomy): domain Eukaryota; kingdom Metazoa; phylum Chordata; class Aves; order Psittaciformes; family Psittacidae; genus Neopsephotus; species Neopsephotus bourkii. The sequence continues at coordinate 13,281,878 of NW_026900684.1, read as the reverse complement.
ACTGTATTTATTGAATAGAGGGATCAGAGTGGTGCTGTGGACTCGATTCCACTTGGCAGGCAGAATAAGGATTTTTTAAAACAATAATATTCCTTGAATGTATGACTACTTCAGACAGCTATATTGCACAGCTCATCTGAATAGGAAAACTAAACTAGCACTGTACTAATTCTATCAAAGCAAATTATATCATCTGCATAATTAAATGTGGCAATTCAAAATAAAGTTGTTTAACATTTCATTTATAAGCAAGGCAGCTAATTTCTCTGTGCCATCGATACAAGAAAGATGAATGAAGGATAAAGCCAACTCCAGCTGATTAAGTCTGGCATTTCAAAAACATTGTTAGTTGAGAGAGATTGCCCTGTCACCACCTTCTGCTCTCTTGGCCAGTTTTGATGAACCTTCTTGTCAAGGATATGCAATTCAATTAACTGACATGACAGGGCAGTTATCCATAATTACTTTTGATACGTTCAACAGGAGTTGATATTATGTTTTTCAAACAGAATATTGGTAATTACAAAGTTTTCAGGACAAGCAAGATAATAATCATTTATCTGACACAAGCAGACTTCAGTATCACACACATGTCCGTGTTAAAGACTACAGCAAAGACAGAAATGGGGGTCAGAATGAAGTTCACCTGATTAAAACAGTAAGAATTTCAAATCAAGATTGCCTTTACTTTGGTGTTCAGAATCTGACAGAATATTCCATAACAAGAAATGAGAATCCTCACTGACTATTGCTTAATGCTGCTTGCTAAAACTAGCCCAAGAACAACTCAAATTGGGCTTTTCTTAAAAAGGTAAAAGGGGTCTACTTTGACCTACAGAAAAGCTGAACAAAAACATTCCACAAATGCAAAGTAATCATATATGGAGTCGAGCTTTAAACTAACAAACCAGATGTAAAAGACAGCTGATAAAAAATGGCTACACAGATGTCACCAGAAAGGCTACTGAATCCTCTAATGCTTCTCTAATGCTGAATAAGGAAGGCCAGAGGCATTTCTAAAAGCTGCTCAGCTTACAATACTGCTTAAGTAGAAAGGTGCAGAAAATTGAGGGATGACAGGGCAGACAGGGAATATGAACAATGCTTTTATTCTCCTACTAAGTATATGCTTTATAGCGGTGATGCATCACAGAATCCTCAAGATCTCAGCAGCCAGTACAGTTAAAAATCTGAAACTTCATCCTATTAAAATAATAGCACACCAAGGAACGGCTACCTTAGAAGATTAGAACAGTTTGCATGGCAATAAGCTCAGCAGGAGATCTAGTCTGTGTATTCTCATCTGAAAAATTCTGCTTTGTAAACAATGCAACTTTTTATGGAAAACATCCGTCTTTATAAACTTTTATTTGGATTATTTCTCAGGTCTAAAAAGATAAAAAACACAGTGGAAATGGCCTAATACAGGTATATCTTACAAAGTGTGTCTTGATGACAAATGAAAATGGGTTTGGTTAAAGGAGGGTTCTTGGTGGGTTTTTTGTTGCTGCTTAAGTTTTTTCTTGGTTGTTTTTGTTTGTTTGTTTGTTTTGCCCCCCCCCTTTTTTTTTTTTTTTGGTTCTTTATGACGGAGTTCCTGCTTTGTGCTCAGATTTCACGGTTCTTATAATCTGATTGACGGCTTTACAGCAACACTAGATTAATTAGTAACTCAATTTATCTTACATTTTCTTACACATAATATATTTTTTTTGAGATTATTCCTTGCACATTTCTCCCCCAAACTTTTTCTTTCTCTTCTGTCCTTCTTCCCCTTGCTTCTGAAGAGAAGGAATAAAGGGAAAAGTAACACAAGGGAACGAGAGGAAATATCCATATGATTCTGCTGAACAATACCATTTAGCACTTTTGAAAATATTATTCTGTTAGAAAATAGTTTGAAATCTAAATCACTAAATCAGGTTTACTTTCCATCGAAGTAAAATCAAAATAGTAAGTGGCAAATCTATCCTACTATTTAAAAAAATGAAAGGCAATTACACCTTTTATTTATAGATCTGATAAGCTTTTTGATTTCTCTTCACTGATCTTTGTTAATCTTTATTTTAAAGGTACAAGTTTTAGTAAAAAAATCCACTATTTCTTTAGATGCAGAAGCACTGTTAGCTAGGCATTGAATTATCAGATGGACTATAATATTTAAATGTCTTTGGTCTGCAGCAATGCAAAATTTTTGATTCAAGATTCTCTTCAAGGATGCATCTTTCTAGGCATTATCACTGTCCTATTTGCAGTTCTGAGCAAATTTACAGAGATGTGGGCAATTGAAACAAAGGATGTGCTGGTCTTTATACAAAACAGCTTTTGACTGTTTGGAAGAAGCTAAATGCAAATTTAGCCTGCAGGAAAGATGAAGCACAAAACATGAATTTTCTTTGGTACTGGATAACAGTATGTTAGTTCTCAAGGTAGTCAGTATCAGTATTGAGAGAACATAATTTAGACTTTCTCTTCCATTTAAAAGGGCATCTGTTTTTATATATCCCTCTGTCTGCAAGACTTAAAGCCTCAAAATGTTTCTATAAACTAAGCAGTTTTCAATCATATGACATTCCTGCCATTCTCCTGCCATACTTATGCGTGTGAGTGCATACACTCACCATATGCTTTGTTTGGGTTATGCAGGAGACAGACTGGATAAAATCCTATCTGTGAGGATACCAGTATATTTCAACAACTCTGTTGTGTATTTGATACATATTTATTCCAGCCCTAAGGATAACAGAAACCTCAATCTGCTGTATTTACAGTACAAAACCAGCAAAAGAGCTGTAGAAAGAATATTGAAATAACTAAGCTAAAAGACAATGCATCATTACAGAAAACAGGAGAAGCCATATCCAATCACTGTAGAAATACCGTTTTCTTAATTTCATTCTTTTTAGGACAAACATTTGAAATGTGTTTCTGAGTGCCATCGCAAAAAAAAAAAAAAGAAAAAAAGTCATATAAAAATTTCCAGGAGCCTATGTGGAGCTGGTATGTTAAAGATCACAGTTTTTGTTGAAAACTAAATAATAAGCAGATGTAATAAGTTGCATATCCTGTTTACTGAAAACAAATCAAAGCTGCTTCTGTACAGTATTGCATATCATAGGATACGATTGAAATCTGTGATAACACAACGTCTTTACAAAAATGGAAATTCTATATGGGCGTTACACGCTAAGTAAGCATGTATAAACATAAATTTTGTGGTACTTAACACATTTAAACCATATATGCTATTCTGTCTGAATGTATCATTGTGGCACATTTAGGTAAACTCAGAATACAGTGTTGGTAAGAACTGTGATTTAGTAAAATAGAATCTGTATAATTATATGTATTGTTGTAGACATATAATTGTATTTTGTATGTATTCCCTCTCATTACAACACAAGTTTAAAACAGGTCAAGTGTATCCAAAAATGAATTGAAAATGTATTATTTTCTACTTCTTGTCACCTGGAACTGAGATAGATTTAATGCAATTTTATTCAGAATTTTAAATTTCAAGTAGACTTGGATAAATCCTTAACTTACACTTTTTGTTAAACTTATTGTAAATAATGAATAAACTGTAGGGCCAAGCCATAGAGTATCCTCTAGACAACCCCCCCCAAACTTTTACACTTCAGAGAAAAGAAGCGCAGCAATAGTTATTATGCCATTGTATTTAGTTCTTTTTTATTTTTTTCCTTTCCCTGCTTTTATGTTTAGATAAACCAAATATTTTTCATTAAGAAGTTGTTTACTTTGTGCTGTTGTTTTTTACAGTGAATGAGAGTTAAGTGCCTGGTTAGTCTTCACCTTTGATATTAATGATTCTTTTCAGGAGCAAGAATCATTTAGATGACTAACATAACTTTTACACTCAATTTTAATACTGGTTTTGTATACATGGTATTATTCACTGTAACAGCAATTTTGAACGCTGGCATTTTACAGTTTACAAGAGCAAGGATTTTTTTTTTCTTGGTTTATTTTCTGTTTTGAAGGCTCTAATGTTTTCTCTCAGCTGCTCATTCCAGTAATCCGGAAGCTACGTGGATTTTTTAAAAAGTAAACCAACAAAACATCAAAACCGAAACCACAAAACCTACCAGTCTGGAGGAGAATTGTAATTTATAATTAGTGAGAAATTGGAAAAGACTAGTAAGAATAACAAACGCGAATAGACTTAGAGCACTGCAGTCCCCTGTAGCAAAATGCAAAGGGTTATGCAACTGCCCTTTAGGATTCGTACAAAAGGCATCTTGGAGATGGTGCAATCCTTTTTCAGGCTATGAAAGTTGATTATATTAATTTCTTTTAAAAGAACATTTTAAATTCTTTTATTCTTTTTCCACCATAAGGCCTATAATTTGTGCTTACAGTAATTCAGACAGATGATATGCATTCTTTGTTGATATCATTGCTAAAGACATGGTGGTATCTCTACCATTATAATATAATACTGAACTCTGCTTCATTTTGAGTAAATTACCCAGATTGTGATACAGGACTCAATACATTCACCTCATACTGAGAAAGAATGAAAAATAACAGAATATCAAAACCCATGTGAGAGAAGGTTCAATTTATTGGAAGAGATTAAATGGAATTTTATGATTCAGAAGGATAAAACATTATATTACATATTGCATAAATTGATACTCAGTTTGTGAAATATATTTTTAAATCACAAATTGAGTACCTCAAATCAACAATCAATCATTGGCAACAATAAATTTTTCATCTAAAACATTAGCGTCTCTATTTTGACATGCTGGTGTCTTTTGGTTTTGATTTGTACCTTATGAAGAGGAGCCGAACCTGACATAATAAATGAGTACAGAAATTGCATGAAGATATAGTAAAATCAATTATTTCCTTCTTTCCTTTCTCTGTTGTTTTTCATATTTCTAAATTAGACCAATGAATATTATCACATAAAATATTCCAAAACAATCACCCCCAATTCTGCCTAATGTAACTCAATGGAATTTTATTAGATGGATGCTTCAGAGAAAGTGTTCTAAAACCTGCTCCAGGCTTTTGAAAAGCAATTGAGCCAAAACAGAAATCAGGCAAGCCTGAGTTTCTCTGCACTGAAAAATAAGCCCAAAGTTCCCATCAGAGAATTTCAAAACTTACTGCTGAGAGAGCATCCTTCTCTGAGGAGCTCTTGAATCATAATTAACATGCAGAAAGATAATTACAATGTTTTAGAAACGTTTCTTTCAGAGAGCATTTTAACATCACCAGGCAGCCTCAGAAACACACATAAGCATAACCTCCATGGTAATTCGAACACTCAATTTGTTCCACTGGTTAACCACAACAGAGAGAAATGAATCCACCGGATCCTTCTCAGATCCTTCTCAGATCCTTCTCTAGCTTTCCTCGTAAATTATATACATTTTTAGGAAGACATAACAAGTTTAACAAAAAAATCTATAGTGCACAGAACTAAGCAATGGAAAATAGGTTACGAACAAGGTCAAGTTTTTAATTTATTAGATTTTTAACACACCCACGTAAGATAATATTAATTCTGAAATCCAGAACACTGCACAACACTATCTTTTACACAGAATAATAAAGTTGTCTCTCCTACTAAGACCACAGAAAATGAGTGGGAAAGTCTAAGGGTTAAAAATATAATAATTAGAAAACAGCAAGGCTAGTTCAAAAATCATACTTTCAATACTTCTTTGTATTTATTTACATGTATTACAGTAGATAGTTTTGAAAGCCATAGTTAGTAACCAAGGATCCATTTTGTCACTATGTGATGCATAGTGTAATGCAGGTCAGTCCCAGGAATGAGCTATTACTCTTAGTGCTAGCAGGGCAGAAAGCAAAGAAGGCTTGCTAATTGATTTATTGACTCTACAGGAAAAATCTAGCTTATTACTGGTAAGGCAGCAGAAATCAGACACTGGTACATTTTCCTAATTGTCTCTGCTTGGAAAACCAACTGAAGTAGTTGCACTTGGATTCCCAAGGCAGTTTTATTGATGTATAGGCTGAAGCATATAAACTGATGCTGCAGGTGGACGTTCCCTGAAGACAGCCACAGCTGGCTGTCAGTCAGGAGTACCAGGAAACAGGCAGACATAACTGGGCATAGTATGGAAGAACAAGGGTACAAAATAATGCTAGATTAGTTTCAAGCACCTGCAATTAACTCAGTGGTTACCCTAAGAATGGCATATTTAAGGTCACTGTAATAAGCTGGAAAAGAACTCAGAGAGGGATCAGCAAATTAGTTTGAGGAAATGCTCTCCCTCCTTCTCACTGACCAAAATGGTGTAGGTATGGCACAGGAGGGCTAAGGGCAGGTGGGGTAAAGCATGGTGTCTTACGGGGGCAGTGGAAACTATAGCACTGCTACACTTAGTTTTCACTGTTCGTATACTCTTTCCCACAAATAAAACAGTAACTGATTCAGTGCTGGAAGTGTAGGATTTTGCCTTACGCCTGCCACAGTGATGAAATACTCCACTGTACGTGTAAAAACAAAAAGTAAAAAAAAATTAATGGGTAGAGCTACATAATTTTATGATTACATGAAAACCATTTGTAAATATTGCAGTTGGCTTAATTTTAAATTTGTACACATACAGAAACATATTGGCCAGCTACAGTTCTTACTTAGTAACGTATTAAGGTGGACTTTAAAAATAATTTCATATTGAAATCATATCTAAATATTTTAAATTTTGTCCTCTTATTAGCCTAAAATAGCTTCTTACTGAAATTCCAACCAGAAACTTACATGCACTCTCAACAGACAGCAAAAGTGAGTGATAAAATTGGAGTGATTTGCCCCATGGTCCCTCTAGGAAATATTTAATTTGAAAGTCTATAGATTGAATAGGCATATGCTAACTAGTCTCTAGTAAAAAACAAACAAACCAAAGCCATTCCTTCTCATTATGTCTAGATAAGACATATTGAATGTTCAACAACTCTGTTCAATTTGTAATACTGTGTAAGTCAGAGTTAATGTGCCTAGTAAGTAAAATTGCCCAAGCATATACTGCAAAACTTAGGTGCCCTCTCGGAATAAATAACTTAAGAGGATTATGAATCTGTATCTGAAGAATCTTTACTAGATTTCTATTCACAAATAGGGTGGTACAAAACCCGGTGATATCAGGGAGCACCTACTCTGCTCTAGGGCAGGAGCTCCATATACAACCAATGGTGGCACACACAATAATCAGTAACTATTAAAAACTAACTCTCTATTTGACCTGTTTTAGCTTATTCATACTGGCAAGTGAAGGCAGTAAAAGACAATGTTTCAATTACTGTAATTCCTATTTTTAAATAAAAACTCACTACTATTTTATTTTATTGAAATTTCTATTGGGTGCAAGATCCAGCACTGCACAAAACTCAAAGCTTGCCTTTGGTATGCAATTTACATCACCTAGAACCTTCCAATCTTGTTTTCAGTGCAGTATTTGTTACTATTACTTTGGTACTATTACTTTGTGCCATGCAGTGCTAACCTGAAAATTGTTTGCTTTTCTATGCATACACATGTATATAACCTCGTGTTTTACAGAAAGAAGCATTTTGAATCAGACATCAAACTGGAAACTGTATTTCCAATCGAATCTCTTTAAGCACTTGAAAATATTCACTGGCAGGCAGCTTCACACAGAAAAAATTATCCAAAAGAATGAATGACGCTATACATCAGACAAAGATTAAGTGCGTGCCTGAACACCTTGTTTTTTAACTTACTACCTTAAAAGGTGAAAGTACTCCTTTATAATAAGCATCTATACTCATTTCTACAGAATTTACTTAAAAATAAATGCTAATCACTGCCATGTTTCTCGCGTCAGTGAATATATTTATGCTTTGTCACTGTGTATCCCATGCAACTGACTTAGAAAAAGCAGAAAAAGTAATATCAAAGCAACATAGATATACAAGAATTGTAACTTAGTCTTGCATTTAAAACCCTTAGTGAAAATAAAACATACAACTCACTGCGATCAAGCATATAAATATATATATATATATATATATATATATCTCCTTTCTAAAAATAGGCAACAAGTCAGGAAGGGATTCAGCCATATCCTACAAAAGGCTGGACATATTCCACACCTTTTTTTCCTGCATTTTTTTTTCCTTCTTAACGTAAAAGAGCAGAACACAACTTATAACACAATATAACATAACATTTCTTTAATAAACACAGTTGGGTTTATTTTTGGTACAGTGTGTACCCCATACAATAATATTATGGGGAAGGGCATTAAGGATACTGTGCTTGCACTGAATGCAAAATATTTAATCTTTAGGTACAAACATAATACATAGCAGAGGTTTAGGCTGGGATTCAAACAATTATTGAGTTTTTATCTTTTACCTCCTGTATATCCTGGCTTTTTGGCATAGATTTCAGCCACATCTGAACCAAAAATGCAGACAAAAAAGTGGTTAAAACTGAAGAACTCCAGTATAAATCTCATTTTGCCTTTTCCTAAAGTTTCCCTTCTGTTTCCTAGAAACTAAAAAGCATCTTGATATAAAGTTCTGGCTTTGGTGAATCATAAATCCCTGTAAAAGGAATTCAGAATTCACTCCAAAATGATGACATATTCATAGCTCTGCAAATTGCAGTTGTTATTATTTGGGTAGGCAGGGGACAAAAATCAAGCAGTAATTCTATCTTAAGCCAAAGTGCTAACATATCATTCAGCAGTTGTGGAAAGCAGGTGAATAAAGTGTAACTGTAATTTATTGCTTGTTATGATACATACTACAGTAATGCCTAATTGTATATTTATACTTTAACATGGACTATACCTGGTAACTGTCATGTTAGGCAGCAAAACATCAAATCTGATGTATATAAAGATAACATCAGAACATACATATGTGGTTAAATGGAAGAAAGTACTGTTTTACGTTTGAGAAACTTTGTTTTCTTTAAACTCTATATAAAGGAAATACATTTCACACACCTTTGAAATGTTGCTTGATCGACTTGTGGAACGCCCTGGGGATTTGTCATTCTGGAAAACAAAATTAAAAGGTGAAGAAAGTTATGTCACTCAAATTCTTCCTAAGGAGATTTACTCTTTCTGTGATTGTGAGTGCACACAGTTTCTCTTCCTCTATTTTTCTTCAGTATGGCTACTGACTGGACAATGGAAGACAGCTCAACAAATAAACCATTACAAGATTCATGCAAATTACACCAGTAAATGTTGAAAAAAAAAAATCTGTAGAATGCTAGCACTTAATTGATGATGGTTTATTTTGCAGGGTTTTTTAACAACATTTTGAGTGAAAGATTAATGTATCATCACAGCTTCTCATGAAACCTGGGGACTCTTGTATGAAGAGGAATGTTTCATGACAAATAATAAAACCCACCTAGTTACACTGGACACAACCCTGATTAGAAAGTTGAATTCCTCCTTTCAGGAAAGTTAAAATGGAACTAGATGAATTCCTGGCCAGACATGTTCTGAGAACAACAAACTGTAACCAGTCATAGATGTTGTCCAATTTAACACCTACCCCCACATCCCTTCTCACTCATGCAGAACCATACAAACCAACACCATCGGCTGAAATCCTATGTAAATAAGTATATGTTGAACAGCTACATTTCTGTAGCAGAATTTATTTTTTTTTTGGTAAACCAAAGTAAAGCAGTTGTTCAATAATTTGTTCACTATTTATACTTCTCCAGGTAGAGATTCAGCTTCACTTACACTGAAAAGGTAAAAGATATTTCAGTAACAATGCTCATCCCCTTGGTAAATGCACACATCTTAATGAGATAACGGAAATGTTTTTCTCGACACTGAGAATATAGATTCAAACACTCAGGTGAAATAGTCATATAAACAAGATTGATTTTTACCTAGGAGGGATTGAATAGATACCTTTTGTGCAAGTTTGTTAGACAAGTTATGTGGGGGAACAGAGGGCAAACCCCAAAGTAGACCTTCTACTTGTGCAGCTGAATTTGCAGTGCATGCATACAAGTCTATTGAAGACTTTCAACTTGACTATGACCCACCCCTCCTCATCTTTCATTTAAAAAACTACAAAAAAATACAGAAGCTAAAATCTCCTGCTCCATTACTGTGCATATCTAATCTAGAAATTAGTATTTCCACAGTAATTTGTAGAACATGACAGTTTTGCAATGGCAAAAATGACAGGGGAAAAAAAACAGAAACGCCAAAAAACAAGCCTTAGGCAATTTGTCAGCAAATATTTAGGAAAAAAACAGTCATTTTTATCTCTAAAAAACTGCTTTAATGTCAATCCCAGTAAGCACACCCATATGAAAAATATTTTCAAAACTACTTGTTGTTGCACACACTATTGTATCTCTCATCCTTCAGACTTCAGGTAGTTTATTTTTTTGTTCCATCCCTAAGCACCATCATTTTTTTGCACTGAAAATATTAACATACTGAACTATCTCTCTTTTTACTTTGCCTTCACTAGCACTAAGACACGCAACAGACTCTTGCCCTCAAAAAAACCCAGCACTGCTGAACTCCCTGACCGTACATCACTCTCCTTTTGTTTCTACCATACTGGGTAGTTCTCAGGACTTAATGACCTTTAGGTTTCTGTCAGAGTTTCTTCTTTTTTTAGGAAGAATTATAAAACCACAAAAATAATTCTTCAGATTATAAATTTATTACATCATGTCCTTGAGGTTGGCCCCACACTGAACAGAGAAGTGAACCTAATGATTCCTTATCACCTGATGCGTTCTATGCTTTGAAAATTACTTCTGTGCTATATTAACTACTGTAGCTTTGGTAATAAATTAATAATTGCTTATCCTTTCTAGACAACATTAAATATATAAAGTTTCAAATGTCTTCCTTTATATCTACAGAAAATACACTTCGGATATACTGGGTCAGCATTCAGAGCAGCTCTGCTTTGACCTCAAAATAATAGAAGTTATGGACCCATGAAATTAATTCCCCTTTTGTGGTTAGAAATTATGAACAGGGATCATAGCTGAGAAACTCCCTGCTAAAACCATGGAATCTTTATGCTCCATCACTTGGACTAAAGAAATGTTTTGTATTTTCTGACAGTGTAGTGAACTCTGGAACTGTAACTTACTTTAACAAGCTGCCATTCGAGATTAATTTTCAAAATCTGTTTCCTGACTACAGCTCTTTAGGCTTTTTACATGATCCATTCTTCACTATGGCACATATCTCCTTCACTTTAGTTACCACACGCTCCTGACTTTCTGACTCCCAGTACCCACACTCTGCAAAGTACCAGCTCATACACTGAATGGTCTACATGGACCTGGCTGGCTCCACAGCTTTTGGAAAAATAAATAAATAATTTTAATCATTATTTCCAAGTTCAGGGATCTTGTAGTGATTTAGTCTAAAGAGCATATAAATAAACCACAAAATGTTGCCCTATTACCATACATGAATTGAAGCTAGAATTCTTCATTCAAGTTCACATTGAACTTGCATGACTGTTCATGCAAAGAAAGAACATAATAGAAAAGTTATGGCAAAATCTCTCATGAGTGTGTCTTTAAAGAATGTCTGTGAGCTTCTGTTTTAATGGTTTATGTTTACAAAATACTCACATCATTAAGAACAATTGATTCCTTTTCTTACTGTAAGTGAAGAGGAACTATATTGAAGAATGATTTTTCCTACAAGTTTGCTAAACACTAACAAGAAATGTAAGTTTAAACATCTATACATATTTTTGTGCATTAGGAAAATGTCTTAGCACGTCCTTCCAATCAGATTATTTCAAATAAAATTGATTTGCACCCTTTAGAATTAACAGTTCTCAGAAGGAATTATTTAATGTCTACAGTGTTTTGGTTCTTGATTTCCCTGTGTTTTCTGAGTTTACACACACAGAGTTCTGGCCCTTTAGCTAATATGCAGAGATCCCTCTTGCTAAAATTCTCAATCTCTTTTTCCCTCCTGTCAACAAAATAACAGAACAACTGCTTCCAAGACTTCTCCTGGCCATGATAGATACGCGTCAGGTTGCACGGTGTATTATGCAGTCCAGACTGAAATGCCTCTCCTTATTCACAGACATCCTGTATCACCAACTTGTCATCTCTCCTATGTTGTGTTTCATCATGCAATCACTCATCAGGTATCTTTTCAAAACTCTGATAGCACACAGTTCCTTTAACTATTACACTGTAATATCAAGAAAAATCAGTCTGTGTTGGTAGATTTCCTGAGAATTCAGTTTCACCAAGGTCATTTACAAGAATATAATTGAAGATGTAATTCAGTCTTCAATATGAATTCTGTGAGGAAGACAGAAGAGAAATAATGCCATGAAATTTCAGATTATAACATATTAATGAAACTGCTTTGAGAAGAATGTTACATGTACCTGTCAGACCACATCCTACCAAGAAAACAACTGTGTAATGTAATAGGTAGCAATAAGAAATTAATAAATACTGCAGTGAACTGTTCAGTCTCTCATTCTAAAGAGCAAACTGGTAGATCAGCTGCTTGCCTTCTGACTCTCACTAAATATTTATCCACACCGTTAACGATTTTAATTTGTGTTGGATAGCATAGTGCATTTTAAACAAACTAATCCATTTGTCTGGTTTCTTCCCTTTAGCTGTCCCTTGCTTTCCTCTGACCCTGAGCATCACTTGGGCTGACCCAGCAGCTTGCTAGCAGATTCCACTCCATCTTTCTGAAGAGACCACGGTAGCATCAAGAACTAATCACAGTATCTCAGCTCACAAGAGAATCTTAAGCAACAACTTGTCACACATGTACATTCTACACACTCCCCACCACCAAAAAAAAAAAACCCAACAGAACTTTGCACAAAATAATTCACCTCTGTTTTCTTTCCATGAGCAAAAACCTCTGCATTCCACTGGTACAACTTGCTGCTTCACACATCTGCACACAGTCCTCAACATTAGGATTCCATAAATGATTGGAAAAACAGATTTTCCTCTAGAAGTCATATAGCAATATATCACAAAAATAAATGTCTCCTAAATATAAGCACAACACAAGCCAAACAAATGTGGTTTTGTCCGCCTGAAGTCCCTTTCCATCTAGTACCCTGTCACAGCACTGACACAGGAGTCTCCTTTTAGCACCTTTTCACTCCTGGAGTTTAAATAGGAGCAGAAATTGCTTTAACTTTACATCTTGAGCTATCAGATATGTAGATGAGCTCAACTAGCAACATCAGTCACTGGAAATCTAAAGAGCAGGAGTCAACATCATTAAAACTGATGTGTGGACTCAGTATACTTATTTCAATACCTTAACATCAAAATGAAAAGACAAAACCACAAAACTGACAACATTTGCTTTAATTGATAAACTAAAATTCCAACACCCATAATTAACTAATACATAAACACACTGTTTACTGGGCATCAGGTGCAGTTTTACTATGGAACCTTGAATGTTTTCAAGACCAAAGAACAGCTGAGTTCAAAGCACACACTCACAGAACAAAAGTCCACTGGGAACATTAAAGACTGTGATGCAGAAGCAATCCTTTATTAAAAAAATGACAAAATGTAAATAACAGCTATTAATAAAAATTATATAAAATACAGCCAATATATATACATAGCATAATAGGAGAAAGAAGCTCATCATTAATTGACAGGCACCTTCTTTTATTCATGGAAGTATTTTCTGAGCTGTTACACATTTTATTTATTTTTTCATACTCCCAAATATTCGTGTATAACGCCTCTTACAAATGAATCATACCTCTAAATCACCAAATATAAAATTACTGGTAGGTAAGTCTCCCTTCTTTCTAAAGAAGAAACTTGTCATTTGAATAAATTTTAACTTCACTAATAAGTTCAACATTCATGTCAAATCCCCCACAAGGTCACTAGGCAAAAAGCCTCTGGACAAGATAAATCTAAACAGACCTTTTCTCTGTTGTAGAGTACAGCTGTGCAAACCCAGGTGATTGCGACAAACAGCTTCTGAGGATGCTGAAGCATTTCAAACATGCCATTCTGACTGTCATCTGTCTAAACAGACTACACATAATCAGGTGTGACATAAATAAGTTAGTATTATTAACCCAAAAGTCGCATATTTTCCATATTTTATGTTTGGGTAGAAGAATACATGTCAATAATCAAAGAACTTTCCTATTAGTGGGCTGCTAGCTATCCTTACATAAGAATAACGTACAGGTGTGCTACTTGTCATATGCCCTGTTACTTATTTTGCAACTAAGACATATTTGTGGCCAAATTCACAGCACATGAGACCATAAAAATTGGACGCCGTTACTTTCACTGTAATAAAGTTTGGAGTAAAACATTTTAGGAAGCTATTTTCTTCTTCACCATTTTTTATTGTGAACAGAAATTTACAATGCCTCCACCTCCCTGGTACAGATATATCACTGTATTACTTACAGCTGCTTCTTATCTCTAGCGGGCTAGATTCCTTTCCTTTCATATCTCATACTAGCTCACTCACATCAGTCTCCATGGACTCAGTGCAGCTGCTTTCATTTTTTTTTTTAGCACAAGCTGCTAATAAACATGATAAATATATCAGAATCTGATCCATCATCCTTTTGAGTAGAAAATACTAATTACAGTCCATCACAGGGCAAGATGAGTCAATAGTATGCTTGCTGTTACAATATAAGGGTTTCACAGTGATGCTTCTACCTGCAATTACATGGACAACTTCCATGTTACAACACAAATTAGTAAACAAACAATATTTGTCACATACCTGCCTTTGATCATGACATAAGCAGCTATCCAGAAGCTTTTATTGGCATAAATGTCTAATACTAATGAGAATGAGGTATGTGCTGAACCCAGGACAGGCTATGATGGGGTTAATTTTCTTCACAGTACCTAGTATGGGCTATGTTTTGGATTTTTGTTGGACACAGTGTTGATATCACAGTGATGTTCTAGTTATTGCTGAACAGCGTTTACATACAGTCAAAGCCCTTTGTGCTTCTCACCCCACCCCACCAGTGAAAAGGCTGAGGGTACACAAGAAGTTGGGAGGGGACACAGCCAGGACAGCAGACCCCAATTTACCAAACGGATATTCTATATCATATGGCGTCATGCTCAGCATATAAAGGTTAAAGGAACAAAACTCAAAATAAAAAAGGCTGGGATTTCACAAGATCAACATGTTAAGGGTGAGCAATAGTTGTACAACAAAGAAGCCATATGCAGTAAAAGGTCTTGCTCATTAGAACCTCCTGCTTTCTAGTATCAAAATGAACTTGTTCCTACTACAATTAAGATAACCAGGAACTGAGAGTTGGAAGTGGCTCTCATTTCCTTCAGCACCTGTAGACCAAGAGCGAGGAGCCATTTGATTCAGTTCAGAGGCAGAAGAGTACATCCTTTCCCTCACTTAATGCAAGGCAAGAAAATAACTTGAACAAATCTCAAACAACTCTAAGAAACATCTTCCACATTTTCCTGCTGCAGGTTATGTAATTCTTCATCCAAGTCAACCAAATGTTATGTCTGAAGCACCAACTTACTAAAATACCAAAGAGAACTGAAGCGATTCATAGAAACAAGCATGAATAAAAATTACCAGGATTTTGCACTCTTCACTACAATGCATCACATTATTGATAAATTTCTACACTGACCTCTATTAGATGGTGAAATACACGTTTCTCAGGCAATAGACAGGCAATAAGCAATACACTGCGTGTGGCAACAGCCTGGTGCCAGTGGATCCTTACACCTTCTTGATCTAGGTCAATACTGATTGCACCTACTGGCAGAGAGGTTCACAGAACTCTTCAAAAACAAACCCGTGTTATATCACGTAGCTCGTTTCCAAATAATACTATCAGTCAGAAACTATGACCACCAATATCCTACCCCATCTCTAGGTTAACATACTTTAACAATACATTATTTCACATGAATAGTTTCATTATTTAAGTAGATGTGAAATATCATATACTCCCAGTTTCACCACTGAATTATTCAGCTGACTGACAATATCAGGATTATTTTTTTAAGCTAACCAGGTTTCATTTACCCTTTTTTCTTGCTTTAATCTTAAGAAAAATAACAAACTTTTAATCCAAGGTTGTTCTCTATAACTAAGTATTCTAAATCACTTAGTATGCAAAAATACACATCTAAAATAGTATCTGTCCTTGTTGACTCAGGAACTGCTCAGTGTAACCAAGCATCAAGCATAACACTGTGTGAATAATCTGCTGTAATTAGCTGCTTTTGCTCTTCAGTTTATACCTTGGGGGAAAAAGAACAAAAGGCTGCCAAAATCATAGTTTCTAGTAGTACTTTTCTAACAAGATACGAGTGATACCTGTCTTTATCCAAAGCTGACTACATAGTTAAAAATTAAAAGCTGAAAAAATAGACAATGGACAAGTGAAATTTGCCATTACCTTCTTATTAAAAAGTCACTGGGAAAATCATAGGAAGACTATAATTTAAAAACTAACTAATGCATTAGTCTGTATTCTAATGACATACCTTAGCTTGACTGAAATACATGGAATATTATTTGCAAATGGAATTATATGAAAAAAGCAAAGAAGGATAACATTAATTACAACTGAAGAAAATATTACAAAATAAAAACAGAAAATGACAAATACAAAGGGAAACAGATGGAATGAAAAATAAACATGGGAAAATATTTTCCAGATTCTGTCAAAATACAGAAGCATATAAAAAGTAAACTTTTCTTTCAGGCATCTAGGCATTTAAAGGAAATAGTTATTTAGAGTCAAAAAGGTAGCCTACAGGGAGAAAGATTGCATAAATTCACTCTTGTTAGTTTCTCACCGGAGAACCGTTCTCATATTGGTACTCAGTACATGGCTCTGACTTCTCTGACACAGTGTCTATAGAAGATATACTTGTTCACGTTTAAAAACAAGTCTTGGGCTACAAACATCTTACTAATGTTTTTATTTTCTACTACTATTTGCCAAGATGCTTCTCTTCAGCAAAAGTACAGAGGTTTTTATTATTACTGTATCAATGTCTAAGTACAGCCTGCTTAATTTCTACCATCTTGCTACATTAGTCACAGCACTTTAGATATAACAGGTAGCAATACAATTTGTGATAGATTCCCACATGTCAAAAGCACCTTCTGCTACTTGGTAATTATAAACAACCTGCATGATTGCACTAACACTTGATTTACATACATGGAGACATACTATGGGGATTTTGTGTTTGGGTGTTGTTGATAAAGATACCTTACCTGGGAAAACTGCAAATGTTATTTTTATACCCTTTTTTCTTGGCATTATTCAGGTATAGAAAATGAAGATAAGGAACAGTTTTATTTTCCCCCCAATGAAATACAAATGCAGCAAACATTCTACAGGCTTTACTTTGTCAATCTGTTTTGCTAATGAACAACTGTCAATTCAGCTTTGTCTTATTACTTCTACATAGGTGCGACACATGTCACTGTACATCTCTTGGTTTCAAATATGAAATAAATCGACTATTTAATTATCACTTATTTTCACAGTGCTACCCTCCTTAAATGGGTTTGACACACAGAGCAAGAAAGTGAAATAGAGTCCTTCTCACTATGACATCAAATTATCATTTTGTCTCTTCTGCGATGAACAGAAATGGCACACAATAAATTTCACTGCAGCACTCATGTCAAATTGTTCTGTCATTTACACATTGCTATCATTTACAGATAATGTATTTACGCATTTCCATCCTCAATGAAGATCTGTTTTTTTATTGTCTTATATGGCATGATAGAACTTCAGTACACTAGCCACTATGTTTATCTTACAAAGCTCCCAGTGTATCACAGAACTTTGCTTTTCTGCAAGACTGAGACTTAAAAGAATTGGTTTTTTTCCATCACCATGCTGAGCTCCAATTAATGTGTGTTCAGTTATGAGCCTGAATTTTTATCTAATGATTATTTTTCTCTAATATTTTTCTGAATGTTTTTCTCTAATATTTTCTGATTATTTTTCCCAAAGAGTGACAGATATGCATTCAGTTTTCTCTGTTAAGTATGACTATATGCAGGGTTTTTTTTTTAATTGAAAAGACAAGCTAACTTGTTTCAGAAGCTGGAATTCAGAGGTCATTTTGTTGTCTGCCATTTATTGTGACCTGCTGGATTACAGTCAATTAGTACCAGAGATGAAAGACTCTGTGTGGCCAAGTATTTGTCTAACAGCCAAATGTTTATCAAAGGACAAAAGATTATTTAAATACACAAAGTCTAAGTGCCTCAATTACAACAGAGCCACAAAAAGTTACTTGAATCTACGCTGTACATTCAAATATCATCAATTTTATACCTTTTATTTGGAGTTCTGTGTCTTCAGCGTCCCTTAAACACCTCTGAGTAAAAAGGACAATGAAAGGAAATATCTTTTTCCCCTGTCCTCTAAAGGACATCTAAACAATTAAATCTTTTGAAGTACAGGTGCCACCTTTCACTGGCCAATTTTTTTCATTATTGAGCCTAAACCCCCGATCTCCAATTGTAACAAGAATAGGAGCAAAACTATACATAAGTACTTGATCAGAAGTCCTAAGTGCTGAGTAATAATGCTAAGAAAAAAATAAACAGAACCGAACAAAGAACAACACTGTTTGACTATGCATCTGGCTCTTAATATCCAGCAAACCTGTATCTTGAGAATCTCCATGTGCATAACAGAGATGTAAGCAGAACAGTAGAGGTCACAGAGAACACTGATATTAGATAAGAGTAGGATTAAGAGAATTTATTTTGAGCCCTTGCTACTGTCAGATGCAGATGAAAAATTAGAGATGTTACCACCTGAACAATTTAATTTTGTAACATGTACCTGTACCTGCAGGCCCAGATTCAAAGGCCCATAATTGTTAGTGTTACAGGCTTATCATGGCCCTTACAATTACAAGCTGAAAATAACAAGTGTAAGCACAGCACATGAAGGAATTTTATGCCAACTGATTCCATGATGCACACATATTCCACAGATACATTCATCAACATCTTTCCTCACTATTCTGGAAATCCCAAAATTCATTCTAATGCTAGATTAACAAAGGTTAACAAATAATTAAACAGATTGGGGCTTGCTATTTAATTATGCACCTATTAGTTTAATCATTATGTAGTTTGTCATTTTCAACATAAATCTGAACATTACAACTCCTTCATATTTAAACACCACATCTACATATCTTTTAAACACCTTCAGGCATGGTGACTCCACCACTTCCCTGTGCAATGCTTGACACCTCTTAGGTGAAGAATTTTTTCCTAATATCCAGTCAAAACCTCCACTAGCACAACTTGAGGCCATTTCCTCTTGTTCTATTGCTTGTTACTTGGAACAAGAGACCAACCCCCACCTCATTCCATCCTTCTTTCGGGTAGTTGTAGAGAGCGAGTCTCCCTGAGTCTTCTCCAGACTAAACACCCCAAGTTCCCCCAACTGCTCCTCATAACAATTGTTCTCCAGAGCCTTCACCAGCTTTGTTGCCCTTCTCTGGACCCACTCCAGCACCTCAATGACTTTCTTGTAGTGAGGGGCCCAGAACTGAACACAGTATTCAAGGTGAAGCCTCACCAGTGCCCGGTGCAGGGGGATGATCACTGCCCTGGCCCTGCTGGCCACACTACTGCTAATACAGGGCAGGATGCTGTTGGCCTGCTTGGCCACCTGGGCACAAGCTGGCTCATGTTCAGCTGGCTGTCAAACAACACCCACAGGCCTCTTTCCACTAGGCAGCTTTCCAGCCACTCTTCCCCAAGCCTGTAGCGTTGCATGGAGCTATTGTGGCCCAAGTGCAGGACTCAACACTGAGACTTCTCATAAATTTATAGTAGTATATTACTGCACAAACAAAAAAGTGTCATTTACTCCAATCCTTTGAAGAGCTCATATGAGAAAGACTAGATCCTTTGTTCACTTACATCTGGAATACCTTAAGGCAGCAGGGTTCAGGATCCAGGACACAATTTCTTTTTCTCCACTTTCTGAAATACTCAGTATGTTCATTAGAAGATGGATGCTGTAGAACTCACAGTTAAATTGAGCTTATCACAAACCTACCTATTGTAATTTACTAATTTATTCTGTCAGGGAATGAAGGGAAGCTATTATACAAAAGCTTTTTTTTGTTGTTTATTCTTTGTAGCTACCCTAATATTTCATTGAAAAGCTAATTCTTGATTATATCTTCTACTTCAAATAATTCAAGTAAAAAGAAGTGTGGAACACAGTATACACTTATTTCTTAGCAGACTTGACAGCAAGTCATACACATTCATAACAGACCTTCTACAGGTCTTTTATTCCCAGACAAACATGACCTACGTATTCCATACCAAAGATGTGTTGAGAGATGGACTTGTACAGCACACCATTTACCGATTACTCCTTCTTAGCAGACTTTGTATTACAACAGAAATCTCCTGAATGGAAAGAGGAACACCAAATGAGAAAGAAGGCAGAAGTTTGGGGAAAACAGGTAAGGAGGAGACTGCCCTGGGGAAGAGAAAATCCCACCCTAGCTTAGGCAAGGGAAGGTTTTACTGTGCAGAGCATAATTTCTGATTCCAGATGTGACCAATAAATGAACAGAAAAATAAAAGCAAAATACAAGAAGTGGCTCTGCCACGATATCTGGTTAGCCATGATGCAAAGACATTCTGGGCAGTTGTTAAATTCCTACTAGTCAGACCTTCATGCCTAATAAAAAAAGCCCCTGGCATAATTTGGACAGACAATAATTCAACGTTTCTGAGAGTGGCTATAAATAACTACTTAGCAGATTATAGAATACACTATTCTGTTAATTACTGCAAAGAATTTAGACTGTGCTGGAAGTAATATCCTGACACTAATTGACTAATATTTGCACACAATATTCTGTATATTTATGTGTATCTGTCTTCAAAGGCTCCAGCTGTTAAAAACACCACTAAAATTGTCTAGTTGCTTATTCATGAAGCATTTTAATTAGTGTCTCAGCAGTTAATACCTTATGCTTTGCACTTTTTCCCATTACTCCATTCTTTTCTATTATTTTCAGTGCTTTCTCATCAAGGAATCCTGTTTTGCTTAGTCACAACACATAATGTGAAATAACAGTATACAGAAATCACTAGTCATTTCCAAAACGGATACCACACTTTCCCTCATCTCACTAACGTAGGTCACCAGTGTGATAAATGCTCTAATTTTTTAGTTTTCAGTCCACTTCCGGATTTCAAGTAGTCTCTGCTGGAAAGGATAACAAGTACAATAATAGTATTTTAAGAAAATAAATAATATTCTTCCACTTGTATCTGAAGCATGTAGTTAACTGGTGACTAACACAGTGTTGAGTGGAACCAGGTCCACTGAAGATCTGACACGTTCATCTCAGGTAGTGGTCCACACTTTGCAATATGATGCTCATAGAATGTCTTCAGCAACATGTTATCCTTAATATTTTTGGGAACCAGGACTCCCAACACTGGCAAACATTGTCTTATACAGCTACAAAAATACAGATGGTATTCACGTAATTCTCTTTTAGATCTAAAAAAACATCTTTAGCTCAAACTGAATTTTTTCCTTCATACAGAAACACTACTCTTGCCAATTATTGCTGTAAACAAGCAAAACAGGGATTTTGCAATCTGGGAGTGGACTTTCAGTGTCCTTTCCAGCTAAACTGTGTGTGCACTGATTTTAAAAGGGGAATCATATAAAAAACTGTTGTTATTGGGGAGTATATTTTCATTTTTTTGCTGACAGTAAAATTTCATCTAATCACAGTGTGAGGTTGTCCTGGTTTCAGGCTATATTCAGAAGTTCTGTCAGTTCATCCTTATCTTCCCTGCTCAGTTTGTCTCTAATGTGAATGAGTAAGCTGAGTTATATGTTCTTGTGCTTGTCTGGATCACAGTTCAGTGGTTTTAGCACATCTATTTTCTTTGAATGCAAAAGGTTAATTTCATTCTAGTGTAGATTACATCTGAATACTGACCTTTGCAACTGGAAAAACAGATAGAATTGTAGTTTAACCTCCCAAACAGATACATACTTGAAACATAGGTTAGAAACCATATGTTATAAATTCTTCTGGGAGCCACATAAGAATGGTGGATCGCTGATTATCTGGAAACATTGGAATTGTCCAGAATGAGAGCAAAGGAGATTTTTTTTTTGTATTAACTAGGATAGGCTGAGAGAATTTGGGTGTCTGAGATGTTCATGGGGACTGTAGTTGTGACTGTCTTTTGCATACAGACACGAAGTAGCTCTTTATACACAGAGATGCGTATGGGAGAGAAGTCATGTACATGCCCTGGCTCTCCCTCATACAATAGATAATGTTATATCCCTGTAGCTACTCTCGTTATGATTTTTTCTCATGGTACAATTGGCCTCTGCAATTAACTGGAATAAAGAAGTAGCACAGCTGCATTTTCGTCCATTCTCAGGTTTGTATGTGAGCTGCTCAGTAAGAAACTCCACAATATTAAGGAGAAAGAAAGTGAGATTAGCCTGTAATTGCAGAAACATCAGGGGACGCTTCCAGTTAAAAAAACCTTACAAGGGCCTTGCTGTCAGTCCCTCAGTTCTCTCACTGCAAAAAAACACCACCAAGGGCCCTGAATCAGCTATGAGACCTGAAAGATGCAAGGAAGTAATCTCCATCCTGCCTCTGACATGGTCTGTCAGTAGCAAGAATCTATTCTTCCACTTTAAGCATGAAAAGAAAGGATCCTTTTACACCACTTCAAATCACTTCTGCATTGCACTCCTGCTCTTTAAGTGCCACAGTGGAGGCAGCTTTGATTTCATATTTATATTAACTTTTCAGTTTTATAGTGCACTTCTCCAAGGGCTAGAATTGGTACATGTTCTTTTATGGTACTAAGAAAACATGACATGAAACAGGAGCAGAGAATTAAAAGCGGTATGTCTTTTACAAGTACTTACTGGAATTTGAGAGCAGATGTTGGGATATCTTAGGTTCCCTTGCATCCTAAAATAAATGTAGTCTAATCTGTGTAGTTTATTTAGCTATTTAATATAGCCCAGCATCCGTTAAGGTGCTCCCTTTACTAGCAGTGAGACGGGCATCAGAGTTGTGCACTGATCTCCATGGCAACAAGCTTGTATATTTGGCAACTAAATAAACCTGGTAAATTAAGGGTATTTTCCTTTCTTCTCTTACTCTCGGGCACTTTAAAAAACATAAAGAGAAAAAAAAAAGAAGAAATATAATAAACAACTCATGACATTTTTCATGGTGAAAATGACACAAACCAAAACCACCATGAAAAGGCAGTGTTTGTCAGAGTTACTTATTTCAACGAATTAATTATGACAAAAATCATACCTGTCAAATGAACATTAGCTGGTGAATTGCTAGTGTATTAAGTATGCATTTGCAATGTATTGTAAACTGCCACTTCTGCCGTAAGAACCACTGTATAGAAAATCTGAGATACAGTATATTGTATACTTAGAGTAGCCAAAAGAAGAAAACAAACCACACACACACGCAAAGGGAACAAACCAATCAACAGAACGAAACACTTTCCTCTCAAAGGTTCCTTACCATTGCAAATTCACCCTGGCTACCATGAAAAATTATTTTCTTATTGACCACTGACCATCTGTCATCTTTCCCTCTATTATGAATCTAAGCTTCCTGTGAGGCAATTTATCAATTGAGCTAACCAAGGCAAGCAAAAATTCATTTTTGGTACCTTTGGTTCCAACAATTATGGAGTAATTGTTGAGCAATGGGTGACCTAGCCAGGTCTGACCATGCTTCTGCAGCACTTCATGTTCTGCTTAGCACTAACAACTCAAATTCAGCTACAGCAAGTTTTAACATTCTAGACTGTACATGTATCTATTCAAAACTGCAGAAAAATTAATTGCAAAATTAATCCTTATGAAAATGATTCCTCTTTGGAGCTCAAACTCTCCTGCATTTTAGCTCATAAAGTAGTTAGACAGCATATTTTTTCTTGCCTTAACGTCTATATATTGTTCCAGACTTCAAAATTTGAAACTCCTGGATAAATTTTCAGAGTGAATTCAGTACTCTTTAGTGTTAAAAAAAATTAAAAATAAATAAAGAATGTCCAGCTGTGAAGTAATCCTACAGAAAGCTGAAGTTCGTCCATGTGATGAAAATATGAATAAATACACCCTCTGGGTGAATATATGTAAAGGATATGAGTAAAAAAAAACCCAAACCAACCCCAAAAAATCCTATAAGCAAGAATTTGCCAAAGGCATAAACATTCACAATAATCCTCTTCTTCCCCAAATACATAAAGAGTGAGAAATCTGCTTGAAAATTTGTATGGTCAATAGATGGAATGGCCTCTGCACAAAAAAAGAACAAACTATTATACTAAAAGAAGGACAAGTGAGTTGAAATATGATAGATTGTAAAAAGCGGTGGAAAACCAGGAAACTATTTTCCAGTCTATCAGTATGAGAACATCAAATCAAACTAGCCAGCAATAGATTTAGAATGAAGTAAATAAACTACCATAAGTGATATGAAAATATGTATATATATTCCACTTATATAAGTGGAAAATAAAATACCATAAACGGCTAATGTTTAATAAGCAGATCAGAGATTTTTGAAAGCTCACAGAGGATCAAAAGGCAACCATATATACTTGCAAAAGAAAAGTTTGTTCAAGGGAACACATGAAAAAATTACTTCTTGGCCAGAAATTCCTTGAACTACAATTTACTGTATGCCAAGTCACACTAACCCCTCACATCTTATCCTTCCCATAGCATTCACTATTAGCTATTGTGTGAGACAGCATACCAGCCTACATGGGCTTTTAAGTTTGTCTTCATTTGGACCTTCTTACCTTAATAGACATAAACTGGATAGCTATAAGACTGAAACTTGCCATTTCAATTACCACTATGGGGATAAGTTAGAACATTTCACACAATTCAATAAAACTGTTGTACAATATTATGTATGACAGCATTTCCCTAATTCAGTAATGGAAAATATCTTCACCTAAAGCAACTTATTTAGCTCCCACTAATTTAAATAATGGCTCCTGGAAAATCAACAGCTCTGAAAACTATAAGGATATCTTTTTTACTGTAAATGTGAAAATCTACAGTATAACAAACCTTTTATGAATTCAGGCTGCCTGGAAGTAAGATGAAATCATATGTGATCTGAATCCTAGACTGTTAATTCATCTGCATTTCGAAAAAATCCTGGCGAGTAAAGAGAGTCCATGTATACAAGAAATAAAAATTAAAAGGACTTGAGACTTAGACCTTTGTCTATAGCTCTGTCCACATTTTCTCCTTACAGAATAAGTTCAGAGTAAATGAAACAGTAAGTCCTTACCTGTGCTGAATAATATTTTGAAAAATTACCATTCATAACAAAATTAAATTCAGTGATTTACAATAGCTTTGCAAAAACACATAATGGAACTTGAATTATCTCTGATTGTATTTTTAGCATCAAGTTAGATGGCTATTTTTCTCCTAATGGAAAATACAGATTTAGTAGGGCTAGTTCATCTTCTGTCATTTATATTAGCCTTCCATTTATTCCAAACACGGCTTCCAGAAGTTTATTTTCTTCCTTTTAAACCATTAAGCATATTGCTACACAAGATACTTCAACTCTGACAGTATGATCCCACTATTTAGTGCTTGATAACAAGATCTGTCTCAACTACCGATTACCAGAAGAGACTGCACAGTAAACCATGGGAAATCTGATAAACTATAAATAAGTTGAAGGCTCTCATAAAAAAACATATCTTAGGCATAAATAGGAGATGAGATAAATACCACCTGCATTTTTATATCTGTATTGGACAGTGTTTGCCAGTGTTGGGAGGCCTGGCTTCCAAAAATATGAAAGATAATATATTGCTGAGGACATTCTATGCACATCATATTGCAAAGCATGGACTGCTACCCGAGATGAATGAGTCAGATCCTCAGCGGACCTAGTTCTAGTTGACACTGTGTTAGCCACCAGCTAAATACCTGCTTCAGATACAAGCGACAGAGTATTATTTTCTTCAAATAGTATAATTGTACTTAGTATATTTTCCAACAAGGACTGGAAATCTGGCAGTGCAGTCCGTACACAGCATCACGTTTGCTCTTCTATAAACCAAATTATATCCTGTTAAGTCAACTTGACCCCTCTGGAATTCTAAATTTTTACGTCCTTTCCAGCTGAATATCATCTTTACATTGTTGCTTACATCATAGCAGAAAATACTGCATTATGAGAAAGTGTCGTGTGACTGCTATAACTGAACCCAGGACAGAAAGTCAGACTACTCCTATACCAGCTTACTATACCATTCAGTATGTATATCATCTTATCTTATTACTGAAATAATGTATATTTATCTCTGATTGAGCTGAATGCTATTTCCAATTTTGTTACTTTTTTTTTGGGGGGAGGGGGGTTTGTGGGGTTGTTGTTTGTGGGGTTTTTTTTCAGGACTCAAGATTTAATCTAGATCTTTCCAAGTCATAATTTTTAAAACGTGTCCAAAACATATAAAGCATTCTAGATGTCCTGTTTAAGGTCTACTACTGATTTACACAGTCTTATTACAGTATCTGCAGTCTTATTTACCCTTACATTTATTAGTTCCACTGAATATAGTTTTTAACCCTGAGGAAAATTCCCCTGCAGAGCTCATAACAGCACACTGACAATTTTTCTAAAAGAATAAAACCTGTTTTAAATTACCATACCTAATTTCCTGTATTTTCATTGGTGAAAAAAACCTCGAAACCAAAATTAAACCACCCAATCAATCAATCAAAAAACCAAACTGTAACAAAGTCAAAAAAGCCGTACCTGCCTCTGCACTGTTGTTTTTACTATTTTTTATCATGTACTATGAAAACTCCTTAAGGAAATTTCAGCTTCCATTTCTTCTACACAGAGCAACTAATTTCTAGCTCAAAACTTTGCTACTTTACTTGCTTGGATCTTTCCTTGTTTTGAGATTAAAATGGTTAATTGCTATTCTTATTAGGAGATATATTTTTTAGCACAGTATTTTCTGTAAGGCAACTTTAAATCCAAAATCATCAATAGCAAGTTTCTTTATAATCTTTTTTTAAAAGACACTAAAAGAAAGATAAATGCTTTCTGAAACATATCAGGAAAATGTTATCGCTAATGTGCTAAATACTGATGAGATCCCATCTCTAATAACATATACAAGGACAGACACATAAAGATTAACTGAAGCTAGAACAGAAGCAGGAAGTCCAGTACAATAATTTGAGAAGTAGAAAGCCTATTCTCCAAGAGAGGCTTAAAGAGTTTGACTGGTTTAGATTAGCAAATGATGCTGAGATTGGATATCTGCTATACATAAATACAGTAGATACATGGGGGTGGGAAAATTTAAGATAAGCCACAGTTTGCATAAAATAAATGGGTATAAAATATCCACAGAGTAAATTTAGGCTAGACATAAAAGATTCTTAATAGCTAGAAAATAGATAGAAAAACAACTTCCCAGTAAAAGGAGAAAAATGTACATGCTAACCAATAAGTTAAAGAACGATATGAAAATTGTAGCCATGGTGACTGGGCTCAGTGATGGAGGAAGTTCCCTCTAGACATATATTTTTAGCAAGAAAACCACAATTTTTAACATATTTTGATAAGAAAATGTTTCAGAAGCATGATATAAAACTACATACTGCATCTGAGTTGTAAATCTAGTACTAAATAAAAATTGAGATTGATAGTTGATTTTTTTATAATTTGTGTGGGAGGTTTCCCTGCCCATGGCAGGGGGGTTAGAACTAGATGATCTTAAGGTCCTTCCCAACCCGAACTATTCTATGGTTCTATGATTCTATAATTTATTATTTCCTGTACACTGAATGATGATGACTTGGCTTTGCAAACAAAGATTTGGGAAGGGCTTTACCCACGCTTACTACAAGTGCAATGATGACTAAAGGGGCAATGTGGGATAGCCAAGTCCGGTTGGAAAAAAAGGGTGCTTGGTCATTCAGGATGTTTGCATTCCAAACAAGACTGTCATCTCCTGGGTCAATCTCGAGCAATCAATGTCCTGAACTGCCTGCATGCAGAGTTGGGTCTGCAGCTTTCCAGTGCACCCTACCACCTGCCGTTTCGTCTCTCGCCTCTTGCTACAGGGAATAATCCCTTAGTATCAGCAGAAATTACCCCTTTCCTTAATTAGCCAGTTTCAAAATAATTCACAAACACACCATTTGCATATTCCTTGACTTCATACCTCCCCAATGTTTTCAAAACCACTTGAGGACCCTAGTCACAGAAAGATTTATTTTTCTTCTGATCTGGCATTTCACTGCCCATCTAAAGGCTATTTCTATTCATCGCTAGTTTTTCTTTCCCAAATACATTTGTGAGTTTTTCATCTTGCCTTTCTTACACTACCCGCTGCAACAGAACTGAGCTTCAAAACTGTGTTTTTGAATGTTCACTCTAATGCAAAGTTGCTGCAGAAGTTTCACTCAATGCAATTCAGTTTTCTTGTGCACACAATTTCACAGGCAAATTGAATACTTCTACACTTCTTATATATTGCTTCTGCTGGTCTCTAAACATGGTATGTCACTAGGGAGGATTCAGAGAAATATTTAGCAGGTTCTCAAGTGTAATTTAATTATGTTACACTGTTCTCTTGATGAATGAATCTGATCTGGTATTTACAGAATATCAGATTACAGAACACTTTAACAGAAAATCAGTGATTTTCTGTTAAATTTTAAAACTAATTACTAATATTTCTAATAAATATTAATTTTCAGGTTTTCTTCATCATAACTGTCAATAAAACTGTTTTTAAACATGTCTTGGTTTGGGCTGGGATAGAGTTAATTTTCTTTGTAGTAGCTGGTGCAGTGCTGTGTTTTGGCTTTAGCCTGAGAACAGTGTTGATAATACACCAACGGTTTTAGCTGTTGCTAAGTAATGCTTACTCCGATCAAGTACTTTTCAGCCTCATGCTCTGCCAGTGAGGAGGGAGAGTTGGAAGGAATCAGATACAAAACTTGACCCAGACTAGCCAAAGGAGTATTGCATACCACAGCATGTCATGCCCAGTATATAAACTGGGGGGAGTTACTCAGAAACGCATATCACTGCTCAGGTCAGGCTGGGCATTGGTTAGTGGGTGGTGAACAATTGTATTGTGCATCACCGTTGTTCACTTCATTGGGGTTTTTTCACTTTTCCCTGTTAGTTCTATATGTTCTTTTCCTTGCTTTCCCCCTTATCATTGTTATTAGTATTATACTGTTCTTTTTTTAAACTGTTCTTATTTCAATCTGTGTCTTCTACATTCCTTAGATGGCAGCCGAGAGAATGGCTGCGTGGTACTCAGTTACTCGCTGTGGTTAAACTATGACAATACAGACACTGTTTTCATTCAAAATATTCCCTAGAATAACAATCTGTTATTCCCAGCTATGACAAAACACATTTAAGACATTTCCAATTAAATATTATAACACTATGAATCCTTGACTCCCCTTCTTTTGAAAGTGACAGTTAATTCTGTTATTCAAATTTTACTCTAAGATCTTAATAGTTAAAGGTATAAAGATAAACTCAATTATGGCCTGCTCATTTTTAAATACTACAATTTGAGTAAATATGACAAACTGGACTCTTTTAAGAGAATCTTGGTTATACACCTGAGACACTGAGGCTGGCTCTGCTGATTGCAATGCAGGATTTGTACATTAGTATATTATGTCCTTTCTGTGCTCAGCATTCTGCTTACTGTTATCAACCAAATGCAATGGTGCCATTGGTGGTTCATTCAGACTTGATTTACAATAGAGAAAAGAACATCTGAAATTCCCGTTCAATTTGGTAACATCAAAAGCTCTAACGCAAGTCTACACATTCAGTGTAAAGCCCCAGCTTGAATGATTTAAATTACCTATCATTTCAGTTTCATTTATTTCACTAGTAAATTGAATCCTGCTATGTGGGCATATATAGCCACGTAACTGTAATGAAGTCCTTGTAATCCCGGAAATACAAGAATTAATAGAAACTGCCTGATGATATGCTCTTGCTCCTAGTGAATACTGCCACCAGTGTTCATTATGTGCAGCTTATTGTCAGAAGACTGGAATGTGCACATGCCCTGAAAGCTCTCATTTTCAAGTCAACCTCTGTTTAAGAAAAAAAATCAAATATAGCAATATTGCACATAGCCTACCCCTAGACAGAAATCCTGGGCATGCTGACAGCTACTAAAATAAGAATAGCCATTTTTAAAGTTGATTTTAAATATTTTTTTATTTAGTTTTTTTTGTAAAAAATTCATTTTGCTTCTTCAGAAATTCCATGTTCATGAGTCACTCTGAAAATTCCTGTGCTGATTGAGCTTAAAAAGGTAGGCAGTAATATTTCAAAACTATTTATTATTTGCATGGATAAATTTGGGAACACAGATGCACTTGCTTATCTCATGGGGACACTTGTAAATTTCCCCATTAGTTGTAACTGATGTAAAATTTGGATCTCGGCTTATTATTCCCAGCTAATACCTCAGTATTAGAAAAGGGAACTCATAAATAAAAGTAATATATATCTGAGTAGTTTAATGATACTGTTCTTTTTTAATTACTTAGGCATTACATAACCTAAAATAGAAGGTATTTGATCATAAAGCTGGAAGTAGCTTTACTTATCCTGCAGTGTTGACATTTTCATATACACAAATTACCGGGTATATGTTCATATTTAGCAATTTAACAGGAACTTAGTATGTTTGTTTGGTTTATTATTCTTTTTTAATTCACTATGTTACTGGAATTACAAATTTTTATAATCTCTTACTGTGTATTCGATAAAATTTGTATTATGCTTATCAAGAACATTGACATCATAATTTGGAACTGATGAAACCTACTGTACTTCAGCCTGCACACAAGAGAACAAGAAATTATCAAATAATTATACTTTTATAAAAACCCAATTGTGTGATTGCCAACTGTAAACTGTTAATGAGATAACTGCCTGAAAATGCTGCATTTACACATCCCAATGTCTTTGTGTCAGAAAACAGAAAAAAACACATTAACATTTGTCCCAATGTTTAAAGTCTCAAGCTATTTCTGAAACAGGCTGAATGTTTCAAAATTGCTTGAAGAATCTTTGATGAAATCCAAGCATCTCATTTCTGAAGATGTACGATTCCACTTAGAAACCTTACTTTAAAATATTCTGAGGCTGCTGTCACAAGATACCAAAAGATACAATTATTCACACAACTAATAGGTGGCATAAGTAAAAATATGCTTCTCAATGCAAGCATGCCACTTGGAGGACTGCACAACTAAGAATAGGCACAAAAAAAGAACATAAATACGGAATTGTACAAAAACTCTGTCTTGTGACAGCATATTCATTCTCTATGCACTTCTATCCAAAAAAAGCCTGAGCATCATGCCTCCAAGCAAGAGAGAAATAAGTTAAAGTGTGTAAACTAAACAGGTCACTTGCAGATCCAGCTTCAGGACTAATCTGACCATACTCTTTCATACACAGCCTGCATTCAGTCTTTCCCACTCCACAACTGCACATCTTGATCTCCACCCTTTTAGCTTTTTATCACATTAAAATCACATCAAAAATTTTAATTATTATTTTCCAGACAGAGAGGTTGCAATGATAGTATGTGACTCCACTAAAGCCTTTGAACATAAAGCCTTTTCTACCTTTGTAAGGTAACTCAGCTGTCTGCATAATTCATGATGACAGATGAAAGACTACTTCCCATGCAAATATGTCAGGCAGAAAAATAACTACTTTGAAATGAAACAGAGAGTAATATTTAGATCAGACTTTGGGAGTTAAAGCATAAAGCCAAATTCCTAGCAAGTGTTACAGTACTTATATATTGCAGAGGGCCTACAGAAATTACAGGTCAACTTCTGCTCCATACCAAACACAATTTGACTTAGCTGAAAATCAAAATTTGACTTTTAGCTAAGTGTACTGCGCAATGCCAAAGAATCCAGTACACTGGCAAAGATACATAATGCTGATAAATCCCAAAATCAGGCTATGTGAGGCACATCAAATACTTTTGAAACACTTATGATTATTATGCACTGCTAAATTTACAGAAACAAGTGAGCATCTGTATTAGCATTTTTTTTCATACAAATATAGCTCCACGTTTGGGAATCACAAAAGATATGTCTTCAGGTAGAAACATGAAACTTTTAATTTCACCTTTGCTTATGACTGATGAGAGAAATGCTACTGTCAAGTACCTAAAGAGCTAAATTTTACAAAAGCAAACAATTTGGGGTATAAAATTATGAACTGAACTTCTTTCTGCATCTATTCAGACAAAGCTTTTGGTATTCAAGGACAACCCACTCCTCTAGAGACTCTGCCCTTATTCCAAGAACCTTTCTAAAATTCTTTTTCTATATTTACATTAAACTCAGCAATATTTATTTACACTGTACTTCCGGTCCCTTCCTCAAGACCCTCAACCATCAAATCAGCAGGCCAGGAAAGGCTGCCCTTGCAAACAATAGTGGAAGCAACATCAGAGCAACCTCTATGAAGCTGAAAGTTGAGCAAGAACATGCCTGGATGGGAATCCCAGATGAGCATTCTTACTGATCATCACAGTGTCCTTGCCTCTCATTCTTGAAGTCACTAGGCACAGCACCAAGACTGCAGAGAATGTTGGGATCTGCCAAAATGGAACAGTTAACACCACCTTCTACCCTTCCACTCAACTGAA
Source organism: Neopsephotus bourkii (assembly GCF_033783945.1). Taxonomy (NCBI): domain Eukaryota; kingdom Metazoa; phylum Chordata; class Aves; order Psittaciformes; family Psittacidae; genus Neopsephotus; species Neopsephotus bourkii. The sequence continues at coordinate 13,249,041 of NW_026900684.1, read as the reverse complement.
TATTCAGTGCCCGTGAATGTGCTGACAGATATCCTCCTGCTCTGGTTATTTGGAAATCTGCCTCAGGGAAACCTGAAGTTAGGAGCAGCACTCTGCTTGATATGCTTTTGAAGGAATTTCATATTCTTTAGACTTCTGACAGAAGAACGGAAATTAAAGCCTAATTAAACATAGTTTAATTTCTTTAATTGTAATTGTCAAAGGTTAAGAAGGCGTAAACTTGCAGGTAGCATCAACAAGTGAAAATTATTTTTTTCCTTTGCAAAATTCACACAGTAGCCTCAAAATTGCTCAGAAACAGCAAATAACATGCCAGGCCTCAGGGGCTCTTCCAATTTTTTTTAATTGGGCTATAAAAGAGGCATAAAGGGCACTCTTTGTAAAGAACCCATATAAGGTTTGATAATTTATTTCAATATGCATCTAAGTAAGAGCCTAGGGATTTCATTAATAATAACAACATGCAGTAGTTCTTCACACAGTCAAGTAATTAAACATTGGAACTCTGCCAGAGAAATGGGTCAATGTTAAAAATTAATGTTCAATGGACATTAAAAGGCACACAACTAGGGAAATTAATGAAAACAATTATCAGTCATTAACATTATCAATGTTAAATATCCTATGTTAACCAATATGGAGGAGGAGGACCTGTTACCACATATCTCTTCAGGTTTGAGGAGCACATCACAGAAGTATTGATACCTGTGTTCTACAGGCATCGGTCATTTTTGAAAGAGGCATGACACTGGGCTAGATTAATCATTTGATAACCATCTAAATAATTGGATTTTGCATGAATTGAGCTTCAGAAACCATTTTTTTGTCAACTTTTTTTTTTAAAGGCAACAGAGATGTAAAGCTCTCATGTCTGAATTTCATTATTGCTTTCCGGTTCAACCCTTTGACAAAACAGAAAAACAATTCCAAGAGTGGCATAATATTCCAATTTTAGGTGTACAGTGAATAACAGAAACCTCAGTCATATTGCAGCATCCTTTACTACCAAAAATACAGCTTATGTCTTACATTATATAATACTCAGCCTCATATAAAGACATGGTACTTGCAGCTATAGCAAGAAGCAAAACTTCATCTGAATTACATACTTTCTTGCACAGAATCACAGAATCAACGAGGTTGGAAAAAGCCTTTAAGATCAAGTGCAACCATTACCCCAGGACGGCCAGGACCATCACTAAACCATATCACTGAGGGCCTTGTCTACACAGTTTTCAAATACTTTCAGGGATGGTGATTGCACCACTTTCCTGGGAAGCCCATTCCAATACTGAGTAATGTTATATACTTTTCAGTGTTTATATATAAGCTGTATCCACTTCCTAACATGAGAACAAATGAAAGAAATGAAAAGAAAATGAATGTTGTAACTGCTGTATGTCCAAGAATTCAGTAATGAATAGTGAAATGTCTTGATTTGCATTTTCAGAACAATGTACTTGAAAAAGATAAATTAAAAACCACTTCATAGTATCTGCTGGGGAAAAACCAAAAATAATAACACAAAAAGACCTATCTATTTTGTAGACCTACTTTCTTGTCCCTTGCTGATCTCTAAATACTGATTAAGCCCAGGTTTGCTTTTCTTAGATCAGACAAGATCATAGTTTATGGCAGTATTAACAATAAAGAATTAATTTCCTTCATTAATGTGCTCATTGCTACTCCAAGGAGTGAGATAAATGGAATAAATGCAACATATGGAATATATATTTAGCTTTCCTCACCTCAACTCACACATGCATACATGTTTTAGAGACACACTGTCTCTAAATCATGGTTAAGGAATGTACTTATGAACATGTTTACTCATCCTATCCAGTGAAAAGTTTGCTCTTTAATAGCAGTATAAGGCAAGATTGTGGTTAGATTTCTCAGCTCTCTGAGTATCAGGATGATTACTATGCAATTAATCCTCTTGCAACCAAGAAGGCTACTCGGATAAAAAAGGAGAGTTGGGTGCACCATGAGAATCAGTGATGAATCTTTAACCACTGAACCTTTACAGGTGATTTTTGTAAATTTATTCTACTCTGATAATTAGACAAGATTTTTCAAAGCAGAACAAAAATCTTTCTGAAGTGTAGTATTTAAGCTTTGAGTATGAGTAAGGGTCTTTTAAAATCTTATTCCTCTTAAAACCAGCATAACTGTGAGCTTAAGCATATTTCAAATTCATATATAGTTGACGAGGTAAGACGTAAAATAGTAGAAAACTGCTGAAAATCCTTTCCCCCCCCCAAAAAAAGACAGCTATGAATCTATGCTGATCATTACCGAGGCTTTGAAATTGGAAAGGCCAAATCCTACAATACTTCCCTCCTAACTGAAAAGACCTTTAGAACTGGGATGACAGATGCATACAATTGCAAACGTGTTACACTATGGGAAATGGTAGGAAACAGTAAGGACACTGTTGTGTATATGTATTCTGAATGTGATTTTTTGAGTGCAAATTGTACTTGAAGGTTTTAGTTTTTACTATTTAAATCAAGAACTTAGAAACATTCTGAAAATTTAACGTCTTAGGAGAAACCTGAACTTTCAAAATTTAATTAAAAATCTTTTCTAAGCAAAGGAACTGATCACTGAACTTTCATTTAGTAAAAAACCGAATTCCATACAAGACAAAGCAAAATCCATTTTGTCTTCAAAAGGTGAGCCTTATAGAACACAATACAAAACTGGATGTTTCCTAGAAAAAAGCAGTTGCATGAATGTCAAAACCAACTTGATGACTGTGAAGCTTTCATCACAGCAACCTCTTGACATCATAGGTTTTACTGAAGATTAGAAAGCAGTTGCAACTACACTATTTTCACTAATATATCTACCTGAGGCCATTCAAAACCAAAGGCAGTGACTGGAAGGCGATTAGAGAGCAATAATAAGCTTTCTTGAGCAAACATGTTATTCACAGACACCCTGCTGAATCTTTTTTTTTTTTTTTTTTATAATTCTGTTTTAAAGATAACCTACAGGTCAAATGCATTGGAATAGATTCAGTCTTCACTCTCGGCTTTCTAAATAATGTGTTTTAAAAGCTGTCATTTCAAAGTCTTGGGCTTCACTTAGCATTGGGGTTGAAGGGGAAAGGAGTGAATGTGGAAAAGACTTGTTTGTTTCACATAGCTGATTCCCTTCACACACCCCATTTAGGAAGAAAGAAAAAGTATCTCCTCATTTCTCATCATAGCACAGGAAACTTAAGGGTAGTTTAATTCTCATGCCTGAAATGTAAATGTTAGTCCTTTCCCAAGCTATTTATGAATTAAGTATTAAAATAATAATGCAAATGGTGTAAGTTTGGTTTTATATGAAGAAAAGTAATGATGTAGTCCTTGAAGCAGCTTCAGATAGTCTAGAATTAATGTAAACACTCAGCTAATAAATCCTGAAGTAGTTACATTTTCTGGTGGCTGAAATCAGTCCAAGACAATTGAATGGATTCTGAAATGTTTCTGCATAATGAAAATAAACCCCACAAAGCTTTACACTATTCTCCTGTATCACAAGTTACTGATTTTTGGTTTGCTCATCTTGGGGTCTTTTTTATTTATAAAACTTTTACCTAAAATGTGTAATCAGGCAGGAAAAAGCACAAAGATCTATTGTGAATCATGACATCAGAGATTCCATAGTTTAGGTTTTCTTTTCATTACAAAGGCGTACAAAGAAGTCTAAGCACTAAGACTTACAGTTTGCAGTAAGCTCTAAAAGAAGTGATCAGCTTGCCTGAGCAAGAATGCCTCCACCACCATTTACAGTTTTGCTATAATACAGATGTTATTTAGTAGGAACACTGTTGTAATTATTTGGAAAAAAATAAAATACTGTGCATCAAGTTAGATACTGCCTTCAGGGAAAAAAGAGAGGCTACTAAGCTGTCTTAGAGAATTGTCTTGAAACATTCTTAGCAATACTGAGCGTAAACAAATACATTTCACTTATTATTTTAAATAAAGCCCAATAGTAGTTCATACAGTGGAGTCTATTCCACTTGTCTTTTGTTTTAAACTACATTTAATACAAAAAAAAAAAAGCATGAAAAAGCTCAGAGCTGCATTACTTTAATTAAAGTGAATATATAAACTTTTTAAAGAGTTCTAACAGATTAAGTTTGAAATTATATTTACCTTTCTTAAGAGAGCTATGCTGCTAGTTTGAAAGCTTGTCAGAATGCTCTTTAGTCTATTTCTCTGAAGGAGGCAATCTGTATTAAAGCAAAACACAAGCTCATAAACAGGAAAATTCACATAGCATGTTTCTACTCTCAATTCAGACCAAAATTCACACAGGTAAATTCACCTTCATCCCACTATAGTGCTTTAAAATGGAAAAAAAAAGAGTTGTGAATTTGGTCTGATCCCCTGTGAGCTAACAGAAAGCAAAATTCTAAAATATTCTTCCACATTTTTATGCATACTTTGGCAAAAAAAGAGTTTGACTGAACCATGCAATAATAAAGTGAAAAAGAAAACACAAACAAAACCCCTCCGTACAATGGCCACTAGAAATAAAATTCCTAACAGCATGAGTAGATCTCTACATGACTAATTTTTTTTTTCTTAATTAAAATTCATTTTGGACCTTATTTTTTTATTTATTTTTATTTTTTTTATGTGGACAACTTGATAGCTGCTTCTGATACATAGATAGGCACAACCAGATGCTATTTTGACTGGCCTTCAAGCAGTTAATTACATCCCCAAAATAAGCTAAACACATAGATAACCAAAGCATATTGGATTTTCTCATGTACAGAAATAAATTGCTTTCAAATTTATTTTTTTTTATCTGCAAGAAACCAATTCCTTTACTCAATACACAAAATTACTACTCTAATTGCACATCTCATGCATCCAAGAAGCTGATAAGCAATGCATTTTCCATAGCAGGCACCAACTGACCAAAACATTAACTCACTTTACTGCAATACATAGTATTAAAAAAGTGTCTCTTTGCCAATAGTTCTTCAAATATCCACAGTTCAGTGACAGAAAGGGCACTGTGGAGCAAGCAACATGATCCTGCAGTGGTGCAAGTGCTCCACCTTGTTTCTTCCTTCTAAAAAAACCCAACCCAACCTCCCCCAAAAAAAACCCTCAAAGTGGATTTCTTACATAATGCTGAAATTCTTTTGTGTATGGACTTACAATAAAGCTCCTCTAAAAGATATTTTCGTAAAAAAGTACAGACCATGCTTTCAAGACTGGCACTACAGTTAGCTTCTTGATTCATCCCTGTGTGTAGACACCTATTGCATGAAAGCTTTTTGTATACGTTAAACAAAAAGCTTTTAGGTCACTTGCAGCACCACAGCAAATTTTACTGTCATACTTTGCAGAATTATTTGCCTTGTAATCACTTCTTCAGAATCATGGGAAAAAGGTTTTCCAAGAAACACACATTAATTATGCTATACTGTATATTCCCTATATTTGGAAACAAAGCATGACCAGTGTTGAAGATCAACAGGAAAAATGAATGATTCTATGATTAAAGGACAAAAATCAGAAGCTAGATGACTACTTCTGCTTCATGTTAGTGAAGGTGCAAGTAAAAATTCAGTTTCCTTAGAACATATCTTCAAAACCAGCAGATTAATGATGGATGTCTCTGATTTTTTTACAGTGTATTTTAAACATACTTGCATGCTAGAAGGGTAGGCACCCACAAAACACTTTAAAAATGCACTTAGTTGGAGGTGTCAACACAGTGAATACTCAGCCTTACAGATGCTATCACACATCAATACTGCTCAATACATAAGCCAAGGTGAACTGTGAATATGGTGCATATTTGAGTATTTGGAAGAAAAATAATCCTTTTTTTTTTCCCTCCATTCTCTTTCCCATTTCATTTTGTCTCTGCGTTTATGGAGAATTAAACATGATGGCAAAAGAAAAAAAAAAAAGAAAGAAAAAAGTTCTGCCTGAATCATGCTCTCATTATTTCAAACAATTCCTGAACGTGTAGAACCTTGATTACCACAAGATTTCAGTAATAGATTTTCTGATGCTATCCGAAGTAGACCTTGCACCTATAAATCACACTTTGATAAATCACCAAACTCTGAGATGCATCACTTCAGGTATTCTAAACATATAACTTCAATTGGTTCCTCTGGGAGACAGGCTATTTTTATTGAAATCCCAAAGTAATGACTTAAAAGTAAATTTTAGGTTCACATATGTGAAAATACTTCTTCTGACTACAGAAAATTATTTTCAGAGATCGGGAGCATCAATAGCCATTTAAAGTTACTAGAAGATAATAAACTTAAAAAAAATGATATGAGTATCTTGAATTGGCTATCCACTCAACAGGCATCATTACTGATGTTTTCACAATTTAGTAATTATCTATGCAGTTATAAAATAATTTAAATTGATTAACTGTATCACTAATTTTTATGCATTTCACTTTTATCAGCTGTTATTAACATTTCGTGAGCATTAATATTTATAGAATACAAAGATTACGAGAAGCAATTAGCACATTCTGAAATAATATTACCCAGAGAAAACAAACATCAAACATGATTAAATAAACACAGGTTTCCATAATAAAAAAATAAATTCAATTATTTTCAGCATCAGGAAATACTGTAGTCTAAATTAATGTCACTTACCAAGAATAGTATATGCCTAAATCTGAATAAGTAAAATTGTATTTCCTCACTAAACATGAAGTCTGAGTTATGGTTTTAATGCACGACACTTCCAGATTATCCACAGAGCACTTACAGGGCTTTCGAAAACATCTGTACTGCCTCCGTTGTCTTCATCTACACTGAGTCTGATCCATGGGGTGGACCAACATCCACATGCCTCCTGGTTCAATGATCTCATTACTATAAATTTCACCTCACAAAAAATTATTCTGCCCACCCTCAAAATTACACTAGGCAGTACTTGCCTGTACTTAACAGCTTCTTTGTGAAACCCAAAGAGCAGCGTGTCTGCACCTACCTCAGGTTTGGAGATTTTTCTGTTGTTTGTTTTGAGGGGCTTCTTTGTCTAGGTGAGCCAAACATAAGATCCTACTGACCATAATTTATGAAAAGCAATAACTCAGTTATATAAATTATAACCCATATGGTTAACAAATGAATATTGTCAGGGTCAGCATACACTGAAAACCAGAAAAATCTGAAACATGAGGCACAGAAATAGAAACCAGACACTTTATCGCAAAATAGATACTCACAAAGGATGAAATCTGAACACTTCTAGTTAAATAAAGCTTAATGTTTACACAGATCATAGTCAATCAACTGATCTAGTCCAGAAACTGGACATTTCATTCCATTGTTTTTATAAAAGGACTACCAGGGCACGAAAAGCCAACCATGTACTGAGCTGTATCAAAATGAGTGCTGCCAGCAGGTTGACTGAGGCGATTCTCCCCCTCTACTCCACTCTCATGAGACCCCACTGGAGTACTATGCTCAGCTCTGATGCCTCCAAAACAAGATGGACATGGACACGCTTGAGTGAGTCCAGAGGAGGGCCACAAAGGTAATCAGAGGGGTGGAGCACTTCTCCTGTGGAGACAGGCTGAGAGAGTTGGTCTTGTACATCCTGGAGAAGAGAAGGCTCCAGCGAGACCTTAGAGCAGCTCCCAGTGCCTAAACGGGGCCTATGAGAAATCTGGAGAGGGACTATTTACAAGGGCATGTAGTGACAGGACAAGGGGGAATGGCTTTAAGCTGATGGATAGATTTAGATTAGCTATTAGGAAAAATATTCTTCACTATGAGGGTAGAAAGACACTGGCACAGGTTGCCCAGAGAAGTTGTGGGTGCCCCATCCCTGGAAGTGTTTAAGGATAGGTTAGACAGGGCTTTGAGTAACCTGGTCTTGTGGAAGGTGTCTCTGCTTATGGCAGACTGGTTAGAACTAGGTATTCTTTTAAGGCCCCTTCCCACCCTAACCATTCTGTGATTCTATGAAAAGCTAGGATGCATTTCTTTTAGAAACCGGAAAAAAACTACATGCACAAAAAATCAGAGGCAGGCGGAAAACTATATAAACATCATCTGCAAATGTTTCAATTCCAAATTTCAAGGATCACAGGCATGGGATTCCTATAACCCTCAATATAAAATCACATAGCAGCCTAAGGCATTTCATTGTCACAGGTATGTTCTTTACCTTCAGCCTAAATTTCCGCTTCTTAATCTTATCCTATTACTCCCATCTCGTACTTTATGAAAGGGCAAGGGTGAGTAACTAAAAGATTAACCCCAGATGTAATTTGCTTAGCAAGGTCATAGTCATTTTCCTTTCATAATCAAAAGAGTCGACAAAACTGATATGGTCAGCATCCACACATGGCCATCTTTGCCGACAAACCCATTTTTAACTAAATCGGTAAGACTGGCATTTCCAAGACCAAGATCTGAACACCACTGGAACTGCAGCACCTGGTTCATGATATTATCTCCATGTCCTGTGGAATGAACACTAAACTTTAGCCTATCTGTTGATTCATCTGTGGAAAGCTACTAGGTCTTCTAGAATATTTTCTCCTCCTCCTTTATATTCATTACCCAATTTCATTTAATCATTCCACTATCAACAGGACAAGTCTAATACCTTTGTCTCTACAGGATTTAAGCCCCAAGCCAGATGTAAGTGAAATTTTATAATGAGTGTTATCCACATGATATTAATATTCACATTTATGTTTATCCATATTAATGAGGCTGAAATCACAAAGCAGAAATGACTTTCACAAAATTATCTGGAAGTTACATACAATGCAAGTCAACACTTTAACCTACACAATAATTATCTTTTGTTTGCCTCAGTGAGTCATTCCAGCATGTGTGATGAAATCTTCTTTCTTGTAAAAGGGACACCACAACTGCAGTGCAATGGCAGGTATTCAGTGACACTGCAAACTGGAAACCAGAGTGGTAACATTAGATTTCAGAATCTTCCCACAGAGTAATTTTGGAACAGTCGCTCTACAAATGTTATATTTTATTTGAAAATCCAATTTCTGCCCAGACCCTCTCTTAGCTCAGTGCTCAAATCTTACAACAAGGGAGACTCATATGTGTTGCAGATTTCAAAATGAGCTACAGTATACCTCTGTTAAATAGGGAACCACAATGAAATGCAATGGACTCTGATTTTCTACATAAGTGCTAGGTGCTCACATGACAGCCCTAATATTTGCAGACTCATTATGCTTCAGGAAAACCAGGCCAACAGCTGGGTGGAACACAGTGCTGAATGTGGCTTGAAATAGCTTGATGACACATTGATGTACCCATTGCACCAGAACAGTTGGATGCAAAGATGTGGTGCACTGCCTAGCCTCTTATGCCACAAAACCAACACCAAACCATTTGTAGCACTGAAAAGGTAGTGTAGCAGAATGCATGAGGGATATACATAGAGAGAGGTATAGCTTCCTCTAATTTACTACTTTCTTCTTTTTTCACTTATACAATAATATGAATATATGAAACCACTTCTACGCACATACAACCCCATCTTCCTCTTAATCTTTTTTTTGGAGTATTTTGCAAGTATATTTTGCAAGTATATTTTGCAGTAATAATTACTTTGTAAGGCACTTAACAATGAGAATGAATTCTGTCGTGGACACTGCACAAACCTATGTGATTAAGTACAATTTAAGCTAGCAGGGTTGAAAGAAATATATACATATATATAGGAGAGAAATCCTGTTTCTTACCTTTTTCTACCAGTGCTCTAAACTGCTGCTTCACAAACTTACATGCACATATTTTACTCTAAACATGAATATAGTATTAGTATAGACTCTTCAAGCAAATTAGGCATACACATTTCCATTTACAGCAGTGAGTTCCACAGACCAATCACTATCAGACCAGTTGACATAGCAGTCAGTGTAGCAGAGATAATTCAAGAAACACTGGACTGCAAAATACCATGCCAAAAAAAAAACGGGTCTTCAGGAATGTGAGTACTATGTAAACTTGCAATTTAACTTAAACATGTACTAAAACCCCGAATTTTTTTTTACAAGAGAAAGTTATAGAATCATCTTTTTTTTTTTTTACATGATGTGCTTTCAGAGCTTTCATTGCTGGTATTACTCTGGCAATAAATGAATGAACAGACGTTTCTTTGATATTTCCTGTGCTCCCCATTACAGTGTCGGGATTCAGTTAATGACGGGACTGAAGGCTTTGCTGAGCTAAAATGAGAATAACCCATCTCACCTTAAAAAAAAAACCTTAGGTTAATTACTTGGCCCTGTCTGACTCTGTGATATTCCAGAACTCATTTTCCAGTTAGAAACTGAATGGTGATCTGGTAATCTTCTCTTTGTTTTGGTATCTATAACCCTACATCATATAACCTGGAGCTTTACACACTTTAAGATTTCTATGGACATATTAAAAATTGCTGGAAAAATAATTCTCAAGCGTTTGGTCAGAAGTTATGTGAACAATTCTAACACACTGAGACATACTCTTATCAGAAAAACTAAAAAAAAAAAAAAAATAATACATCTTAAATTCTGCACTTAAAAGATGAAAGTTTTCCCAAGTGAAACTAAAGAGTCAGCTTCAACTATACAAAAAAGAAACAAATTATGAATAAATTATATTAAATAGATTTGAACCAATGTTATGAACAGATGTCGCTTTCAGAGACAAGGTGCATGAACTATTTGGGGGAAAGAATAAAGGATTGAGTACACTCTATTCAAAAAGTTACTAAAATATAAAAAAAATCTTCTTACAGCAATCTGGTCTATAGAAAATAATTTCTTGCAAATTCCACTGATAAAATTAGCTGTAAATGTAGACACTTGGACACTTAACTAGAAAACACAAATAACATTTAAGTTATAAATCTAAATAAAAAATACTTTTTTTTAAACATAATACTAATATTACTGATACTAATTTGCTCTATTGAAGCTACCTTTCAGGTAAGCTTTTTTTTTTCTTCCCTATAATATTTAAGTTGTTGTTTCTGCAAATGCAAAGTAATTGTAATTTTCTGTGTATCCTCTGTTTTTGGTCAGGAAATGTGTCATCCTTTTCACAAGTAAAATAAAAATTACTGAAGTGAGGATTGTCATTTTAAGCCTGTCACAAGGGAAGCCTACCCACAATCACTGGTCAAGTAAGTACCGTATCTGCCCTGCTTTTAAGTTATTAAATGACACTGGTGTGCACTGAGGAAGAAACTGAGCACTGGGAGGAGACTTACCCACAAGCTTTGGCCACATCTGCCCTGTTCTAATGGTTTATGTATGCACAGAAAAGAAACACAAATGAAGTCTTCAGAACTTTACATCATTATAACACATTTGTGGTGAGAACATGGAAGGTGGTGGTAACCCAGGTAACGACTGCTAATTGGCTTTAAATGTAGGAAAAATCAATAAGAGTGGGCCAGGGTGGCATGGTTACTGATGCCACTGACAGCTTAGGCTGGTCCTGTAAATTAGAAAGCAATGAATAGTTTAAACAATTACCTTGCAGGGGAGCACGCAGGATCATGCAGAATGATGAGCCTAATGTGGAACATCCACATTACAAGGGAAAGTTTCCATAGCTTACCATTAATGGACACTGAATACAACTTACTAAATGAGAAGCTAAAAATTAACCTGTTGTAAAATACAAAAAATGAATATCCACCTAATTAAATTTCTCCTCAAAAGGCCTGAGAGCATCTGAGGAAAGAAGAACAGGTGAGGGGAGTAAAAAAGTACAATGAACAATGGAAACAAGAATTTTAGTCCAAGAATATCAGAACAGATGCTGTCTTTCAACGAAATTCTGCAGAAGTTTCATATGTCCATGAGAAGGAAACAGAAAAACCCTGTCACTTATAACTTTTTAGCGCCAGAAAAAGGGGGGCAATCAGCCCAGCTGAGATATGTAGCATCAGAGAATGTGATATTTATGATCCTCCTCTCTCCTGCCAAGTTTAAAACACAACAAAAAAAACTCTCCATTGTTTGTTAATTATATTTTGGAATGACCACCAACTCCTATAAACTTGTTCAGTCAACATCTGCAGATCAGACATGGCAACCTGGGATCTGCCAATGTAAACCAGATGATTCATAAACATACTTTACTTTCTCTTGGAGAAGCAGATGGTACCATTTGTTTGCATTAAAAAAAAAATAAAATCCTTCTTAGAGTTAAATTACCTACTTGATGCTTCTGCATTTCATTTGCATATACAAACACACATTTTCTAGTTACTCACATGGCTATACTTCCAATATACTCACCCATAATTCTAGTGGGGAATACAACAGGGAAATTAGTATGCACTAATAACTACAACTCAGCATTAAGTATGTGTTCATGTTCATTAGCTTCATGTTTTTAACGTGATGTACTGAATCAAAGACTAGTCCATACCCTACTCAGAACAGGCTGTACATAACTATTAAGAATGTAGATTCTTAATGTCATGTTTTTAAGATCATGTTCAAGTTCCGAATTAGGACACCAAGAAATACTAGACACTGAGCAAAGATAGAATCACAGAATAGTTTGGGTTGGAAAGGACCTTAAGATCATCAAGTTCCAGCCCCTTGCTGTGGGTAGGGACACCTTGCACTAAACCATGTAACCCAAGACTCCATCCAACCTGGCCTTGAACACTGGCAGGAATGGAGCATTCACTACTTCCTTGGGTAACCCATTCCAGTGCCTCACCCTTCCAGAACCCATTACCCCTTGTCCTGTCACTACAATCCCTAATGAAGAGTCCCTCCCCAGCATCCCTATAGGCACCCTTCAGATACTGGAAGGCTGCTATGAGGTCTTCACGCAGCCTTCCCTTCTCCAAGCTGAACAGCCCCAACTTTCTCAGCCTATCTTCATACAGGCGGCACTCCAGTCCCCTGATCATCCTTGTGGCCCTCCTCTGGACTTGTTCCAACAGTTTCATGTCTTTTTTATGCTGAGGACACCAGAACTGTAGGCAGGCACAGAACTGCTTCTAGTAAAATTGTTTAATCAATGTTAATATATACGTATGTATTCACATCAAAATCATTTGCACTAACCATACATATATATGCTTACAGAATCACAGTATAAATAGACACTGTCAGTAAAAAGACAAGTGACTCATGAAGAAAAGATTTAAAATTCTATGTTTTCAGTTATAGCCATTATACTTTCAGAAAACAAACCTGCAAGTACTACTGCACAGAATTATGATCTTTCAAGATCTGGAATTTTTTCAATTAAGGAAGAAAACATTACTATTCTTCCCCAACTCTAGCAAAAATCAGAGAAATGAAAACAAAAACAAAAACAAAAAAACCAAACCCAAAGATATGAAATTACATTTAAGAAAAATAGGGAATAATGTGAACATCTTCAGATATGTCCGAATGAATATCTAATTCAGAAGAGATAAATCTAGTAGATGAACACTACATGAAATAGAAAAGCAAAAAAATATACTAGCAAGTAATGAAAAAAGTAAACAACTTCAAAACAAACACACCCCTCCAGAGAAAAAACAAAACCAACCAACCAACTAAAATCACCAAAAGACAGACTAACCAGAACAAACTTCCAAAAAAGAAAGTTCAGTAGGAAAAAGTGGTTTTGCCAAATAAATTTAAAAAAAAAAAAATTAATGGAAAAAAACAGAGTAATAAATAATTGGAATTGATGCAGTCAATATACTGATCACAGGTTTGGTCTCTAAAATAACAGTTACAAAAATATATTAATAAAATGATTCTAAATCTACTCAGTAAATTAATTAGTTAAATTAAATATTAATTAAGACAAATGGGATACTGGATAGGGAATAATTAGTGTCAAAGTTAGGAACAAAAAGTTTGATCTGGAATGCTGTGTATAACTGGCCACTCATGTTCCAAGTGGAGCAAGAATAAGACCTTTTAAGATACTCACAGGAACAGTATGATGGAAAGGAAAAGTTGAAAAGCTGTATTAAAGGTCTCTAAAAATAAATCTTATGACAAACATTAGGAAGGATGGGCCTTCAAATTTGAGAAATAACATGTATGTCCCACTTCACCAGTTTAATGGACTATATGAGATTGTTTTGAGTATGAAAAAAAAATAAGCTGTTATCCTTTTGAATCTAAAATTATCCAACAAATCGTAAGAATAAACAATATTTTTGAGAAGTTATGCCTCTTTGCATTATAGAATGGCTCAAAAATTTTGAGGTATGCTGAGAACCAAGAAGCTAGAGTTCCACCTAAAACTGAACACAAAGGATTTAATCTTTAAATAAAGCATGCTAAGGTGATAAAGCCTGAGGATAATATTATAACTAAATAAAAAATAATAATGGAAAATTTTTTCCAAGAATATTTCATTGAGTTTTGATGAAATATTTCAGAATTTATTTGATTTGGATGAATCTAGAACATCTTGACATCAAATAAAATGAAACAGTATAACTGATTTTATTAAACTCCTTAAATTTATTTCCGTGTTTTCGTGAGCTAATTTCTTTTTTATTCACTTCTGCACTGCTGTTCAGTATTCCATTTAGTTGTTTAATAAAAAAAAAAAAAAACCTGCAACTTTTTAATGATCACAGCCTGCTTCTTACTCCACAAGCTTTCTCCACTTTCTTCTTACTCCACCTTCTTTCACCAAGAAAAATATTTCTATTCATGTACACAAAAGGCATATGGCAGAGCTGAGAAAAAGATGCACTGTACAGTCCAGTTAGCTTCCCACCAAACCCAGACTTGCCGCCTACAGCCTGAGGAAGCAAAGAGCTGTGTCTTCCTACCATAACTGTGCTCACAAGATAGATAGACCTGATAAACCCTACTAATGGAACCAGGTCCACAGAGGAACTGCAATGCACTGAAAAATGAAGGTTAATTCAGAAAGAAAGGACTTAAATAGGTCATCGGAAGTGGCTTTGTACACTTACAACAAATAATTTATTATATTCTTACATTTCTGCTGTTTCATTATTTTTCATTTTCTAGTGCTAAATCTGCATGCTCAAAAGCAAATGGAAAATTCTTCCACATAGAAAGGCTAAGACTACAAAGAAAAATCAAAACTGATTTGAAACAACATTTCAATTTAGAAGTGTTCATAAGGAAAATAAGGATTATTAGCCTACAGCCCACAAGCTGGAAAGACACTGCCAGCAAAAACTTATGCTGAAAGTCACTTCAGAAGTGGGAGACAGAAAGAGTAATGGTTGAGAGAGCAGGAAGTAAAGAAAATGAAGAGGAAAGCTTGACAGGCTTCAAGAGATATTACTTGTTTTATTTCCTATTGTGAAGATTATTATTCTATAGCCAATCGCGTCATTAAAGGAAACAGTATCTTCCCCAGCTGGTTATATCCTTCGCTTTCTTACACACTTCATCAGCTAAGCAACAGTGTATACAGTTTCACAGAAACTTATTTTTCAACTAGTTTTAATATTAATATGGTTTAAACATTTTAATTCTACCAATTCAACTGTTATGAACTGTATTCCCAGCTCATTGCTTCTAAAACCCATCTAGTAGATTGGAATATTTATCTCTGGACTATCAAACTGAATTAAATGTTGACTAGCAGTCAAGCAGAAATCAAAATATGCAAATTTCCAGGTATCTAAATATATTCCTTAATAATTGTCACCTACTACTAGTAATACCTAAACATTAATAGTAATTAAATAAAATGTAAAAAGAAAATAATACTACTAATAGTAATAGTAATTAAATATGGGGATAACATACTTGAAATTTCTTCTTTCATGACTCAATGCTTTTTAATTTCCTTTTATTTCTCTGAAAGACAAGAATTCCAGATGAAAGTGTGCTATAATAATAATCTAGGATATTACGTAAGCTATAAAATAGGCAATTTTTAGTGCTACCTTTTTGTGTTCTCTATCTCAACAGAAACTTACTTACATTCTATATAATCTACCATTTAATAAGATAATTTTGCCACATTAAGTAGGGGCTTTTTTTCACCAGAACTTTAACAACTTTCAAACAGACCACTGCCTCTTCATTTATAACTCTCTTTACACTTTTTGGAATACCACATTTCATCAGTGTTTATAACAAATCATTCATCTTTCTGCTTATGTCATCATGTCTGTGTTTCAACAACTGGAGGGCAATTTTTCCTGCAACCTCACACTTCCTAGGATAGGAAATGCTGTGCCTATTCTAAACTCAATCATGAAATTGGATCAGGCATATTTAACTGAATATGTTTCAAATAATCAGTTCCATAGCCTAAAAATATCAATACACTTGATGAAAAACAAGTAAAAAGGTGACATTTGCTCTTACACGCAGGGCAGTCTGAAGCTTTTACATTCAAGTATCAGTTCCTACTCACCTTGGGAGGTCGACTGATGTATATAGATTTATTTGAATGAGCAAAAAGTGCAGGATTAACATTCTTGTCAATGAGTCACTTTATTCAACTTCATACAATTCATGATAACTGCACTATACAAATTTTTTACTTTATATTGCCTGGACATCTACTATCAAAGGCTTTTCATGCAGAAACTCAACCATCTCTTGCAGCATCATTGTAACTATATGAAGATATTTTTAAAATCCAGCTGCCTAACACAAGTGCCGACATACCGTACTTTGATCCTGTTACAGACAGGAGCAAAGGGCAAACAAGATGCCTTTAGACAAATCCAGCTGCATTAATCGGGGACCAAATGTCATTACATTGATTAAGATCACAAAGAATATAACTAATCCATATTAGGACACATTTCCTGCTTCAAGGCTTTACCATTCACAAAACATCAATACTGATTTATACACATAGCATGCAAGTCAGAATAGACCATGCATAACATAAGGGATTTTAAAAAAACAACAACAACAACAACAAAAAAACAATGGAAAGGGGCAAATAGCTATAATGTCAAAAGCACACTGAGGTAACGCAATCAATGGCAAACACTACACTTTTTAAAAACAAATTGGTAACACCTCTGAAGTTCATCTTAGCATGCCACCACCATGAAATGCAACTTTTCACTCACCAAAGTAGAGTTACGTGAAGCATCACCTGAGACCTCGGGTGTTCTTGTGCTGTTTGGAAGTCTGTGAGGGTTACGAGCTATCGCTTGGCACCAGCCCAACATTTTCTCCTTCCACTTATCCTTTCTTAATTGCTGAAATTCTGAAAATAATTTAGATTCCCTGAAACATTGACAATTTGAATTTATTGCATGCATGTCTCTGGAGGCATGCCTTTAAAAACAGCTTTTAAAATTACATCTAAACAAGGTAATAAACATATTTTTAGAAGAACATGTTTATTTAAAGTACTCCAAAGGGTTACACCATGCAGGTTAGAAAAGAACTATGCACTTTCAGCACACCTTACATGCATTAATACTATTTCAGTGTCAGCAAATACAGTGCCTTTCTCCATGTTAAATCCACAAGTTGTCACTTTAATTAAAAAAAAAAAAGTCATTTAAAAGGAATTTTATTATAAAATAACTGAGACTAGCACCACTCCTAAAACTGTAAAACATTTGGATGCAACACCCAACATTCCCTGAAACAACTAGAAGTAACTGTAAAGCAACAGCAGTTATTAAATACAAATCAACACAAACACATGTCCTAATGGCCACACACACATCAGAATACCTGGCTTATCTTGAAGTGTTACACTAGGATGTATTGTAAATGGCAGAAAGTAAGGTACACACCCCAGCAGTAAATGCTACACACCCGCTGTATGATGTACTTGAACTTAGTTTTAGTTTGCAACAGTAACAAAATACCTTTTAGGTAACACTAACACATTCTGCAAATGCAGCAGCAGTAAGAGGGTTTTTAAATGTAAGAAACCCTCCTAAGTGTTTTTAAAATTTCACCGTCTACTTTTCCCAGTTGAAATAGGTAACGCAGTCATTCAGCGCAGAACGTTGCTAATAAATTACAAAAAAGTAACTTCAAGCATATTTTTTTCTCCACAACATCTGAAGCAATTTATAATCTGATTATTTATAACATTTTTAAATTCAAAACATGCCATTCTGTAACACTATGAAACATAATAAACAAAAAGATTAACTTACCAGACTGAGCGTCCAGTACCCCAAACGAGATTATTACTAGACTGAATAGATTTGAAACACACATACAGCAATGCCTTACAATAAGACCTTACATGGTAAAATAGCACTTATTTAATGTCATTAAGTATTATGTACTTTGACAGCAGGTTTTGGGATTTTTCTGCTATACATCTCCGTGCTGTACACAAGACATGCTAGTGTTTACAGCAGGCTTTCATCTTCCCATGTTCTGATTCTCACAAAGTACAGCCCCTCCTTTAAGTACTACTCTACCGTTTCCACATTTACGTCGTGGTTTAACCCCAGCCAGACAGCTTGTCCCCTTCTTGCCCTCCCCTAGTCTCGGAGGGACAGAGAGGAGAATCAGAAAGAATGCAACTCCCACGGGTTGAGATAAGAACAGTTTAGTAACTAAGGTATAACACAAATCACTACTGCTACCACCAGTAATAGTAATTATAAAGGAAATAACAAGGGAAGAGAATACAACACCTCATCATCAGGCAACCGATAACTCGCCCCCCCCAGCCAGACCAAGCACCGACTAATACCTCCTCCAACTCTGCAGTCCACTCTACCCCTTCCGGGTAACTCCCAGTTACATCCAGGGCATGACGTGCTGTGGTATGGAATACCTCTTTGGTCAGTTTGGGTCAGGTGTCCTGTCTCTGCTTCCTCCCGGCTTCCCCTCCTCCCTGGAAGAGCATGAGGCTCACAAAGTCCTTGGCCAAACCAAAACATCATTTTTATCAGCTCTGTTCCCAGCCCGAAAGTCAAAACACAGCACTGCACCAGCTACCAAGAAAGAGAAAAATGACTGCTACTGCTAAACCCAGGACAATTTACCATAAGAATTTCCAAGTATGAAATGCAGAAAGCTGTATTTCTCCACACAATCTCATGGAACTGATAGGAAGGAGTAAGTGAAAACTAGCCTTAGCTTTATTGCACTGGAGATTATTAGATGAGTGGATGAATGAGTCTACAGGTGAACTCATTGATTTTTCAGTCTCTTGAAATTTTAACATGAGATAAACATATGTGACAGTAAAGCATTGGTAACATGAAGATTGCAACACAGCCTGTTGCTATTATAAATTATTTCAGCTGTAGACTCACAAGAATTCAGCCCTCCAGAGCATGAACACAACCTGGCAAAGGCTTCACAATGAGAAATCCAACTGAAACACCAACTAAACTTCTTGTCACCAATTTAGCAGCAGTTACAATCTCCACTGACTCAAAGCATCTACTGTCTTGCAAACCCTAATTCGGTATGAGTGCTGGTCTGCATTCTCCCATGACCAGTACGTTCCTGTTGTGCTTTTTCATTTTGGTTTTTTGTTTGTTTGTTTTTTGCAGATGCCTAGAAACTTAGGTTGAGGCTGGGTAGGAAAAAAAAAAATCCAACAAAATCAACTCTTAAAAAATAAATTTAAAAAACACAAACAAACAAAACACACCACCACACCCCCACACCCCCCAATGCATACAGAATATTTCCACCACTATTTAAAAGATACTTCTCCCCAGAGCACTTTCAGATGGAAAACTTCCTGACCATTCTCCCAAAATTGGACACAAATGTCCAAATTTTCTATTACTAAAAAAACCTACAAAATCCAACCTTTAAAGAGTCACTCATTCACTTCCTTCTCTGAACCAAGTGCACACAAACATGCTTTTTGCAAAGGCAGTAAAATTAATCTAGTATATTTAAGACACGTGGCTGAAAAGATACCCTAGGAATAAAACATAGGGTTCCCAAGTTCCTAGAGCTCTAGGGTCAGTTTGGAAGTCTACTACACCTACTGATGAGCAGCTGTTCACAGGAGTAATAAGCTAAGGCTTCCTTTTGAACCAACATACTCTAAATCGTTTATTAAGAGGGAAAGGGAAGAAGGGCCTTTCTAATATTCTATTAATTCTGATGAATTATTATTATTATTATTATTTTAGGCTTGTATTTTAATATAGCTTTATGTGGCAGGTTACTAACTGCTTCTGATTGTGTATCAATTTTTCAAGTGAGCTTTTAGCAGAAATGAACCAGTATTGCTGCATGCTTCAGTGTACAGCAAATTCTTCCAGACATGTCCTTAGTGTAGCGAAGCAATGCAAATTCCATCATCTCTAGAGTGTAGTCCTCACACTTGGGGTGGATATAAACCAGTTCAACCTGAGAATACAACTCAACATATCAAATATAACCATACAATGAGTTATGTGGCAAAGTTGGAGTTTGATCACAGATTAATTGAAAAAATAACTTAGTCTAGGGAAGATTTTAAATCTACAAAATTACATTGAACAGCTGGATGCTCCTTAGAACTTAGTATCTGAGAACACAAAAACATAAACCCCAGGCAACAGCTGTAGTTCAGTATGACAAAGGCAACTATTTGAAGCTTTTATGAGTTTCTACACAGTCGAGACAGGTATAAGGCATTTTAACAGTTTGCAACAGATCCTCCATAATGTCAGCTGGAAAGAAGTCTAGGTACTCAAAGTTTTACAGCCTTTTAAAAACCTGTTTAGAGCTCCACAGAGTCTACCTGACCCACAGGTGTAGTGAACAGTTGATGTACAAGATCAGTGCATGCCATCTACCTGCGGCAACAGTCCTCCAAAGACCTACAAGACCATTCTGGAGTGATATCACCGTCACCCCTTTATAAGTGATCAATCAACCCTTTCTGTGCTGCCTGTACCTGTGAAAACAGGGAATCATCTGATTAGAGCAACAGTCCTATTCTGTTCCTCTTGGGGTGCAGAACCTCTTGAAACATTTTCAATTCTTTTCTGCCCTGAGGAATCAAAATGATGATTATCACTGTACAGTTCATAATTGGAAAGAGGACTTTTCATTTGTGCATACAGTTGAAGAACCACCACCTCAAACTGCCTGAAAAAAAAATTCATCCCCTACAATATTTTTTAATTAAATTATTACTTTATTAGTACTTTTTCAAGGGAGACAACTTTTACTTCTAATTTAGGCAAGCAAAAGGACATATAGAATTACACATTCAAGTACATCTTGTACAATATTAAGACTAAATAAATAAATCCTATTTTAGCTAAGGATCATGTATTAACAATAGCCAGTTATATGAAATAAAAGCATAGTGTCTCCAAAAAAGTCCATTAATCTAGCAAGAAAAAAGAACAGTAAGTTTAATTCAGGAACATTATTAGATTCAGGCAACAAAGACCCCAACAAAGGCTGCATTAAGATGAAGTACATCAGAAGGTTATGCTTTTGCAGTCCTTACCAGGATCTGAGAGCTACCATAGAACAGCAGGAAATTGAACATAAAACATACTGTTCTTTATCTAAGCTAAATAGTTTTGTTCTTCATGTTCAAAGATTCCCAAAAGCATTCAAAGTGATGGTCTTTGTCCAGCAACTAAACACACTGCATGACTTGGCAGATCATCAAAATATTCCTGGAGTAGAGCTGCAGAAATACTGAAATGTTGAGCTCTGGTAAGAGAAGTCCCTGTTCTTTGCATACCTCTTGCCTGAGTCTTATCAAGCTGTGACTTCCAATCAATTATTCTAATCTGAATACAAACATGAATTCATGGCCTGAACGCATTAGGAAGCACTGTTAGCTTGTGCTGGTTTTGTGTCACGAATGAGCCAAAGGCATTTCTCAACCAGCTAGTCAATAATATCCTGTGACTGCTGTGTTTCACAAGGACAATTCACTGCAGCCATAGCTTAACAGCATAATAACTCTTAAATCTGTATGTTTTTATCTATTAAAAGAATTAATATTAGAATTTATGTGATTGTATCAACAGCTGTAAGAGTCAAGTACAGGTCAGTGGTGGTTCTTCAAAGCTGGGGGGGGGGGGGGAATGAGTTTTTACATACAAAGGATACAATTATCTGTAAATAACTTTTTTTTTTTCCATCAGAAGTGCTGAGTACAATCTGCCCTCCAAAACTGAAGAATTGCTGAGTCCAGTATTTAATTTAAAAAACTTGCAATGTCAGTACCTTGAAAGGCCAACAAGCTAGTAAAATGTTATCTTCCTGACCGATACATGCAGCAAGTAATGTACTAGTCTCATTAAAATAAAATAAATATAGAAACCAATAGAAATCAAGCAGACATGCCCACAAATTATCCATCTGACACCTAGAAACATGGTACCAATGAGGACTCTAATGATAGCAGTTTTCTTGTATATACACACTGGATATACACAATCAAAACCCTCTGCATTAAGTTGATGTAAGAATCTGAATTCCAGCGGATTCTCCTATTCATTAATGACTGATTTAAGAAGTGCTTCTATGGCACTATTGAGGAGTAAACCCAATTATACACAAGTAAATGAATTTCCCTAGCTGTAAAGATAAAAAAGAGTTGTCATTTAACTTCGTTATCTTTACCAAATGTGTCACTTCATCAACTCTTAAGAAAACATAACCACAGTATCAGCACCCTTCTTTAGGGCATTAGAAGTTTTATTGTAATCAAGTTTTCTAGAACTTGATTCAACTGTTTTTTAAGGCTGCAAGGTGTCAACTATAGCATCTTCTTAAATTACAACTATAGCAACTTCTTTAATTACAACCTATAGTACCCAATCAATTTTCAGAGACTATAAAGTGGCTATTTTGATGCTCCTATACCTTAATTAACCATATCATTATTTCCAACCAAAGCCAATCTTTGTTTTGTTCTTTTCTGTTACACTGATAAGATGCATTTCAAGTTGTACTTAGCCCTTCAAGACTTTGATTCCTTTTTGCCATAACTAAGGATCCAAATTTCACTCATTACTTAAAACAGTTTTATAATTGAAAGCAAATCAATTTAGCATGATAGATACACAAAATATTGCAGCTAACATTCCATAACCACTATACTCAAAGAGTGACAAGAAAGCTTTCGAAGAAAAGTCTTTTGGATTACTAAAGATATAAAAATTATGGGTATGTTTGCCTTTATAATCACACTTTTTTTTACTTTTTTTCTTCACAATGAAATCAAATTGACTTTTTTTTCTAAAAGATTCTTCCTCTTAATATCACAGCTACTCTTCCTGGGAATACTTTGCTTATCCACGATTTGCTGTCTCCATTGAATTGTCTTCTGAACTTTCAAAAGCAGTGCAACAGTATGTGCTCCTGGAATGTTCTTGTCTACAGGTGAGTGACAAAAAGGTGCCTAAGCTATTCCTCAGGACCTCTCCATGCAAATTCCAGATGCATCAGATTCCCAAGTACAAAGGAAGTTGAAACAAACATAGATTTGAGAACAAGAACAAAGTACACGCTTTGTGAGTTTGCATACATTTAGCCATACACAATTACCAAGAAGCTTAAACCAAAGCTTGAGTCAACAATAAAGGCACGACTGGTGAGTGTATGTGTTAAATCCACACCAAGCAGCTGGCAGATTTCTTCAGGAAAGCCAGAGAAATTGCAGAAAGTGTAATATGCCAAAATCCACAAGAAAGTAAAGCATTAACTGACTCATAAAGTTATACATGCAGTTACCCAAATGCACAGGGCATAAGAAGCTAAAGTAAGTCTTTAATGGACTTTGCTCTGGATATGTAAAAGGAAAAGTCTATCTCACAAAGCTTTACCTCACTCTTATGTGGCTTATTTAGAGAAGAAGAGTATATTTAAGGTGTAAGATAAAACCCACTTTGAATCAGGCAGACCTAGCTATTGAAGTAAAATATTAAGACAGAATTGTTTGGGGTTCTTTTTAATCCAGTAAAGGTTAATATGTTTGAAAGACATAACCACTAAACACCCTTATTTCAGAGGTTAGGTAATTATACTGAAATTAAATGATTTTTTAAAAGCAAAAGGAAAATCGCATTAAATCACATGTCATTGTCAGAAGTACACACGACAAAGCATGTTAAGACCACGCTTGGTCTAACAGAAATATCTCCTGTTTGTCAGAGAATTAGTTTTAACAGACATTCTTCTACCAAATAATATGTTCTGGGCAGTCATAAACCACCCTCCTTTGATAACCCTAAGCACAGAAATCTAATGCTTGTGGGCAGTTCAGATACAGCTCTCGTGACAGCTCAGCCATACAGCACCTACACTACATGATGATCACCACTGCTGGAAAAAAAAAGCATATCCTGTTGCTTAGATATTACTGTTCTTCATAATGCTCTCTGTAACAACTCCATTGCAAGACAGGATATATCAGAAGACCACTGCTTCTTTATCTTTGCTGGTCTCTTAATTAAATGTTTTTTACCTAATTTCAAATAGTCTTAAGAATATCTTCTAATAGAAATAACATCAGAATAACAGAAATGCAATCATTGCATGCAAACTAAATTAACAGAAACACTTCTATGAAATTCTTACCTGTTCCAGTAGGTTCATTTTGTATACAGACAAGATAAAACTGTTTTAATTTTTTTTAAATAAAAACTTGAGAATAATAATTGGGCCATTAAACCCAAAATATTTTCTGAATGTGTTTTCTGCTGAACCTTTAAGGATGAAAGAAAATGTAGTTATACATTATTGTGGGGGTTTTTTTAATTCACAGTGCTTAAATAAATGTTGTATGTAAAAGCATGTTTGACTATTGCATTTGACTCTTGGTATTTTATTTCCCAAACAAACATAGTATAAAAGCATTGCCATTAAAAAAAACACTCATCAAATGGTGAGTAGTAGGTTAACACTTTAAAATGGTATTTCTTTTGTATTATTTAAGTTTTTATGTTTCACCTCATTTTTTAAAAAGTCCTATAATTAATTAGGCTCAGGCTTAATTTTAAACTGCTTGAAGGAACTCTTAAGAATTCCACTAATTTTAGAGTGCCATACTGATATTTACCCAGTCTGCTGGCACCTCTCCAGATTTATCTTTTTCAGCAAAACATTTCTATTTATTTCACTAAGTTAACCTGAACGGTTTAATCCTTCAATTTTGTTTTCTACTCGGTTTCTCCAGCTATTTCCTTATTTACTCTTTTACAGCAGCCAGAACAACAATAATGTCTTCCCATAATAATTCCATCATTATTATTATTATCTAATGAGATTAAGTATTTCAGCTATTGAGTTATAATTTTTTACTTATGCATTCACTTCTAAAGCCTGCTTTCTATTTGTTTTCTGGAAACTGCAGACAAGAATTATCAGAGTAATATTATTCAAAAGTTTAGTCATAAAATACAAGCCTTTAGGTTTACATATACTTCTTATGTAAGGGACCAGTTATTTAAGCTGTTGCCAGGAACTACAGCATTAGGCCAGTAGGCCAGTAATTATTTATAGCTTAAATAACCAGAATCCCTTTATCCTGAAAAACCTGAATAAGCCACCTGCCATGACTTCTTCCTAGCAGAGGTCAGACCTTAAGCTATGTTGTTCATGTTACATATTAGAAGTAGGGCAGGGGTTGTAACTATTTAATGTGCTTATTTAATCTTTATTAAAAAGGAATCCAAGTTTTCTGCCTTCAGGAGATCTGTCACAAGTTTTCATCAAACATAATTTAGCTTTTTTATCAATTATTAGGTAGTATACACAGTAAATCCTTGATGACAACATAAGCCATCTCCAAAATATCTAGCAGAATTTTCTTTATTATGATGCATACAACTTCCTAAGTGTTTTAACAAGTGCCTTCCAATAGAATATAATTTTTCACCTTCTGATTTCAAGTCTGTAAGTTTTTAACAAGGAAACAGCTGCACCTCAGTTTCCAGAGGTGACAGACTCTTCTGTCAACTAGCATTCAAATAAACTATTTCATAACTATTCATCAGTTACACAATACCTACAAATATGTATTGGTGGGTATGACCTTATTGCTCGCTAATCAGGAGTAAATTCCTTATAAACATTATTTATGAAAAATAAAAATAAGATAAACACAATCAGAAACCTATCAAAAAATATCATTTTAGAAAAACTTACCTAATGGAATATGAGCGAATACAACTAATGATATTAGTTGAGAGCTGAGCAGAAATAAAACCATTATATTACCAGACCATAATGATTTGCTTTTTTTCCCCCCACTAAATTATTGGGGTTTGCTTCTTTGTAAGATGAAAACAGTGCAGGACATGCAGTTATCATAACCACAACTCTCATGGCTGTCAGTGAGCTAAAATTCACACAGATCATATACACATCACATCTATAACACACTTTTTCACAAACTATTAAAAAAAAAATCAAAGATGTACTATTTGTTGTGTTTGCTAATTAAAGCGTCAGAGTAGGCACAGCATCAGTTTCTCTCTTCAGCAAAACACTAAGCACAAAATATGTATCCACCATCCTGCAAGTATTCCAAAAGAACCTCAGAAAAAGACATCAGCAAGGATACCTACAAAATGTAACATTATAAAACTAACATCTTGAGAGTACAGCTGAAGACAAACAGAACGCTTAATGGGTCAGCATTGTTAACCCTGGCTCCCTTTACTGACTGGGTGATTTACAACCCTGCTGTGGCTGTGGTGCAGCAGCACAGGCAGCCAAATCTCACCAGGTGTCACCCAGAAGGTTTGACCTCTGCTTCTGACAATCCCCTGAAGAGTGTTGTCATCTTGCAGTTACAAGCTTCTCTAACTTTGCTACTATCTGTACCACTTTCTTTTAGGCTATACTGAACACCAGCACTGAAGTTGAAACAGTATGCAGTATAGCACGGCACAGGGATGCCCACGGCAGAAATGGGATGTGACCTAGCACAGCTATGTAAGCCAGTGCAGTCCTGTGCAAAGGTACCAAAGCTGTTTAACTGCTGTAACAAAGAGCAGCTCCGTGGCTAAGCCGTAAGCCTTGCCCTCATGAGAACTATTGCACTCACAGTGGTGTGAGACCTCCTTAAGCAGTCACATGTCTTTTCATATAAGCTCAGTGCTAACTTGAATAGCTTTGCAGTGTCATTTAATAAGTTACCTTCATCTGTTTAGTGTGCCTGTGCCCCATAATACCTGAGCACCCCATAATTTTCAATAATTTGTTTTCTCATAATCTCTGTGATATGAATGTGCTATTCCCTCCGTTCTAGAGACGAGGTGTAACAGACAAGCCTTAGCTTTCCAAAGATACATTATACCACTGATGACCTGAATATTAAATGCTGCCTTGAGGATAACCATGGTTTTGATTCAGCAAGATCTGGAATCAAAGCCTTCCACAGCCTTGACAGGCAATATAGTTCACTGACACAGCATCTCTCCTGTGCATAATTACTTGCTATGGCTGTCTCTTTTTTTCATCTTTTTTTTCCAATGCACTGTTTTCCCTATTTTCTGAAAATTTGTCCCTTTTCACTTAACAACGCTGGCTGCTTCTGCCTTCAGCACCAATCTATGTGCCCTTTTCTAATCATTAAAACATTTAGCATTTCACCTCTTGAGCTGAGAGGTTGTACCTCTTTTCTTTAGCTGACCAGTTCCTTGATGTTCAAATTTTATTTAGACGTGCACATACTTTACACTGAATTCAGATTTGGTTTTTTTAAGGTTTAATTCAGGTTTGTAGTACTTTGACATTTCAAGCTCTTTGTTATACGATTATCATATACATCTCTAATCACAGAATTTTTACATGAAAGCTCTGTCTCATTTAAAACAAGCAAGCAATCAACCTTCCGCTCTAGCACTGTTCTGTTTTTTTCTTAACCCTCTTCAGAAAAATTTACTAAACTAAAAATGTTTGTTGAAAGAGTTAATAAATTCCACCAACATAATTCTGGCAAGCTGCTAGAACTAATACATTGCAAAATTAAGTAAGTGCTCATAAAAACACATCAACACATCCATATAATATGAACAAAACAATTTTCACCACATTATCGGGAAACTTGTTTACAAGTTTGAAATATATGTCATGCTACAAGTCTCAATGAGCTAATTGGAGTAAGTACACTATTTCCCAATGCCATTCCATCATCTCTGCCTCAAATGTATGAGTGGCCTCAGAACATACTTGCTAAGTACTAGCTCAACAAATGACATTTTATTAAGGATCCTTTCTCTGTATATAGTTCCACAGAAAACAAGATTGCCTCAGGAAACATGAAATAATAGAAAACAGGTGAATGCAAAAGCACATGTAGGCGGTTGGCCCGTATTCAACTTTAACACTTATTTAGAAAGCTAAACAGAGAGAAACTAAGCTTGAAAGTAAATGTTGTATTTAACCACAGACCAGCCACTCATAAAACTATCACTGGCCATCACATTTGAGAAACCATGGCAGTCAGGTGAAGTTCCCGATGACTGGAAAAAGGGAAATATAACCCCCATTTTCAAGAAGGGGAAAATGGATGACCTGGGGAATTACAAACCGGTCAGTCTCACCTCTGTACCTGGCAAAATCTTGGAGCAGATTCTCCTGGAAGGCATGCTAAGGCACATGAAAAACAACAAGGTGCTTGGTGACAGCCAAAATGGCTTCACTAAGGGGAAATTCTGCTTGACCAATTTGGTGGCCTTCTGTGATGGGGCTACAGAACTGATGGACAGCGGTAGAGCAGTTGATGTCATCTACCTGGACTTGTGTAAAGCATTTGACACTGTCCCACATGACATTCCTGTCTCTAAATTGGAGAGACATCAATTTAATGGATGGACCACTCGGTGGATAAAGAACTGGCTGGATGGCTGCACACAAAAAGTTGTGGTCAATGGCTTAGTGTCCAGCTGGACACCAGTAACGAGTGGTGTCCCTCAGGGATCAGTGTTTGCCGATGATGCCAAGCTGTGTGGTTCGGCTGATATGCTGGAGGGAAAGAATGCCATCCAGAGGGACCTTGACACGCTTGTGAGCTGGGCTGATGCCAACCTCATGAAGTTTAACCATGCCAAGTGAAAGGTCCTACACCTGGGTCGGAGCAATCCCAGAAACAGCTACAGGCTGGACAGAGAAGAGATTCAGAGCAGCCCTGCAGAGAAGGACTTGGGGGTGCTGGTCAATGAGAAAATGAATATGAGCCAGCAGTGTGCGCTTGCAGCCCAGAAAGCCAACCGTATCCCGGGCTGCATCAAAAGGAGCGTGACCAGCAGGTCAAAGGAGGTGATCCTGCCCCTTTGCTCTTCTTGTGAGACCTCACCTGGAGTACTGTGTGCAGTTCTGGTGTCCTCAGCATAAACAGGACATGGAACTGTTGGAACAAGTCCAGAGGAGGGCCACGAGGATGATCAGGGGACTGGAGCACCTCCCATATGAAGATAGTCTGAGAAAGTTGGGGCTGTTCAGCCTGGAGAAGAGAAGGCTGCAATGAGACCTCATAGCAGCCTTCCAGTATCTGAAGGGGGCCTACAGGGATGCTGGGGAGAGACTCTTCATTAGGGACTGTATTGATAGGACAAGGGGTAATGGGTTCAAACTTAAACAGGGGAAGTTTAAATTGGATATAAGGAGCAAATTCTTTCCTGTTAGGGTGGTGAGGCACTGGAATGGGTTGTCCAGGGAGGCTGTGAATGCTCCACCCCTGGCCAGGTTGGACGAAGGTTGGACGAAGGTTGGACGAAGCCTTGGGCGATATGGTTTAGTGCGAGGTGTCCCTGCCCATGGCAGGGGGGTTGGAACTTGATGATCTTAAGTTCCTTTCCAACCCTAACTATTCTATGATTTTATAAGTCTAATGGGGAAAAAGAAATATGCTGGTGAAAATAATTACATATAGGCAGACTTCTTTCTGCTACTGAAGTACTCATTTTAAAAGACTCCAAGCAAAAATTGAAGATCTTAGCCCCTCTCAGCTTTTGCAGCACCTGAGGTACAGCAAATCCAGGTCAGACCCCTGATAATTAGGTGGAAATGGATGGGAATAAGAAAAAGACAAATAGAAAAGCACAGGCAAGACACTCAAATAATGGGGTCAAACACACTCATCTGTGATATGAAAAAAGGGAAAATTAAATGCTCACAGAGTGTGTAATAAAGCACCAGGAAGAGAAATCTGCCCAAGATGGCAGTGGTCTTTGGGCACTTTCTAATAGCTGAACGTCCATAAGCATGTTTAAGAGCTCTTTAGTCCACTTTACAAATCTTTATGGTCGAGTTAAGAAGTGAAGGACAGTCTCTTAATCCTGTGTCCATGCTGAAGCTGTCACATTTTCAAAGATCAGAACCTCCCCAGACTGACAGAAGAGATGTGCCAGTGTGTTTAGACTGACAACCAATTTATCTGTGCCAACAAAGTCCTACAAAAGGGTGTCCTCAGGAAGAGACAGAGCATTCTCAGACACAGAATGTATTTATACCCTGTGTATATATTTACTTAAGTCTTCACTGACAGCACATTGGACTGCAGTTTCTTAGTGTTAACAGTTGCTGTTAATATGGATTAATATTATGTATTTTTTGTTTCCTACATTTCCTGCACTGTAATAGAAATTACAGTAGAGAGACTGTAGATAAGTAGACAGGTAGACTCTTATTCTCAGTAACTGTTCTTCGCTATTTCTCTATCCTTCTGCTTTGTGACTGTTAAGAATGATAGTTCTTGGAGGAAAATCTGTTAGGATCTTTAAAACATTTCTAAGCTACTTACAGAAATAACCCACAGTTATCACTATCTCACTAGTAGATTTTCAACTAAGAATATAACTCTACCTGATCTAAGATCACATCATCATGCAAAAGAGATAGTTTTTATTTTTTAGTTTTAATGATATTTAAATGAACATAAGATAGAAAGAAATACATCTTTCTGTTATCATGCATGCAAAATTTCATCTCAAAGTTCTTCTCCCACCAACTAAAAAGCCCATGAATGGCAGTGCAGAATGAAGCTGCCAGCTCAAATTTGCTTTACAGCAGGGCAGTGCCTCTAACACAGAAGGAGTACTTCCTAGTTTTACAGAAGGCATTATGAAGTCCTTAAAGTTACAAGAGTATAAAAAAAATCCTGAAATAGCAACAACACTGGAATTAAAATATGTTTTGCTTCATGCAAGCTCAGTACAAGTATGAAGAGGCATGGTATCAGAAGTGTGAAAATTACACATTTTTCTTTGCTTGCCACTAACTGCTCCCACACTGGGAAGAAAAAAAAAAAAGGTACGAGAATGTATATTTTTTACATTCAGAGACTGGTAAAATAACCAAAATGTACAAAAATGAAAAATATAAAGCACACTACTTTAAACACTACTGGAGTTTACTAATTAAGGTTTTCTTCGGTGTAGCTACTACAGTAATGTCAGGGGATGCTGACTGTATTAAATCTAAATAAATTTTAAGACAATACTACACAGACATACTTTATTGATAACCATTAATCAACCCAGGCAATTTATCAGGTCAGCAGAACAAAATAGTTCTACTTAATAGCCTACTATCCAAACCATGAAATATGTTATGCTCACTCATTTTTGTCCCTTCTATTAAGATTATAGACAGTTGAAATAAAATTTCTGTCATAAAGTAATTCATATACAGTAGTGGGAAATCTGGGTTGTAAAGTTTAAATCTTTTTCTTTTCAGATAAAGAGCTAACAGGAAATAATCAGTAGCATTCCCATCACGGCATCAATTTAAATTCCCTGTAAAAGTTTAGATTCACCATTCAATCTATATTTGCACAGAATAATTAATTTCTTTCCTTCATTCATCAAGCAGCTGGGAAATATGTTAAACATTCTCCTGAAAATGAAGCAGCAAGTAAATCTAATTTGTGTCAAACCAAACCAAGACTGCTTGACGGGTGACAAGATTGATAGGTAGACTCTCCCAGTACCCGTGCCCCACTGACTTCTTAGCTGTTTCTCTATCATTCTGCTTTGTGAGTGTTAAGAACAATAGCTCTTGGAGGAAAATCTATTAGGATCTTCAAAACATTTCTAAGCTACTTACAGAAATAACCCATAGTTATCACTATCTCTCTTGTAGATTTTGAAATAATCATACATTCAGAACTGATGAAATGCATATTGCTAATGAAATAACTGTGATAAAAACATTGTAAAATAAGTCATCACAGAGTTACTGTTGTCATAAATCTAAATTTTAGCCATATGCTTAACCTAATTCTAAAGATCCAGAATATCTAGATATTTATATTTCAAATTCTATTTCCAACAAGCATGAATTAAGATATCCATAGACTATTCTTACTGTTTTATAATGAGGAATCTCAGATTAACAGAAAATTGGCTTAATTACCTTTGAAAATTTGAAATAGGTTTGCTTGACAGCACTGTTTGCTAATAGTGAAGCATAAATATATTCACAACAAACAAAAGCCGCAAGAAAATCTTAAATTACTCTGCAATATTGCATGGTTTTGATCAGTTACTACTCACGCAGAGATGAAACCTGGCCTTGACTCTTTGGCTTCACATAACTGGAGACTGCCCGAGCAACTTCTGCTGTGACTACCTTTAGGAAAAACATCAGTAAAGGTCTTCAAAATTATTAAGCTAGACGCCTTCAGAACGAAATCAATCTAAACCAAAACAGATAGCTATGAGGTATGTGCTTTTCTGGGCTGGAATAGAGTTGGGTTTTTTTCTTAGTAGCTGGTACAGTGCTCTCTTTTGAAAATAATGTTGATAAAACACCAATTTTTAAGTTGTTGCTCAGTAGCACTTATCCCAGTCAACGATTTTTGAGTCTCATGCTCTGCTACTGAGGTGGGGCACAAGAAGCCAGGAGAGAGGAGAGCCAGGACACCTGACCCAAACTACCCACAAGGATATTCCATACTACAGCACACCATGGCCAGTATATAAACTGGGGGGAGCTGGCTGCGAGCTACCCATTTCTGCTTGGGGATGTGCTGGGGATCAGTCAGATGGTGGCAAGCAATTGCATTGAGCATCACTTGTCTGTCATGAGTTTTATTCCTCTCTTTTCTCTATTATTAATTACTTTATTTCAATTACCAAAATGTTCTTATCTAAACTCACCAGTTTTTACTTTTCTTTCCTGTTCCCCTCACCGTCCCACCAGGGAGTGAGCAAGCACCTGCTTAGTTGCTGGGTGGGGTTAAACCATTAAAGGTAATAGGGAAAATGGGTAGAATTCTAATAAACTAAATCTTGCTTCTTTGACCTCTTACAGTTCTTGGTGGAAAGTCAACAGTATGATGAACAAAGAATAGAAATTAGTATTTAGTTGGACTCTCAAAGTACTTTAGGTCATAGCTTCTTGAAAAATATATTTAAGTAAGTAATCATGAGCAGCAGGGAAAGTTCTGTCTTGAACAAAAACATGTCTCATTTGAGCAACAGTAGGCAGGAATAAAAGAGCTATTTCTATTGTGAAAAGAAGACAGCTTCAAGGTTTTACATTAGGGTCTTCCAGTTTTGAAAATTGGAAATTGTCACTTGAAGGAAGTCACTGAAGCTGACAATTCAAACAATAAGTTGAAAAGAAATCTCACCAAAATTATAACAGCCTATTATACGTGCACTATAGCCTCATTAGTTCTAGGGTCACAAACTACTTTTCCATTCATTACTTCGTACACACAGTGCAAAATAATCACTTAACAGAGAAGAGAAAAAAAGCAGAACATGAAACGATGTTTACTGTACTGTACAGATCCTTCTTCAAAATACGAGTTTTAATTTCCTCATAAGTTTGACTATAGCATTAATAAGCACACAGAAAACTCGTCATTGTCCACACACCATTAACCATGTAGGTTACAAATTAGTTGTGCCTCTGTGACAGTCACAGATATGGTCTTTGTGAAGAGACAGCCTGGTTCTGAACACTTACTTTTGTTGACATGACTTTTCTACATGACTGTAGCTATATGGGTTATAAAACTTGAAGCAGTTTAGGTGTGAAATGGTTATTAAGCAAGTCCACATCCAAGCTGAATTCTGAAAAGCCATGCAAGCACTGCCCTTCCCAGGAGCCACAGCCTGCAAAGGTTTGCCAGCAAAGCCACAGCATAAGCACGTGAAGACAGCTGGGGCCACAGTGCACCTGAGCAAAACTTAATTGATGCCTGAGGCACCAGAAAACTTTGCGAAAGGATGCCCAAGCACTCTTGGGTGAATCCATTTGAACGAAGGTGAGATTACTAGTTCTACGTAGGTCAAATTCTGCCCTGTCCTAGTGACATATTAGCTAGGTTTTCCATTATTCCAGACTGAAAAACTGATTGTTACTTGCCAAAGTTTTCATAAATTAGTTTTACAACTCCACAAAAATCATTCAGGTGACAGCTCAGGATTAAGCTTCTTTTAGTTTTTCTGATTCTTGTGAAATACAGGTGTCTGCCTCTTTCCACTTCTGTACACCGTTTAAGGGAAAATGCTTCTAATAAGTATTTCTCCCGGATTTATGCAATAAGCGACCTTTACTGGGACTGGATAGCATGAGAATTAGGACAGAAAATTTTCTCCCTCAAGTATTCTCTCTTTGGTTCTTTTACTGGAAAGAAAAGATATTAACATTTATCCCTTAATGGCATTTTCATTAATGTTAAAGCATTTTACACTTGTGACATCCATAAACTTTATTTGTGAGGTCTTTCATAGATAATATGATGTTATTTTCTTTTTCACCTCTGCAACACACTGTATTTTATACTGCCAGGAAGGAGAATAAAAACTGCCTCAATAACATTTGTTTCTTACCACTTCTACCATTTTCAGAAGGCTAAAGCAGCCCTATACATGATTTACAAAGCCTAAGGAGGGTGATAGACTTGCAGTTTCATTTTGCCCAAAAACTTTGTCCTTGCCAGGTTGCAATCTGTCATTATTGAGATCTGACCTAAGCTGTCAGTAATCCTCTAAAAATCAACAGAAATTTAAAGTTTCATAGCTTAGGAATTTCATTAATCCTTAATTCTAGATCAAAACCTTATTGCAAACAAATATTATGTCTCTTCCTCAGCTACCTAGTTCCTCTAGATCTCTGAATTTTTAACTGGCTTTATTCCCTCTGCACAGTTTTGCACAGCATGAGGAACATATGGCCTTATGCATTTAAGAAAGG
Source organism: Neopsephotus bourkii (assembly GCF_033783945.1). NCBI lineage: Eukaryota > Metazoa > Chordata > Aves > Psittaciformes > Psittacidae > Neopsephotus > Neopsephotus bourkii. The sequence continues at coordinate 13,213,989 of NW_026900684.1, read as the reverse complement.
TTTCTAAGAGTCTGAAAAAAAATAGAAATCTCATATTTCAAGATTATGTTTCACCTCATTAAGCAAATCTGTATTATTTGGTTCAATAACTGACTCAATGAAATCTGTCATTCCCATAATTTCAAGGATCATATGAATAGGACATTTGAGTGTTAAACCCATGGGAACACAGCTGGTGATTTTACAACAACTTCTGAAGGCTATGAAAAGTGTAAACTTCATCGCCTCTACCACATCCTACAATTTATGTCTCACATAGAAGACAAACATCTGCTCCAAAAATTAAACAAGAAGAACCTCACTACAAAGCCATACAGTAAAGTTTGTCAAGAAATTTTGCAGCTTAGTGGGAAAAATAGTCAGTTACCAGTCTGAATTGTCGCCAGCTTCAGTAACTTTTAAAAACATCTAATATCACAGAATTTAAGCTTATGACTCTGTACTGAAACAAAACAAAACCAACATCAAACCTCCCCACAAAAACTGAACAACCCCACCCCCCCAAGTAATAACCAAACATCCACTGATTTCTGAAACAATACATCTACAGTTTAATTATTTTTCAGTAGCAATGAAAAAAATACTATACAGTACAATTTTCTGAGACCATAATTCCTCTCAAAAAAAAAAAGACTAATATGCCCATATAAATGTACCCTCCCTTCCTGTTATGCCTGATTTCAGCTCATATTAAAAAAAACAAAATTAGTTTCTAACACAAAATCTTTTCCAGGGTGAAACAATTACATTCACTTTTGTGTGAATAAGCATTTCTATTAATGTAACTTAGAAATGAATAGGTTGTCTTGATAGCCTCACACACAGCAAAAATAGATAACACATTAAAAAAGTTACTTGGCCTCTCTCCTATGCTGTCAATTATTAGCTCATTGCCTCATTAGAACAACATTTGAAGAATCAAGAATTTTAACAAAGTAAAAAATTGTAGAAATTGTATCACAATGGGATAACACTAAATTTCTTGCCTGAACACTCTTCTAAGCAATGACTTCCATATTCTCTCTGCTGCAACCACAAGACTCACCAAGCCTAGCTTGCCTGCAGTATGGTAAACCTCTCTTTATAAAAGGACTGGAAGCAAATACACAGCAGAAGACATAGACTGGCATAACATTCTCAATACTAGAAGCAGCATCAACTTTACATGTTTTAATATTGTTTGACAACCTCTGAAAAATTAAAGATTCCATCTAGCTACTGTAATTAAAACACAACAAATATAACACCTCTTGTGTGATGATCTGGACAGCATCACAACAGAATTATTACCTAAAACTACAACTTAGAAAGCATTTAATTGGAATGTCTTGCTCTTTAAGGCAGTCTTGATTATTTGGAACACCTAGATTTTGAGCTGATGCTCAATTCCTGTCTGTCATTCTCTTGAAATCCTTCAACTCAAGTTCTAAAACCCTAAAGTAGTGAAATACAGTTTCTTATGGCATATTTTTTAACAAATTCAAAGCCAACGGAAGGAGGGTGAGATTTGTCAGGAAAGCACAGCTTTGGTGAGGAAAAACTTAGATTTGAAATGAAGAACAAGTTAAAATCTGGCCTGGAAAATAAATACTTTGCCAAGAGGCCCAGCTGTAAAAGAATCAGGAATGGTCAGGAACAGTATATACAATCAGATCTATTTCTCCTTTGTTGCATATGCTGCCTGTATTCTTCCTTACATTCATGACTATGTCCACATATGTTATGAGGAAAGAAATTCAAGCTTCTGTGTGGACACAGCACAACTACAAAGGGAAAAAAGAGATAACATTTCTGTTAGTTCCCAGAGATATAACAGTTTTGAGTGAGAAAAACAAGTACCAGAGCTTACAAGAAACCTGGTTTCCAAGCACTTTTAGCAATAATACAGCCACTTCTGTAAGGCAAATTTTTATAAATACTAGTCATAAGCGTACATTAATACCTCAGTGATTTACAGATTTATAAAATTCATAGTTGTTTTTTATTAATCTGTGCTACTCAACATTTTATAAGTCATGATAAGAAACCGAGGAAGGAAGATAAAAAATTGACTAGTCCAGAAAAGGAAGAGGTGTGTGCTTTTTACTTAGTGATCACATTCAGTGGATGCCTTCTGTGGTGTTCCTCTATCACCCTCCACAGAGGATTTATTTAATACTTTCTCAGCAGTAGACGAATATTGCTGAAAATAGGATCTGTAACACACTCCACAACTTGCAATCTGGTTTCAAATTTGGCATGCTGACAGCAGCAAGCCAGTCCTATAGTCAAAGTGACATCCTTTAAAAATCTCTTACTTCCTCCTGTTTCCTATATTCTACTACTTTAAACATTCAGATGGTAGATTTGCTCAGTTAAGTATCACAAAGTAAATACTTAAGTAGTACAAAGTTTAGCTATACTGCAATTTGTTTCTGATTAGTAGCAATAAAAATGGTGCTGCAGGCTCAGCATTTCTTTTCCAGTGTTTGTTATGAAATGTTGAATACAATATAAATTTTCCAAATGCAAATGCTGACAAATCAGCCTGGGCTTTGAAAAGAAACTCCTGTCTTCTCACGTATTACCCTCCAAAAAAACATTAATAAACCAACATATTACAGAGTGCTCTGTTCATACCTTTGCAATTCCGCTGTTTTTCACACAGATCAAGGTGTCTGGAATTTATTAAACAAATATTAATTGCACACAAAGACCAAAACCAAGTCTATTTATTTACACTGTCTTCTAACAGTGCAATTGAAAGTAATTAAACAGGAATAAGAAATTTGTTTTCAACTGCAAAACACAGTGGCACTCTACATAGGCTTGTAGTTCAATTAAATAAAACTTCAGGTTGAAATAAGACTTGTGAAATAAAAGTAAGTTACTGTGTGATAGATGATGGTATCATAGGTAACAGGGCAAGCACAGACTGGAAAACTCTAAGTGATATATATCAATGCAGTCATCCCTACATATACAGGAACAGTTATAGGTAAGCTCTGAGATTGAACTCATCCATCAGTTTGTATATGCCAATGTAAATTGACACGGCCAATACAGAACTCATAATAAAAGGTAAGCAATTGACTGAGAGGCACAGCAAATACTTTAAACTGTTTTTTAACTATTCGGAATAATATTTTCAGACATTTCTGTATGTTTTGTATGTTTTATATTTAGGCTAGGATAATTCACCTAGTTCCAACACACCTGTCACGAGCAGGAATACCTTCCAGAAGAGCAGGTTACTCAAAGCTACATCCAGCCTGGCCTTGAACACTGTCACGGATGGGGCAGCCACAACTCTGGGTAACTTGTTCCAGTGTATTTCTAGCCTCATAGCGAAGAATTTTTTCCTAATATCTAACCTAAATCTCCCCTCTGTCAATTTAAAACCATTCCCCCTTGCACTGTCACTACATGCCTTTATAAAATGTCCCTCTTCAAACTTCTCGTATTGCCCCCTTTATGTACTGGAAGCTGCTCTAAGGTCTCCCCTGAGCCTTCTCTCTGTTCCAGGCTGAACATGCCCAGAGCTGAACACAGTCCTGCAGACGGGCTCTCACTAGAGCAGACTAAAGTGGAAGAATCACCTCTGTCAACCATCTGGCCACGATGTCGATCAATGGCAGGGAAGTAAAGATGAAAAAATACGTAGATAATAACATTACTACCATCATGATTGCTATACGGCTTATTCATTCAAACACAAAGCGAAACATGTGCTTACAAATAAACTCTTCAAAATCACAAGTTCATTATTCAAAAAATCTTGGATAATGTTAGCCTTTCACATAATATCTTCCTTCACTTCTAAAAAGTATAGTCCACCAGAAATGAGTAAGTCATCTTATTTTTATTCAGAACTACCGAAAACACTACGCAAACTGCCTAATGTCTTTGACATCTTCATCCTACCCTTCATAAAAACTCCAAAGCCTCATAAAACCAGATGCATTGGTAAATGTCGTATTTCCTTAAGATCATGTCTTATACTATTACTGATCTAAATGTGGTTACAGAGAATATCTTTATCTTGTAAGAAACAGGGGAACTGTTTCTGTCAATTAAAGCAGAACTTCTTTTTTTAAATATACAGCTGTAAAATCAAAGCAAATACTGAACTCAAAGGAAGAAATGTTCACATAAACTCCTTGAAGCAGTGTCCTAAGTTTTATTTGAAATGTCTTAAGAGAGCTTCAAACACACAAAAAAGTATTGCATTCTAAAGCAATAAATTCAGTAGATCCAAACACAGCAACCATTGATCCACTGTCATATTTGAACGTCTTTGAAAAAAAAATTTCCTACAAAATCACAATTTAGAATTAAATACAAAATCCAGTATTTTGCCAAACAAAAGATCCCACAGACAGTACACTGAAATTAGACAAACTCACAAAACATGCAATCCCATTTGAAAACTACTTTTGTTGACTCATGTAATCTTTGGTTACCTCTTGTGCAATTTTGTGTATGTAAAGAGGACAAATCAGTAAATTTAGATATATGTTACAATTTTCCTATATTTTCTAGTACTATCAACAGCTATTGCTGTCAATAGCATATTGCTGTACAATCTAACAGAGAAGAACAGAAAGCGGGCTTGGTTTTAAAGGTTCAGTTTAGCTCTGCAAGAATTTAGCTGCTTCTTAAATAAGTATATATATATTCCATAATGGATACAGAGTTCAAGATTATAATGGTAAATTCAGTACTTTTTCCCCAAATGATGCATACAGTTGTAAATTAAAAAGCTGTAAAGGCATTAACATTAATGATTTACCCTCTGCCAATCCAGACTACCTGAAATAACTGTAGCTGGCACAGACCTCAGCAGGGCAGGAAACCACCTTTAAGCTAGTAAATACATACTGGAAGAACCCATCCAGGAAGACTGCATGTTCAAGAACTGCTTCTCAGATAAGCACTCTAAGGTATTGTGGAATTAGTGAAATGTGCTAACAATGAAATGTAGCCAATCTGAGCAGGTTTTTGTGGCTGTAGGTTTTGCTGCTGCTGCTTTTTAAAATCAAAACAGGTTTTATTAATCCTTCCTCATCAGACCAACATGATCCATCCTGATAGTCTCTTTATCACTATTTTGGCCATTGGCCATATGAGTAAGCATCAAGTAGAACATCAGCTGTGTATTCTAGAATGTATAACACAAAACATTTTCAAATCTGAATGTCAATTTTCATTTCAATGCCAGGTAATGGTTCTTATTTTATACCAGAAATTTTGTTCCAGATGTCTATCCCTCTAAATGAATCACAGAATCAACCACTTTGGAAAAGATGTTTAAGATCATCAAGTCCAACCATTACACCCAGGACTGCAAAGTCCACCACTAAACCATGTCACTGAGGGCCTCATCTACATGGCTTTTGAACACTTCCAGGGACAGTCATTCCACCACATCCCTAGGCAGCCTGTTCCAATGCCTGATTATCCTTTTTGTGGAGAAATTTGTCCTAATACCCAGTCTAAACCTTCCCTGGCACAGCTTGTGGCCATTACCTCTTGTCCTATCACGGAAAAAAAACCAAAACAAAACCAAAATCCAAAAAAAACCAACAAAACAAAAGGAATAAAAAAACAAAACAAAACAACCCTTTTGAATAGGTGAAATCCTAGCAACAAAGATGAAAAAAAGGAGACAGCACTTGTCACATCACTAAAACTGCCAGTGTTAAAACCAAGACAAACATAATTAAGAAGAAAAATTCCACTGAGTCACTGAAAGGCATTATAAGAAGTTCACGCATTTCTGACAGTATTGCACTCATGGGGGCATGAGTAGTACACAGAGACAATTATTCTCTTTGTCTTAATACACACACAGTATGAGCTGTACTCACAAGATTTAATGAGAGGTTTCTTGAATATCAAAACCTAATCAGCTCTTTTACTTCTAATGTTTACATGGTAACATCATGCAGAAATTTCACAATTTGCATGGGACTTAACGCTTGTGACACTTCTCCAGGTCATATCAGATTTTGCCCAGAAGCTCACTTGTCCTTACTATGGTAAAAAAAATAAAATATATAAAATTATGATTTTTCTCCTCTTCCTTCTAATTTCCACCAGCAGATTGACCAGGTATCAGGAACTGTACACCTTCTTTCTAAGGGAAGGAAAACCTCTTACTGTTCACACCTTTCTCCTTCCTTTAGAACAGCCAAAAACCTGAGGCCAAGCTAGTGAGAAAATTACAACTACGTACAATAAGAGACGTTAAGAAGAGAACGAGGAAGAAAACTGTAGTTCCAGGAACACATCTTTTCTGATGAGTATATTCCAGGAATATATCTCTTCTGAGCCTTTTAGAAAGAAAAGGCAACATCAGGAATCTGCATGTCTCCTGTAGTTTACCAGTAGCCTTACTGTATTAAAATGTGTATTATGTAACTACACTAATGGGGATAAGAGGGTTGCTTAACCTCCCAAGATACTTATATGTAATCTAGTTTCTTGGAAATATGCTACCACAAACCAATTATAGTAGGTTGTCACTGCTTTTCCTCTTATACAATCACTTCCATATACCCCTTCAATAAGGAATGTACATGCTGAACTACTTTTTCAACAAGAAGCAAATGTATTTCAGAGTAATCTAGAAATGAAGAATTTAGTGTCCTGATAAACACCGATCTTTCTTTAATTATTCACTGTTCATATTTTCCGGTTGTTAAATTCTAGTATTACGAAGAAAGCTATATCTTAAGCACTGTTAGGCTTGGAGAATGCCTCTGCTAAATTCAGTTCATTACTTTCAGAAAAGGGAAAGAAAATGCAAATGAAATTTATTCCTTTACATAATAGATCACTATGGCTATGCCAAAACTTAAGACTTTTAAAGGGATTTAGTACTTAAATGGCTGTCAGAGCACTTGAAAGTATTTGGGCACCAAAATATTCGGCTCATCTGGGGCTAAATTTCATTAGTTCCTGAAAACGGGGTACAGGTACTTAACTTAGCAATACAGTAGCGCAGATATTGCTATGTATTAACTGTAATGATAATTACTGAAAATAGGATATTAATGGCAAAATAAACTATTGTGGATTACAGTTACCAAGTCAAAATGAAACTAAGTAGAACCAAACAACAGCAGAAAACTTTCAAGAAACATATTTTTCCCCACTTCTACTTATTGCTTACCCTTACTTACTGCTTCAGGGATTACTGAACATTCCCTTCATCTGCCTCAGTAAAATCATTCTGTTAATCAACAGAGGAATGAAAAAGTTGTTGCTGCCATTGACTCCCAAAGATGCTGATTGACACATTTACTTGTTTATGTGTAGGGGGAAAGAAGGGAATATTGTAAATTGTTTAAGATTCATCACTTTTCAAAGAAGCCAATTAAACTTAATCCTTTGTAAGATATTTTCTAACATGACTCCAACCTTTTGCAAAAGAAAGTAACATTCCTGCACTTGACACCATTACTTTTCTCAGCTGAAACACAGTCTTTAATGAACAGTGAACTTCTGTGCTTTTAATCCTTTTAATTAGGACAGTAAGTAACTAACTGGATGATTTAGTAGCAATGTGATATGACCTTGATGCTTGAGAGCACTTGAAATTTAAATAGAAAATAGAAATTATTATAAAGAAATGTTATAAGCAACAAATTCACTAAGACCAAGCCGATGCTTTGTATAAATGCTTTGGATTTTCTTCATATAAATACACATTCACATATAAGAAGAACAAATGGATCCTGTTAAAGCAAAGCTATAGAAAATTGTATGGCCTGCCACAATGGATCTATTGCCCCTAAATTGTTTTTGTTGCTGTTGTTCTACCATTTTTTCTTCATTAATTGCTTCTATGTTTCTGAGCAAGAACTGCTGGTATTTATCTTTGTGTCATTGTACTTATGTACAGTGATTATGAATAAAGGAATATGATGAAAATGCATGTAGCATCAACTTTATTGTATTTGTCATTCAATACCAAAAAAAAGGGGGGGGGGGTTCAGAGAATTCAAGAAACTACACTTGTGTAGAGGTCTAAGATGATCAGAAAGTTTCTGTCTAATTTAAAGATTTAAAGCCCTCTATTATTTTCTCATCCACAGTAGTTTTCTTTCCTCAGTATCTGGTGTTTAGAAACCAGAAAGTTTTGGGGTTTTTAATTAACAGGAATGCACCTTTATGCACCTGTTGCCTATCTAGACCACTATAAGTTTCACACTTAAAAATAAAAAGCACACAAAACCACCAAAATTGCATTCTTTGTTTATGGTGATTCTGATTCATGGTAAGGAACTGCTGCAAGAATGACAGTATTACATTCCTGAATTACATTCCTAATGCAATATAGTAAAACCTGTATCAGCCTCTCAAATGTGTTCTCACTATTAGGGCTGTAACTTTGGCTGGTTTACCTGTCCAACTACATTTTTATTATTCACTTTAAATTGCATTTTGGAAGCAGATGATGTTTAAAGTTGTTCAATCACATCAACTGGGGAGAGCAAGACAGAAGTTTTACAGCTGGTAATACTGAAACAGATTTAGAAGTCACACAGTATTTCCAAATGACTACCCAAATACTGTAAGATTTTGTGTATAATAATAAGATGTCTGATGAAACAAAAATAAAAACCTGCACTCCCTGCACTGATCTGCACACTTGGACTTTTAACAGGCTTGATTTACAACTTCTTCACCTGATTTTAGTAAGTAAAATAAAAGATGAAGTAAAACGTGTATCTGGCCAAATGTTTGCTGGCTTCTAGCCTACTGTCACAGCCTTTTTCAGCAGTTATTGGAAAGGAGAGGAAGGATTGGGGAATCAGATACAATTTATGCTACTCAGTATCTTTTATGTCTCACAGATGATGAAAATGTGAAGTACCAACCCTCAAAATTCAATTACACTGAAGTTTTTGTGTTCTTAGAAAAATTGCTAAACTGCTGTTCTGTGTTAGAAAACCAGCATTAAAATATATTATTAGACAAAACGGAAAATGAAAGGTCTCACTGTAGAAATGAAAACTGAAACTACAGTTTAGTATTAAAACTGTTTCAAATGGGAAATCTGTGCCAGGAAATATATGCAAATAATGCCTACCAATTACATTGATATGGGTATTGCCTTATCAGCCAGTAATTTACACTTTACACAGCAGCTATCACCATTCTGACTTCACAGCACTACAAAACTCTGTGTTATCAGAACAGCCAATATACTGAAATGAGACAAAACTCTGAAGAGAAAAACTTTTGAATAAAGACAAAATTTTGGTACGTGACTTACTGTGATTAAATGGTAAGAAAATAAAGGGATAGCATAAAAAAATAACACAAGAGTTTCTAGCTCATGCAATTACTTTAACAGCGCTACCTTAACAGCTGCTAGTCCTTAGAAGTCACACATGCAACCTCGTTCAATGTTAAATTATTACAAAAGGACAACTACAAAATATGAATGTTTGCCAGAACAATCAAAATACATATAATATCAGAAGTTGCATATATCATACAGGAAAACAAAAAGTAAAGAAAATACACCTTGAGCTCCTTACTATCTAAACACCTCCCCTTATGTTTAGAGAACTTCACAGCACAAGAAAAATCATAATGTTATAATTCATTCTCGAATTAATTTTTTGCCGCTGCATGATGGAACTAAAAAATTAAACAATCAAGTCAATCTTGGGGTATATATTTTTCAAGGCATTCTGCATGTTTTTTCAAAATGAATAATGTCAGAGGGGAAAGCAGTAATTTTAGGTTTGGAGGGTTTTTACTGTAGTAATTGGGGGGGTGGATTTTTACAGCAGATTTAATTAACAAGTACTATTGACAAAAGGTAAGCAGAGTCTAAATAAGCATGTTTCTATTTTAAATTTTTAACAAAATCAAACCAAGCAATTTCCCTAACTTCATTCAGAGGCATGGCTGTATCATTACACCTGAATCATTTCAGCTGAGAGATAGCAAAGACCATTTGGGACAGTTAAATTTCAGCAAAACTATTAGTAACAAAAACACGTCCATAATGTAAAGTATTAACATTTATTTATGGTAATTGCCAATTTACTCATGTTTGCATGCACAGACATATACCTACACACATATGTATGCATGTACGTCATGGGGTGAAGCTAACCTGAAGGCATTGCTCAGACAAAATGAGGTCTGAAACATGCCCGCCCACCAATTAGATGACAACTTGGAAAAACAAAGACAGTTGTTCATCGATAACACTGATAATTTAATTGGCATGGAGGAGGCTGACCCAAATCCTTTCCAAATGTGATGCTATCCTGGTTCCATGGGTTAGATGTGCACAGAAAAGGAAAAAAGTCATACAACTTTATGTCCTTGTAACATCTTTGTGGTGAAAAGCCAGGCAGTCAAAGTAACCCAGGTAACGAACACTTATTGGCTTCAGATATATAGGGAATATTCGAAGAGATTAGCTGGGGGCTATGCAGCAATGAAGCAATTGGCAGCTTGACCCAACCACCTACATCAGACACCAATAAAAAGTGGAGAAAGGTGCTTATCAGTGGGAAACCATCTGTGTGTACCAGAAAACATGCAGAAGGCTGAGTCTGAGGTGGAACAGCTGACTACTCAAAAATGCCAGCTGTAAGCCAGGACTCAGGCACATGTAGAGGGTCCTCTTCCCTCAGCCTATGGCACTGCTCAACAGGGCCAGAGGAGCAGGAGCCTTGGTCAGCATGTGTCCTTGCAGAATATGCAAGTTTCATTGAAAAGAAATCATATAACAGAAATTACTGTCAACCCACTATAGCCATCCTGCTTAGCCATTTTACACGCTTTTTACTAAATGGTTTTAAGGCAGCGAGCAGGTCTGTCCTTGCAGGTACCCTGCTGAAATACATATTTTTCCTCTCTAGAGGAGCCCTGTATTATATGCAGAACTTTCCCATAAATCCACATTAGTAAGTTCTAGTAAATAACAATAAAAAGTTGCACTCTGGGGAACCTCAAAGTGCAATAAAACATTTCTTGAAAAATCATTCACATTAAATACACTTTGCCACCACTAAATTTTAAACTATCTTCCTGAAAAGTGGGAGCAACTGGATCATCAAATGCTACGATCAAGAATCCTTAGTAACCTCTCCTTATTTCAAGTCTATAGGCTTCTCATTTGAAGTTGTGCAGTCAAAAGACATCTGACATTGAGTTAGTGATACTTAGTGTTAACTGAAAATTCTGCAAACACTGCATGCTGTGACACAAATCTGCATTTAACAGCTATGTAGTATTTCACAACTAGCATACACACTTTTTCCTTCCTGAATCTCATACTCCAAATTTGAAAACAAAGAACATACTAGGTATTGTGAAGCTTGATTGATGACAGTCAAATAAGAAGAAAGGTACAGGCTTTAAGCAGTCATGAAGAACACATAATGAGAATGAGCAAAAAATAATTATTTAATGTTCTAAATGTTTGATTATGACCTTCTTTTCTGTCTGGAGTTTTCAATCTATTCTTAATTATTTGATGAGTTACTGCTTTATTTTTATTTTTATGCATAATTTCAGTCTTTCTTCAAGCTGAAGTTTCATATTTAAACAAACACCACATCACCCCTTTTGCTCTTCTAAAGGTTGAATCCAATTGCAGAAATATGTTCAGATGACCTTAAGGTCATTCCGAACCCTAACTATTCTATGATTCTATGACCATGACATCAGGACATCTCTAATTATACTACAGAATTTCTATATTCTCTGACCTATGCCAGAGACTTCTGCATACAGAAGACAGGCTCTGGAGACTTGTGGGCACATACACATACTTCACTCATTTCACATTTTCAGGTTACAGACTCTTACTCTTCAATAACCATTAAAGTTGTCCAAACTCATAATATTAACATGAACAGTATGGCCACTTTTGTCAGGGGACACCTTCTACCAGCTGCTCAGCTCTCCAAAGTGTGGATTTTTTGATAGCTGTTTCATTTAAACCTTTTGCTCTTACACAGAAAAAAAAAACACAAATTTACAACTGGTATTTCTCCTGCACACTTCTTTATGGCCCCTGCATTTACTGTGTTAGATGAATTTTATGGAGCATCTACTTGGTGCACAAAGTGTTTACAATTGATTTTCATAATGACACGCTCTGCTGTTTTTATATCCACAATTTTACATGCATGATGAATAATTGCTATTTGGATGTAATATTTTCAAGTGCAGAAGTGAAGGACAATGTTTCATAAAGTGGTTTTTGGTGGCCCTAATATTATACCAAATACAACTGACTTTGTGAGGACACCCACTGAAAGTTCCCTGGTGCTTTGTACATAAAATGAAATGTCCTTTACCCTGAAGCAGCCATCCTTCCCCCACGTTTTTTTAAAAACCCAACCTTTTTACATCACACAAGCAGTAAAGCTGGACGATACCTCTTACGAGGTTCAGATTTTTCAAAACTTGTTTCTCTGTCACTCACAAGTAAACCCTGTTCATACAGACCAACAGTTACCTTGGAGGTGCTTTAATTCTATCTCCAACAGCCTCAATTTGTTACACTTTGAGAGAAGTTTTATCACTAGGTAGCTGCACAAGGTATTAAAAAAAAAAAATAAAAAATAAACCATTGGGATTGCCATAAAGACAAGTCCCTACAAATTGCTGAAACAGAGAAACAATCCATATGACATATAAAGATATTCCTGGAATAGAATAGACCTAATGTTTTTTATAGAACTAATTTTACCAAATTTTGGCAAAGCAGCTCCTAAATAGAGTACTCACTAACCATAAATGATCTGGCCCATGAGTTAAAAAAACAGATACTAATGATGTAAACCAGCCCAAGTCCATCAGTAAGAAAACAAACAAACAAGCAAAGCAACCAAATCAAACTAATAAAACCGTAACATACCTTTCTAACTTTAGATAGAACCTTAGGAAACACGGGAGACATAGTATGTACAGAACAAAAGTAGTATGCAGATTTGTGTTTCATATCCAAACACCTTTCTGGTCAGAAAGAGGACCTCATACTACCTTCAGCTAAGATTTATTCAATTGAAATATCAACTGGGACTTGAGTCTAGTAGGGAAAGGGATGCTTGATGACAGAGGAATTTCTTAAATGTCCTCATCTGAAAATATCTAGCATTTCATTGAAGCACTTAGCACACAGTGAGACCAGTTCTCTTAGAAAAATCAGTGAAAGTGTTTTGCTGTTTTGCGAAAGAGTGAAGTTCAAAATTAGGCATTTATATACCTTTTAAGTATATTTTCATAATTTTTATTCCCATACCTTCTACCAATACAATCAACTGAATGCTCACAATTTTTTCCTGACAAGATTTGCACTTACATGTTCTTCTTACATCTCTCCCTAGTACAATGGTTGAAACGTCCAGAAGCACCACCTAAAAGATAAATGTTTATTAAAATACTCATCTCTTCTACAGAGTACAAACCTTCTATGCTGTGCTTAGATCAGCTTTGGCAAAATAAGGGTGCCAAACCTGTTCCATGACACAATCTTTCTAGCTCATCTCTTATGAGACAGATGGTGAATTTCAGCACTTAAAACCAAGGTGTTGTTTTGTGGCTAGGGTGTTTTAGTGTAAACCCTGAATCAGTGGGTCTCTCATCAGGAAAGGCTTGCAGCAATGTCACCTTTCCCCTCACCCCTCATTCATAGCCAGGTTATCACCTTAGGGACTACAAGCAGAATCTTAAAGCACAGACCCCAAACTGGAAAGGTTGTGAACACTTTCACAGTTTGAGGATTCCTTGAAATCTGCCAGTGTACGTAGGCAGAGCTAGAGGGCCTTAAAAATTTCTATTTGTTCTCTGTTCTCCATGACACTTTCTTCCATAAATTATTCCAGCTTTCAATATTTCTAACCAGAAATTCATTAGGAGGAAAAATTACTAGGACCATAGGAAGAACAGGGAAAGCTTTGCACTGTAACTCCCCTGCAGGCCAATGGAATATTTACTTTTACCTCACAGATTGTAGTTAATTGTAACTTCTTTCAGAGTGAAATCAAGTTGTCAGGAAGTTAGTCTGCTGCAGATACTAAGTTGTATTTTTTCCTTGTTCTTTTTTTGAATAAATGACCATTTTAAAGTTGGGTTTGTGGGTTTTTTTTTAACCCCTTCATTTAAAAAAAAAGCCTAATTACTCAAGCAGTCAACATAGCAGTCAATCTAGATAATAAAAGGCAGTACAATTAACAACTGGAGAAGCCCCAAGCACACAGACCAAATGGAAAGTAAATAATGAAAGAAAAAAAGAGAGCCAAATCACCATAACAGTTTACTTTTTATTTTCTTCTTCATCATGGGAAAGACGATAGGTGAATCTTCTTCAGTAAATGATATCTGAAATGGTAGTTCAACATAAAACACCTTTGACTGCAGCAATTCAGGCAGAGTAAAACCAAAGAAATACTGTTTAGGTTTTCTCTCATTAAACTAAAGTAGCATAAAATTGGAATTAGGCATTTGCCTTACAGACCTGAGAACTCCAAGTTCCTATTATATCACATAATGCCACTTGCATTTCCATGAGATAATATTATATTACCGTTTTCAGTGTTACCAAAGTGTTCATTATCAGTAATGTAAGCATATATAAACCCTATTTTGCAGTCACAGCATTTGATTTCAGAACTAAGCATACTTTCACTAATTACTTCATAGAATAGCTAGAACATCAGCAGGGTTTGCTTGCTTTTATTTTAATGAGTAATACCTCACTACTAGTAGACATAGAGGATTTGTTATTTGTTTCTTAAACATTCCACTTTTCTGATTCTATCCAGTGACAAATGCTATTTTGCCACAAAGTGAATGGCAAACAAAATATGCTTGTGCACATCAAAAAGTATGAAGACTTAACATAGGGCTGCCAAGGGAAAAGCAACCAAGAATAAAAAAAGATGTCATGCTGAAGAGAAAAGGTTTCATTAAACTTTTGTCATACACGTGCAACCTTGACTTATCTGCACTTTACGATACCATACCACATACATATACTGCTTGAGGTAATCATTTTATCAAGAAACATTATATGAATCAACAATCCAATCATTCGATGTTTAATTTTCCTCTTGTTTCTTTTCTTAATTCAGGAAAAAAATGAGTTCAGCAAAATGTTGTAGGTTAACCATTCTTTCCAGAATGGGCAATACAGCGATACCTTAAAATTTTATAATACAGGTCTGTCACTTGTGTATGGCAGCACTGTGAACTGTACTGCAAGTAGCGACAGCAGAGTAACTATTCCCAGTTATATCATAATTATTTATTTGAGCTTAATTATTTGATAATAAAGGTTGCATTAGCTTCAGAGATAAAATTGTCATATTTCTCCTGAAAGACCTGGACAACTGCAATTCAGGAGAATAGAGAATCCTGTATTAAGAAATCTCTGAAAGTAAGGAATGCAATGCCAAATTTCTCTTAAAATCATAATTGCACTGTCTTGCAATTATGATTGCAGAGCGAAAGCTCAATAACACAATCTGTAAAAATATACAAAAAACCCATTCTCAATGGTTTGATTTGTCTTTTTAGTTAGAAATGTTTTGAAGCAGGCAATCCAGAATGACAATCTTTGAGT
Source organism: Neopsephotus bourkii (assembly GCF_033783945.1). Classification (NCBI taxonomy): domain Eukaryota; kingdom Metazoa; phylum Chordata; class Aves; order Psittaciformes; family Psittacidae; genus Neopsephotus; species Neopsephotus bourkii. The sequence goes on along the minus strand of NW_026900684.1, from coordinate 13,198,397 downwards.
CCACCATTTTTCATACAGTGATTCTCTTTTCCTCCTTATGCATTTGGTATTGACAGCACTGTAATGACCAGTCTACTAAATTTTAATTTATCAGAAATGAACACTGTGAGCCTGACTGGAATGCCAGAATCTTTAAATAATTTGTGAAACTAAGGTAAACTGCACTTCTACCTATCTGCTAAATACACAGACCAGTAATGTGATGTATGGTCATATAAATAGTACAGAATACATATTGTATTACTAAAGAAAATCCTAAAACACAGAATCAAAAAGGTATCAAAAATTTCATGAATCCAAAATTACATCCTGGAGGCCATAAATACTAGCCAATATGTTGCAAAAGATTTAACAGTTCTGCATCAAATTCTATTATTATTCTTCCAACATCTCCTAATTTATGATTTTAGTTCTGATGTGTTAATATTCAGAAATTTTAAATGGACAATGACACCAGTAGTCTAGACTCTCAACCACATTCAATATACAATAGATAAGTGATTAACACTTGTATTTTAAACAAAGCTTAGCATGGAAAAAATAGGGAGCCTTCAGATGAGAAGTAGGTTAAGCCAAGCAGCACCGTATGCACAGAACTTTCATGATTACATGGGAAATGTAAAACCTGAATTGTCTAATGTTTCCATGGAAACTTTTAACCTACAGGATCCAAACACAGGAAACAACACAATGCATCCATATGCCTTAGAAAATGGACTTCACTGGGGGATTTTAGTATGTTCTATGAAAGCGGAAGAAGCAGTACCACTAATTTCAGATGAGGAAAATGAAAGCACAGTAAAATACATCTGGAATTAGAACCAAATCAGGGCGCTGTGGGGTTTACAAAGTCAGTCCTTGCTATAATGATTCAAGGAACAGCATTATAAATTATGGAGGAAGGAAGAAAAAATTCAGCAGAAAAACTACCATTAAAAAGAAAATTATTTTCATGCATTAAATGATTGGCCATGGATTCTATAAAGAGGACCATCAGACAACCAGCAATAAACTCCATGCCTTCACTGGAGCTCAGGAGAGCCAAACAACACGACCTGCAGAGCCTGGCTTTCAGTGAGGATTCCTCACTAATGAGACTTGAAACACATTTCAGACAAGGCATGCAGTTAAGGCTGAGCTCACAGCAGCACTACCCCTATGCATTCTGTGACCTCCTTTCTTCGCTGTAGGAGACAACAGCAGCATTACATTTTAACAGGCCTTCCTATTGCTCCCTATTTGTAACAGTGCTAAAGCCCTGGCACAGGGTTTGGGAAAGCCAATACATACCCCCCTGGGTCTGATCTCTTGTATTCAGAGCAAAAGGCTGGAGGTGGTTCGAAAACTGGGAGACAGCAGTAAAGCTTTCACAGCTCTTTCACAACACTCATGCAGTTCCACCATCTTTAAACCTCTCACCCAGCATTACAAATATAGTGTCCTTCCCGGCACACAGCCTTTGCAGTTATCAAACTCATTTTTGGGCCTTATCACAGTCCTCTCTAGCTATATCTATCATATAATATAGCATACTCAGATACCTTGGTCCTAGTCACCAGCACTGCATGGTTCAATTCACCTTCAGAAAAGGCAAACACATCAACAGAATACATTTCGTGAACAAGATGCACTGTTTTCACAAGGTTTGACCAATTAATTATTTGCACTTGTTAGTCTTGCCTATAACTAGACAAGTCAAATAATTTGGGAATGTTACCAAGAAATGGATTTTTCTCTAAAAGATAAAAAAACGGATTCTCTTAAGTAAACGGAATTAAGGTATTTGAAATACTTAAAACTCAGAAATACTAAAACATAAAATTCTCTTTTTAAGAATCTGCAAGAGGTGTTTTTTTGGTTGGGTTGGTTGTTTGGTTGTTTTGTGGTGTGTGTTTTTTCAAGAAAAATGATGGTAGATAACGCATGTGAGGTTTGCCTTTTTTTGGTTTGGTTTTTTTTTTGTTTGTTTGTGTTCTTTAACTGGCCTGCCAATAGTCAACAAATCTATCTAATAAGACAAATAAATTATTATCTCATATGTGGTCATAGGAGATATTACCGTAACTGCTTTCAACTGCTGGAGCATGACAGTGCAGCAAAATACAGATGTAATCTCAAATATATCCAGCAAGTACCTAAAAATGGATTTTTTTGGATCACATGTCCATGGAGCCAGACTGTTAATCTACTTGGTCCAAGAAATTGTTTTCTTATTACTGCTGCTAACATAGTCCCATCCTTCTAACATTCACATAATCCTTTACTAGATAGCTGTAAAAATATGGCTAATAAGTGAGATAAATGAAGATATAGACTTCACGCTAATGACTTAAAAGTTTCATGCTACAGTATGGATAAAGTGAAAAAACACTGTAAACAAGGAAATGCTTCCATTGCCTGCATAGTGTCACTGCTGCCACAATTTAAGATGCGCTGATGGGGAAATGAAGGCCATGATTCTTGCATATTCAAAGCTTAGGAGAAGAGTCAAGAGGTCTACTAATATTTGAAAGCAGGCTAAGAACTATCCCCTATCTTCTTATTAAAGGTAAGCCATCCCACTCTAGGACATGAAACAGACAATATTTGCACTGCCATTAAATGTAAGGTTACCTGTCAAATTCCATTCCCTAGTAAGAAATCTTACCTTTTCCCTTTTTACTGAAAATAGTAAAAAACTCAAGGAAGAAAGCTTCAAAATAATTAACTTAAATTCATATATTAAACAGGACCTATGTGTGTTTTCCAAAACATGTTTCCACAGTCGAGCACAGCCCCTGCGGGAAGGAGCGCGGCAGCCCAGGATCTGTGTGCTGTCCGTGGTGCTGAACAGAGGCACTCTGCTGTGAGCAGGACCCCAATTCGGCAGATCCACGATAACCGCCTCATTTAAAAGCAAGAGAATCAACAGATTTCACGCCATTTGTGTGGAAGCGTGCACATATTTAAACTAGAATCGTATTTCTAATATGCTTATAACAATTCACCAAAGTCAAGCATAATGGACACCCCCTTCCACAGCTCATAACATGAGCTGAATGTGTTCTGTGCTGCACAGAATTTTTCACTTTCACAGTAAGAACAAGCTGCATTCAGAGTCTTTGAGAAAGACCTTCAAGATGGGAAAGTCTGCTCTGCCTTAGGTAAAAAAGAAAAAGTAATAAAATATTAGGTCAAATTCAGTATTATATTGTTCATTGTTATGAAGAAGAATTAATATTATTGTAAATAATATATATAATTCTATGCATCAGCTGACTATGTACCTAACTACACAGTCTTTTTTGATTTTCATTTGGTTTTTTTAGACAACTAGATTCAGATAAAACTGGGTCTGGACTAGCTGAAGGGCTAGCATCACAAGCTTTGCAAACCTAGCGGTACAGTCAAGCAATTTGAGCCTCTACAATGTTGTTCCTTAACTAATCAAATAGTTGCAATCAACCAGTTTTCAATGCCTGAGAGTTGTCTTTAGGGGTATATGTGCTTTTTAGGCACTGCGTAGATTTGAGAGTACTTCTCTGAAATGATTCTTGGAGCATAGGTTTTGCTGACAACAAAGTTCTGCCTTAGATAACTTTCATTTGAACTTTATTTGCAACATGTCATACCCAGAAAAAAAAAAAAAAAAAATGGATCTGCAACACAGAACAGGTCACAGAACATTGTTCATACTAGAATTCAGTATGAAATCTACCTAGAGCAAATAATCAGTTTTTCAGCTTCCTGAACTGTTTCCAGTTCCAGGTCAGCTCCACTCAGCTACCAGGCTTAAGCACTACAACGCATTCTGAAAACTGCTTCAATCACAGCCACTGTTTTAATCTAATTCAGGACATAAGTAATTGAGAAAACTAAGTTAGCCATGGAAGATTATAGCTGAATACAAGACAACTACACACTAATTAAAAAAAGCTAGATTTGTGTGTGTGTGTGGTTTTGGTTTCTTGGGAGTTTGGCATGCAAGAAAATAATTACAATTGCTTATTAATACAGCAGTGCTTCCTCTGTAAAATATCAGACTAACATTAGAAGGAAATCTAAATCAAATGAAATCTGAAACCTAATATTTTAAACTCAGAACCATGATAGAGTAGGCGAGAGAAAATACACCCACAAGCACAAACCTTCAATTTATTTGAACTGATAATTCCAGAACTAAAAGGAATTATACGACCTTTCTTCATGACACTTCTCTAGTCAAACTTCAGCAGCATCAGAACACATGTGCCAGCATTTTGCAAGTATTGGCTAGGAACAAAGAAGAAGGAGGCTACTCAGATATCAAATCTTAAGCTTCAAATCCTTTATCAGTGAAAAGACCAATTTTAAAATCAATACTGGTATTTGATGCATAGTCAATACACAGCAACTCATACTGGTGAAATATGCTTTTACTGTCATCTTCTCATAAAAAGTGACAATCATTCTATGCAGCCAGTAGCCTTTACATAACCTTATCAGGAAAAGCAGCCTCTGAAGAATTGGCATTATCTTACAGCACACTAATAGGAGTACAGCAAGCAATCTCTTTTTTCCTTACTGGCAGCAAAGTAAATATGAAAAAGAAACAAGGATCCGAAATTATTAGAACAAACCTAGCCTGTATTAGGTAGTACTCCTCCTTTCTCACACTGTCATGAGATCGCCTGTCACAAGAATCACATGGCAGACCAAATAATAACAGCTCCCAAACAGGAGTCGAAAGACTTACCGATAAAGAACTTAACTTTCAAAAGCATCTTAAAGAAAACTAAGCACATCACAGACTGACTTACAGCTATACTTTGGTAACACTTCAACAATTAAATACAACATCAATTTATCATAACAAAATTACATGAAAGGAATTCACAAGGAAGCAGTGTCTTATAACTGCAGACACGGGTGGATTTCCATGCAAACATAGCATAGAAGTCCAAACTGTGGTCATGTCAAGAAAAAAGAATAACCTTGGATGTCTTTTGAGAAATACAGTATAGACAATATACAGGATTAGAGATTTTGACATATATTGTATACAAAATCATCTCCAGCATGACCTTTACAATAAGACAAACTATGAAGAAAAAGCACTATGTGCCAAAGTACATCAGTAATCTGATTCACATGCTGGATCTCTCTCTCCCCATTCTCCCACCCCCACATCTCTTGTTGAATAAAAAATTATAACTCCTAAAAAGACTGCAATTACATGACTCTTTCCAGGCAACTATACTTAAAAACAAGCATCCTTATGCTTCCTGTAGAACAGATGAAAAACATCCCCCCACAAAAAAACCCACACCTGTATGTTAGGTAATACATCAGCATGTCTATGTATCTGTTCGATTACACCTAAGAAACTTCAAGAAGAGAATTTAAGATAAACAGCAACACAACCACAAATGTCTGTTATCTGGCTGAAGAATAATTTTGCGATTTCCAGGAATTCTAAGGCTTTTATTCCTTGTATCACATGCCTCAAGCCATCCAGAGAAGAAATATCTGTTATACCAGTGCATGTGACATTTTCACAAATCAGGAGTTACTCCTATTTCACCTTGTGGTAAAGTGATCAAAGCCACTAACAAATGTTTCTGCATTAAATCGGCAGGGAGGCGGCGGGGGGGGAGATGGGGTGTGTGAAGGCAATACATTGTCTGGTTGTAAGGCAATAAACCAACATAAACAAGACATGTAACACCTTTATTGTTTTTATTAATTATAGACATGTCTCAAGTATCAAATGTCCCTGTATGTACTTCACAACTGCCATGAAAATCATTTAATAGAATTGTATAAACACTGATTCCTTTTTAGCACACAAAAAAGTACTTGCCTTTAAAAGTATTTAATTTATCATTATAACTAATTGAAGTTAAGCAAGTAAGAAGTGAGATAAGAGGTAAATGTAATTTATTCCCATCAAGAGCATTCAGTTACTGCCCCTTTTCTTAAAAAGCATGTCAACATCTCCCAAACTATTTACAAGCTTTAAAGTAAATGTTAGCAGTAACTCTAGTCTGGGGTTAAAAAAAATATTAGCAGCTGCTCTAATGTGGCATTTGAAATAACCATTAGGTTTCAATCTCAATTCTGACTTAAAGAGAAGATCTGCTTACAAGAAATGCAGGCTCTTCACAATAAATGAGCATACATAATTTTGAGCAACATACTCAATTTCTTTTCAAAGGTACAAACCATGAAGCAAAACCACCAAGTTCAAGTCTAACTGATCACAATCTCTCTATGAGTCAAGGTATTTTTCTGATAACATTTAAAGCCTCAAAAGTTGCAGATCTCTTACTGTCTTCCTGCCTTTAACATGGTACAATATGAAAACACTGCTGAAGGACAGAACCTGAATACAGATCCAGTATTTCCTTCACAGAACAGACCCGTGCAATGTGCAGAAGAAAATGGCATGCCAAAGTACAATAACTGGAGTGAGGATCTGACAGGGAAAGAAGTACATTAAAAAAGTAAAGTAGCAGCACTTATTTTTTTGTACGTGTTGGAGAAAAAGATAATTCCTCTGTGCATTTTAATACATTCTATGAAATTACATGAAGGAAACTAATATTAATCATCACCTCTGCCAGAGCAATGAAATACACTGAGTCTATAGACTCATTTATCAGTAAGTTATGAACAAAAAAGCAAAACTAAAAATAAAGCAACAACAGCATGGCAAATTCATTATTTATTAATGGTGACTAGAGAATATAAAATTTTATAACATTTTTAGAATATCAGGTTTGGGTTAATAGACATTAACACTCATCACTATAGCAAGCCAGTAGTACTACCATATGAGTGTGTCCAAAAACTGTATTACTGCTCCAAAGGCTTTTTTTTTTTTTAATCTTTTAATGAAAATTCTTGCAAGGTAACCAAATTAAGATTGACTCATACCTGTCAGTGCCTTCATTAAGATATCTTGTACTCTGAAATTATTACGTTGATAAACAGACCTAACTTTTGCTTCCCACGGACAAGAGTTCATTATGCTAAAGTTTTTAAAAACAGCATGTGAATTTTCAAGTAACGCATTTTGAAAGACAGTGCTTAAGCTCGAGAAGCATAGTGTCTACAAATTTATTTTGGCAGCAAGTATCTTCTCTGCCATACCATGACATTTATTGTCTGTTTTATAAACTTACTTGTACCACTCTGAGTAGACCACATTCAACGTATTTTTTCCACAGTGGTCATGGCATTTTATTCTATGACCCTTGCAAACTCAAGGTTAACATTAATCAGTATTCTCACTTAGTTGCCACCCTGTTCAGTTTTCTCTACTATATGAAAATTTCTTTCTGTACTTAACTCACTTTAGAATAACTATGCATGTACACAGACAACCTAAAGAGGCTACTTTATGAACTTCACTGTATATGCTCACAAATAAATAATGAAATTATCAGCCAGAGCAGGCATTTAATCAACCGCGTTCTTCAATAATCATGCATTTCTTTAGCCTTTTTTATCATAGTGAGAAAACCAACCAGAAGTCCAACATAACTGTTGAAATACTATATACATATATAGTGGGGTACATATGTTAATATGGCACTGGTCTTAAGGCACTGAAGTCTGTTTTCAAAATCTTTAGAGATCTGGAGTCCTGATGGCATAATTTGATTTTTAGGTAACTGACTGTTTACTTTGAACAATAGTTCCACTAACAATCTGTTTTAAAAACAGACACCCAAGTGTTTTTATCCATCAGAGAAACACAATTACACATTTCACTGTAAACTTGAGATTTTTCTCAACTACTAAAGAAAGTTGAATTAACTACTCAATAGTTCACACCATGCTACAAATGCATCGCATACTATGCACTTTGGTCTTTGTTTCTGCAACAGCCCTTTCCAAGAGCATCAGTAAAAGAATAAGAAACAAAGAGAGCTCGTTCACTTAAATGTTATGAGAAAAACAAGTAGCATTAATGACAGTTAAGCCTTCCTAAAATCAGTGAAATAAGCTAGCAGAAGATTATACCTGCATATCGAATGCAGTGCAGAGCTGCTGCAACTGGTTATACCTAAGCATTTTCATTGTTTCATTGTGGAAAAAGCCTACTACATCTTTAGATTACATACAAAGAAGCTCTATAGTTAAATTTGATGCAAAATTCATTGTCAGCTACAACTTCCACTGAATCTTGAGGCAAATCACCCCAAAATTACAGGAATAGACTGCATTGTTTTTGCTCCTGCAAATGATACTGCATAAGAAAATTGCCTTAAAAAGCTCCCTCTAGCCATTATTATCATGCCTCTACTCCGAATATAGGTCAGATATCCATTTGGGGCTCATAATTCATACCACACTTAACATTCTTAAAAACAGACCAGTATTTGGCAATCACCTGTAAATGTGCATAGGTACACACTAAAACTTTCAGATAAAGCATGTCTGAGCATCGAAAACCACAGGAAAGCATTACAGAATGAGCTGCATCATGAATCATATGCAACTGGGTTCTTAAGTCAGCTAGATTTGCGTAATTCACTGTGAACTTGGAAATCGTTCATTGCAGCAAGCTCTGCAATTTGATAGAAGGCGAACTCTTCATAAATTTTCATGATGCTGTAAGGACATCATATAAAATTCTCTAGAAATAACAGAATTTGGCATACAGTCCTAATAATTGTTATCCTAGCAATTGAAAGACCTTTCAGACATTTCATTTTTTTCATGTCTCACTGGACCTAAACCAGCTTGATGCTTTCACTGCTCTAGGAAGCCCATTTAACTATTTCACTTAGCTTTCACCTCAGAAAGCCTGCTACTCAAAGAGAAGAAGCAAGTAATCAGAAATAACACAGACAGAAAACACAGAGTACAAGCAAGGACGTTTCTCTTTATGAGGACCATACTGTGTAGGACTTGCAGGAATAGAAGACCATCAACATCAGCCTGAGTAGCCTGTGTCTTAGCAGTAAGATGGCCTCTGTCTGGCTGGTTCACTACTCCCAAATTTCATCCACAAAACAACCTTGGACATCATCATAATTTACATAAACTATAGATACTATGTGAGAAACTTTAGTCTTTATCACTTGATCTACAATGTATAAATCATAGCCATAAGCCTTAACGGATGAGCAGATATTTGACCAAGATGATTAGGCTCTGCCCAGCAAAGAGAACTTTGGCAAATACATTTCAACAAGCAGCATATACTTTAAGTTTGGTTAGGTGTTTTGTGGAGTTGGTTTGGTTTCTGGCTTTGTGGGCTTTTTGTGTGCGATTTTTCGCTGTTGTTGCTGCTGTTTGTTTGGGTTTTGATATTAATTTCAGAAGAGACTTTTCTGGAAATTAATTATCCCAGCCAATTTGCTCATTCTGCTGTAACTTCTACAGCTTTCAAGAGAAGACTGTTTTCTGGGATCTTGCTGAAATTATGCAACCCAGCCCTCACAGGGAAAAACACCTACAAAAGCACAAGACAATTGCGATTCAGAAGCTCCACACTTCTCCCATCCCCCTAAATGAACTATCACACTCATCTTACCCCTGTATGAATGTTCCATGTATTCTTCAGTTAACTCTCACATTCAAATTAAAACAAGAAAGCACTTTAAGCTGGGTAACATTATACACTTCTGCTTTCCACATCTTGAGTCTTGATAGAAAGAACAATTTCCACCTGAACCTTCATCTTAAACCAATCAATGGAAGAATAAAAACAAACCAGAGCAAAAAGTTCCCATTTCAGAACATAAATCTCTAGATGTTATGAACTCTGAAAACAGTGCTACCAATAAGCAACTGCAGACTACTTCAGAAAAACATTGCTTATACATAGGTGTTCAAACAAAAAAAAAACAAACCACAGAATAATCACATTCAGTGAACATGTTGAAGCCAAATATTGAGCAAAAAAGGGTATCTTGAAGAAGAAAAAAACAGCCTGCAAGCTTACTAATACTTTTCCCCAATCACACAGACATAAGTATCAATCATCTGTTGAACTTAGCATCCTGAAGACCATGCCAAAAAGCCCCAAGAAACATAAAACACTACTTCTTTCTTCAGGGGTGAGTCTGTCACACAGTCTCTTAGATAATACTTATGACATTGTTTGTTTTCCCAATAGTTCCTTATTTCCCATTCAGCAAGAAGAAAAACAAGAGACAAGAAACATGTCTGTAAAAAGCAGATGTCTATGTTATGTACATTTACTGCTACATCTATAAACAGACTACTTATGTTTTCAGATGCAAAGGGATGCCTCTTTTTTTTTTTTTTTGGTCTTGCACAATGCATGTTTAATCTACACACAGCAAAAGAGATTCCTACAGGTAAGACGACCATTAAAATTGCACTGATTTCCTGTATTTTTTGTTCTACCTATTAATATAATATGAAACTACAGTTTCTTCCTAACTGAAAAACAACAGGACACAATTTCTACTGATGGAACACTTTTGTATGTTTATGAATCAAAGAAAGTCAGTCAAGTGATAAAAAAAAATGCTGATGCCTTTTAAATGTTAATACAGAGTAAGCTCTCATGCATACAGGAATGACACACACATTAGAAAGGCTTTAGCATGGTATTTTTGTTGGTTTGAAACAGAGATAGGAATCTCATTAAAACTACTTTTTTATCCAGCCGATTCTAAATCAGCTGCTACTTGTGACAGCTTATAAGGAACAATGACTGGCAGTACTAGCAGACTACATGCAATTAAATAAAAATGTTAAAAACTCCCGATGGAGTTTGCAATTTCCTCTTTTTCTCTTTTTTTTTTTCAAATACACTAATTTTCTATGTAATGCTAAGATGTTATCATAGGAGCTTGCTTCAGTGTGCTAAAGCATGCTGCACCCGTGTGTACTGTGTAATGCTACAGCACGTCGCATCCTGCTGGGCAGCCAAACCCACTGGCTACCAAAAGCAGACTCACTGTACCGTAGCAAATCGAAACCTTCCTCTTACCTCGACTTCCTTGTTCTTCTCTTTGTTTCTGCCCATTGAACTTCTCCCATTGCTGGCAGTCTCCCGCACTGGAACTACAGAAATCTGTTGGAGGGGCATTTTTTACAGTGCTTCAGAATGCCAGTACCTGTTTGGATGCCTTATATCTTCATTCCCCCTGAGTAGCCCACCTGTATAATTGTTCATATCCTTGCTTTGCCAAGCTCAGCTCTAAATAAAAAGGGGGAAATATTGTTTAAGAAACCATGCAGCACATGCCATGGTCTTCCATTTAAAAAAAAAAAAAAAAAAAAGTAAAGCAAAACAAACTGCAAACAAACAAGAAACAGCAAAGAAAGAAGTAAGGCACAATAATCCAGAGTTTCACGTGCTTAGAGTGATGAGTTCCTGCACGTCATAACTCCTCTGCTGCATCCCTGGAGCACCCCGTTGCCTCACTATCACTCAGGAGCATTGTGGGAGACAATTCAATTTCTGTGTTACCTAATAACTGTCATGGAAACCAAGGAAACCCGGGTCTAGCAGGCCCTCATTAGCAATTGACTCCCTCTAATGGCACAGGCTCCCACATTTGCAACAGCTGCCACTTCTGCTTTTCTTTCCCATCCAATTCCACAGGAATCCATGAAGCACCCAGAGACACTGCCTTGTGCAGACTAGGTAAAGCAGCATAAGGCTGAAAAGCTTAGTGTCCTATTTTGGAGCCAAAATCTCCTCCTTCAAAAGCACAGCTAGCTTGCTGTGTCCTTCATGCATCTACAATAATCTGCTTAGGTCAAAGGATCTGCCTTGAACTGAAGAGCAGTGGTGAGCGAATGAGGTGTAAAAAGGAAGACAAGACTGGGAGGGATTGTAAATGTGCCTTTCTGAGGTTGATAGTAAAAAGTTAACTCTTTGCTGTGCTCGTCCTTTCCCAAGACATCATCAGAAGCAAACTCAGGTGGAGAAGCCAAAGAAAGACACACAGCATGCCTTTACAGTAGTTTCACTATAAAAATACAATTTTATGAGCTTGTCCCACCCAACAGCTTCTGTTCTCTCAGTTACAAGAAGCAAAATGTGAAGGAAAACTGTTTCACCATTCCTCCCTCCCCCTAAAATGCAAAACAACGTAAGAATGTCCCAGGTGCTATATTACAAAAATAGATGTGAAGAAAGGAAACTCTTAACACTTCTTTAAAAAGTTTAGTATTTTTCATAAATATTGAGAAAGCAAGAAAAAATTATAGTAAAGAAATAATTAGATCAAAAGTTAAATTCAACAACGCTTTAATATGTTGTCAATTAAAAAAAAAAAGAAGTTACTCTGGCCTTGAAATAAATCATGTTTATTGCTAGCTGTATGCTGTTGCACTTGGAATTCTAATAGGAAATGTCGTTTTAGCCTCTGATATTCCAAAATCAGTTTGAATGCAAGTTTAAACAGCTGCCAATGTACACAGGGAGATTTTTCTGAATTTTGAATATGCATCAGGCAAAAAAGACAAGCTCCTGCTTACCAGGACAGCTGTAATTCAAAAATTTATTCTAGGAGTATTCAAAGACAAGAAATGTCAGGTACCAGACTGGCAAAGTTTAGCTGTTAGTCTTAAACTATATTATAATGTAAAAGAAAATCCCTAGAAGTTTAATAAAGTTTTAAAGCTACAGACAAATTCTTTTCCTGCCTCTGAGGAACAAAGGGATTAAGAATCTCGAAACCTGGCTCTGCTTAGTCATGATAATCACTTACCTCTTTGATAAAAGCACTGATAGAAAACTAGTGGTATTGAGGTATTAAAATGGACCTTTCCTGTAGTGTGTATTTCCCTGTCTAGTTAAACTTCAAGTCAACCTGCCTTTCGATACTGTGCCAATAATTCTGCATTTTAAATAATGTGAATTTGAGACTCAAGTCAGACATTTCTAGGTTAACCAGTAATCTCTTTAATCGCATCTATGTCTGTTTCAGTTACCCAGAATAAAGACCTTAAAGAGTGTGATGTGCTTAGTTGTTTTTTAAATCATGAAGTGTTGTGGGCCTTTTTTCCTCCACAGTGAACATATGCCATTAAAAAAGCTTACTACAAAAAAATTAGGCATCTTCTTGGAAGTTCTGACCACCAGCATCAAGGAGATGCTGAACTTGGAAACAGTGAGAAACTGTTCCAAAAAACCTGCACAATAGGAAATTATTTTTTGCTCACCCAACTGCTTCTGTTACTGGCAACATATAATTAAAAGACCAAGTTTGTTTGTTTTTAACACAGAGAGTGTAACGCAGGTGCACAGTATATTGGAGATTACACTATGAATTGTGCTCTCAATCATTGTTTGTTAAAGAATGAAGACAAATGCACAATTTGTCATCAAAAATAAAATCTTACAAACATGTCCATCTGTGCGGATATTGAAGGTCTACTTTTAGAGATTTTCCATGTTTGCTAAAGATTACTTGCTTTGTGAATCTCAGCTGCTAGAATGTTTAAGGTACAAAAATGTAAGATACTAATTTTAAAATGCAAATGAATATTCATTCAAAACATTTTATAATACATTTCTTCTCAAATTTCTACAGGTATCTGTTGCTGATTATGCTGTATTTGTCCCTTTCTTTTATATCTCTATTTTATAAACCTACAGTATGTCCATTTCCCTCCTATTCTCATCTCCTGTGACCCCTTCCTCCTTCCTTTACTTCAGAAACAGCTGGACAGAATTTTACCTTTGGCTAAATATTCATATTCCAATAACTATAATTTCTCTGATTTTTTTATATTCTATTCAGTAATCAGCTTTATTGAAAATAGCTTAAGAAAAGAAGTAATCTGTATCAAACCAAATTTTTAACTTTATGTGCAGTCTGCATGTTGTTTGGCTTTGATACTTCTCTCACTGCTTCAGAGAGAGAACAGTTCATTGCCAGTATGATAAGGATCCCATTAAACTACAACAGTGTGGAATTTGAAAGGATCTGTTGAAATTAACATTACAGAGGTGGCAAATTCACTTTAAACTTGGTGGTTTTGAGCCATGAAGTCTCCTGGCTTCTTCCTGTCACTGACTACACATAAGTGACAGGTATGCTCACTCTCTTTAAATGCTTCTCTTTAATGCTATGAAGTAGCTTAAATGAATTCTGATGCCAGAATTCATTCTAACTCAAAATTGTAATTCAGCTACAGGATTAAACCATTTTAAAACCATAGACTTCACATTCTTAAATAATTTTATTTAGTATCCAAATATTTCCTAAGTTTAAGAGTAAGCAATATTGTAAGTGGGTGCCACTCCAAAGTTATTGCTACCCATGTATTGTGCAATTTAGACTTAGAAGTAATTCAATTTTATTTGCTTACTTTGTTACCTTGCACCACTTCATTTATTTTGCTAACAAAAAGAAACTGCTGTGAATTTAAATGCTGCTGTTTCATTCTGTAAAAAAAAAAAAAAATTATTGATGTTTTTCAATTAAAACGTAAGCCCACAAGGAACTGATACCTGACTGATACCTGGGGTCAACAGCCTTCTTCGCTTGAGTAAACAGACACTAAAGAACAGAATGTCAATGTAAATGAGCCACCAGAGGGAGCTTATCCGGCCTTCTGAGTGTAATAGAACTATATTGACATTGGCAAAGAGTTAAACATTTTTATAGGGATCATTGACTTGGTTCAAAACAAAGCACATTCCCTGGCTGAAAGTCTGCATGTCTGAGAAGCTTAATGAAATCAGAAAAGATTGTTTCTTTAACAAACATGGAATACATTTCTGATTAAATAAAGATAATTAAGTTTAGAATGTGTGATACTGCATTCTCCTACACATAAACAAGCACTTTCTTCTTCATCCCTATTCATTTTCCCCAGATAGAGAGAATTCTGAAGTGTTGTTAAACTACAAGAGAAAAAACATGAGATTAAGTTTATAATTTCACCTAAAAGCACTTAACACAATACTACCACAGATTTAAGTAATATATTTCTTTGTGTTATCCATTACCAGCTTTCTAAACACTGCAAGATTAATTTAATCATACTTACATCTTACCTCTACGTCGATGCTTTGCTTTGGAAGGTAAGATTAAATGGGATATGCTATTACATTTATCCATCCTTTCAAGCTTCAACAAATAGCTGAATTCTCTTCAATACCTCATAAAAGTAATGTTGTATAGAAATATCCTGCGCAGTGTAAGGATACTGTGAAAAGCACTTTGCTCTATAATCACACCAATGCTTAAGCACTGGAAGAAAATCTAACCTGAAAAGACCCAATACTAGCTACAGTTCCTTTAAGTTTCACTAACCACTTCTGAGTGCCAAGCTTCTCAGCACAAGTATTTTACCTTTGGTGAGCACAAGTTTCCATCGTTTGCCCATGTCAATCAAGAACAATCAGGAAAAACATTATAGTCGCTCTCCAGTACACTTTCTGAAGACATCTTTCCCAAGAATATTTTCGGACACATAAAGTTTCTCTTGTCTTTCTCACTGAATACTGCACTTTTTTTAAAGAGTCAGAAGAGGTTATTAAAAGCCTAAATTAGCAAAGGATCAGATTTGTCAATCTCCTGCTTAAAAACAGGTAATAAAAACCATTTAGGACTGAAGCAAGATTTACTACCCCCATCATATGGCATAATGCTAATAAGTTTCTTCACATCACATATTGACAAAAAGCTTATTTTACGTTGTTGAGTATGTTACCATATTAGCAACTAACACACACATTTCTTCAGCCTGACAGTTCTAAGAATCTCTAGAGAGCTGGGGTGTAAAATAACAGTTATAAAAGCCTTTAAAGCTTCTGTCAGCATATAATCAGTAGCTAAAAAAGGACAGATGACACAACTCTGACAACTGTTTTCTTCATGTGTATTCACTACAGAGTCAAATATATCCCTGTTTAGAACTTAGCATAAGAATACAACACAAAACATATATATCCTATATATATTATAAATATATATTACAAATATATATTATAAATATATATTATATATAAATATATATATACACAGAACCCTGAATTTCATGGTTCTTCAAATTTACTGTTAGAGTGCCTTCCAGCACTAGCAACAGTTCATTTACCATTTATACTCTGCTAAAGAAAACCCACCTTTATGAAGCTCAGCTTTATGAAAATAAGATTTCCAATAGCTCATGTGATTCTTATCATCATCGTATCAGGGTTAAACGGCTACTTGGAAACTGGGCATTTATGATACTTGCCTCTCTAGACACTAATCAGCTTAATTTATTGTAGGACTGCAAAGCATGTTAATCATTTGTTCACACTAGTTCAGATTGCAAGTCTATTTCTTATTCTCTGAGCAACATGGACAACCCATCTCTAAAAGCTGGATTACACTGTAACACATCCAAGATGAAAATCACTCCAATCTATCAACTTCTGAATTTTAAAATCTACTACTGAAGATGGGATAAAAATCACAGCCTTGGCGTGAGCATCACAGGCTTCTTGCTTAGCAAAGGTCTACCCTTAAAACCACGCTGCCACTGGGACAATACACAGATTGAAAATGATGCAAAATGAAATTGGCATGTGTATTTGAATTCTAACTTTCCTCTCCCCCTTAACAAGCTTTTTTTCAGTGGGAAGCTATGAAAAGCTGCACATTCACAGCATAAGCTTACAGATATTTTCTAGTAATGTCTACTAATAAATATTGCAAACAGGGAATGTATCTTCATTGTCATTAAGATACTCAGTATGGCAAAAACACAAGGGTGGCATCCATCTCAAAGCACACACTATATGCAGATATCAGACCATATTACATGAACTGCAGCTAGCAAGTGTAGAAAACATGCTTTTTCAATGCACAAGAAACAGGCATATACGTTGGTGATGTCTTCAAACAATTGTACATACAAGTGAAAACCACTGAATACATCAGTGAAACCTATTTGAAACTGTGTTGGGAAATTCAACAGATATTTGTAAACAACAACACAGGGTTATCTTTAAACAGAATTCAGTGAAGTATTGATTTTACCTTAAAAAAAAAAAAAAAAGACATTAGTTATCAAACATGTTTCATAAAAACAACAAACAATTCAGGTCAAACGAAAACTAAAAAAAATAATAATAATTTTGAAAGAGAAACTAAACATTTGCTAAAGTTAACAAAATCTCCATTTCAGCCAAACATTAGGTGGGGGAAGTATTTTTGAATTGTTAAATTCCTTCAAGAAATGATGCATACACAACATGTCCATGTTTTGCAGAAGGATAAGTATAAAAGCACGCTGAACAAAGGCCACAACTTTAAATATTCACAAAAAAAAAAAATGAAGCACATCTTGTTCTGATTAACACTTTTTCTAGGATCATCCACTAATAAGCACTTTGCAAATTTTAGTATTTTAAGGATCATTTACCTTAAAATAACATTCTATCTCATAGACTGTAGAACTTTCTCCTAGTTTGCTCCTGCTCACTTCCTCCAATATTCCATAGCCCCCTAACAACATATTTTATCACCTAAACTTATCCCACTGGCTTTTTCCAGCATAAGCAGTAAACTTAAATGAAAACCCATAGCTCTCTTATCCCACTGAAATTCTCATTTCAGATAGCAAATGCAGTTAAAAAAAAATGACTCCTCACTACATGATTTCTGCTCACTGATATAAGGAAACCTGAACTGACACAACAGAGAATAAGACTTACAATAACAATACAATAACACACATTTACCAGAAAGACTAAAAAGCTGGTGTCTACATGACTCAAAGCGATGAATGAAGCAGCTTTGTTCTCTCCCATTACCCAGCTAAGAATGAAATACTTTTCACAGCCGTAAGATGTTGCTGTCCTGCTAGCCTAAAAAAGCTATGAGATTGTGTCAAACAAGCCAGAGCTATTAGTGGCACTGGGTCAAGAAGTTTCATTACATTTGTGACGCACAGATAAAATTCTCCCTTTTGGCTGCATGCTGTTATGTCCACCCCTGGATCCAATTAATAGCAGGTACAAATCTGTTTTTAGATCAGAAGCCCTGGCGCTGCAGTTTTTCAAACTATTTGCTTTAGAAAAGTGTTGAAGTTCCCCACAGTCCCCCGGGGTTGAGTCCCCAGTGGTATATGAGTTAGCAAAAGCTGAAAGGGGCCCTCTGAATTACACAGCTCAGTTTACTCAGAGTGGATGACGATAAGTAGGATGCATGCATGAGTGCCTGCCTTCATATGCTATCTGTTCAGTTATGGTTGTGATTTCTTCATTTAACTAGTATTCACTCTTCTTTTGCACTTCATTACAACTTTCATTGTAAGCTGGTGTTTAAGAAATATTCTTTCAACCAGGACACAAGGGATAAAAGAAAGAGCAAATAAGCTATGTTTAAAGAAAATTCTGTAACTGTAAAACCTTATTTTTAACCATGTGGGGTTTATGTATTTAAACAGTAGGCACTCCTACAGGAAAAGGAAATATGTTTATACGCATGTCATATCTAGAAAATTAGAAATCTGGTCTTATTAAAATCTGAACCTTTAGGGAATATCACCATGAACAGCCATGCTTTGTTAAAATTGTCAAAAGGAGAACAAATTCACTGATTTCAAAGAAGCTTTATTACCCTTCCCACCTCCCATTTCTTGCAGTAGTAAGAGTGCTCAACCTATGTCTGCAAATACTATCTTTTCTTCCATTTAGAGGCCACAATTAATCGTGAAAACAATTGCATGTTTAAGCATTCAATGCTTAGCATGGGTATTAGGGTATTTTTACTGCAACAAACAAGATAAACTATTGCTATGACTCATTCTAGCATAAACAAAGTAAGCATATTGTAGATACAGCTTAATAGTACCAAAACAAAGCTTTGCATAACCAACAAAAGGAAGGGATACTCGGGCAGATGAATGTGCAAAAATAATGAAAAAAAATTAAAATTAAAAAATCCAAACCCAAACAAACAAACAAAACCCTATACAAGACAGAAAAAAAAAACCTCCCAAAAACTATTAATGTACTCGCTCTCTCCATTTTTTTGAGGAAACTGTCGCAGTTTCACAGAGACAGTTGCTACAAAGTCATAAATATTCACCATGACACTCCCACCCCATTAGGTTCACTAAAAGAGTAAGGAATCTTCAAAACTTTCACTTGCAGAAACAAGAGATGAAAAGGACAGATTGTTTAATTGGAGGAGATGAATGATGAAGAACAATGATGAATAAAGTAATAAAAGATACATAGAAAAACTAGATAAAGAACTTTGTGAGGACAGAAAGCAAGTGCCTGTTAAATTGTAAAGAAGAAAATTCATGAATTGTAAAATACTGCAATTATCATTAGGTGAATTTATATAAAGAAGTATTTGCATAATTTACCTAATCCTGGAGTCCAGTTCATCTGGTCAGAAGACACTAAGCACCACCTGCAAGCAGAGTGTACTGCTTCTAAACCTGAACTATATGAAACTGTGTATATGCATCTGTCTGTCTCTCTATGTAAGTGTAAATGCAGCCTACATGATCTTCTCCAAGTTGCAATGAAAGCAAATTCTCCCTTCATAAGACCCACATTCCTCTCCTCCACATGCTAGGTGCCTTGGCAGGGTACCCTCTCATACAGGCAGAAAATGCACAGAGGTAATTCAGCCACGACCGCAACCAGAGGACAAGATGACCAAGGAACATTGCAGGGTGTACCTACTAGAAATTCTTGCTACAAACTACAGTTTAGAACTATTTATTTCAGCTAGTAAAACACGAATACCACCTACCAACAGTATTTTTCCAATTTTACCACTAATTAACAAGATAACAGAACCTGGAAAGGCCCAGTATTGCACCACCAACAGCTATCCAATGCTAGTAATGAGAGGTGGCAATAATGCACAGAACCTTGTTTTCTCAAGATCTGTGCAGCTCTGTACACTGCCGGGCTAGTCAAGAAAAAAACTCCATGAACTGTTAATATTTCTTAACTCCTAGTTAACAGAAAACTGTAGATAGCAGAACAGACTACTTTTGTTTGCTTGCTTACTTTTAGATTATTGACTTCTTACTGTGGTTATTCACAGAAAGGGAAATGCACATAGGAAATGTGTCAGTATTTCCACTGCCCTCCTGCCAGTTTCATGGTCATTCCTGATGTTGTTTATTTTCTGCTTAAATAAACCTTCTGCTTATACTCGTGGTCACTTTGAAACTATTCACAAAGAGCTGTATAAAAATGATACATTAAAGCCTGAGTACAGAAGTCATACAAAATCTAAAAATACAAGCAACTTATCAGAGATTACTGCATAGATGAAATGCAATGTTTTTACAATGCATGCATGATTTAAAAATAAACAAACAAAAAACACAAACAAAGAAAAACCAGCCATATAAGACTTGACATTAATGGAGAACTAGTTACTTCTGGAGCAAAATCACCTCTTCACATTATTACTCCTTTTTATATAGTAAATTCTCATGATTCATACAGTGTAAGTTTATTTGAAATAGACTACAACAATAAACTGCAATCAAAATCATTACAGAAGTATGAATTTGCCTCTCGCATTCAAGTTTAGAGCCATGAAATTAAGACTTTTTTCCAGGAAACTACTGAGGTGACAGCAGGAATGGAGAATCCTTAGATCATTCTTGTATGAATCAGCCACAAAAACAGTGCTGTCTTTGGTTCATTACATTACATTACTAAATACTTGTATTTATCCCCTGTAGATATGGGGAAGGCACAGAGGGGAAGACAGTTGGAGTCCCCCAGACTGTATCAGTAGACTATGGCAAGCATGAACTTGCAGAATGCCATCTTCCAAGATGGTCACCCTTAAACCTGCCTTCAGAGGAGGGAGACACAACACACACCAACTTCTAGGCAACATGAAGAAAGAAACTGCAAGGTGCTTCTCCGCCCACATGAGGTTTCTCAGGGGTGTTGTGCTTTCAGTGGGTCAAAACAAGCTCTTCACACAGCTTCACAGAGGCACACGTCCTTGGGTGGGCTTTCTGTTGACCTCTTACACCTCTATAACAATACAATGCCTTTACACCGTGCAGATTATAAATACAGAAGCCAAACCTTTCATCTGTTAAGAAGCTGAAACAAGGGGTTTGCACAAAGCCTAGTATGAGATGTATACAGTATAACAATACTGTATCTCATCCAAAATTGCTGTACCTGTTAAGTGGTGTAAACTAGGCTAAAGAGAACTCTCTCAGCACATTTTCCAAGACCATTATGACTCTTGTTTTAAAGTATGTTAATCTTGTTTGCAAGACAAACAATTATGGGAAACACACTCAGCAAAGATTATTTTCACTGGCTCTAAATTTCAGGTATCCTTTCCTATTAATGGACTAATTGTGGAGTAATATCCAACAAGGGTAATAAGCATATGGAGTATAAATGAGAGGCTACATAACAGTACTCATTCTTTACCTTCCAAGCTACTTCTGTAGCATAGTCAAGACAGTCACCTAAAGAGGGAGAGGCACAAGCTCAGTCTGAGAGAGGCTGTGAATCCCAACCTTGTTGCATAATTTGGAGCCACATACTATAACCACACCATGCTAAACAAGGGAATCAAAGCATTTATAATTCCTACCCACACATTCTGTAAACCAATACATAATTAACCAGAAAGTTAAAGAAGAATTATAGAATTAATGTGTATTTACAGAATACTGAAAATAGACTAAGTTAAATATGAAAAAGGTTAGACCAATCAAAAAAACCCAAAACACTATTAGTCAGAAGTACTTATACCATTCCCTCCCTTCTCTCCCAATGGAACTCAATTTTGTTTCTATTCACAAAATCAAGTACCTTGTCTTCAGTTCCTGAGAATTCTTTTTTCAATTGCCTTTTTATTTTCTTCTATCTGCGTGTCTTTTAATTTCTTTTTTTCTGACCAGCACTTTTTCAAATTTGGCATTGCTTATTCCACAATAAGCTATCAACCTCAATTTCCAAAGCAGCTTGCACAGTTCTTCAGCTTTCCTTATGTTCGGCAGCTAACAAAGCTGTGGCTGGTTTCTAATGAATGCTATGCACATGTTGAGCATCACCGTGTTGATATCCACATGTGCATTTTGGCATTACCAGAGATTTAAGAAGCAAAACACTGACTGCATACTGACCCTAAAGAATAAAATATTTCAGTTAAGTTGTATTGATACTCTTTCCCATGTCATCACATTTAAGTTACAGGACATTTTTTCCTGACCACTGCTTTCAGTACTACTGCTGGAAATTAGGTATTAAGTATTGTTACACTGAGCCTGTCCCCTTAATTTCACCCTCAGCAAATCAGTTATGTCTGATTTTAACAAGGCATGAAATTATACCTCAGCAAAGTAAATTAACAAGCAGCACTAGGGACAGCTGTTGTATTTCTTAGTGTCATTGGTTAAGATATATCAATTTCTATTCCTCAGTATATTCTTTAATAAAAAAAATAGTAATAAAGCAAAAGAGAAAAGACATTCACAATAATTCCGTTATATGACAAAGATAGCTTTGCATAGCTTATGATTAGGAAGATGTTTACATTATTAAAAAATGATACAACTAAAACCTGTATTCCCCTAAATATGTTCACAAAAGCCGACACAAAAACATATGCCCAGTAATATACTAAAGTTTAAGTTTAGTTCAAAAAGATAAAAGAAAGGCATGGAGAGCACAATGGAAGATTCATCTCCTGTGATCACTGAAACCTTACTTAAAGCTGTGTAAGACACTGCTTGGAAATTAATGTGCTCTTAAGGTCTTGGAGTCTTCTGGAAAAAAAAAAAAAAAACAAACAAAAAAAAAAAACCAACAAAAAAAACCTGTGCTATTCTTCACCAATGCCTATATATAGCACTTACCTTCTTACTACTGATTTTGTTAAGTGTTTTTTGGTTTTCAACTTAGTTTCACCTTTTGCCATACTCGTACTGGACTCTCACCAGTGACCCAAACTTGTAATCTTAGTGAAATCTTTTTTTCAGAGGGCATGAGAAGAATAAGGGAAAACGCTAAGTGCTCCAGAAATCCAGCAAGGCAAGTATTCAGAGAAACTGACCAACTCTTGTCACTGCACCAGCAAACAGGTCCTTCATAAAGAGGAGTAATTCACCATTTTGTCTGTGTAAACAGAGCACTTGTGCTCTTAACTTTGTCAAAATGAATGGCTATATTCAGAAATTTTTGTACATCTATAAATAGAAGTCGAATTTGCACTATTACTTATTTTTCATATAACATATTAAGATGATACCTGAAATTTTAACCTTAAGCACAGGACAGAAATGTTATTTTGATAGTGATTAGATGAACACAGAATAATCCACCTATGGGGGGAAAAAAGAGGTATGACAAGATTTCTGTTTCCTTATTTGTTTACCAGCTAACATTAATTAAAATAATACATGCAAACTCATTTTGAAAGAAAAATATAAGAATTACAAAACTGATAATAATGAAGTAATTGCTACCATGACCTACAAATCTCAGTAAGGTATACAGTTACTTTTCCATGTATCGTGACAGCCAATTTTATAATACTGATTTATTTGGAATATTCCCAGATAAAGTAAATGTGTAACAGAAATAATTTAATCAATATCACAACTAATGACATGGAATTCTTTATATCAAAGACTTGAGACAAATCCGTTGGAACTATCTCATGGTTAAAAAAAATGTTTGATTTCTGTCTCTTGTAGAAACCTGCGCTCAGTATATGTAGCAACGATATCCTTTTTCCTCCTCATTTTGTCTTTCCTGTTTATACCAATATGATAATTGAATCTGTGAAGTATAAAGTCAGTTGCAGACTTCAGCAGGATGCTACATCTATACTGCTTTGAGACATTTCTTGGCGATACTGTCCCCCACTTCCTTAACAAGAAGAGAATAGATTAAGCACTAAATATAGAGGTGTATGGGACGACTTGAAAGAAGCCATTCCAGTCATCTGTGAAAATACAGTGCTGCCACAGCTTCATTAGCTTATTTATAACCAATTCAGAAGAGAATTCACAGAAAACAGAACCAGAATTGCTTGTCTATAGTTCTCCAAGCATTATTTAATTGGATAAATAAGGCATATTATTCTTTCTAGCTTGCACATAGTAACAGTCAGAAGTTATTCCAAACAAGAACTATCTTATTTTATTACTTTTATACTTCTTTTATCAGGCCCTTATTAAACCAACAGTCTCTAGAATCTTGCCTCCTTCTCAGTATTCCTCTGAAGCATGCTGACAAAGTAGGTAGACTTACTGAAAACCTGATGTCTAATGCTTAAAAGAAATCTGTATTCTGATGTCAATCTTCTGAAACCACTATTATATTTGTCTAATCAGTGCTTACAAGCTTCTTCACGTTCAGACTACCCCATAAGAATTTTTTGCAGAAACCATCAATAATACCCTTAGCATTTGTAAATGCCTGTGGTCAAAACTGCACAAATTAAAATTTATAAAGAAATGAAGGTCCTGACAGCTTCTCAACAGAGATATACTAGAAGCAGAACTGCATTCTTCCCAGTATAATTCCACTGCATATGATCCAGATGCATAAAAGAATACACAGTCAACCTGTTGGCAAGGAGACATAGTTGAAGTTCTGATCACTCCTGCCAGGCCATTAGACAGCACAAGCACTGCAAGTAAGATTAAAGATGCATAAATGTCCACTACTGGTAAGGACCAATGACAGATTACTATAATTCTTGAGCAATAGGCTTAGGAAAAACAGTCTGTAGCAGCACTTCTTAAAAACCAACAGTTTCTTGGCCTATGTGAACCTCTTTAAGGAGTACAGGCAGGGGGTTTTCACTCTAGCCCACCAAAACTCTCAGATTCCTGAGCTTCAAAGCAACCTGCTACACCATATAAGAGTGGAACCACATAAATAATTTTTACATCAAGTACACAAGTATCTTCAGTGTTTCTGCAAAACTGAAGCTTTACCGAGAGAAGAATGCCTTGTATAATAGGAAAAATTCTGGCAATGAAGTTAAGGACTGTGGTACCTTTGATGTATGTGAATATTTTGCTCAATACACGTACCAGAAAGAGGTTTACTGGCACTTGGGAGGAGTAAATATAAGGTCAGTTCTTATGCCCAGGGAATAAAATATGCCTCTGTACTTGCATATTGTCAGGTTTTTGCCAGACTTCAGAATTGCCTGTACCTATGCAGTAATTGACAATGTTGCAAACATTTAGATGAGAAAAAAAAAACCAAATATTTTTCTATTATTTTGCCTTCAAATTCAGTCCAGCTACTAAAATCAGATGGAAATAAGCATATTTACAGGACTCAAAGTACTGCATTTGTTGTCTGGGAAGCTACAAATGTACTTCAGTGCTCAGCATGCAATATGACACTCAGCTTTTGCATCCTGTCAAAGACTTTTCACCATGTTCTCACTTAAGGTTTTTCTAAGTCACTTCTGTACTTTTGCCCCAAATGTTGTCTTATCCTCATTGAGTATAAATAGCTCTGAAACACACACGCATGCATTCAAACTTATATGTGTGTATATATATATATATACATACACACATATATAAAATACTTGCATTTCTCAGAGAGAAATGAAAAGATGAACAGAGCAACTGAATGAGATGACAAAGTTGAAATAAATTAGCCAGTTCTAACTCAATCATACTTCTTTTCAGTTTGTTTGGTTTCGGGTTACTGTTGTGATAATGGAAATTCACTTGACTGACTAGTGCTAAATAATTAAGCCTACCAGATAATACTGAAAATCTGACAAATCCAGTTATTAAGGCAGCATTATCAGAGCAGCAGTTCCTTGTCTCTCTTCCTTGACTAATCATAAAAGTCTCCTTGAAATATCCTGGAATATCCTCTCCAAATTCTTTGATAAAACCAAAGGAAATGCTTCATCATCTCAGTCATTTTAATACATTTAAAATAACACAGGGCAATTGCTGAAGTTTCATCATTACTGTGTGAATATTAACAGAATGAAGCCAATATGGTTCAACTTTTACTTTACAACATGAACTGCAGAACTAAGATTCTAATTTCTAACAGATGTTCTTGTATTTGCACTTAATTTGTGATGTTTCAAGCTATATCAGTATAGTAAAGAAATATGAAGACAAGCACTTTTAGAAGAAAATCAGAAATAAATATCAGGACATTTTCTGACACTTTATGAAGAGCTTGAACAGTAGAAAACTAGTGTTTGCAAGTTTTTTATTTGGTTGCAGGTTACATCAAACTAAATTACCTAAGCTGCCCATGTATAGAAGTTGCTGCTACTTAAAAATAGGCTACTAAATGAGGAAAAAATTCTGAAATTGTTATTTTTAAAGTATTAAACAGCTACTATCAGCTTTTAAACAGTCTTCATTAGTACCTTCCCTTTTATAGTTTACAGGAACTTGCAAAATAGAATCATAGAATAGTTAGGGTTGGAAAGGACCTTAAGATCACCAAGTTCCACCCCCTCTGCCATGGGCAGGGACACCTTGCTCTAAACCATATCACCCTAGGCTCTGTCCAACCTGGCCTTGAACACTGCCAGGGATGAAACATTCACAACCTCCCAGGGCAACCCATTCCAGTGCCTCACCACCCTAACAGGAAAGAATTTCCACCTTATACCCAATCTAAACTTCCCCTGTTTAAGTTTTAACCCATTACCCCTTGTCCTATCACTACAGTCCCTAATGAAGAGTCCCTCCCCAGCATCCCTATATGCCCCCTTCAGATACTGGAAGGCTGCTATGAGGTCTCCATGCAGCCTTCTCTTCTCCAGGCTGAACAGCCCCAACTTTCTCAGCCTGTCTTCATATGGGAGGTGCTCCAGTCCCCTG
The DNA here is from genome assembly GCF_033783945.1 of Neopsephotus bourkii. Taxonomy (NCBI): domain Eukaryota; kingdom Metazoa; phylum Chordata; class Aves; order Psittaciformes; family Psittacidae; genus Neopsephotus; species Neopsephotus bourkii. The sequence goes on along the minus strand of NW_026900684.1, from coordinate 13,171,643 downwards.
ATCATCCTCGTGGCCCTCCTCTGGACTTGTTCCAACAGTTCCATGTCCTTTTTATGTTGAGGACACCAGAACTGAACTCACTCCAGGTGAGGTCTCACGACAGCAGAGTAAAGGGGCAGAATCAGCTCCTCTCCTTCGACCTGCTGGTCACTCTCCTTTGGATGCACTATTTTGCAAACAGCAAATAGATGCTGTTAAGCTACATTAATTACCTACACAAGGGAGAAAACCAATCTACTGGTTAAATTCTAGCTTGTAAACTACCAATCTTTGTGAAGATATACTTTCTAAGCATATCTTTATATATTTTCACATTATAACTCTTTATTGGGATTAACAACTTCTGAATTCTGTTGTCAGCTCCGCCACCATCTAAGTGAATCTGCCAAAATCCATAGTCTAATGCTTTCGGTTCTTTGTGTAAAACAGACCTTCTAACATTTTTATTGCAATATTACTAGGAGGACAAGTTCATGCCTCTCAATTGCTGAAGTATTTTGATGCAGATAATTAGACTCAATATGAAAAAAAAAAACAGTTTAAATTCCTAACTGGAGTTCACTGTGCAATGGCACAACAAGTGGCACAACTGTAAAGGGCACTACTATATAACTTAACAACTCTGGAAAAAAGAGGACCACCCCCGAAGAGGTCTGAGTCATAGCAGGCACCTGCACAGGCAATCTTTTCTAAAGAACTTTTAGTGGGAAAGTTTCACACTGTCATACAGGTTTGGACGCTTTCTGCCTTTCTTTCATTTTTAAAAGAATTTCTGAAAAATTACCTACTGCAGTTTTGCGTGCGTCACAGTGGATGAATAACCTATAGCGACTCAACATGAAAATCTTGCTCATTAGATTTAAAACCTTAATAGAAGAGGAGAACTGTTTGTTTGCTCTTTACTAAAATAGAGCAAGTTAATAATAGGAGGCATTAAACATAAGGCACTTGGTAGTGTTTTCTTCACAATCAAGCTGCAAGTCAAAATGCCAAAATAAACCCCTTTTTTTTCCAGCAGTATGAATAGAATTTAACATTTAATAACCAAAAAGAACTTACAGGTAAAGCAATCTTTTAGAAAATTTCTGCTATGACAGAGCTTCACATGGCCCTTCACATTACTTCCTGGGTTCATTTCCTAGAACAAACAGAAACAAGTCACATGTAAAACCAGTTATATCATGTTGAAATATCATATAATCAATAAAAGAAAAAAGTGCTGGTATCTCCCAGATGGTACAACCTAAAATAACAACTCTGGAACTGAAAGGTAGTCTTAAATAACCTTTATCAAATCCTATCCCAGATACTGATTCCCATTCATTTTTCTACAGACTCTCAGTCTGATTTAAGATGAATTCAAGATTAATCCCTGATCTACCTGAGCATAGGCAACCCGTAAATGATTTTCCTTCTATCAGCCACACTAATGGAAAAAGCGTTTTCACAGCCAGCTAACCCATATGGTATTGTCTTGAATACCATTTAAGAATAAAACTTCATAAAATAAACAAATCCCAAAACACTTAATCTGTTCACTAGCAATGTTTTTACACATATTTGCTCACAAAACAGAGTAAAATACAAAAACAGTGCAACTAAAATAATCGTCTTGTGAAGGCAACAATTAAAAGCTCTGTCCAGAAAGACCCAAGTCAGCTAAACCTGTGGACAGATGATTGTTTAGCAGACGTGGTATCAACCTAAAGCGGAAAAACCTCTTTTTTTTCCAACAGGCTGGCCAAACCAGTGATGAGAGTTTCAAACTAGGAATTATCAGGAGCAGGAAAGGATGACAAGCAATGAAATGAGGAAGTAAAGGATCAGGCTAGCAAGCAAAGAGTATGGGGCAATGTGAACAGGAGGAAATTTGTAAACAAAAAATACAGGGCTAAAGGGATCCCACCCTAACTGTGTCCACATACACAGGGAAATGCCCGCCAGGGAGAATAATGGTGAAATCTATCCTATCTTTTCTGAGAAATCAGCATGCTCTTGTAATTCTTCAAAGAGCCTCTATCCTAAAGCACACAGATTAGGGAACAGGAAGAATTAAGAGCTCTGCATGCAGCTGGAAACTTCACTGGGATCAGAGACACAGGTAATAATTCCCCTTAACATAAACTGAAGGGAAAGTGTTCCTACTGATGTTATCTGCAGCATAAGGAAGACTATGGAAAATGGTGACCCTCTGCTGATGGAGACGTATCTCAAAGGATATGAGGAATGCCAATACATTGGATGCCTTTTTCCTCTCACTCATTACTGCTAAAACCACTACCCAGACATCCCACATCCCTGAGACCAGTGGGAAAGCCTGGAGCAAGGTAGATTTTCCCTCAATGAAGGGTAATCAGGTCAGGAAGCATTTAAACAAACTGGACACACACAGATCCATGTGCCATAATGAGATCCACCCAAGCCCCAAACGTATCAAGGACTGTAAGAAATAAAACATCAGCCCTACTTTCAGCAGGGGTGAGAAGGAGGATCCAGGAAACTGCAGGCCAGTCACAGCCTCACCTCAATCCCTGGGAAAGGTGTGGAGAAAATAATCCTGAAAAGCACTGCCAAAAAGGACAAGAAGTTGTTTGGGAGAAGTAAGTGTGGGGAAGCAAGAAAGGCTAATTGTGTCTGACCAAACAGATCATTTTTCACGATATGAAGGCTGACTCAGTTGACAAAGAGAGAACAGTGAACATTGCTTATCTTGACTTCAACAATGCTTCCATCACTGTCTCACATTGCCTCCTCCCTGACAAACTGATGAAACATGAAATGGATAAATGTAGAATTAGGTGAACAGAAAACTGGGTGAACTACTGGGATCAAAGGGCTACAGATCGGTAGCACAAAGTCCAGCTGAAGGTCAGTCATCAAAGGCACATCCCAGGCATCAATATGACAGCCAGTACTGTTTAACATCTTCATTAATAACTTGCAAGGTGAGAAAGAAGGGACATTCAGCAAGTTCACAGATGCACTTGCAAGTAGTTGATACATCAAAGGGTTGTGCTGCCATTCAGAGGAAACCTGAAAGGCTAGAGAAAAAAGCAAAAACTGACCTCTTGAAGTTCAACAAAGGGCAATTGCAAAGCCCTGGCAGGAAAAATCCCATGCACATTCACAAAAAAAGACGTGCAGTCCACAAGCTGGCCATGAGCCAGCAACATGCCTTCACAGCAAAGAAGGCCCAAAGCAACAAGGACTGATTAAGAAGAATATCACCAGCAGATTTACGGAGGTGATCCTTCCTCTCCACTCAGCACTGGCAAGCCTTCCTGAATGCCGTGCCCAGTTCCTGGGCTCCAAAGTTCAAGAGAGCTTACTGGAGCAAGTCCTGCAAAAAAAGTCATGAAGGCAATTAAAGGCCTGAAGCATCTTTTGTATGAGGAGAGGCTAAGAGAGATGGGGGCCTTGCAAAGAGAAGGTTCAGAAGAATTTTATCTATGCTTATAAATACCTGATGGTGGGGAGACTAAGGGAGTCCATGAAAGGACAAGAGGCAACAGGCACAGATTAAATACAAGATATCCCATTTAAACATAGTTGGGGTTTTTCTTCCTGTGAGGGTTATCAGCCAATGGCACAGGTTGCCCAAAATGGCTGAAGGGTTTCCACCCTTGGGAGGTACTAAAAACCCAACTGGACATTGTCCTGAACAATGTGCTCTAGGTGATCCTGCTTTGACCACAGTGCTGGACAATCTCCAGAGGTCCCTCTTCCAGCCTCACTACTTCTGTGATTCTGTGTTTTATTCAACTACTCTCTACATAAAATAGATTGAAAAAAGGTTAAATTAATCACCTATGAAATCTCTTCTCCACAATGCATGGGAAATAAAAAAATTACAATCAACCTCACTGTGCTTTAGCTGTATAAAAGGCATAGAAAGGTTATAATTGAAAGCTAGCAACATATAGTAACCCAAGCTCTAATGACTTTCTTTCTTGAGAAGAAACTTCTTCTCAGTGAGGGTGACGGAACACTGGAACAGGCTGCCCAGGGAGGTTGTGGAATCTCCTTCTTTGGAGACATTCAAAACCCGCCTGGACACGTTCCTGTGTAACCTTATCTAGGTGTTCCTGCTCCGGCAGGGGGATTGGACTAGATGATCTTTTGAGGTCCCTTCCAATCTCTAACATACTGTGATACTGTGACTGCAAACATGTCTTTTGGCCTCTCTAACATTATGGCAAGACTTTACTACCAAAGAGTAAAAGCAATAGAAGAAATTCAGATACTAGTATCCAATTCAGGCAGATATTCACATGTGATATTTTAAATGGATTAACAACAAATACATGAAATGCATTTTCTTTCATAATGGAAATATATACCTAAAACCAAAGAACCATTACCCTGACCACTCAAAAGTAATCTGTCAACAAGCACTCTAAAAACATGAATCAACTGTATGGTGTTGAGTGGTGCAGTATTTTCATGTCATTTCATACTGAAAGAAAAACACCCACAATTATGCTGGCATTCATGGGTATATGACACCCAAAGAGCTGTTCCACTGCATGTGGAGAAATCAGTCCACAGAGTATGTTCTGTAATGCATGAAGAACGTAAGCACAGTTGGATTGTAAAGTAAAGGTCCAAAGAGATTTTTTGCATTCAATATATTACTTAGGAAAAAAAAAATAAAAATTGTTCAGCAGTTTAAATCATACATCTTCAAGAGAGCAGATCAAGCTTTTATTTTTCCAGAAGCTTTTTAATTTTACAAGTGTGAATTTGAGTTGCTGAAAAGTTATAACTACAAACTGTATCTCCAATTCTCTAAATACCTATTTCCTTACAGAAAATTAAACAGCACATGCCTATTTTATACACTGACAGAGACAACAAAGCATACATGTTAAACAAACATGAGTGTATACATTTCTATACATATGTACTCTTACAAAGGCATGTTGCATGTATATATAGCTACATTAATATCTTCCGTGTTCATGTTAAGGAAATAAACTTCTGTGCCAAACATATAATCCCAAAGATACTCCAGTCATAAAAAAGCTGAGTATGCAACTCACCTAGTTTTTAAAATCAAGGTAAAAAGTTAAGGTTACAGAAGAGCTCTCAATAGCCAAGAACATGTGAAGCTAACAAAATTATAACAATATGAAATGCAAAGATTTTTCATTCCATAATGTTTGTGTACTTACTTTAAAAGTTAGCCCAAAGGTAGTACAGCACAAAGTTAGGAAATTACAGGTTTCACATAACAGAGAAGATGAGGCAGATAAATCTGAAACTTTCTTTGATTCGTTGAAAAGTCAAAATATATAGGAAACCTTCACTAATAAACTATCCATATCAGACAGCTGCTTATCAATGGCACAAAATCAAATAGCACAAATATATACTAGCCCATTTTATATATTTATATATATATAATATATAATATAATTTCTTTTGCTATAAAGAACTATGTTCTGAAAATTAAGCTACCAGTGTACCCATTAAAAAGGACAAATCAAAGCACTGTGCTACACAGAGTTCATGTTTTCCTGTTGTTTCACAGAACATTACACAATCTCTATTCACTACCTGTATCTGTTTTATTTATCTTGGTCCATCTGCTCTGCAAATGTTCTTGCAAAGCAGTTTCCCATGGCAACATCAAATATCACATAACCCCAGCCTTGTGTTAAAGCACTTCTAACTGATCCACTCCTGAATTTCAAGCATCTTTTTTTTTTTTTTTCAGTACTTAAATAAATAATAAATAGAGTATTTCATCAAACAAACAAAAAAAAAAAAAAACCTACATGAATGAAACCAATACCCATCCCCAGGTTTACAATAATCAAAGATATATAAGAGGAAAATTTCTTAATATTCTCATGCAAGATAAAATAAGAGTGATTTCATAAAAGTAACTTGTATTTTATCTGAGTAGCTTAAGAACTCACTCTCCCTATTTTAAGAAGCAGTAGAAATATACAACATTCATTTTTAAGTGAAGATCTTCTGAAAAACTCAAAGCACTCAAAAGAAAAAAAACCAACAAACCCTTAGTAAATACCACATTAATCTTGAGCACGATGGTTCTCTATGAAATTGTAACAGAAGGTGTTGCTCAAACTGTAATTTAAAGAATTGTCTTAAGTCAGGTAAACTGGCCTACTGACTTTCAAAGTTTGATATCTCTGTTTTAGATTTGTCTGTCCAAAACCACCAGACGCAGTGAGAAGTAGGCCCTATGGAGATTTAAAATGAAATCAGAACTACTGTGTTACTTCTATACTACTTAGTTTAGAGCACTATTCAGTTTCTACACTACTTCTACTTTAGTTTATAGTAGTTTATAACCTAGAGCTACTTTAAGGGCTACTGCATATTTATGCAAGCTCAGATCAACAATAAATGGCAGGATGAAACTCCCGCAGTGGTTTTTTACTGGCATCACCTACTTTCATCTATATGTTTACTTGGGTTACTCTTTCGGTTTTTCCTTTTGTTCATCTTGGAATTTGGCCCAAACAGGCTTTACAGACTAGTCCGGTTTGCTGATATGTATGGTGAAATTCTGTACAATAATTCTGACATGTTTAGGTAGAAAGGCTTCATTGCATGTCTTAGACATAAATGACACTATGGACTAACATAGCAAATGTGGCATTTCTATGGAGCACAGAACAGATCTACAGCAGGACAGCTCAGCTGGTCCATTGCATATGCAGCTAGTCCAGGTTGTTTTACAAACACATGCAGATGTTGCTGGACAGATAAATCCAAAATACAAAAAGAGCCCTCTGCCTGCAAAAAAAAAAAAAAGAGCACATGAAATATCTCTTTACAAAACCACCTGGTAAACTCACCTGCTGCCTTCCCCATATTTTTCTACTACCCATCCCCCAAAGCCCACTGCCTATAATTACCAGTAGATAGAACTTCTAGCTATTTGTGGTGATCAACACATGCATTTTATCATTACACACTAAAAAACTTCATTCTGTATTATTTTAACAGGTCATTAAGATATGCCCTTGAGTTGGTAATCTGTAAATTTATGATTTCTAATGCATTTTATTTCTCAAGCAAAGGCAGGCTATAGCAGTTCTGCCACCAGTCACTAAGGTGATACTAAAACCTGGTAATTTAATTTCTTAATTGTATGAACCTAACCATGCATGTGTGATATTATTCTTTACTATATACAAAATGTTTGTCTTAAAGGTGCAGACTGGCTTATAAGAAAATCAAAAGTAAATTCATTTCAGCCAAAACTACAGTGAAAGCTCTAAAAGTACATTACTTCAAGTTTTCATTAAACCACAATTACTGTTTATTTGACCATAGGAGAATTAGACTTCTACTCATTTTGAAATACCAAAGGAAAAATATTAGTGATAAAATAATCAGCAATTGTCAGTTTCATTAAATGCAACAGATATACGTGAAATTAACTGGGTAAAAGAAGATGTTTTGAAAAGTAATTTTCAGTTATGCTACTTCAAAAGTAATGCTTTAAACTAAAAATAAAATACAAATTCTTAAAGGACTAACATCCCGTCTTTTCTGACAGTGTCTGAAAGACCACAAAGCCTTTAAATTATTAGAATCTATTCTAGAAATGGCTAAGCAGCCAGTATTGTATTCATTTATCCTTTGTCCTTTTAAGCTTTCAGGCTGCTGTGTAGCCATAGTAACTATGCCTTTTTTCTGTGAAATCCATTAGCTGGTTTCAATCTGGGATCCAATGCTACCATAAAATCAAAGGCAAAGATTAAAAAAAATTATTATAAAAAAAAGAGATTATTGATGACAAGCATTTATTTTAAAAGCAATTTATGCATATTTATGCTTTATACATAACAGCAAAAGAAACCCAAAGGTTAAAAGGATATCAAAAGATAAACTCAAAATGAATTTTAAAACTTAGTTACCATCAGGTATGACAAAATACCACCTCGAACTAGATCTCAGAGCAAAACTAACCCTCATTTGCATTAAGTCAGTGCTGCTGGCTGGCCATCAACAAAACAGCTCAATAGATGAGCTTTCAACTTCACCATGCCACTCCCTTTCTGACAGCAGACTAAGGTTAGAGTATTAAAAAGGAAGAGAGACCAGGTTTTGCACTGCAATTTGGACAAACCCATGCAATAGATAAAAACCACCGTTGTGTCCTACAGTATCTTTTGTGTGACAGTACAGACAAGACTACAAATAATCTGTTGAATCTCTACTGCAGAAGAATTCTATCAATATGAAATGGAAAATCTTTGACTCTTAATCTATGTAGACAACTTTGAAGGAGCAGGTGTTTCAGAAGATAAGCCTTAGACTGTATCTTATTTGGAAATGTTTGGTTTTATCACCATAGCCCTGGGCAACTGCAATGCCAGCTCAGTGCTGACACTGGTTACAGGTAAATTGAGGTAATGACATCACCACTGTTTGCTCAAATCCTTATTACCAGGAGTTACAAGTGACAATCAGGAGAAGCTACATTTTTCTGTAAGTAGGTGGAATATGTTCCATAGCTGGAACCTCCAAAGTGTTGGAATATATCTCACAGTTCACTAATTTATAAATAAAGAATGTGTGGAGTTTCTGCACTGCATACCACATTCCTTAACTAAGAATTTTCACTGCTTTCCGAGTTGGCAAGGACAATGTAAAACGGAATTAAAGGTCATTCCTATCACTACATTAGAGGACTGTGTCATGTTATAATTTCTACGCCTGACTTGGTCAATGATACTGTGATCATTAGCTTGTCCCCAGTATAAACCAGAATGCAGCACATTTTAGAAGGTACAGTGTAAAACTCGATAATATCCCCAAACCCTTCTGGGACTTTAACACTTAAAGAAAGATGCACAAAACACTTTAAGACACAGTGAGCATACTGAGGAAGGCAAAGATGATCTTAACAGTTAGAACACTTTAATGAGGCACTAGATATTCAGATTCAATTTTGAAGTTTTTGAACAAATTTTAGAACAATTTTGTTCTAAGCATTAGGATACTCAAAGACACAAACCTTTCCACTTAAAAAAAAACCAAACAAACCCAACACACAACAACAACAAAAAAAAGAATTTGGAAAAGCTGGATATCTAATACAGTATCAATAGTTGTAGAAACTCTCAAAAGACTTGCAAGTGTTTGCTTCATACCAAAATATTGCACAGGATTCTCTCTGTATGTTTCTGTTTAAGTAACTTTACCACTTACCTACATTTATTTGATGGCTTTTTTTTTTCAAAATTCAAAAGCTTTTGTTCCTTCCTTTTCTCATTGATCTTTTATTGTTTTCTAATTTAACATAATAAAATTAAAAGAGACACCAAAATGTTAAGCCACATATTTTCATAGCTGTAGTTTTCACTGCATTAAATGCTATGGGGTTAATGCCTTTAAAGTCCTAAGGATATTCCACAAGCCTTAAATTATGAGGGACATAGGATAAACCTCTTTTTAAAACCTGTGGCACTGATTAAAATAAACTTAGAAGTGGACTAGCCATGGGAAGATTAATTTTCCTTGACACCAGAAAACAGAAGAACATCACGCAAATAAAACATCTATATAATATCTTCATCTGAGGAGGCTCTGCAAAGACATTTTGTATGTCCAAAGATATTACTACTTTCACATAAACCTCTCTCCTCACCCTCCATTCCAACACTCTGCAGTTGACATAGTTACCATTTTACGTGACCATACTGTGAGTAATGACCACACACCCAATAAGTTCCCAAAGGTTTCAAGTTTGCAAAATACTTCAAGATTTGCAAAGAAATTCTGCCATGTAATTTCATTACTGGATTGGTGGGTGCCAAGGACATTCAAGCAAAAGTCTCTTTTTGAAGACTGGATATTTTATTTGCTGAACTGCAAACTTTCAGACACAATGAAAGTATGGGAACTGAATGAAGGTACATGAACTGAAAGCCGTGGCATGACTCATTAATTACATTCTGACAATTTAGACAAGTAATTTTCATTATAATTCAAATGGTTTTAAATAAGGAAGGTGATCCAACTATAACTGGGTTTCTCATTTTCAAATTTCAGTAAAAATCACATGAAGAAAAAACCTAAAACATTCCTAATCCATAACACAGCAAGCAGAACCTGAGCCTTCCTATAGCATTTACAGATTAACCTTCTCCACATGGTTTCAAACACAGCTATCAGGAGGACAAAATACACCAACAGCAATCACTCTCATAAGCTTGAAGGATGACAAAAATGAAATCATAGTGATGACAATCTAAAGTTAGGTGTCATGCTCATAGCTGCCAAGTCACTGATTCCTTAACTACTATCCCATAATGAACAAATGTAGATATATTGGATTTCTGCATGAAGTCCCATGGCCTTGCTTTTATAGCATATAGAATACACAAAAGTCCACTTGGAGTAATTCCGAATTGTGTCTGAAATCTTTCATGTAATACAGATTAATGTCTATTGACTGATAGATAAAATTTAGGTACACGTTGAATCGACCCAAAGAGCAGAATTTCAAAAAGCAGAAATTAATCTGTGTTTATTCAATGAAGTGTTGAATCCTTGTGCCCCCAATATAAGTACAAATATGCAACGGAAAACTCTTTTCCCTACTTTTCACCTAGATGAAAGCACACACAGCTTATAGAAACTGCCCTAATCTCCAAATACATGATAGTTACAGGGAAAAAAAAAAATAGTACAAAGATCCAATAATTTCAAATACAACTTCTAATGAATTAGAATAATCTACAACCCATTTAGTTTGTTCTGTCCAATTAGATCAGATACCTTACATGGCAACACTCAATTTTTCTTTTGTCTTTCCTAATCCTCAAATCAAAAGAGAACATGATGACAAAAATTCATGTGGATTACATCAATAGGATGCTAACTTGCAAAGGGACCTAATTAAGTTACAAGAACATCATATCTGTCCACTTATTAGCACATATAGAATTTGCAAATCAGAATTTTAGTCACACATTATCACTAGCTCAAAAGTTAGCACTAAGGATCATCGTGCGTGAGGTTATTTTCATATTCAACTTGTGAAATCCTGTTATCTTTCATATGTACACCAACATCACCCTGTCTCTTATCTCTTGCAACTCTTACGTGAACATATTTGAAGATTCCACACTGGTTTTAACTTTACAATAACAATGACAAAAAGACATCTGTGACAACCCAGCAATTTGCTACAATGCATTTATTTAACCACTTGGTACATTTGGCATCATTCTCACCTATATATGGCCAAAACTTTTTAAGCCTCTGTTCTGATGACAATAACCTGGCTGATTTTTTTTAGTGTACACAGAGCAACTAGAAGGGTTCTTCTCTTTCCAACATTTCCCATCCTGGCCTGGCATGAGAACAAGAGCAAACTGAAAGATCAGTGGATGATCTGGGGCCAGATGAAGCAGATGTAAGTACTTCCCATTAGTCTCAGAAGTGAGGAAGCCAGGTTTCTGCATCTGCTGATTGGCTTTTTAGGTGAATTATGCTAACACCACACTATAGCCTTCTGCAAAATATTTTGGTCTCTATGCACAGCCTGCCACATTTGCATGCGTACTCAAAAACCCTTTCTCACACTAACAAACACCTACTACCAATCAAATTCTCCTTCTAAAAATAGTAATGATCAGCAGTGAAAACCATCCAAAATGTTGAGCTCAATGGTTTGTGGATCAGCAGCACCAAGTCCAGCTGGAGGCCAGTCAAAGGCACATCCCAGGTGTCAATATGAGAGCCAATACTGTTCAACATCTGCATTGATAACTTGCAAGGTGAGAGAGAATGAACCTTCTGCAAGTTCACAGATAATGCAAAACTAAGTAGTTGATACACTAGAGGGTTGTGTTGCCATTCAGAGGAAACTTGGCAGAGCAACTAGGGAAAACAGGAAACTAGAGAAAAGAGCAAAAGTAACCTTATGAAGTTCAACAATGGGGAAGTTCAAAGTCCTACACCTGAAGAGGAATACTGCCAGACACCAGTACAGGCTGAGGGCTGACCAGATGGAAAGTAGCTTTGGAGAGACGGACCCAAAGGTCCAAGTAGACAAGCTGACCATGAGCCAGCAATGTGTACTCAGCACACAGCAAAGGCAGCCCACAGCACGTAGCCAGGAGGTGCTCTTTTCCCTCTGTTCAGTACTAGTGAGAAACAACTGGAGTGCTGAGTTCCCCAGTACAGGAGAGACATGGGCATAGTGAAGCAAATTCAACAAAGGGCCACAAAGATGACTAAAGGAATGGAGCATCTTCTGTATGAGGAGAAGCTGAGAGAGATGGGGGCAGTCTGCATGAAGAGAAGGCTAAGGAGGATCTTATCCATGTTTATAAATACTTGATGGGATGCATAAAAGAAAGGCAGAGACAGGCTCTTGCCCAGCCACAGGACACATGGAAATGGCACAAACTGAAATACAGGAATTTACAGTTAAATATCAGAAAAGCTTTTCTTACTGTCAGTTTAGTCAAACATCAGAAAATGTTACCCAGGTTGCTTATGGAGTCTTCATCCTCATATATACTTAAAAAATGACTTGACACAGCCCTGTGCAATCTACTCAAGGTGACATTAAGCAGGGGAGTTCTGCTAGACAAGCTCCAGATCTCCCTTCCACACTCTGTCATTATGTTGAGAACTGACTAATCTCTGGCTTTAAAATCGGGGACCCATATGAGGTTTCTCTCCAACACCGAGAATTGAAATGCCTACATGGTATTTTGTTATGATCCACAAAGTTGTTGCATAGTATTCTCACTATTGTCTGAATGCCTGTTGGTTTGAAATTAACAATTCTCTCATTCATCAGCACCACTAGTGCCTTACTTATTGTGGGGGGGGGAAAGAATAAATCTTAAAGCTAACATAAAAACCAGGGAAGAGGATTTATACGAATAACTATTCTGTGACTTGTTTTTCAACTGCCTTTCAATACATGATTTCATGTGATCACCTGGATTTTAGTATGTAGATTTTTCAAAGTACTAGCTTTTTTCCCAGTTTTGGTAAATTTTGCTTTTAATAAATACCAATCTCAACCACCCTCATTCACTATATAAAATAGACATTGCATTGCAGTTCTTTATGAAGTGAGCTGTACCTCTCATTTTGTATTTCCCACTTACAAGAAGACTGGTTTACAATTTTCCCAATTCTCAGGAGAAGAACCAAAATAGAAAACAAATACCTAAAAAATACTTAAGGAATACCAGCATTTCAAACTCCTGCTACACTACATATACTCTGTTTCACTATCTGAAGTTACTATTTCATCGCTGAAAACATGGCAATACAATCAACAGTTGGGCTTTTTAAAGCTTTTCCTGTAGCTGGCTTCTGAACACCAAGAGAGGTTTACTAGAATTAAGAAAGAGTGCTAAAAACTACTACTGCACACTGTAATGGCCTATTAAATTTACCAAAGATTTAAGCAGATTTAGCTGTCCTACTGCTTTAAGTTGAAGTCGTCAATTACAATGAAAGGGCTTCTAAATTGATATAGCATGTTTTCCTTGAAAATGAGCTAGAATGAAATCTTGGAACAAAGCAATTTTGTCCGATAGGGTAAGCTGAATGGAAAGTTTGCAGAGGTGTCTTCTGTTGTGCCACTTCCCAGCACAGTAAGTTCCTTTTTACAGGTCTCAGGCCAAGCCTGAACTTCCATCAACCCTCTAGTTTGTAACAAATTCCAGGCCATTTCTATTCAATCTTTCAGAAGACTTTTCTAACCACCTTTAAAACTTGAACCCACAGACACACAGCCTGCCTGCTTCAAAAAGCCCCTCTTACCAGCTGTTTTAAGCCTTCTTAGCAGCTAACTTAGTCTCCAACCTACCTGCTTCAACTACCAGCAATATCAAAACCTCTCACCAGGCAAATATGTGATGCTACTTGCTTTGATGGAGCAGTCTTCCCTTCCTCCCCAGGGTTTATACCCAGGCCACTTTTTAGCATTTGGAGGAAAGCAGCCCTCTTCCACATAGTTCCAGCTATGTCTCTTTCAACAGAAGAGGATACAGAGCAGGCAATAAACTGCAAATAAACTGCACATACCAACCATCACACATGCAGACTCTTCAGCAATTAGGTAGGTAACATTTTGTGGATTCTCACTATCTAAACAGCATTTGTTCTTTACTACTTACTAATAGCTTTTCACTCTGCCTCACTGGAGCTGTACAGCTTGCTAATATTCTCCACAGTGAAAGCTGTGAGGCTTTTGTCACTAATTACTTCAGACATCAAGTTCTGCATCTCGAAGCTCTGCTTCTCAAACCTCCATCACTGTGCTGCACTTAAGTAAATATCCTCAAGACACATCATCAAGCGTATTTTCCACATCATCTGTAGAGGCTGAAAGCTGTCTTCCTGTTATAGTTCACTTAAAATGGAAATAAATTGAGAAATGAAATTATCATCTTATTACAGGTCCCAGTTGCCCGAGACTGACCCAGGAGATGACAGTCTTGTTCGGCAGCATCCTGAATGACCAAGCAGACTTTTTCAAGGACAGCGCTGCTTGCTCCATATGGAGAGAGGCCTAGAAAAGGTGGCCTAACCAAACCTCATCTCCCCCTTCACCTGGTTGGCTAGCCGCGGCCAACGGGCATCTTCTATTGCAGTCAATTAAAGACTAAGAGACAAAGGCATGCACCTGCCTCCAAAGGTGTGTCCAGATTGACACTCGCATGTTGGAACATCAGAACTATGCTTGATACAGCGAACAGTGGGCGTCCTGAGCGTTGTTCTGTGCTAATTGCCCATGAATTGTCACGACTTAACATCGATATCGCTGCTCTCAGTGAATCATAGAATAATTAGGGTTGGAAAGGACCTTAAGATCATCAAGTTCCAACCCCCCTGCCATGGGCAGGGACACCTTGCTATAAACCATATTACCCAAGGCCTCGTCCAACCTAGCCTTGAACACTGCCAGGGATGAAGCATTCACAACCTCCCTGGACAACCTATTCCAGTGCCTCACTACCCTAACAGGAAAGAACTTCCTCCTTATATCCAATCTTAACTTCCCTTGTTTAAGTTTTAACCCATTACCCCTTGTCCTACCACTACAGTCACTAATGAAGATCATCTTCATGAGGAAGGTAGCCTCAAAGAACACGGTGCTGGCTATACACTCTACTGGTCAGGCAAACCCAAAACTGAAAGTCATCTTTCTGGAGTCGGCTTCATGATTAAAAACTCCATCATCTCTAAACTTGAAAATTTGCCGATAGGTCATTCCGACCGTATTATCTCCTTAGGTCTTCCACTACACAATAAGCAACATGTTGCTCTTTTCAGCATATATGCTCCAACTCTTCAAGCTGGCCCTGCAGAAAAATTCTACTCCGACCTGCGTCACCTCACTCAAAAGGTTCCTATAGAAGATAAGATCGTAATCCTTGGTGACTTCAACGCCTGAGTAGGAAAGAACTTTGAAGCCTGGAAAGGAGTGCTAGGCAAGCACGGTGTTGGCAGCTGCAATGATAACGGCCACTTCTTACTAGAGTTCTGTGCAGAGCAACAGCTTACCATCACCAACACTATCTTCCAGCAGAAAGACAGCTGGAAGACAACCTGGATGCATCCTCGATCTAAACATTGGCACCTCATTGATTATGTTTTAGTGCGCCAGAGAAATATTCATGATGCCTGCCAGACCAGAGTGATGCCTACTGCAGAATGTCAAACAGATCACTGCCTTGTACGATGCAAACTCAATTTCCACTTCAAGCCCAAACCTAAGAGGGGTGGCTTTCCGAGGAGGAGGCTGAATGTTAATAATCTCCAAATAGCTGCAGTGAGGGACAGCTTTCATGCTAATCTTCAAACGAGGCTTGAAGACCAACTTACAGATTCTTCTCCTGAGGCACTTTGGCAACATACTAAAAACAGCATTCTGCAGTCCTCCGTAGAATCCATTGGGTTCTCCTCAAAGAAAAACAAAGACTGGTTTGACGATAGCAACCAGGAGGTCCAGGAATTGCTGACAAAAAAGAGATCTGCTCATCAAGCACACCTCGCTCAGCCACTCTGCCATGTAAGAAAAGCAGCCTTTCGTCTTGCATGTAGCAAACCCCAACAGAAACTTAGAGACATCCAGAACAAGTGGTGGCTCAACCTAGCAGAAAAGATTCAACTATGCGCAGATTTGGGTGACCACAGAGGATTCTATGAGGCTCTGAAGGCAGTGTATGGACCCACATTTCAGGTTCAAAGCCCCTTACTTAGTGCAGATGACCAAACGCTTCTTACAGATAAAATCTCCATCCTGAATCGTTGGTCTGAACATTTTCAAACACTTTTTAGGGCTAATCATGTAGTCCAAGGCGAAGGAATCCAGCACATTCTGCAACATCCGGTGAAAAATGAATTGGATTTAGCCCCTACCATGGGAGAGACTCTTAAGGCCATACAGCAGGTGAAAACTGGCAAGGCAGCTGGGGTTGACGGAGTCCCACCTGAAATATGGAAGCATGGAGGCCAAGCACTTCATGCTAAATTCCATGAGCTAGTTGTGCTCTGTTGGGAACAAGGTAAATTACCATCAGACTTTCGTGATGCAATCATCTTCACTCTCTGTAAGAAAAAAGGTGTCAAGTCAGACTACTCAAGCTACCGTGGTATAACTCTGCTCTCCATTGCTGGTAAAATTCTTGCAAGAATATTATTGAGCAGACTAGTACCTGCTATCGCAGAAGAACTTCTACCTGAAAGTCAGTGTGGCTTCAGAGCTAATAGAAGTACCACAGACATGGTATTTGTTCTCAGACAACTACAAGAAAAGTGTACAGAACAGAACATGAGGCTATATGTAACTTTCGTTGACCTCACCAAACCTTTTGACACTGTGAGCAGAAAAGGCCTGTGGCTGATCTTGGAACGATTAGGTTGTCCCCCCAAGTTCCTCAAAATGATCATTTTTTTACATGAGGACCAGCAAGGCCAAGTCAGATATGGCGATGCACTCTCCAAGCCTTTCCCAATAACCAATGGTGTGAAACAAGGTTGCGTTCTCGCACCAACTTTATTCACAATCTTCTTCAGCATGATGCTCCAAAGGGCTACATTAGACCTCGACGAACAAGACGGCATTTATATTCGATATCGTACCAATGGTAGCCTATTCAATCTAAGGCGACTGAAGGCCCACACTAAGACCCTAAATCATCTTATCCATGAACTGCTTTTTGCTGATGATGCCGCCCTTGTTGCTCACACAGAAGCAGCTCTGCAGCGTTTAACATCTTGCTTTGCAGAGGCGGACGAGGTTTTTGGGCTGGAAGTCAGCTTGAAGAAGACAGTAGTCCTCTACCAACCTGCACTGCAAGAAGATTATCGCCATCCCCATATTACCGTCGGCGAGTCAGAGCTTAAGACAGTTCAGCAGTTCAGCTATCTGGGAAGCATCATTTCCTCGAATGCCACGATCGACAAAGAGATAGACAACAGAATAGCAAAGGCATATAGAGCCTTCGGAAAACTCCATAAAAGAGTCTGGTGTAATAAACACCTGCAGAAAAGTACAAAGATCAGTGTCTATAGAGCCATTGTATTGTCTACTCTTTTATAAGGGTCAGAATCATGGGTCATCTACCGTCATCACCTGCGACTCCTCGAACGCTTTCATCAGTGCTGCCTCCGTACAATTCTGAACATCCATTGAACTGACTATGTGTCTAATGTCACTGTCCTCGAACAGGCAGGGGTCACCAGTATTGAGACCATATTGCTGAAATTGCAGCTGCACTGGGCAGGTCACGTCTCTAGGATGAAGGATCACTGCCTCCCCAAGATCGTGTTTTACGGTGAACTTGCCACTGGTAGTCGCAAGAGAGGTGCCCCAAAGAAGAGATATAAGGACTCCCTGAAACAATATCTTAGCCTTGGCCAAATCGACTATCACCAGTGGTCCGCCTTGGCCTCCAATCGGGAGACTTGAAGGCACACCATACATAATGCTGTTGACTCCCTTGAGAGTTTACAAAGAACTAGCCTCGAGGAGAAAAGACAATGCAGGAAGAATCGCACCCCACCTGTACCACCCAAGGAGACCTTTTGCTGTGCTTTTTGTAGCCGGATTTGCCTATCCCACATCGGCCTTCTTAGTCATCAGCACGCCTGTAGCAAGCGTGGGTAAAGCCCTTCCCAAATCTTCGTCCGCGAAGTCAAGCCATGATGATGATAGGTCCCAGCTGCAAAGTAAAAACCACTGGGAAAAAAAAAAAAAAATAAAGCCCCCCAAAAACCCACAGAAAAAAAATCCCTGAACACCCACTACTAGCATAATTGCACTAAAGCAAACCTACCTGGAATGGTAACAGAAAAGGCCTATATAGTACATATTCAAAAACTTGCTCCTGACCTCCAAGACAGAGCCCACTCAATGGACCAGAGAGCAAGCACGACAGTGAGTGCATACATGTCCATAGGCATGCAGGTTTCATGATCACATGGCTGTGTCAATGATTAGCATCATATATCAGTATGATCTCGTCAAATTAACAAAATACTTCTAATTCTTTGAGTCGCTGTCAGATGCCTTTTAGTTAAAGGGGAATTCATCACTCATAGTAAACACTTCCAAAATACCTTACTATACCAGATTTCTTGTTTCAAACTCTGAAAGCCTCTCTGCAACTGTTAGTAGGGAATATCCATATTTTATGCAAAATTTGTATAACCAAGAAAAAAAATAGAATGTGACTATTAAACTGCTTCAAAAACGGAAAAGATTATACTACATCCAAAAATAACATTTTGATTAGGCACTTCCTGAAAGGCCCCATAAGCCTGGTGTACAACTGCACCACCACTGCCAACACTCCCTCACAAAAATCACTGTTAAATAAAGAAAAGGAAACCTCTAGATGTAAACGGGGGGGGGGAAGGCAATAAATATCTTTCCCTTCAAATGTCAGGTAGACTTTTGACTATAATGCCAACTACTTTCTATGGATTCAACAACTGAAAAAAAGGTAAGATGAAAACCACTCATACGCATGATTTACAGCTGGAGTTCTGGTTATTTACATTAAGGTCAGTGATGGCTATGAGAATGTAAATTTTGTCTTCTGCTCTATATCTGGCATATCTGAATGTGCACAAGTCCATGGGTCCTGATGAAATCCATCCGCGGGTCCTGAAGGAGCTGGCAAATGAAGTTGCTAAGCCGCTGGCCATCATATTTGAAAAATCATGGCAGTCAGGTGAAGTTCCCGACGACTGGAAAAAGGAAAATATAACCCCCATTTTCAAGAAGGGGAAAATGGATGACTCAAGCAATTACACACCAGAGAGTCTCACCTCTGTGCCTGGCAAAATCTTGGAGCAGGTTCTCCTGGAAGGCATGCTAAGGCACATGAAAAACAACAAGGTGCTTGGTGACAGCCAGCATGGCTTCACTAAGGGGAAATCCTGCTTGACCAATTTGGTGGCCTTCTATGATGGGGCTGCAGAACTGATAGACAGCGGTAAAGCAGTTGATGTCATCTTCCTGGACTTGTGTAAAGCGTTCGACACTGTCCCACACAACATTCTTGTCTCTAAATTGGAGAGACATCAATTTGATGGATGGACCACTCAGGGGATAAAGAACTAGCTGGATGGCCACACACAAAGAGTTGTGGTCAATGGCTCAACGTCCGGTTGGAGACCAGTTAAGAGTGGTGTCCCTCAGGGATCAGTGTTGGGACCGGTCTTGTTTAACATCTTCGTCGCTGATATGGACAGTGGGATTGAGTGTGCCCTCAGCAAGTTTGCCGATGACACCAAGCTGTGTGGTTCGGTTGATATGCTGGAGGGAAGGAATGCCATACAGAGGCACCTTGACACACTTGTGAAGTGGGCTGATGACAACCTCATGAAGTTTAACCATGCCAAGTGAAAGGTCCTACACCTGGGTCGGAGCAATCCCAGACACAGCTACAGGCTGGGCAGAGAAGAGATTCAGAGCAGCCCTGCAGAGAAGGACTTGGGGGTGCTGGTCGATGAGAAAATGAACATGAGCCAGCTTCAGTGTGCGCTTGCAGCTCAGAAAGCCAACTGTATCCTGGGCTGCATCAAAAGGAGAGTGACCAGCAGGTCGAAGGAGGTGATCCTGCCCCTTTATTCTGCTCTCGTGAGAGTATTGTGTGTAGTTCTGGTGTCCTCAACATAAAAAGGACATGGATCTGTTGGAACAAGTCCAGAGGAGGGCCACGAGAATGATCAGGGGACTGGAGCACCTCCCATACGAAGACAGGCTGAGAAAGTTGGGGCTGTTCAGCCTGGAGAAGAGAAGGCTGCATGGAGACCTCATAGCAGCCTTCCAGTATCTGAAGGGGGCATATAAGATTGCTGGGGAGGCACTCTTCATTAGGGACTGTAGTGATAGGACAAGGGGTAATGGGTTAAAACTTAAACAGGGGAAGTTTAGATTGGATATAAGGAGGAAATTCTTTCCTGTTAGGGTAGTGAGGCACTGGAACAGGTTGTCCAGGGAGGTTGTGAATGCTTCACCCCTGGCAGTGTTCAAGGCTAGGTTGGACGAGGCCTTGGGTAATATGGTTTATAGCAAGGTGTCCCTGCCCATGGCAGGGGGGTTGGAACTTGATGATCTTGAGGTCCTTTCCAACCCTAACTTCTCTATGATTCTATGATTCTATAGTATCGAGTAGCAGATTTCAGTCCATAACTTTAGGCGATCTGTGGTCTAGCTTAAGTATAGCTACAAGACAGCAAAAGAACTCTGCAATAAATTAACATAACTACTCCACTCAAAAAGCAAAGTAGAATTGCCCGCCCCAGGATATAGGTTTACTTATGCAAAACCAGCATTTTCTAGTTGTAAAAGTCCCTGGCATACACTCCTGACCAACCTAGAAATCATCCAAACTCACTCACAGGCATTTATGAGCTAAACCTTTCAACATAAGCATACTGTAGAACCAGAAACCAAGTCTATCAAAGACAAGAAGAAATCCAAAACACAAACCTCTCTCCTAAGGAAAGAAAAGGCAATAATTAACCATAGACAGATGTTAGTCACTTGGCAGACTAACTACTACTCAACTACTGTAGCAATATGTTCACAGAACACAGTACAGATTTCAATTAGCAACACAGTAAGTTTTAATACCTACCACAGAGCTTGAAATCTTCAAGTCATAAACAGATGTTGAATGAATAATTGACTCATTGGAAAACAGAGGAAATAGAAGAAATATCAAATCAAGTTCTGGGTACTGCTTAATCTAACTACTGTTTCCAGCTATTTTCACTACAAAAATGTAGTGCACTTCATACACAAAGGACAAACAACGGCAAACTTAAATTACTAACATTAATGTCAATCAGAAGCAAGACAATTCTAAGTATGTGAATTGATAGTCAACAGCACTTTTAACTATTTTTTTTTTTTTAATGTGGACAACAGACTGACTTGCCATGACAACTCCAACATCCCACATACGGCTTGTGACTTGATATATCCCCAATGAAAAAGAAAGGAAAGTGATGCATACTAGTCCAGCGGGTAGCTAGTATTTGATGGCACAGTCTTAAAAGTCCAAGAGTTTCTTTTGTCCTTTCCTGCTGTACTAGCTGCCATGGACCTTATTTTGTGTGAATAGATTTCTACAGGGTACTTTCTTTAATTTCTATTCATTTAGATCCATGTTTTAATTATCACAGAGGCAAGAGCTCCAGTAGTTCAGTTCTTGCTCCTTTGCGAGTTAAAAAACAGGTAGTATCTATAATTGTTTTTCTTCTTTTTGCTGCCTGCTTGATTAGATTCATAAACATACTGTATGGGGAGCACAATTCTCACAGGACTAGTCTAATTAAGAAGTCAAATTGCTACGCTGATTATAGACACTCTTCATGAACTTTAAAATCAATAGTTCTCAGAGTAATCTCAAATCTTGTGCACTGTTTCAGAAAACAATTACGCTTTTTGGCTTTATCAGCATATTACAATTTTCATGTCAGAGAAAGGCTTACACAGGGATTTTTTTTTTAATTCACTTTTATAGCTATCTCTATTCACATATTTTCCATCACTCTTATCAGCTGTAAAAGATTCTTAGAGTTTTGTGATGCAGATTCTGACTTGATATTTTAGATTAAGAATACTGAGGTTATATATGGAGAAATCATAAGGACCAAGGTAGGAAAGCAACCTGCTGAGGGAGCTCATTGCCCACCTTATTAACCTACTAAGCGCTGGTTAAAAGTTTTAAGATAAAAGGCTGATTCTGAAGAAAACATGCTTTTTTTTGCAGTAAACGGATTCTTCATAATCAAAAATATCTTTAGCCCTAACCTTCAGGCTTATAGAAAGCACCTAGGCTAGGGGAGACCACAGCTGTTTTTCAAGTAGTGAAAAACTTCTCCCAAAGACACAGAAATAAAAAAAATAAAAATAAAAAAAGGCAAGTTTTGCCATTTAAAAATTCTAACTCTTCAACAAACCAGCAGTCAAAATCATTGCAAGTATCTGATTAGCACAATGATTCATGGACAAATCATCACTATTGTTATTGCGCAACTTCTGAATTTTTGTTGAGAACAGTGATGTATTCAACAAAGAGAATATCCAAGGGATACTGCTTCCGAAAGCTTTATATGTCACAACTACAACTTTTAACGTAAGCATCAGCACAGAACAGTGGCACATACTTCAACCTGTCTTTTCAAAGGTCTGTATTAGTAACCACAGTATTTCACTACTGGACAGATAAAGATATACCCTGTATCTTTTATTTCTAAGTTTCACAGATAAATTAACCTAAATTCCTTAGTCACCAGAACAACAGAAAATTGTTAGGAAGTAACCTAAAGAAGCAATTTATCTCAGAATAAAAAGTAATAAGATGATTATAGGAAAGGACTACTGCTATACATAAGGAAAATTGGTCTGTTATTCAAGACGTTACTATGAATAGAATTAACAGCCTGACAAAAATAAAAATGGAATGCCAAGGAAAACTTTCATATATTTATATTTATTAGGTTATAAAACAATTGTTAAAAGGTATGTAGCTGTAACAGCTAGGACATTTAAAGGGTAATAAAGCAAATAAACATACAAGCTATTTTAACGACATACTCAGGAAAGTGCAAATTACAGCTTAATAAGTTTATTTCCCACCTCTGATGTCTATTATTCATTCCAACATTTTCTGCTGAAGTAAATATCCATCCTTGGCAGTGTTCAAGGCCAGGTTGGACGAAGCCTTGGGTGAGATGGTTTAGTGTGAGGTGTCCCTGCCCATGGCAGGGAGGTTGGAACTTGATGATCTTAAGGTCCTTTCCAACCCTAACTATTCTATGATTCAGAAAAAAAAAAAAAAAAAATCCTTATTCCAAAACCATAAATCTGTTTCACTCCTAAGTACTCAAAAAGTTATGAAATAGAATAACACACATGCACAGGAAAAATGCAGGAACACTTATCACAATCCAACATTTACTACTCAGGCAGAAATTCAGCATCAGAAACATTCCCAGAGCATGTAAGCCATGTAATTCTGAAAAGAAAATTACATTAATTTTAATTTGTATAAAAATAGCTGAAAATATTTTAAAGACAAAAAATAGAAGTTATAGCTTTCCTTTCTAAACTCACAGGTCTGTGGGCTCAATATGTATTGGGACATATGACAGGAAAGATACAGGTGTGGTCCAAAATAACACAGTTTAGAATATGCTGCTGTGCAAAATTTCAGTGAATATACTGTATAAGGCAGTATTAAAGCACTGGATATTTGTAAGCAGAAAAATTAGCAAATAAGGTAGGAAGTTTCAATTTACAAATATTTTATATCTCCAGACATGCAAATATTACTCTCTGGATCCTGAAAAGACAAAACAAATATAGAACATTTTTGGTCAGTTAGAACAAACATATTTTAAAAAAGAAAAAATCTGCCTGTTTTCTCAAATTGTTTCTTGAACATTCACCTTAGCATACTATGTTTCAGTGTGGCATGGTGTAAGGAGGGGTCTGGCTTTTTAAGAACACAGAAGTAAATGTCAAATCTTTGTGCTGAAGCATTAGGCTTCAGCGTTTCCAACATGGAATAGTATCTTTTTTGCACTGGTTTTTCTTCCTCACAAAAATGTAGGCAGCTTTCTTGTTCAATGAATAAATCACCAAAGACAGAAAACATATGGTTAGTTTCAGCTGACTCAAATATGAATCCTGTGAAAAAGTTACCCCAACCTACTAATTCTGCAGAACTATGGACTTCTGGAGTTTTCTCCATCTATTTTTCATGTACAGTCCAACTTTGTCAACAGAGCCACTTAAAGTGTCAAGCATTGGAACTATTTGTGCATTTAAAGTTTGCTTTGTCTTTTGTTTATCATCATCTTTTGGTTTTGTTTTGTTTGTTTCTTATTGAATAACTATTATTATACCTACTGGTTGAAGTTGGCTCATTAATACTGGGTAATTTTACTGGCTTCTCAGCTGAGCACACCAGTACTTTCCACTGACTTAATAGGGTTGTACTAGGAAAAATTCTTTACCACCCCTCTAAATCCTCTTGCCAATACTTATATCACATTATGAGTGCAGCAATCTCTTCTTCACAAATTCTGTATGTGTCAAACATAGAAACAGGAAAGGAGTTGTCATCCCTAGCAATATTATCACCTTAAACTGAAGCTAAACAAAACAAAAACCCTATCATAAGTAACACGCTTCAAAAAGTGTACTTCTACATCACAAAAATGAATATATATTGAAAGTAGCCAACAGCGCAATAATAGCATCCTATTCTTGGAACTGAACAATTTTTTGAATTTTAAAGAGCTACAATGTGTACATATAATCTAGGGGAGAGGTGGATAAAAATCACCATTGATTAGTCCCTGAACAATAAGTAATTAGACCCAGAAGCTGAATAGTCCAGATTAGCATTAAAATACCAGTCAATTATTAGTAGATGTAATATAACATTCTGAATGGACAATACTCTGAACAAATACATGCAGAGTTAACTAGAGCATGGAAGCCAACAGATGTCTGAATAAAGAGAGTCAGGAACTCCTGTTAATTTCAATTAGTGATGCAATTCACTCTCACCTTGTACATCCTTCAGATAGCTGTACTATTTGAGCATGATGACAAGAATCTATAAGTACATGATTACAGTAAAGAAAAGCGCTGAAGATGTCCACAGTGAGTACATTTTTTCCCCACCAAGTCAAGAGTTTGTGTTCAAAAAGAAAATGGATAATCAGTTGTGACAGAATAAGGACAAACTTGAAGTACCTTGTAATTATTGTCCAGTTCCTGTGAAATGCCACATCTTGTAAACCAGCTGTAACAGACTTCAGACTTGATACCTTGCTATTTAAATGGAATGACAATAGGGTATTAAGCTGAATGAAGTCTTGTAAGTAGATAGTCTCGGCTCTCAGGTGTCTGTATTAAGGATCCAGGGGAGTATTTGGCCTCTGACTAATTTTGGTAAGAAGGAAGACTTAAGTAAATCATTCTGTGTTCTTGAATCCAAACATAACAGCTCAAAGTTCATTTGTACTACAAATTGCCTTAACAGAATGATAGCTCTGATTACCTCTGATACACTGAAAAGAGATCACAGAGGCACTGAGGGGAGGAAACGGAACTTTAACGGCAAATACCCGTGAATATCAGGCAAGTATCACACTGGGACACAAAGCAGAGAAGAAACTTTCAGCACTGCAATAATAATTTCATGAAGAGATGGTTAGGGAAACCATTAGAAATGAGTCCCAGACTTGGTGTTGAACAGTACGCAGGACCTTGTTCAAAATTTTTCTGTGGAAAGGCATGCTAGTAACGCTTTCAATTCAATATCCCTACAGGAGTTACAAAAGCCAGAAAATCCACCACAGTTCTATGTGACTTCCAGAAGGAAAATGACACAGAAATGAGAAAAGAAAAAAAGAACTGCTAAAAGAATTAAATCCCTGAGACATCATGCACATCACTGAAATACACCATAGTGAAAGCAGTGCAGTGCACATCACTTACTAAGAAAGGTTTAACTAGAAGTTAAAAGGAAGTTGACTTGGACAGGCTAAGAGCAGCTTTCAGAAACAAGAAAACAACAGCAAAACATTCATTGAAAACCTTAGGTTATGCTTAGATTACAATAAAAGAACCATACACCCTGGTGAATTAAATACATACATACAAACAAGTTAAAAAAATATAGGAGTAACTCAGAAATTAAAACTACTTACTAAAGGCAATCCCATACATTGCTGGGAAACTGCTAGAAATTCTATAGCAGCAGTTAATGATCAAAATACAAAGCAAGACCCATGGAGGATAACAACATTATTTCTATTCCATCATTCCAACAGCAAGATTACTCCCTGCAGCTGAGGAGCCAGTATAATTCTTCTCCAGCTTGGAGAACCTTCAAACCATGTTAGTAGACACAACCAACAAGTTGGGCTTTTTTTCTATAACTCATTTTAACTTTCTGTTTAGCGGGGGTAAATACTGCTTTACTTCTGTCAGTCTTCATGGAAAAAACAGCTAAGGGCTGCCACTCTCAATCTATACACTGCACAGCTTCCAGAGAGCTGAGAAACATCTACTGTGCTGAACAACGAATCACTACCTGATCTACACAAGGTGACCTAGTTTGCCAGAAAAGTCAGGAAACAGGAAGGAGAAAAGGTGCAACTTAAATGGTGCTGATGATTACTGCCTTCCCAGAATTGCTTCTGGGTCATTCATTATTATTCTATTAATTTTGTATCTACTACAAGTAATGCGTTCCTGCAAAGCTCTTTCAAAAACATTGTTTGCTATTTTGTCACGTTCCTAAATGTGTTCTATCAAGATATATAGTAGCTTCTGGTAGTTTCACTCTTGAAAACATTTGACAGCTAAAATCAGAAATTCAGACAGTACCTGCTTTGCTGAATTATGGAATATGTAAATGAAAAACAGTTGGCAAAGAGATAAGTTCTAAAATCTAATGAAAAAATACGGCTAGTCGTAAAACTGCATTTTTGCAGAAGGTAAAAACAGTGAAAAACTGTCTTGATGCTAGGGGTAGGACTTCGTGGTTTGTTTAAAGAAAAACTACACAAAATTGCTTACACCAGTGTATTCCTTCAAAGACAATTCCTGTTGACAGATGATACTGCAGTGAGAACACTCATGTCAGCTAGCAATGTTGTCACATCTTTCCACTCCTGTTGCAAGGGAAGTGGTAAAATTTGACATCTCAAGACATAACTTATATCAGACACCTATCTTACTCTTACAAGCATGTGGATATTTACTGTCAGATAGCATAATATGTCCTGTAGTCAACTGACTTGGCTATGGTTTAATTATTTTTATACTGTTACACATTTTTAATTAAAAATAACATTGTTGACCTGTGCAAACTAAGGACTTTCTGAGTAATCCTGTAAATACATATTGTGTATGACCACAGGCTGTCATCAACAGTGCTCTGCTTTCAACAGCTACATCTGGATTCCCTCTCCTGACAGAGCCAAGAGATATGCCAGCAAGAAGAGTACTGCAAGCTGCAATACTGACATAGATGCAAGCCTACCATTCATAACATCACTGTTACAAACAAGTTGCTGATTTCTGAGTGTACAGTCAATTAAGTCCTGCGTGCACTTCCTTTATATGGCTCAGGTTTCTCCCCCTATAAGTTATTTACGTCAAGAATGGTGAAAGATGATGAAGAAGCAAACATAAAACTGTCACCATGAATACACCTAGAAGTATCTCTCAATGCTATCCTGGGTTCGTGTCTCAATACAAGTTACAAAAAAAACAACCAACCATCGGGGGAAAAAAAAGAAAAGAAAAGCATCAAAAAATAAAAATTAAAAACAACAATAAAACCAACTAAAAAATACCCCAAACCTGAGTACTTCACAAAGCAAACAAGATAGTTGATATTCCAGAAGAAAACAAAACCAAAACAAGCAAGAAAAAAAACCCTCCCCAGTATGAAGGGCAGTACTAACACTCAAATCTGAATAATAAGATGTTTAAAAAAAAGTCTTAGAGGTACGATCCGATTTGTTCCCTCCATCAGGGTAAGGAATCACCCAGGCATTATGGCCAAGGCAACATATTTTATGTCCCCTCTTCCCTGCTCACAGAAACATGGCGAGGATCCTTCTAATTCCACTGATTCAGCTTCTTCAGGCCAAGCTCAATATAAACATCTCAGCAAAGATCTTCAGACAGACCTTTTAATAAAAGACTATAATTATTTTTTTCTCTTTCACGGACACCCCCTTGTCGTGGGGAAAGAGCTTGCGTGCCCTTGTGAAGTTGGGAGTTATGCTGGTGGTGGCTTATGCTTCCGGTAGGGTCTCCCATGCCAGTCAGCTCTCAAATGAAGGGTCAGACAAAGTGTGTCCATGGGCAGGATGGGCTCACTAGCCTTCAGGCAACCATCCTAGGAGAAGGACAACTCCAACTTCAAACCCGGGCAGATGGAGCTCGTGTAGCCCTGTAAGGCCATCCATCTAAGAGAAGGATACTCTAATTAAACCTACGACCTGAGGACTTTGCTGTCACCGTCCAAGCTTGCTAGGCCCTGGCAGATAAACCTCAGGTGTAAAGGGTGAGGCCAGTCCTGCGCACGCTGTGCCTCACCTAAAATAAATCCACTGCGCAGGCCCGAAGGGTTTACCCACACTTGCAAAGCCCTGTAGCGACAGGTGAGGGACGAAACGACAGGTGATAAGGTGCACTGGAAGTCGCAGACCCAACCCTGCATGCAGGCGGTTCAGGACATTGGTCGCTCAAGTCTGACCCAGGAGATGACAGTCTTGTTCGGCAGCATCCTGAATGACCAAGCAGCCTTTTTCAAGGACAGCACTGCTTGCTCCATATGGAGAGAGGCCTAGAAAAGGTGGCCTAACCAAAGCTCATCTCCCCCTCCACCTGGTTGGCTAGCCGCGGCCAACGGGCATCTTCTATTGCGGTCAATTAAAAACAAAGAGACAAAGGCATGCACCTGCCTCCAAAGGTGTGTCCAGATTGACACTCGCATGTTGGAACATCAGAACCATGCTTGATACAGTGAACAGTGGGCGTCCTGAGCGCCGTTCTGCGCTAATTGCCCATGAATTGTCACGTCTTAACATCGATATCGCTGCACTCAGTGAAGTTCGCCTTCATGAGGAAGGTAGCCTCAAAGAACATGGTGCTGGCTATACACTCTACTGGTCAGGCAAACCCAAAACTGAAAGTCATCTTTCTGGAGTCGGCTTCATGATTAAAAACTCCATAGCCTCCAAACTTGAAAATTTGCCGATAGGTCATTCCGACCGTATTATCTCCTTACGTCTTCCACTGCACAATAAGCAACACGTTGTTCTTTTCAGCATATATGCTCCAACTCTGCAAGCTGACCCTGCAGAAAAAGAAAAATTCTACTCCGACCTGCGTCACCTCACTCAGAAAGTTCCTATAGAAGATAAGATCATAATCCTTGGTGACTTCAACGCCCGAGTAGGAAAGAACTTTGAAGCCTGGAAAGGAGTACTAGGCAAGCACGGTGTTGGCAGCTACAATGATAACGGTCGTCTCTTACTAGAGTTCTGTGCAGAGCAACAGCTTACCATCACCAACACTATCTTCCAGCAGAAAGACAGCTGGAAGACAACCTGGATGCATCCACGATCTAAACATTGGCACCTTATTGATTATGTTTTAGTGCGCCAGGGAAATATTCGTGATGTCTGCCAGACCAGAGTGATGCCTAGTGCAGAATGCCAAACAGACCACCGCCTTGTGCGCTGCAAATTTAATTTCCACTTCAAGCCCAAACCTAAGAGGGGCGGCATTCCAAGGAGAAGGCTCAATGTTGATAATCTTCAAATAGCTGCAGTGAGGGACAGCTTTCAGGCTAACCTTCAAACTAGGCTTGAAGACCAACTTATAGATTCTTCTCCTGAAGCGCTTTGGCAACATATCAAAAACAGCATCCTGCAGTCCTCCGTAGAATCCATTGGGTTCTCCTCAAAGAAAAACAAAGACTGGTTTGACGATAGCAACCAGGAGGTCCAGGAATTGCTGACAAAAAAGAGGTCTGCTCATCAAGCACACCTCGCTCAGCCACTCTGCCATGTAAGAAAAGCAGCCTTTCGTCTTGCATGTAGCAAACTCCAACAGAAACTTAGAGACATCCAGAACAAGTGGTGGCTCAACCTAGCAGAAAAGACTCAACTATGTGCAGATTTGGGTGACCACAGAGGATTCTATGAGGCTATGAAGGCAGTGTATGGACCCACATTCCAGGTTCAAAGCCCCTTACTTGGTGCAGATGGCCAAACGCTTCTTACAGATAAAATCTCCATCCTGAATCGTTGGTCTGAACATTTTCAAACCCTCTTTAGTGCTAATCGTGTAGTCCAAGGTGAAGGAATCCAGCACATTCCGCAACATCCGGTGAAAAACGAATTGGATTTAGCCCCTACCATGGGAGAGACTCTTAAGGCCATACAGCAGGTGAAAACTGGCAAGGCAGCTGGGGTTGACGGAGTCCCACCTGAAATATGGAAGCATGGAGGCCAAGCACTCCACGCTAAATTTCATGAGCTAGTTGTGTGTTGTTGGGAACAAGGCAAAATACCGTCAGACTTTCGTGACGCAATCATCGTCACTCTGTATAAGAAAAAAGGTGCCAAGTCAGACTGCTCAAGCTACCGTGGTATAACTCTGCTCTCCATTGCTGGTAAAATTCTTGCAAGAATACTATTGAACAGACTAGTACCTGCCATCGCAGAAGAACTTCTACCTGAAAGTCAGTGTGGTTTCAGGGCTAATAGAAGTACCACAGACATGGTATTTGTTCTCAGACAATTGCAAGAAAAGTGTAGAGAACAGAATAAGGGGTTATACGTAACTTTCGTTGACCTCACCAAAGCTTTTGACACTGTGAGCAGGAAAGGCTTGTGGCTGATCTTAGAACGATTAGGTTGTCCCCCCAAGTTCCTGAAAATGATTATTCTGTTACATGAGGATCAGCAAGGCCAAGTCAGGTATGGTGATGCACTCTCTGAGCCTTTCCCAATAACCAATGGTGTGAAACAAGGTTGCGTTCTCGCACCGACCTTATTCACAATCTTCTTCAGCATGATGCTCCAAAGGGCTACAGCAGACCTCGACGAACAAGATGGCATTTATATTCGATATCGTACCGATGGTAGCCTATTCAATCTAAGGCGACTGAAGGCCCACACTAAGACCCTAAACCATCTTGTCCGTGAACTGCTCTTTGCTGATGATGCCGCCCTTGTTGCCCACACAGAAGCAGCTCTGCAGCGTTTAACATCTTGCTTTGCGGAGGCGGCTGAGGTTTTTGGGCTGGAAGTCAGCTTGAAGAAGACAGTAGTCCTCTACCAACCTGCACCCCAAGAAGATTATCGCCATCCCCATATTACCATCGGCGAGTCAGAGCTTAAGTCAGTTCAGCAGTTCAGCTATCTGGGAAGCATCATTTCCTCGGATGCCACGATCGACAAAGAGATAGACAACAGAATAGCAAAGGCATATAGAGCCTTTGGAAAACTCCATAAAAGAGTCTGGTGTAATAAACACCTGAAGAAAAGCACAAAGATCAGTGTCTACAGAGCCATTGTATTGTCTACTCTTTTATATGGGTCTGAATCATGGGTCATCTACCGTCATCACCTGCGACTCCTGGAACGCTTTCATCAGCGCTGCCTCCGTACAATTCTAAACATCCATTGGACTGACTATGTGTCTAATGTCACTGTCCTCGAACAGGCAGGGGTCACCAGCATCGAGGCCACATTGCTGAAACTGCAGCTGCGCTGGGCAGGGCACGTCTCTAGAATGAAGGATCACCGCCTCCCCAAGATCGTGTTTTACGGTGAACTTGCCACCGGTAGCCGCAAGAGAGGTGCCCCAATGAAGAGATACAAGGACTCCCTGAAACAATACCTTAGCCTTGGCCATATTGACTACCATCAGTGGTCCACCTTGGCCTCCAATCGGGAGACTTGGAGGCACACCATACATAATGCCGCTGACTCCTTTGAGAGCTCACGAAGAACTAGTCTCGAGGAGAAAAGACAACGCAGGAAGAATCGTGTCCCACCTGTTCCACCCAAGGAGACCTTCTGCTGTGCTTTTTGTAGCCGGATTTGCCTATCCCACATTGGCCTTCTTAGTCACCAGCGCGCTTGTAGTAAGCGTGGGTAAATGCCCTTCCCAAATCTTCGTTCGCGAAGTCAAGCCATGATAATTATTTTTACACCCCAGAAGAGCTGTTTCTTTGCCAGCACTGTTCTTTAACAGTCCTTACACTCAGCTCCCACAGCAACTCAAAACAAACACTGTGCATTTCCAGGTACATTTGTTCTGTTTTGCTCTATATACTGCTAAAGCAGAAAGACTTCTAAATGTCTCAAACGTTGAATTCACTATACTCTCACTATAACGATTTCCGATCAACAAGCTAAGAGAAATTAAAAAAATAATCAGTACACATAAAAAATTATAACAATATTTAGACCACAGCAATAAAGCAAGCAGATCAAACTCAAGAGCCTGAGGCATGTGAGACAGGTCCTAATGACCACTTGACCTTCAGTGCTCCACAGAAGAGATAAAATGGACAGGGGCCTGGTTACAGCAAAGAGACAGCTTAGCATGTGGCTCCTTATCTACCTTTTAATGTATTAGTCACCATATTTCCCTTCATGTTTAGCTAACCCTACAGGTTTGCTTGTTAATCCTGATTAATCAAGTATGGAAGAAAACCTGGTATTTCAAGGAATGAGTTCAAGTTTAAACACTTCATCACATGCACCTTATTTTGCCTTTCCTGCATCCATCAACACAGCAAAATATTACAGCCATGAACTCACAGAAGAAAATACACCCTCCTAAAAGCTATGCCACAGCTTGAGAGAGGAGGTTAACAGTGAGACTACCATCTTACAACACTGGGGAACAACATGGGAGGATATGTGTTGTGGGATAGGAATCTTACAACTCAATTCTTTCACAGTAGAAATAATCTCCATACAGTTAATTTTTATGTCAGGAACTTGAAAAAGCAGATAAGAGGGACAAATCCTACACACAGCAGTGGTTTTGGTTTTAAATTAAGTGGATCAAACGGAAACAAGTGTAACTTGAACAGTTGCAGTACCAAGTTCTCACGAGTATTTGGAAAGGAAAAGGAACACCATCAACAAAAGTTTGTTTATCTAAATAACAATAACTATCAAACTGAAAAAATGCATTTAAGTATTACACTTTGGTTTTACTACAAATGAAAGTAGAGATAGTAAAATACTTGCCATGTTTTTATGTTTAATTCAACATCTTTGTAGCACTGGCAGCAGAAATAAAAGTACAGCATTATGGCTAGCTACACGCGCAATCAGAGCTCGTTCCCTTTGCTTAAATTGACTCTTAAAACAAGTTACTCCATAGGCAGGTAGCACCCTGAGCTTGGAGATAATTTTATAAAAACAGTGAAACCTCTACATGTGAAAGCCAATGATGACATGACTTACATCTCTTCATGAAATTCCAGAATCTAAACTACTAACAGCCAATGAAAAGCTTCTTAGCAAAGAACTGAAAACAAAACATAATTCTATGAAAAAAAATATTACTTTTAAATTCTAATTACTAGGTGCCTGTCCAAATCCATGTCATCTAATTAGCTGTACACACACAAAGCTTTCATATTGTCATTGTCTGCTGTGGCACTACACTGAATCCTACTACAATGCCACTGAATCACTGTCCTAGCAAAACAAAGACTGTGTTTTATAATGAAGCAAAGTTTGCAGTGGAAAAATATTATTATTTTTGTTAAGCCAACTGATAGCAAGTGACCCCACAGAGAAACTTTTGGCTCACAAGCCCTTCGTCAGGTCAGAAAGGGACAGCAAATGACAGTGCTACATCAGGGAAAAAAAAGCATAAATAGTTAACTTACAAAGTTAAAGGCTACAGAGGAACAGAAAATTATCATGTAAGTTTCTGAAAAAATTAATCTTCTGAGTAGTATAAATCGGAATTTCAGTCTTCTGCAAACAGAAGTACTCCCGTCAGCATCTACAGTGAAGGCATCTCCTTATTCAGAAAAGTTGGCAAACATGGGTTTGTTTAACAAGTACTATGGCAATCAAAGTTGTACTTCTGGTACACAGCTAGTTATTAAATGTCTTTTATTTTTCTTCCACCAAGACCTGAAAGGTTCAACAACACACAACAGAAAAAGTTCTTTCATTTCTACATTTATGGCCCTAATACATATTGGGTACTTAATCATGCTATTCTGACAGTCTCAGAACAGCGTCCCCCAGAAACAGAGCTGACGTGTTGAAAAGTTCTACTTCTTTCCTTGATTTTTCATGGATTTAAAAATTTAAGCTTGAAGACAAGGTGCTTACCTATAATTACAACTGCTAAACTGCAGATCAGCTGTGAGTTTTAACACTAACAAATGGAATAGCACATGAGAACATTATGCTAATCTGAGGACTGATAAGCAAGTACAGAAAGGTTTAACAGACTTCTTGCTTCTGAAATAAAATAATTTCAACATAATAATTAATGTATTTACCTCACTGTATTTGCAAGGCCAAGAGGGGAGGAGTACAGTTTCAAATCCTCTCCAAAACTTAGGCACTTAGGACTTCAGTGAGTTGCTCTTCATGCTTAGTACTCCTTCCTGTTTAATAGGGACAATCACTTTTTAAAACTACCATAAGAACTCTGAAGACAGAAGACATTGCCCTCACTTTGTGTAACACCTTGGCAGAACAACTTGCTTAGCTTGCAACAGAAACATTCAACTGCTTCCTGAACTTGCGGAGACTAAATCCATGCTGCCCACATCCTTCACATCCTTGCAGAATGTGTTACTCAGCAGGCTTCTGAAAACGTGCTGACAGGAATAAAAATAATAATTAAAAAACAAAGAAACAAAAAAGCCCCACTGAGACATCATAGCAAGAAAATGGGCTAGATACACCTAGTCAGAGAAGAGAGTTACTACAAGTTGCATTGCCTGGTCTGAGGATTATTTACTCATTCTTAGTTTGGGACACAGCTCACTAAGGAACGTGAGCCCAAGAGTCACTTGAGATTTTTCTGAAACATAGTAAACTAAGTAAGAACCTATGGACGGAGATCAAGATCTTTATCTTATTCCCTACAATAAATACTAATGGCTTAAGAAGACACTAGCTCAGGTTTGGGTTATCTGAAAAACACATATAATCCAATGCCACATCCTTTATAAAGTGTATGAAATGACACCAAGAATGTAAGAACGTAAGAGGCTGCAGCAAATACCTGAACCAATTTTTGACCCACTGCCCCTTTTGCAAATCAATATCATCACCATGTCTCTTTGTCCTTTCTCCTTACCTGTCTGTATTTATTAATCTCTCATTTAACTTGCAAGACTTCTAGGCTGAAAAACTTCCTTTCTTCCTGTTGTTTTTGTTGTTGTTGTTTTACTGGGGTTTGGTTTGGGTTTATGTTGTTTCCTGTACCTTTTTTCTTTTTTTTTTTTTAAGTCTCAGCCATCACAAGAGCTTATAAGCCTCACAATAAATCAATTTCAAAACCCCAAAATGAAATGGCTATGACAAAAACAATGCACATTTGGCTTAAAAAGGCAGCATGTACACAAAGAAAAATCCTCTGTAAATTGGTTTGGAATTCATGTAGCCTTTACACCCCTTTATTCTAGAACAAAAGCTGTTCCATAATATTGGGAATTTATCAGGAAATATGCTACAAGTAGTAAGGCAGTCACATGATACAGCTGTAGAGACATAAAAGCTTGTCTATTCTGCTGAAAGAGCTGTCATTAGATAAGCAAAGAAAAATAGCGCAAAGAATTACAACTTTACTTGTACCAATTTCCTCACAATCTCTTTTTTTATCCATTACACAAGTACACGCTATTAAAGCTGCAGTTACATCTTCTGCCTTAAGAAAAAATACAGCAGGAAAAAAACTTGCCAAGCAATGAAGCGATAATTTGACTTATTAAAAAAGAAAAAAAGGCAGAGAATCTGAACAAAACAATTTGTATAAATTTAATTAATTGGAAGCCAAGACAAAAAAGATTGACAAAGACAATCTCAGTTTCCTTTTATTAAAAGGAGGGTAGACTCCAGAATTAGGTTTATTACTGATCAAGAAAATGTCTCCAATCTTTTATTAGCCAAATGCTTCACTATAGTACAAAAGCATGTACATATATCATATATGTGGCTCACCTCTGTTACTGGAAAATTAATTCTAGCTATCTCAGTAAGGAGACTCTTTGTGTCCATTTGTTTTCCAGCCTATCAGAAATAACACTCAATATAGGAAAGCTTCATACAGAATGAAGCATTTTTCAGAGAATAAACATTCTTAAAAGCAGTAAAAAGACCATTACTGTTAGCAGAGACATAAACTGGAAAATGCAGAAATACATTTGTGGATCATAAATGGGAAGATAATACTGAATCTCTCCCAATAGTTTTCTATTGGACTGTATTCCGACAGTATTAAGAAAGATTTAAAAACAATCAGGAAAAAGATTAAACCTGAATTCAAAATTTTATCTTTGGAATGAAGAAAACAAAAACCTGAAAAAGGATTTATCAGAAGCCTCCCTTTTCCCTGTCAAATGACTTATAATATGCCAACATATAAAAAAGCCTTGACAACCATTTTTCCCCACTGCTGTTGTCCCCATCTTCAATGTTACCATCAAAGTGCAAATCTCTCAAGTGTCCTGCTATCTAGTCTCCCACCTTCACAAGCAGGACTGCCCTCCAGGATAACTAAAGTTCATGTGCATATCCCTGGCTTGCACTATTCCATATAATGTGAACAAGTCCTCCAAACAAATTAACTTTACCCTCAACATCACAGATTTCACTGTATGAGGATTAAACAACACAACATTTGACATAATTTATTCATTCATACATGAACTTTAGGACACTGCACAGAGCTGCATGAATATCAGCAACAACTTCCAATGGTGACAGAGGACTATTGGCAACTGAAAGTATCACAGTATGCTAGAGATTGGAAGGGACCTCAAAAGATCATCTAGTCCAGTCCCCCTGCTGGAGCAGGAACACCTAGATAAGGTTACACAGGAACGTGTCCAGGCTGGTTTTGAATGTCTCCAGAGAAGGAGACTCCACAACCTCCCTAGGCAGCCTGTTCCAGTGTTCTGTCACCCTCACTGAGAAGAAGTTTCTTCTCAAGTTTAAGTGGAACCTCTTGTGTTCCAGTTTGTACCCATTACCCCTTGTCCTATCATTGTTTGCCACTGAGAAGAGCCTGGCTCCATCCTCATGACACTCCCCCTTTATATATTTATATACACTAATAAGGTCACCCCTCAATCTCCTCTTCTCCAAACTATAGAGACCCAGCTCTCTCAGTCTTTCCTCATAAGGGAGATGCTCCACTCCCTTAATCATCTTAGTTGCCCTACGCTGGACTCTCTCCAGCAGGTCCCTGTCCTTCTTAAACTGAGGGGCCCAGAACTGGACACAATATTCTAGATGAGGTCTCACCAGGGCTGAGTAGAGGGGAAGGAGAACCTCTCTCAACCTACTAACCACCCCCCTTCTAATACACCCCAGGATGCCATTGGCCTTCTTGGCCACAAGGGCAGAGTGTCGGCTCATGGTCACCCTGTCATCCACCAGGACCCCCAGGTCCCTCTCCCCTACACTGCTCTCTAACAGGTCGTTCCCCAACCTATACTGGAACCTGGGGTTGTTCCTGCCCAGATGCAGGACTCTACACTTGCCCTTGTTATATTTCATCAAGTTATTCCCTGCCCAACTCTCCAGCCTGTCCAGGTCTCGCTGGATGGCAGCACAGCCTTCTGGCATGTCAGCCACTCCTCCCAGCTTAGTGTCATCAGCAAACTTGCTGACAGTACACTCAATACCCTCACCTAAATCATTGATGAATATATTAAATAATACTGGTCCCAGTACCGACCCTTGAGGCACTCCACTAGATACAGGCCTCCAACTAGACTCCGCCCCATAGACTACAACTCTCTGGCTTCTCTCCTTCAGCCAGTTCACAGTCCACCTCACTACCCGATCATCCAGACCACACTTCCTCAATTTAGCTGCAAGGATGCTGTGGGAGACTGTGTCAAACGCTTTGCTGAAGTCAAGGTAGACCACATCCACCGCTCTGCCATCATCCATCCACTGTGTTATTTCCTCATAAAAGGCTATGAGATTGGTCAAGCATGACTTCCCCTTGGTGAAGCCATGTTGACTGCCCCTCATAACCCTCTTATCCTTGATATGCCTTAAGATGGCACCAAGGATAAGGTGTTCCATCACTTTCCCAGGGATGGAGGTGAGGCTAACCGGTCTATAGTTACCCGGGTCCTCCTTCTTGCCCTTTTTGAAGACAGGAGTGACATTTGCTTTCCTCCAGTCCTCAGGCACCTCTCCCGTTTCCCAAGACTTGGTAAAGATGATGGAGAGCGGTCTAGCAATGACCTCTGCCAGTTCCCTCAGCACCCGCGGGTGCATCCCATCTGGACCCATGGATTTATGGATGTCCAGATTGCTCAACTGGTCTCTAACCCATTCCTCATCGACTAAGGCAAACTGCTCCATTGACCTGTCTTCATCTGAGGTCTCAGCGGTACAGGGCTCTTCAGGACTGCCTCCGGCAGAGTAGACAGAGACAAAGAAGGCATTCAGTAACTCTGCCATCTCTGTATCTTCTGTCACCAGGGCACCCGTCCCATTCATCAGTGGGCCTACATTGCCTCTGGTGTTAGTTTTATCTGCCATGTATTTGAAAAAGCTCTTTCTGCTGTCCTTGACCCCTCTCGCCAGCTTTAATTCCAAGGAGGCCTTAGTCATCCTAGCAGCTTTCCTACATCCTCTAGCAGCAGCCTTATATTCCTCCCAAGTGGCCAGCCCCTCCTTCCATGACCTGTAAACCCTCCTCTTCCACTTTAGCATACCCAGCAATTCCCTATTTAGCCACGCAGGTCTCCTGACCCTCTTCCTTGACTTCCTACGTGTCGGGATGCTCCGATCTTGAGCTCGGAAAAAGCAGTCCTTGAACGTCAACCAACTATCTTGGGCCCCTTTACCTTCAAGCAGCCTAGCCCATGGGATTTCCCCTAGCAATCGCTTGAAAAGGCCAAAGTTTGCCCTGCTAAAGTCCAGGGTTGCAATTCTACTTGCTATTCTACTGGTCCTACCACACAAGATCCTGAATTCCACCATCTCGTGGTCGCTGCAACCAAGGCAGCCCTCAACCTTCACTCCTTCAACCAGACCCTCCTTGTTAGTGAGGATGAGATCCAGCAGCGCTCCTCTCCTGGTTGGCTCATCCACCATTTGCATGAGGAAGTTATCATCCATACACTGGAGGAACCTCCTGGACTGCGGCTGGGTTGCTGAGTAGTCCTTCCAGCAAACATCAGGGAAGTTAAAATCCCCCACGACGACCACGGCCTGTGACTGTGAGGCCGCTCTCAGCTGCCTGTAGAAGGCCTCATCAACTTCCTCACCCTGATCCGGTGGCCTGTAACAGACCCCCACAACAGTATCGCCCCTGCCAGCCTGCCCCTTAATTCTCACCCACAGACTCTCGACTCGCTCATCATCTGTCCCTGGACAGAACTCAACGCATTGTAGCTGCTCTCGCGCATAAAGAGCAACCCCACCACCCCGCCTGGCTGGCCTGTCTTTCCTGAAAAGGACATAGCCCTCCATGACTATATTCCAGTCATGTGAGCTGTCCCACCACGTCTCTGTAATTGCCACCAGATCATAATCTCCCGACTTAACACAGGTTTCTAGCTCC
This sequence comes from Neopsephotus bourkii, assembly GCF_033783945.1. Lineage (NCBI taxonomy): Eukaryota > Metazoa > Chordata > Aves > Psittaciformes > Psittacidae > Neopsephotus > Neopsephotus bourkii. The sequence continues at coordinate 13,131,787 of NW_026900684.1, read as the reverse complement.
TCCTGCTTATTTCCCATGCTGCACGCATTGGTGTACAGACATTTCAGGGAGCGAGCTGAGCACACCGATTTCACCCTAGGATTACAGGAGGCCTCCCAGTCTTCACCAATTCCGGAGCGCTGTCCCACTGAGGCAAGCCCAGCTACAACCCCATCCCCCTTCGAATCTAGTTTAAAGCTCTCCAAATGAGCCCTGCTAATTCGTGCCCCAGCATCCTTTTGCCTCTGTGCGATAAACCTTTCCCACATGCCATTGTCCAGACTGGTGCCCTATAAAACCAGCCGTTATCAAAGAATCCAAAGCCCTGCCTGCAGCACCAGCCTCGAAGCCAATCGTTTATGGACTGAATTTTCCCATTCAGTCCCACATCATCAATGGAAGATGGAAGGAGTGAGGAGAAGATCACTTGAGCCCCAGAGTCTTTCACCATCCGCCCCAAGGCCCTTTAGTCTTTCTTCATCCCCCTCAGACTGCGGGAAGCAGCTTCCCCCTCACCTGTCTGGAAGACCAGCAGCGGGTAGTAGTCTGTCGGGTGCACCAGGTTGGGGAGCGCCCTGGTGATATCCCTGATCCGGGCTCCAGGCAGACTACACACTTCCCTATGATGAGGGTCAACTCTGCATATTGGGCCCTCTGTTCCTTTCAGAATGGAATCACCCACTACAATGACCCTTCTTTCTTTCTTACCAGAGGCAGTCTTGAGGTGCAAAGTCGACCGCCTTTTCCTATGTGGCCTTGTAGACGGGCCTTGCACCACATCCTCACCTACCTCTCCTTCCAGATCCAGGGCCTCAAACTTATTACGGAGGGACACCTGGGGAAGCGGGGCAGGAAGGGAGGAAGGCTGCCCATGACGCCGAACTGGAACTCGCTTCCAACCCTCGTCATCTTTTTGGTCCCCTACCTCTGCGCGACAGCTACAGGGCAGGGACTGTCTCGGGCCATCCCCCTCTGTCTGAGAGGGCAGGGGGCCCATCCCCTTTTGGGGGGTATCTCCCTGGAGCCGTTCCAACTGGCATGCCAGGGAGTTACTCCACCAGTCGATCTCCCTTTCACACTCCCTGATGGTCCTCAGCATCTCAACCTCCTCCTTAAGTTTAGGCAACAAGCTAAGCAGATCTTCTACCTGCTCACACCTCACACAGGTGGAATGCTGTCCTCCCTCCCCCGGCAGTAGCAGGCTCTGGCACTCCCTGCATCCAGAGACCTGAAGAGCCACGGTTAGGGCCGGGGTCTCTGTCTGAATTGCTACAGTCTTCTTACTGCTAGTTCTCTTTCTGGAGGCGACCATATTGGTCAACAACACAACCTACTTGTTCTTCCCTGCGCCTCTCAAAGGCTCTGTCAAGTCAAGGGGCAGGGAGGTGGTGGCCATCACCGTGGGAACGCCCCCCACAACGTCAGCCGCTCTCTCGCAAGGGCTGCTGGGGCTTCGGGTATTGGGAAATGTTGGGAATCGAAAGTAATTAACATATCATTTAAAGATGAATTTGCATAAATCTTGTCCATACTAAATCCCTGCAGTTCTCACCACCATTAAACATATAACAAGTGGTAAATGTGTCAGTGGCTGAAATAATTACTGTTCCAACCTCACTCAAAAATTTGATTTTAGCTTTTTAAACAACACACAAATTCAAAATCCCTGATTATCTTCTAGTAACTATTTGGATGAAAGCACTTAAAAGCTGTACCAAAAACAGATTGGAGATTTGAGAGATACCTACTCTGCACTGTATCCACTTGTAATAAAATAAAAACAAATGAAAACCTGGTGTGACTCGGAATACATGTGCTTATGACCTACATGAACAGATTTCCTCTTATCTGCTTATTGGATAAATATACTCGGAAATGTGATGCAAAACAAGAAGTGTCTTCAAAAACACAATATTCTTTTTCCTGTCAGGAGATAAAGAACAAATCTAAGCTATAAACAATTTTGAGTATGTGAATATCCCAGCATATTCTAATGATAGAATAGAGCAGGCATACAAAATCAAATCAATAATCACAAAGAGCAGAGAGATCTCACAGGATTGACATCCCGTACAAGCCACATTCTAGATAGAATGAAGCTGTCCAATTTGCAGAGAAGCTTTCAGTTAAACAACAGCCACAAGACCTTACACTTCTATAACAAAAGAACTTGCTGACCATGAGTCCTGATGTTTCAAGGGAGAACTGCATATCCAAAACTACAGAATGCAGCCTCCCAGGGGTGACATGAACTTGACCAGTAAATCCAGTTAGAAGTTTTTATGAACTTGGAATTGCCATTGTAGTTCAATTGCCATTGTAGTTCAATATTTGCAAAAACATTATGACATTTCTCCTGAGAAAGGAAGGCTGATTGTTTTAGCATCGCCTGTGTATTTGTATTTTTAGCACTTAACCTGGTCAGAGACAAGATACCATGAAAAAGTGTGTGGCAAAATTTCAGATTATGATAAATAGAAACAGTTAGAATTCCATTAATTAATTAAAAGATCTCAATTTCATTCCTGAATAAGCATCCTCCCCATTTTTTTTAATATTGTATCCCCTGTTAACTGCCTCACAGTAACAAATATATTTTGAAAATTCCTTATAATGCTATCTATGAAAGTCAGGCTATGTCTCCTTAAAATTTGCAGGAAAAGAAAAATAAAATCCACATAAGTGTAGGGTTATCATTTTGCTGTTCAAAAGCAATTTTAAAGGAGCAAGTCGAAACATTACTTTACAATCTGTTGCATAATAATAAGAGTGATAAATTACATACATTAACACAAAACATAATCCTGTTGCAATTGTATTTTATAATGGAGTCCAATTTTCTCTAAATTGAGATGCTGTGCTGACTGAATTGAAGTTTAAATCAGATGACACTCGATTTTTTATACACATGCACAGAAAGTATGCCACCCACAAACAATTTTCATGTTTGAAACATAAACAGCCTGTGAATATGAATCAAGATTCACTCCTAAAAATAAAAAAAAAAAGGAGAAAAAAATAGGAAATGTGATTAGAGAGATGGTAATGTGCTGGTACTGCCAGCCATGGATTGCCACCTTCTTAAAATGGAAGGCTGAGACAATTATACGATACAGAAATTATTAGAAACAGTAGTAGCAAGACTTCTATGAACCAACCATTTTAGAAACTGAAGTGCAATTTGAATAATCTTCCAGCATGCTTTTTTTCTGGGGAAATACACTCTTCTACGTGTTTTCCTCCTGTGAAACCTCTGTGCAAGTCACCAGCTCAGTAACTTTAACCATTTGAATGCATAACTACTTTAATTAAAGACAATCCACAGGATGTATTGGTGACTACAAGTCGATTTCCTTGCATTTAGCATTATCTTTTAAATATGATGCACTTTATGACTCCCTTGCTTCACTGATGACAATGATGCTAGATATGGAGACCATTAATTCAATAGCAGGGTCTGTGACTTTGAAAGGGACAGTACTGCACTTCAATCTATTAAACCAAAGGCAGCTTTGGTGGAGAAAAGAAGGAAAGGAAGGAAAAGGCTTCCCCAAAGGGGCATGAAGGAAAAGGCTGCCCCAAACCACAACTCCTTAGCCTGTGGATGGTATTAGCTCGAAAAATTCTCTCAAATTTTGCAGAACAATTGTAAGAAGGCTTTAAGCAGGAAAGAAATCACACCCAAGACAGAATTTTTGGTAAAAATCACTATTTCCCATGCCAGGCAAAATTCCACAGAGGAAACATTCAGGTGGGCTATTGAAGAACCAGAAAAAAAGTTTCTGTTATGGTTTCTAAATGAATCTGACACAGCTTTTGGCACCCAGAGTGAATGACCTCATTTTATAAATACTATCTACCATGAAACAGCGTTAGCTTCACATACGTATGTTTTCAAAGATAAGTTACCAGCTCCTGATAAAACAGAATGAATACATTTATAAAATATTGAAGATACTCACAAGGATAAGAATATTGTTGTCTTTATTCTAAGTAGAAAAAAACAGAAAACAAAAAACAACAAAACCTTTACGCTCTAACTTTAGAACAGATCACATTTAATAAAAAATACCAGAAAACTGGTTTGAGTCAGATTTGCTGAAAAATTAATTTATGTAAACTGAAATTATTTTTTTAAATATGAATTTCCTATAAAAAGGAAATTTCACATTTAAACCTATATATGTAGGTTAGTTATAGCAGAAAGTGGCCTTTAATCTCCATTCATTTTAAACTTATTTTTTGGCAGATACCTGATGTTATATGTATACACATGTAAATGAAGTTGGAATGCTTGAGTTAAAGTGAATAACTTAATTGTATTTTTTAAACTTTCTAGATTTTAAAGCTTACCATGAACTGTTTCAGCTATGAGGGACCTCAAGAAACACCCCCCCACAGCTCACAAGCCTACTTTCACTCTTTGCTCAAGTCCCACTTAATTCAGTGCATAGCCTAGGAGACATACAGAGATAAAAATTACAGAGAGCAGGTGGTCAAACTTTCATTCACAGTCCTGCTGTGAACACTGTCAGTGTCAGTCCTGGGACTGAATGACAAATGAAGCCAGTATCATTAAGGCACACTCTCTGGAAACAAAGTACCAGCATTTTCTCTGTTTTGGTACTTTTTGGACATAGCTACTCTAAACCTGCATTGGAAGAACAGAAATTTCTGTTTCATGGATTGGAGTATTACAGTGAACAAATTTAACTTGCATTGGGTGATTATATTCAACATTTTTACCTTCAATCATTTTAAATAAAAATTCCTCACTAATCCTTACAGAACTTCTAGAAAATTGAAACTGTAAGAGACTAAACCTCTACCACACATCTTTATAAAATTAAATGAATTGAATCATTTGCAATTGTAAATCAATTGCAAATTGAATAAAAGTATTGCAAATGTAAATCAATTCCAGATGTGTTAATTTAACCTCTAATATTTTGTGAAGAGATATTTTACAAGTTGGAAGGTACTTCTATAATCAAGAATCTGTATATGATTATATGAATGAAGCCAACACAACGGCTCCCATACACAATGTATTTCAATGCAAAGTTCAGAACTGCTATCCAGGATCAGGAATACATGATTCTGCAATTAATTAATGTGCTAAGTCTCAAAAAAAAATTTGCCATAGCATTACATGTATTTAGAATTCCATCCAAAATACACATACCTTCCCATGTATTTGAATAGAGCCACCATAATTTAGTTTGCCATGTTTTTTTCATCAAACATGCCAGAATTTTTTTTCCTGCTGCTATTCTAGAAAGATAAGCTGCATACCTGGCAGTCATTTCTATGAGAACTATCCCAAATACCCAGAAGTGCAGTCATCCTATATTAGAAGTACATCATTAATTCCTCAGTAGAAATGAGTGTAATGAATAAACAGCCAAACATTTTGAAGCCCTTCACAATTCACTCACAGCACCCCAGCTATCTGAAACCACGCTACAGACCTTCCATGTCCCGATTATTTTTAAGTTATTTTTCTTCAAAGCTTTTTGTTACAAAAACACAGATTGTAAGGCAGTAATAACCCCTACCATGAGACCTGATAAGCTCACTGAACCAATCACCTTCGACAAAATTTACTGATGTTTAAACTGGGCCAGCAATGTTGCTGGCACACCCAGTACCACTGTGGTACATTCCACGGCAGTATGCCCTTACTTCTTAATAGCAAAGATTTTTACAGTGTCCCTGTACCTTAACAGATAAGCAAACCCATGTAGTCTATTTTGGGGAAAGGTGGGTCAGGGTGGGTATAAGCGTGTTAGTATGTTCAACACATAATATATAATGTTCCTGTATTTAAAGGCTTGACAGCAGCAGCAAAGTCAGAACTCTTTTCCTCATAAATTTCTCTCTGTATTGCCTAAGCTATCTTTAAACACTAGAGAAATATGGAACATTTTTCAGAGAATTTTTTTTTGAGCTGCTAAGCAGCCCATTACTTTCACTGTCTGTATTCTCCCCTTGAAAAAGAGCATCAAACAGTCCTTTAAAATGTAGGTTATCTTGAAGATGTTTGTCTTGGAAATACACACACACACAGGTTTTAAGTTACTCTAAGTAGTATGACTAAGTAACTTCTAACTTACATATAACTTATATATACTTTTAAGTTAGTAACTTCTAACTGAGTAGTTAGAAGTAAAACCTCCATCACAAAAACATTGCTAAAAGCCTAAAATATTTCTTTTTATATAAGGTGGTTTTCCCTCCAGAGGCTAAAAAACTATTATAAAGTGTATATATATATATAATCATTACTAATTATATTAAATTTCAAGTGTTCCTAAGAAGACAAATGATTAGCAGAGTATATGGGTTTTGAACACTTTAGAAACTGAACTAAGGTGTGAAATTTTACTTGGGAAATAGGAAAGTTCTGATTATGCTTTTGCAAATACATTTATAGACACCTATAGAATGTGCCTCATAGTAATCAATATTCAACTTAATTTGAATGTCTTTAAAAGAGAGACCACTTTGCTTTTTAAATAGGCATCTCTGTACTAGATCTGCTGCAGCAACTCTGCCAAGTGAAATTTTCTATTAAAGCAACGGCTAAATGAAAACAAAACCAAAAATGTAACTACCCTGAAAACCTCATGTTTGACCCTTATCTCAAAGGCCCTATGGATTTGTGTATGCAATTAGCATTTTAGAATGGCAATCTCAGATACTACATGAAGATTCATGCAGAAGAATTCATACGTATTTAACATCCTCACAGGAGAAAGTAATTTCTTTTTTCATTTATAGAGTCTCTTTGCATACAATTTAGAAAAATCAAAAGTTGTTTAAATCTACCACTTTTCACAGTACATAAATTAATCACTTTGCTATTTAAAAAAATTACATGACATAATACTCTTCCAACTTACATTGCATCGCCTTGTCCTTAAAAGAGAGCTCTTTAAGATATGCTTCCTGGAACAGACTTCAGCCTTCTGTTTCTATCAATACCTTACTTTACTGCCACTGCTGTTGATCAAAATTTTTCTGTGATTTGATCCTTTGACATAAAGGCAACAAGTAGATACCCCGGTTTTCTTCTAACAGAATATAATTTACGTTTCCCAGATTCACTAGTTAAATCAAAAAATAATTGGAATCCTCCCTTTTTTAAAGATGTATTCATAAAAATTTCACAAAGTAGGAAATTTAAGAATCAAAGTTGCATATCTTGAAAAGAAGTAACACTCAAGTTAGAGTAACTATTTTTCTTTGGATGGACTTACAAATAAGTTCTTTAAATAATGAGCTGTGGTTTTCAATAGGTACTTAATGCTCACCTCATGAACTAGACAAAAAAGTAAACAACAGCCTACATTTCCAATTTGCAACTTCAGTCATTCCCTAGGCATTATTTGATGCAACATTCACTAATATTAATCAATGTTACTTGAATTAGATAGATATTACATTGAGTTACATGTGCTATGGAGTTATAAATCACTATTCTAAAATTTGTACTTCCTTAGTCTTTACTATAGCTTCCAAGTGCTGACTTTGCAAAGTTTTAAATACAATCTTTGTTAGATAACCAGATATAGAAAATATACAAATTGAACTTATCAAGTGCCAGAAATTAAACTACCACATTTTTACCCAACTTGAAAAAGGCAGACACTTCTGGCTGCAGGATCTTCAAGAGATCTTCAAGGATAAAATCAAAGATTAGGATGCAGGTTCACTTCTTCTCCTCCACTTTTATTGATGGCAGTAAACAATTAACTTACAGTATGCATGTTCTGATTCAGTTTTATTTCTGAACAATCCATTCCCTTTCTGCTATTAATTATGCATATTTTCACAAGGGTTTCTATCAAAACTTTTGAATGCCAGTGTAGAGATTTTCATTCGCTGAGTACACTAAAAATAGCATGTGGAACATGTGATAGCTAAACAAAACCAAGCAAAACATTTGAAACAAATTACAATCCACTGCCCTACACAAGTAACTGTTGTGTGCATTATAAAGATTACATATCAGAATTATTCATCTCCAACTAATCTATTCCTTTATCGCAAAACTATCCTCCAAGAATACACCAAGTGTATTCTCAGAATTTTAAAACCTGTGGTGAGAAAATACCTAGCTTCAAAATCCTAATAACATTTCAAAATTCTAATTAGGTTTCACATCTAGTTTTAATAACAGGGAACAAAAATGACTGCAAGGCGATTAGCATGTATTTGTTTCTTTCAAACTGTATACTTGCATTCCATTCTACACAGAACAAAGAACTAAAAGATTTATGCATATCAGCCAAGTGGAACAATATAGTAAGAAAAAACATTTACAAGGAGTGGAAATATTTGTGGATGTAAGGAACTTCATCTAGCAAACGAAATAGAAATAGAAAGTCACTCTGCTGCTTCCTGTGGTGTGTATGAACCTTTTTATTGTGAATCTGATGTCATTACCATTTGCTTACTAGCTACTGAACTGTATAATAATAGGACTAATATTTTTAGCACATGTAGTCAAAACGGTAGCAGAACCAATTCCCCACTGACTGAACGCTCTGAAAAAAAAGGTTAAGAAGAGTGCTTTGTGCTCAGTTATAGTTCAGAAGCTTGAATAACATTTACCAGTGTCTTTCTGCACCACAATTCATCTTAAGAATGCATTCAATTGCATTCAACAGCACCAACTTTTTAGCAGTATTCCCCAGAGGCAATAATGCCAAAAACGAAAACCAGGGATTTCTCTCAGCTGCCTAGCCATGTAATATCTGAGTTCTTAAATATGTCCATCTACACATTCTCAGGAAGCAAATCCATCATCATCCCCAGCTGCATTTACCCACATTCTCAGGCTCTCTCATCTTTCATCACCTTTCTTTCTTCCTTTGTGTATATTCTTACATTAAACCCTACTGTTTCTTTCCTTTGAGTCTATCCTCTTTTCTCATTCTTTCTGCTAAATGTACACTCATCCCTCTGCCAGCCTGTCTTGAAAAGGACGTTTTCCTCCTGGTTTTCTTTCTCTGGTTCATCTAAAACTTCCCACTTTAACTGCTTCCCCAACTATATTTTTAGAAGGTTTTCACTTGTTTGCCTTGCCTGCTGTCCTCTTTCCATACCAAGTCCAAGGAGATAACAAATATATTTCTGTGGTGTAATCCTATTCCATTTTTTCTCTGCACAGTACCCCTAAAAGCATACTTTAACATGAACCTACCAAGGCTTTCAGTGGCCTCCTCCCTCCACAAGGAAAAACCAAGGAGTCAGCCAACAGACTGGTTCCTTTAGATGTATCAAAATCCATGTCTCTAAACATATATTCCTCAGAACCTCCTTCTCATGTGATTTTAAAGCATTGAATAACTTCAATTTGGGATGAAACACCATTGGAAAAAAAATTTCAAATAAAATGTATTGGAAAATTTTCAGTGCAAAAATAGTCACTCCGATTTGCAATTCATTTTATATATTTTGTTTTGGGCTTTTTTTCTTTTATACCTTTGTAACACTCCACTTAAACTGGATTATGACAATGAACTTTACAAGGAATAATATATTACCATTCCTGTGGGTTGTTTCCAAGTAACAAAATAATTCAAGACAAAATTTCTTAATACTGAGGAATTTTTGCCTTACAGTTGTAAGTCTTCTCAATGTGTCTATGTGGGATCCATCACTATTCCATGGTATTCACAAACTGCAGTACATAGAGCTGAAATGTTGCTTGATTAATACTAGTATTGCCTCCCCTCACACACACCCACTCCCAAACAAGCCATTTATGGTTCCTAGAAATATCGTCTAACACTGACTATGAATCTGAATCCTCTGAAAAGCCACTAGAATTTTCCATAAATACTTTATTTTTCCCTAGTGACTGCTATACAGGATTTGTGACATTTTGTGGCAATAACAATCCCCTTGTAAAACAGTGGGAGACAGAGCAGGAAAGAGTTTTGGCAGCTCGATATTAAGCTAGCTACAGAATCCATCTCATGTTAGACATGTTTCAGAGATGAATAATAGGGATGATGGAGTAGTCAAGACTACAAGCACCTATTCAACAGGACCTTTGTTGGCTCAGAGAGAACAAATCCTTTGAAAAAACTACTGGCAAAGAAGAAAGGAAATTGACACCTAAGATGTTAGATACTACAGGAAAAAAATAGGGAAAGACCACTGTTTTGGGGATTTTTTTTTTCCATGAAAAACAATTCTTTCCATTGGTGCAAAGGCTGCACAACAATAGGAAGATGGAGTGATGGAATAAAGCTTTTTTTTTTTTTAACACTATTTTACATATAGCTTTTTAGAAAGTGAACTTTAAAGGTGTCCCAGTCCTTCTCCATAGTACTTTAATTCTTACTGTAAGAAAACATTTAGTTTCTTATAGAACTAACATAAGCTAATAGCTAATGGGTACCTAGAGAACTGCAATGCTTAGTAGGACAAACTCCCTCTAAGTATTGCAAATTTTTAATAGGAAAGCTGGACAGTGCTTATTAGTAAGCAAATTAAAACTAGTCAACCAATTCTTGCAAACATTTCACCCAGTTCATCTAACACAGACCAGTGGATTACAGAATTCTAATAAATGAGTGTATTAATACAAAACACTGCACAATTAGATTCTGAAAATCCCATCAAAAGCTGATTAACTCTCACACCTATCACAGATTCCAGGAAACCAGAAGAAAAACCCACTTTAATAAGGATATAGAACAATTTTAACAGTTCTTCACACAAAATAAGAAAAATATTTTTTGCCTCTGTTACTATTACAGAGCATCCTGAAATGCTTAGTGTTTACTGTCCCAGATAATTTATCACTCTTTTAGTAGAACTTTAAATGGAGACAGACACTAATGTCTCTCAAATAAACAGAAATGCTGGGTAAGTCAACCTGAAATAACCATCATCTTAGTTTATCAGTCTCTAACCCATTTATATCTGTTGAGCCTTTAAAGCAGCCTGTTGCTGGTTGACAAGCCACTGTATGAAGTTTTATCTGTGTATACAGCTGTGCTGTAGTTGCTTTCTGAGGTCACATGAAGATGACTTTAGCGGCTTTGTTGAACACATCAAGAACACAGTCATACAGTACATGCAACAGCTGTTAATTGCTCAATAACTTTTTAGGTAAACATTTCATACTAGTTGCATAACAGAAGCTTCCTGGCAACAAGTTCTAACCTATGTTATTTATCATACCAAGAAGTCATGAGTAATCCATGTACTAGCCATGACTGAATTTATGTGTATGTGAATTAAGGCAGAATAAGGCAACTGTTTGGAGACTAAAAATCTTCCCAGTCAGCAGTTTAAACACTGAAAATAATTTGGAATAGGGCAGGCACCAGTCTATCCTAACAATGCTGACCAGAAAGCATAGAAGATGATAAACAAAGAAAGCAAAGAAGCAGAACAGCTAAATCATTGTGTCCATAGAAACCTCTATGACAATGTTACTCTTCCATGTAACTACCAGGTTTCATTCCAGAAAATGCAACAGTTAACGGAATGAAAATAAAGCTTTTAATTCTAAGCAGCCCTTCAAGGTTGTAAACAATGGAGCAAATCACACTGTTCTTTGGTTTTGTTGCAAATCTGACTATTCGTAGCAGTCAGCCTGCTCTCTGGCAGACAGCTGAGGGTTCATACAATAGGTTTGCCAGAGAGGCTTCATGATCTCTACCCATAAAGGACACTCAAAACTTGTCTGCAGAAGCACTTCCACTGGCCAGCTCCATGTTGAACACTAGGCTGAATCTAGGACCTCAAGAAGTCCCCAACAACCTACATTAGTCTATGATTCATAAGCTGTGATGATCACCCTGCTACCCAGCTCACTACCAATATCCATGGTGTTCCTAGTGCTTTTCCCTCTTCTCCTTCCTTCCTCTCAAAAGGAATCGGGTACTAGATTTTCTGCATACTGATGAAGAAATAAGTCAGAGATAATTAATCTACACAGAGCTGATGGACAGGCTGTTCAGCGAGCTTAGGTTTAGACCTAAGTTCCCTTTTCCCCCAGTAATATAAAAAGCCTGCAGAAAGACCACTTCTAAATGAAAATACCTAAGCTACATACCTGAATGTTCTCCTAACCCACTAGCACTTCACTATACACCAAAAATCTAACTTGCAAACACTGCCGAAGGCCTTCAATCTTAGTTTTTCAAAGATTTTTAGAAATCCATTGTTAAGAATCTCTTCCATCTGTACCAAGTCACAGACATTAATGGAAAAAACTAATCAAACTTTGAGTTGTACCAAAGACTTCTAAACTGGAAAAGCTGCATGGTTACATTGTATGTTGGTTTTTTTTCACTTCACTTTGTGTCTTTTCAAAAGTTTCTAGAGCTTAAGATACTCTCTATAAATTATTCCTTCCTTCAATGAGGAAACTAATAGTGTCTTTGTGGAACACAGTATGGCTAAACAGACAAAATAAACTGGAACAGTATAAATAGAATAAAAAATGCTGAACACAATGAAACCCTTAAAACACAATGTTTTCCCTGGCCCAACACTTAATTAACTTTGAAAAATTTCCCACTTTGATTTAACTAATGGGTAACAAGTCATTACACCATGAGACTTTGATTCTGTTCTGAACTACCATATATTGGTAAACAAGTGCTACGCCTTTCCCATATGAAAGCACAAGGTGAATTAAAAGAATAAGCTATTTGTGTTCTCTTCCTGTAGCATTAAGCAATCAGACATCAATTTATCCTTCCACAACAATTTTCATACAAACAAACTTTGATTGTTTGTATGATATACATTGACCGCAGAGAGTTTCTCCTCACATTAAAGAGCGAGCTTGCTTTATTTCATCTCCTCTGCTTACTCTATCCACGGAACAGTTTTAAAGAGTCCATCTAAACTCTAGAGAAATCACTGCTTGTAACAGAAAACATAAAATTACTCTAGCAGAAAGCAATATCTACTTCACCTCCTTCAACTATAAGCCTCCTTTCGAGAACAAAGTAATCAAAGAGATTAGTGGTTTGGGTTTTTCCATTAAACATGACCAAGATTCAGGCAAGACGTCTCCAAGCACACAGCCTGCAGGACTACTTCCACATAAATTTGAGGATTAAGAATTTAGAAGTATACTTTTCAAGCCAGTTGAAATAGACAAACACACCTCATGTCAAGTTTTCAGCAAACTTGCTATTATACCCTTGTAATGATCTCATCACTTCCACCCCCAATACCCACCCAAATGTTACTATCATCTTCTTTCTTTAAACACTGACAGGGAAGCTGGGAGTGAGAGGGGAAAAGACTGAGGAGAAAGGAAAAAGGCAAAAAAAAAAAAAATCAGAACTTTTATCACCTTAATAATCAAATTTTTTGCAGCATCTGACATACAAAGGATCAACTATAACCAAAATATTTTACAACCAGGTTGCATTTCAGAAGAAATTATCATATGGTGCAGGGCTGAAGCACTCTAGTGCTGTACATGCAGAGGCATTTTGTTCCCAAAGTATCCAAAGTATATATTCCCTAGTATTTATAAGAAAGCTTTACAGAAATAGGGATAGCAGGGGGACAGTTATGCAGCATGGCATAGTGTCAAATATAGATTTTTTTCTCCCAGAATGCAGCCTTAAAATTCTTTTTCTACTCTGACAACACCATTAAATGATGGAAGGCAGAGGACTAATGTTTTACTTTCACTGTATTATCACTGAGAACAAGTTTTGAACACCTTAAAATAATATTAAAGATCACTTTCTTAATACTGTTTTGGAAGCAAATGAGTAAGTTGAACTTAGTGAATGCTGTGACTAACAAAGAAATCCTGAAAGGAGAGAATTCATTCAATAAATACAAGGAAGAGTAAACAATGAAGATTACTTGTCTGTTATATATTTTATAAACATTCAACCCAGACTGGCATTTTAAAACCTTTTTAACCAAAGCTAAAAGCAGCTTCTTAACTAACCAGAAATTACACTGCAACATTTAGGAACACAATTCACTTACAGAAACAAAGAAAAATGAAGACACAATAAAATAATTAAAAAAAAAGAAAGAAATACATGAACTAAAAAGGGCGGGGGGGAGGCAGAAAAGTTGCATGGACCAGTTTTTATTCTTCCTTTTTCCTCCCCTGAAGTCCTAGAAATACCAGATCATACTTTTTTTCCATTTCACACATTTTCCATTGTAACTTTACAAAATGAATAATCCTTTTGTTCAAATTCAAGTGCACATACTGACGATCTCAAGTACATACTAAGCCAACCTGTATAAAGGTCAGTGCATACAGTAGCAAAGCATCTCTTCTGAAGTCCTACCTGTGCTTTGAATACAAGTCTTTGTATTTTCCCATCACCCAAATCAAGTGTCATCTCCTTTTCTGCAAAACTGAGTAACTACTGCTGTCTTAATTTAAGATTATCTCAAGACCCACCAAAACTGATTTAAAGCATACACATTAGGAGAGAAACTGAGATTGTTCAGCTTGATGAAGAAAAGGCTCAGCAGATTTAATCTGCCTGCCTAAAAACCTGATGCTCTAAGAACTAGGAAGACAAAGCCAGACTCTTTTCAGTGGTGTCCAGTCAGAGTTCAACAGGCACAAACTGAAATATGGCAAAATCCACTTAAATGTAAGGTGATGACATTGTGTCATCACTAACACACACACACACACACACACACACACACACAGAGCTCCTGATCCCTGCACAGGCTCCTGTCTATCCCTGTAGTGCTGGATGACATGCAATAAAGATAAAACACTACAATAGGCTCTGCCCAGTCTGGTTGTGGAGTCTCCATCCTTTGGGATGCTCAAAACCTAATGGCATGCAGTCCTCATGAAAAAGTATCCATACTTTGTTTCACTAAAATTCATCTACAGCTAAATCCCAATTTTTCTGTTTTTATAAAACATTAAAATATTACACCATAAATCAGAGAAACAACAATAATTTTATTCTGAAGACATCTTAAGGTATTCAAAGTTTATGAAAGAAATACCAGTGACATATCAATTACACTCTTCACTGGTTCCTTGCACTACACAGGTATCAACTTGCATACACCCGCTGAACAAAATATCAGCAGCATGCTGAAAGAGGTAAGAGCTGACCTTATTTTTATGGGAAATCTTTGTGGAGACAGAAATTCCATCCTCTCCTGTAATAACCTCCTCCCTCGAGATAATCTAAGTAAAAACATACCTTGTAGCCACTAAAGTAGTGGTGAACTTTCATCTTCAGAGCGAGAGAATAGCAGCTATGCATCTGTAGAAATGAATCGGGTATGGTTTTGCTAAAGGACTAGGACTTCACAACTGGTCAAAAAGAATTATTCATAGCTTTCCATTAAAGCAAATGACTTGCAGAGTAATGGGAATCTCTCTGCAGGTATTGCATTAGTATTTTCTAGAAGTCTATTACTAAGTTCCAGAGTTTGCAGCTGGCAAGGTTAATAGGCATCTTCCATTCACACGAACATCAGCTTTTAACTTCTTCCTTCTTTTGTAATTGCAAAGACAAACAGCTTCCTTTCTCACATCTGGTGGAATCATTATGCTAAATACTGGAGCACAATCATTTATTCCATTCTGCTCTGAATTAGTTTATGCATCATGTTTTCCTATGTTGTGTAGAGCACATGCAAAACATGTTCAGGTATTCAAAGATCAATCTCAAAATTCTAGGAAACTAGGTTGATAAAGTAACCTGGTTCTGCAGTAAAACATCGGATAAATGGGGGAATATGGGGTGGAGTAGGTGGGAGGGGGAGTCAAACAACTATGTTATAGGTTATACAAGAAAAAAACCCAAACTATTCCCAAATTAAGAATATTGGAGACTTAGATATATCACATCACATGCATATGAAAAAGAAGTCTGCCAAAACACAACAGAAATGTTGCAAGCAAAGATTAGTCATATGTTTGACAACTCTCTGTATTCAAATTGTAATATTCACAGAAAAATACAGCAGGCCTTGGCACAAGTGCTCGGAAAGCTAGGGAAGTGCGAAGGAAGTCACTGCAATGTTTCCTAACAGACAATGAACAAACAAGAAAAAATTTTCTTTGCAGAAAATACTCCAATATATTAACCAAAAAAAAAAACATTTTGGTACGTTTATTGAACAAAAGACTTGTGGTTCATTACTAAAGGCAAATAACTTTAAAAAAAAATAAAACACTTAGAATGTATCCTGATGAACAAACACAGAAGAAAGTGGAATTATTTATAATACTATTAGTGGAAAGCCAATACTATGTCAGGGAAAGGAATTAATGGGGTGAGAATAAAACTTGGAGTCTGTCACTTTACAGACTGCAAGGTAGAGATAGTGAAGATAGAAAGGAAAGAAAGATGTAAAGTGCAATAGTTTTCCCTACTGAAAACATAGAAGAAAATAAATAAGCAGAGAAAAAAAAGATACCATGCATCTGAAATGCAATTACAGCATTCACTGACCAACCATTTAGAAATCAAATTATAACTAAAATGAATCGCATATATGCAAATATATATGGCAACTTAATCCTATTGCTACAACTTGACATGAAACATCTTCAGGAAGATGTCATCTTCAGGAAGATGTTTCTAGTTTAAAAATAGGGTGGAGGCAAAAAAGTTCTCAACCTTTCAATGAAGCATCATAGCAATCAACAGCCATAACAGCAGATGTTCCTCAAGCTTGTGCACAAATGGGGTGATGTCAAAGCTGACATATCCTCTTCCCACCCAGTTTTTCCATTACAGTAATGAAAGAACTCATCAGGCCAATTATGACTTAACGTTGAGATTTTTAAACTATTCATAAAGAAGTGGTTTAAAATACACCCAGGCACAGTAAATCTTCTATATTAATCTTATATATTACAGCTATGTAACCCAAAATTAAAATAAGCATTTTCTCTCAGAATGCAACACTTTATTTAACAGGCTTCCGTTAAAGTATGCAACAGCCAGTAATGAAAGACTAATTGATTTATGGAGAACATTGTGGCTGAAAAATCTACCAGTTCATGCTTCAAAGAGCTTCAACAGAATACTTGTAGACTCTACTAATTATCTACCAATATTAATTCTGCTTATGAATTCCACTCACACAATAGTTATGCTAACCAAGTATTTGCAAAATATTCAGCTATATATTAGGCATACAAATCAAATGAACATCAAAATTATCTTGACTTCAGAAAATGCCCATCAATTTTCAACTGGCTGTTTGCTACCTTTGGCATTGCTGAAAAATCTCTCTTGGTGCCTTGATTTAGTATCTCCAAGGAGCTGAGAGCAGAGCAAACAAACTGGAAAACTCTTTTTTAACTGCTAAAAGAAAGAAGATGTCTCTGCTTTAGGGCTGAAATTACAAAAAGGAAAAGGTAAAAAAAAAAAAAAAAAGACATGTTGAAATATACACTAATAAATTGCCTGAATAGAGAAATACCATGCATGTCTCTGCTGATTAAATCTTTTGTTATAATTTTTATTTCAAAAAGCATCTAAATCAAATTCATCCAATACCATTGCAGAGTATTTCATAAGAGACACAGTACACATGGATTACTAAAAAACTGAAGTAATTAAAAAAATGCTCAAAAATACATGCTTTTTACTGGCATCTAAAGGTAAGCAAAAAGGAAAAACAGC
Source organism: Neopsephotus bourkii (assembly GCF_033783945.1). Classification (NCBI taxonomy): domain Eukaryota; kingdom Metazoa; phylum Chordata; class Aves; order Psittaciformes; family Psittacidae; genus Neopsephotus; species Neopsephotus bourkii. The sequence goes on along the minus strand of NW_026900684.1, from coordinate 13,114,163 downwards.
ATGAAAAACAAACAAAAGTCCTGTTTAAAAGGGCGTCCCCAAAGTTTAGCCAATTTTGCCACTGATTAAATTAAATTTGATGCCATGTTTAGGAAATTAAATCTTGCAAGCGTTTTACTGTAACTGTCTTATCCTATTCTAGTGTACATCCTAACCTATTCAGAATCAGCAAAACAAGTGCTATCTCTGGCTATCTTACCCAGGTATAATTGAAATCTGTTCAGGTAGAGCCCAGGTATTTTACGGAAATGCTTGTTCCTGTGCTGAAGTTGTGCAAAAGAAATAAACCAAACCTAACATAACCATTGTAAGCAAAGAATTTTGCTAATCTCAGGTAACAAATAAGAATTATATCAAAAAATCAAAAACACTCATTTGTCCCAGGGAAATATTACACTGATGTCAGGTTTTCATAGTCCTCTTCCTCCTCCTACTAGTATCCATATTGCTAATATTGAGCCCTAATCCCAAGCATTCGGTACCTCCCAAAAAAGCAAATACCGACTACACAGAAATTCTAACCAATTACAAATTCTAATTCAATTATAAACAAAATCCAAATTATATCTACACCTTTAAGTTGTCGTCTGTTGCGTTTGTTTTGTAGCAGATTGCATTTGAGCAGCAACACACATTAACAACCACAAACCTTAACAGTCAACCTCCCCACAGTCCCTTTAACTCCTTGACACTATGAGCATAGGAAAAGCAGTATCATTAAAACCATCTCCTTTCACTAACGACCAGTGATACGACATGAAGAAATGGAATGAAGCCATGTCACAGGATGTTCAGACTGGACAATGAGAAAAGGTTGTTCACTGTGATGATGGTCAGGCACTGACAGAGGCAGCCCAACGAAGAGGTCACAGCATCAACTTTGTCAGGGTTCAAGGAGCACCTGGACAAGGCTTTTAGTCATGTGGTTTAGTTTTAGGTAGTCCTGTGAGGAGCAGGGAGGTGGACTTGATGATACTTTGGGTCCCTTCCAACTTGAAATATTCTATGATTTTATATTTAACACCTTCATTAATGGCCTGGATAATGGGATGAATATACCTCAGCAAGTTCACTGGTGATTGAGGGGAGGGATTCACACACTAGGGGACATGGTGCTTCAGAGGGACCACAACTGATCAGAGAAATCAGCTAACAAATTTCAAGGAAAAAAAAAAAAAAGAAAAAAAAAAGAAAACAAGACATAAAAAAAACTGCAAAATACTGTAACTGGGACAGAATAGATGCATGCAACAGTCCAGTGTAGTAGCTACCTGATCAAAAACCAGCTCTGCACAAGGGTAAAGGCAGGGTCCAGTTGACAAGTTGAACATAAGTCAAAAATACACCTTGCAGAAACTGAATGCTAAGGGCAAGTTAGACTGTACTGGCAAAGGTACAGTGGAACAAGCAAGTAGAGGGCAATTATCATTCTAAACCACACCTGCTACACCACATCTTGAGTACTGTATTTCATTTTATGCTGCCCAGTATAAGACATACCAGTACAGTGGGGACGCAGCAAGATGGTTTGAGGCTAGAGTGTGGGATGGATACAGAACACCTGAGAGAAGCAGGTTTGTTCAGCCTCTAAAGGAGAAAGCTAAGGGGAAACCATATCACTGTACTCAGCTATTTAAAAACAGAGCCAGATTTAGTGGGCAATGCATAACAAAAAGATCAGAGGCAGTGGATATAAAATGAAGCCAGGAAATTTTGATTAGATAAAAGGGAAAAAAAATATATATTAAGGGTCATCAAAATTGATACAGGTGGCTGGTTGAAACTCCATGTTTTGAAGATCTGCTTCAAATCAGGCAGCTAGACCGGGCCAGTTCCAGGTGGTACAGAAATGGTACAGAACAAGGGGTGGAGACTGTACAGGGTCTGTCTGGGATGGAATTAAATTTCTTCAGAGTAACCCTTGTGGTGCTGTGCTTTGCGTTTTTGTGGCTAAACCAGTGCTGGCAACACCACAGTGTTTTAAGTACTGCTGAACTGCGCTAGCAACAGGATCAAGCCAGTAGGCACAACCAGGACAGCTGACTCATACTGATCATACAATATGATGTCATGCCTATAAACAAAATTTCAAGGAGAGGGGGAAGAAGGGGAGGATGTTCAAGGTTATGATGTTCACTATGTGTGCAGAGAACCTGCCTTTCAGGAAGTGCCTGATTATGGGAACTAGTAAATGAATTTCTTTTTTTGCTTTGCTTAAGCATTATGCTTTTGCTTTTGGTATTAAACTATCACTATCTCAGTCCATGAGCATTCTCTCCTTCCTTCTACTTTCTCCTATCCCGCAGGAGATGGGAGTGAGCAAGATACTGAGGTGGTATATGACTGTTGGCTGAGGTCAACCCACCACAGCTGCCCTTCAACTTGAATGACTCTATGATTCTCTGATATTTCTTCATGTGCATTTTTCACATATTTTATAGGCTTCAAAAAATACTTCATGAAGCACAGAAATTACTCATTAAAAGTCTGGACTGTCCCAAGTCTCTCCAGGTTTGGTGTTTTTTTTTATGTGGAAAGCATGAGAGACTCTGGGTTGGCCAATATTGAAAGAGGACCACAGATCAACTGCTATGAAGAAGCTATACATTGATCCTCCTATTCCTTCCATCGATATTCACTGAAAAGTGAAAGGAGAAAGAAAAAGATCTCAAAGAAGTTGGAGCAAAACTGAGAAGAATGATAAGATGACGCACCACACTCTAAGTTTCTGCGTGGGCATGTGTGAATTCTGACATATTTAAAAAAATTAAAGAATTTTTACTGTTGTGGGTGTTCACAGAAAATAGCTGAGCAACTGTTGTAACATGACAGCCAAAGAAAAAATAAAGTTGCTAGATACACTGGATTTGCCTTCCTCCCAAGGAAGAAAAGAAAAATAATTTAATAATAAGCCAGTGAGGCAAAACAGAATGTTTGATGATTAAGGTTTTGAGATTTTTTGTTTTGTTTAGTAATGTTGGGTGAGGGATTTCCCCCTTTTCTTATTTACAAGGAGCAACCTATTTTACTGCATACAGGGATGAAAACATGGGTGGGGTAAATGCTACTACAAATGCCTCAGACAGTTTTCTCAGACCTATAAAAGGATGTGTGAAAAGAGGGAAGGAAAAAAAAAAAAGCATGTTTATTTTATAAAGTTTGACAGACATACTACATTTTCGTTGGTGAGATGCAAAAGATTTGAATGTATAGGCAGCAACGGACAACACAAGTACATTTACTTAATTTGAAACATTCTCCAGACAGGCTTCTGGGGGCTTTTGGATTATAAAACCAACAGACCACCACATGCTTTTAACATTATGATCTAATTGTATAGCAGGAAAATGCTGCTTATCCATACCTGATGGCCTTGTTCAGAGGCGTGCAGAAAATCAAATGCTTGTAGATTTATGTTGTCACACAAACATGCAAACTGCAGATATTCTCATTTTCATGGAAATTTGGTTTGTGTTACCTAAATAACCATGCAAGATTATATGGCATGAGTGCATGCAAATAATTCATGATTTGCTAAATTTCAGACTGAACAACAAGAAAAAAAAAATCATTAATGTTCGTAAGAGAAAAGGCTACATCACATTAGATGACAATAGAGTTAGTGATGAAAGTGATAAGTTAGTGAAGAAAGAATGAAAAGGGGGGGGGGAAGCGCATAAAACCAAATCATGAAGCAACTGGTATAACAAATGGGTTGATAAGACAACATATACTTTAGCATTTTCACCTGGTTATTTTGAGATTCTACATTGATATAAATTGTCAATGCAGAAGCTGTCTCTTAATTTAGAATTTATCATAATATTAAAAAGCAGAACTTTTAATAAGCTTTTGGGGTTTTATTTCTTCTGGTTTGTGGTGGGGAGTTTTGCTCAGTTGGTTGTGTTTTGTTTGGGGTAAGGATTTTTGAGGCGTGGGGTTTTTTGTTTGTTTTTGGTTGTCTGGTTGTTTTGTGGGGTTTTCCTGGTTTTTTTATTGACTCAGACTAGAAAGAGGCAGAACAAGAGAGCAAAAGGAGAAACTTAAGTTTAGTGAGCCAGCAGGTTGCTATGTACATCATGATACACCTATGTTACCTGTCACAGTGAAATAAGGACCCTACGCCTGCAAAAGACTTATCTTGTGCCTTAGAGACACACAATAGGCCTGATTCAACACTTAAGTAGCAGCCTGTGGTGGACAGTCAAGTGATATGGGCCTGGTCTATACAGGTCAGAACTCCTGTATACCGACCTTTCATCAAGTATTAAAAAAAAATACCTCAAATTAGCCGCTTTACTTAAAAAAAAAAAATAGAAAAAATAAGAAAAAATCCCACACCACCACCTATCACAGCAACAAATCACTTTTTCAAAAATACAATCATATACTTGAATGCATTAGTAGTCAGTTCTAACAATGACAATGCTTACAGAGATCAAAGTAAATTCTCACCATGACTTGAACTACTCAGAATCCTAAATTTCTTCAGTAACTACTGTGATACTGTTAAACAATACTGAGATCCATCAGTGAATGGCAGCATAACAGATGAGCAGACATGCTCTGTCACTTGCACTATCCAGATGCGCTTTGAGTACTACAAATTACAGCATTCATAAAGAGCTCAGGAAAAAAAAAAACACTAGGGGAGTCTTTTTTCCATTAAAAAAAAAAAAAAAAAGACAAAACAAAAAACCCACCACAAACAATGACAAAAAAACCCACAAATTCTAGAGTGACCTCCCTACGAAAGTCATATGAAACCAAAAATACCGTTTGTTGATGAAGGGCTATCATTTCTCCATTAATGAGCAAGACACAGCAGATACCTAGCATCTAGGTATTTCCTACCTTTCCTCTATTAATGAGCTACCTCTCATCAGAAAGACAAGAACACAGAAAAGCAAGATAATGTATCAGGGAATTCACTTATTACAGGCAGCTACATGCAGCCATTTCCCATGAAGAATTTCAAGAAACAAAACTTATATTCCTTTTTAACATTAGACTAAGTACCTATTAAAAGCCATGCTCTTTTTTCTGTCATTCCTTTTTAAAGTTAATGGGAAAGATGACAGAAAAAAGAAAACTGAGAACTGACTTTCACCTTTTCTCCCCTTCCTTGCTGCTTCTCTTAGGAGATTCCCTGTAGCCACCTTAATGATTTTTCAAAACGTATCTCATTCTTCTCTGCACTGGACATGCCATCACCAGATGCATGACTTAAAATATACTCAAGGCTTGAACGGATTCACTGGGAGACACAAAGCATTCCTAAACAAAAAGGTTTATTGTTCCTAGAGGGTGAGCCTGTTTTAAGCTTCACAATTTTTATGCCAAATGTGGGAATGGGAGAGTGCATGGAGGGGAATACATCAAAACAGAAAGCTCCAGGCTTCATTAAGCCCAACCAACTAATTAAAATGCAAGAAAGAGAGGCACAACAAAATGGAAGAGCTCCTCTTTGAAGGTGAAAAAGAGATAGCAAAGTGTCCCTCTACAGTTTCATTTGAAAATACTTCAACGCAAAAATATGGGAAGTCAAAAGAATTGTACTTTCAGTGGAATAAAGATGATACTGTCTTTTCTTGCAACAAGCAAAAGCTGCAAGTAGAAATATTTCTAGGCTAGCTCCTAAAATAAGGTAGCACACAACATACAACACGAACAAATGATGTCAAGGAGTTTTCATGATAAGAGACAGCCTCATATCATACCATGCTGCTAAAACAGTTCTAACAAAGGCTCCTGAGCACATTTCACTCCAGATGATAACTGATGATAAGTGATGAAATTTCAAAAGCAGGCCAGGCAACAGGTCTGTTAGGTTATCAAAAACTAGCTCATCCTACACTTTATACAATTTCGGCAGTCAATGCTAAAAAAATAGGTATGACAGAGGCCAATAGGAGAAAATAAAAAATTAAAAAAAAATAAATCACCAGATGATTCACCAAAAGATCCACACTGCAGTGCTGAATGTGTCATTTGTGTGTGTGTGTATATATATATATTCACTATATATATATATATATATATACACACACACACAGACACTACTGCAGCGCTCTTCACCAGACTGATAGCATGTCTCCCCCTGTTAACTGGGACATGTCAAGAGCTGTCTGCATGACAAAGCAGTAATCACAGAAAACCCAAGGACTTTATTGTCAGGCATTTCTGAGCATCAATAGAGGACTATTCTTAAGACAGCAACTAAGAGATGGAGGGGAGGGATAATTCTTTGTACGAAGAGCTTCGGGAGCTAGGAAGGAAAGCTACTATGTGATATTTTAAGAAAGAATTAGAAGATACTAGGACATCTTATTCTCTCCTTTGCAGGTGGCTGTATTGAAGTCAGAATCAAGGCTCATATACTAACTTCAAATTCATGTCGAAAAAAAAAATGATCCAATCTCCAACAAGTATTCAGCCTGCTTCTTTGAAAGTAAGAAGTTTCATGCCACCAGAAAAATAAAGAACAGAATTATTTCTTCATTGGGCCAATAATAAAATAGTCACAACCCAATGTTTCAGAGCTCCAGATTCCAGTGTCCTTAATGACTTCACTTATATTTTATGTGAACACCAAACCCCTTGGAATCTGTAATAAGTGAGAAAGAAAACTACTTCACATGACAGATTTTGAAAGTGAGAGATTAGGCAAATGCCAATAAACAAAATTACATTGTAGATAATGCTTTCTTCATTTACTCAGATACAGTTCAACACTCACAGAACACAGTTATACATGTTCATACGCTTTCTATATGGAATGCAATCACAGCTGTAAGAGCACACATATAACCGCTTTCCTGTATCATACATAAAAAAAAAAAAAAAAGAAACCTGTAGCATCTGGAGACTGCTAATTTTATTCTCTGATCATGACAGAAGTTTTTAGCTACCATCAAGGAGATATTATGTGATTGCAGGACAATAGAGTATAAAATGAAGAAAAATAATCTCTAGATATTCCCTATCTCTATTGCTACAAACAAGATTTCCTTAGACCATCTGTTCCTCTTTAGGTATAAAATCTTTTAAACCAGATTAGGATATTAAATAGTCATCCTTCAGAAAAGTTTCCTGTTGCTAAGAAACAGGAAAGAAAATAATATACCCAAGGTCAGCTGTGACTGAATTGATTCAGGCTGATATCCAGGGAATTACAGATCAGTCAGTCTCACCTCTGTGCTGCCTGGCAAAATCTTGGAGCAGATTCTCCTGAAAGGCATGCTAAGGCACATGAAAAACAACAAGGTGCTTGGTGACAGCCAGCATGGCTTCACTAAAGCCAAATCCTGCCTTACCAATTTGGTGGCCTTCTATGATGGGGCTACGGAACTGACGGACAGAGGTAGAGAAGTTGATGTCATCTACCTGGACTTGTGCAAAGTGTTCAACATTGTCCCACACAACACCCTTGTCTCAAAATTGGAGGGACATCAATTCAACAGGTGGACCACTCGGTGGATAAAGAACTGGCTGGATGGCTGCACGCAGAGTTGTGGTCAATGGCTCAATGTCCAGCTGGAGACCAGTAATGAGTGGTGGCCCTCAGGGATCGGTGTTGGGACCGGTCTTGTTCAACATCTTTGTCCATGACATGGACAGTGGGATTGAGTGAGCCCTCAGCAAGTTTTCCAATGACACCAAGCTGTGTGCACTGGAATAGGTTGCCCAGGGAAGTTGTGAAAGCTCCATCCCTGGCGGTGTTCAAGGCCAGGTTGGACAGAACCTTGAGTGACATGGTTTAGTGTGAGGTGTCCCTGCCCACGGCAAGGGGGTTGGAACTTGATGATCTTAAGGTCCTTTCCAGCCCTAACTATTCTATGATTCTATTCTATAAAATTTTTGACCCAATATGACACATTTCTTCAGGAATCGGAATCAAGCACACTGTTTGTTTAGGCTGGACTGTTTCCATAAGCCATATTCTGCTTAGAAGTTTTAGATTTGCATGGAGACTATGAATAAAAGTAAAACTCCGTTCAGTGAGCAGTGACATAAATGATACTCTGGTTAGGCAAATCAACAGGGAATTACAGTACTTTGAAAAATCCTTCTTGAGTTGTTCAATAATTCATTGCATTTTGTATGACCTTTCATTTCTGGCAGCTTTTTCATTAGACAGATTTCAGTTCTAGGTTTAAGTCAAAGGTCAATGCTTCTAACACATCACTTCTCTCAACAGTTACAGGCAAGTTAAAGACAACTTTTTCACCTGAGGCACCACTTCTGCAAACATGAAATAAGGCATTATTTTCTTGCTACTCCCAGCACATTGGTTCAGCTGCACTCCCCCTTACCAATTAAGGAATCCAGACCACCTCTACACAAAACATAATCCACATAAAATAGTAATACAGTGAAATTACCACACCACTTTCCAGATGTGTAACTTTAGAAACAGCACATAACACAGAACAAGGTACAAGTTCGCTATATAACACTTAGGGAAATATGTTATAAAAATAAAAATATCTGCAATCCAGAATCATTATCAAATGAAGTTTAATGAATTCTGATTATTTTTGGCTTTTTGGAAAAAAAAATAAAACAAAAGCTCAGAATTACTATAAAAGCTTCCAAGAGCAAAAGATAAGGGAAGTTTTAGGATTTGCTTTAAAAGTGCTTCTCAATTTAACTATGTCAGTTCTTCCCCAGCCAAGCTGTAGGGACACAGGAAAGCAATCAGGTAATTAGCTATTTCTCCTTCTACTCTTCTTACTCTTATAAAGAAGTTGTGTCCAAGAATTTCCCCCTTTCACCCTGGGGAGTTAATTATACTACATACAAGGCCCTGAAAAACAGGGTCCAGGCACAAAAAACCACTATCTTATAGTCTACTACGGTATAATAGACTAAACATAAAACTAGCATACAAAACAACATGTAAATGGCAAACTGCTGTACATAGTATAAACAAACTAAACAAGAACTGCTAGACAGTAAGTCTATTTGTCTCTTACACAGTCTTTCCCACTGGTTTGTTGCAAAAGTTTGAACATATACTGAATATAACAAGTAAGTACAAATGTTTATCTAGATGCCTACATTTTTCAGTCTGAAAAGGCAGTTCACAAAAATACAGCATGTGCCATGCGGCCACTCTCCTGACTTGTAAAACGGCTCTTGTTCACCAGGTTCCTTCCTGACATAACTGCCTGAACTCTGCAAAAACAATTTTTTGCTGATGCCTTCTATTTCTTCTTTATATTTTCTCCTTATTCTCTAGTCTGAAGATAATGTCAGTGATAACACACCTATTAAGAGGGAACCTTACACTGATAATGCCACAATTTGGTGCCAAAATGGCAGAGGAGGACAAAGCCTCCTGCACTCCCAAGGCTTCTCAAGCACATCAAAGGATGCTGGTACCTTTAGGGATCCTGTATACCAGCTTAAAAATGCCTGTATAAAAATAATGAATAATTAAATACAATCAAATTCTAGAATTATTAACATTTATATATTGATACAACTGCTAAAATACTTTTATTAATTTAATATTACTCTTAATGTTGATATATTTCAATAAAATTTAAAATAAATGTCTATTAAAAATAAAGTGTCCAATTAATACAAGATATTCAGTAACAGATACTATCTAGTCTTTTTCCTTCCCCTCTGACCTGCTCTTCATGTATAGTTAAAATTTAGTAGTCTGGTGTCACACAAGACTTCTCTAAAATGTTAATATTTTTAGCTAATTTCTTCCTCTGGCACCCCATAACCCTGCCAACAGTAGGGAAACTGAAGGCTTTTCTCATCTATGACTGGACCCTGGTTTAATGTTTGCATGAAACAAGCAAGCATTACAGAGCATAGAGAAAGTTACTATAGCAAAATTCTACAGCAGATGTTATAGAACAGGAAGATACTAATTTGCAAATATCCCACTCATACTCATCCTTCCAAAGATATCATTCACTCATAATGTCACACGCACCTACACACAAGTGATGTGTCTGCCCAAGTGGTTTGGCCAGGATCACCTTTATGTGACAAAGAGGACAAGAGATACCAGCTATCAAGTTCTCAATATTTTTTCTGTGTTTATTCCCAACTGGCAACAAGAAACTACTTTTTGGAGAGATCTTCACAGCCTATGGTCTGTTTTTCTGCTGGGCATGAAGAAACAGCATAAATGACAAGCTTCCACTGACAAGTCATCTGCTTTTTGAGAGGGTAGGCGTTCAGGTCTTGCATAAATAACGCATTCCTCAATCTTACCACTGGGAATAACATCCTGGGAGCTGCATCCTTGGAGATTTGTTCTTTGTTATCAATACAGGCCTTTCTTTTAACCCTTCTGCTGCTGCTTCTGGTGGTTAAACACATCATTTAGACCAACTCTAATAATTCTATTACATATCTTTATAAAGGGTTTGGTAAAAGTAAGCCAAGCCATCACAAATGGCACAACCTGTCCTGGAAATACCAGCAAATAAGCCAAAAGCTGATGACCATCTGTCATGGTTTAAGTCCAGCCATGCACTCTCTCACTCCCCCCCTTTAATCCCCCCCACCCTGCTCCCAGAGGGGTGAGGAGGAGAATCAAAAGAATGTAACTCCCATGGGTTGACATAAGAACAGTCCAGTAACTAAGGTATAACACAAACCACTGCTGCTACCACCAATAATAATAATGATAAGGGAAATAACAAGGGAAGACAATACAGCCACTCACCACCCACAGACCAATACCCAGCCCGAACGAGCAGTGATCTAGCTCTTATGGGTAACTACCCCCAGTTTACATACTGGACATGATGTGCTGCGGTATGGAATACCTCTTTGGCTAGTTTGGGTCAGGTGTCCTGTCTCTGCTTCCTCCCGGCTTCCCCTCCTCCCTGGCAGAGCATGAGGCTCAGAAAGTCCTTGGTCAGAGTAAACATTACTGAGCAACAACTAAAACCATCAGTGTTATCAGTGCTGTTCCCACGCTGAAAGTCAAAACCACAGCACTGCACCAGCTACTAAGAAGGAGAAAAATGACTGCTACTGCTGAACTCATGAGACCATCAAAAACTAATCTCTCAACCCATGCAGCTAGTCCTTAAGAACTGAGGTGCTTATGGAGCTTCTCATAACTTGTAGTTGTGTTGCTATGTTTTTTTGGTAATTAAGGAGCTTGCTTTCTAGCTCTATCTGGTCCCTTCCCCAAGGGCTGAAATCAGTGTGAAAAAAATCAAGTGTGGGTTGATTCAACTGACAAAGGAGATTGTCATATTTTGCATATATTGTAAAATTCTGTATCCAAAGGAAATTGGCAAAAAAAAAAATCCCATGAAGCACTTTTCTTTTTACTAAAAAAGTGTTAACTATGTCACAATAAATATTACTTGAAGACATGTTTCAGATTTATTGGACATCTAAAAGTAGCACACCAGAGCCTACCCAACATAAAAGTGGAATGCAACTTTACTGTCAAACTTGCTAAAAACATGACGTTTGCCAAATGAAATGTGTGAAGATAGAAGTGAGGACTGCTGTAGAAACAATTACACACTCTTCACATCCTACTGCCTTGGCTTTTCCTGCCTATACAACTTTCGCGTCATCACACAGTCAGCTGTATTCCTACTGTGATAACACCTATCCTATTCATAACCTGTATTCTTACTGTGGTGACTACTCTTGATAACTTCAAACACTGATCTAGAGCCATCCTAAGGACTGAGAGCTGGATATCACCTCACTTTAGGCCAGGTTGGACAGGGCTTTGAGCAGCTTGGTCTAGTGGAAGGTGTCTCTGCCTATGGCACTGGGGGTGGAACTAGATGATCTTAAAGTCTTTTCCAACCCTAACTATTCTATGTTCCTATGATGTATATTGTTTCCTTGATGTCCATCTGCAAATACAGTTCTCTGTTATCCCGTAAACTTTAGGTTTCAGTCTTTCATTATGTCAATGCACCATATAGGAATGCTTTCAAGAGTTAATTAAATACCAGTACACAGTAACTTTATGGATAACAGCTGACATTTTTCCTCATAAAGAATACTTTCACTTCCTGCCTTTACAGTATTTTTTCTCCTGTCTGGATTTGGCCCATGAACCAGACAGCACAACACACTCAGGAATTTCCACAATACCAATACTGATATGAAGGTAGGTAATCATTTTCCCTAAAGCAAAGGTTTGTGAACAGATGCCAACAATTGTTTATGAACTACACACGCATCCAACAGCTATCAAGCCTCATATTTAATGCTCTCCACTAACTCAGAACTCAAGTTCTCAGTAAATACAATGAATTATTCTGTACTACTATACAGCACAAACTAACAAAAATAGGAAAGAAGACTTAGACTGAGGGAAGAAGACATCTCCTGAGCCACAATAACTTAAGGTGATAAAATGGAGGATCAAGGCAGAAGTAGGTAAGCCATGCTGAACATCAAATTGATTCTCAAAACCTCCATTAATTAAATAAACACTGATGTCCAGAAAGGTGAACAGATCAGCGGCTCCTGAAGAAGTTCTAAATTAACCATTTGCTGTTATTCCCTCTAAAAATTCCAACCTAGATATAAAACTATACAAGGTATTCTTGTTACAGAAAATTCCTTAATTGGATGCCAGCAATGTTTCCTGGCAGAAACACTCACAATTGTCAAATTTTTCGCTAGCTGAAAAGGCCTGTTATTTCAGAGTACTTGCAGTACCTGCCAGTTCTGCAATCCTTATAACATTTGTTACAGGACAAAACACAGCCAAAGCTCAAAATGCTGACTGAAAGCCAAACAAAATTGTTTGATTTCTAACATTTTGAATACTATGCCAAAAATAAGTAGTAAGTTAGTTCAATTTGAGCATTGTCAAAACTAGATCTTGCTTGACACCGTAGTAATGAGACCTGTAACAAAGTATTCACTTTTTCAGCATCAGGAAGTTCAATCTAGTAAATATTTAAATTATGTCCTGAAATACGTGTCATGCTTGTCCTTGTTTGTGCCAGCCTCAAAGCAGCGTAAGACCTGGTGCGTTCCTCTGGTGAGGATGTTACAATCATCTACTGAGAGAAAGAGTAGCCACTTATAGCACCAACTGAGATTTGTACACTCCTGCAGAGTATGACAGATATCCTTTCCCCCGTGGTTGCTACTATCACGTAGTTACTGCTGTATGTGGGACTAACTTAATGGCTATATGATAGTAGTGGTAACTATCATTGCATTGAAAAATTGGAAAGCGTGGTTTTGTTGCTTCAGCATACAAAATATTTATCTAATAGGAGGATACTTACATGCCTTTCCTATGAAAAAAGGATCAGTCCTCTCAGGTTAACTTGAACAATTCCTTTCATTTTGCAGGGAAAAATGCATTTTATGTTTTCATGTTTGCAGGATTAGTGGATAGTAGAGTTAGGATAAGAATTTTTAAGTTTGTAATCCCACATCTACTGCTTAATGATTAATTTGTCAAGGGTGTGTATTTGGATATTTATTTGGGTTCACATGACTATTCAGATTTTGAAGCTCCTCTACATTCCTTTCCTCATTGGCTCTCTAAACAAGTAATCTTATAAAGAAATAGGTATGTGTTGTATGAAAGCTGTCAAAACACCATTAGCTTCTAACTCTACAGATCTCATCTCATTCTAGACACAAGCACAGAGGATAGGCCATGCCACTGTCACAGACTGAACAAACTTGACAACAATTTTAAATTCAAAACTGGAAGTGTAACTGTGTCTGACAAGAAACCCTCACCCCTGCAAGACAAAACATTGCATTTAATCACTCTCTGATGTTATACATGAAAGATGTGCATCTTTCATTAAGATATGGTACTTGTTAGAACAGATACAGTCAAAATTATTTTGCTATCCCAGCAGTTAAGACAGTGATATTTCCGATCACAACAATGGCTGAGGTTAACTTCAGTTTAGCACACACCTCTTCAGTATACAAGAAATCTCTACACAGATGAGGGGACACAAACTGCTCCAGGACCAGCACTAGCTGGTTCTGCTAATCAGGCTTGTGAAATACAGCCAGCAAGTTGGGCAACGGTCACAGTAATACAGCATTATGTCACTTCTGGACTGAAAGCAGAGCACAGACAGCTCTGAATATAGAGAGAAAAGAACTGTGTTAAACTAGCCAATTATTAGAATAACATGGAGATGCCAAAAATTTGACCTTGAGTCTCCTATGTTAAAAGAAAGCATTCTTGGATGCTACTGTCAACTGCTTCTCTTTACCACTTTCTCCTTTTCCTCTGCCTTTTCCTCCCCATCCCCACCTTTCTTTCTTCTTTGGAAACCTTGGGATTGCTCAAGTAAATTTTTATTTTTTTTCTTTTTTTAAGGCTTAGAAAGAATTATGGGGATAAGAAAACAGTTTTCTGGGAGCTCTAGCCAGGATGTTTCTTTGGCCATGAATAACTACACTATTTTTGAAAACCTCATTGCTCTATTTCAGTTGCTGTGCAGGTGGTCTGTTAAAACTTAGAAGTTATACATGTTAGTTAGGTGTTCATGTAAATATTTCATTAAGTTTCCCGGGTTATAATAAGCATTGCTTAGTACTGTTTTACGCAACACAGGCTACCGAAAATTTTCTACCAAGGGGGAGGAGCATGTAAGATTAATAACAAGTGGATAACCACTATGTTTTTCCCCCACTATCAAAGGGAAAAAAAAGATTGTGAACTTTAAGTTAAATGTGACTATTTGGGGAAGATACAGTTTCATCTCATAGAGTAGGTAAGTAAGGACACGCCATATCTTTGTTCTCTTTCTTATAACCTTATCCAAGTATTTTTTAAAATCCTTGCTTAAAAAACCACCTTATTGATAGTTTAAAAAAGTACAGGATATACTCTTCCCCAACACCTGATCATAAATGAATTTATTTCTCTAACAAATTTTGTCTTCACAAAATGTTATTAAGCTCTCATGACCAAATGCAATAAGGATAAAAGGTCTTAACCATGAGCAGCTTTTAGCTGTTTAGATGTTACCAATCATTCCATTTATATTTCTATACAGTTGAGGGATTCAGTCAGGTAGACTGTTGCACTCCTAGTCAGTCAAACACTACCAGCAGTTGCCTAGTTTGCCAATTTTGCAAGCCATCATCTGGTTTATTTCCTGGCATTTCCCCTCATGTCTGCGAGTGACTTAAATCATCCTAAAATGTAAGTAACACACAGAATATTAATTATACTTTTAACACCATTTATTACTTTTTTTCTTTTTATGTATAACATCAAGAAAGGAAACCTTTCCCTCAGAGAATTTTTATTATCATGTTTCCAGATGTCTTCTATATTATTTGATCTTTGATTAAATAAATAAAAAAAAAAAAAAGACAACTCTGCTATTAGCCCAAAATGCAAAACTGCCTGCCATAATTCTTACTAGCTTTTTAGTATAAAAGACTGTAACTTATTGGCCTTGCAATAACAAAGTTTTCTACACTTCAGAACTATTGTAGAGATGGTGAGCCATAAAGTTGTCATTTAGAGATCAAAAATAGGCTTCAATTCTCGTCCAAATTAAAAATAAAAAGAAAGTAAACAAACAAAAACAAACAAACAAAAAGATCTCTTGTCTGCTTCCACTAAAGCATCTGCATTCCCGCTGTGCATTTTTAAGTAATGCAATAAGACCTGTGATGATTGCACAGGAATTACACACAACGTAATGCTTGAAGCACCATTATGGAACTGCATAGCCAATGCAGTATTAAAGCAAGAAGAGCCTTCCAGCTCTGTAATACTATTTCAAGGGAATAAATTAAAGTCATACAGCTGCAAAGGTCCTACAGAGACCATAGGACTACAGAGTAAAGCAGAAAGGGAACTAGAGTAAGCTTCACACTAGTCTGCATTAATATGTATGTAGGAAGCTAGATCTGAGGCTGAATTATTAAAAGCAAGAGCAGAATTCTCTTTCACTATTCTGCTAAACCAAAAGGTATCCATTATTATGTAATGTCAATTCCTGAATAATACTGAATGTTACTAAATGTATAGGCATGATACTTGTCTCAAGATATCTAGGTGTTAACAGGTACAGCTGGCATAGTCTCTACAGCAAACAAGCACTTAAATTCCTTCAACTTCAGATGCAATCATCTAGTTCATTTTCAGATTAGATCCTGACTTTCAGATTGGGCATTCAGAAAAGGAGAGAAATACACAGTGAAAATACACATATGCAAATACCCTGACCAGCATTAAACAGGACAGAAAAGGTAGAAAAGGGTATAAGCTCGACCTCCAGAATAACATACAGCTAGCTATCCAACTAAAAAACACTCCTCCCCTAGTAATCCCAGCCTCATTCACCATGCACAATAAAACGAGGCTAGAGATCTACAGATTAAAATGTCATACACCGCTGATCTATCCGCAGCGCATCAGAATTTTGAGCAAAAGTTCTATGGAGCGGAGGCAGAAAGTGTGGAAAAAGGCATTACACCCAGTTGTAATACATACTCACACTCAAGAAACCTACAGTGAAACTGGGGTCTGTTATAACAGCTTACGTAGGTAACAGTGCCAATGTGTTACCACCTGTGTGATCAAGAATTCAAATCAATGAGACATTTTGCCTATAATGCCACCAGACTAGCACCTCAGATTGTATTCCTGGCTTCAGTTGAGCACACCTGCCTGTTTTCCTTCACCTCCTCAAACCACACAGGCAGCATTGCACTGATGTTCTTTTTAACCAGCTCCTCTTTGTCTCCCCTCTTTAGTACACTCATCTGAATCACATCCTTGTAGATCAATTCTTTTATTTGTTAGTACTTGCCATCTTTCTAGTCTAGACTCTGAATATTGCTTCCCCTTCCTACAGTCTCAGTCCACAGGTTGCAAGCACTCATCTCTCCAGGTTTGTTCTGTTCCCTCTCATTTTCTCCTCCTCATGATGCTTTTGAGGGACTCCCTTCTAGGCAGCTTTCTCTTCCAGAGCTCCCAGGCAGCAGGCAGCATGTGGAAGTAGGGCTGTTCACACCCTCATCTCCCACAGCCCAAATGACTCACATGTGTGATTTCAGAGAAATCCTCCTTTGGCCCAGCCATTAGATTTTAGAGAGGTTTTAGCCAACAAAGTCTAAGTCTTCCTAGCACAAGAACAGGTATTTTCAAGGTCAGCTCTCCACAAGCAAATAAATCTTCTGAGGAAGGGAGAAACACATACCTTGCACAAGAATCAATCCATTTTGTTTCAAGGCCTGCATCCTGAAGCATCAGTGTGTGAAAGTTTAAACAGCATTTGATAGTTATCTTCTTTTTCCAGCCCAGCTCTCTAACCTTGCTGAAACCTTCAACAATTTCTACTCAAAAGAGTGACAGACATCACACAGGGAGTTTAAAGCCCAGCAAAAGCAATAAGCAACAATGACCAGTGCCATTTACCAAGGAAACCTAATTTTAAATAGA
Organism: Neopsephotus bourkii; assembly: GCF_033783945.1. Classification (NCBI taxonomy): domain Eukaryota; kingdom Metazoa; phylum Chordata; class Aves; order Psittaciformes; family Psittacidae; genus Neopsephotus; species Neopsephotus bourkii. The sequence goes on along the minus strand of NW_026900684.1, from coordinate 13,096,747 downwards.
TGATTAGGATGAAAGAAGAGTATTCATCACTTTTCACATCACATTCTTCAATTATCGTTTCAACTATCTATTTCAGAACCTTTACCCAAGAAAACTCCTTTCTAGCTTTTTATAGCAACTTTAAATTTCTACATGTTGAAATTTCCATTGCCTTTCTACAGAAAATTTTGTTATCTCTAAATTGTTTTCACTTTGTTGTGGCTGTTGAAACTGGTTGCTTCTGTTTGAAAAACCTATCTCCATGCCATCACAGAGAAAAAGAGCCACATCTGCTGTCAAATATACTTTCACAGTATTGATACATTCACTTTATATAAATTTTATTTCACGAAAACACTACAGAGAAGAGTTCCTTGCTCTGGCAGGCACCTCATCATCTTTATAAAAGCTTCTTCATAAACTTAGGCCCTAACACAGCAAGATATGGCTTAATATAAAATACCTTCAACTGGGAGGTTATTCTATTGATTAGAAACACTATTCTAATTTCTAGAGTAAATTTATGCAAAAGCAATATGGTCATTCACTCTTGTATCAGTATTGTCTTATTCCAAGTACTTCTTTCCTTGATTACCCGCACACGTTTATAGTACTCCCTTACCCTTGCAAATTTAATCTTACCAAAGAAGTCAAGCTTCCAAGTCATAATATGACACATCAAAAAAGGTTGACAGTATGTTTTATTTCAAAAAATCAAAATCGATCTTATTTCCAATTTAGCTGTACAAACAGCTATGTAAGCACAGCTGAAGCAAAGAGGCCTTTGATTCGTCACCAGGGAGTCTTAGTCCCAGGCTCTCTGGTAATTTTCTAATTTTTCCTAATTTCCTTTTCCTAATTTTCTTTTACCATTATGCACAGAACTACACTTTCCTCCAAAAGCAGTTTAAGAGCTTGAATAACACTGACGTCAAAACCATAATCCTGCGGTTGCCTGGATTATTTTTCCCCCTTTCTTAAGAAAAAAAAAGAGTGCACACTGCCCTGTTAATGCCTAATTAGGTAGCCGCTCCACCTCCCAGCAGACCTGCGCTTGGGTTCCACCTTCATTTCCATACTTCTATGCCTTTTCCTGTATATGACTGGAATCACTCAGTATACAGTGTGGCACAAAATCAAGTTTTTAAATGAACTTAGACTTTAACTTTTCCCCATCCCTACCCTTGGAAACTCACCTGATGAACTCTGTGATGCTCACTCCAATATCCTTCACAGGGTCTAACTCAGATTGACAGTTTTTCTGTGAAGGCACTGAAATATCCAGTTGTGATGATGATCATCCTTTCATGAGTTCAAGTAACTTAATGACAGCTTTGCAGAACATGCATGGGTTTAATAGTGGTAAAAAAAAAAAAAGTAATTATAATGGTTACAGCTTTTAGAAGTAGTCTAAGTTCTTAAAGATGCAAAAAGAAACATTGCTGGCAACTCTGGAAAAAAATAATTCCATCTCATTACCTACAACATTGCCACAGGCAATCACAAGCATTCCCTCAGTTTTTGCTTTGTAACTATTATCATTAACTGGATTCTTCACAGATGTTTAAGTAGTGCTGTAACCTGTATTGTAGCTTATTGCTACTGAGTAGTCCTTTAACTGAAGAATAATCCTTACCAAGTTTTAAAACAAATACGTAACTTGACAAGGCTTAACAGGTCATACATTTTGTATTCCACAGCATAAAGCCAAACAAGCATGCCTTCTAAAACAATTAAGTCGGGGGCATCCAGACCCCTCCCAGGGCTGTCCCAGGAGAGCCTCAGCCCCTGTGTCCAGGTGTGAAGCCCACCAGAGGGGCACCTGTGGGTGTGGGGTACATTATGAGACATAGGGGAAGGGCAACTGCAGATTGCACAGGGCTTACTATGGGATGCAGGATGTTTATAGGAGGACTCAAAGGCAGGACTGGGATGGATTTATATTATTTGGGAAGGAACAACTGTGAGAAAACAGAAAAGTGGATAAAAATGGCCAGCTGCACACAATAGTTTGCTGGTTGGAATCACTTGCCTAGCCATCCCCTGTGCCTGATCCATGCAGTCTGTCCTACCTGCTAATTAAATCGTTTCTAACTCTTTTCTGGGTAAGGGGCTCTATTCATCATCCATATGTGTACAGGGGTCCCAGTGCAGCAACTGGGGTGGGACTGCCAGCCACAGGAGAGACAGGGGTGAGAGGCCTTGAGTGCCAGCTTGAGGTGGGTCATGGGGACACAGGTTTCTGCAGGGCAGCACCTGGAGCAGATGCACCCAGGCATCCACAGTAGCCTCGCGCATCTCAGCCTGCTGGATCTGGCCCAATATTTTCCTCTAGCAGAGGGGAAGAAAAGGTGCTAAACACAGCAGATGCTTAAAACAAGATTTTCTTTTCTCATTCCACACACAGAGATCATCATCTTTCACTCTGTATCTCAATTTTGTCTCTTTTCCACTATTTTCCCACTCAGATCATTTCACCCACATCATAGCAATCTTCTCTTATCATAGGTATTTCCTCCACTCCTTTTCACTTCCACCCTACCCCTATTTCAGATTTTACACATTCATTTTCCTTTAGCTTGCTTCAATTTCTATAATCTTACCTTCGTTTTCCTCTCCATGAATTTTTTTATCATTTCCTCTTTAAATTCCTCAACCACCCTTTCAGTAGGGATAAAAACTGACCCTTACACATTCTGTCAGTTTTCTTCAGGTTTGCCAGATTCATTCTTTGTAACATCGCCTTTCACTATCTTTCAAAGCAAAACATATGCAACTGAGGCACTCTTCTTCTTACTTAAATAAAACATAGTTATTTTCAAACACTTACTGACTGAACAGGGTTTGTATTAAAGTTTCTTCACAGGAGGACAAAATAAAATCAGCAGACTATTTATAAGAATGCAGTTCAAAAGACTCAAAGAATTCAGAAAACAGTTTCACCTGAAGTGAAAGAGACTGCTCACATAACAAGCCTGCAGAAAAAAATATTCAAGGTTTAGCTATTTCTTCCCCCTCCTTCCCTGTGTGCAGCTGAAGAAGAGAGACCGTTTTCACCTACTTCTCTTGACAGAATTTGATTTCTCAGGCTTTGTTCTACCTTAAGGTGCCCACCTTACCAACTTGGGCATATCCATATATGATTGCAAAGTTGAACTCAGTTCTTCACTTAGCAAGAGTTTATCAAAAAGCTTTTATCTTTTTGAAGCATTTTGCCTCAGATGGACAATCAGACCCTTTCTCTCAGCCTTACAGAATACTGCATCACACCAACTGTAAAGACCAGCATTAGTGAGGCATATAGAGATGGAATTAGTTTGGCCTTTTTGAAAGCATGTCATCTTCTACCCAATATCTCCCATTAGGACTTCCACTCCCATTGCCCATTAGGACTTCCACTAACCCAAGCCACTGATTGTACTGTTTTAAAAAAAGGTACTATATAAACAAGGAAGATGCGTCTTAGACATAACCCTACAGGACTGAAAACATGAGGAGACAGCAGACGTCTTTTAAGAGGGGTTGGCACAGAGGAGACATGCTTCAGGTTTTTCTCCAAAGGAGCAGCACAGATCCCCTGAGCCTGAAACAGCAACGAGGTAAAGTGGCATATTGTCCACCACAGGCCAGGATAGGAATGTGCCTATGTTCACCGATTGCATGGCAAAGCTTCATGTATTGGAAATGCTGAAGTACAGGTCTTTCCTTGGGAGCCATAATCACATCTTTCTTACAAAGGCTCAAGATCAGGAAAGCATGATTAGATTTCATCCTGTTACACACTATTTTGTACTAGCAGGTGGAGCTTCCACTCCACAGCCTACTTCCAAGCAGGGGTGTTACTTTAGTTGATGGCTTTGAGGTTCTTGAATAGCAAAATACAGCTCACTCCAACTGCAACAGCTAATCCTGATGATCAGAGGGCTGGAGTTTGCCTCTTGTTATCCTGCTATGCAGATGAGTTCCAACTGATGATTTCTAGCAATACATCAGGTTTACTGATGCAGTTCATGTTGCTTTCCCAGCCTCCTTTCATCACACTTATCAAGTCCTACAATGACTTACACTGCAGTTGAGCTTCCCCCTAAAGCTCTGACCATGTAACACATGCACCCTTGTCCCATCAGAAGACGGCTCCAAAAGTTCAGTATTCTGTTGATCAGAAATCTTATACTAGTCCTTATTTTATTACTGTTTGTTCTCATGACAAAATTTTGTCCCTTAGGTTAGGTATCTAACTTGGATCATGTTATATCAGTTTTACATCTTAATACATTTACATGTATCAATTATTTTTTGCCTCTTTGAACCTTTCTTCCATGCTAAAGAAGTCCCTTTCTTCAATAACATCACTGGTATTTTAGAAATTCCATCTGGAAAAGCCCTCAGAGAAGGTTACCTCTGGGGAAGGTTGAGGAGAACCCCATCTCCCAGGAGACCCACTGCCATCAAGCCATCACTATGTAAACTACACTCCACAGAGGTAAAAAAAAACCTCCTCCTGTGACTGCAAAGATAGTCTGGCTCTCCCTCACTGTGCTTTTGTGCAGAATCCCTTCTCTCCTTTAGAGAGATGAAGGCCAGAAACTGGGAAACTGGGATTAGTACACTACTGACCTCAAATATATTTTGCCTGAATGACCCAATATGACCAAAACAATTATGACATGCACAGAACCTGGCCCCCATATAACCTCACTGGGAGCTCTAACTCTAACCATACAATGTCATGACTATTACATTTCCACAAGTTCTTGCAAAGCCATTGTGCCACTTCCCTTACCCAGGTTGTGCCTTCTATAGCTGTATAACACAACATGAAGCAATTGTAATACTTTTATAGACATCAACAAGGATACAGAAACTGATCTTCTAAGGAAAATGGAAAGCCTTACAGGAAATCAGTCACGGACCACTGCTTTAAAGAACTTAATTTCACAATTTCCAGTAACAGCTGCATCTAGGTCCATTTTCTTTGCTCTTCTTTCTTTGCTTTACTGTTTCTTTTACAGGGTGGGTAGATTCAGAAAGAACCACTGCCTCCAACTGCCTACCCAGTGCTGCCTGTGCAGACAGACAGAAACACAGAGCATAGAATACAGCCAGCTACTGCACACCAAAGCACTGAAAGTTCAGCCAAGTTGGTACAAATAGCAGCTAATGAGCAAAGGTTTCATGTTGTCCTGTGCTTCCCACCACTGTCCCAGTGCAGGCATGCTTACATGTCACAGGGACAGACAGACATAGATGGGTCAATTCTGTAAGGCATCCTTGTGGGGAAATCTGGCAAAAGACAAAGTTAATGGAACAAAATTCAGACAGGAACATTATAACTCTTCCTACACGTAAGTTACCAGAAATTCTTTCAACAGCTCAAATGCCACACTCCTTGTACAAAACATTAATTTCCTAAGATTATAAGAGTTACATAGTATCATTTTCACTGTAAAAACAGAAACTTTGTTTTTCAATCATCACCTAGTCTGAAATTAACTGTACACCCTTCCTGCAGCTCAGCACTGCCAAAATCTCTCACAATACACTACATGAGCTATCCTGTACACCTGTCCTACAACCAGCAGGATAGCACTGTGGTGGTACCATTGCCCAAAGCACCTTTAATGCCTCTGCATCCCAAGAACTATTCTACAGAAGGATGTATATGAAGTTCTACACAGCATTAAAGTAACCTAGGGAGATGTGAAACAACATGGAATCATACAATACTATTAAACTCCCTCCTATTTCCAAACAGTGGAGCTTTAATAAATGAGATTAAGATTCAGTGTATGCCTGGTTGCTAAAGATTTTGGAAAAAAAGGCACTAAACCGCCAAGATGGCTACACAAAAATAAGGTAAATTTATTTTTGCCATTTCATATTGCTTTGACTGTATCACATAGCCTACTCTTTAGTGGTGTTTATTCCTATTCCCTGAAGAATCTGATATAAACTGCTGTAATACCACACTCCTGCCTGGAAGAAAACCCCCTTTTCAATTACCAATGACTTGGAAAAATACTATCCAGCAGAAGAGATGTCCTTTTCTTGGCCTGTGATCACTCTGTTCACTTTAAAGGAATACACCTCATTAACCCTGATAATTAACAGGGTTATTCTCATCACAGAAAAGGTTTAAGTCCCTCTATTAAGCCATTGCTTGAATTTGCACTGCTATTAAGATGATGAGGCTATTCTGGATTTAATTTCAAATTAACAAGATGTTTCTCTTTAGAGATTCTAACTTTTTTCAAGTCAAGGCATATAATTCCATTGTCATGTACGCTACATGAGAATGAATCCACTGGATTAAGGAATGGACGATACACATACAGAAAATAAAAATTAAAGTTGAAAACCTAGAAGGGGTAAGGAAGCAATGCAAAACAGCAGCAAAAACAGAAAACAGGCATCTGAGAGCAGCATGGCTGCGGCAGCGGAAATCAGCAATAACTGAAAAATGACAAAAGGACCAAAATTACAAGGAGAGATACAGAGCATAGGAAAAGATGACCAGCAGATGTATCACTTGCTAGCTGCACCATTCCAGTAAGACTCCACAGGCTACATGGAAACTTTTAGTTCCCATGCTTTCTGCACTGGAAGTATACTAATGCATATTTGGGGAATTTTGTTCCTATATCACGTATAAGGTTTCTCAGGATTCTGTAGCTAATAGAATCTTCTAAAAATCTAAGACTTTAGTTTTTGCATGTAGGTATATTTCTACATGAACTTGCTCATTCCACAGGAGAAAAGACATTTGTCTAAAGACAGACAGTTATTCTGAGAATATTAAAAACAGTTAACTGCAGCAGTCATGTGCAGAAATCCCACATCAACTATAAAACCCAAAATGACAGTTTATCTCATTATCCATACTGACATCACATTAGTTGATGCGAGTTGTAGCTAACAAACATACAGAATAATCATAGTACAGAAAAATTAGACACATTTACTTTGAGATTAAATTATACATGTTTCACTGGCAGCACACCTGATACCAGAGCATCCAAGTGCCTTCAATGTAAATGCCTGGAGATGTCAAACTAACACCTAAGATTTTGCAAAAAGAAGTTTCTTTTGCATAAAATTCAGTCACTATTAAGTGTTGGAACAGACAAAAGAACTTTCTGTCATGACATGAGGAATATCACAGCTCTGACTGGGTCAAATACTGGATGAAGCAAGTTCACAGAGTTAAGGTAGCTGTCAGTCCCAGCTGGGAGAATTTCAAGCACTGCTAGATTGACCCATCCATGCATCTGAAAAGGGTCTCATTCATTTGGTATGCATTTTCCAGAAAACTTCCTTTTTTGTATTTTAAAGCACCCATTGCTAAATCTTGTCACAAGTGTTTAGCACTGTGAGAAAAACATTCAACTCCTCCCATGAAGAGTGTCAAGAGTGCTGTGAAATATTCAGAATAACTCACTATGCAAGTCTAATCAGCATAACAACTCCCTCAGGAATTATCAATTTGCAAATCTCTCAAACATCTAAAAAGGGTAAGAAAGTTGTTGAAAATACAGGAGGATTCTCATGAATGAGCTATACACTGAATTTTCTTCTTAAAGTCTAAAGCAAGAAAACATTCTTCAGCAGAGTGAAGGCAAAAGTATACACATGCGATTAATAGAGGAGGTAATGGAAGGCAATATTGAATCATCATGACAGCTTTATGTAAGCTTGTATGAGACTTTTAGTCAGGAATATTAGACAGTAGCAGAGATTTTATCATTATCAGGAAACATCATCATTGCATCTCCAAACACAGTCTTTTGGTTTGAACAGTGTAAAATGCACCTGAATGCTCATAGGTTCCCCGCTGCTTTCTTTGTTAGTCAATATACTACACCTTTCTTTATCAAATTGCAGGTTTCCAACTGAAACCAAAGGGCTGTGAACATCAGACCTGTAAATTTCATTGCCATTAGTTAGTTTCCTTCCTCACTCTAATACAAGATACACACAGCCCCCAGGGCCAGCAGAATCAGGGACAGAACCTCAAACAGAAGGGTTTGTTTTTCAACATAAAGTTCCAATAGCTAAAAATTACTCTTTTTTTACCCCTTTCTTTTTTAAACAAATATTAAAAATAACCACGGTGGCTTTGGCACTGCTTTAATCAGTCTAAACTTGAAGACAGGAACCCTAATTAAAACCAAGAGCTCTAGCCGTAAGAAACAGCTAATTAGTTCCCAACTTTTTAATGAAGTACTGTGGTGGTGCCCATATTAGCTGTTCAGTATTAAAAGGAAATATTCTGCAAGATAAGCTCATTCTCTCAGGGAGTACATCAGTTTGTATATTTACTTCAACCTATGCATTGTCTTTAAGAAAACACTGTAATAATTGATCAGATTTGCAGATCTCCGTACACAATAAGATATATGGACTTTGCAGCATTTTGAACAGAGGAGAAATACATGGCAGTTCATTTCAGTCCTGTTAGACAATTAAGACAACTTAAATCACACTAAAGTATAAGGTCCCCCTTTCAATTCATCCCTAAACAACTTAGAAATACAAGAAAGAAGAAGATGGGGAAGAAATGAGAGAAAACATTGTACTCATAAATCTGGGTAAAACAAATGGGATAGAGAAAAAGAGGAGCTACTAGATTAAGAGGAACCTTGGCTAGATAATCACAGCAAGACATGCCAGCAGCCATGGAAGCCTGAACACCTTTGTTCACGTTTCCACAGTTTTTAATGTCTCATTTCATAAGAGCTGGTACTTCTATCCCCCTTCCCACACACAGAGCATGAACTAAAAATTTTTTAAAAAAGTAGATCTAAAAGAAGAAAAGCTGACCAACTGACTGCAAACAAAGACCAAGTTATCCCACATTCCCAAGCCAGGTATTTCGAACAAGGCTCTCCGCTTGTTCCCAAGTCGCTACACTCCACACTTACTTAGAAAGCCCTTAAGGATAAATTGGCACTGATGCCGGAGCTGAGCCGAGGAAGAGTGAAAAACCGCCCCGAGGCGGCTAGGGGTGGCCGGGAAGGGCTCGGCGGGTGAGAGGTGCCCACGGCCGCCAAGGGAGCGCTCCCTCCCGAGCTCAGTCCCCAACTTGGGGCAAACGGGTGGAAGCGAAAGACGCTCCCCTCCGTTATTTATCCCAGCAGTGGCGCGCAGGGGTGATGGAGACTGAGGGACGCGGGCAGCCCGGGCTGCTGCTCGGTGCAGGCAGTTGTCAAGGTGCGAGCTCAACAGAATGATGAGACCACACGAAGAGCCGAGGGAAACCCTCGCTCTGCGTCTGCCCGCACCCACCGAGACAGGGACAGCGGCAGGAACCCGCGTGGGTGCCCTGATGCGCTTCTCCCAAAAACACCAAACCATCACCAAAAAAAAACCCAAAAGAAATAAACAAAAACCCCACAAACCAAACAAACAAAACCCAAATCAAACAAAAACCCCACCACAATAAGAAAGCACTACCACCCCGGAAAAAAAAGGGCAGCATCCGAGCCCGGGACCCGGCAGGTACCGTGCCACCAAGCCCCACGAAACCAACCTACCCCCGACTCCCCAACTCACCGGCGGCGGGCCGAGGTGCCTTAGGGAGCCGGGTACCAGGTATCACCCTCCGATCCATCCCGCCGCCCGACAGCCGCCAGCCCGGCGCGGCGATCCCGCCACGCCCCGCCGCGCCTAGCCACGCCCCCCGCCACGCCCCCATGATGTCATCCCGCCGAGCTGCCCCGCCCTCCGCCAGACCGCGCGGCTGGGAACGGGAATGGGGCAGGCAGTAGTTGGGAGGGGTGGGTGCCCGCGGCGGCCGTTTGCGTGGAAACACCAGCGTGGGAAATAGTGTTGTGATCAGTTTCACGCCAGAAGATTCGCACCCTCCCGGTCTCTGCTTTTCGCCTGAAATAGCCTTTAAAATCAGTTTGTTGGAGGTGTAGAAATCCCGGGCAGTAGGATTTCCGTAGGGGTTATTTGAAGGTTTACTTATCTTTGCATTAAGAAAATGAAGTGGCCGCCTGGAATCTCTCGTTGCCCTCGGAAAGCCGGGCAGAAGTCATAGCATCATAGAATCATAGAAAGGTTTGGGTAGGAAGAGACCTTAAAGGTCATCCGGTGAAAAATCCATCCCCCCTGCGGTGGGCAGGGACACCTGCCTCTAGGCCAGGTTGCTGAAGGCCCTGGCTTTGAACAGTTCCAGGGACAGGGCAGCCACAGCTTCTCTGGGCAACTTGTTTCAGTGTGTCAACACCCTCACAGTGAAGAATTTCTTCCTAATGTATAATCTAAACTTCCCCTCTGTCAGTTTAAAGCCATTGGCCTTCCCGTAGATGAAAGGGCACCTTTCAGCCATGAGTTCAACACAGAGAAGAACTGTGGGGGCTGGCAGCAGGAGGCACAGGACACCACAACACACAGCTCCATTGCATGGGCTCCAGTCTGTATAATTATTGTCATGTTTGAGAAAAAACATGAAGTTAGGTCTGCACGGCTTAGATAGATAGCTTAAGAAACTAACATCCTGAGGCAGAATGCTCAGGCAGCCATCCAGAGTGAGAAAGCCAAAAATAAAAAATAAAAAATAAAAATCCACCTTAGACCAAATTTCTGGAAATATGGCACAAAATCTGCTAGTTATGTATATTGATAAAGGCTTTGTTTCCAGAGTAAACCATTTTAGGCTGATTTAAATTGTGCCTCTATGCTCTTTAGAGACAGAAAGGGTAGAGAATGCCCATACAGATTTTTTTTTCTTTATATAATTGTTTTCAAGTGGCAGATCTAGATATTAAAGAAAACATTGGTTTGAGCTGCAGTGTGGAAGGAGTAGTAGTACAAGCCTCAGGCTTTGTCAAAGAAGTCCACAGAAAAGATGGAGAACTGTCAAGTCCTGTTGTCGTAAGCTCAAGTGTCTAAGCAAGCATTGCCTTTATCACAATGAAAACATGCAGGTACCTGTGTACTATGGAGCTCACACAAGTATATTATCATTTCTCCTGTTTTTCTGGGTTCTGGGATCTGATCCAAAGGTCAAACATGAGAGGCTGTATAAAGTCATATCTGCTTCTCACATATTTCTTCTTTTCTGATAAATAGTAAAAAGGAAATAAAGCTATTTAAAATTCTTCTCTCACCTTCTGGCACTAGTTTAAGAATTCTTTTAATTCTCAGCTATACGTGGATACATTTTCACTCATTCTTGCTATTTTCATCTTACCATATTTGTCCTTTTGTCTTATTGGAGATTTCACCTGATCAGGTTTGTAACAGCAATTTTTATACCCTGAAAATAACATTGAAAATGAAGCTACATCAGCCTCAATTATTGCTGCTCTGCTTCACCATTTTAACACACTTGCATGGCTACTCACCACATCAAAATACATCCTGTCCTCAATTCCAAAGAAAGTATTTGGGCGTTAAATTGTTTCTTGTTATCTGCAGAATGATTTTTCAACAACTGCATCAGTGTAAACATATATACAAGAATGAGGACTTTCCTTCCAGAAAAGCCTTCCTCCCATCTGGGATCCTGAAGCCTGAGGCAGAGGCAGTGGTATGAAACTTTTGCTCATTGCTTTGGATAATGACTGATGTCTAGTAAAGGTGACTGATCTTATGAACCGAGTGCTGTTTCATTTCAGTAAGACACTTCGATGATTTCATTAAGTGGAACGCAAAATTTAAAAGACTAAAAAATACCTCAGACTCACATGGATGACTGATACTAGCTGAATAATGAGGCAGCTACCAGCATAAAACAAGGGACAAAGTGACATATGAACAGTAATATTTAACTGGAAGAAAGATGTATGCTAGACACAAGTGTATAGTAGGCAATTAATTCAGAGAAGTTCATAGAAAAAAGATGAGCCCAGTTTGTAATCACATAGCAATTTCTGCTGTTGAATTCCTCAGCAGAGCAGTGTCAGTCTGTCAATGGAAAAGGTACGTTATAATTGCTACTACTCTGTCAGTTAACACTGGTGGAAATGCTGGTTCAGAGAGAGCTGCAGCTTTTTCTAGCAAACTTTTTTGGATTCCTTCATAACCTAAGCACATTAACAACTGTAACTATGGCTGCTCTGAAATCCATATGATTAAGACAACCAAGAACCACATACATACCAGAGGAATTTATTATGACCAAACGGATGTCTGATTTCACTGCTTATCTTACATGGACTTTTCTCTTTGGACATTCATTCTTTTTACAAGCCAGTATATTTTGATTTTTAAAGAGATGTTGTAGTTGAGGCAGAGTTTGTTCTGATGAAGGTCCTGAATAGCAGCTTTATGGATTCAGAACCATAACATTTAAATATAGGAGTAAACTTTTATGATTTAATAATTCCAAGTATCAAAAACTAATACTGTGTTTACAAACCTTTCATGAAACTATGTTATAGTACAACAAATTTGTACAGCTATATGTCACAAAATCTCATGTCAAATTCTAGGTTTTTTAAAGAAAAAGTAAAAAACTACATTTAACATGAAGCATGAAGGACATGACAAGAAAAAAGAGAGGGAAGAAAGAGTCATGTTATGTACAGTATTTAAGGCAAAACATACAATTACAAAGTGGATTAAGGTAGGAAATGTTAGAGTGAATGCTTAATGATAACTTTTGCAAAGAGATTCAAATTGACTTAAGGCTATGACATTTGCTTTCCCAAAACTACTAAATTTGAGTCAGGTGCTGCAGGCTTGATCCATGAAATGGAAGACAGGAACAATACCACTCTTCTATTAAAAAACTAAGAAACTTCACAGTATGAGCCTGTGCCACACTCTCAGGATGTGGTTACACCTCCAGTTCATGTCTAGGTAAGATGTTCCCACAAAAAGGAGAGACCCTTTCTTTCAGGTATTCCCAAGCCTTTCATCATCAGCATTAATGAATATCTAACTAATGTGGTGAGCAAGACCAGTGTACTTATCAGGCTTCCAAAAATCTGGAACTTTTAGAAAATTATATATATATTCCCTTCTCCAGCTGTCACCAATCACTAGTGCTTGCACAAGAGTAGCAGGAGCTTCAGCACATGGCTCTGGGGGAGAGAAAATGGGGGGAAATACCGTGACACTAATTCAAGTCACCTATGAAACACACAAAACTGGAAGCAGTTTCCTCACAATCAAAGATTTACAGTGCTCTTGGATGTGATTATTTCCTTTTTTTCTTGTTTCGGTAAGTTGAAAATAGCTGTCTTGGTAACCAACTCTACAGTAGAATAGCTCCAAACAGGAAGGAGTAAATGCTTCCTCACAGCTGGCCACAGTTTGGTAGTTACGCTACAAAGATGAGAAGTTCAGCTTTTAATCCCTTCAGGCAGAAAAGTGAATTGAATTGAAGTCTAACAGAGACTGGACAAGTATGTTAGCCACAGATAAAAAGAGAGGAAAAGTCTTTCTGCAGTTTAGTGAATCTCCAACAATTTTGCAACCCTTTCAACTTCATTTTTTTTCTATTTGTGCTTTTAGAAAAATAAACTCTTCCTTCTAACTGTAATGACTGTTGCGTTGAGGATTTTCTTCAAGATAAAATAAACGTTGCTTTATTTGTTCATGTTTATGTTGTTTCTGGACTCTGAATAAAAGCTAAACATGGTGAAACAATGCTAGAAATATATATGCCCAAGACCAGAAAAAAAGGTGTCAGTTAAAGGTTAAAAAACCTCCATACCTAGAAGCTATCTGCTTCTTCCAGCTCTACTGAAGAGCTTCCCTAGCCTTCCGAACTCCTTCCTGCTAGATCTTTACAGCATGAGTTCATACATATTCAGAAGAAAAAGACAGAAAGGTAGAGTTTATTTCACATCACAAAGAATGACCATAGAGATACTGCAGAGGAAGGACAGAAGTTGCTTTCCTTGTTCTTCTCCCTCCTCTGAGTAAGAACTTTACCAAATTAAAACAGACTTCTTGTCATGTTTCCTGCTATACATTAAGTAACAGAAAAGCATACTGCCTCTTGCCTGAACTAACCAAGCTAGCAGGGAATATCCAGTTACCTGCATGAAAATGCTACGGGGTAACTCTACTTTCTCACTTTAACCTTGAGTACTAACCATTAATAAGCCAGTTTTACTCTGACAAATTACTTAAGTGATGTCTTCCTGTATGTGGCCACCACCATGGCACTATGCCTGTGAATGATTGATGGGTTTCCTCACAATGTTCCCTGGAATATAAAGATCTCTACACCAAGTATTTTTAATACAGAGTATTAATTTATCATCCTTTTCATAAGCAAACCTTTTATATTTTATACCTATATATACACTTTTGCCTTATTTCATCCTCATGCTAGCTCTTCCCTTTTCTTCATCTTAACATAAAACAGTGCTTACATTGATGCATGGAATGCTGGTACAGTGAGCTGTTAATAGCAGCTGGGTTTATTAACTTTGTATAACCCAGACATTTGTTTTTCCTCATTCTGCAAATGTTTGCTCAGAGCCTAAGGGCCAAAATGCAAAAACATCAGTTTGTTGCAAAATAAAGCACTTCAAACTGAAGACAAGAGGTTGTAAGGAAATATTTGCCATGTTCTGCAGTGCAAGATCTGTTCTGAAGAGTGACGCACCTTTTTTAATGCTAATACCAAATCTGTAACATATGTAATTCTATAGATGAAGGCATTAGCATGCTGAAATATCTTTATTAACAATTTGATGAGCATTTCAATAAAAAGAGGTACAGACAGAGTAAGAAGATTAACATACTACCAAAACACAGCACACATAAATCCACATATATAAGAATATTCTAACAGGAAAACCATCTTGGCAATTTGGAACCACAAATGGGAATATTACCTCTCCTGATAGCCATCCTCCTCTTTTATCCCTATAATATCATGCCTACAAGCACTGCACTTCAAGTGCACCTCATGCGATTTTAATTCAGACCTACACATCTTCATGCTCTACACACGATGTGAGGATGTTACTCTGGCTGCCCAGTAGCATTTTGAATAGTTATTACTTGAATTTAAGAGCTCATGATACTTCCTTATCCCCCAGGCAGTTCCTGGCTGCCAGTTTGTTCTCTGCTCTCATAACAGAATTCACATTACAGATACTATCCCAAGTGTTTTCTTTTCTGAAATTTTACCACTGGATTGCAAATATATGGTGTTTTGGTAGCCAATATGCTCATGCAAATTGACTAGTTCTATAAAAGCAGTAAACATTAATACAAACAGGCTTAATAATAAAAAGAAAAAAAGTTGTCTTCCACAAAAAATAATAAAATCAAAACAAGATATTGTGGGAAAACAATACTATGAGAAAAATATTTTCATTTAGAACCCGTTTTGGTACTTGCATTATTTTCCATATTTTGAACTTTTATTCTGTGATACCTGCAGTTCCTCATGTGTGTTTTCTTCTCAAAGAAAATCCTAATTCAATAATGGAATAAAAATGAACGGATTTTACAGAACTGGGAAAAAAGTTATCATGGCAATCCAGAATAAATATCCATCTCCCAAGTGCCACTTATGATCTAATGTATTGCATGCAGACAGTAATACAGGATTTAGAAGCTACAGAACAGACACAGGCATATTCATAAACAGTAAAAAGGGCTAACAGATCTATCCAGGAAGCATTCTGCATCTACAATATTGTCCTTGCTCTGAGATCTTTCATTTTATTTACTCACCCTGGGAAGGTTCTTTGGTAGGGGAACTGCTCCAGAATCCAGGTCCCAAAGAGCTGCTGTGATTAATGATATAGCAGGTATTGTTCACAGTAGCTGGCAGAAAGGGTGATGTAACAGCAAAGCTGTTTCCCATTTTGCAAATTTGCAGGAAAGAGCCATAACTTTTACATTTTCTAGGAATTAGGGCTCAGACAGAAAAACATGTTTTTTAATGGGATCCAAAGTTGTACTCAGTTTTAAGGTTTACATTTTTCTTAATGTGCTAATGGTACTTCAAAAAGTCATTAAAAGATATATTTTAGAAAGTAACAGCAATCAGAGTCAACTCAAAAGGTGCAGATACATAATTTATGCTAGCTTCTCGGAACTAGAATTTTTTATTGTTTAAGTTGACTCAAAAGGAACTAGCATTCATGTGTTTCAGTTTAAAGAACAATTACTGTGTACAAACTTTCCTATAAGTATTTTCTTCTCTTGTTGTTGGTGGGTTGGTTTTTTTTTTTTGTTTGGTTGGGTTTTTTTACATGTGAAAGTATGTAGGATCATTCTTCCCAAGCAGATATACGTATCTTTTTCGATTAGGAAATCAAATTTAAGTATCGTTGCTGAAGCATACACCTCAATGACTTCCCTTGACACAATCCAGTAGAATTTGCTTGTGCCCGTTACTCAATCAGTTTCCTGTGAAATGTGTCATATCAGTTTCACCTGTAATGTATACATCACATCCAATCTCACGTACAAGTATTACTCAGCCTTCTCCATTTCTCTTACCTCTAAATATGCATTTGTCTCACAAAGAACTAACAAAAGAATTCACCATCTCAGTTTTAGAGAAAAGACATATGGCTACCATCTGTGTCCCCTGTGCAAGTCTGCAGTAGACTTATGACAATACTACACTTTCTGTTTGCTGGCCCCTACATAAAGCAAAGCTCCATCTTGGGGAATTAGAAAGGAAGTACTGAAATTGTATGGAGAAAATAACATATGTCACCAATAGCACTATGGCAAAAGGTATAAAGAGCTAATGCTGAAGGACTAATAAAGTAAATTCTTTTCTCTAGAAAAAGGCCATGTAGAAACAACCCTGGAAGTGTTACAGTCACGGCATGAACTAAAGCATTTTTCTTTGTCTAGGCTAGTAGACTTCAAAGCTTGTTTTGTGTTACATACCACATGCTGGTTTAAGTATTTTGCAGCCAGTTTTCTGCCTATCCAGGTGCTTAATAAAACCTGAGAAACAAACATTAATTACTTAATTGCTTGTTGATTTTGTCAGAGTACAATAGTACTAGTTTGCATAGCAACTGATACCCATAGATACTGATTTTCAGAAACTGTCTCATGTTCTCAGAACCATTTCTTTTGTTTTGTTGGCCAGCATGTGGTTATCACTTTCAATAAGCACTTCACATGCTGACAAAGAAGGGCTGCTATAGCCATATCATGGAAGTGAGTTTTCTTTCCCAACAATGGATAGACCTGAAAGGTGAGAAGACAATATATGCAAGTCTACAAAGCACCAAAACATACTTTTATTTTAAAGTCCCTAAACTAGAAAGCCCCTGTTTTAGTTTAAGATATGCATGTGCTTCTTTACATTGCACCACTCCCATGCTCACCATCTCCAGGCAGCTTTTATGGGGGAAATTAGTTTTCTAACAGCACCCTAATTAATGTAACAAACACTTTATAAAGAGTGGGAGGCTTCCACAGTCATTAAAAAAGCTGTGGTAAACTGTGTGGGAACTTTTCAGATAAACCAAATTTCAATGTTAAAGCATTTTCTCAAATTTGTATTTACTTTTGTTAACATCTCATAACCCAGCAGTCCTTCTGCAGAAAACTCGCAACAGAATCCAAGCAATGCACACAGATACCAAAGAAAACAAGAATTGTGTATGCAGTAGTATACTTTTAATCAACCTTATTTGCCTTCTATTATGACACAAAAGTAAAACTGACCTTCATGTCTCCAGTAAAGGCTGGTAATAACAGACTTTCATACCTAGCAACATGTGGCATATAATAGCCCAAAATGATGAAAGCTTCTTGTTCAGATACTGAGCAGAAGGAGAACTCAAGTTGCCCTGGCAAAGATGGAGCCTGCATGCTTTTTTTGCTGTATATTTTTGTGCTCTAAATAAGTACCCGAGGACACATTTCAGACCTGTCTTTAAAAGCCACTTGAAGAGGAACTCCAGCATGAGATCTCTGGTTTAAATCCAGACAGGACTAGGATGCCTGTTGTGCAGCTTAGTCAGAACATGGACGCTTCATGAGAAATTCCTGCATTTCTTGTTAGCTGATAGAGTTTTATTGTTGATTTAAATCTGATGATTAAACTAAGCCTTGGATGCAAAACTTAGAAATAAAACCCAACATACCTATAATACAGTTGTTTCTAAACCGAACCAGCAGAAATTTAGAAGTACAAGTGCTGATGTGATTCATGTGATTAACAAACTGCTAT
The DNA here is from genome assembly GCF_033783945.1 of Neopsephotus bourkii. Classification (NCBI taxonomy): domain Eukaryota; kingdom Metazoa; phylum Chordata; class Aves; order Psittaciformes; family Psittacidae; genus Neopsephotus; species Neopsephotus bourkii. The sequence continues at coordinate 13,078,638 of NW_026900684.1, read as the reverse complement.
AATCCACACAGTCCTTGTACCAGGCCCAAGCATACATTTTATCCATGTGTCTGATATGTAAAGTAGCACAGAAGCAGAAGTCAAAACCTGAGATTTCATTCTTCGTCATCAAGAGACAACAGAATTGCTGTTATCTTAAATCCATCATTAGGAAGTGTTTCAGCCCAAAGTGGCCTCAGACTATGTGGGAAAGCAAGTTTGAATTGCTGTAGCTGAAGGCAAGGCTTGAACCCCAGCCTTCCTTCCCACTTAAACAAATTCCCCACTCATAGTGTTTGCGCTGAAAAGGGTGACTCCTATTAACATTCAGGCAAGAGGGTCACCTCCTATCTGGATCTTTGCTGGAAGTAAGCCAAACCATTTTGAGTGGGGTGATATTATTGATAGCTTACAACCTTAAAAGTTAAAAAAAAAAAAAGAAGGCATTTATGGAGTCAGAGTTCAAGTGGCACGAGTTTTGATTTGCAGTTACAGACTTCATTGCTTACATTTTTCTGTGTCCTTTTTGCTGAACTTTGCTATGAACACACTTATATTCCTCTTGTCTGAGGTACATAAGAAAAAAAGAATAGTGTGAGAAGTGCCAGTTAACTTCACATGTTTCATTTGAAGAAAGTACAGCTGATCTATAAACGTACAAGCAATATACAGCACTTCATATCCAGCCCACAATTAGTATGCTGTCTTGCAGGCCTAATAGAAATTCCCTTTATGGAAAATACATACAATATCAAAATAAATGACTTCTAATTAATTTACATCTAAATTCAAGAGGTGTTTCTTCACTTATAAGATTTTTTTTAGTTTTAAAAATTCAGGTATGGTAGTACAAAGGCTACCATAAAATTTCAGCTATTGGTCCTCTTAAACTCAGCTAGCAACTGGCACCAAAGTCATGATAGAAAGGTATAAGAAACATTTTTCTAAATGACTGTAGTCTAATCAGTCTTTATGGATTATATTTCCATTAGCATAAATTAGTGATCAGTCTTATTACAGACTACCAAACCACATATATTTTTGTTACCTATGCAAGAAGTGTAATTCTGCTAACTAATCATATCCTGTTGCAATTTATACAAGGTGATTTTGGATTGACTTTTGAACTTCAACTAATTGCAGGATGAGTTTCTCTGCAGATTTAATCAACTAGTTCTAATAGTCTGCAACTGTTTCAAAGGCTAGTGACACATTTCACACACCTTGTTATTCTAAAATTAGAGTTCAGATTTTGTACTGGTTTGACTGGGATGGAGCTAATTTTCTTCATAGCAGCTGGTACAGTGCCATGCTTTGGATTTGTGGCTAAGACAGTGTTGATAGCATACCAGTGTTTTAGCTATTCCTGAGCAGTGCTTCCACAGCAAAAAGACACTTTTTCTCATCCTGCCTTCCATGAAGCAAGTGGCCTGGGGGTGAGCAAGCGGCTAGGAGGCACAGCTGGAACAGCTGACTCAGACTGGCCAAAGGGATATTCCAAGCTATATAATTTCATGTTCAGTAATGAAAACAAGGGTAGAAGGAAGAGGAAGAAGGGGCACAGGGGCTTGGCTTCCAAGATGGCAGTTGCTCAGATTATGGCTGGACATCAGTCTGCTTTTGGGAGGTGATCAGTTATTGTCTTTACATCACTTGTATTTTTTCTCTTTCCTTCACTTACTAAACTCACTGTATTTTGACCTATGAGTTTTCTTGCTTTTGCTCTTCTTATTCTCTCCCCACCTTCTGCTGTGGTGGGGGCAGTGAGCAAGAAGCTATGTGGGTGCTTAGCTGTTGGCTGGGGTCAACCCACAAGAGGTTTCAATGCATTTGCAGCAGGAAATGGGGATTTTGATATGAAAAACCCTGAGTCAATTTCCAGGTCTGCTCACAGGAGTTCCAATGGTTGTTCTCTGTATTGTCTATGGATAAGAGATATAATAATGTGGAGGAAAAGCTTTTATCTCCCTCCAAGCAATTTATATTTAAATAAAACTATCTTAACGAATATGAGTTACAGCTGTCCCCTGAAATGACTAATTGCAAAGATAAATTAATTCTTTCATGAATAAAGTGATAAAGTGATAAGTTTTCACTGTTTATTGCCATCTATTTCCAGCATCAGTTTGAACACTGGCTTCAAAGTAAATAGATGATTTTCATTAGAACATCATCCCTTTAATGTACTATAAATTCTATTAATAATATGGAAGATTTTTCTATGTTTCATAAAATAATGTCTTTTTTCTTTCATGCAGAACTGGTGAATAGGAAACAGTTGTTAAAAAAAAAAAAAACAAAAAAAAAAACAAAAAAACAGGTCTAAATGTCAAACCAACCCAAACTGAATTTTTTTGATATTGAAGCTAGCTATCCTATTGTTGCTGTTTATTTCTCTACTTTCTAACTACATTGTTATTAACTAAAGATATTATTATTAATTTGCACGACCTACATACTGTCAAAAACAGCACTGAGATACCACAGCATAACAATATAAGCATTAATATTAAAAAAAAAAAACAACAGATGTTTAACACATCTTTCACTACAAAATCATCAAGGATATTTTCAGGCTATGGAGTGGCTGAGCTTGTAAATCTGTTTCCTGTATCTTAAACTCATTTAACTTCCCGTTATACTACCCATTGTTTATCAATCAGCTTCCCAGGGAGCTCCAGAAAACATAGCCATACCTTACATGCTACACACATCTCTCACTTTGCCACATGCTATCTAGATGCACCTGAATAAACCAGAATTATTGCAAACTGTGGATATGAAAAACTAGGCAGAAAATCTAAAACAGGAAATCACCTTGGATCCCAGATAGTCATGCCATGCATTGATGAAAACGATCCATGGTTTATATTAGTTCCGCCTTAAATTCCTATTTTGAAAAAACAGGTCAGTCATTCACTAAACATGGATATTATGCTATTTCTCTTGCAGTGAAGAAACTCAAGGAAAAAGATCTGATAATATTCTTCTTTAAATGGACACTTTTCCATATTTTTCAATTGGCACACATAATATCCATTAAGCAGGCTCTGAAATGATTGTTATTGACAATTAACACCATCATACTGAAGACATCTTTTCAAAAGGAACTGGCATATAATTACATGTGAACAACATTATTCCCCCCAAATATTTGCACTTTTGCCTGTTTGAAAGTTTTTTGTCTTATTATTTCTTGTAAACATAAACAATAAAATCTGCAGGAAGAAACTCGTGATTCCTTTCAGTATTTGCACAAATAGATGAGGGGAAAAAATTAAGGACAATGCAGTTGTAAATTAAAATACATAACTCTAGGCCACGTTTTGAAAAACATGATTCTCTCTTGGAATTTTAAAAAGAAAATAGATAAGAATGGCAATTGATAAAGACTATATTGGTAAAATTACAGAAGTAACAGCCTTTTGACTCATCTATGTAATTACCATACTATGATTGCTTTCTGTGTTGTGATTTAACATGTCTCGTGTTAAATTAAACAAAAACTTCTGCTACCTAAACATCTGAATTAAACCTTATCAATACAGAAGGTGCTATTGATGGTCAAAGGAGCATGATGTTTTGCTTATGGAGAAAAAAAATCCACCTTACAGTCCACTCTTCTGTGTCTTCATACTGCAGAGGATAGTAGTGACTAACTAATTTATTTCATTCGCACCACAGGCCTTTCCTGTTCTCTATTCTGAGCAATTCCCGCTTAGTGTGGCTTCAGTCCATTATTTGTAATGCAAATTACTTGCAACTTGAGAGTAGTGGGAAGCTGTACAAAATATCCCAACATGTGAGATATTAGCAAGTGTTACTTTGCTGTTCTATATGCAGCACACAGTCATATTTACATTCCTAATCTTTTTACTTCAAAATAAAAAGCATACTCATGCTCTTTGAAAATAAGAAAATAAAACACTGAAAGAGAAAGCCAGAGGCACCTTGAATTCACTTTGAACTGTATTTTATGTTAAACCATTTTCCAAAGACAAAAGGTGGGGAAAACCTGCATTATTTATTCCACTCAGGATGAAACTGTAAGTGAACCAGTATGTGAGCAAAAGCAGATTTGGAGGAACCTAGCCTTCAGAGATGTTGAATGTGAATGTTACAAATTTGGCAATTTTTGCTCATAATACTCTATAACAGTCTGTATATAATACTTACGTAAATGTCATTTGCCAAAGAGGACTGTGTTCTTACTGGGGAAAATAAATAAATAAATAAATAAAATCTACAGACATCAGGAAGACACTGCTGAGAGAACTGAGGATATGACCAGGAATGTTCCACTGAAGTCTCAAAAAGGAAGCTGAAGTCCTGAAAAAGATTATTATTGGCATAGGAAGCAGTCTGGAGTGTCAGTTACCCCTTATATAGTCTATATTTCTTATTCTTTTCAAGATATTACTACTTTCTGACAAAAATGATGAACATAAGAGAAGTTGGAGCTGAGGCAAAAAGGAGGGCTAAAATCTGCCACAGAAAGGAGAGAATGTTTGAGAGAGGGCAAATTAAAACCTCAGCCTGGTCTGCAGGCATTGCACACAGAGAATTTGAGGATACTGACACTTAGCCTTGAATTCTGCCTGTGCTGAGAATCTTTGAGCTGGCCTGGCATCATAAATGCAACTGCAAATGCCCAGTTGTTAGGCTTCAGAGCATCAGTGTCACTGTAGGTAACTTAGTAATAAGGGCAGCATCTTAGGGTTTGAGGAGTCAAGTGGTAAAACACAACTGATTCTAATATCAGTTTTGAGTCTGGTAAGTATTTGCTTTGCATGACGCTGATGGTGATATTTAAACAGTATGTAGCTGGAACTGCACCCATAAAATGGAAAATGTATTGTTTCACAGAACATGTTTCACACCCTAAAGCACTCTATTAAACAATCTTTTATTGTTTGATAAGCATAGGTAAGTAAGCATTTGCATTCTATACTCAAAAGCAGCCCATGCATAGGACTGCTAAATACAACCTATCTCATTAAGAAAATAAGTATTGTCCAGATGTATGGCTATCTAAACAGTTCTACATGTTAGTTGCTCAATAGATCACAGCAAAATAAGTAATAAAACTCCTTGTCAAAGTGAAAAGAAGGTGCTTTCAGCAGAATTAAGTACATTTTATTGACAGAGATACAGTGAAAACTCAGCTGGAATAAAATGTACAACCTGTGGTGTCTAGAAAGATGAATTCAGGCAGAGAAAGTATAAAGATGATGAAAGCTTGGTTTGTCTAGCTTAGTAAGACAAATACCCAGAACTACCTATGGTATTCTGAAGTGTATCATGGAAAAGGAAGTGAACTGTCTCAAGGCTTCATCTGTTTCAAATGACACTGACTATCAAACAAAATGTATGGACAGTGAACTGAAGCTCTAGTAGGCCACACAACAGAAAAAGAAGAGCTGTTTAAATTGAATGAGAAAGCTGGAGAAGGAGCATAGGTAATTTCAAACTGGAAATTAAAAGAAATTCAGTTTCTAGAATTGCCTGTAAGAGTGGCAGAAGTGCAAGCAAGTGAAATGTATGTAACTCACTAAGAACGAATGAAATTGAACTAGTTTAGAATAAAATTAAGGTGGCTTGTGAAAAAGAGAATATACCACAGCTGTATGCAATAGTTGGGGATTTAGCTTATGGAGATTCCCAGGAGGTCTTTTGCTGTCCATTATGCATACAAACTTTTAAGACCCATGAACTCAGGGATTCACAGATGTATGAGAGTTAACGCACATACAGCCTGCAAGTGTCGTGCCTAAGCTACAAAGGCAATAATGCCGAGACTCTCCAGTCCAACCTGAATGTATTTGGTTCTCAGGCAAATGCTTAGCTTCATAGCCAAACACTTCCTCTTGTGCACACTCAAGTGAAGCTGGAGCTACTCCTTGTGCCACCTAGAACATCAGGCCCCAGCTGTAGAGACCAGGGGAGATGCTGGTGTCATGTAATCCATGGATTCTGGTCAAGTGCAAATTATTTTCTTCATGAGCCTGAAGTGTGAAGCCACGTGGGATTCTTTGCACAATTTTTTTCCAGTGCTCTGGAAGGACTCATTCATCACTTAAGCAATATTTCACTCAAGTGATAAACATACAGATCACAACACAACCTAGATACGGATTTGCCTTCATGGTCTTCTGTCCATCATGGAGATGCTACAGCTGCCTCTGCTTTATTCCTGAGATGTCTGTGGCATGATTTTCTAGCTGTCACCCTAATCCTGTCTACACTCAAAGTGTGATGGGTCTCCTCAAGGACAGATGGATTCAGGATGACTTTGCACCATGGTACTTAAAATTTCCTCTCTTGGGGCATGGTGCAGAGACTGGTCTTACCTAGAACCAGCTCTGTTTGTCTCCACACCAAGGAAAACTTGTTTCCCAATTTATTTTTCAGGTAGCTTATGTTTGGCCAACAGTTTTTGAAAATCACATCCTATATAAAACTTCACAGGTTTTTGTGAGTTTATCCAGAAATGCAATTTTTCTTCAAGAAGTCATTAACACAGCTAGAAGATGCACAGAAATTTACCTTTTGAAATGCACATCTTACCCACCTGCCCACATGTATTTCCTTACCTGTATCATATTAAAATATTTAAACTTTCATGCCTTTTGACACTTCCAAATAGAATAAGTTTTCTGACATTGGTAAAGAAAACATGTTCAAGACCCAAATCAAATCCTTGCCTGTTATTTTACTTTAGTAATAATTGTAGCATGACTTTAAAATACAGATTCAGGTTAATTTGAGAGCTGGGAACTAATACCATCTCATGCTGTGGTTTCTGAGGTTTGGAAATCCCCATGCAAAGAGCCTGAAACATTTAAAGTGTATTCAGTCTTTCAGTAGGAGTGTTATAGCCATCAGTAGGAGCACTAGGAGGTTCAGATGAGCGATAACGTAGTATCATCAGAAAAATATATTCCTTGACAGAATAGCCAAAACATCTATGAATGAATAATATTTATAACACTATACACTGGCAGTGAGGGACAAAGCCAATATCAAAAGGCAAGCAGAAGCCTATTACACTGCATGCTGTCTGTTCCTGTGAAAAGTTTGTGAGCTGTGTGTTGGGCTTTTATAATTTTTCAAGTTAAACTCAAAGAGGTGAGCTTCAGTGTTCTTTTCATGTATTTGGGAAGGAAAATATCAGCACAAAGTTATTCTGATTTCACCAGAATTATCTTCACAGTATGGATGCAAAGATGAATTTACAATACATTGTGATACACAACCTCTTGGTATCCATGAGGGTTCTTACGTGCTCACATAATTGATTTAACGAAGAGAGCATCTTTCTGAAATGGTTACATTACAGTTTCAGAGCCAAACGCATTAAACAAAATGGAAATAACTATTGCCAGTGATACTCAAGCCATCATGAAATATTTATGACATGATTAGCCATGACAAAGTTGTACCACCCAGAGAGAACAAAATATGCCTAGACATTTGGATTACCTTTCACTTCTTTGACAGCACAGACAGTGAGACAAGTGTCAAAACACTGAATCCCCTATTTAAATATTTCAGCACTCTGCCATTTATAATTTGAGTAACCATCAGCAAAAATATACAGATTATATTTTTTCATAGAGATGAAAACCCACTTAAAACAATTATGCTTGCAAAAATAAGGTGGATGAATTTTAGAGGCAATAAAATGCTGGGCATGCAGTTGGTGCAATTTCTGTTCTTCAGAGGTTTTACTCTGGTATCTGAATTTCAATGAAGAACTCAATAGCTGAAAGCCTTCACATTTGTTGCCTGTTTTCTTCAAAAAATTACCTAGAATGAAGGGAATTGTTAGACCAGGTTTTGTTGTATCAAAGCTATGAAAAAGGCCTGCAAAAAGGGGTTCTCAGAATGGTTATTTCCTCTTCAAACTGATTTCTTAAAAAATACTAGAGGACTTGTCAAATACTTAGGAATTTGGAAGAAAACAGTGCTTATTCAAGCCCTGAAAGATTCAGACCCAGGATTCATTCTAATAGCTGTCCAGCTACTTATAAGTGAATTCCCAGGAGCTGACCCCAGCTTGACAGTGCCAGTTTTGAGCTAGAGCTGACACGTGCCGCTGGACTTCACTTGATTCTATGTGGAGCTGCTTACTTGCTTGCATACCTGTGCAATCCAGGTTGCTATTTTTTTGCTTGACCTGAAAATTGCAGTCAACTACATACAGATTAACTGGGTTATTTTTTTCACCTTTATTATCTACAGAGAAACTGTTGGAAGTATTTGCAGCCCTTATGTTGAAAAGTTTGCCATTATTATCCTGCAGTTCTTCTCTGCATTTCTCCAGTTGAAATTAATCTTCCCAGAACTTGCTTAACCAGGTTTAGACAAAGCAACCCAGAAGTTTTACCAGAGTTTCACAAGACCTTTTCTTTGAATCCATGTGATATTTTATTGTACAATTAACCAATATGAACAAAAACTTATTTTCATCAATTTCTAGAAAATGAACTGTCTTTACCACGCTATGGAAAATACTTGTGAGTTTTTTTCAGTTTCTGTAAACATTTTTTTCTATGAAATTATGTTTTATGTGATTATATTTCATTCCAACATTTTTCATTAATCAAGAACTTAAAACTCTCCCACTACATATAAATCTCATTACACAAAAATGCGGAAAAAAATTATAGTGAGTGATGACCGTGGAAAGAAGCTTGTAAGAGAACCTCAAAACGTGAGTGGACACAAAATGAACTGTATGTTGTCTTAACTGTAAGCCCTATTAGATGTTTAAAAAATACAATCAGCCACTGCTGATGGCTATTTCATTTTGTCACAGACAGTTGATTGCACAATATTTTTAGTTATCATCAGATAGTTACAGGATGTGACATTGAAGGTGGTGGTTTACTGAAGAAGAATCATTTGTTACCTTTCTAATATGTATATACTGCTCACAAACAATCATTTTCTCAAATGTGAATGTTCCCTCAGTTAGTTGTAACATCATTATCTGTATTTCAAGAATAGCGACTTTTGTTTCTGGATGTGTTTCTCTTTGATGATTTCATAATGACTTCTCAATTATGTGAATGCCCATTATATCTAAGGGGACAGCCTGGACCTGTAGAATTCCAGGCAGCCACAATTTTCTGTACCTCTCAGCTGAAAAAGAATATGCTATTTGAAGAAAATACAAGCTTTTAAATATGATAGGGTTTTTCCTTCATTCCTCCACAGAGAATAAGGATTTTTTTTACAAGTAAGCATGAGGCTGAAAGATGGCCTTAAAACTAATGAAGCATGAATATAATTCCTGGAAGAGTTCCTAATCCTTCCTCATTGGCTACTACAGCTTATAAAAATCTAATGAACCACAAAATTATGATGGAGAAATCCAGCCTACTTAGACTTGCTTCTGGAAGAGCTGTTCACAGTTGTTATGGAGAACATAATAAGTAGAAATCAGCATGATTATGAGATTAATACATTTCAGTTTTCTTTACTGTTTCTAGATTCAGCAAAAGCTTTTTTCCATGTTCTTTTTCAAATATTTTTCTGTATTACAGGTTGTGATTAATATATTCTTATCTTCATATAAAATTTAATTATAAATATGTTATTTTGTTAGCATGCATTAATATCAATGTTACTATATTGCTATATCCTTCATATAATTGATAGAATTAGTACAATTCTAATTAATACTATTATGTTTCTCTGATTTTTCTTACATGATATGTGTATTGCTGATGCTACAGGCACTTAGTTTATTTTTGCTCACCATGTGTGATGCTGATTTCATCCCACCATCTTGTCCTTAATAATTCACATTTTGTACACTGCCAAATATTTGTACCAATGCAAATACTTTATTTTTGATGAATTCAAAGGTTTGTACCTGAGCCACTGTAGAGGTTACTTTTAAAATACTTTGGCTCTCTACCCAACAGTTTGAAGGAGTGTGGGATGGGAGATATAAATGTTAAAACAGTCTCAATTTTCAGTCAGATTTTCTCTTTGGCTGCTTCTATGTAGCCACCCTGTCACCGTATTGTGTGCCAGTGTAGTAACTCAATCTCTGAACACAAGTGAAATTCTGGATTGGCACTCTGGTTTATCAAGGAACTCTATGTATAATACACAGTTTATGTAACCCCATGAGAGGTCCTCCAGGTTAAAAGCACCTGCCAGTGAGCAAGGCTAATGATGCCAAAGCCTGTGGTACAATCTTGGTACAACCTGTAGCCACAAGGCCTGTGCTGATGATGCCTGTACTAAGTAAACATTACCTAGACAAAGCAAACAGCAATAGAAAATAATCTGGTGAAAAGGGTAAATATACTTTGGAGAAAGGAGGTTCTTCACTTCTCCAAATCTGTATTTTTACACTGTGACAAACTGCCTTATACTGTACAGTGATTTCAAAAGCAGCTTACCCACTGACACTGATTTTTCATTATAATCCTCTGAATTAATGCTTATTTCAGCAATTAATGCTTGCCTCTCCCAAGAAAACATCACACACACTTGACTGGTATGAACAAGAGAAGCTTCAAGCCTGCTGAAGAAAACAGTTAATCAGTTTAATTAACTCCTGGAGTGTGAATCGAGAGAGAGAGAGAGAAGAAAGAGAGAGAGAGAGAGATGACCTTCAGGATCCAGCTTTTCCACTGCAAGAGTACCTTGCCAGTGACATATTCAGCGACATGTGACTCAGTTGATGCAGTGGCTGGGTGTTTTAAGCCCTGACTGTAGCCTATACTACTGAAAAAGTGCTATGCTTACCATGTATGTGTAATACATATTTACTTGTACGTTTATTTACTATCACAGATGAAAGATATGTCAAGAGTTACAGGATCTTTACCTCTGTCTTCCATGCTGCGCTTCAATTCCACAGCACGGTGGTTGTCATTGTAACAGCACAGTCCATTTGGTACCTAAATCGTGTGTACACACAGACATGAATTTGGAGCCTTATCACTATCTTTTTTTTTGAGCTAATCTCTACCACAGTGTAATATAGATAGTGCCAAGAGGAAAGGATGAAAGAGCAATAGAAATGTGATCAAAATCCCCAGCTATGACTTTCACTGAGTAGTACCTTGTAGGTGTTCAGATGAAGCTACAACTACTCTTCCATGAAAAGTCACTTTATAATTTTACACAGCATACATTTGGTAATTAACAGCTTTAGTTAAACTGTTTCACCTAATATTTTAGCTGTTGTTTAAAGTTTTCTAGATACAGAATGAGGTTGTTATGTTTCCCATATGCAAAAAGTGTGTGTCTTTTGCAGAGACTGAAATAAATCGTATCTTCCTGTTAACAGGCAGAATATTTCCTCAATTGTCAAAAGATCTGCAGCATTTACTGCAGTTACACTTTTACATTTACTTGTTACATTTTTGGCAGCTGAACCAGCTGTGAATAAAGTTACTCTCTTACATAAGAGTCATTAATTAGGTTACTGTTATATTGTTTCATCTATCAGGGAAACTAGAGGTGATTTACTGTGCTTATAAATAAATTTGGAATATCTTAGATTCTACTTAGTCTTTGGTATGCTCAACGGCATTTAGATTTTGCCTCTACCTACCTGTTTGCTAGTTAACTTTTCATGCAAACACTACTAGTATCATAGAGCACACTTAAATTTTTAAGATGTTACTTTAGTAAAAGAAATTATATTATACATGTTTCATTTTTCTTTGTTTAACACAGACCATTTTACATGGAAGCACAGTTTTAAGAGGATTATAGAGGGCCTTATATCAAACGAGTATCTTTTCCTTGGTCCTTCTTCTTAGATATTGGGTTTTCCAACTCAGCAGATCTTAGAAAAAAATGCAGTCTTTTCATTTTAGTTTCCTGGACTGCAGACTAGTCCAAATAGTTATTGCTGCTTGGTCAGAAAGTTTCTCTGATTCTCAGTAAATCTGTAACAGGAACTATTAGAAGTTTTAAAGCTACAAAACCACCTTTCAACACTTAATAGTGGGAAAACAACCACCGATTTCAACTTAGCATGAGTGATAGGTACCACTGCCATTATAAAAATCACTTCTGTTCATTAATACTCTGCTTGGCTCATGTTACCTACTGTCATGGGCATCCATATTTTGTTTAAAGCACAATCTCCTTCTTATGGACCCAAACTTAATGTGTGTTCTGTTACCCTACTAGTCATGACTTTATTCACTTTCAAAAGTACAGGAGGACACCTGTACAAGGTTCTTGGGCTGCATGCTGGTTCTTTGATAAACTATTGCAGCCTTCCAGTATCTGAAGGGGGCCTATAGGGATGCTGGGGATGAACTCTTCATTAGGCACTGTAGTGGTAGGACAAGGGGTAATGGGTTAAAACTTAAACAGGGGAAGTTTAGATTGGATATAAGGAGGAAATTCTTTCCTGTTAGGGTGGTGAGGCACTGGAATAGGTTGTCCAGGGAGGTTGTGAATGCTTCATCCCTGGCAGTGTTCAAGGCCAGGTTGGACGAGGCCTTGGGTGATATGGTTTACAGCGAGGTGTCCCTGCCCATGGCAGGGGGGTTGGAACTTGATGATCTTAAGATCCTTTCCAACCCTAACTATTCTATGATTCTATTCTATGATTCTATTGCATAGTTTACCAGCACAAGATAATCACTGAAACCTGAACTGGGCACGTTAAAACCTTAAAAACAAACAAACAAAAAACATAAAACCTTATTTTTATGGTTTTTTTTCATTTAAAAATAGGAAAAAAAAAACATCTTTCAAGGAGAAATTGCACATCATGTGTGGCTTTACCAGATTTGATGTCTCACTTTGTGCGTGTGTGTGTGCCTCATGTAATGAAAGGCATTCAGGTCCACGTCTGTGTTTATGGGGGCTTTGGCAGTGTGATGTGGAAGGGAAAAGAGAAGTTTCCCCAAGGCTGTAACCAGCCCTGACAGCTTCAGGCAGTACTGCAACATGCAAACGAAGCCACACTGAGGCCAGTCAGCTTAAAAGTCTGTCTGTAAGAAAAAATAAAAATAATTAGAAATGCATAGCATTAAGGAGCAGACCAAATTGCAACACAAATGGTTTTTCATCATGGCAAATGCAAGGAGATACAGCCTCAGTGGAAGTGAGGTAAGGCACCTTAGGACTTCTTGGGTTTTTTTTTAACAGGAAAATGTATGCATAGAGTTACCTGCTGTTGATGGTTCACACAACAGATTGCATTAAATAAATGTTATCCCACATCTCAACAAAGGATTTAGTATCCTCTTGTTTACTTTTACTAGCCAGAATTGTCTGCATCACATACATGGGCTGTAAGACAAAATTCTTCCAAAAACATTCATTACTCCAGTGAATTTACTACTTTAAGCAACTGAATTTCCAGCAGAGTATTTGCTCTCTTTCTCTGACATCTTGAAAGCCAACTTTTCATGATCCTTGTTACCATTTTCTGTCTGCAAAAGTGAGAAATTCTGTCACAATTTAAAGGGCTCAAAACAAGTACTAGCTCAGATAGTTAATTCAGATTTCTGTAACTCAAAACAGCCTGAATCTGAGATGCTGCAGATGGTATGAAGGAGGAGAAGTATCATTTTGGCAATAGAATCACTTTTATTTTTTGGCTAACATAATCTAGTGATGAGACAAGACTCTTAGGTCTACTGCTATATCCTCATTCTTTTCTGTTTCCTTTGCTCCAGATCATGTGGGTGTGCCAGGGTTTTCTCTAGGAAATTGATCTAGCAGAGAGGATGAACAATGGGCTGCCATTCAGATGAAAAACGGAAGGTCCCAGAATAACAGATAGGCACCCCATTAGTCTTCACAGACGGACCATCAGAACTTAAGTACAGCAGGCTTTATCCCCAAACCACAAGCATACAAGGTTAGTATCCTATGCTTTTGCCGTGGCCAGAAGTATGATTTCAAGCAGCAACCAAAGGAAAAAAAATGGCTGTAAAGAGACCTAGAAAATCCTAAACCAGCACATCACACTCATCAGCTATGTGCCAGCTATTCACCTAGTATTTCATGTCAACCAAATCCCCACCACTCCCCAATATACATCTCTTTTCCATCTTTCATGATGTTGCCAGTGCTTTGAAAACTCAGTGTATACCATCGCAAAACAATTTTAATACTTTCTTTTGCCTCAAAACTGCTGCTTATCTGCTTTTATTAACAGTCTTGAATCAAATAGAAGTGAGAGATATCTAACACAGACTTATTAACCACTTGACTGTTAGCCCACAGATCAATATAAAACCACAAAGTGGCATTAGCCACTGCCACAGTAGCAACAACAAAATAGTCAAAACAGTATTTCCATCAAGTCTATTTATCATACTAATTGTTTACAAACTGCATTACCATGGAGACAATCCTCCTAAAATCACCTGAATTAATAAGGTTGGTAATTAACTTTGTTTAGCTCATTTCAAACTGATTCTTGGGTTTTGACATTTACTGATTGGATTCTGCAACATTTTACTTTGGAGTAATCAGTAACCAACTTTACACAACATTCTGACAGTTTTACTGAGTAACCACATATGAGAGAAAATCTTATTCTCACCAGACATTCTTGAGACAAATAAGTGCAGAGGTGCATATACTCATAGAGCAAACTTAGTTAGGATACACACCATTGCTAACATCTTTTCAGAGCTCTTTTTTTTTACCAAATTACCAGAATGATGATTAATGCCAACAATTGGATTTCTGTGATCTGATGGTACAGAAACAGAAACTGTCTCTAACTACCCCATCTTCAATCTTAATACATGGCGTACACAATTGGAAAATCCAGTTATCAAAAGCTGTTAGCCAGGGCAAAAGAAGGCAAATGCTGTATCTGTCAAATGCTGTATCTGTCAAATGCACTGGTCTAACCAAAATAAAGTTGCCAGGTTTTAAAGCCACCATCATTTATGACAAAAAAATTTTGTAACCCAATTCACATTGTAGCTGGTGGAATAGAAGTTGTTTAGGAAGATTTCCATAGGTTCCCTTAATGTCTGTTGACAGAAAATCTGAAGGCCAGAACAGTGACATTAGTCATATTAGGAGCAAAATTACTCTTATATACCCAAGAGGAAAAAGAGCACTACTATGAGTTTATGAGCTGAGGATATAGATTATTTCCTTCCCCCAAGCACTTCACCAGTTAAACTGTTAAACTCTCTGAAGAGAAATTTTTGGCCCTTGTACTTTATTTCATGTCTCGAGAACCACTATGGGTTAAAATATGAAACAAGTCTTGAGTTTAATCCTTAAATCAAGTGAGATATCTTCAAACTAGAGCTGTTTACAGCTAGCTCAGTAATCACTTTGCTTTTCAAGCACTTTTATAACTGCTTTCTGTTAGTGTAGAACTAACTTATAAAGTCTATGCTGCAGTTTTGCAGGGTTGGGGTTTTTTTCTCTCTCTGAATTTTGCTATAAATGTAATAATGCTTAGGTAATGTAATGATTTAGTGCAAGCCATTCCTGCATGAATCTTACTCTATTTTAAAGTAGCAAAATAACAAATTTATACCAAATAACTGTGCTGTTTCTGCATTTCACTTATCCTGGAACGTTTCAGGGATTTGAGTTTTGTATTCTTCTGAGAAGTAGGGAAAAGTTTTTTACTTTAGCTATATGAAAAATTTGAGAAGTAGAGGATGTTGGGAGGTACAGTTTGTCTAACATGGTAGCTCTTAAAGAAATTATAGAATATACATTTGTGTAAATGGTTTGCTTTATAGAGTCTGTGTGTAACTCAATAGTGTTTATTTCTGGTTGTCAGCTTCAAACTTAAGTCACCCCAATATTAAATTACAGTAGTTGTACCCATGGCTGCTAAAATGCAAAACCAAATGTGCATTTGGTTATAAATTTTACATCTCCTAATAATAAGTAAAAAAATTGCTCCCCATTCCCAAAAATAATTGGAGTGTTTTGGTGTATATGTTGCCTACTATTTCTCAATTTTCCCCAAACTGCTTTTTGAACAATATTTGATCCTGGATGAAATTCCCACAATAAGTGTCTGTGCCAGAGTGGAGAATGCTTCAGCTTTTGTCTGCCAAAGTTTAACATATTTCCAGATAGATTTGGCCAAGATAATAGGGCAGATCTAAGCACTGGAATTTGGCAGTAGGCAACGCTATTGCTAATACCCTTCCCTCACCTCTGCCCAAGCGATGTAGACTGATATCTAAGCACCCAATACAACCTGTGTAGAATTAGCCATCACAGAGGTAGGAACAAAAAAGCAGTCTAACAAGATGGTTACAAATTGACTCATTGCTGCCAAAATAATTTTCTGTAGTGTTGCAGTTCACGGTAATAGTAGACATTTGCAGACAAGGAAGGGGCCCCTGGTTTGTCACCTGTGGCTCACCAGCTTTGGAAGTTGTTACATATGCTGGAGAGCATGTACCTAAGTGTTATTTACTTGTAAGCACTTTGCCTGAAGGGTCTGAAAGGTTAAATTGTGCATAATATGAGAAAACTTTTAGCCCAAGAGTACTGTATCATCTGGAAACTAACTTGATAACATCAGATTTTGGAAGAATCTTTTTTTTCTTGGCATTCTCACAGAGAGACGTTTATTTCCTCTTTGAGTTGGAAAATTTTCCACATACTAAATTAAAAACAACCAAAAAAATTCTGGCAAATCCATGCTACTGCAAAGTTTCTGATGATTCCATTTAACCCAGCGTGAAAACCCAGGATAAAAACTCACTATTGCTCTTGGGTTGAGCAATAGGTTTGTCTGAATGAAAGCCATTTTGTCATACTTACACTGTTACCAAGGGCATCAGCTACCTGCCTGGTTTGTGGTCTGAATGGCAAAAATGGACATATTGTAGCTTTACCCGGTGAAGAGCTCTAAACTGTCTGGCAAGCTCAGTTACGCCTTCTCGTACACATCTGCCAGTTCCCACGTAGTAAGTATCATCTGCACTGGGACAAGGCAGTAAATCAAAATAATTCATTTGCAGGTTTCTGGAACATCCTTTGGGACAGCTGCCATCCAGTAAATTCTAAAATACAGGAATCACTGGTATTAAAGCACTAGCAAGCTTTTGGCAGTTGACAAAAGCGATGATGCTAAGTTGATGGCTGATCAGGTCTGTCTGCCAAAAACTAACTAAACTGCAATTAGGCCCATTTGGCAAGTAAAAAACGAAAACAAAACCAAAAAAATCCCCCAAAGAAAACAACAACCTAATCAATAGCTGAAAATTTTTCATCTCTGCTGCACATGGGATCTTACAGTGCAGACGCAGACTAATTGTGGCTGTTCTAAAGAATGCGAACCTAAAAGAGTGGTGAAAAATCAAATACATTAAAAATAATAGGTACTTTCTAAAAAGAAACTAAGAAAATGCTTCAAAAACACTAGCCATACAATGTATCTTTTATATATTTCCCTTACCATAAATCTACACACCAAGGAAATATGTCTCCTTATCTGTGATGTGTACAAATGTTGGATTCTAAGGGAAAAGAGACACTTGAGTCAATGCCGTAGGACCACTAATGTCCAAATAAATAAACTTTTAAATTTCTTCTTGAAGACATTCAGGGAAACATAGTCAAGCAAACTCCTTTTTTAGCAGGCTGAAGGGCCAAATTCTTCACTGAGATTTTACTATAATTTCTAGAAGGTTTCAGTATTATACATTTCTGGCTTTAACCACTGTCCTGGGTTTAGCAGTAGCAGTCATTTTTCTCCTTCTTGGTAGCTGGTGCAGTGCTGTGTTTTGACTTTCTGCTTGGGAACAGAGCTGATAACAATGATGTTTTGGTTTGGCCAAGGACTTTGTGAGCCTCACGCTCTGCCAGGGAGGAGGGGAAGCTGGGAGGAAGCAGAGACAGGACACCTGACCCAAACTGACCAAAGAGGTATTCCATACCACAGCAAGTCATGCCCAGGATGTAACAGAGAGTTACCTGGAAGGGCTAGGGGACTGCGGGGTTGGAGGAGGTATCCGTTGGTGCTTGGTCAGGCTGGGGGGGGCGAGTTATCAGTCGGATGGTGGTGAGGTGTTGTATTCTCTTCCCTTGTTATTTCCTTTATCATTATTATTATTGGTGGTAGCAATAGTGATTTGTGTTATACCTTAGTTACTAAACTGTTCTTATCTCAACCCGTGGGAGTTGCATTCTTTTAGATTCTCCTCTCCATCCCTCCAGGAGTAAGGGGAGGGCAAGAAGGGGGGAGTGAGTGAACGAGCTGTCTGGCTGGGTTTAAGCCACTACAACCACTTAAATTATTTTCAGGTTTTGTTACTTAATGACAGTTTCCATACTTTGTTGCTCTGGGTTCTCTGTGATTTTCCTACCGAAGCCTGAGAAAGACTTGCTTAACAGATTAAAACAAACTCATTTATCCATCATGACCCCACCCAGGTGTTTCATGATAACTGAATCAGCACAGGACAAGATCATGCTTTAAGAATAAGCCAGTGAAAACTGAAAATGAGGATTGATATATGTTACCACCATGTAAGGACAAAAATTATTAATTGGTTGTCCTGTATATGCCTGGGATATCATAAGCCAAATGTTGGTCCAAACATCAATTACTAACAAAATCAAAACACTTGTACTAAGTGTACAACAAACCAGCTACATAAATGTCCATAGACTCTCTTAGATTTCTTTAAAACTTGTTCTAGTTCATCTTACGTATTCAGTGCATGTGGATGTCTACCTTATCTATTTCTTGTACAGACATTCAGATCACATCTCCCATGTAGGAAATACAGAGGAAATAGAAATCCTTACAGAAAGGCTTCTTATCTAGGAGAGGAGAGGAAATGCCATGCTCTGAATTCCCAAGACACACTGATTACCAGGGCCTTTAAGACAAAAGTCCTCTGCTTGACTGCTGGCTCCCAGGCACCCTGTCTTCCAGGCTTGTGAGCCTCTCCTCCCTCTTTCATTTCCATCTCATCCATTAATCCAGAGGAAAAAAAAAAAACAACCAACCAACCAACCAAACAAAAAAGCCTCATTCTTTTTCTAGGATCCTTTGGAGTTATCTTAATCAGTTCTACAAGATCCAGGGAGTGAAGGTGTGTTTTCCCAGTACTTCTAGAATACTCTTAGTACGAGCATTTCATATTGGTTGTTTTTAAATTGTCTCATTTTGTCTGTATTCTCTCTTACTGTGATGACTTGCTTCACTAGTTTGAGTAAACTTGAATTTTTCTGTTATACAGCATTCTGGCAACTATTTTCAAGAGTACTTTTAGGACACCAGATATTTGTCATGCAGAAGAATAAAAGCATTTCCATGAGGAAGTAAATGTTTGATTTTTTTTCTTGCAGTGCTCCATAAAGGGATGTTGCATAAATGAGCGTCACATTTGCTAGCTTCCAATCAGCTGGGACCTCCCCAGTTAGCCAGGACTGCTGGAAATGATGGAAAGTGGCTTGGTAAGCACCTCCATCAACTCCCTCCATACCCTCGGGTAGATCCCAGCTAGCCTCATAGACTTGTGTAGGTCTAAGTGGTGTAGCAGGTCACATACCACTTCCTCTTGGATTATGGGGGCTTCATTCTGCTTGCCATCCCTGTCTTCCATTTCAGTGTTGTGCAATAAAGTTTACCAATTTAGAAAATACAGTGGTATCTGAATCTTACTAACTTCAGTGTAATTGTCTTTGTTTGTAATCCTTCCATAAAATAACAAACAAAATAGCTGATGTATTGTATCATGAAAACTGAGTCATTGATCCATGGGAATGTTTGAAGTTAGACTTTAAGAAAACCCTGCTTCTGAAGATCATATTAACATTGGTTCAGTGAGTTTATTTTTGGGCAGTAACTTTTATCTGCTTCCCTCACTTCATTTTAGTATGCCCTTTAGATGACCCAGAATTGCATCTTTGTAACTGGAATATAGCCCCGTGAGTAATTTCTGAGAACACAGTTTTTTCCCAGCTAACAGTAACAGCTGCCAAAACTGTCCTAACAGATTAGTAAAGTCAGAAAAGTGCAATTACTTTCATCACCAGCTACTGATTAATTGTGTTACAGCTATAACTAGAATTTGGATTAATGAATGATAACATTCTGCTGCCACAGAAAGGAACCTAAATAGTGAAAATACAAGCTCCAGACATGCAATTGTGATTTAAATCTTATACTATCCTATGCTTTGAAAGAAAATGGGATCATGTTTTCTTTTCCTCATAAAATAGACCTATATTTTTGGTTTCTAACTGAAACTGACCTTTTGAAATAATTGTGGTAAACTAGAGCTAGAAACAGGACATAGGGCACACTGCTGTTTCTCTTGGCATACAGTTTTCAGAGATGAGGTTGGTGCTCTGTCTTCACAAGATCAAGATTTTAAAAGCTGTCAGACTAGGCAGCAGGAGGGAATTTTTCTCACTGATTATATTGGTAGGAATTGTATATATGATGGGCTGAAGGAAGGGTTTGCTCATGGCTGTGAGACACTATCCACTTTCCATCATAAACCCTGCCTCAGCCACCAACAGGGAGAGGCTTTTGATCCACAGTTAGTAGTCATCAAAATATACAGCTAGAAATGGACTTTAAATACACTTAGCGTACTCTACAGTAAGGAGGTTTGCATGACATAATTGCTAAACCTAAACCATCAGTTGTATCTTTGTATTAGCAAGAAAGAGCAAGATAAAGCGTAGATAACTATATTTAATAAATAACTGGGAGTTGTTACTGACTACAGCTGAACAGAGGCTGTTAAGATCTGGCCAATCTCTGTTACTGAGCTTAGTCACACACCTTGCAATCTCATCTTGTATGCATTGTCCCAAGCCTCTGTTTTGAACATAATGTGTGATCCAATGAAGATGAATAATCATGTTACACTTTGTAACTGCAGAATCCTTTGGATTTGAATAAAAGGGTGATTAGATAAAGACTATCACTATGCTCTTAGCTGTTATTTTTCCCCATAGAGAGCATTTTAAGACAAGCAATAGACATAACCTAAAAAATTGCTTTACAGCTAAACACTGGCCACAAAGGCTACAGAATTTGTCCTCACAATAGGACAAGCGAGTGTTAAACATCTTAATTTTACAGATAAAAAGCTTAGCAAAGACGAGACAATATAAGGAAGAAGCTCTTTACTCTGAGGGTCGTGAGGCACTAGAATGTGTTGCCCAGGGAAGTTGTGAATGCTCCAGTCCTGGCAGTGTTCAAGGCCAGGTTGGACAGAGCCTTGGGTGACATGGTTTAGTGTGAGGTGTCCCTGCCCATGGCAGGGGGGTTGGAACTTAATGATCTTAAGGTCCTTTCCAACCCTAACTATTCTATGATTCTATGATAACATGACATGAACACTTGCACTTATCTTGGTGGTATTAAAACAAACCCTAGATTCAAAAGCAGTGCTTGGGCACATGAATAATGTATGAATAGAAAAGAAAAAACTTACCTTCATCTCCTGAATCCCAAAGCAAAAAAAGGAAGCACCAAGCTACCTTTTTCAGTTTCCATTGCACTAACTACCATCCTATCATGACATATAACAATAAATGTTATTTGCATTACATATCGAATACAAATGTCCATTTTATACATTCTGAACATGCAAAGTGCAAAGAAATGCTAGCTTTCTTGAAAGAATAAATTCAGAAACACAACATATTTTCTAAGCCCTAGAAGTATCCCAGATGTGTTACAAGTGGGTAATATCCCTGCACAGAGAGGTCACAAACAGCACAACTCTGAACTGAATCTGATGTATTAACCCCAATTCAAAGTACATTTACACCACAATACAGGCAAACTGAAACACACAGAAATTTTATGCTGAAACAGTCAGTACTGGACCCAGTGGACAAAGCTAAGAAAAAGCTTTGCCTTACACATTTGCTTTTTATACAGGAAATCACTCTCTTTATCCCTAAGAAATATTTTTTCCTTTTTTTATGAGCGAGAAAACACGTTTTTTTAACCACAATACTGAAAAATATATTTTATTTGTAATACATTATATGTGGTGCTTGATTTGCAAGTCATTATTAATCTCAAGCTAAAAAATACGATCCATGTTCCAAGTAACATCTCTGAGCAGTGCGACACAGGCAGGCTCTGTCAAGTGTTGTTACATTTTCCTGTCAACCTCTTGGATGTACAGACAGATAATGGTTTGATAGGTATAGAGACAGAAGGCATTCCCAGTACTAACACTAGAACTAAAAGGATGGGAGGAACAGGATGCAGCAACACTCAAGTCTACATGCAAACCCAGGCTACAATGCTCCTTGAGCCAATGGCAGACTAATACATGGGGACTTATAAACCTGAATCTCTGATAGCATAAGGGTCTCAAGAACCAGACAGAAGAGAAGTGCTACACAGCCTTCCACTACAGTGAAATAACACTTAGAACTGACAATTTTAGGATGTGCACATTATACATGTTTACTTCAAGGCTGGGTTGGATGGGGCTCTGAGCAACCTGATCTAGTTGAAGATGTTCCTGCTCATTGGAGGGGATTTGGAATAAATGACCTTTGGAGTTGCTTTTCATTGCAAATCATTCTGAGATTCTATGATTCTGTAGAATCTATATAGAACTATATGAAGTGTTGTCTGTTATCTAATTAGTTTTTCTACTTGCCGTCATTTCTCACAGCAAGTAATTCAAATCACCTTGGATTTCCTTAGGTATTGCCTTTGAAAGAATTGTCATTTTTACTTTCCATAGTCTACATGCCAGCTTATCCTACTTCTACATTTCTGTATTTTAGTAATAATAAACTCTGAATCAGAGCTTTTCCTGTCTTATTTTTGTGCCCCCCCCCCCTCCAGTTTCCTGAGATGCCTAGTTTAATCACAACGGAGCTGATAAACGATACCATAAAATACCTAGGCCTGACAAAGGTCAGGAGCACACTAAGCCACACACCCAGCTAAGATTCAGCCACAGTTCTTTTCTTCTTTTTTTTTTTTCTTTTTCCCCTCTTATTTTACCTCTTTTCATACTACCAGCAGTGTTAAGAGAGTTAAGTTAGCTGATGAGACAGATGCTCTGCATCTTCTTATATTTCATGAGTAAATAGAAGTTGTGAGTGGAGAGCATGCACGTGATGTAATGTGAGGTGAATTCACTGCAGTGTTTTCAATTCAGAAGACATTAGGCTATTTTTCATTTCTCCCTTAATAACTTCACTACAAGGACTTAAAGAGCCAGTAAACATGGCTCACTGCATAATTTTGGCAGCTTGCATTGTAGGTGCTTTACGTACACAGCTATGAGGACTGGGAGAATTGCTGAAAGAATTAATTCCCAGTAGTTTATAATTTTTTTCTCCTCCCAGAAGACTGAAAAGGGAAGAATGGAAATCACAACTATCTCACAATAATGGTTTTGATTAGGTAGCTGAATATAGATCATTATTGACATATAATTGGTTAGTGGTGTTTTCGTTATTGGTGTTTAAATCCTGGACCTGTCCCTTGTTTGCCTGCCCAGACACAGTCTTTATCAGTAGCTAACAGACTAACCTTGCAAATGTACCTGCCTATATCAGTAAGGGAGGACTGCAGATAGCAGCTCTGCACCATGTCTTCATCTGAGCCACGAGGAAGTGTGAATAATAGAAAATATTTGAGAATTCAGGTACTTATCCTCTCTCTGCAGAGTGACCAGAGAAAGCTCAGCAGCACCAGTAGTGATGCTGATGAGAGAGAGCGTTACAGCTTTGAAGTGGTGCGGTCTGCGCTGCTACACTGGCAGCTGTCAGAGGAGGTTTGCTTCTTTTGTGCAAAGATTTTCTCTCTCCTTCTTGCCCCTCTATGGGAGGCATTTAAAGAGCAGACAAGTGTGTCAGGGTGTTTTCCCCCCACTGCTGAAAACTACATACTGCATCACCAAGAAGGCATGGGTAGTGTTTGCTAATGACTAACCTTGAATTCCTTCAGGTAAATCAACAATGATATATAATATTGAGAAGAAGATCCAGTACATTCAGTCTGGAAATGCAGGGGAATATCAAAGAATGATGATAAGAAAACAAAAATAGTAAAACCTAAAGATACTCAGAATTTTATCCAATATTGATTTTTTTCAGTTGAACTAGGCAAAAAAATAAAAAAGTTTGTAGGGTTTTGTTTTTTGTTTGCTTGTTTTTCCAGGGAAGTAGGCATTATCTCTTAAAATTCGTTTTGCTCTTACACCAACATGAAAAACTGAGAAACCTACATGCATGCATGCACATATAGACACAGATTAAAAGGAAACATCTGAACATATCTGCATATTGCAGAGTCAGGTTACAGACAGCTCTACAGCTCTCTGATATCCTTCTGATGATGCAAGGTTGGTTTGTATCATGATATCAACATTAAGATATGGAGCCTAATTCAATACTTCTTTAAAGGCAGAGTAAGCTTTTATAAGACTGTATCTAATTACACTGATGCCTTTTTATTTTCCAGCCTTACTCCTTCAATGCAAAAATATTTCTAAAAAGCACAGACATTTATTATAATGCATTCCTTAATAGGTTTAAGATTTGACAGGCACATGCCTAAGGGAAAGTTCATTTTAAAGTTTAAAAATGGATTTCAAAACTTTTACTAACCTCTATCTTCAAGTATTTTTCTTCAAGTCAGTCTCTGAAGTTTCCATACGTTGTTATCTGGCAAAGGACAAAGCAGTCGTACCACTTCCACAACTCCCTTCTGCGCTTCATTCCCTTTGTTAGTGCATTTTCACAACAAGGGCTATATCAACATACATATGATTCATACACAGAATGCTCTTCGATGTTACTAGTTCTGAATCTATGTCAAGGTCATGGTATACTTTTTAGAGTTACTGCAATAAATGCAGAAATGTTGTTACTAACGTATAACTTTGGTCCTCCATTAAATTGATTTCAGGTTTATTCATGGTTGGATCTAACTTTTTTAAATTCTAGGTCAAGAGTGATGTGACATCTGTTGCAATCAATCCATAGCTACAAAACCAAAACCAGTAACCACGTAATGTTATTTCACATCTTTCATAAGACAGGCACACTACAGAAAAGATGTAATAATAAAAAAATCCTAGCTGTTTCCTTAAAGAACACTTCTTAACACCCACTTTAGCCTCCTACAAATCCCCATTAAGTTGTTTTCAAAGCACAGCTTGAAGGTCAAGAACTTATAAGGCATGTACCTAAACCACAAGTTGGGCTATCAGAAACAGCTAGTCAAGTGCAGATTAGATCTCCACAGCAGCTTATCAACTCTGCAATGCTTGTGCTCTGAAAAATATAGTTAATTAACTCACCCAAATGACATTTGTGACTGAGAATACTTGCAGTAGCCAAATTATCTTTTCTATAGATAAATGACATCTACAGTACACTGAAGGGTGCCAGATCTTGAAGCTATTTCAGAACAAGATCCACCCTGATGCAGGAATACACCCTTGTTTCAGAAGGAAATGCTTCAATGAAATCCGTGAAAGCTCAAGGCTTTCTCAAAGATCTCAAGATAAGAACACTTAAGCATTTCTTTCCCTCATTTAGGACCAGCCAGCTGCCCATTAATCACACCACTGGCAGTACCACTGTGCATGGGGTTCCAGACCAAATGAGATTTTTTAGGATCAAAAATTCTTAGCTTCACTAGAAACTTGAGAGGTCCAGACTAAGCCCCACTAAAAAATTGGCCTATATGAAGCACAATAGTGATTCTCTTGCCTTGTTGGAAACATGTGGAACATGTAGTAGGGGCTGAGAATATTGCAACAGCACAGCGCAAAGGAAACTGAGAATTGTAAATGAAAGGTAAAACAGGAGTGCAGAGCCAAACTTTTAAAAGACCTGAAAAATACATACCTCCTCCCTCTGGTTCTAAATTACCTTGAATTTTTACTTTCATGTGGCTTTTCCTTTCCTCTTGGAGCTTATATTCAAACCTGGAAAGTAAATAAGGAAAGTAGCAGTTTTAAAGATTGACACAATTTCTTTGATAAAGAGCAAGTTGTCAAAATTGTGCATAGAAGCCCTAAGGCAGAAAGGAAAAAGCTTTCAATCAAAGTGGTAAATGAAGTCCTCGACACAGTCTGAGTAAAGGGTCCAACTAACAAATTCAAGATCTAAGTTGTTCGTTGTGACAGAAAAATCAAGGAAGACGGACGTGATTATTTTTTTATATAAAAGAAACTGACAAAAGCTTTCAGTCTGCTGGGCTTTAACTCAATGTAAAACACTTCATTCGACATAGCCTCACCAATGTATTACCATGCTTTATATCAAATCAAAATTGTTTCATTCACAATCAATAAAAAATAAGAACAGGTTAGATTAGAAAAGAATCTGTGAACAATTTTGATGCAAAGAAGATGTGACTTGCATTACCACAGTACAGGCGAAAGTATATTGCAGTTTCCTGCAACAAGGAGTCAAAATAAGGCAGTATAATTGCAGCTACCGTGGTAACAGTAGCTATTGCATTCCCTGGTTGAAAGGAAATTGTTAAGGGGCTACCTCCATGCCTGTGTGTGTGCTGTAGGTCTTGTAAGACACCCTATCTGTCAGGCCCTGATATCCAGGTGTGACGTGTGGAGAACGGATTTGATTTTTAACAGATGCAGAACGATGGACCCTGCAGGGTATGCTTTTTTAATGGCACAAAGCTTTCTATGCTGAATTTCTAATTCAGGTAGTATGGAGCTGATCCCACAGTCTGGTACTTAGTCTGTAAAATACTGGGGACAGGAATTCCATTTTAATGTCTGTCAGTAACTCCTACGTTGCAGTCTTCTATTTATTACAATACAAATATTGATAACAGAAGGTACTTGTCAACTTCTGCTTCATGCCAATATCCAGTATCATTCAAATAAAAGCTTTAAGGTAAGTAGGTTCCAAGGTAAATTCAAGGAGAATCCTGAAAAATCCCTACCTGGTATGCACAAGTATGTCGTGTATGAGCATACACAAACAGAGTAGTTCAACTTCAAATCCAATTTGGATCTTGCTTTTTGTTCGCCTGAACTATTTTTAACAGCAATGTAGCATAACCAACAGTAGCTGTCTGCATACCTCCTTACCCATTTTCCTCTGCTCTATGTCCTGGCCAGATTTTACAACCATATTCTGGTAAAGAAGAGTCAAAACAAGTGGCTTAACATTGCATAAGCCATAACAAATAAGGAGACACAGCCTGATATTCACCACGGCCATATTTAGCCCTAGAAATCCTGCTTTGTGAAATAAAGGGTGACCTTTTATTTCACTGACAACTGAGATTTTACATTTCCAAACCAGCCATTCTATGCAGCTACCACTTGAATACATAAATGGGGAATCACCGTTCTGAAGACAAAACTGCTGCTGAAATAAAATAAAGACATAGCCGAGATATTTTGTTAGTACAGAAAAGATATCTGAAGCTAAACATCTTTGTTGTAGATTTCCCTCAGGTGCAAGATGATGGAATTCTGAAAGTTCTGGTCTTTTGGGTGTAACTACAGGGGTTTCAGCCATTAAATTGTTTTGTATTTTTTCCATTTCCTGATTAGAGTAGAAGCACTTTAAAGAATAGTAGGAAAATAAAAGAGAAAGCAGGGATTTCAAACAGTGGTTGTTCTTTGGTTCATAACAGGGAATAATTGCAAGCAAAAGTTCCAGGCAGACTAGGCATAAAACACTATTTCATTTGTTTCTTCAAGCAATGAAGTGATTAAATATTCTTGTTAAATGCAAATTACTTTTGGATGATAAAGATAATCATGTGTTGAAGATGTAATGATTCTTTGACCCTGAGAGAATAAAAGATATGAAAAATGTCTCATAAAAATACAATCCTCCCCCAAGGATTTGACTCACTGTCTTTGCAGTGGAATGTGGATGCTGTTCAGTAGACTACAATTTTTGATTCTATCAATGGGAATTGTCAGTGTTAAATAAAATACAGAAGGGTTTTCCCTGATTAGATTCTGCACAAAAGAGAAAACACTAGAAAGATAATATAAAATAATCAGATTATCAGAGTTAATAAATTCAGAGAATTTCTGTACCCTTGTTCACACGACATAAATTTATAATACCAGGAAAAATAAAACTACTTTCTGTGTGTTCATCTCAAAGCTCCTATTTTAATGACAGCTTCTGTATCCAGAAATAAGGCAGTTTTTATTCAGGTTGGTTGCCTGTGCCAAGACTAATGTAATTTTCTTTTCATATGGCAGGGCATCATAAGGACAAGTAAGAGCTTCATATTAGAGAAGGTTCACATTACAGAAGTTCAGAGCAATACTGAATGGTGACTGCCAACAAGTGACATCTTGAGACAGTGTCACAAGTCATACGGAATGAAGCGGGTTGACTAACTTGCAAGTTTTTGCAGGCTGGACTCCTTTTTCCATTGCTTGACAGGTCTAAATGTAGCTTCAAGTAAAAACACTGCACAGGTATCAGAACACACATTGCTGGGAAAATTCTCAAATAAGGTTAGAGTTACATTTACCAGATTAAAACTATATTATGTCCTCATATGTATTTGATTGGTTGTGTTTAAAATACTAGAAACGTAATTCTGAAACTCAAAATTACATCTTCTGTATAACAAGTGTATACAAATGTCTTGCATAAAATCATTGTTTTCAGTGCTTTAAAGCTACCTGTCCAGTGCAAAGGGGTTGCCATGACTACTGCTCCAGAGAAGGCCCACTGAATCACCCATCACAGGAAAATCTAATGCTTTTCAGATGCTACAAACCTGCACAATGGAAACTTCACGCACGCACACACACACACACACACACACACACACACACACACACACACACACATATGACTATGTCTTCTTTCCTCCCACCATGGCAGCTTCCCATGTGAGTTGAATGCCAGTGCACACACCTGTGGGGAGAACTATGCCTGCTCATCCATCAGCTTTTCAGCTGTGACCATGCCACCTTTATTATTAGCAAAAAGAGGAGGTAAAATTAAGATAACAATCCTCCAGCATGTTCTCATGTCTCATTACTTGTGGATATGCCTCAGAACAGATCTACTGCCTAAGGCAGAGGAAAATGGTAAGCAAAGACATCTGTCTTGATCCTGGACATTACAGAACCATTTTGCATGAAAATATGGAAATGTGCCAAACCCACTAACCAATTTAAATCAGATTTCACTGGGACTAGAGGTCTCACTGACTCTGGATATCTGTAAATTTCCTAAAATGTGCTACTTGAATCAAATATTCTCAACACTTCATCTACAAGAGACGGAAAATTGGGCATCTGCCACCAGGGCCTGCTACAGCCCACTGAGCAGCCAGTGCACGAGCCCTGAGCTTGCAGTCACTGCCTGGACTGGTTGTTACTAGCCAGAGACCAGGTTTCATTAGCCCAAGTTCCTCTAGTAACAGCACAGGGAACATGGTGATGGAGGGGACTCCCAACAGCTCAGGTGTGTGCTGAAGGGAAAAGAAGACGGCTGGCAATATCTGGGTGAAGGGGCACTAAAAAGGCAGTGAGGGTGCACCAGGGGCAACATAAGCATTGTATGCCTTTCAGTGAGGAGTTACAGTGGGAAGTGCAGAACTGTTTTAAGTTCAGCTGATTTGATTTACGATTTGTTCCACACCAAAGTAAGAATGTCCTTCTAGGATTCCTTCATTAGAAACAAAGCCAACTGGACACTATAATAACAATACCTGAAAAATGGGAAATTTATTCTTATGTTGTTTACTTACAATAAGGTAGAAAAAGGACCTGATATCTTAACCCTGATAATCCCTGTGTACACATCCCAGCAGTTACTTGTTCTTTTTGAGGTTCTTCCTTTTTTTTCTGAACTAAAATATAAATCCTTAGAAATGCTCCAATTAAACACCCACAGATATTTTTAGGTTTAAGTGTTTGTATTTCCTAACAGAAAAAAATGCATATAGATTACTGACAGGTTCTAGCAGTATGTTTTCCAAAGACTTTTGGATTTTTGCAGTTAGATTGAGACTACAGATTTGTTTCTTTTTGTCACATAGAGTCACTGGGAAGCAAAGTAACTTTTCAGTAAAGCAAATTTTACAAGTCATAATGACTTAAAAGGGATCATACATAAACAACAAAGAAAAACGTTTCATTAACTTGAAGTTAATATGGTGCTTCAGTGAACTATGGACATTAGGAATAGAACAGTTGAAAAAACTGTGGTTTTAGTGCTACATTGTTACAGAAAGTAGTGACCTCTTGCAAATATCCCACAGTATACTTGTCCTCCTGGGTGACCACCCTCTTCTCAGTTTTCAACTATACTGACTAGGAATCTTACTGATTAGAATCTCACACTGTCTTTCATGATAAATGTAACAATATTTACTTAATAAACCTCATACCTAGACTCAAGAATATGCAAAACTCTCCTCCTTTAACACTTTCCAAACACCAACTTTTAACAGTGACCCTAAGTCTTCTTTAAGTTGTTAATAATCATGCAGCTCTGAATGAGGATGTGTATACCTTCAGAAAGTTATATAAGCAAAAGTGTAGGGATTTGTGAGTCTTACATTTTTCCTTCTATTGTCATAACAACATCTCTGAAAAGTTTTCGTTTTTTAGTAAACTCATCTGAGATTCCCTGAAAATATTTCTACAGTGTTGTTCTAAACTGGCTTTAATCAGAAGTATACAGTATTTTTGCTCCAGATGAGAACCCATGTGGTCCACAGTTTTTTAAACAGTGGGCTGAATTGCCACTAATCTCCTTGACACTTTAAGCTTAGTAATGTGAATATACTGTTCTGAAAAAATCTTTCCCAATTATATATTCTCAACAAAATCTAGTATTCAAGCATCAAACACTTTCCCAGTCAATGTTCACATCAGCTGATGAACTCCAATATTTGCTAGGCTTAACACTGCCATTGTACTGCTAAGTACTGAAAGAGAGAACAGGGATGGGAGAAAATTTTGGTTGTGCACCCTGGGGAAATATCACTGCTTCCTATCCTTGCAGCCTTTCACTCTTCAGATTCGTATTTCTGTGCACTAAAATGGAGAACACAACTGTAGGACAACCATTTCTGCCTTGGACTGCCTGAACAGGTTGGCCACTGACTAACATCTAGTAAGGTTTTAAGCTTCCAGAGGATAATCATGATCCACTTACCAGGTGGCATGGGACAGAGCTGTCCTGTGGCTGGGGCACTTCAACAGAAATTCCAGAAATATGGCCTTTGCTTTTTGCCAAACTCGCTCATAAGCCCCAAACTGCACTGCACTCTGCTTTTCCAACTCTCCACTGGCATAGGATCGTCCATTTCACCACAGGTTGAGCTACTCACAAAATGGAACACTGGATATCCTAACAGCATCCTGTGTTCCTGTTTTTATCTTAATCAAAGTGTAACCAGGCACTGTCAAGGAGTTGGTGTTTTCTTGGAATTAACATTTGAGCAAATTTAATTTAATAAAGAAAAAGAGAAAAAATAAAGACATAAAAAATACTGTGATGACTAAACCCTGTGTTTTTCTATTTCCTTGAGTACTCTGATGCCATCCCACAATACATAATAAAAATATCATAAAATCAAAGTGCTAGACAGTAATCCAAGGATCACTGGCGTCTACATACTGGATGCCAAGTGTTTTGCCAGCAGAACTTCTGATTGATTGTTACATGAAGTACTGGAAAAAGAAATCACATATATGCCATATCAATGCATACATGTGTATGTCATCAGATACACTATCTCTAAAATTTTCTAGTGCAGGCACAACATTAAGAAAATATTTTTAACCCAGCACTTAAAGTGGGGGCTAACAAGAAAGGTTTAAGCAATTCTGTAACTGACTTGCTCAACTGGTTAAAATGCAAAACAAATTACAAAGGATCTGTTTCTCTTCATAGCATAATGTGAAACTGTCACTTTACACATAGAAATATCAAGATAAACTCTGCTATATCAATAAGCATGCGTTGCTTCTTAGTCTGTCTTTGAAAAATGAACATTTGTCCAAGTGAAGGAGAAACATAGAAGTGTCATCTTATATTTTATTAATGATTCACTCGGCTTGATCATTCAAGACATGATAATAGCTGGCCTTCCTAGCATATTGCAGTCTTCTAGGAAAGAAATAAGCATTAGCATTCCTGGTGACTACACTAAACAGCTACTGACTGATCATGTTTTGCATCAATGTGGTTTTGTCAAAGGGTGAGTGGGTGCTCCGAGCTTGTCAAAGAATTGCTGGAGACTTGTGGAACTGTAATAAATAAGAAAAACATACATATTCCACACACGCATCATTCCTACACAATGTATGACACAATGTATGTTATCCTTTGCTTTTGGTAAAACCACAGTCAGAATTTTGAGCCAGACACCCCCTGTAAACTCAGAAATCCCAGAAGGTTAAACTGATATGCTTTACCCTTTTATACATTTAAAATATACATATCAGAATCTGTAAAGAATGAATAGGGAAATTATGAACACAAGTAGCTTTGAACACTTCCAGGACTGTTACTCTGTCTTCTGTCCATAAACACAAGAATAGTCATTTACACACCAGTTGTTTTAGTGAAGAGTACTGTGGATGAAATTTCTTTCTGATATATATGTGTTATAGCATGCTTATACAGGGTCCATTTATTCTTTGAATCCTCAAAACTGTTTCCTGAAGCAACAGATAATTCTATTGTGTGCATAGTCCTATCTGGATAATTCCATTATTACACCTAAGTAATAATGCATGCGATATATATGCCCATATATCATCACTCAAATAAGCAAAACTTACCAGGGGAAGTTCCATATTGTAGTTCTTGGGAAGAGCTAGTTTGTTCTACCATCTAGAAAAATACAAGACCATATCATGGTATTTAAATGAATCCTTTTGTCATTCAACTATGCACACAAATTCCATTTCCATTGCACATAAGGGATAGGCACTTAAAATCTTTGCATCTTTTATACACCAAAGTCTCTCTCTCAGACATTTAACATAAAGAAGTGTGGGAATGCTGTGGATACTACAGTATGACTAGCCAGCTGGTATGCAAGTATTGACTGGCTAGCTTATCATGCAGGACGGTACATGCACTCAAGTCTGTCTGTAGGCAAGCTGAAATCAGCCATAAATCAAGATGCCATGCCTTAGTCCTACAACCTCTCCTCACACATCAAAATAATGACACACAGGCTTTACTAGGTTGCTCAGGATTTCTGTTGCCCGAAACAAAGCAGATGTAAAGGTTAATGTGGAACCTGAACTCTTGTCTTCTTGACATTTCTGTTAAGTGTAAAAAAAAAAAAAATATATATATATATATATATAAAATCTAAAATTATCCAATGCTACACATTTATGGTCACTTTCAAGAGGAGTACTGGGTCTGCCCTTTGCAACTCTTGCAAGAAGGCAATGTTACTTCAACAAACTTTATTTCTGTGAAACCAATGAAATTGGTTGCATTTTTTTTCCCTGACAAGAGCCCAAATGTTAACCTATTTAACACTTTGCTCACAAAGTTAAGAGGTATCTTTGACTTTGAGAAGTGTCTTTTTTCCTGCCAGAACAAAATGTTCAAACAAACATTTTTAATAGCTTAGCAGAAATTTTGATGACAGAAGGTCCCCCTTGCAAGTAACCACTTTCATGGGCCACCAAGTCTACCCTGCAGCCACATGTCTGGATGGACAAGCAGCTGCCTCTGTGCCACCAGAAGTCACAAGCCCCCAGCCTTCCCTATAACAGCACTCTCCACATGCCTCCACACTGACCACAGTCTCTTACTACTCTTCAGTCTGTGTGGATCAACCTCTCTGCGCACCAGGTCTCCATGAAGTTGCCTATCTTCCCTGACAGTTGCCTCTCAACTCAGAGGTCAAGCTGCCCAACTTTTGCCACCCCTACTACTCATCTTTCCCTGTATTAACAGTGGAACGTCTTGACTGAACTGTACTGTGTTTCAGCCTGGAGGTTTTATAACTGCCTTTCATTATCTAGAAGGTTGTAAAAAATAGAGTGCAGAATGAAGCAGCACATGCAGAAGTGATAAATGGTGGTCAACAAGGAAGGCTATCGATCAGCTTGGAGGAGCAACAGAAATAATAAATAATACACTACATGCTACACATGAATAATTGAATAGGTTGTAAATAACCACTGAAACTTTTGATGATTTTTTGTATATTCTTTTCAACTGTTACTAGTAAAACTTAAAATGTATAAAACGTGATAGAAAGAAAAACACAACTCGCAAAGGAAAAAATATGAAGAATTAGAAACTTTGGTCAGTATAAAATGTTGTTTTGAGCTAGCGGTGCACTTCTCAGTAATCCTATAGACAGTCAGTCAGTAACACTTTCAGTGTTTTCCAAAATATACCACTTTCAAAATTCAAGAAAGCAAGCTATTTCCTACAACAGACCGCAGTTCCAGTCTGTAGAGAAGTCTGATGTTTTGGGTTTTTTTTCTATCTCTGCATGTCTGATACAGACATATGTAAACAGGGTGGAAGAAATAGCAACATAATAATGATTTCACCCAGATTCTGAAGGAACTTATGTAGTCTTTTAAGTACAGGCAATATTCTGCAGCTGCCAGTCCTTCACTTAAAAAAAATAAACTTGGTAATCTAAGACAGATCTAAAAAAATATTTTAAAATAATTTAAATATTTTTGCTTTTGGTAATTTTTTTCTCGTTATTTGTATTTATTTCACACTTCAAGTAATGCAAAGCTGCAGACATCTGTATTCAGGCTTCAAAGATCTTTCAGAGAGGGGGGTTCTAGTCTACATCTATTTATCATCAGACTATCATCAGTTGCCAGAAAAAGAGTTTCATAGATTCAAATTTTCAAGTAATATGTTGCTACAGAGATTTCAAAATGAAGGCGTATTTGTGCCTTCATGAAGCCACCAATTTTCAAGCCATAGACCCCTGGCAGGATAATATTTTAACAAAGTTTAGGTATGTGACACATTTTGCCAGGAAGAACAAAGCCCTCAAAAATCACAACTTTACCAAGTTCTTTTCAAAGCACGCAGCAAGTTGCAAAGTATGTCAACAGCCTGCAAAGTCCACACTTTTGTATAAAAATAAAATGTTAGTTATTGCAAGGCATTTAAAATTTTCTCACAGAGTTAGAACACTGTTATGTTAGCAATTAAGATTCGCAACTTCCCTCTCTTGTAATTGCATCTCCATCAGACTTCCCCCAAGGATATCTTCTTTTAGAATGTGAGGATTGTTTTAAACCTAACGTACCACTTAGAGATTTTGTTTCCCCTCCTTAGCTCCCCTTCTACTCACACTTGTGCTTTCACTGACCTGAACAGTTTGAAGAAGCATTTTTACTAGCAAATATGAAATTAAATGCTAGTACCTATTAAAGCCAATGTTGAAAATGCTAAAATTAACAAAGTACTTCACTTACCACTATTTCTGTTCAATTCAATAAGAAAAGTTCCAGTTTATTTCAGTGAGACCAGAATTAGAGTTGTGACTCTGGAAGTCTTGTAGCGCTGCATAGAAAACAGCCCAGGGTTCTGCAGACTTCATTTTCAGTTTTGGAAGAACAAAAGTATGGTCATGTGGTTAACACTGAATACATTAGTCTCTATAAAATGCTTCCTGAATTCTTTAAAATAAGTATTGTA
The DNA here is from genome assembly GCF_033783945.1 of Neopsephotus bourkii. Classification (NCBI taxonomy): domain Eukaryota; kingdom Metazoa; phylum Chordata; class Aves; order Psittaciformes; family Psittacidae; genus Neopsephotus; species Neopsephotus bourkii. Next base: position 13,043,061 of record NW_026900684.1, on the reverse strand, counting down.
CTTAGGATTTCCAAAGCAGTCAGCAGCTGTGTCTACCTTAGCAGGTAATGTAGACCAACAGGAAGAGATCAATAACCTAAACAGCTGAGGTCTGTTTTCTGCACAAAACTGCTGTTTTATTTTGGAAGTCAAACAATGAATTGTATGCTCAGTTGTAGCTGGAGTGCATTATATGGGATCCCAGGTCACATCTTCCACTTTAATTTTATCCCAGAGTTGTCCATTGCATGTGGTCCAATATTGCTATGAGATGTGAGCAAGAGCTCAGTCAGAGGGAATAAACAAGAGATGCATTTCAAAAGCACACTTCTGATCCAACCCCAGACATTAATCCAAATCTTCCCAGGTATGCCATCATTATCTTTACTTCAGTGGCAAGTGATTAACTAATTTCATTACACTGTTTCTAAGTGATTTGGACCTACTGGAGCTAAAAGACTCCTAGTGCCAACATACAGCGTAATAATAATAAAGAGTGGCATTGCTTTTTAGGGTATTTGTAGAACAGAATAGATTTTATACACCTGAAGCACTTGATTTATTTTTTTTAACTTTTTTTTAGTTTCTTATTTATAATTTAGATTTTCTATAATGTTTGAATACTGACTATTTATGCACCTGGAAAAAGCACATTCTTTAGTTATCTGCTTTAAGCTCCTGCTACACATGAAAAGATACAAATGCATGTATAGTTTCATTACTCTTATAATAACATCCCCTTTTGCCAGTTTTTTAAGTTAGCAGGTGTACATGTAGGAGGAGATAAAGAAAATACATATAATCAATAAAACAGGTATTCAAAGAGAGCTTTGCATTGCATTCAGAAGGTATGCATGATTGTGAATATTAGTGAAGAGTACAAAAGAAATAATTAAGCTTGTAGATTTGCAAAGAACATATTTGAAAAATTAAGAATTGGCTAAGTGGAGATTGAGATCTCAATAAACATAGAGTGAAAGATACTGGAATGGGAAAAAAAAGACAAATTCAGGAAAAGAAAAAAAGATGCGGTGTCATGGAAGTGGAAAGTGGAAAGAAAAATGAAAGTAACTCTTAACCAAGCTCAGCTGGCCTGTGTGACAGAAGCTAAAAGAAAGCGTTTGGCCAATTCAGAAAGAAAAGAATAAGAACTGAGGCATTTTCAAGAAAGACAGCCTAGAGCATGAAACTGACTGAAGTTCGTTACTTAAATCTAAATGGACACTTTGCATTTGTTTTCCATAAGGATTATGACGTCCAATGTGCTGTCAAAGGTGTGAGGGCAAATAACTTGAGAATATTGAGAATGAAATTATATCAACAGTAAGACCAAAATGAAGAGGTTTTTACACCTCCTGTCTACACCACATAATCCCCACCCCAGGACAGTAAAAGAACCCAGCATAATTTTAATTCACCTATTAAGGTTATTGATAAATCTATCAAATCAGGAACAGAACTAATGATCAGCAAGCACAGTAATAATAGCTGAAAAAAAAGAAAATGTGATCCAGGCAGCTGTATGTATCATAATGTGACTGTAGTAATAGGCAAGTCTCAGATATGTTGTGTGCAGAAACATTAATTATAGATATAGAAATAAATAGAAAAAAGATAAAATATTACATTGTTTTTTCATTGCTACATTAAGATAAACTAATCAAGCTTCTTTATTTCATAATTAATCTGCTAAAGTAAGAATGTGCACATTTATTCCAACTGTTAAGTACTTCTGATGTTATGTGGGAATTAGCTGCTTACAGGAAGGTGGAATTGCTAGAAGAGGAGGATGGCATAGATACGATAAGCACTTCCATAAACTGTTAAGCTGGCAAATTACTTACACAGCTTCATGCAGACCAGTCTCAGTGGTAGAGCTCTGACAGCATTCTGCTTCTGGGGAAGTCCAGCTAGCCAGGGGTCACCAGCTGCTTAGAGACAGCACATCTGAGGGCTGTTCCTTTTTGTTTGGTGACCTTGGGCAGCCTAGTGATCAGTGGGTATTCTAGCTGCCCTCACCAGGCCTGCTTGTCTCATTTGGGTACTGTGGCATTGGGACCGCAGAGGAAGCCACTGTCTCTGCTGGCTTTTATTGCGCTTGGCTCCCATCTCACCTTCACTTGCAGAGCATCAAGTCCCTACTGCTCCCTCATCCCGGCAAAAATCCCCATGTTCATAGAGTGCAGAGCCATAATTTCCTGCTTATCTCCCCAGCCTTCATCTGGATCAAGAATCCCATTATCTTGTGAGCACTATAGCCAAACCCGACATCAGGATTAAATTCACCATCAATTTTTTCTCTGCCTGTGAGCACCGACTAGAATAATCCATTACGCATGCTGGGTGCCCTCTAGAATTTGCAGTAGAAAATCATCACAAACACAGTTGAAAGCAGTCACTTATGCACATGAGGTTATTTGTCAACGTAAAACCACTAAGTACTTAGAAGGTATTTTTAATTTGTATGCACTAGCAAAAAAAAGAGGCAGGAAAAACCACTAAGAGACACACTATGAAAAATGTTACATTGCAGGATTCAGTGACCCAAAGACTGAGCTTTGAATTTCAGAGATTTCCCTTGGAACTTAATATTAAAAATTGCACACAATAAATAAAAATATCAATAAATCGCATGCATGGATAGAGTTTTGCTTCAATCTCAGCATTCTGGTAACTGTATATTTCTTTAGTGTCCTTGCATATTTGATCTATATCTGGATAAAATACACAATTTTGCTTTTCAGACCTATGTTGCTTCATGAATTGTCCAAGTCTGTTGCCTTCTAAGTAATAAAAATATTCTACCAAACAGCATACCTGACTATAAGAATTAGATAAATTTCATGGGTAAATTTTAGTCACTACAGGTGCAGATAACATTTGAATCTAATACTATATCAGGAGGAGATCCCAAAGATAACCAATTAATAAGCAACCTGGCTCATGTTCATATTACATGCTTTATGAGATATTGGTCTAGAAATTAAATGTACTTATAAGGTTGAAATGTTTTTGGCCATTAAGCTAACAGAAAACTGATGACTGATGATAGAAAACCGAAGGTCTCTATAAAAGCTAACAAATCTTCAGCTAGTTTTATTTTTTTTCCTCCATGCTGTAACTGCGCTGAAATAAAGCCAGGGTTAGAGAAACAGAAGAATAATGATTCTCTGAAATAGTGGGAAATTTGAAGAGGTCATAGCTGAAGTCAGATGATGTTATCATTGACACTGAATTTGCAGAAAAGGAAATAGAACAACAGCATAATAAAGGAAAAGAAATGAATCTGGAAGAAGGAAAGCATGAGCAATCTAAAAGAATCAGTTATAAGTAAAGACACAGGATTATTTCTTCTGGTTTGTGGTGTAAAATTAAGACACCAGTAGTAGTTCAGGGTACTTTGAATAAGACTGTATTAATTTCCTCAGTCATCCTGAGCCTCTTCTGGGACACAGCAAGATATGCCCTTTGAGATGCAGTTTTAGTTCTACATAAAGTATGAAAATCTATTTATGTTTTGAATATAAGTTTTTTAAAAAGCCAAGTATATGATTTTTTTTACAGAGAAATTTTCACATTATGTTTCAAGAAGCAACTTATATGTAAAAATCCATCTTCAGTTTCCTCTCACTATAGCATATGCTGGAGAAGTGTATATGAAGTGTAGCTTAGCAAATATGCAAAAAAATGTAAAAGCTTTTCATCTAAATATGTGTACGGCTTTTCTTGGAGCATGTCTGAAATTCAAACAGTTGCCTTTCTTATGAATGATATTTATAAAAATGAATTCTGGAGCCTTCTGTAGGCTACCTACTATCATTCAACTCCCAAAATCATTCAGCTGAAAATAAGCAGAGATTATTTCCTAGACTGCAGTGTTTAGCGACTAGCAACTACCTCAGAGGAATTGTGTTTTGTTGATGTATTGTAGCAATACCTCATCAGGGCAAAACTATTCAAGCATCTTTCTGAAGACAGCTATTACATATGGACTTTTTTTCCCCTGCTGTTTAACATTCTCATTTTTTCATAGGAGAGGTAAATGGAAAAATACAGAAAACACATTTGTCTAGTCACAAAACTGTCATTGCTTCAAGACCTTTTAGGCATTTCTTTTCAGTGTTTTCAGTAAAATTGTGCTTTGTATGACAAAATATGTATTGTAATAATGACAACAAGTGGACACTGAGGAAGGCATAACAATTAAAATGGTGACCAACAACTGAGTGCTATCTGGGGGATGTGTGTAGAGAGGAAACAAAAATACAAAAGGTTTTGTTGAATAAGTTGTATACAGTCATAGAATTGTTTTTGTTTGAAAAGACCTTTAAGATTGTCAAGTCCAACCACAAACCTAACACTGCCAAGTCCAACGCTAAACCGTGTTCCTGAGCACCGTGTCTACACAACTTCTAAATATTTCCATGAATGGTGAGAATTCTATGTTAGTACTTAAAACAGCAGTGGTAGGCTAAGAATTTTTAATTTTTCTGCTCAATGACTTCTCTCAATTTTCTTTAGTTTACAAAAAATAACTGCTATGCAAGAGAATCACCGACTAAAAAGGCAATAGGAGAAGTTGTAAAAGATGGGAAAATATTTTATTCTTCTTGATTACCTCAGTTTATAAAATAGGGCAATTTAATAATAAAAAAGCCCACAGTTCTTATTCAAGTCACTTAACTGCATAAACCACCTCAACTTAACACAAATACAAGCTGTATGTTATATATTTATATCAACAGTTAGTCCCACCTATCCTTCCTATCCAAAATTCACCATTTCAGTAGCCTTTATTAAGACAGGAAAAGGATGGAAATATGTACAGCTATGAATAATAATTGTATTCACAACATATTTTAATGCACAAGGGAAATCATAGAATCATAGAATAGTTAGGGTTGGAAAGGACCTTAAGATCATCTATCTCCAGCCCTCCTGCCGTGGGCAGGGACACCTCACACTAAACCATGTCACCCAAGGTTCCATCCAACCTGGCCTTGAACGCTGCCAGGGATGAAGCATTCACAACTTCCTTGGGAATTCTTCCCTAGAAACTAACCTTGCCGGTGCAGAATAGCATCATCTGATTTCCATCCAAAGCACAGTGCTGGTAATATCTTAAGGCATTGTGGCCTTGTCTGTTTTCAGACCTTTTGGGGAAAAAAATATCACAATTCTAAAAGTTTAGGAAAAAAGTGCACAAGATGATTGATATTTTATCTTTTCTTTTGGAACAATCTAATAATGGATTAAATTGGCATTAGCAGTCAGTCTCCAAAAATGCTATATACCTCCTAAAAATGTGTACTATTTATGGGATCCTGAAGCCCCTGGCTAAAAAAACCATTAGAGCCTTGTGGGGGAAATACATTTTCCAGATCATTGTTCCTGAGGACTTCAAAAAAATTTATCGCTCAAGTCAGGAAAAAATACACTGTATAAGCCTCCTGCACAAATATAAACTGCTATAGATAGGACATATATATATAGTAAGTGTACTCTGCTATTCTTTCAGTAAAGATACAGTGCTTTTCACCTCAATAAATCTTCTTGGGTAGCAACAAGATATAACAGATAGAGTTATTTTGTCAGACATAAAAATTGTGTGAGGACTGAAAATCTATGCATCCTGTAATTTATGATCTGCTGCCTAGCAGCAGCCTGGATGCTTCAAGAAGGTATTTCTGTTCCAAGTTACTCTGTAACTTTAAAAAGATTTCTTGGACTTGAAAAAAACCTTGAGTGTCTGTCCCTTGCAGGGCAGTATTTTCATTAGGGTATTTGCATGTTCTCATCCTTGGGATTTTCATTCTCTTGTTTAACAGCTATTTAGTTTAAATTTTATAGAAAACTGCTCATACGTAATTTTTTTGCTGGGATTTCGTAGCAAACGAGGAGGAAAATAAGCCCTGGGTATATTATTTAAGTTGGAATATTTTTTTTTTTCTTTTTGGCTTCTTGGTGACTTTTTCAAAGCTTGTGTAGGATCATGTGAGATATGGGGAAAAAACTTCAAAGCAATATAATAATTTGTCGTGGAAAACAGAAAAGACTTCATTCTGCATAGATGAAGAAAACGGTAGACATGAGATTTCAACAATCACTTCACATATATTCTAATATGTGTTTCTTAAACCAACTGTCCAAATTCTTCACCACTCCAAATATAAACTATCAAAAACAGTGCTCCCAGGATATCTAGGTTTTAGTACTTACTATGTTCAAGGAGAATATAGCAATGATATTTTTATATTTACCAAGGTGTCTATAATAACTGCAACTTTTCTGAAATCATCAGCTGACAATAAATCAAGGAAAAAAAAGAAAACAGTTCTGTCTCCTATCTCAAGCAGAACAGAAGGGTAGGAAGAAGTCATTAAGTTCAAAATGATCGCCTTTAAAGATGTGTGTTATCTAGTATATAGCAGAAGGCACTTGAAAAATACGAGGACAGTATTTCAAAAGTAGGTAAAACCATGAAGTGATGAGTTTTCATTGACAAGAAACTGACCAAAGTCATGACCTTGTTCCATAGGAAGCATAGGAACTCTTACAAACATGCATCTGTGTGAAACAAGATTGTGCGTAAGCTGCCCTTCTGTGCAAAGCAGACGTTAACCCATATAACCCCATTGTAAGTTTTTATTCCAGGTTCATTTCTCACAGGATGCATGTACATGCATGCATACGTACATTCACACACATAAGAACCATTTCTGAGCTCAGAAGAAACTGGCCCTCTGGCTTTAAAACTTTACCCTGAACCTCAGGGTGTTTTGCGTTTTTGCAACAGATGAAAGGAGAGAGAGGTGTACTTCTCCATTTTAGGCACAAAACAACAGCAGAGAAAGCAGAGGAACATTTTGTAACATCTTAATTTTGTTGCATGAGAGTGAAAACGTTGTGAGAAAGAACTGACTCATGTATTTTTTGCAAAAATCCATCTTGTAAAAATCCAAACAGTGACACAGACAGAACTGATCTATGGAGCTTTGTGGGACTGGAGCCAAAAAGACACAAGATTCTTAATGGGGAAAAAAAAAAAAAGAAAGAACCAAAAAAACAAAAACAAAAAAAAAAAAAACCCAGAAAAGAATCTGAAAACAATCTCACTGTCTTGGACCATGTAGGACTGCATACCTAACCAAAAAGGATTACATACCTGCACAAGAGAAGGCAGGCTATGATCAAGACTACACCTTGAGAAACAAAATGCTAATTCCAGAAATATCTTCTGTACAATTCCATCCAAATTTAGCTGTATTTCTCTTGTTAGCTCATGAACTACGCCCAACACTAAAGAAACCAAAGGTGTTTTGGTACATCCTATCAAATCTTTAATCTCTGCTCTCCCTGGTTCTTCCATAGGTGGCTGGATTCTGAGCTAATGGAGAGGTGATACGACCACTATTTTGATTACTCTGAAATGACATTCTTATGCCTCTTGAGAAAAAGAGTACAAAGGCAAAACAACAAGTTTTCAACGTCTCAAAAATGTGTTGCGCATTTGAAAATTCTCTGAAGAGAGCTGGCTCAAATTCCTGTGCTATTCCCATGATAACAGAAAGTTTAAGAGGAAATTAATTCACTGCTGCATAAATTTTGCACAATAAATATTGCAACTTTTTGTAAATCAAACAAACAGACAAACAAGCCTTAAAGTACCTTTCAGAATAAGAAGGTCTGAAATGTGTGGTGAAGTGAAAGAAGCTACCAAAATTGTCTTACTGAAACCAATGATCTGCTGTTGTTCAGGGCACTGTAATTCCAATATCTTGTCTTTCTATTCTCTTTTCAGGTTAGATTCTTTGGCTGGACTATACCTTCTAGCATACTGGGTGGGGTGACTCTTAAGAAGTCCAGTCAGGATACTTACAATACTGTAATTTCCTTGTGTAAAGTTTATACCTCTATAAATTAGTGCTAAAAGTATATAAGAAAAGACTTGGGATTTAGAGCATTTTGGACAAGATGCATTGTGATCTTGGTCCCCAGCAATATATGCCATTCCCAAGATTCTGCATGCACGCTATACACCTGCTGCAATATAAGACATTCCTTTGATTCTCTGTGACTACTGTATGAGATTTGGACATTCCTGCAGCTGAAATGGGCACCAGGGAAAGAGACTGTCTCCATCAGAAGACAATGTATTGAAATTCTGTCCTGCCATTCCACACAACATTCACTTTATTATTAAATTTAACAGATAGCAGCAGCCCTGACAGTGTTTCTTTACGTCTTCACATCCTAGTCAGTGTTTTTCTTATGGGTGAAATGTGTTCGGAGAAGAGTAACCATAACAGGCTACCTGATGGGGAAAGGAGGAAAGGAAATGAAGAGCAGGATTTGCAGCTCATGCTAGTGAGTGGACATGGAATTCATCCAGACACATTTCTCCATGAGACAAATTCCTCTCCTGATCAGCTCATCTCGTGCAAAGATGCAAAGAGCCAAGGCATCCTGTACTCTGCACAGGCAGACATAAATATGTCTTCCCACGTATGTGTTTGGCAGTAGTCACAGTTTGAGGTAGATATTATCATTTTCCACAGCCTGTTTAACAGGTTTCCTACCGCTTCATATGGATAAAGGACTTTTCTAAGTAAATGGTCATAGGAAAGAAGAAAACTTGGAGCAGATGATAAAACCTTTTGAGCATATGTTCCAAGAATGCAGTAATCTTTTCATCTCTGCAAACATATGAGTCAGAATTCCTAGATTAGGGTGGGGTTTTTTTAAATAGAAGGAAAGAAAATGTTGTTACGACAAATATTTAGCAAACTGCTGCAATGTACTTAAAATTCTATGAATGCTCAATTTTAATGCACGCAAAAAACGTCTGCAATCAGTTGGATACAGGCCTAATCAATTCCAAAACATTAAAGATGTTTTTTTTCTTTTCATTTTCAGCTACAAATTTCTCTGCATATGCTTATGGACTCTGTGAATCAAAGCTGTGCAGTCTCTTTCGTACACAACATACTTCAAATTTTGCATTAATCAGAAGAAGATTTGCATCTGTTGTGAAGCTTTGTTCTCAGCGCTTTCAGCTCCATTAAAGTGAAAAATGACGTATGTGAGTTCCTGACACTGATAATGTTTTACGATTATCGCACATCAAAATACATGCCATGCACAATTGTGTATAAGAACTATTGAATTAATTTTTAGATAAGGTAGAGTGACAGCTAGCATAAATAACTTATTATTTACATATCTGTCCAACATTGTGATTTTGATTTAGCAAGTTAAAATTCCATTACAGATAGGGTTTCTTTCCCCTGAACAATGCATTACTCTAATATTCTACCAGAACAATAGATTTAACACTTCAAAGGAATTAGTACTAAAAAGCTGCATACAGTGAAATGAAAATGACTATTTAAACAGAATAGATCAGGTCTGCAACATCACTGTGTTGATAAAAGCTGCCCCATATTTCAGACGTTTTCTGCAAAAGAATGGAGATACAGGGGAAAAGAAAAGAACAAGAAATGTGGTTGAAAACTGTAGGGCATAGGAAGTAAAAACATAAAGGGTTGGTAAGGAAATAAAGAAGGTAAATGGAAGAGACAGAAGCTTGATGAAAGAGTTAGACAAGCAATAAGGACCCAATGCAAAAAATAAGAGTGAGGAAGAGAGAAAAATATAGTCCAGAGTAAAGGAAATTAGAAAAGTGAGAGGAAACCAAAAGATCAATTGAAAAATTAGTGGGATAAAGAGGACTGGTGGTGTCAGGAAGGTATTAAAAGACTGGGGTAAAAAAGAAACAAGAAGGAATAAGGGGGTTGAGCAGGGGAAACAGGCTGAGTATGAAGGAGAGAGGAGCAAGAACTGAGACAGGTACAGAAGGCAGGGTAAGTATATAGAAACTATGGAAGGGTAGTAGATATCTAAGGGAGAAGCCAAGGAAAAAAAAGAAGAGGAAGAAGAATGTGGAAGTGACTATTAAAAAAAGACAGTGATAACTGGAAAGTCGGGATGGTCCTCAGTATGATTTCAGATTTTGATTTAAACTTCTACATCTTCTCTTGCTTTCCTTTTTTACATTTTATTGTCTTCTTTCCTCAGTCTAGCAGTCACAGATACAGTCTAAATCAATGTGTTTATATCTGAATGAATATAAGGTACTTCACGTGACAGCTAGCAGGAGAGCTACTTCTAGCAAATGCACAGTGAGTGATTCCTTTCTCTGTAACAGCATGCCAAGATTTAGATATTTCAGGTTTTGCAAAGAACAGACTGTTCTCTATGTTCAAAAAGAGAGAACAGAGTCAAGGCAGATTCTACTCTTTTAACCAAATCATGCTTCTGTTAAATACTTTGTTAATATCTCCTGAGGTTGTTAGGTAACATGTCCAGCATTTAAACCAAACTCACCTGTGAATTTTACATGACCAGAATTCAGCACCACAGGTCTGTACATTCTAAGACTGTAAGTGTCAAATTTGGAGGCTACTTGGGAAAATTAAGATCAAAATGAAAGAACAATATACCTCAAAATTAATGACCATATCTTCAACTATTAAATGTGATAACATTATAAAAATACTGTTTCCTGTGGTGGAATTATGGGTTGTCAAAGCAATTAGTTATAATCACACAGGTCAAACCATAAGTTTAGTAATTTCTCAATAAAGCCAATGTGTTCCCTTTTAATTAAAATTTTGTCCCTGAAATTGATTTAATTATTGTCGTATTGTTCATAAGATTTGTAATAGCTCATCTCCTTTGATTTATATTCTAATATACATGTAGTGCAGTTATAATTCCTAAAGGGTCTGACATCATAGTTTACATTTCAGGATGCAAAACTGGTGGTTTCAGCATGATAAAATCCATTTAATGCACTGTAATAGTTTGTAATTGGTCTTTTATTATTCATTAACAAAGAAGTTTAATGTGAAAATCAGCTACATGCTGACATAAGAGCAGCCCATTCAGATTGCCATTTTGGATAACCTTGTCTTCCCCACATTGTTTGCAACACACTCTTGCTCTTTGTAGGTACCATATTTGCCAGCGATATTGAACACCAACATTTATTTATTGTCCTTAACTTTTCAGTTCAAGTGCTTGTGTCCATTTGACCTTTTTTTGGTCTATCTTCTAGTTGTGTGTTTTCAAGCAAACTGCTGCAGTACGTGTTAAACTTCACACACTTAAATTTTAGGTGTTTTGGCTACGTAGGGATGTAAAGAAAGAACTCTGCTGAATATGAGTCGAGCCGTGCATACACTTAGAAATAAGTTCCTCAAGGAATTAAAGCTTCTCTTTATTGTAAAAGGATTTTATGGATTAAATTGCAATTTATTACAAGATATACTAAATGTAACAGGTAGGTTTGTGTTACATGTGATGAGAACATTCTGTCATGGTTTATACTTAATATGGTGACATATTGCTGGTTTATCTTTAGGGTGAAGACTTAGTTCAATACAGTAATACAGTAAAAAACACTGGACAGCCTCTCTTTAATTTGATTAATGTCTATACAAAGAAGGCTTAATAAACCCTACAAATACATGATAAAATAATATTATCAAAAGAAACCTAGCACTCAGAATTGAGCACAATCCAGAAGTAAATTTGCCAGTATAGCCTTAATTTATATTCTTCAAGTGTCAAATTTCTATAAGGGCTTCAATTCAGTGAACACACTGGGGTATTTTCTACCTACTTCCTGGTCCAGTATGTACCATTCTTGACTTTCACAGGCTATGATGTACCTAGAGACAAAGCTATTCACATGAATGAAACATGCTGTCTCATTTGTGGGAGCTGGTAAAGAGCTTTGTTCTCCTAACCCTCTTATTCATACAGCATAAGTCAACAGACTGAATGAAGACTAGGAAGTATTACTGATGTTCAGGGTATATGGATTGCACCAGCAAATGTGAATCTGTCTAAAAAGTCATTCTAAAAATCTGCTTCACAGATTCTTACATCATTATCTATCAGTCAGAAGAGTATTTTCTTTCTGAATGACAGCTATATACATTCAGCTCAGTCTCCCAGAAGACCTGTGTTGAGCTCAATTCTGAATTCAAGTTTTAAATAGGCCAAAATATAGAAGATACTCATTTTAACCAAGTGCTACCTCTATCCAGACAGTCTTCTATGCTTATAACCTTTTCCAGGTTACAGTTAGTGTAATACTAGGCAAACTTTATCTCAGAAATTAAAATGGGTATCCAGTATACTTAATATTTATGGCAATGACAAATGCTAATTAGATTTTCCAAGAAATCCACAGACAGCTCAAAAGGAACCTCTTGTGACCTCTTGGGAACATTAGTTTTCCTAGTCTTCCACTTTAAAAATGGGAATTTCATCTCAAATGTTAAATATACTTGCATAAACACTTACTTCAGACCAAGGAGAAACCAATTCATTCAGAATGCTGGTTAAAGAGAAGTAATTACTCAGAATTCAACTGCTTGTCATGGTCCAGAGACCTGAGAAATTCCCAGCTGCATAAATCTGTGTATAAATCAATTTCAGAATAATTAAAAAGCTCTGCTATTTTAGCCAAAACCCTTTGGGACAACTTTGAGCCAAAAACAATGTTTGGATTTTGAGTAAGTTTCTGGCAGTTTTTTGTCAGGAAAACTTTTACTGATGCTTTACTACTCTGTTGTTGATTGCAGCTTTAGCATGGCATTTTCTCACAAGAAACAATACGTATAAAAAAATCACTTTATTATTTGCCTTATCTAGGTGATTTCAAGACAATCTATGGATCCATGCCTCACTATTCAGATACAAGCTTTTTTTACTTACAAACAGTAAGATATGAGGCTTAATTAGTTCAGAATAATTCTTACTTTACAGTAAGAATTCTTACAGTAATTCTTTTTTAAAGAATTCTTTACAGTAAGAATTGCATCTCTCCTTTTGGGGCTCGAAAATACACTGCTACAGTGAAATATTGTCCCCATATGCCTAAGAAAAGGAAGCTGGATGCAAACTCAGGCTGCAGTGCCACTTGACAGCCTGGTTCTATGTAGATGACTTGTTTCAGAAAGATTCACCAAAGCAGTAACACAAGCACGCCTTCCCCAGATGCATCCAATGTAGTCTTTCAACCTTAAAGCACTGAAGTTTTCTATACCAAGAAAAAAAAAAAGAAAGCACTATTTTTTAAGAAAGACCTCTTTCAAATTAGACTACATGCTTGGGAAAGAGTTTACAGCAGGCACTTCCAGCCTACGTACAGCTATCTATATTCCTTTCCTTCAAGTAGCCCTCTTTCATGCTTATTATGTTCCTAAAGGTCAGTAAACAATCCTCTGCTTTGAAAACACTATCCACAATCCATGCCATTTTATAGTCATTACAACTCTCTGAATAAAGCCTGTGGTCGAGACCAAAACAAGTTTTATCCGCTAAATTAATCCCATACAAAATCATGGTGTCCTGTACCTTAATCAGTCCAAGTGGCTAGCATGGACAATCATCCATATCTGTTTTGGTACCCTGGATTTAGAAAGGATCCTTCACAACAGAAAGAGGGCCATGGGGTGGGAGTTCTAATCTCACTATAGACATTTTATTCCTGAATATGTCTGTAAAACATTCTGAAAATCTATCAGTGGGAGTAGCTGTAGTATTAGTAATTGAGTAATTATTAATTAACCTCTGGTAAGCAATTTAGCCTTATGAGGGGACTGGTTTTGTTTGCTATATTTCATCTCTGCATGTGATGGGTTTATAGAAAACAAAAAAATGGAATGTCAAGACGCTTGAAACTTTGAGAAAGTTACACTTCTTTTTTTTCAATCCCCCCAGAAGTTCTAATTATATTGTAAAACAATTAAACTTTGGGGACTTCATTGTCTAGGAGATTTTTTCATTACTTTTCACCATTTTATTTTAGTTGAGGTACTAAATCTCTCTCTTGATGAAAGTCACCACATTGATATTCACTGCAGCTTCTCAATTCATTAGGAATTTTCATTTTTCCTGAATACATTTCAGCACAAAATCATAAGCCTTCAAATGTGCTACAGTTCCTAAGCAGCTTATGGAAATCGCAGATCAGTGTAAATGCGTAACACTGGCCGAGAGATGGTGCCACTGTCCACAGCGTGATCACTGAAGTACCTGTGGCTGCTTGCTTAAGTCGGTGGTGGTCTCCCTGCATCTCACAGGACTGCGTGACAACCTCCTGCTCTGCTATTGCGTGCTCAGAAGAGATCATCATCATTTCTTTTTTACATTAGCAGTATCAGAATCTATTGAAGTTACAATCTGCAAGCACTATTATCCTGGCATGACCATGTAGAGTTTAATTCTTTTCAGCTCTGCAGGTTATGTATCATCATGTTGCTCTGTTCATACCTTTCTTTTTTTTTTTTTTCCTTTTTTTTTTTTTTTTTGAGAACAGTTTTGTTCAGAAAAGCTCTGTGGGATTTGGGGAATCTTTATGCCACATAAATGTAAGATAGTACTAATACAGTTTGTAAAGCCACATGCAGGGCTTACTCTTGATCCCATTGAAGTCAATAGGATTTTGCCATGCTTTGATGAGACTAGAATGGGGCATAGAGAGCAGAGAAACATGATTTTAGATGTTCAAGGGTTATTTTAAATTTTAACTCCAATATCTCATGGCAAAAAAATCATTTTAACTACAAGGAAGACTGTGTACATCACATCCTGAAACACTGAGTTCTGACAGATCTACCTGTAGGAAGCCTGACTTGCAGAGGGCAAGGTAAATAAGGAGGAACATTCATTTGGATAACAGGGGCATCAGGGACAGGAAGCTGAGGTTTCTACATCAGCATCAGACCACATATTAAGTCTCTGAATAATCACATTGGTTGTAATCAAGAAAGATACCCAGACACATACTCTTTAGATACCTGACTTGTGTTCGCTGATATGGCCATCTGGAGACATTGTGGATGTACATCTTCAATCCAACTACTAAATCCAAGTACTAAAGACTGTTTAGGACAGTGTTTGATTGTATTAGTAACTTAAACATTGTCCTAGTACCACTGGCTGTCCTGAAAGAGATAAAACATAGCTTGCTGAATCCGAAACACCTTTTTTCTCACACACACACTTTCTGTCTCATTGTTAGTAAAGTTGATAGGTGTAAAGGAAGGGGTCTCTTGCCTACAAATGAATTTGCTATCCAGGGTACATCTTCTTTTCAATGACAGATGTAAATTATAATCAGACCCAGTCTTCCTATTTGGTAAATAATCCTAAATAAGGAGCCCTTCCCTTATTTAGGAGAGGAAAATAGGAGGGGGAGGAAATTAGGAGGGAGAGGAAAATAAACATTCATATCGAGTTCTGCATTTCATAGCTTTCCAGTGTTTGACTTTGCAGTCTTGATGTGTTTTTTAAAGGGTTCCATATTGGCACCTATATGGCTCACTACCATTTTGCAACTTTTAAAAGCAGTGCAGAGGTCTTTTCTGCTTGATCAGGTGAAACAACTAAAAGTAGTAAAGTTAATGTTTTTACAGTAGTAGACTGTTTACTGTAAACCAGTCATTAAAAGGAGATGGTAAAAAGGTCCAGAGGAACTTATGCTTGCAGAAAGAGATATTTTAAAATGTTCAAAATGGATGTTGCAGGTCATGCTCTGAACATGAAAAACTGTGAGAAACTGACAAAAATAGGAGGTGCAGATTATAGGAGTTCTTATATAGTGAGCAACTAAGTTGTACTGATAATGAACCCTTCAAAATTAAATTGACTTTTCTGATATATAGGTTGATTCAGCAGAGGGTAGGAAGAAAAGCAGGAAAGCCACAGTGACAATCTCGTAGTAGAAGCTATGAATCAGTTGGGAGAGTCATTTTGACAGGTGTGTTTTGAAGGTTTTCCCCCTATGCAAAATAAGTAGTCCTTGATTTAGAGAAATATAAACTTTGGTAAATATTTTAACAAATTTCCCAACCCTTGAAAAACACTCTTGTAGGAAGGGTTACCACCCTCTGCTTCAGACTGGCTAGATTTGTTTCCTTGTTTTGTCTTTCTCTTCTTCTTCCTCACATGATTTCATAGTCCGATGGATTTATCAGGCATTATTTCCTCAATCTTCCAAATAAATCTGAGTAAAACACACAGCCTGTCAAATGCAGCTGTAACACAGAATTTTTCTTCTGACTGCATCTTCCTTCCCTATAAACAGGCAGAAATAGTCATTTGTCACAGAAAAATAGGGAAATCTATCTTCATAGCACAAGAACAGAACAAATCTGACCACAGGTTCTCTTGAGAAATCAGAAAGTTGCGTAACTTTCATGAGCTTATTTCCTTCCTGCTGTTGGCTTGGATAAAAATTGAAATATTGTAGAATTATCCTACCCGTTCTTGTGGTCACATTCTTTCATCTTCTCTTCCACACTGTAGCCATCTTTTGTATTAGTTTGAACGTAGCCAGCAAAATAGAGCTGGTACCTTAGATTGCCCTTCTCCATACTTTTGCTGTATAAACAAAAAATAGGTGGTGGTTCAGTCTTAAATAAAGACTTTCCTTTTAAGGCTTTTTTCCTTTTTTCTTTTTTCTTTTTTTTTATCTCTGATAGCTAAAAAGATACTAATTTACCTTTGATTAATGAATTTGATTAAATGAATGAATCTGTTTCTCATTTACTGATGCATCACCATTTCCAGCATTGCCACATGCAAAGATAGTAAGAAAACTATTAGACAAACAAGTTTTTTGGAGAACACAGCACCATTTATTCTAAGCATTTGATTAACTTATGAAATATTTTATTTCATGTTTTAAAGTCAGCAAATGAATCTGGCAATGTGAAAATATTCTGTTCTCCCCAACTTTCTGATCATTTCAAATTGTATTTTATTTTTTTTTTTCCCTAACTGGAACAACAAGAATTTTGAATTACTCGGAACAAAATTTTCAGTGCATGAGGGGTTGAGGCCATTTGCTGTCATTGAAGGGGAAGCAGCCACTAGGTACCAGGCATATCTCCTGATCTTTCCTGATGGGTTCATAGGTAGCTTCTCCATAGTTTTTTGTTGCTGAACTGGAACAATGTTCCTGAAGAAAAAAAAACTGGTACTTAAATAGTATTCTCTGTTTTCAACAGTCTCGTTTTCATTAATCTAATGCTGATGTTTGAAGATTTCTCCTCCTTTATACTGGTATAAAACAAATCTCACCCCTCGAGGTGCACAAGGCAGAGCATTCCTGTGATTAATGTGTGCTGCCACTGGATGTCACTGATGTTCCACTTATATGACATACATATGTCATATAATGTGATCTGGGAACAGAAGACCCTCTCCCACATGCCCTGAGACAGCATTAATAAAATCTAGCCTAATGAGAAACATAACAGTTAAAGAGGTATCAGTTGACTGGTTTAACACCAGAAGATTCATCTCTATTGGAGAATAATTTACAGGTTCTTTCTACAGCTTGGTGGGAGGGATCTCATTTTACCCTGCGACATTATTGTGTAGCAGCAGGCAGTTATATGAGATACTGAGCTGCCCAAGCACTGAATTCCTGTTTCCAAAAGCTGCCCATCAATAGAAGGTAGCTGCTTTTGTAAATCTGACTATTAGACATTATGGGAGGGATCATCCAAAAATAGTTATGGTATTACATGTGGAGTAAAAATTGGGTTGTTAAAGCCAAAATAGATATCTTGCAGAAATAATTCTGTCTCTAAGTGTGTCTGAAGAGTTTATAGCAGTCTTATTTTATGGTCTCTAACCATTCTGATTTTTCTTGATATTTTTATAACTCCTATGGAAAGAAGTCTTCAAGTTCAAACTTTCTTTCTTCTCTTCTGTTCAATTTCCTCTTTCTGTGCTTTTCTCAAAGATTTTTTACATCTTTTTAATTGATATTGTTTGAGTTAACCATTCAAAACAGAAGAGTACAACTAAAACCTAAGTTATGGCACACTGTAATGAGCACTATCTTCACTCCTCACAAGAGCAAAGGCTGTATGTGTGAAACCTTTTACAGCCACTAAGACCAAAAGGGCAAATCAGATATCATTTATTGCAGAATCTTCTAGCATTGCTGTTTGATTTTATTATAATCTATTGTTGGGCTAGTAGATGAACTGGTAACTGCAGATATTCTCAACCAGCGGTTTTATTTGCTTCCATGGTAACAATGAGCATCCACATGCATTAGAATCAGAAATATTCCCAGAGTTGAGCTGTTATTTGCTAAAATCATTATCTCAACATTATAGAGGCAGATGAGAAAGTAAATCAAGGAAAGTAAACAGCACAAGATAGGCTTTAAAAAATTTTTCTTTCTGAAAGATAGTTCATGGGGGGTTTTTTTTGGTATGTTTGAAGACAAACAGGAAAGCACCCAGGAGGATGGTCATACATACATGCTCTCCACTCTGAATATAATAGCAAAAGTAAAAATTATACAGTAAACCCCATTTTTTATTCTTATTTTTTAAGAGACAACTTAAAAGGATTTTTCTATAAGCCTAACACAGATTGACCTGGAATGGCAGCCGTTCTCTTTACCATGATGACAACTGTCCTCTTCACTATATATGGCATCTTCAATGACAATACACCTCAACATGGTGACATGAAGAATTTTAGTTAGATTTAATTAGAGTCATATGGGATTTGAATGGCATTGCAGTGGTACAGGCCATGAAACCAAATAGGACTGAACATTCAAACAGTTTAAGAGACTGAAATGTGTCTCCTATGACTAACACAGTTATACTCCCTCAATTAAATTCATTCTTGTCAGAAACATCTTACGTCTTTGTGGTAGATAAGTAGATAACTTTAAACACCTGTATTAGTAAAACCAAGAACAAATTTAAGAAAAGCAAAAAATGAGGGGTTAGAAAATCACAATTTCTAAGTTACTTTACTAGCTATCATAGGCAATCAAATGATAGCATTTAGTGGCATAGCCTTCTGATTTACTTAGGAATACTGAGACACTGTTCAGGATTTTTTATTAGAGCTTATTTGTTCACAAAACTGGATACAGATTTCCAAAAATAAGCTGAAAATTGTGGCTTACTTGGTCCAACCACGTATATGTTTTTAAGAGTTTTAATCTACAGCTTTTGGTGTGAGTCCAATTTACTCCCTCACTTAGTGTAAACACACATCATGAAATTCCCAAATGAAATCAAATCGAAAATCTAGCTCACAGTCTACCTAATTTCTGCCTTTGCCTGACCAGCACTTTTTATGCCTGATTAAGCTATATTAATTAAAATTTTAACTAAGTCTTTACGCAAACAAATATTAAATTTTCCAAAGGGCTGTTTTTCTCAGTATGACTCTGAACTAACTTACAAAACAATAGCTGAATTGATCCTAACTCACAAAAGGCAATTCCCAGTTGATCTTCCCAGAAGTCATTCTTTTGGAATTGATTTTGTGCACCATAGGGGTGTCATTTAAGAACACAAACAAGAAACAAGTTTGCAAGAGATATGTGAAGCTGATAAAAAGACTTTTTATTCAGTGTGACAGTGGTTAGGGAATGAGTTACCATGCCTGCCTTCAGAAAACTCAAACCTGAGAGAAAAATGTTTTATGTTTAACTATAATAACTATAGTTAGATAGACGTTTCCATCCTTCTGATAGCATTAATCTTTGTATTTTATGTCTGATATTCCTTTTGTTTGGTCATGGCCTTTCAGCTGAACATCTATATTACATTTCTGTCATCTTCCACACATTCAAAACTCCTCCACAGAAACACAGATATAAAGAAGAAACAAAATATATCTATTAGGAACCTCACACTTTTCCTTCTTTTACTGTGAATGTCTGATTGATAGCAAAGTATAGTTTCATTATTCCAGCAATTGCAGAAAACGACAAATATGTGTCCTTCATGAAAAATACTGGTAATTTCTAAGAACACAATATAGACCTTTGTTCCTTTAAATCCTATCATGCTATCTGGATGTAAAGAGTTAACTCACATGATAAGTAGATAGCCTAGGCAGCCTAGAAGTTATCAACTCAATACCATTCATTACCATTGTTCAAGTGTGCATTTCTCCAGCGGAGCTGAGTGAATGGCATAAATTGTCCTCCTATTCAACCTGTGTGCCAAATCAATAGAAAAACACTTTTATTCATTAAGGAAGGCCAGGCAAGTCATTTAAAAAAAAAAAAAAAAAAAAAAAGCTAAACAGAGGTAAGGAAATATAATTATAATCCTTAGTTTAAGGCTTTTTTTTTTCCTTTTGCTGCAGATTCTATTCAGATTGACCACTATAAGTACCAAATGGAAATACTGCCATAGCAGGAGAAGAAAATTCAGGGTTGATATGCTTATCTAAAGCAGCTTAAGGTCCCTATATCTCCAAAAAAAGCTGTTCCCAGTGCCTGACTCTGACAGTGAAAAAGCTAAGGATCAATGATATTCTAACCACATTCTCTGGGAGGAAGCTGAAAGATGTGTCCAGGAGTGCTATAGCATGCTCCAGCAAGATACCCATTCTAGACCTCAGGGACTAAGGTAGTCACCTTTTACGCAGTTGAGAATGCCAAGGTAAACAGTTCTCTTCTTTCACAATACAGGCTGGGACATAGCCCAGCCCCTGAGATCATGAGCTTGTTTTAAGGATACAAAGTTTGCTCCCCTCGTATTAATTCTGAATTCTTTACTCATAAACTTCCAGTGACAAGGCAGTAAAACTGTATCCCAGTCTTGTTTCTAAGCAGGACTTTGAGCTAAATTCACTTAGGATGGCCAACACCCATTTCTTGGATGAGCACTCCTGCCATTATGTTGCTCTGCAACAGGACTGCTCATTCTTCCAGTGACCCACTATTGAGGAAAGGTGGCGTTGTCACTGTGTTCAGTGCAGGCCATGCTAAGAACAAAGCATGCCTAATTAATATGGCACCTGGGGAGAGTTAGGTCACATCCTGTCCTTGCTGGTAAGGTGAGATCAAATATAGCTGAAAACCTGCGTATGCTCTACTGAACCTGTTTTGTGAGCACCCACTGACTGATGCCCAGACAGTTCCTGATCAGTGGGTTGCCACCCCAGCCAATTCCCCCATCTTTGTATGCTGATTATGTCATACAGTATGGCATATCCCTTTGGTCAGTTGGGGTCAGCTGTCCCAGCTGTGTCCCCTCCCAACTTCTTGTGCTCCCCAGCCTGCTCTCTAGCAGGGCAGGAGAAATAGAAGAGTCCCAGCAACTAAATCATCAATGTGTCATCATTATTCTCATCCTCAATCCAAGACACAGCACTGTGCCAGCTTATAGGAAGAAAATTAACTTTATCCCAGCAGAAACCAAGGCACATACGCACTTAGGAAATGTTTAGGTTCCAAAGCACACAAATCTTCCATATAATAGTTATACAAGTTATAAAGCCCAAAACTTGTACACAAGAAGCTTAGCTTAGTCTATTATTTAGCAGGTACTTAGCTTCAGGATCTGTTTTAGAATGTCAAAACAATTTTTTCTCCAATTTTTGTTTTCCTCTAAAGGAAGGCATTTGTAATTCATTCTCTTTTCAATTCAAATAAGTGTAGTCTTTAGGCCCTCTATACTAAAAATGATAATTTCAGAAATACAGAAGTAAATTCATCATGACATCTGAACAGGGGTTAACTGCATCAACTCCCATTAATAGTAAAAAAAAAATGTATCACTAAATCTCCTTGCCTCAGAATGAATATATAACACTAAAGTCCATGCACTCAGCTTGCTTACATTGTGTGAAAGTGTAGGGAAAAACCAAGAAATTGCTGTGTTATTGATGTTTTAAAACTAAATTCTCTACTGTCTGTGCAAAGTAACATTTCCATGAATTATTGAAATTTAAATTGTAGGTTATACCCATATTATCATCATAACATTTTCATCATACAGAGATGAAATGCATCACAATGTCTCCTCAGGAGTGGCTGCAATGCATCAGTGTCGGTCTGTGTCCACGTGCTCCATTATTGATGATTTTTGCACCAGCATTTTCATCCACGTGCCTTTGAAGAGTACCTAGGTGAGCAAATCATTTCCTCATATCTTATTTAAAACATAAGAAATAGAAAAAAAAAAAAAACCAACCAAACCCATACTTCTGAAATAGAAACATTTTTTCCCCTGTCTTTGTGTCCATTTTTACCCTGACAGTACACTAAAATATTCAAAAATGTTTACCATTTTTACATCACATATGCGTAAAAGGAAACTGAACTATCTTATTTCCCGGCACATGCTGTTTGGCACACTGTACTCTTTGAATTTTCACGTAAACCTAGTATAGTAATTTTGACTGACATGAAAATAATATTGTATGCCATATGGCATCTATTGTTAATGATCCAACTGAACCAAATCCCAGCTAATGTGTAAAGCTAAAACTGTCAAACCACAGCAGCTCTCCACAGTGACTTGAGCATCTGAGCAGCTTTGGAGGCCATTACCAGTCCCTAAATGAACTATTATTATTATGAAATGAGCTATTATTATTATGAATTTTTTTTTAAGGCAAAAATAAGTGTTCTAGTCAAAATATGGTCTTTAAGTCTGCCTCTGGTGGGGATTTTTCACAATAAATACATAACTTTACAAGACATATTCTATACTATTAGCTAAATGGCTGGGATAAACAGAGTAAAATGCCTTGTAATTTTTGTGCCAACTTGAATGATTTAGTTTTAGCTAGAAACAGAATTCTAATTCTGTTAAAAGCAAATATCCACAAATTATGAGATCAACTGGAACTGGTAGGCAGCATCAGATCCTGATGAAATTCCGCAGATAACTGATTCTGTGGAAGAAAAAATAATGGCATAACTTGGTTCAACCATTTGCAACATAAGTCAGTGACTCACATCAGTGATGATCATGGCCTTGGAGTAAAAAGCGTGCATGGGAGGGGGTGCACATCTTCACCCAAACCTCTGTCATCTGTGACAACAGTCACTGATGTGTAAAATTCTGTCTGCAGGTCCAGGTGTGACGGTCACTGGTCATAGGTGCAGGTATGTATAGGAGTACAGATATTTTTCTATTTTTCCTACTGCAAAGTGGTTAGTTTTCACTGGAAAAAAAATATCACAGGCAAGTTTTGGTATTTCCATTAGTCTGGAGTGTTCACATTTTTTGAAAGATACTAAAAAGATAATAAAATATAATAAAATATTCAAACATCTCACAATTTGATCCTATCTTCTGCATCCCTTGAAAATGGAACGATCTGTTGAACTGCTAAAGAAATAAAGGAGTTATTACAGCAATATCTGATGTTTTTCTTTCTGTAAATGATAAAGTTCCAAACTAAATTATTCCTTAGGCAGTGTTAACAAAAGAGCTAGTTCTCCACCACACTCTTTAATGGAGTTCTGTTTTCATCCCTCTTCTAAGAGTCAGGAAACTTACCTCTCTGTGTTGAATATGCATTATATATTCACTTTAGTGCATTCACAGCAGATCAAAAAGAAAAAGCAAGGGAAGAATTCTTTTAAAATATTCATTCAGGTATGAGAAATATTACCTTTGCTAGATAATGCAGTAACTCATTCTATTATATTTTCCTCTAAAAATGCAGTTGAAAATATTTTCTTTGTGGCTGTCACCCTTCTTATTGTTTCAGATAGCAATAATAATTTTCTTAGCTTGACTTAACTGGAGAAAAATGGGATGTTGCAGAGCATCGTTGAAATACTAAAACCTCTCACAATTCAGTTTCTTCCCCCTTACTTCCCATTTCAGTTCAGATCAGGGTAACACATTTTGAACTTCAGAACTATCATTCCATAATAAGTTAATCATTTATGTGCACCTTTCGCTGCCTTAGACCTTATTGGATTTAGTAACATACAAGCAGCTCAAATGTCAGAGTTTTACTGCATCCTTGTATATATTCAAGAAAAACTGATTCCAAAGAATATTTCTTGAACTTGGGTGAATTATATGCTCAGAACAGGTTTAATATGCAACACATTAGCCTTCTTTTTTCTCTTTGATGCATCACTTCTACAAATAAGTAAATTCCAAACGTAACATGGACCCTTGTGGACCAGACATCTTTTGTAAGCCAGAACCGTCACCTTGACGGATCACAATCCCAGCTCTCAGGGTGGTGCTCAAGTCTGAATGCGTGAGACATTTTCTACGGTTGAAAGAAATTATTAAATGTTGAGGCATTATGGAAATCATTTGCAGATGTAATTTGAGGATTTTCTGGGGCTTTTGTGTCTCAAAACTTGTAACAAAATGCAAGGCTTCTATACTTATGGAATGTTGACAGAAAAACACAGATTTTCCGTGGTTGTTTCATGTCTGCATTTTCTCTACCTTGCTTCTCAGATGTAATCAAGAAGTTATCTAAAATATATTTTTGTACACCAAAAGAATAAAAGGCACAAGTAGAATGAAGCAATCCAGTTTCTACAAGCTGATCTATTTACTACCATTTTTTTCATTTTGAACTTACTCTCATACTGCACAGACCTCTGCACTCATTTTAACTTAATAAATGAGGATCAATAACAAATTACTAACACACAGGTAATCCTCATACAAATGTCTTATAAAGGCTTTTACTGTGATTTCCCAGAAAGGGGGCTGTACCTTCATTCATCAATAAAATCTCATTAATAACAGGAAAATCACAGTTACGAGTATAAAAGTAAAAAACACACTATTAAATGTTCACACCTAGTTTCTAGGCTTCTGTCCTATGTAAAAAGTCAGTTTTCATATAACATGTCTCAGAAGGTCCTTTTCTAGAATGAAACTACTTTCACTGCACATGCACAGAACCTACCTTTCTCTTGAAAGGCAAGTAATGCAGCTGCCAAAATCACCTACTGAACTTCAGAATTTGGTGCTGACAAGAGCTCCCTCTTGTGATAATATACTGAATTCAGATTCATTCTGAGGTACGAGAATGGATGGTTAGCTTATGAGTACAAATGCTTCACTGAGGGGTTAGGGAATATCAAGAAGATTGTGCCCTGGAAGATGGGGATGTTAAATAAATAAATAAATTAGAGGGCCTGGAAGTCAGGAAGAAAAATACGTGCAATGACATATGATTGTTCACATAAATAGGGATTTTTAAAAGGGTTATGAGGACAGGCTTAAACCCATGCAATAATTAGAAAGTCAGGAACTTATAAAGCAAAACAGCCTACTATCAATAACATGAATGTTCTAATAAAGACATAAAATTAAATTTATGCAGGTTTATAAATGACATTTTGTTTGGTAATTTTCTAAAGTGCTTATTTATGGATAGAGCTCTTCAAGAAGTGCTTCTATTTCAATGTGGTTGTCCTTTAATGCCCTTACCAGAATTAATTCTACCAAATTTTAGCAAATTTTCAATAAATAGGCCCTTTGATTGATGAAATTGTTTCTTTCCCTTCAAAAATAATTCAAAGGCCATTCTCCAATTTCAGACAAATAAGAAACAAAGATCAACAGCCATCATATTTGTTTAAGCTAAATTAATTCCCTAAGTAAAGATCAGGGAAAACAAATTCAGCAAGGTCTGCAAGCATTAGGAAACTTGAGAGTCCTGAATAAACATTTTTTTCAGGTATTTCTTACTTTCTCCTCTCAGAGGTCAAACCCAAGGAAAAACGGATCTCTAGCAGACACGTGCAACACCAAATTTCACCTACTGCCTGAAATGTAAACTAATTGAAAATGGAAATTACATATTGCAGGCAAAGGGTAGTGTCTATTCAAGTAAACATTCAGCTTATTATAGCATGTTGCTAACATAGGAATACAAAGCTTTATTATTCCTTTCAGTTTTCATTTGATCATTTGCAATTTTAAGTACCATACCTGATGTAAACTATAAGCTTTTAGTGTAATAACTCTCAAACTGAAAAGATTCATACAGATAGCTCAGAGTAACTTGAATTTAGTAGCTTTGAATACTATAGTATAGTCCTTAAGTGTCATCTACACTCAATGCTGGCTGCATGAAATCTAGACTTTCTTACATTCTGTCATTACCCATTTGCCTCCCTCAGATTAGGTAACACTAGGACTATGCTGTCTAGAGGAAAAATGAAAGTTTTTCCTCAGTTCCAGATAGTTATTTTTTCACAACAGAGATCTGAAGTTGTTTACTCACCCAACATGCAGGCTTTTATGTATTCTACTACCATTTCTCTTTTAGAATTCTATTTGAATCACTTTCTACAATAATAGCTCAAAAGTTCTGACTTCACACAGGATTATCTATCAATTGGAACAAATGGATACAGCATTCTTGGCTGTAGTAATTTTTATATCAAAATATCATCAGCTTTGTATTTTGTCTCAAATACGTAGAATTTTCTCAGAGGGATGCAAAAGCAAGCAGCTATCCTCCAAATAAATTTACCATCCAGATTCAGCAGCAGAGTAACAGCTGGAGCCAATCTGGATCACCAGCTATTGCAGTAAAATTTCTTATGGCTGCAAAGTTTCAACCCAGGAAGGTCCCAGACAAGCATTTTGGTTACAACAGACCACACACAATAAAAGGAGGCAAGAAATGGAAACTACAGTACAAAATAATTGGGTGCTGTTTCTATTTTGACTTCACTGATTTCAACATGCACATTAATCTTGGTAGGCTGAATGGAGAGCAAGGAAGCCCAAATTCATAGTTGTCCCAAACTGCTTAAAGACAAATACAGTATGTTTGCATTACAATGCTATAGACCATTTTTTCAGTATGTGGGAGGGAACATTTTGACCATTCCAGTCGGGGGAAATAACAGTTATTTCCTTTTGAGACACCTACGTATATATATTAAAACCCACAAGACTGAGTTACACCCATAATTTCAGATTTCTTTAGTATTCTGAGATAATCATACAGTGTATTATATCAACTATTACTTTACCTACCACTCCCAGGCTAATAGCGGTAAATGAAGGAGAGTATATAATCCTGCATGTGAAATCATACTTTTATTTTGTAATGTATTTTAAGCACCCAGAAAAGCAGATATATCATAATTCTCCCTTCATATTCATTTACCAGCAAAATGCCACTGTTAAAATAGTTGAAAGAGAGACATCTACAGAGTCCAGATAGTACTAGGCATAAAAGAGTTTCCCAAATACCTCCTTTAAGCTTTCACAGAACTGGGGTTAGGTGTAAATAAGACATCACAGTGTTGACAGGTGTAATAATGTTTTGTAAAAAGGATTCAACTGAACAAGCATATGTGGCCCTGTAAGAGCAAATCAGAAAGCATATCCTATTATTCATTATCCACCTCCAAATTATTCCTAGGAATTATTATATACATTAAAAAAAATCAGGTCACACAAACAGACCTTTGTTCACACTTCAGGTCCACCGTGGAGCAGATATCCATCTGCAGACCATGGAGAGTCCACTTAGCTGGACTGAAAAACTATGTTTTAGTCCTTTACATATGTCATCAGTGCAATCATACAAGAATATTAGAAAGGCCAACTTCACACTTCAGCCCAATACTAGCCAGCTGTAACAGAGGAATTGAGCATTAGGGGTTGGCAGACCCCATACTGCCTGGTAGACAGGCAGTACTGGATTGTGGATCTATCAGAGGAATGATGCTGGGGTTCTGAGCTGTGGCTGCAAGAAACAGATATGTTATCTCCACTGACTTTTGTCACTGTAGGAGGATTCACTACTAGCCAATTCCGGCTGATTTATATCTTCTCCACGCCACTGAGATAAGCAGATCAAACTGAACCATACAAAAAATAGTTAGCAAAAGTCAGTTACCACTAGTTATAGAGAAAATTCAACTTTTTGGCTTTTCCCTACTTGATTAATTAGTGATACAGTAAGCATGAAAGCTGACAATAAATCTACTTAATAACTCATATGTTGTTTTTATGTACTATGAACACATCATTTGCATTGCATATGGATATGCCTGTGAGTATGAATATGCATCTATAAATGTGTATTCCAAGTGGTTAAATGCTTACAGAGTTCTCCTTGCTGTGAAGTGTTCTCAGCTTCAAAGCTTTTGTGAGAAAAAAATCAAACTTAGACAGCTGTGAGAACACGGGGGGGTCGGGGGGGGTGGGGGTAAGAAATCCAAGTGCAGTTTGTCATTACCAACCCTAACTTCATTCTAGCTGTGGTTTTCAAAAGGAAACCTCTGTCCAGGCAAGATGTTCTCCACGGATAAATAGCATGGCCGTGGAAAAATAAACATAGCCTTCCTAGTCAATGCTAGCAGGTAAGCAGCCACGTGGTCTGGGAAAGCAAAGATAATAAAGACCATACAACTGCATAGCCAGAGAAGTTGGGGGCGGGGGGGGTGGGGGTGGGGAGAGGAAGTATTCTAACAAATTACCAAGTCAACATATTTATCTTTTATTACTTTGTATCTTTTTTTTCTTACTTAAGTTTTCAATTTTATACAGGTATATTGCTGAAAAACACTGGGAACTGAGTCATCCTCTCTGTGAAGTGATGAACACCATCTCTCCTTGATATGATCTAAGTTAAAAGTGACCCTACACCACAAAATCAGGCCATAACTTTATATTATGTACTTTTTTATGAAAGTTAAAAACTAACTAGCACTGACTTGGAATATATAACGATGGAGTTCTCCTTTATGTCTTCTAATAATCTTCTAATCTCATGGATAGGATCTGTATATATTATTAATATGGTCTCAGTTATACATACATATTTTTAAAAAGCCCAAACAAACAAACAAATAAAAAACTCAAACACATAAACAAACTAAAAAACCCCACCAAAAAAAAAAAACACACACACACACAAAAAAACCACACTACCACTTAAGGTCTTGAAAGAAATTCAGAAAGATTTCTTCATGCAATTGCAAAATTTTGGGGTTTGTCCAAGAGATTCTATGTACCACCTTAAAGCTTATTGACTTTTGCCCAAGAAACAACCTAGAATCACTTCCCTACTACAGATTTCTTAATGAGAAATACATAACAACACATCTATAGAGAAAAGAAATTAACAGAAACCCTACACAAACTCTGCTGTGCTTGCAGTTCACCTCTGAACAAGGGAGGGGCGGTTATCAGGTGGTTAACGGAAAGCACGTGGTTAATGTAGCATGACAAGGATGACACATACAAGCAAACAAGTTGGACCAAAGTAATTTACAGTGGAGAGAGAATATTTCAACAGTGCTAAATACCATGGCTGGAAAATTACTGTTTTTCAGTTGTTGGCATATCCTAGATCCCGTGATTTACACATAGTTTATCATAAATAATCAAGTTCCTCTTGGAAAGGT
This sequence comes from Neopsephotus bourkii, assembly GCF_033783945.1. Taxonomy (NCBI): domain Eukaryota; kingdom Metazoa; phylum Chordata; class Aves; order Psittaciformes; family Psittacidae; genus Neopsephotus; species Neopsephotus bourkii. The sequence goes on along the minus strand of NW_026900684.1, from coordinate 13,013,843 downwards.
CAACTGAATCAATAGGAACCTCCACTGACCTACAGCCATCCAGAGGCTTGGATACATGAACACAAAGGTTTTGTAACTCTTGGTAAAAGAGAAAGAAGAACAAAATCAAAACAAAGATTTTTAATATTTTTAACCATTTTTTCTTTTTTAAGCTTAGATTCTGAATGAAAAAAAAATATTTTAATTAACATTTAGTTCATCTTTCTTACCTAATAGTTCATTTATTATAAAAGTACTTTTTTGACTAAATAAAATATTTGTATATCACTATTGATTGTATCACTAAAAAAAAAGTTGGGAAAATTCTGACCAATTAAGTCAGTTAAGTCTGAAAAGTGAAGTTTAACTGAAAGAAACCTCTTCTGCCTGCTATTCAATTCATACCATTTTAAAGAAAAGAATATTTAGTATATATTTTTTGCAAACATCACTCCATACAAATTTAATATAATTCCAAATCACATTAGCAGAAACAGAGCACAAAGTAACAATCCAACTGATTACTTAGATTAAGTGATATACTATTACAATATTGCAATTTTATTCCTAGAACTGCAGACAAAGAAGTTCTTTGTTTTCCCCTGCGTCAGATATTTGTTGCAGAGACCTTAGCAGGCTGAGGCCTCCAGGCATAAAACCAGCCCAGGATGTGACAACAGTCTCAGTTTGGCAGCTGGTTCACCACACAGTGCTTTGGTATGACGTGCCTGGGTATGGGCTGTACTCTCCTGGATCAGAGAGCTGATGTGTGCTGAGCTGATCCATCCTCTGCTACTTGAATGTGCTGTTACTAAATGAGACTCTGGTGACTACCAGGAACAGGGTTTCTACTCCTATCTAAAGGGCTGAGCTTGAAATCATAAGAGAGTGTAGTCTTAGGAACAACTTTGGGGTTTGTTTTCCATTGTGCTTTTGCCTTGCACAGAGTTCAGAATCTTACTCTTAGAATATATTTGCAGGTCCTAGATGTATTTTGTGAGCATGGGAGTACTTTATGGTTGTTCTGCCCACAAGCTCATCCAAATTCATATATAATATATAACTGTCATTGTGATACAGAAGGTTCCATTTTGACAAAGCTTTTCTTTAAATTGAACAATTTCAAGTCTATATGGATTAAAGAAAAGACCTGCTTCTACTCCAGAAGTTTTACTGTTCCTTCACATTTCACACTGGACATGTCTTGCCTTTGTAATAGAATACATATTGATTATTTAGCAGTATGTTCTTGCACAAAAATTACCTTTAAACATTGTGAAAAACTATGAAGCTGTGCTCAGCACAACACGAATAACTGAATCTCACATGAACCAGAACAAGAATCATCAAGTTCTAAACTGAACTCACCTATATTCTGATCTCAAGCTAATATTAAAAAAAAAGAAAAAGAAAAATCATTCATATTTAGAATTGTTTCTGTATGTCAAAAGTGTCAAAGTGTTATGTTCAGTGCTAGAAACAAAATTTCACTTCACTGCTGAGTTATAAACTCGCCTATATCCTGCATAAATAAACATGGCAGGATCTTTTGCCTTTTAGTGCAGATTAGTTCTTTAGGCAGGTAAAAACATGGAACAATAAATGGACAGCAAACCTAAATACTTATAGGTACATTTAATATTAAAGACATTGGGTATAACATACAGAGAACAAATAACCCTAAACAAGACTTGATAGAAAAACATTCTGCCACTGTCAATTTCTATGAACAAAAATCACCCCTGAACTGAACACAATTTAGCTACAAGTAAGGAAAACCAGACTCAAGGCAACTTCAATGTTTTTTTCTAACAAAATTATAACAACACGGCAGCCTTTTTCGTTGTTTCTTTGTTGGTTTTTGTTTGCTTGGTTGGTTGGGATGTTTTAGCAAGAGCTGTTTTATGTGCCTTGCTGACTCACTAACACTGTTGACTCATTTCTTTACCGAGATAACAAAGAAGGATGTATGATTTAAGCTGAGCAGTCCTCAAGCATTAATCATAGGAGCAGCAAAGGCTAGGGAGAAAGTTTGAGTTAATCTTTATAACATCCCATTTTTCATATAACTGCTACTAAAGCTAAACCCTATGATGGGAGAAAATGTCTTACCTCATGTAGATCTTTTTCAGTATGCCATAATAAAGTTATATCTTATTGCATTTTTCACAGCTAAAATGTCTGGTTTTAGTTACACATTTATAAGTTTAAAATACAACTTAAGGAAACAAACAGATTTAACAATCAGGAATCTAGAGCACAACCACTGTGAACTTAGGGTATACTGAGGTAATTGGGAAGTTACAGATATATAAATCTAAAGGCTGTACTTCTCTCTGATATATACACACTATTCATGTTGTCACTTACTTATTCCTATAGCAGCATTTTTTCTGCTGAAAATTCTCTAACTATTCCTTCTACAGCCCTTTCCTTACCTTTTTTCTGTTTCTGTTCACTCCTGAGCTAATGATGAAGGATACACCTGTGCCTTATAAATATCCAAGCAGATTTAAATAAACTTAGGATACCCAGCCCACGACAGCACGTGACTTTGCAGGTTAATATTCAGTGAGGAAGCTGCTCATCACATTTGCAGCATTTGCAGTCATAGCATTTTGAAGTTAATTTTTCAGTTTTAGACAACTGAAAGACCTGCCAAGGAATTGAAAACCAGTCAAAAGCAGCAAAGGGTAGGAAAACAGTAGCAACTAACAAATAATTTAATACCTTTTTAAATGGTGGTTCCTCAAAAACCATTTTAGTAGACTCTTCCACAGATCCATTCCCTCTGGTATATGAATATTTTTTTAATATGTAGCTTGACTCTTATTATTGCTTTTTTAAATGATAAAAGCTGAAGGACTTATTTATAGCAGGCAAATAGAGTAGATTTAGGAATAATATAACTCTCATTAATACAGTATTTGTTGCTTAAAAGCCAATAAAGCCACATCTGCGTGAGCAGTCTTCCTCCAGAAATGGCAGTGTGGTAGAATTGCCACGTAACACTACCTGGATCAAAAGAAACTCAAACATCAGGAACTGATTCACTCATGACTTCTATTCAATTCAAGTTTGTTTGACAAATTTGCTTCACAGGTGTCAATTTTTCAGCCACAATACAGGCACATTTGAGGAGAAAACACACTATGTTCTTTAGCCTCTAAACAGAATTTTTGTTCATAAAACCTTCCTGAAGTATTAAGAAGACCTCAATATGGGGCACAAACCTTTTATTCTTATCAAATACAGCATATTTTATCTGTTCATGACAAACATAGGACATAGGCTGGAGATCCTATTCTTCCACTGAACACATCTCATATGAGCTAGTCCCTAAGAAGAAAGATGTGCTATTTTCTCAGTGTATAATGAGCAGTGTACAAATAGATGAACATTGCAATTTAATAACTTTTCATGCTGTTCTGTGATTTTTAATATTAAATCTAATTACAATTTGGAGATCTGCTTCTTTTTGCTAATAAATGTGCTGTCCTAATTCAGACATCAGTGTTTACGTATATAACCGTATATTCAAAATTAACATTTTGAAAATGTTTTTTACTCTTTATGGCTTGTCTTTCTCTTTAGTGATACCTCAGCACCAGTAGACACCTGTTCTTATATTCGTTCTTAAATGTATGGCAGCCAGGTAACAGATCATGCCAACAATGAAGAGAAAAAAATACAATGTGCTAGACAGCTAAAGAGATTATATTCCAACTGGTTTCAATAGGATTTAGCAGCTTTCAAAAGCATTATCAACCATCAGTTCTTTTACTGATGGCTGTTCAAATTATTTTCTTTCTTGTTGTACCTAATTTGTTTTAAGATTGATATTTACTTAGTAATGTGTAGGTATAAATATAATCTACATAAATGAATACACTATGCATATATATATGCACAACAATACAAAATATATTAGTTTTGTTTAGTGATTTTCCTTAAAGAAATTACAGGCTATTACATAAAAAAATCTTATCAGCTGTAACATACTTTGCTATGTAGTATAAAAGCTTGATCAGCTTTATAGACATATGGGAAAATGGAAGAATTTGACTCTGTTTATAGGAAAAGCTGTAAGTTTTGAATTTCCATCTAAATTTAGGCAGATATATACAAATATTATCATAAATTATGCAAAGAAAAAGTGCACATAAATACAGTAAATAATATTTTTTTTAATAGATACACAAGTGTAAGTTTACCTCTCCCTGGAAGAGTTGACTCTGGTTTGTTAAATAAAATGGGGTGACTAATCAATCCATTATATAGACAGGGAAGCTATGAGACATGTTACTATGTTTTCACTCTTAGAAATCATAAGCAGGATTTATAATGGCTACTAATTAAATGTTTGTTGCAAAAATGATCCAGCAGAAGATATACAGGATATAAACAGAGATCAAATCATCTCCACATTCTTCTATTCCATTCAGGTGTTATTGACACTCTGTTTCATAAGCACCACTCCTTTTCCTGCTGTGGAATTATTCCTGCTAAACTCTACAAAAGATCAGAAATAGCAACGTCAAAATAATTATATTTTTAAATAATAGAATAATTAAAATTAAAAAAAACCAATAGTTTAGAAAGCCCCTTTAATTAATATGCAGCTAATACAATCAGAGGTGGCTGATGCTTTAGTTTGTATAAATGGTTTTTTGGTTTTCAGACCAAGGCTTTTCAACAAACAAAATCCTCATAAAGTGATCAGAAAAATCCTTCCAAAGGACCATTTTCATATAAGTTGCATCTATACAAGTTTAGTTCTTGCTGACACAGCCATAGCATTCTAATGATTACTGCTTGTATCTGCATGGATGTGAACTTTTTAATTCTTGCTGATACATTTACTGAGCTGGGTCTTATATTAGTGATACTGTGATACTGTGATTAGTGACCTCTGTTTACCATTATGTTAATATTTCACTAGGGCTTAAAATTCAACAGTATTTACAATATACAAACTTCAGCCTTGACAGCCCCAAAGGCACTGCTACAACTTCTGTTGCTTCAGTTTACTTGCACATAGCCAGCATACTGTAGGCAGGTACAAGACCAAAAAACTCCTTGATCTGTGCCTCCTCCTCCCACTTTCACCACTCTCCAGTGTGATGTGGACTGCACCTGCATGAGCAAGGCAGCAAGTGAAAACCATCAGGGAACCATGTTACATTAGACTCTTCCAGCTGGTAGTAACTCTGTTCATGATACTGAATCATTTTATTGAATTGGGATGATTATGAAGAAACTCCAATGGAATACACCCACAAATTCCTAGGAATCAGTAAGTGCCATCTTCCCTTTATTTAATGCAAGCTGGTTTGTTTTTTTTTTTTTTATATGCTTCTGATTTTTCACTTCTTTGTATAAATGTATTTGACTCTTTGGGTTTGAGATTTCTGGGACACTGCTTTTTAGAGCTAAATCCTGTGGACAATCAAACACTTTAATTTTCCATTGACTTCAGAATCCTTAGGCTATTGATTGGGATTGGCTTTGTAATTTGGTTGTAATGTTGGGGCTTTCTCTCCTACACTTTAAACTTTCCACTACACAGAAGGCAGACTTTTTATATACTAGGAGTTTTACTGGTAAGAAAATCTACACTTTCTTGCAGACTTTTACAGATACTTTTTTGTTTTAATAAGGATTCCTTTACTACTCCTTCAGCGTCAAAATATGTTCCTGTTATTAAATGCATTACACGTATATAGATAGACATCTGGTTAAGTGCAGCTTTACCTTAATAACTGCTGTAAATGTACCCCAGAGCAATTGTATGTACTATGTCCTCAGTAAAAAGGGCTTGAACGTGTGCTCTTGTATGAGCCAGCATTACTGTTTAGTTACAGACTAAAGTTACTTAACCAGTTTGACCAGGATCTAGTATCCTCCTGACTAAAGACTTAACCACCCTATTGAAAGCAGTTCCTTTCCACACCCAATAAACGAGTAAACTTTTACAGTTTTTCCTAGGCAAAGGAGTAACAGTTGATGGAGCTGCCCTTCACAAACCTTGAAGTCGCTTTCATCTTGCTGGCTTTTGTCATTTTCTCCTTGTTTACCCTGGCTTCTATCTACAGTGACCCCCATGACAACAAAGAAGGTAATAATCTAAAATAAACATAGAACTTTATATATTTTACTAACTAATATAATTATAGGTTTTGTGATCTATTTTGCTGGTATAACCTGACACTAGGTTTATGACTCCAGTATGAAGGGTGAGAGCAATCAGTTAAGGCATCAATAAAAGTCACAAGCATAGGAACTGTGTTAAGGTATGAGAGCAAGACCTTTACCTTTTAGAGCTGGATCTGCCCACTTAGACCCAGCCGTGCCTCAGAGCTGAGAGCAGCACTATAAGCAGCCTCCCAGTGAATAAGTGGTTGTTCTCTACAGGGGAGGCTTTTCTCCCAGCAGCAGATCTGCTTTATAGTCTGAGGAGTTACAAGATGCTTAGGCTGGCAAAACTGAGGATGTTCTTGCAACCAAGGTAAATGTTAGCTGTTACTAGGCTGAGGCCAAGCCTTTCCTCCCTTTTAAGAGTGAAAGCACCAGTAAAAGCACAGGGGATCTTTCTCCTGTTCAAAAGGTTCTGAAATCTGGAAAATAAAAACCAACCCACTCCCCTGGTAGTTCTACAAAGGAGATTTAACATAACCTTACACCATCAGCGGAGAATTCCCATGTTACAGGTGTAGCTCTGACACAGTCACCATCACCATCGTGCCACTTAATCCACTGCTGGCAGGAGCTTCACTGGGGCAGCTGGAGTGGAGTGGGAGCAGGGAGCTCTGGCCATCCCCACCAGCAAAGCAGTTCCTCTCTTCTTCCCAACTTCCCATGAATCACCCTAGCCCTGACAAGCCTGATCAGTCTGGAGAAGGGGGAAGGAAAGGAGGGAGGGAGGAAGTGACTGAAATAATCTCCTGAGGCACAAAGCAACATAGCTGTTGTTTGCTGCCATATCTGACAATAACTAATCCTGTGTTAACTTGACTTCTGTCTAAAAAGAAACCTTCCAGTGTATGTGTATGTTGCTGAGCAGCCCTAATGGAGTGTTCTTAACATATGTGTCATCTCCTAAAACTTTGGGCTGTCTAATAATTTGTGAAATAGCAATCAACATGAAAGGTAAATAAGTGCCACAGCATTTGCCGCTTGCATGCCAATTAGGTTTCTTTCTTGCACTTCTATTCCCTTGGATCTTACATCATTTCTGCACAGAAGGGGAAAGAGCTAGAGAACAATGCACATTTCTGCGGATAAAGTGTGGTTGCCATGAGAACTGACCTCATTCAGGCAGCGTGGACACGAGCAGTTTTTCCTGGGAGAAGTCCATTGTACCAACATGGCAAGAACAGCAACTCCTCACACTCTAAGGAGCACTGGGGAAGTGTGTGTGCTACAAGGCACGCAGCCTCCGCGTCAACAAACAGATCTTGCACAAGCACAAACATGAAAACAAGACACTTTGATGTGTCTTACAAGATTAAAAATGGAAGTTATATAATTATATTGATTTTAAACTTATGCCTGCAGGTGTGCAAAGACGATGTTAGGTCTCCCTTCAGCTTCCACAGTAACTTGCAATCGAGATGTGGTGGGAGTAGCTCTGACAGCACCTCCTAAATGCAGCAGGAGAGCTTTTCACTTGTTTTTATCACCACAGTCATGCTCTCACATGATCTCAATATGCAAAGAGAAAACTAAATCTTCTGCTGAGCACTATATGAGAGCAAAATCCTGATGTAAGAGCTCACAGACCTCATAGACCTTGGTGTACTCAGCAGTCTTAGTTCTCATCTTCCAGGTTAAAATTGTGTTCACATGTGTGTGAACAACCTCAGACAGAACTGCTGTAAGAGCAAATCACACACAGTATGCTAGTGAAAAAACTCCTGAGTTCAGGCAATGTCCTCCTGCAATAACAGAGCCTTGCAACCATCTTTATGTCTTTTTCCTACAATATTTTTCTAAACTCTGCGTTTAGAGGAACAACTGGCAACAGAGAATCAGAAAACCTCCTGCCTAAGATACAGTGGCCACAGGAGAATGAAAGCCATATCTCCTCTTTGTGTTAACAGTGATGAGTGTCACATGGGAAACATATGTCTTGATTCAGAGATAACTGACAGATGTACAAGTACAGGATAGAATTATGTCTTTGCATTAAAGACAAGCACTACTGAAAAATGCTGAAGTGTCTCACTGATTGCAACATAAGGAAATTTTTATCGTCAAAACCTGTTCTGCACCTGTTCTGTTGTCAAAAGATTTCTATTTCTAAATCATAACCCTAAGAAACATGAAACTTAATTAAGAAAATTAAACTTAAATTAAGATGTGTATCATTATGCTATGCATAACAATAGCTTCTGGAAATACTATATAAGCCTACAGAGAACCTAGATGTAAGAACAAGAATATACTCTTTGCATGTGTTATGAAACCTTTTTTGCTGGCATTGCATATTGTTCTTTGCAGTTGGAGGTATATAGGTTAGCATCTGGCACAATCAGAGGTACAGGACACAGATTAGAGAAAAAGCTGACAAGAATGCAAACTGCTTGGGGATTTGTAGTGGATGTGCCATTCTGGAGAAGGCTGCAGCATGTGTTTCCATCTCTCCTTTTCTGAGAGGCTAAACTCACTGTCACAACTTATACGGAAGACAATTTTCATGCCCCAGTGCCACTATTGCTGTTCTATAGAAGGATTAACAACGAGGAAACAGGCTTCTGGTTTCTTTCAGTTCTTTCTGTGTGTAGCAGGTAAGCCTTGACTTTAATTCCTTTAACTATTTGGCCTGTATCCCTCTCAAGAACAAAAACACAGCTCCCTGCAGCAAAGTGCAATGTGCTATACAGAGTTTTGTTTTAAGAAATATAAAAGATTACAGATTTATTGTAAAAAGGTAAAAGGAAGTAAGACATTAGTAGCTCGTGATGCATTTGCTGCCAGAGAGACAGCCGTTAAGTTTCAGAGTTCATGCAATAAATCTCCCACTGGAGGGAGTTGTCTAGTCACTGTGAGCTACTTGCTGTGCTACTTGGGGAATGATCTTGCAAAGACCAGAAACAACACAGAATTCCTGAAAGCCTGGTTCTCAGCAGTGTCTGTTAGAATTGAAATCTCAAGTCTGAAAACTAAAATGCCTGTCTTGCCATTCATATCTCCACAGCGTGAAAAGCTGTTCAAAACACAGGTGCATGCAAGCGAGTCCTTCTATTTACCTAGCAGATTTTTGCCTCAGGGAAATTTGATTTCATATGCACTAATTTAATTTTGGTGGAATAAATTTACTGGTTTGCTCCACTTACATGGCATAATCCAAATGACAAGGAAGATAACTAGCATGAAATACTTCTTGCCACATAAAATTTGATTCTTCTTATCTATAGGAATATATATTCCAGAAAAAAAAAAAAAAAAAAAAAAAGTCCAACTTTACCTACAACAGAAAAAAGGAAAGATTGCTTAGGCTAAACCAATATTTTTAAAAGCAACTTTAATTAAAATTACTTCAATCCTTCGAGATGCCTTTTGTTCATACAGGTACCTGTATGTTTTCTCCCTCCTCACTAGTACAAAGTTCATAACTCAGCCACTAACACAGACATCTGGGCAAGGATTCTGTCTGTATCCATTAAAAGTGAGTTGTTGGATTCATGAGATAAAAACAGTATTTCAGAAAGCTCTAGTTGCTGTAAGGTAAATGCTTTACCTTTTTTCTTGCTTTATAATTGAAAGTTTCCTTATTACTTTCCTTCTAACACAGTTTAAAAATGCCAGATAACCATTTCACAATATCTTAAGAGACAGCTTTTGTTGACCTGAATGTCCCTTCCACAAATCAGTGATAAAACTATTTATGATTCATGCTCAAAAGAACAACTTTTAATCCTTAAGCCAAAACAGAAAATGTGTATTTAAGGCCACTTTACATCTAATGGAAGATTAATGCAAGAAGAGGACATTCTCAAAATTTAAGTGCCACAAGTATTCAGTTCATTGAAAATACTGACATTAGGAGACTGTATTATAATTGTGTTCTTAATTCCATGATTTAAAATGAAGCCCTTAAAAATGGAAGATAATTAGACCTGCTAATATGGGAGGGGGTTTATATTTAATGTTCTTCTCTGTACGATGTATATTTGCACATGTATATATTTCTTGTAAGACTTACCGAGGTTTGGAGGTGTTGAGTATAGCTTGTAGCAGAATTTGTAGATGTACTACTAAAACCAGACTATCACTGCATAATGGAAACATAGAGCCTTTTCACACTCTCTTTGAAACAAAAGATGTATAAGACCACCCGTGGTGCACCTATTTATAACAGTAGAGCCTATGCTGGACTGAACTATAGGAAATGATTAAACACAACCATCTGTATGGCACCACAGATACGGCTTTAGAGGTGAAAATTTGCAGGTAATTGTTGAATAACTAAGCAGAAGAATGTCTTTAATCTGAAATAGTTATAGTGATTCCTTTGGCTGAATGCAATTTATGTGCAAGTTTAGTTCCCAGGAGTGTGAAAATCTTTAAAGGCCAGAAGAGGAAGCGATGATGAAGGTGAAAAGAAAGTAGACTAGAAAAGTTTTAGGATCATACCTAAGGAAAGTCTTTTTTCCCTAACTTCTAGGCATCTGGTCCCAGAGCTGAAAATGTCATTTGCTGTGAACAGGGTTGGACAGGACAACTGAAGTAGTTTCTAGACATCTGAGAACATCCTAAATTCAGGAGAACAGCATGCTTCGGGGAAGAGTCACTCTTTACATGTTTGTTTCTTTAAACTCTTTCTCTAAGAGTTAATAAGTATTTGTTAATGGTCACTGTGGGAGAGGATACAAGACAAGATACACCTTTTAAGCCTATGTCCTATACCCTGTGTGCTGAGCAGGAATCTGTCTATATCAGGTCAAATCCAGTGCTACACATCGAGTTCCAAATCCCAAAGTATGCCAGTCTGTAGGCCTCATCAGGGCTGCGCTGGAGGGACAATCTGCCTTCTTAACATGCTTTCAAGCGGTACATAATTGCCAGAGTAACATAGGAAAACTCTTCAGAAGACTCACTTGTGCACCTTCCTCCGGGCAAGTGCCCAAACCACAACAGAAGCCTATTGAATTTTAATTATTTTCTGCACATTTGCAACTGGATAGATTGTTCTTTCAGCTTAGGTTATAATTTAGTGGTTAGTACTTTCTTTAGTGTATTTAGACTCCCTTGAGGAAGGCACTGAAATGAAATTTTCCACTTCCTACATAAATGGTCTTAACCACTAAGTGATCATAGTGTAAGAAATGGCTGTGCTCCTGTTTCACTGCAGGACCTACGCCAAATTGCTAGAGGACAGAGCAGAAAGCGCTGAAAGAGGCACACCACCAGGAAGGATAAGATTCCCAGGGCAGCAAAGGAGGGAACTGGAATGGGTGCTTGGATATTTATATCCTCTGACTGTCAGGAGAACACCATAGCAATAAGCGCTTTTCCTCCCTGCCTCCCGTTCACTCAGCGTAAGCACCATGGAGATGCTTCCATTCATAAACATCATCTGCCACTGCTCTGTCAAGTGTGGATTGAATTCAGGATTTCAACTCAAAAAAAGCCCCAGATAGCAGAGCATGTAATGCCTTGTACAGAATACACTGATGTATTCAAAGACAGCTATAACAAAATTAAATACAAAATTCAAGGGGTCTAGGTCATTAGGAGCATTAGCTTTCTTGTCTTGCTTTTTTTTCTGAGAAAACTTCTGGAGAAATCTAATAGGCCTACAGCAAGTCTTCCCCCACACAAAAACATTACCAGAGTGCCTTCTTGTCACTCCTTTGCCTCCCCACATATAGGCTTTAAAGTTTACTAACTCCCTTTTGTGGCAAAACTCAGGGAAAATAAGCCACCTTTAAAAAGCACTACAGGGGAGGATAGAAATGAAAAAAAAACAGCCCTGAGTTTTCAAACTGATGATGTGGGAGTTAGACTGAACATTGAGACTTTCCCAGGAATCCCTAAAGAATTGGTACATATTATTTTAGGACTAAACACAATCCATACTGGAGTCATAGGATTGCTTTTGAATTGCTGGGTAACACTTGTGGATTGGATGACCTTCTTATTAAACTCAGAAATGTACAACAGTTTTCCTCTCACTGGGAGGTAAATGTTGCTGATGTATATACATAGCAGGGTAAGAGGCAGAGAGGTTAAGGAGTCCTTCGCAGATTAAAAACCTAACAGTTTGAGTTGGAAGAAGGCAATAAATAAAACAACTCCACCAGCTCCTGTTCTCTGTCTAATTCTATTTTTCTCTTAGTGATAAAATACTCTTCCACCCCATCTGTGTGAGTGGTGTTTAGAAAAGGCTTTTTGAGGACTATGTTTTATGAGTAGGATAGAGGCTTCCCAGTTCTCTATTTGTGGGAGAATTCGTATATGAAAGTATATAGGAAGAAAGGGACTCACTAATCTCAGAGATCTGTCCTGGCTTTGTGCCCTAGAAAATTGTTGGGATATTATAAGCATAAGCATATACTCAGACTCATTGTGTAGCTAGAAACCTTTGAAATGTGTCTAAATTAGTTCACACTTCTGCTTGGCTCTCATGTTCTTTCCCCTGGGGTCTCATACTACTGCTTCCACAGACCTCAGGTAACTCGCATCAGGACAGGACTTAACAGTACACGTGAAGTGAAAAGGCAGCTGCAAAAGTATAGATGAATTACCTTAGGGAGGCTTTTTTACAATGACCTAGATGAAATCTTGGAAACATACCTCAAGATAATTTTTTTTTTCTTTAGTTTCTTGTATTCTGCATTGTACAGCATTGAGTTCCATGCATATTTCATTTGTGGCTGGCTGATGAAGTGGGAAGAAAAGGTAGGGGTAGATTTCTGTAAAAATGACATAAATCTGTACTTAAACTGGTGTGGATAACAGAGAAGATAAGATTTTTGTGCATTGATTGAAAACAAAAAAATATCCCTTTCTCTAGATATTTTCAGTACTAAATGAGACTAATACTTAGGTTTAAATAGAAAAATTATTTACAAAACTTATTTTAAAAATGCCAGGTCTTTTAAATCAATATATTTCCTCATCATCACTGGATTTCATGCAACTTCCACCTAAACATAATAAAGAATCTACTAACCTCTAGTTGAAGATTTCAGTATTTCCTGTTCCATGGTAAGCGTGCTCCTGACTTCCAGAAACATTCTCAAAAAAGCCTTTCCAACTTCAAGGAAGCTAACAAATATCAAAAAAAAAAAAAAAAAAATAAAGAACACCCAAAACCCAAGCAAAACAAGCAATCAAAAAACCACAAACCCAAACAAACAAAACCATTTAGAAAAATAAAAGATGATTCAGACATTGTTAATGGGATTTCCATAGACGATAGCCCAATGGGTCAGGAAGCACAGAGAACGAGAAAATACTAGCAACTCAGTGAGGCAGGATTAAAAGTACAAAGAAGAAATAGGGCAAAGTTAAGGTAAAAAAAAACATAGAAAAATGGAAACATGATGAGGTAATTAATAACAAAGGTATTAAGAGTTAATAGTGATTAGACAATACCAAACACCCTCCTCCTGTTCTACATCTCTATAATTCTGTGCCACTTCCTCCCTTCTAGAAGCAGTCTACATTGCCTGTTCCTTTATGTACAAACTTAATTCTCACATATCTTAAACACAGGGGGCTTGAAAACTTCTTCCACTGAGATGCACACTAACAGCACTTTCCTTGCATGTGGGGCAAGTTAGGAAACACCCATACAGAGAGGTAGGATGGCTCATCTGCGACACGTTACGCTAACATAAATTGGCTATGTTTGGTACAGGCCAGAGCCTAAATGAACCATGACTCATGAGCCCAAACAGAAAGAACAGTTTAAGAAAGGTATTTTACAAAGGCAAGAGCAAAGACTTGAGTCCAGTAACAATTCAAATACAGGAGAAGACAATTAAAGGACAGGTTAGACAAATATTTTAAGTTTTGGATAACTGTATTTTGGAAGGCTGCAAAAACAAAAATGCATATTATGAAGGTAGGAACATAGGCACCTAAGGGCTTCAGGACCAATCAATTATGGAGAAAGTATGAAGGAGTAGATGGAGATGAGGGAATAACAAAAAAAGAATAGAAGAAAGAAAATCAAACTAAATTTCACAACATCTAAAAGCACCAGCATTCTTCTCAGGGAATGTAATAGTTTTCCTAACTGCAAATTTATGCAACAGGTCAAATATATGTTGGCCTCATTTTCTTTGATGGCAGATTGTGTAGATCAGATATCAGAGCCTAAATACGTTGTTTATGCAAAGACTGCAAATTAAAAACAACTAATGGTGGTCCCAGAGAAAAGAACTGGAAATGGAGTAACTCCCTAATGATGAATTCTGGGGTTTGAATGCTATCAAAGCAGAAATTATATTCTATTTTATGCAGCTAATAAAGGTCAAACATCTGAAAACATGGACTAGGATGCATTTGAAACTGTAACATGAAGGAAACTAATACTGGAGATTGAAAAAGTGAGAGCTTTGCATAAAAATGATTTATGAGTGTATTTAAACACCTCTCACTTCCTTCTGTTATGAAGAAAATTAAAAAGGCCCACAACAGGCTGGAATTAAGAGGTTGCAGTGTGAAAATAAGGCTAGTGAACTTGTAACCTATAGATAAAATGCAGGAAAAAAAGTCAAATTTCAGACAATAAAAATACAAAAACATGGTAGGACTAAGGGCCAGAGATGCTGTTGAATAATCCATCATTTTTAATTTCTGTTTTATGCTTTCAGGCATGTGGATATTATGGAGAAAACTCTAGAATAATACATTAATGAGTTTAGCATGCCATGGCTAAATCAGGATCAGTTAGATCCTGACTTAGAATAAATAACAGACAAGTGGAGGCTGTAAAAGAATGAAATTAATGCTGATATGCAGAGTCCAGAATAAAACAGTGAGTTTATACTATAGATTGGAACCAGATTGTTTTTACAGAATAGGAAGACTCTTAATGAAAGTCACAAGGCATATTGAAACATGGGTAAGACCACTGCTCAAATGATAAACCTGAACAAACAGAATAATCTTGTACTAACATTCATATATCATATGGATAGCTATATCCAAGTGTATTTATCAGTTACTAAAGTGACCCTTTTAACAAGTTAATGAAAGTGGGAAGTAGGATACTCGGTGTATCTGTGACATTTCTTCTTGGTTTACATTACAGGGAATATTTTAAAAGAAACATGAATGCCAATAGGATTCTGAGAAATTAGTATCAGACAATTCTGATAGGAATATCTCATGACTGTAGCATTCTGAAGGAAAACAAGTTCACTAATAGAAATGGAATACACTTGTTAAATCAATAAATACACTTATTGACATTTAATGTTATTAACACTTCTAGGTTGTTATGTCTGCTATTAATGACAAAATGGATTTATAAGAAATTTTTTTTAACTTTAGGGTGTGTATAAACAATTCAATAGATTTAAAACCAGTAACATGAGAAGTGTAACTTTCACATGCTTACAGTTTATCAATTATTTTATTTTGGCACAGTATATCAGGGATATAAAATTAAAGATTTTTCGAATACTTATGACTGCATTAACAGCCAAGAAAATACAATCTTAGACTTTGATTTTATCCACTCAGAAAATACATTTAAAATTACAGCTGTTATTTCTCTTGATTTCAGAAAACTCCCTACTACAAATCACGCTAATAAAATTAATGTTTAACAACTCAGCTTTATTTATATACTTAAAGAACAATACTTAACAGTACCGAAAGCACACTGAAAACCAAAAAATTTATAATTTTTCATAGTAATGAAAGCTAATGACAGCATTAATTGCTTTTCTTAGGACACCAAACAATTGTGACAAAAGTTTCGGTCACAAACAACTTGAAATTAAGGGAGGAACATTCTTTTCTTATTCCATATTTTTTCCTCTGACAATTGTTAATGTTCTACTTTTGGTTCACAGTTAATTCTGATAAAGAAACAGGAACTTGGGAAACACACAGATGGCCACATGCTATAAATTATGTGGTAGTCTTACGTGGGTGGTATGTAAAATACTGTTTCTTCACTCCCTCATCTCAAGCCTGAAATCAGAAGGCACTTGGTGCTCACTATATCTTTTACATTTTCTGGTTTTAATGTATGCAAGAATTTTCTGATCTCAAAAAAATAAGTCTTGTCAAGTAAGAAAACTTTTATGTAACATAATCTCTCAAAATCTAAACTGCTTTTCATTAATGATGACTCTATTCTCTCCAGAGGAAAGGTCCACACAGGAAGAGTACAAGAAAAGGAGCAAACCCAACAAGAAAAAGATACGTTCAAGTATGACTGAAGTGGTTTAGAATGTTACCCAGATCCGTTGTTGAAAATATTTCTGAAACAGATAGCTTTGGAAGCTGGTCACCTGAAGACAGTGAGAAAACAGATGTGAGAAAGGAAGGACCTGATCATGCATCAGATGGAATCCAGACGTGACAATTAGAGTTAATGAACCACGACCCATGAAGCTGCTTCAGCACCTTTTTACAACCACACTTCATGGCCTTAATAAAAGTACCAGCGCTTATTTTAGAGACCACATCTGCTTTAAATTCCAAAAGGAGAATCTTTAAATTCAGATGCTATGTTTGGTTTCTTCCCCACTCTTCATTCATGTATAAGGTATATTTAACAACAGCATATTTACTTTTTTATCTGTTCAGTCAACAGAATATCAGTACTGGAAGATAATTTTTTACAATGAGATTGCACTGTTATACTAGTTATTTAATTTACGTTAACATTAATAAGCTCCTGAAGCTGTCTGAAAAGTAGCAGGCGAATATTTTCTCCAGTATAAATTTCTCCAGTATAATGGCATTTATATTCAAGTATTTCTTTATTTCAGGTATTTGCAAAATTTATAGTATGCTTTACAAATATTAGGTTAATTTGCTGCTTTTTGTAATATGTCTCACTCAGTCTTGATACTTGAAGTCCTCCATTTCTTTACAGAGCAGGTATGGCTAATGAAGCAATACCTCTTTCTCCCCAAAGCCCAGAAGATCTCCTGAACTTCTAAGTCCCAGGCTGGAATAGATCTTCCTTGTCTCATGGGCAAAGCATTTCTGCTGTTTTTCAGTTTTTGGATCCTAACTGTTTCCTTAGATGTCAAAAACCAGTATTACAACTTCACCATTTCTTCTGTCCACAAGTGAAAAGAAGCAAGGAGAAGGAAAAGTAGCTCATAGGCTAGTTGTTAGAAGACTCCCTTTTGCATATTAGATGTCTCGAAGGACTCTGTACTGGGCTATGAGGTATAACATATAGAGGGAAGAAGAAGTAATTTTGTTCTTCACAACAGTGATGAGTAAAAATACCAAGAAATTGACTTTGTTGTCACAAAGCTTCAGGTGGTAGTTGTTCAGCAGCCTAATTACAATCCATTTTTTTCAGATTGTCAGTGTTTTTCAGGAAAGTAAGTAGAATGTCTTATTTTGTAATATAGCTAACATTAACCCAAAATCCTCGTTTCTTTCTCTCTAGGAAAAGGGGACAAGGCAGGTTGCTTTTAGAGCCTCTCAGCAGTTTCCCCAGGTCACCATAATGCCTGCATTTTGTCCTCTGCTATTATACATAATGGAGAATTGATACAGGATAGATAATTCTTGATTTTCTATACCAGGCATATCTTCCCCCACCCTCTTCCTAAGATGTTTTTCCAGTTACATCAGGTTGCAATGTTCTTCCCTGCCTCACTGAGGTCCAAGGCTCACTGCATGCTAACTTGCCTATCTTTTCCAGTGCCACAACAGTTTCTGTAGAATCCTAGCTACATTTCTTGATGTTTCCTGACTCCCCTACTTGCCCTCCCCACAGCAGGGGTCATGAAATAGCATGGGCAAAAAAAGAGATCCCCAGGAATCCCAATCTATTTAATCTGTAAGAAATTCAGTTCATTCTTTTCTTCTAGTAGATATTTTTAGATGAAACTGTTAACCCCTCTCCCCCGAGTTGATATTAGTCATTAATTTACAAATTTATTAAGCTCCATATCAATCCATGACCCAATCAATGCTAGAGAAATTTGCTGGAAGGATAATATCATGTTTTATTGACATTATTTGTCAGCCCAAAGGTCTGATGTGTATACAGTACTAGCACAAAAATGCTTTTCCCAAACAAATCAATTCATTATGAAAACTTGTATCTAAGTTTAAAATGCTTTTTATTGATAGTAAGCAATTCCAGGAACACATTTCCAGTTTATGCCTTGACAAAGCCTCCTACAGAAAGAGGTACTATTCCTCTTTTTTTTATAAGAAGCAGAAAAAATCCACACTTTAGGCAACATTCTGCTCTGCTTGCAGGACTCAGTGGGAGCTGGTCCCTAATGCTGATCTTCCACTGAGTTCCCACCGTCTGGTTCAGGAACCCGCAAAAGCAAGATACTCTGTGCAGAGCAGGAAGCTTGCAAAGAGCTTGGAGACAGCATCTGATAGCCAGCTGCATCCCAGTTCCCTCTTCTCACCAAGTTAAGAAGTGATTGGTCACATCCTGATTCTAGGGAAGACAAAGGCATCTCAGCAGTTGGTACCTCTTTAACTCTGAACTGGAAAAAAACATCATTCAGAAGTAAGAATCCAGTTTGGTCTTGCACATGGATATGTCTGTAGTATGTGCAGGACTTCATCAGGAGTTTTGGCACCTCAAGGGAAGTGGCTTGCAGAGCTTTCCATTATAAAACCTTTCCGTACTTTAATTAACAAATTAAATAATAAAACACTTCAGTTTATTCTAGTAAGTGTTCTCAATGCAAAATGTCTCCCATTTTATAAATTACTTGGCAATAAAAGTGACTGCAAACTGTCTGTCCCAGTATCTACACTGTCGTTAAGACAAGTTTGGGTTTATATTGTTTTGTTTTAACCTTCTAAAAGCTCACTAAATGCTACTGATATTCAAAACATGGTCAAAGTAGTGAAAAAGAGAAGTTTAAAAATTAGCAATATTTTAATATCAAAATATAGTGTTTGCTGCAAATACCTTCTGCCTTGCTTAAACATGAAACCAAGTTTTTTTAAATATGTGTTTGGAGAACACACATAGCAGTGAACAAGCCACCCACAGCCCAGGGGAATGATGTTTTAAAGGCTCACTAGTTCAATAATTTCCTTCAACCCAACAGTACTTCAGTAAGGAAATAACAGAAAAAAATAATTCTTTTTACCTTCAGGTGTCATATAAACATATTTAGTGAAAGATCTCTCTGTAAATAAATTTTTCTAAGAGAAAAGGCTCTCTTGAGTCTCCTAAGCATTTACGGTTTCACAAGCTGTTTCCAAGTCATTTATTTATCCAAGGATGAATGAACCCAACAAGGATCCATGTTCTAGCAATTTTGATTTAAAAGCAACAATAAATTGAATTTCTTTGTAAATTTATTTCCTTTGGTCTTTAATTAATTTAATTTATTGCTTATTGTTATAAAGACATTTAATCTGCAAAGCAGTTATTTTGATTAAAAAGAAACCACTGTTTCTCATCCAGTGTTGTCATCCAAAGCAACACATGGTTGTGGGGAGATACATGTCATTGTTGACATAAAGGTAAGAGAGCTCAGAACTGTGATTTGGAAAATCCAGATCAAGCATACATGTTCAATCCTTGTGAGTTACAGTCCAAATTTTTGCATACACTCTAAACAGAACTGAAATGAACTTTCCGATCTTTTAACTAATAGTAGACACATGGAACCACCCTTCTAGTGAAGTAAGTGTATTTAAAAATGTCATGTGTAATAATTAAATAACAGAAATAGAAAAAAAAAATCTATGTGCACATTCCCAATCCATGTTTTCAGTAGCCTATGTCCCACTTTGCATGATGAGTGAGACATAGTTTTAAGAAGTGTCATAGTTTAAACCCAGCCACACAGCTTGTTCACTCACTCCCCCCCTTCCTCCCTCATTCTTTCCTTCCCCCCCGCCCCCCTCCCTGCTCCCGGGGGGATGGGGAGGAGAATCGAAAGATGTAACTGCCACGGGTTGAGATAAGAGCAGTCCAGTAACTAAGGTATAACACAAACCACTACTGCTACCACCAGTAATAATAATGGTAAAGGAAATAACAAGGGGAGAGAATACAATAGCACCCGCCAAAATGAGTCTGACCCCAAAAGAGAGCCTGTGCCCTTCTGGGTATCTCCCAGTTACCTCCTCGTGCATGACATGCTGTGGTACGGAATACCTCATTTGTTAGTTTGGGTCAGCTGTCCTGTCTCTGCCTCTCCCCGGCTTCCCCTCCTCTCTGGCAGAGCATGAGACTCACAAAGTCCTTGATCAGGGTAAACATGACTTAGCAACAACTAAAAACATCAGTGTTATCAGCTCTATTCCCAGGCTGAAAGTCAAAACACAGTGTTGCACGAGCTACTAAGAAGGGGGGGAAATTGACTGCTACTGCTAAACCCAGGACAAAGAGTTATCATCCCACTTTCAAATGGGAGAACATACCAGGACTGGATACCAAGTATCTCTGATATAGACAGTAAAATGTTGGCCTACAATGAAAAGAGGTATAAATGTGAAAAAGTCCTGTGTTCTTATGAAGTTGCCACTGCAAACAGAAACTGTCATTAGGTATAGATAAATTTCAACTTCATTTTGAAAGCTCTCTTAACACAAAAACTAACATTAAATATACTCCAGAGAAATTTCTCTCCACATGAAAAGACCCTCTGAACAGATCACTGTAAACTCTGGATCTTTCTGAGTTAAGAATCTGATTGCAGATCAGTTTAAGCTGAACTGGGAAGAAACTACTTTAAGAATATTCACACAGGAGTTGTACTACTTTAAAAAGGTTTCACAAAAAATCTACTTGACCTTTTTGTACAGGCAAAGACAGTCTTTTACAGATGTGTTGGCAGATACCACTGTACAGAGGTAAAATCACTTCTTACATGATTGTCCTGTCACAACAAAACTAATTTTAATGATCTGTCGTTATAAAAGCTACTGGAACATTAAAGGCATCATACATAACCATTGCTTAATCATTAAGAGACAGGAAGCAACCATACATGCACAGTAAAGAGACCTTTTACTAGGGACATTCAACATACAGTTATACTTTACCTAGTTGTTCTACTCATGCATTATTATGTTCTGTCAGAGGACAACAACATCTCTCCTTCCACTTTGAAGAGTTGTAAACCTTCCTGCAGGTAATTTCTGCATTTCTTGAATATCTTCCTTCTCTTGTCACACTAATATCCTCACTTCTATCACATACAGTAAAGTTTTCCATCTGTAAAGAATCCAGGTAAAGATTCTGGCAATAGACAGGTCTTTCTTGTAATGTAAATCTGGTCCTGTCAAAGTCAGGAAGATTTTGCAGTTGAATTCAGTTCAGGATACTGAGTAGGTGAAGTAATTATTTTCTTATTCTGAGATCTAGCGGCTCTTGGTCCTTAGTTCCACTCATAAAGGGTACTATTTCTGCACTGACTCTTGTTCTCCTTGTTAAGCTCTAGTATGATAATAACACTAAGAAGCAGAAATGAAAGAGGACTATTAGTTGAGAAGGTTAATTTTAAGAACTGATGGAAAGTACTTGACCAAAAATATGGATATAAGCTATGAACTTTAATGAGGTAATAAAAAATAGTGAGAAAAAAAAACAGATGTATGGACAAATATTTTACATGAAATTATATAAAGAATTAATCATACCAGATTACCATTGCAGCAGTATAGAATTCTTACATAGTAAACTAACAGTTGAAAGCCATATGAGATTATTATTTACACATACACTGAATAAAAGTTTACTATAACAGACAGTATTTAATAAATCTTCCAAGAACCCTTGCAGCTATAGACCTTTCATTTTGAATGGAAATATGTTTATATTATCAAGCAACATAATCCAGTTTTTATTCTTAGTACTGTCATTTAGTAGTACTTCTGACTGTCAATAAGCAGTATGTAAATTTGTACTAGCTAGTGATCCAGTCATCAATTTCTAGATAAACACAATAATTTAAAATATTCTTCTTCTAAATCTTGTATCACACATACACATACATATATTCCAAGTTATTTTGCTGCAGGAGAACAGCTCTTATCCATCATAAACAAAGAAGCCATAACATGAAGAATGCCTGTTTCACAGCACAAATGTTATTTCTGCTTTCTAATACTCATGTAGATTTTTAGTTTCCTGACTTATTTGCACCACAGTGAAGTATCCAACCTAGTTCAAAGCTAATGATGTGTAACGTGTTAAACTTGGTGGCTGAATAAGATACTTACATTCAAAAACAGTGAGGAATAAATAAATGAAGGGAGGAGAGAGGCACTGACAAACACATCCATGATTCTGAGGAAGTCATACTTAAAGAAGGAACATCACACCATTTCTATGCAAACAAGTTCTTACAGTCTGAGCCACAGCTACACTAGCTTTTCTACACTAGCTTTCTACCTGGGCACTCTTGTACTTGAAGAGGGGTGGCTTTTACATCTTAAGCTTAACTCAATTTCAAAGATGACTAATAACAATGCTCTTGGTTCAAGATAAGATTTAAAGTTAATACTTTCTGCATACTATTTTCTTGCACCAGAAAATTCTTAGTCAGCCATCTCCATCCATTTCCAAATCAGACTACGGGTGAGTGTCTACTCTTTCACTTGAAAATGGTTCCGATATCTAGCCCTCAAGCACTAATGTAGTCATGTCATATGAACTGATACTTGAAAAAGTCTAACATTCATCTTAGTATTTTTTGAACAACTAGCAAACAAGGAAAACAAACAGGAAGATCCTGTTTGGAAACCGTTCACTTTGAAGGACTGACAAAAGCTACCTCACTACAGCTGCAGCAACCAAATAACACTTTCTATGACCGGCAGAACAGAGTAGCACACAGTGTTCATAGGGGATGTCTTTGATCCTAAGACTATCATTTACCTGTGTTACGGGTCATTTAATTATTTGTCTTCTCAGTCAATATCCTTTGATGTAACAAATTCAGGATGCCAGTGCTCTGGTATACGGAGAAGTAATTAATTCCAGCAATAATGTCTTCAAAGATGACATTGCAATAGAACACAGACGAAAAAGCCACCAAGAAAAAAAGTTAGACATAAATAGAATCTCTAATTCAGCTAAGAACCAAACTCTGAGTGTTAGTCTGAGCGAGTTATTTGGAGTAGTTAGCCTTTTTCTTTCTTTTACATGACACTTGTAAATGTTGGATTTATGAAATTGGATTTAACAGATGTAAATTCATGGGACTATATGTTTATATATTCTAAAGAAAGGTCATATTAAAGTGCTAAAAATAGCACAATAAATAACTCCACCCTTTCTGGGCTTTTCTTATTCCTGTCTATAATGTACCAAGGCTCCTTATTATTTTCTAATTTTCTCTGAAGCTCACTCTTGAGGTGACCTGGATTACAAGCAAATATTCCCACTTCTACCCTTAAATCCTTAGAACCAGAGTGACAGCAAAAATACAAACCTCAGAAGACTGAGGTTACACCTGCATAAGCAAATAGTGCAGCCCCATGGGAGAAGGCTTATAGAGCAAAGTTGGTGCCAAGGATGCAATATTCCTACTGCATGCACTTCAGGTGTGTTTACTTAGACTAGTAGATAACAGCTTCTGTGGCCCAAATGCCCATTAACAATTGGACATCATCTGTTGTACTCATCTTCAATTCATAAGTAGTACAGAAAGAATCCAGTTTACAGTTTCTGATATTGCTTCATGACATGAAGTAAATCACAGTAAATGGGCATGATAAGATTTACATCAGGAGGGAATATCCCAAAGTTCAACAGGGAGCTGGACAGCGTATGATGTCATGAATGTACATAGTTAATATAGCTGCACAAAACCTCGAATTTTAATAGGCTTACCTATTTTTTTAGAATTCAGGTAAAGTACTTAGCCCTAAAATTTGATATTTCACTCTGTTTCTCACACTTTGATTCTAAAGAGTTCAACTCAAATTAGGTCTGGAAACAGTCCTGCTTAAAGATTACAAGTTTGCATATTCCTTTTGGGTTACTACTGTGGATTTAGACTTTAAGATTACTCTTTGAGGTGTATTCTCTAATTTATTTATTTTTTTAATCTACCTATTATCTTATTCATAAGAGTTTTCTATAAAGAAGTAATTTACCAGACTCAAAGGTACGACCTCTTCAACTAGGTGAAACAGATGAACTTGAAAAGAAAGGCATGTGAAACCTGACATATTTTTCAGGGTGGCAGGGTCTGATGGTAAGAAATTGTCTTTATTTCTACCCATGATTGCTTATTTCTATTAGGGGATGATGACTCCAGTAAAAGCCATTTTTTTTCTAATATAGCATAACAAAAAAAGTGAAGAAAGTTTTGAACAGTATGTCAAAGAAGTGTCCTCACCATTTTAATTATTTTATCTTTGGATGTACCATTTAACTGCCCCTTACTGTGGAAATTATATAAAAGGTTAGCAGTTTATACTTGGATGCAAGCCCAAAGTAATAACTGAAATTATTATTGATGAAAACATAGTGCTTCAACTGTTGGCTCTATGCTTCAGTGTATTTTTGCTCAAGCAAAAGATTGTGAAAGTGAAACCTTACAGCTTGAGAACACTATAATGCTCTGGAAGACCTGCACTTCTGTTTGTTAGTGAGAAAAGAGTGAAAAACCACTTATAAAGATGGAACATTTTCATCTTTTCTTTCTCCAGGTATCCTGGGGAAGCCTGAAAATAATGGATATGTGGCAAATAGTCCCCATGTGGCTTCTTCCAGTCCTTCGTATCAGCACTGTCAAAGCTTGATCTACAAGTTGATTTAACATGGCCACTCAGAATGGTTGCTTTCATATGAAACCTCCTTATCTACCTGCTTTGGTTGTGATAGATGGAGGAGGTCATGGCCTTGGGAGGAGTCACTTGCAGATTTTCCCTCTCTCTTTTTCCTTTAGTTTGTTATTTTAAAGGGAATCTGAGGGGTGTTATTTACAGCCCTGTTAAGGAAGATTAGCAGAACTGAAAGAAAATAATACAGATATAAATTTTATGATGTTATTGCTCCAGGCCTAAAAAGATGAAAGTACAGTGCTAATGGCAGTGTTTTGGTGTTTGCTTTTAAGTTGTAGCAAGGAACAGGAAGGTAAGAAAAACATATTTAAAAAGGTAGTAAAGGGCTATGATATGGAAAGGTGCCTTTGGGTACCCAGTAATTCTCCTCCTTTTCCTCTTCCTTCCTGTTTTCCTCCTCTTCCTTCTTTCCCATCTCCTTCTTCCTTCTCCTCTTTTTCACTTCCCTCCTCCTCTTCCCCTTCCTCCTCCACTTTTTTCTGCTTAAACATGGAAGTTGAAACAAAGCTTTCTCTACAGTGTATGCTCACATGTTTTTTCATACTACGTGTTTTTACCAAGCTGGAACATCAAGCACCCCTTAAAATTACCAATCACTGCTTGTTTCAGAATGCTGCTATGAACATTATGCATGCATGTGCAGAAATTCCTTTTGAGACCTGAAGTCTGCAGTCAGATACACTTGTAGCCACAGTTTTCACTATCTCAAACCCAGCCATAACACCTATCAACATCTATGAATCACTAACTTTGAGCAGGAATAAATTCCATAGGATGACTAAACACTCAGGAAAATGTTCCCCTATTTTAACAGCATCTTTTTCTCCATTTGCTACACCTGCCTCATAAGAGCATTCAGATCCTTTTGCATCCTTGAGTTTACACTAGTTGTACAGCTTGAATGATAGTATAGGGTAACACTGTCTCTCCCTTTTAAAATCCAGACTGACAGTGGCAGAGTGTAAACTGATGTATTTTTATATGAGAAAAAAAAATCATAACTTGTGGAGGTGCTATAACTACTGTATTTATTAAGATGTTTCTAATTCTTATGTTTCATTTATGGTTTGGAAGAAAAATTGTTGAAATTTAAGTAACTAGCTTTCAGCCAGCATTTATTTGATTTAAACTCATTTTGCAGTTTGAACACTTTTTGGTTGTAGATTTAAAAGCAAAAAGTCAAGGACTGACCTAACTTAAAAACAAAAATTCCAAAAGTTGTCTCTTCCTGAACATCGTTTAAACACCCTCCTACTTGACAGTAATAACACTGCTCTTCTTTGAATGATAACATGAGCTTAAAGAGTGAATTCCAAAGGAAGTAAAAATATCTGCAAAGCCACATGCCAATGCTGGCACAAACTTGGGAGATCCGTTACAACTTATTCCAAGACCCTGAAGCTGAGTTACTGGGGATGGCATAAGCTATTATCACTGTAGTTGATGTGACCTTGGCATATTCAAACTGAGTTATAAAAAATGGTAATAAAACAAAGGCATGACCAAAAGAATACAGTCTGGAAGGAAGATGAGGGTTGGATACATAAAATGGGGGAAAGAGAAGAAGATAAAGCTAAAAGACATACAGAATGAGTTATGGGTAGAGGGATTAGGGAAGGAAACAGAAACAGGATGAAGAAAAAAAAAAGACACTCAAGCGAAAGAAACAGATTTTGGACATAATGTTTTTTACTTAACTGTCTATCCCTTTTATCAGGAATTACTCAAGAACTACCTCTCTTCATTGTATCACTTAAACGACTTTTAGATGTTTAAGACCTTTTTCTTTCCAACTTGTCTCTTAGTCTGTCTCTCTAGGTCTTCAGACTTTTATTTAATGTCTTCAATGGAAGTTTTTGTACTAACCTTGGCCAAACAGCTGCTCATAAACACATTCAGAAGGAATGTTTTGTTTGCTTTTCATAAGTTTCAGGTATAGCTTGATAGCAGTGCCATTATTGCCACCAGCAGCACTGAAGGAACGACACCTGGAAAGCAAAATATCTTCTCTTTTTGTCATATGAATAAAACTAAGCTCAGCAAGTCCAAGAACACAAACTCAGCAACAATAAAATACATGGAAGAAGAAAACTTTAGCAGAGAAAAAAAAAAAATCCCTATGAAAAGAAAGAGAAACTGAGAAAGTACAAGATGTTATATGATATATGATATGACAAGTTCAAACAGTGCCTCCTTACCTTTGCCACTGAAGGGAATTAAGACTGGTCAAAGCCTTGCGAAGGAAGACAGATCAGTACCTGCAGATTCAGACTGAAAGTTCTCATATAGCAAAGCTGTTAAGCAAGTGCTCAAAATTACATCTCTTCAGCAAACAGCCCTTGAATATATGCCTTAACAGCCTTATTGAGCAATGATGGCTCATTGAAATGAGGCCTGAGAGCAACCATAGCCCCAGTGAAGCTGGAGAGTTACCCAGTGACAATGTTGCACCTCTGTAATTGAAATCGTGGTGGTTTCCAGCAATCTTAGATTTAAAGTGGTTAACTTTTCTGTTTTAAATGGTTTTCCCATATTTAGACTCTTTCTGAAGTGTTCCTTTCTTTCATCTGCTGATGTCCTTTTGTCTGAATTGGTTGCCTATCTTGAACACTACATTAAAAAAAAATAATTTACTGAGATGCAAAATAGAGAAAATGCAATTATATAAAAAAGTGTAATATAGGAAAGGTCACCAGACACTGATGCTTTGTAGGTTGCCAACAGTGTCAAAAAACGTTCAGTGCCTGAGTGATACTGAGATAAATACCTTTTGAAATATATTAACTTCAGCCAAGTTCTGACTTCCCTTTGCTAAAAAACAGGTTGTTTTAAATTACCTCCAGTTCTAACCATTCTGTTCAAATGGGCATTGATTTGTGAACCTAATGAGATTTTAAGATTTTAAGGGCCGCTTTTAAGACATCAAACCAAATATCTGAGTGTGTTGAATTGCAACTACTAATTTTAACAGTTCAAGAACTTCAGGATAAAGATATTGTCTGCACACACATTCTCAAAGTGTATATATATGCCTTGCTTATGGGAATTCTTAACAACATAATAAAGAAGAATCTAAAACAGAATCACAGTGTTCCATAAAAAAAGAAAACAAACAAAAAAAAAATTAGCATGTAATGTTTTCCCTCAAGTGTCTTCAGTGACTTCAGTGGTAAGAATGTAATAACTCCTGACCAAGCAGTAACATAAAAATGTGACGAACTAAAATTCTGCCCTTGGTTCTGTAGCTTAGTGTGGTGTGCATAGCCTTGAAACTGTAGTTTCACAGATTAAGGTGACTATATTTTCTCATTAGTAATACTCCTCTGCAACTCACTTAATTTTCTCGTTTTACATGGCTGCAGACCAAGAAGTAACTGTGGCAAACCAGCCTTTACAACACCTTTGATAGCCCACCGTGGTTCTGCTCACCTTAACCTCCACCAAGATAGTCAGTTGTTATCAGTTGTCTCCAGCATAACTGGGTCCTTACAGCTAAATCCTACCAAAGTCATTCCCCTTCCCAATGGATCTTCATAGTTCATCTACTGTTTCTGTCTTCATTTTTTTTTCAGCATTCCTAACATATTTTCAGATTTTTTTTCCATCTGACAGCTGAGAAAAAAAAAAAAAAAAGAGCTGTCTGTATTAAAGACCATTACTGCTGAAGTGTAATTCTTATGCCCAGTTACTCCTGAACACACAACCACAGCTTATTCTGAAATGCCACTTCTACTTCTGCTCTGCCCTTCAGGCAAGTTCCAAAGCTTAGGCTTAACCTAAGGTGTTAAGAGGGCTCTGAAACAGCATTTCAAGATGCTAATACACTCCAGAAGACATTGCAGCATCACTTAGCTTGCAGCACACTGAAGCTCTAAAGTAGCCTAAAGCTGTGTGGTTTAACATTTTTCACGTCCTTTAAAATACTCCAATCATTTTACTCATGTATAATGTATTTCAGACTGACTCTTTAAATGCTCTTCTTTCATGTGTCACTGATAAGTACTTCTTCAACTCCTCAAGAAGCATGAAAAAGTTCTAAACTACTTGATTTGAGAAATTCAGATTTTGTATCCATTCCTATGATGGCAAGCTTTGATCCCACTTTTGTATTGACCAACAGACTTGCATATCCCTATATTAATATCTCTATATTAGTATAATAAATATCTTAATATAATATGTGATTTTCAATATATATTAGCTGTGTGGAGTAGCAATAAAAATATCCAGAACATTTCAAACACATCTCCAGTCACATAAAATACAGAAGAGACAGAATGCAGAACTATATGTATTCTAATCCGGGTAAAGTCCAGACAACTGTAAAGACAGTTCATTCTTATCTGCCAGCCACCACCAAACAAAATGCTTAGACTTAAAATCTAAAATTTAAAATATCCAACCAATCACACATAGACCAGTTCACGATACAGCCACAAGTTACTACCCCACTTGAAAAATAGTTTGGAAGAAAGCATTTCACATATTGGCATGGGCAGTGATTACAGGGCTGATTTACATAGTAATTTTTCCTGTAATTTGGAATAGCTCAAGTACTTCGAAAGTAGAAAACTGTTCAGCAGGTACTGCCAAAATTTACCAATGCCTAAATTTTAATGCTGTATTTTATTTTGATTGACAACATAACTTTTTGTCAGAATATCTTAACTACAGAACTAAGAAACAGCAATGTCAATGCAAAATACTCAACAACTGATAAAACTGCAGCCATTTTATAAGGTTAGCAATGCTCTTTATATAATGCTCTGGAGTAGAGATGTCTAAGTGACAGTAACTGAGAAAAGGTTAAAGAATAGAATATGATCTCTTCGGCTAAAAGTGGGTTTGTCCTGCACTGTGGAACACCATGCAGAAATATCAACCCAGGTCTGATCAAGCAAGCTCTTTCTTGAACTACAAGAAGTGAGGTCACATTGACACAGTTGTGTGGCAAAGTTATTAGCTTTAGTTGTGTGGCAAAGTTATTAGCTTTAAATCAGAACCTGAAAGCAGAAAGGTATGCTGCTTTCGGGATTACAGGCCAGAGCGCTGCCCTACATTACGCAGAGGAAAAAGCAGAGCTGGCACTAGCTATAATAGCACTGTTAGTTGTTTAGAAAGAGCAAGCAAAAATGACAACTGCTGAGTAAAATGAAGGAGGCAGCAGAGAAAGCCTTGTGAAAACAAACAAAAACACATTAAAATGAGAGACATGAATTTGAAAGAGTGAGGGCAGATTAGAAGGAAACCTTACCTATTCAAGAGATGATTCAATGGTCTGGAAGCCAGGGAAGCTTGAAGTCTCTTACCTTTTCTCCTGAGGGCACTTCTAGACTGGTAGCTCAAGGCA
This sequence comes from Neopsephotus bourkii, assembly GCF_033783945.1. NCBI lineage: Eukaryota > Metazoa > Chordata > Aves > Psittaciformes > Psittacidae > Neopsephotus > Neopsephotus bourkii. The sequence goes on along the minus strand of NW_026900684.1, from coordinate 12,983,563 downwards.
TAAGTAGCCCCTGATGAACTTCATAAAGGATGGACCTGGGTAGCCAGGCATGAGTTCCTTGTCTACATCCAGCCACACTAGTCCTCACAGCTTCTTGTGTCATCTCATTTACTTATAGACAAGCAGTGCTTCAATACTCAGTAATAAAAAATTAGGCTGAAGAGGTACTAGGCTGATAATATCAGGAATTTTGACCTTCCCATGAGCTCTTATTCTGAATGAGATGTTATCGTAATATAAAGATCTCCTCACCTCTCTTTGCAAAGGCTTGCACAATTACGACACCAGAGCAAACATGTCCCTGATGGTCATTGAATGCATTCAGGCACTGTATTTTTTAAATATACACGAAACTAATGATAACCACTTTCTACCCTTTTGCTTCTGTTTGTTTTAGAAAATGCCAAAAAAAAAGTTTGAGCTTGGGAAGTTATAACTCTCAGTTTCGTGTTTAAAACACGAAATATTTGCAAAACATAAAAACCTAGTTTTGCTGCATTTTTTCATCCAAAACTGATTGAGGAGGTAGAAAATCATCAGAATAAATAGCCTGCTGGTCACTGTCTTTAAAACTTACTGGTATTATTTCATTGTCTATCTTTTCCCTCTACTGTTTCTTACACTTATAAAAAGATCAGTATTCCGGAAAGGATGATAAATTTTCTCAGGCTGATAGTTCTAAGTGGAAGAAACAGATGAGTTTCAGGATGGGTTTGAAATAGAAGCCACAGGTTCAGAACAATTTTATTCAAGCTTATATTTTTTATGTTAATAAATTAGATTCAAAGGGAATAAAAAAGTTAGAACAGATATACAAAAAAAAAAGGCATTTAGTAAGTGGAGAGAGTTTAAGATCCTTAGCTCTTGTGGGACAGAGGCAAATGCAAAACTATTAGGTCAGGGTAAAATATAAGGCAGAACTACAATGTGCTATAAAACAATACCTTTAGTGAGTTCCTAATGTACAACATTTTGGTTTCTATCTCAGACCTAAATTAGGGTTTGTGTGTTGAGAAATAATCAGCTTTTCTCAGAGAATGGGTTGATCTGTAAGAGATCCTCTTCCCTATAAATTTTGCCTTAGATCACCCACGGCCACAATAATGCTATGATGATACAGCGGGGGTTTAGTGAGCTTCAGCTTTGTTTTTGTGCAGTGCCTAGAGCAATCAGCAGTGACCCATGCCCAGGCTGCCTGGATGCTGTGGTGCTGATACAACTAATACTGACTGATTGGTTCTCTCCTACTTCTTGCTAGTCTTCCTTATCTAGAAGAAACTTCTGATGAATGGGGGACTAGAACAATGCTGTTACGAAGTACAGTTGTTACAAAATCTGTTACATTGTCTAATAAAAGAAAATGTTTGATTTTACATAGCTTTGGATCAGCAACTATGACAAAATCAAAGCCTAATCAAATGTAAAATACATAGAACTACATAAATAGTAGCCAATCAGCATTAAGATGCTATGAGGAAACATTAAATCATTCGTTATTGTTATAAAGAGGAGCAGTGCCAATTTACAGCAGAATTTAAATCAATTAAGTCAGCACAACTGCTGTGTATAAACAAGGATCACAGCAAATTAGCACATTCTGCAGTTGTACGTGTGCAGTAAAAACAAACTGAAGTAGTACTGTAGTAAACATATTGTTACAAAAGTGATTCAGAAAAAGAAATCAAATGTCTCTTTAATAAATCTCAGCGAAAAATTAGAATTTGAAGACAATTATTTTTGGTTGAGTCTTTTCATAATAATAGGTTTGCTGCTTGTACATGGTTTGTTAGAAGATCTGGTTTAATGCTTTAATTTCTTCCTAAATTCCCATTTACACAAGAATATCAAATATTCACTTAAGTTTACTTTTTCTGGGAGAGCTCACTTCTGCCAGCTTTTTGATGATACAATGAAGAATACTGGAAAGATCTTTTAATATATTTGTTAGTGGTTAAATGTTCAGAGGGCAATCTAATACATAATGGTGAATCTCAAAAACTCAACAAATAAATTTACAAAATAACAAAAAGTAAATTTACACATTTTTAATTGAAAATACTCATGTTTGATTAACTGGGATACTCTCCTCAGCATGCAATGCTGGGATCCCCTACTTTAATCCGTAAAATATAATTCTAGACAAAGAATTGAATGCATAATGATAAAACAAGTAGACACCCTAGTTCTTTCAGTTCTTCACAAAAAAAAGAGGAAAAAAAATGCATTTTTCTTTGGATAGCCTTTGTCTCCATACAGGATGATGGTTAAATTGATCTGAGTAAAATAAAAGTTCAGAGACTAGAGCCAGTGTTGAGAAGAATTAATTCCAAAGCAGTAGGGATTGAAACTACCCTTTACACACGAAACTAAAAATACACAAAGAAATTCAAATGTTTATAAAAAGCTCTTAAATGTTTTTAGATGGGATATAGCTGCCTGATATCTATTATACTGATAATTATCTATAACTACTTTACTAGCTATAGACAGAGCCAAAGCCTTTGAAAGTTTACTCTTAAATACAACAGACTTTTCTTCTTAAGTAACCCTACCAAGCTCTTCTTCCTTATTTCTTTTCTCTGAAGCACTTGTCTTACATTTAATACAGGACAATACGAGTATCAGCTTGCACTGACTTTGAAAATGAAGATGTTTGCTATATATGCAATTAATCCATTAACTCTAAACCATTCTATTTTACCAATGGCTGTTCAAGAGATTGCAGGAAGAGAATACCACTTTCTCTCAGCATTAATAAATCCATTCCGAAAGGGACACTTTTCATCTCATTTATAAGACACATGGTCCCAAAAAGCCAAGATTTATAAGGCTGTATACATTATGCTTACATGTCAGTGAGACAAAGACAGTGTCTGTCAGCAATGGGGTGTGCTTTACATCTCTTAACAAAAAAGAAAGGAGCATGCCATTTTCAAAAGGCCTTTCATCACTGGGAAATGTCTACAGAATAAACTGAGAGCAGTAGAAAAGTTATTACAGTATCTGAATATGTCCACTGGGCTAATGGTTAGATAAGAAGAACACCAGGGCCTGAGGGGAAATATTAAGAAAAGAATTAGAGCTGTGAGAATGTAAAATCTGTAACAAGCTGAATCTTAGATGTCAACTTAACAGGTAAACAACTGTATCACCTTACAGAAATAATTCTTCTCAATGTATGAGTGTAAAATAAAATACACGTTCATTATTAAAAATCACAAATGTTTCTACACATTCCTTCAAGGGAAAGGGCAGTCTAGCTCCAGCCAAAGAGTATATGAGGTATATGATCTATCTCATATTTGATTGGTTTAAAAACAAACACACAAACAACAAAAACAAACCCAAAACTCATTCTAGATCTTTATCAAAAGATAAAACCTCAGTTTTAACAAAATCTATTAAAATGGACCCTACATCGAAGACAACTATTTTTTCTTTACAAAAGAAGAAAAAAAAATCCAACACTAAGACAAACAAGCAAACAAATAAAACAAAACCACAAAAACAAAACAAAACCAAATAAAACAAACAAAACAAAAAAAAACAACACAAAACAAACCCAAAACAAACCAACAAAAAACCAAACTCTAAACCCAACATAACCTAATGCAATCTAAACATACACTCAAAGTCATCCTATTTCAAGATGTTTAACTTCAATTAACTAGGTTTTGTATACCCAATAATACCATTAGTGTATCATTATGATAAAGATGATAGTGTTGCTAAACACTAACAACTTCAGTGTTCTAACAACACCGAAGGCAAGGCCCTTTCTGAGTAGCAACTATAAATTCTGTAAATGGAATCCTGAACAAACTGAAAACCAGACCACTTTGTTTATCAGCCTCAAGGAGTCAAGATTAATCTTTACTGTCTTCACACAAATAAAATATCCTATGGTGTGTACAAGTGCTAAACACAGGCTGGCTCCACCTGCTTCTTTCAGAGCTAATCACTCAGAGATACTAGAAGTGGAAGAAATTGGGGAGCCAAATGCGAAGAATGGTTGGTTGATAAGACCACCTTTCAGTGGCAGTAAAGCAAAGACAGGATTTCCTGTTTGATAACAGAAAAGATAATGGAACTGGATAAACTGATAGTATTACCAAAAAAAAAAAAATCAAGAAAATACTCTTCTGTCTTTTGTACCAGTATTTCTCAGTGGCATTTACTGCACACTAGGAGAGGTGCCTCATACTACTGTCCAAATAACTCACATTTTCCTTTCTATTGTGTCTGCTCTATATGAAGAATTAATATAATTAATATCAAGTTTTCCAGTGCAAACTGCAAATTCAGATCTTCTCCCCTTCTTATGATGAAATACTTCAGAGGGCATTTTTCCTATATATAATCTCATTAAAGAAGGCGTATTTTTTTCATGCTTTTCTACTCGCCATGCCATTCCAGTTAGTGGACACAGCAATGCAGCCAATCCATCAGATCCATTAATGAGCATCAATTTAGCATGCTGGACAAAGATGTTTTTCCAAATCTTTCACCTTGTCATACTGAAACTTTCCCAACAGATACTTATTCATTCCACAACAACTTGGCCCAGCAAAGTATTCATTCCTGTATATAATTTTAAGCAGATGAGCAGCCTTAATGAAGCTGACGGATCTGCTTGCTGGCTTAAATACATGGATACACTCCAGCACACCACTGGAACAGAGCCTACAAGCTGCAAAAGATGCTCAGTAGCTACAATATCGTTGAGACACACAGGAATTATAAGTTCTCAGGACCTCTCCGTAAGTTATGACCTCATTTAGAGCTTCTGATCAGTTGCCAAACATTTACTTAGCTGTTAGCACACTGTTAGTTAATGTTTAACAACTGCAACAAACCCAGAAAATAATGTATTTCAACCAGCTAGCTGTAAATCACTGAGTTCTATTTACAATGTCTATAAAAATTCTATATAAAAAGTGTAATCACTGCTCTATAGATATGACATCATAAGTCATTTAAGCTTAATTTAGAGTGTAATAAACCTCAGATTTCTATTCAGATTCTTCTCAAGTCTTCTTAGACAAACCAAAGAGAAACAACCATATTTGCAGTATAAAACCTACTTTTAACAATTCAGTTATTATTGACACACAGAGAAAATTATACAGCATTCTCTTTTTAAAAAAACTGTAAGCAGAGTGTGCTGTTGCAATTCAAATACAAGGTTGTGCTGGTTTTGGCGGGAGTAGAGTTAATTTTCGTCATAGCAGCTAGTATGGGCTATGTTTTGGATTTGTGCTGGACACAGAGTTGATATCACAGGGATGTTTTAGTTATTGCTGAGCAGTGCTCACACAGAGTCAAGGCCTTTTGTGCTTCTCACAGCACTCCACCAGTGAGGAGGCTGGGGGTGCACAGGAGGCTGGGAGGGAACACAGCTGGGACAACTGACTGCAGTTGACCAGAAAGATGTTTCATAACATAGGGCACCTAGCTCAGTATATAAAGCTGGGGACAGAAGGAAGGAAGAAAGAGGGGATGTTTGGAGTGACGGCATTTCTCTTTCCAGGTAATTGTTACATGTGTTGGAGCCCTGCTTTCCTGGAGATGGCTGAACACCTGCCTGCCAATGGGAAGTGGTGAATGAATTCTTTGGTTGCTTTGTTTACATATATTGTTTTTGCTTTCAAACTGTCTTTATCTCAGCCTATGAGTTTTCTCACTTATTACCCTTCTCACTCTCTCCACTTGAGGCAAGTAAGCAAGCAGCTGAGTGGGGCTTAGTTGCCAGCCGGGGGTTAAACCATGACAAAGGTCTTAATAAATACACATTAAACCTTTGAGAAACAGAATAAGGAATAGAAAGTTTGTTGGCGCCTTCCAAAGGTGACTGCAGTCAATTTCCATTTGAAATGGTTTCATATGCCTAGTATTGTAAGTATTTAAAGTCATGAAAGCCTGCTGTTGGTATAGAGAAACATATGAATTATCATACAACAGATCATGGTCTATTTATTCTGCTACATGCCAGCGAGGACAGTAGATGAAGAGAGTAACAGCTGTGGCTGCTGACCTTCAAGTAGAATCCATTTATATTAACACATTATTACAGATACCCCTCATATAATTTATTTAACTCTCTAAGTACACATGATTTAATGTTGATTAATCAGGATTTAATTAGTACCAATTCAATGATGACCTTAAATCAGTTAACTCAGGAAGAATACCCTTGTCACCATGGCACCGTGGCCCTTAGAATGGGTTGTAAACACATCAGAGGATGTGAGCAAATACTCAGGAGCATGGCTATTTCACTATTACACCACTATGGTTACCTGAACTAGCACATCTAAACCTGATTTGAATAAATCACCGCAGTGATAGCAGTCTTGTGAGGAATGCTTCTGAAGCACATTCTAAAATTCATTCCTAATTGTGATTTCCGGTTGAATACCATCCACATGTTATCCTACATACATCCTACAGTCCACAGGATATTTTCCTCAGACACATGGTAGTGGACTGCTGAGACCTACTCAGGTTTTCAACATTGAACATCACCAAAATCTGCTGTAGATAAGGAACATCTGTAAGTGCCATCTGTATCCAAAACATGAGATAGATGTGTAAACACTTCAGGTTTCTTTCATTCAGTGTAAAATCTATAAAGGGGAAACAAAAATGCTGCAAATAATTGCAGCCACATTGAATCCACAATCAAAGCTCCTGAAAAGACAATTTTGCAGAGATGATGTTGTGTGATTTCATATTCAGTGGACCTTTGCTTTGGTGCCCTTGTATAAATGGGACAGCGCAAAGGGGGCAAGGGGAAGAGGGAAAGGGTTACTAAGCTCCTGTGAGACAATCTGGAGACCTGCACAGCACAGAAATGGCAGAACTACTGATAGCTGCCTCTGCCACTTCACTGCCTACTCAACCTCCTTGACAGCCTGGACTCCTGCATCCCATTAATCCCTGCCTGTTGTCACTACAGCTCCCTGAAGGGCTTTAAAGACAGAAAAACTTAAAACTAAGTAACCCAGGGGCTAAAGCATCCCCAGGCAGCTCTGGCAGTCAGGACAATGCACAGTTACCTCACACCCACTGCACTCAGAAGGGTTATGGACTGGCCCAAGGAAGCTTTCTGATCACTTTTGTCTCCAAGTATATCCTATGAATGCACTGCTAGCTATGCACTGCTCACCTTAGTGGTTCATTAGAATCAGAGGGGAAAACAGAATAAAAGGCATAGCATACCAGCATACCAGGCATACTAGCTTTAGTACGCATACACATACACAACAGCATCCAAATGTGAAGGCCAGCTTTCAAAGGCACACCAAAAGTGAATCCACACTGGGATGTACTTCTACAATTCTTTTCAGTTTCAATATGTTTTCAACATAGAGCTCTTCCTGAGAATATTTAAACAATACATAGCTGTTTTCATGAGCATTAGAAACAGCATTTCAATTAAGGTTTATTTTTCCGTGAGAAAACATTATGTGTATAATTAGAGAAGACAAATGAGATGATTGTACTACATATCCTATCACAGCTGAGTAACAGAGCTTGAATTCAAGTTGCACAGCACCAGTCAAAAAACTAAACTAAATTAAAGACTTTTTAAACTTACATAGTTAAGAAAGACAAGAAAATTGCTAATTACTCCTTGACACTACACATTTATGTGCATCAGCATAAAGGACAAAAGAGTAAATTGGTTGACTAACATTGTTTGTAAGATATATTCATCCCACTATACACTTACATCTCATTAAATCCAATTTGAAATGTAATGCAAGTAGCACTAACTATACCGTCACTGAAGTATGAAGTATCCTTATTAGTAACACCAGTCCAAAAAATGAGGACTCTTTTGTCTCAGTTTTGGAAAGTTTTATTCTAAATTTGATGCATGAAAGTTCACCCAGTGTGTAAATTTTTGCAATACTAGGTTATGATTTTGGAATAAACTATATTAGACTGAATTATTACAAGTAACTGCACAGGAATTTCTCACATTAATAAAAACCAAGCTGTTATAAAATAGGATTTCTCACCCTGTAGGAAAGTATGCTTCCCGTATTAAAAAAGTATGCCAGTTTATGGCTGGGACACACGACCACATAGAATCGACTATTACCTAAACAAAAGACTCTTCAAAAAGAATAAAACTTTGCATATCTGATACCTTAACATCTTCAGTTCTGCTTCAGTAATAACGTTGTCTTTGTTTTTCTAAAGGATTCAAACACTGCAATCAGGAATAAGTTGAAAGGAGCAAGGACCACATCTCCTTTTGCAAAACAGAGTTTATAAAGTAGCACACATCTAAAGGAAATTCCTCGGGGTCCCTGGTAACAGAGATTTTATTACCATTTTGTAGCAGTTTGCAAGCTGAAAATATTTACTAGCCTCAAAAGCAAATAAAACCACTGCCAAATTCAAATGAGCATTTCTAAAGCTGTGATGCAACATACCTCATGAACTGCACTTCCTGACATTAGGTTAGGTTATGCATGCAACCTAATGTAACCTCTCTTCCATGAAGCATGTATTTTGTCTGAGGGTTGGTGTTTTTGGCTTCTGTTTTGTTTCTTATTCTTGAGTGAGTACAGTATCCATTAAAAAACTGTGATGAGCATGGAGTCTTAAGACCTTCTTTGAGAGCTTAATGCAAGGATCCTTGTGGTGAACGCTGAGATCAACTCAGTTTACTTTGGCTTTTGTTTTGTGTCTTTTATTAACATTAGAGACTAATATTATTTAATATACACACATATTGAAGAAGCAAAACCAATGTAAATCATCATCACCTTTCAAAACTAGCAAAATAAACCCCCAAAATATTGCTGAACTGATGCACAGTTACTTCAGCTTCTACAAGATATTCTTTCACTGTACCCTGTACCTAATGTTAGGCAAAATTTCCACTACATCATCCCTGCTAATTTAGTCTTCAGTCTTTCCATCGATAGAGATAACGCTTTTACATTAAAAATAAGAATGTCTGGACCTTATTTGGTATAGCTGTAGATGCTGTACAGCCAGTAATCACTTTATGAAATTAGAAGGGGGTGACAGGTTACAGTGCTCTGTCTTGCAGTAGGCCTTTTCCCCAAAATTTCCCACCTTTACCTATCAGTGTGAGAAATTGTAAGATCATTAGCATATGTGATCCATGGCAAACACGGATCAGAGCAGTCATCTAGCAAGTGCAGCAGTTAAAGTGTTGACAGCTTCTTCAGAGCAATCTTTACAGTGGGGCAGACTTTGTTACCACCACCCAGTAACTGAATTATCCAGGGTATGTAATTAAAAAAAGACAGTGGCATAGGCAGGTCTCACATGTCTGCAATGTAAATCTTGTTCCTTGCAAAATCTGGTATTAGTTAGAAGTATACACTGCCTAGAACAGCAAACAAAATACCAGAGGCTAGTTATCATGTCAGTGCTGTAAAGACTAACAAGAGTAATTAAGAGTAAGTGCTGCAAAACTTTTCAATAAACAAAACTACATAATATGCAACATTGGCCTTTCCCACACAGCAGTCAGGGGACAAACAGTGTAGGAATTCAATTAAGAAATTCACCATTTTCCTAAATAAAAGCTTGACTTTTGTGCCTGCACTCTTTTCCATGTGTCGATAACTTTTATTTGAATGTAAGCTTTCAATTCCTGCTTTTCAGCTTGTCTGAAGGTCAGAAAAGAGAAAAAAAGAAATCATACATACCTTCTCTGCTTTTGCACCTTTCACCAGCTGTGTCAGCAACAGAAAGGCTGACCTTACTGACCACAGCAGATAAAGAAATAATTCAGATAGCAAAAATATGAAAAGACAGTACAACAACCTAGCCATGGATGAAGAGCAAGGCAGAGCTGAAATCCTTTAGTCAGGAGGTGAAGTTCAAAAGAGTGTATTAGAAAGGTCCAAACCTTCACAGGAAAACCCATACATAAAATGCACATTTCACCTTGTTGCAAGTTAGTGACTAAACTTGCAGAGGGTTAATATTAATGGTGATAACTACTTGAAATACTAAAACATCACACTAGACTCCCTTATGGGAACTTGAGCTCACTTGTCCTACAGAGCTGCTTCATGCCACACCATATTCTTAATGATAAACTGCAAGCAACACAGAAAAAGACCTAATGAAACTGCAAACTGTATTTACTAACCAAAGTCAGAATTATAAATATGCAAAGAGTTGGAGGGTCATTTGAAATTCTCTTTCAAGCAAACACTCATCCAATCTCTACAGAAATTTGCCAAGCACATCCTAGCACTTCCTGCATTTAAATTTTGCTGCGGCTAATGGCTGCCCAGGTCCAAAACAGAAGATCAATTATATAGAAAATGATCTTCAGGAAATTAAATCTTTCCATTCGAAAATTTGCACAGCTAAATGGATAGATTTGAAAAAAAAAAAAAAAGAAAAAAAAAGAAAAAATATAGTTTTCCAACACCATGTGAAGCTCTAAAACTTAGTGTTTAGGACAAAAATACATCTGTGTTTCTTTACTGAACTTTCCCTTGCAAATATAAACAGTACATTAAATACAGCAGTAAGCACCTCTCTTTCCTAAATGTGTTATGTTAGAAGCTATAGCAGAAAGGTAACCTTGTTCGCCTTATTCACATGATCACTTCTGACAGTTTTCACTATAACATGAAAAATATACTTTTTCAAGACTTTCCTTGCTGAAAACAAGGGCACAAAGGGTCTAGCTTTGTGAGGGGGTTACATATTTGAAAGTTAACCAGCAAATAAAAATTAATTATAGAACCCTGTGCTTTGCAAGCATTGCAGTTTTTTTTCTTGAACACCATCAATTCAAGACAACATAAATGTCTCTTCAAATTAAAAAAGCTCTGAAATTATGACCAGTGCCAGAGAAGAATCTGACCCTGAATGGGTTGCCTGAAATGGAACATGTGGTCACGCTGGTGGGGATCACAGGCACTGCTGCTCCGGAGTTCATCTCTTTATTTTCCTACAAAAATAATAATACTAATAAAAATGCGTATTTTCTAGATGAATCTGAGAATCACATTCACTTGTTAGAGATGGAAAACAACTGAAAAGTAAGTGCACCTTCAAGCCCATGTAAATGTCTTTTCCGTAAGTAAAAAGGAAAATCCATATATACGGTTCTGTAGGTAACTGAAGAAATCATTTGTGAAGGAAACACTTTATGATTCAGGTGTGTGACTGGTATTATCACTGTATTAAATGAAATCAAACTACAGATTGTAGGGTTACAGAAGTAAGACAGACTGAAATCTACAAGAGACTGGTTTTCCTTTTTTATTATTATTTGAATAATTACGACTTGCACTGCAGTAGGACCATGGAGATGCTGCCGTTGACACAGCAACCTTTCTTCCAGGTTTAAAATTGAATTAAATGTACTTTCTAGGTTGTGCATCTCTTCAAAGCACATGGAAAACCTCTCAAACGGGGTGGGGGGAAGTCAAAATTACCCAAGGTTTAGCCTAGCCTCAGCCACCCCCATTTCCTTCCCTTGAGCACATCTGTCTCCAGTGTCAGGTTACTGGTGCACATTCCTTCTGCCTAAGGACCACCATTTTCTTCCGGAGCACTGTCACCCCCCAGGCAGGAAAGGCAGCTGAGCACAAACAGGCAGGGAAGTGGTATTTAGAGCCTTTTTATTTTTCCTCTCCAGAAAAAGCATAAACTGCAAAAGACAAGGAACAGGTTTGAGTTTCCAAGTAAGTTTTCATTCCCAAGCATAGGTTAAAATCTGGGCAGAAAGTAAATCCATCATTTCCTCCTCAAATAATTATTTTTGAGTTAGTGAGTTTTGTCTAGAAAACGTAGCCTTCACAATTATAGTCAATGAAGAAGGCAAACATTGTATTTGTCTCATGATGCTTCACCCAGGGCCGAAGAAAAAACATCCTTTTTATTTGTGGCTGGCACAGAGACCAAATAAAACCATGAGATAATAATTACAGAGATTTGTGGTGAAAAAAATACATCACAAATGCCTAAATAACATTTCAAAGTTTATCCCTTTGAGCGTTTCTTAGCCAACTTTTGCCCCTTAACCAGTGACTCAATCTTTTTGCCTTCCATTTGTTGCACAGCTCACATATCATCTTGCAGTGTAATAGAAAGGAGCTAAGAAAAGCACAGAGCTTTTCCTAATGACATTTTTCATTGGGCTTGATTATTTGCTTCACCAAATTCTTTTGAAGTAAACATCTTTACCTCTAATCTTGTCTGGTTGGTGAAATAATTCCTCTGGATCAGCAGGATGGATGAATTTGGGGAACACAAAGTGAGAAAATCTGACTAGAAACTGAGTTATACCTTATCTGACACTTCTAAGTCAAAATAAATGAGAATTTTCACTGTCACTATCACTCTGCTGAGCATTTACTATGTCTTCTCATAGCACAGCAGAGAGCCACCATGATCAATGCATTTTTATGGATCTCGAGGGGGGGACGAGATATTAGCCAAGGGGGTATCTGAGATAGAGAGGTTTAAATCATTATAGCTATATGTAACAATTCATTCCTATACTTGAGAAACTTCTCTTAACATTTTATACTGATAGCATCTGAAAGCTCTTCTCAAAGATTAGTGATAAACACCAGAGTTTATAGTTATGTGTACGCCTTCAAAGGAAAGGTAGGATTCCATTTCTGATTAGCAGCCCAATAGGGAATGTTAATTAATCCCTTACTCCTTACTAGAAAGTGCCCAATTATTTTTCTCTCCTGTTGTTATCATCCAGCCCTGCTTATTCTTGTTATTGCTATGAATTTTACTGCTCCTACCCATTATTTTATCTTTTGTGCTTCCAATCACTTGTTCTCTCATTTAAGTTATCAAAAGATTTTACATTTTTTTGTATGTGACAAAATAATTTTATATCCCCTTGATCACTTTTTCCTTATTTCTCCCAATCTTATTATTTGAAATGGCACAATGATTTCAAATTTTTTTCTGCACAAAATAAATGGACTGTAACAGTCACTCTGTACTGAAACTGTCATGCAGAACAATTCATATCCAGTGAAGTGATATAGCACTGAATATGACTTACTCAAATGTGTCAAGCAAACAGCAGTGCCATGTGTATTACAGTTAATGTTTGATATCTTGGAAAGACATTCCTAAATTTTCCTTGTTGTAACTTTTGGTATGACTTCTGCAATGTGATAAATTTTTGTTGTTGTTGTTTTTTCACTTTCTGGAAGTAAACTGATAATTTGGCTATTCTGATCCTATCAAGGGGAGACGTAGGGAACAGAGTGTCTGCTGGAAAAATCGCAGTTATATAGGTGGTAAACACTGAAATCATCATCCGTTTATCGTGTTCCTTTCAGATTATAAGAGAGAAGGAAGCCTTTGATTCAAAGAACTAATTCTTCTAGCTCATAAAGCATTATCTGCAGACCTCCAGCTTTCCTATGTGCTTTATATTCCCTTTCCTCTTAAGCTAATTTAAAAAAAAAATCAACAAAAAACAACCCAAAACAATACAGAAACCACCAGCAAACACTGTGGAAAGGGCAGAACCATTACATTGCTACATTCTGCCTAGTTGTTCTTTGCCTAATATCAAGTATGTGATATGCCACACGAACGCAAGTACCTGAAGCAAAGCTGCTTGCTGAAGAACTTCAAATTCTGAATGTATTTCAGTGGGACTGTAAAATATTTCAGAGATTTCCTCAGTGAGTAAGCATCAGCTCATTACTGTAGCATACATAAAAATTACAAGTAATCTGTGATGCTCATTTTACAGTGACTTGGATTTCACTAGTAAAAACCCCAAAACTTTGCAAACTTCTGCACAGAGTAACTGTGGAATGAAGAGCTCATAGGAAGGTAAAGTAAGAAAAAAAATACACTTAAGTACTGCATCTTGCTCAATTCCCTTAGAATTTAATGTCTCCTCAGAATGTCTGTAAACTTCACCACATACAATGCAAAAGAGGCCTAGATAGCCTGAGGGACTAGTAATAGTCTAGGCATTCTTTCTGCCCTTTTAGCTATTTACAGTCCCTATCACTTTGAAGTCTATACTATGGTTCACCTTAAAGTCTGAATTCAATATAGCTCACTGCTGACAGGTAGTCAACATCATTTTCAGGGCTATATTAACAAGGTCACTAGCACATTCTCATCCATGATCAACAACAAACACATCCCTGAAGGTGTCCCAGTGGAACTGGAGCAAGATTTAGGATATTGAGAACATAACCCTGATTCTGTCACAAACTCGCTATGGGACCTGGGCACACCATTTCTCTTCATCACTTTTCTATTTGAGATGATACCCTATTTGGGATAATTCTGTCACTGAACCTTGGGACCCTGATTTCAGCAGCATCAATATTAAACTAAAGTCTAGACCAAAGGCCAGACATCACACAGGGAAAACACAATGACCACCATGCTGTAAAGATGAGAGCTGGGAAGCGTGTGCTTTCTATGACAGACCAATGTGACCAACCAGTGGAATAAATCCTTTGTTACTGTTTTGCCTGAGACATCTTCCTCAGCAGTCTTGACATCATTTTAAAGTAACATTTAATAACGATTTCCACACCATGCATTCAAGATGCCTGTTGTCTCAGTTCATACAGGCATACTTTACCTAGACTAACCAAGTAACCCAGCAATGACATATAACTATGAGGAGGGACTAGCGTGACTATTGACTTAAATAGGATTTTAAAGAAAATGGGAAAACCCACAACAGGGCAAAAAAAAAAAAAAAAAATACAAAGGCTATTGAATTTAAAAAATCACATATATTCTACTTTTTAAGAAATTTGGCAACAAACTTTATAAGACTGTTGATAACATTTTTCTATTAATAATAGTAGTATTTAATCTATATAGAAATGACCTCTTTCCTGAGTATTTTAAAACACCTTTTTTTTTTTTTTCCAGAAAGGGACAATTTTTCACTTTCCAAACCACAAGGTGCTATTCCATCCCAAGAAATCAGCAGGTTGAAAATAAGAAAGGGGCCAGTCGATGTTTAGCTGATGCCGGTAGCTCACTGGATTTCAAACCGATCCCTGCTGCTAACACATTCCGCGGGGCTTGTCTGTCTCCTCTTCAGTCTTGCACATCTGCACTGTTACCCCGCCAGCTGTTTTCAGCGCGGTTTGTTTAAGCCAGCTCTCGCCGTGAGCTGATACTAATATAACGCAATGTACAGATGAGTTATGAAAGCGTAATGTTCTCTCCAAAACTGCTATCCCCGGAATGGCACTGCCGTGACAGATCGCGTAATACTTGTATTTCACCTGACTTCGTAAAGAGAAAAGGAGAAAGAAAACAAGCTCGCAAATTAATTCCAGAATATTCTGATCCTTCAAAAATGCTTGACGGTACAAAGGCACCCATTAGCCTTAAACGCTACCAGTTTCACTTTGAATAGCCACCGCTTCGCAGCTAGTTTAGAGAAGAGAGAGAGCCTGGGGGCTGCGGGGAGTGCCGAGCTTGGGGGCCTGCCAGTCCCCGCCGGGGGACACACTGAGGGGGGGCGCAGGGGGACTTCCTGCCGCTGCCGTTGCTTTCTGCATGTGGGACCAATATGGGCAATGCAGAGTTTAAACAGTTGCAAATGGGGGAGGGAACATCGGGGCTTGTTTTACATATTGTTTTGCGTTTTATTCTCCTTGCTTGGGTGGAATTTAAAGCGGAGTCAGTGCATTGTTCAGGAGGCTCCGTGCCCCCAGTGCATTGACAGCAGCTACTGTTTACACGGACTGTTCATTCCTGCGCTGTTTGCTTATGGAAAATAAGGGGGAGTGACAAAGAAAAGAGAGGAAAGGAAGAAGGGCAGAGAAGGAGGCACTAGCCGCGGTGCGGCTCAGAAGCCTTGCTCTTGCCCGACCGTTAACGTCGCTGGAAGCGCCGCTGCCGCGCGGTTCCTAGCCCGCCACAGCCTGTGTGGTCAACCGAGGAAAGGGCTGCCCCTTTGCCGCTCACGCTTCTCCGCCTGTACACATATATACACACACAGAGCCTCCGAGCGCGTCTCCGCAGGCATGAGACTCCGGCTGCTCCTGTGTGTCGTGTTTTTCCTCCTGGCGAGCCTCCTGCCTGCCGACGGACAGAGGACAGGTAAGGGGCACCAGCGGACTCGCATGGGCTGGGGGGAGGAGGGCATAGTAGTGTTCATGCCTGCCGTGGGCACCACCGGCGTGTCTCTAACCGCATCCAACACGCGGTTCCTGCCCTTCGGGAAGAGTTTGTATCCGCCTGGCTTCCGCTGCCACGCGTTTATTGCTGCCTCGGTCTGTGCCCGGCATCACTCTACTCACAGTGAGGAGTGGAGAAATGTATCTGAGTACGTGGGGAGTCTGGAAACTTTGGGGTGGGCTGGGATAAACTGGGACTGAAGGCAGGCAACTGTTGCAAACCTGCTGCCGCGAAACACTGTCGGAACCAGCGGAGCGGGATGGGCACTGGTCCTACAGGGGTAAGGCCGCTGACCCCCCCCGCACCGCGACCACCGGGGCAGGTTGCTGGCGACCCCCTCCTCACGCTCTGCTTTCCTTCCTCCCCTCCCTGCCTGTCTTCGCAGCCAACCTGGCCCTGCGCAGGAAGCTCCACCGGCACGGCTGCTCCCACCGGCGCTGCGTGCCTCTCCACTCCAGGGTGCCCTTCCCCTGAGCCCTGCTGGAGCCTGGCCCAGGTAACACACGCGTGTCGGGGCCTCGCGTCCTGCGAGGCGTCCCTCTCCCAGCAACGAGCATGTGTCCTAAGTCACACCTGCGCTTCGGAACGGTTTAAGAAGCACTTGGCGAAACAAGCCGAGCCAGGGCCATGATTTCATCCGGCCTCCGTCTGCTTTGAGCACAGGGCTTCGGACAGGCGCACGGTGGAGCGCGGGGTTGTCGCTCCCCTCAGAGCTCCATTATTCCCCTCCCTGGCCACCTCTCACCTCGCTAACGCCTTCCCTTTCTGGTACAAACCAGCCGGATCTGCTAAATAAGAGGAATCACTGCCCTACAAGTGCTTAAGATAGCCAGCAAAGCTGGTGATGAGCACAAAGCTGGTGATGAGCTGCACAAAGCAGTAGCTAGAGAAGATGCTCAGGCTCTTGTGCTGAATACAGGGTGAAGTTACCTCACTCTGCCCGTCAGTAACATGAAGGTAGTAGCATTTACCCACTTCAAAGGGGGCTGTAATTCTTCTTCATTGTCAGCAAGACTTTGAGCTCCTTAGATGAAAGGCTATACAAGTGCAAAACATTAATGCTTTATAGCTGATGAGGGCATATACATTCAAATACTAAGTGGCTGCAGAAGAACGCAGGTAGCATATGCAAATAGAGAAGGCATCAAAAGGAAACCTAGGCGCTCTTGCAATTTGAGAATGAATAAAACATGCAGTTGGTAGTTTTGCATCTTCTAAACTCATGATGTATTAAAATAATGTTGCAGCCCCAGGCACGACAGCATCGTAAATACACAATGGCAGAACCTGCTCTCTGTGGACCCAGATGTTTTGATTTATGAAGCAGTTAATAGTGAAAAGGAGACTAAAGTCAAGCTTTTAACAACCGTATACCAAGAATCTTGTCAATGCATAAACTGCCTTGGTGAAAAGAGCCCATACCACTCCCAAAACAGCCATTCAAAGAGGTACCATTCCACCCCATAGTGCTGGCCTGTTAAACACCTGGAATATGCATACGGGATGGTAAACTGGCAGGTTTGTGAGGCTGAAAAAAGATTACCATATCTTAAATTTAATCTCAGATGGGCTGCATAGTGAGTGGCAGAATGGAACTGCAAGTAGAAAGAGGGACATGACAAGGATGCTTTACTGTTGAATGCCATGTCTCCTCACTGCAGTCAATTTGGAAAGAGACAGATTAAATGAGATTCCCTCATTAGTTTAAGCATAAATCTAAAAAGATAAGCAATCAGATCAATTTATTCAGCATGCAGAGACTGAATGACAGGGATGGTGGAATTTAAGCCCAGAGACTTCTTGAACTGATTCTGAACGGCTTCCTTCAGTTCCTAAGAAAAGTAAATTTAACCCCCATTCCTCCAGTTCAGCATCTGTAATGTGGAAACTGGCTGAAGAAATCACCTGCATTTTCTCTAGTGTGCTTTGCAACTGCATATAATGCATTTGGCCTGTGACTGCAGTAGCTGCACAGTACGTGTGCACTTATACTTGCATTATTTTTCCCATCATGTATCAAGACAAAAGATATTTTCAGTGTTATCTCCTTTTTCACAGGGAGCCAAATTCTTGTAAGGAAAGTCAATGGCAAGGCAAAACAGTGTACTTACTAGTTCATAATCCATGTTGTAGACATGTAGTTAAAGATAATTCTGCTTTATAAAGCTGTTTAGAAACTCATAAAGCTTGACTCGGGAGTGAGGGGTGACAGGCACCTGAACTAACTCTCTTAACTCCAGTCATCATTGTGGGTGCTCAGCTCTTTTTATCTTAAGTAAGATTTACCACCTACGTTTACATTCCCTTCCAGTTTTAGTCCTAATTCAGCAAATATTTACATGCCTGGGTAACTTGACTCACACGAGTAATCTTATTGATCTCAATGGAGTTGTACATATGGATAAAGCTATTTGCAGATGCAAACAGGATGGGCCCTTAAGCCTGAATTTCAACAGGTGGTTGGAAACTGGGATAAGCATAGCTCTTTTTCTCACAACATCTGAAATAATGAGAGGACCCAACTTGATTTTTCATCAGTTACATATGCAAAACATGGGTCAAAAAAAGAAATGGAAGACAATCTTACATTAGAAGCCTTCTTGCTTTTGGCTTTTTTTTTTCTTTTCTCTTAACCTTTTCAGCTGAAATTCCCAAATAATAAAATTACCCAAATTTCATCTGTATTTCACAAGTAGTATTTTCTATTTTGCATGAGACATTAGACTACTAGTTCTCTTACTGATGGCTACTTCTTTCCTTTTATTTTTTCCCCAGCAATTGCATAATGGGCTTTCAGTGTTTTAAAGGAGCAACAGTTAAACTGATGAAGTTAGTCAGCAGTCCAGATCAACAACAGCTGGCCTGAGAGAGCCACTGCAGTCCTGTCTTCATCAGTCCTATCTGTCACATTCTGCAAGACCTGGAAGGCCCTGGCCCACACCTTAGGAAGTGTGGGGGGGGGTAGAAATGGAGGGTGGTGATGGGAAGATGTACATGAAACTTACCTGGCTGAAACATTCCATATAAATTCCGTGGCTCTCATAAGGACTACTGAAAGTTGAAGACCAAATTAAACATCAGGTACCTGAGGTGGATTTTCAGTGGCCTTAAGGATCTGTACAAAGGGACTCTTAATGGTCTGTACTGTTCAGACTGAAACTGGATGTGCTGTTGACTACTTTATTCAGGCTGTGTATAGAGCAGCATTTAAGGTGAAACATCAGACTCCAGTACAGAACTGCGAAAGTCCATTTTTTTGTTTATACTTTTATATATTAATAATATATACAGCTATATTTTTACAGCTAACATTACATCTTTATGGAATTGCCTTAACAATAATGTAGAATGTATTACTGTACCAGTACCAAAGCCATCACTACAGTACTGGTCCTACTGGCTTCATGTATAGTAAGCACAGTAGGAGTTTACAGTGTAAGAAAGCGAAGAAAGTATTATCCCTCGTTCTATAGATAGAGAATTGAAGCACATGAAGATAAGAGATGAGCCAAGGGTCATGCAAAACTTTGATAACTTGTATCCCTGAACTCAGGCCTTAAGGTCAAGCCCATCTTCCTGTCTAATGAGCTGTTACTGCAAAGCCTATCATTTGTTTTCTTAAACCGGGCTGCCAAACCAGACAGCTGAAGCATACTTGAAAATTCAGAACTATAGAACTATTTGCTTAATAGTAGTTTTCCTAAAATACCTATTACAGTATTATAAATAGAGCATAAAAATAGACCATTGAAAAGAAACCTTTGTTTGGTGAACCCCAGTGTTGCGTAGTACTCTATTTCTGTAATTTAAATGAATGGGATATCTGGAACACAGTACTACAATGAATGGGAACTTCAAACAGAAAACAGGCTGTTCTTTTCAGTCCTGGAGGTCAAAATTACAGTGAGCTTTTATTTTATGGTTTGTTTTCAAAAATATACATTTTGCATGTTTTTATATCACCAGAAATTCCAAACGTGCATATAAAGGAAAACACACTAGCCCTTTCATTAGCAGAACTAAACCCAATCTGAAATAAGTCATACCCAGATTTTTAAGTCATAACACTAGTGTTGCAATGTCCACATTTTTTATAAGTTGTATAAAGATGAGTGAAGATCAGCAGTGCCATGGTTTAAATCCAGTATCATATTTTTGTCTTGCAACATGGTTTCTAATAAGAACAGTAATCAAGAAAAGCAGACAGCTGAAACTTTCTGACCAGTGCCCATATCTAACCCCTCATCCCTAAGAACTTGAAACCTGAATCAGATTCACACTGGAAGAGCTTAACAGCAGTTTCAAATGTCTCTGTATAGAGAGAGAAAAAAAACCCCAAAACCCACACACAAAATCCCCAAACATCACACCTTATTCTGGAGTTCTAGAAAATCATGAAAAGATGGTCAAACTTATCTATACCAACAGTCCTGCAGATAAACCTTCGGAATTTTGAGGAAACAAAACCAAAAAACAAACAAAACAAACAAACAAACAAAAAAAGAACCCCACAAAAACAAACAATAAAGCAAGTTTTCCAAAATCAGAGGCAACTATCGCTAATTTTATTTTTATTTTTTTTATTACTTAACTTGGCTTTTCATATGTATCCATCACTATCTCTGTTTAGACATACAGGTAAAGAGTATGAGAAAGCAAGAAAGGTAAAGAGTAACTATTTTAAGTTATAAATGGGTATATGGATTTAGTGTGGCACTGGATATTTTATATAACCATAGTTCAGTTAACTTTGATAAAATCATATGAAAAGCATAATTTATCTTAGTGAAGAGCTATATATGCACATTCCTTTACAGATGTAAAACCAAAACAAGTACCAAAGAGCCCTAGGAAGCCCACTGTCAGTCTACAAAATTACTTTAAATGTCTGTTCTGTCTAGATGTGCTGATATCATAAAATCTTTGAAAAAGGCACTGATAGTGATTTTTGATAGATAAGTTTATCAATGAGCTGGTTGGTTGTATATTTTGTAAAAAGATGGTATGCACTTGAAATAACATCCTACTTTAAATAAACTTTTTGTACTTTTCAAGATTTATATTCTTTGGCTGTCAAAGTCAATGCAGCAAGAGAAAAATGTGGGACTTGTCTAGTTTCCCTGTAGATTCACATGGAATTGGTGTGCAAGCATTTTTCTTACTCAATTTCTGACACCAATAAACAGTAGTTTTCATGGAAACTTTTTCCTGACTTTTTTATCTTATTAAAGATAAGAAATTCTGGTGAAAACTATATACAAAGAACTTGGTTTAAAACTATTGGTTGGTGTAATCACAGCATGCTATAACACAGCATCATGAGCCCACAGTATTACAGCAGAACCCAGACTATATTTTGTGTTCATGCCTTGAATAAGCAAGATTTTGAATTATCTCTATGTTAAATCTTGAAATCTGGATGTCTGTACAAATTCCAGGAGAAAAAACAAAACTTTATAGTAGTCTGAAGGGTAGCAGAAGCTAAAATATGCAGTAGTTTGTTTGTTGGACACTGTAAATAAATTTAAGTGCTAAGTTGCCACTACAGCTCACCACAACACTGGTATTGAAGTCCTGCTCCTGCGAAGTTAAAAGAACCTTGTTTTCAGCTGAGCTGGATTTGCTTTTGACTTTGTTACCAAACTAGCCCTTTTCATTTACTTCTTCTGGTAAAAGCAATTTTCCATGGTAACAGTATGATTACTTACATAAACATGAAGAACATGGACACACTGCCACAACAGCTGAACTGACTGAACTCTTCGTGTGCACAGGAGTGTACACTTAAAAGAATGTTTGTACAAATACAAATTGCTGTATATTGAAAATCAGAATTGATGTTTACATGGGTGCAGTCAAAACAATCAAGACTCGATGCCAGCAGATTCAGACCTCAAACTCCAAAAGGCAAAATGTCAGTTTCTGAAAATTAGAAGTACACTGTCTTACAGTTTTTAAGCGTGTGTGTGTGTGTAAATTTATTTCAAAGTCAGTTTCATAAGTCTTTTTTAAATTATATTAGCTGGTTTAGAGTGAAATACAAAATTATGTAACAGCAGGTCAACAGGAAAGAGAAGCAAATGTAAGGCTGTGGTGAGAAACAGCAGATTAGTGCGTTCCCAAAGGATAATAAACAATTCACCTCTTCCCTTTCCAGTATAGAAAAAAAAGGAAATTATAGAAGAATAAAGACTGGAAATATTTCCCTTACGCCACATATGTATGCTATAAATATCTTGGTGTCCATACACACAAAGCCAAGTTTTGCCAAGGGTTACATAAGATGGATACCAACATCACTCAGAAGAAGCATTAGTGTGGTACATAAGTTTCAAATGCTTGACTACAATCAGAGTACAATTAGCATATTGATCTCTTATTACAGTTGATGACCTTTATCTTTCTTGCTGGTGGTCAGCTGCAGAATATTTGTGCAAACTGGGAAACACTCCAACAGCACAACCTGTATCTTCAGTTAGCAATAACACCTAAAAGCCCAACTCATTCCAACAGCCGAGGATGCTTTTTCATGCATCTGGAGTTAACTCAAGGTTAGAATGTTGTCTGCCAAGTACCTTTAGTCCTTGATACAACTTTCCTTTTTAGATTAAGAATGACCTTCAGTGGGGCAAGCCTGCTTAACTGCATATTGTTGCAGAATCCTGTTAAAGTCTTTTACAACGAATGATTTCGAGGTGAAACACTAAAGTGCTGATATAGAATTTCCCCTATGAGTTATTCAGAATAAAAGCCCGCAGATACTGACTTCCCCCCCTCCTTACACATCATGAGCATTCACAAAAGATTATAACATTTTTTTTCTTTTGTTTTAGCATTTCATCTAGAAATCATTAAAAAACCCCTAATGTGAACATTTAGGTGGCAACCCCGAGTCTTTTGTTTCTTAGGTGGTGTGAAATACTCCTTTTCTCTAACCTGAAAAACATCTACAATGTTTTTCCTACAGGAATTAAAAGCTGTTGGAGGGTACAAACTGAATAAAAATAAAAAAAACCTCAAAGGAATATATTTTTATATTTTAAGATACAGTTGCAACATATATTGGGGAACATTCCTTCTTCATTATGTTTCCTACCATGGTATGGTCTAGTGGATTGCAACCAACTTAAGACCGCAGACCTGCAAATATTTATGACATTTCAGCAGCTATAGTTACATAAAGAGCATCACCAAATTCTTCAGGTGTTTAATTTCACTTATATTCTCATACATGCAGGTGTGCCATGCCTGAGAGGCTGCACTGGTAGGTAGGAAAACGCTGATTTGCAGTGGAACACAGAGTTCACAAGGTGATACTTCCCTCGCCCACCCCTTCTCCCACCCAAAATTTGAACCTAATACTTTACTGCCTTCTGAGCATGCAGCACACTGGATTTTACCTCAGGCAGTAAGATTCAATCAGTGATCAGGTACTGATGCTGCAGGGACGGTCACCCCATGTGCAACACTCATGATGGGCCATGGGCTGCTTTGGAGCTGGTCAGACAGCACTGGCCACTGCTACACTCGGCACCTAAGCTTGTACCAGCAGAGAAGTTTCCAGTAAGCAAGATGCAACATAACCTGAAAGATTAGGACTCTGCATCCAGTTTCAGAGCTGTGGTACATCCGATGCAGCAAGGCTGCAACTGAGCTTTCTCTTGCTTACAGAACATGCCTTTCATTTAATCAGAACATGATACTTGTCCCTTAAATGTTGCATTTTGAGCACCAACATGCACTTTGAGTCTCCCTTATCAGCTTTGCCACCACCACCCACTGTAGACTGATAAGCTCAGCCACAGGCCAGGCCACACTGGCAGGAAGAGGTAGGTGTCCACCGCTGAGCAAGTCTACAACACCCAGCATGCCACACCACACTGCTTTGCCTTGACATCACACACAGCAAGTAGCATGACCATGCACCTTGTGTGCAGGCAGGGAGCTGCTGGTGGTTACCTGCCCCCAGAGTGCAGCAGGGGCTGGTTTTGCACTATCTGGTGCAAAGATGCCAGCAAGGGCCTGAGAGCTGACACACACTTCCCAGTGTGCACTGTCTTTGCCATGCTCCGGTAGCCCCCACTCAACTCTTCCTAGCCCTACCATAGCCAGCTGGTAGTAAGTGTTCAGAGTGAGCTGATGTGATCTGTGCCCTGAACAGATGTGAAACCACCCTTTTTTTTTTTTTTTAAGCTTAGACACTAACAAAACAAGACACAGTGGCAGTGTAATAACTGATATAAAAATGGGGGTTGGTTGTTGCAAGTTGTTGATAATTTGTGTACTTAAGAGCTATGAACTATAAAGGGCAACATGTTCACATAACAGCAACCTGCACTTTTCAGCAGGCATGTTCCATAGAAAGCAGTACTGCTGGTTAATCCAAATTTCTCCTTAAGCAGTCATGAAGGAGAGGAGCACAGTATGAGCAATGCCCTCAAAATATATCAAAGTTGTTCTGCTACACTATGAAGCCTATTACTCTATGAAAAAAAAGGAATTTCTCTGAGAAAAAGAAAAGTAGCAGAGAAAGCCTGAAACAATATCCAGGAAAAAGAAAAAAAACTAAACCTAAAGCTTCAGAACAAGCGCTCAGCTAGCCTTGTCATAACAGATTTTGGCTAGTTTAAGCACCAAAATTGTGCTGCTAGAAATTCAGCATAGCAAAATATGCACAGTTTGGATGCCTTCATCAGCTGTACATGAGCCTAGAAATGACAGGATTCACACTCTTCCTCAGTTGCATTTATTGTGCGTGAGCTTCACAGTCACATTTCACTGCTTTTCATAGAAATCATACAAATTGATACATACAATGACATCAAAACTTGAGTTCTAAAAACAAAACACATTTTTATTCCTTACAGATACACTATAAAATCTTGGCTGCATTTTCTAGAAAAAAAACAGTTAAGGAGAACAGTCTAGTGTTGGATAGCAGCAAACCCTCCAATATTTATTGTATTCCTTTAAATGAGACAATCCCCACGTTTGTTGCTAATTAAACATTTGGTTATTTCTAAAGTTGTGCTCTAGGACACAGTAGGATGGATTCATTTCCTTTTGTTTTTCCTCACATTCAAGCACAAGACCACTCATAAAAGCTGCCTTCTCAGTTTTGACTGGCAATTACCATGTCCCCCCAGAGGCATTGGCTTCTAAAATAGTTCTTGGTCTACACTGGTAGACGAAAGTAATACCCAGAACAGAACTGTTCTTTCACCTGCATTCACAGTAAGCTCATGAATAGAACCAAAAATTCTTGTTTCTTCAACTTCCGAAAGCCCTCTGTCTTCTGCTGCTTTTCACCTCCCCATATACATTTAGATTTTAAATCAAGATGCTGATAAAATGTTTTTTTGAAGAGTCAAAAGAGCGAGCAAAGATGTGCACCTGATGCATCTTTAACAAGATCTTTAAATACACTCAACACAAGTTAGTTACATCAAAACATCTTACTCAAGTATTTTTGTATTAAGTTAGTTCAGTTGGCAGGAATCTTGTTGATCATTAGCTGAACACAGACTCCTAGTAATGGGAAAGTCATCATCCCTGAAGCCCCTCACAGGTTTTTCAAGTCAGAATTCTGAACAACTGCTCATATTGCTTATCTTGGCATTATTTTGTACCATACACTTGTGAAATCTGCTATTCTAGGACACCTACCTCTATTTTTTAATTCCTAAATCGGATGCCAAATTTCCCCACTAGCACAAGCAACAGTTTCATTCCTCTCCTTGACAAAGAGAGAAAAGGAGACTGATCTAGAAAGAATCTACCTTGTATAGGATTACCGAAGTGCACCACCTCTAACACCAGAAATAATGAGACTGTCACAGAACACATCTAGCCTCAGCTTCAGCACTAGAAACTGAAAAGACGTCTTTTGCAACATCAGATTTTTCTAGATAACAAATCTGTATTCTAGAAATATAAAAATACTTGGTAGTTTGAAGCTTAAAGGTTACAGCAGTACAAAATAATAGCAACAATTGAACAACATTAAACCCTTACTCCAGGTCCAACTTTAACCTGTTAGGAATTAAAAATGCCATGAAGCTCCAGAACTTTTTCTCAGCACTGATGATTTGAGGAGAGCCAGAGTGTCCAGTTGTAACAGGTCTATAGTTTATGCAGAGCTCATCTTTCCATTTCTAGTTCAAAATGTGAAACATGATTGAAGCAGTCATCTGTACAAATCTGTCTGGATATTACATTACCTTGTGTTCCCTCTAGAGTTCCAGCAGCAAATTCTGTTAAGTTTTAATTTGCTGAGATGTTAGCGCCAATAGTCTCTTGCTGAGCAGTGCATTGTGTCGCCGAAGGTATTCTATTACGTCTCCTTGCTTTTCAACTATCTCTTCTAAACTTGAATTTTCCCTTGAAATAAAAATTAATACGGATTTCAATAACAGCAACTTTCCAATATATGAAGTAGCAGCTAATTAATACTTAAAGAAGTTAGTTTCTTCAGTTTTACTTTTGTTGATCTCAACCAACTTTTGAGGGAGGAGGGAAACCTACATCTTTACGTTTAACTTCCATTTTGCATGAGAAGGCAGAAAATGTTTGGTTAAACTTCATGCCATAGATACACAGTAAGGTTATGTATTTCCAGGTATACAGCTACAGAAAAGATTAACTAGTATGAGGGTTCTTACTATTTAACAAACTTAAAGTTATTGAGCAAGACATGCTAGAACTATACCAACAAAGAAACCCATGGCACCTTTTATACTAACAAAGAAACCCATGGCACCTTTTATGCTAACATTAAGAAGTTGATTTTAAGCAGGCACAGTATTTTTATTCAGCAGAGATCATAAGCCGTGCATGATAGCTTTCTTGACTAACCTGCAGCAGCATACATGATATACCACTACATACAGTGATATCTTTCACAATACTCTAACAGCATCAGTTCTTAGAAAATGCTGAGGAGGACAGCTGGAGTGGAAAAAAGCTTAGGTCCAATTAAAAACCTCCTTCCAGTTAAACTGGAAAAATTGAAGAAAACGTGTTTTCTAGACAAAAAAACCTTGCAACAGTAACCAGTAATCTGCACTATCAGCTTAAAGCACCAGAAGAGGTCCTGGTCAGCAGCACAGGTTGTAGAGGTCATAATATTAAAAAAACCCACAAACATTCTATAACCAGGGTCAACTGAAGGGCTGACAGGATTCACTTTTCAATAGACCTTAACTCTCAAGGGATGGAGAGGCAGAGTTCTATAGAGCTGAATTAAAGTAACTGTTTTACAATCAGTTCTTACAGGAAGTTTGCACTCTTTAATCAAAAATAATCAGTCTTTTCCTCAGTTGGTCATTGTTGCAAACTCATTCCCTGGGCATTCACGGATTTCTCAGGGGAGAAGCTGAATGAGAAAGGAATGAGATCCACCATGCATTCACCATGGTGCTTATATCAAGATGGAAGTCAGACATTGTATCTAAAAAATCAAGACAACTGTAAATCCTTCCTGTATCCTGGACATCTACTTCCGAGTTCCATAAAAGCATGTGTGCGTTGCATTTGTCACACCAAGGGAAGTGCCGAGTATAAGTCATTGCTGCACTTCCACTTTTTATCAAGGCAGCAAAAAGCAAGTCATGCTGGATTAGAAAATTCCTAAGTAAATTCCTATATGGAAATCCATATTCATTTTTGATGGTTTGTTTTGTTTTTTTTTTAAGTCACATTAGACTCATGTCAGTAACTGGAAGATGTCCAAGCAGTGAGAAGGTACAAAGGCCCAACAAGCAATCAGTCAGTGCTTGAGAGCTTCCTGTTGGATAGTTTGTCTCTCTGGATTTCCTTACCTCTTCCTACCTTACCCACCTTAAAAGTTCCTTCCCAAACTGTAAATATATTCTAAATTCCTTGCTAGAATCTGATGTCCAACTGCTGACACAGAACAAAGCTGCAAAGCTTTCTTCATGTACCAACTGCCCATAATATATTTCCTTCCCTGAAAGAACTGGTTGAAGAAGCCAGGCTTCTGTAGGCATACTTTAAGTAACGGTACAGGACACCAGTAACTTTCCTCAAACTCCCATATAAAGTCAGCTAACCAGATTAAGCGCAATTATTTCTATTAAAGATTTATGCAATGGTAGAGTAACTTCTGTCATCATGTTAGAAGATTCCTGTATCATAAATTACAATTACTAACTATGTAGAAAGTACAGGGTTGTGCTGCTTCTCATGTATGCACATAAAAGAGCAGTCCTAAGTGTATAGTTTACTCCAGAACTATTAGTCCCACCTCTTCTTTGGTTGCTATATTTAAGATTATACAAGACTACAGAAAGTAATGCAATTACAGTAGCCAGCATTACCTATATGCTACAGCTGAACACAGCACAAGATTAACATAGAAAATCTTACCTGAAACCAATTTCTGAGGTAATGTGACTAGGGTAGGTGTACATCTTTTCTTCTTCAATTATGTCAGGTCTTGGCTTGGCACGATTGAAGTTGCTTATCTTCACTGCAACAAAGTTTCATAAATTAGTTGGAAAGCAACCAAAAAAATAAACCAAACCAACCACCCCAAAACCACAAACAAGAAAAGCTTTACCACCAGGCTCCAAAATTTTAAATACAAAAAAAATCTAAAGGAGATTGTTATAAGATTGCCTTAGGAGATGGAAAGACAAGGGAATCAAGGGAGGGGGGAGGAAGGAAAGAAAAAAGCAGAATCTCTAGCTGCTCATTTCTGGAATGGCTTTAAATACAAGTTAGGAGTGGGTTTGGTTTTTTTTTTTTCCTTGGAGGGCTGGGGTGTTGTTTAGTTGGGGTTTTTTTGGGTTTGTACTTTTTTTTTTCTCCTTCTCCTTAGTTCTGGTGTTTAAATGACCACAGCGAAGACATGAATGGGGAAGCTTGAGTGTACTGCAAAATTTAACCTATTGCCTAAGAGAGAGTGAAAACTCAGTTGCCTTTAAGAGGGTACTGAGATTTGAGTCTCCAAATTCAGGCCATAAATTAAGCAACCTGACACAGATACTAATATCTAGGTCAGAATTTAAGTTAAACTCTTTGATAAATACCATTTTAACCAGATTGCCTCCAATGAAGCACAGCTTGTCTGCCTGTGCTAAAACTAGGGCAGACTTGTTACAGAAAGCCAGAGTGGCTCAGTTCAGCTTTACACTGTGAACCTTAAGACTCAATTTAAATAGATGTGGAATGTGAATGGGTGGGGGTGAGAGAAGCTGTAGATACCCTTTGCATTATTTCTGGAAGGAAGCTGAAAACATTTTAAAGCATCCAACATAAGATCCTGATTCAGGGAATGTACTGAGAGATCTGAAGTACATATTTCAGGACTCCGCAGGTCAGGCTGCTTGTGAAGAAATATATCTAATGCCACTAAAAACATTACAGTCCAGCTCCATGAGAAACCCACACTCCTGCAGCAGAGTAAGACTGTCCTCACAAGTCAATAATATGATGGGGTTTACTACAGGCCACCCTGCTAAAACAATGCTAAGACCCTCCAGAGGTTAACTACAAGTTAGGCTCAAAGGTTAGTTATTTCTATGATAGTATTCCTCTACAAATAAAGCCATGGAGGAATGGATGTGGAATTCCCAACATGAGTTGTTTATGGGAATGTTAGTCTTTTATTCAAGTGATATTAGAAGTATGCAAGAAAGTCATTAAATACATATATTTAGTAAACCTTTTAAAGCTTGACTCTCTGTCCTATCAATAACAAACTTAGAATAGTAAGCTGACATTTAGAGCTGTCTGTATCATACTTCATTCCATGCACATTTACCTCACTTGAACAATTTATATATGTCAAGCCTGTTAAGTCAATCACAGCAACTCCCTGTATATTTCTGAATCCCTGCCTCTGCATCCTACAGCTATATATACACACACTGCTGAATGGAAATATTTTTTTAAAAGGCAGTAGTACTTCACAGGACATCAGGCAGCATACAATTCACAAGATACATCAACCTTCTACAGGTAAGAATTTACACCTCATTCTGTTAGTTAACTAATAATTCCACTGTGGGAAAAAATAAGTCTATTGGTGCTACCTTCCCTAGAAAACTGAGAAGTAACATACTAACACAAAGAATTCCTAGTGTAAAGTGACCTTACTCTGCCCACTGTTGTTCAGCAACATTAGCTGATACTATCTTAACAGTGGTATCCAAGTGCTTGCCTTGGATAGGGACACACCAACACTGGGCAGAGGATTGCCCTGAAAGCTATCCTACTAAAGGAGCTTCATCCTTTTCCATCCAGCCACATACTCAGCTCAGAGAAAAGAGCATCTGTGTCACAACTACAAATTCTCCAGCTATTTTCAAAACTGGCCAAATAAATTTGTTTTCTTCAATATTGCTTTAGCTTGATGCTTAAAAAATTTAAAAACTAAGACAGCTACCACTGCACACAGAAGACACACAAAAGCAGTCTATGAGCTTACCTCAGCATGGTAAGCAATGGATGGAAAACAAATTACACTACCTACTGGAAAAGGCAGCCTAGCATGACTGGAAGGCTTCATATTGAGGGCAAGAGTTCACCCTAGTTTTGCACAACAGAATTTAGAGAATGAAGCTTCACACTGTTGTTTTGAGGCTGATGAGGAATAAGGCAGCTGTTTTCAAAAGGAACTGCCTTACTCCTTCCTATTAATGCAGCTCTACCCCTTCTTCCCATTAACTCCAGGACTCATTAGGTCCTTCAATCCTCAAGCTGGAAAACAAAGCATTACATTGCACCACTTCCTAATATAAGCTGGTTAATGAATCTGATGGTCACAGGAACTGGCACAGTACAAGCTAGGAAACAAGACCCTTTTGATGACAAGTAACCAGAAAGATAGTTAAAAGATCTCTTAAGGAATTCAAGGCTCAAACCTTAACCTATCCTTTCCTGCCAGCATAACAGGTACACAGTGTAGCTCTTTGAGCCCCAACAACCCTCAGGGGTGAAGAAAAAAAAATAAAAATAGCATTTCACTGGAATTCCTGAGGTTCTATTAAAATTCTGTAGTTTATCTCTTATTTCCTGAGTTTCCCAGGAAAGTAAGTATGCTTATGCAAAGAAGAGATGATCTCCAGCATTCTTGGAATAGTTCTCTAGGACTGCCATGCTTGTGCCCCCTCATCATTGCCTTTATTCCTCTAGAGGACAGTCTACTTGAGCCATGCTGGTCCATTCAGAAGAAAGCCTGACAAGCCTACAGCATTCAGACCTCTGCACAGTTGTAAGAGGAAGATGTAGTTTGGAGCCCAGACCTTAATTCTTGTTGCATTTTGATTTCAATTACTGTTGCAGGGGAGTTAATAGATTTTTTTTTTTCCTAGATGATCAAGCTACTCATCAGTATTTCTTTGTGCATCATTAGATTACTAAGAAAATAGTAAAGTTTCCTTCTCCAAAAGAAAACTGCATCCTAGATTACCAATTATGAAATCACAAAAATCAGATTAAGACAAATATTGATCATCACAGAAATGGCTTTTACTTCTTAAGCTTCATGCAGTCCTGAAGGAGGCATTTCCACTCTCTATCCTCCTACTTGGTTAAAAGTCAGGAGCAAGCTGTAAGTTTTGCCCATTAGTTTTGCTCTCCCTAGCTTACCTCAGGGAAACCACTGCTACCAAGGCCACTTAGCTAAGGCCTCATCTCCCTGTTTGTGCCTGTAAATCAGGAAGCAGCATTATAAACTAACTCAAGAGCAGAAACTGCATATAATTTAAATAGATATGGACTTCACAGTAAACATCTCTAGTTTTCTTCAGGTAACCAAAAATATTGAATTGTTTAGTGTGTTGTACCTTTTCAGTGCTTAGCTATTCTTTCCCAACCTAGGTATTTTCATTTGAATTGAAAATTATTTGGGTTTATGGCTTGCATTAAGATAGGATCAGAGGAAGCTATCTGGTTCAAACATTTATTAATCAACTTCAGACAGTTCAATAGCTTAATGGAAAGAGGTTTATCAACTCTTGGCAAGTTCACACCAAATATAAGAACAGATAACCTTACAAGCCAACAGTGAAAGTACAAAGCAATACCCCAGTTGCATGAAGCAGTATCTTATTTCAGTATTAGCACAGATTCCAAAAGCTACAATTTTTAATTTTTATTTTTTCTTAAACATTCAGTAGAGGGAATCTTCCATTTTAGTGACAATGAGGAATTGAGTGGGATCAGAGAAGGAAGAAAAGTCTGGAGAGTAAAGCACAATCACTTTATCAACAATGCAACTACCACATGTAAATCCAAGAAGCAGTTCTGATTAAACCACATACCTCTTAATGTATCAGAGCTTGTGCTGCATGCATTTGAGAACATACTGCTAAACAGACAAGCCTGTTTACAGAAGGCTTTTGCAAAAATTATACTTTTATAGCCACTTCACTGAATCAACAGCTTCGAGGTAACATGGAACCTTTACTTAGCAGCACTTGGAAATCAAATCAAGACTGACAACCTTCCCATTTGTTTTGGATTTACCTTACTTTTCCTTCTACAATCGCAGAATCATTCTGCATTTGTAGTTGCAGTTAAATGCCTTGGGGTATCCCAAGTGAGCCACTGTGAGGGCACACAGAACAGTGGAGTAGCAGCTACAGTAAGTCTCATTTAAGAAGGCAAAAATTGCCTCTCTCACCTGTGTAAATCACTAAGCATGTCAGTGAGCTAATCAGTTCCAGGCCCAGGACTCCCAGGATAAGATACAGGTACACTTTACTGTGGTCAGGAAAGGAATGCTGCATTGACAGAATCAAAAGCAGGGCTGTATTACCTAGAAAACAAATAATATTTTACAGTTGTAACAGTGTCATTAGCTGTTGAAAGTAACTTAGTGCTCTCTCATTCTCAGTGTCTGCATTAGCCTGCAACATTTCAGTAATGCTTTTCATTTCATATCATACCTGCCTCTTTGGCCAGTTTCCTAATATAGGTGATGCAAGCTTACAACTGCTGGCAGCAAAATGAGGTTTTGTTTCAGAATTTGTTTGTAGTGGTAGAGAATTACAAGTTTTCCTATAGGTTTTCCTGACTTAAAAAACAAGAGTGGAAAAAATGCACTCAAAATACCTAATAAACATATATGGGCTTAAAGAGTTTCTAACCTTGCTGCTACCCATTCCCAAAACTGCTTGGAAACTTGTTTCTTTCAATTCCTAATAGATTAGATCAGTCAGTTCAGAATGAGTGTGTTCTCCTTCAGGTGGGGGAGGCTCAAGTGTATTTAAGTGAGGGTAGCAGAGCGAAAACGCAAACACTTTCATTTCACAGGGAGATACTTACATAGGTTTCTAGTTGCCTAGCTATTATTTTAATACTTACTGAAAGTTTAACTGAAATGAGAACAATCGGTCAAGGAACACAAAGCGTTGAGTTACAGACCTAAAACGTTTTTAATTCTTTACACAATCTCCTCTCTTGATACCAAGTGTGACAGGTTCTCTTCTTTCTGTTAATACAAGTGTCTGGATAAAGCACCAAGTGTATTAAGACCACTGATGTAGCTAGGGAACTGCACAGGTCTGTTTCATGCTGCATTACCTAACTGAACTGCCAGGATGGAAGTGTTATTAGCTGCAATTAGCATGGCAGGAATTCTGCCATAATGGAGCCAAGCACCTTCTGAACTACAGATGATCTACATCAAAAGTCTACAGCACACAACTGATTGCACCTAAACTGTTGACAAATGCCCAGAATTTGTCTGGTAGGGGAGAAGTGGGCTCCATCCAAGACTGCAGACAAGGCTAAGTTATTCCGGACTAAATGGCATTAGACAGAAGTAGCCCTTTTACTTTTTTGAAACATGCTTAAGCGCCAGCTGTAGCCTGACTTTGTTACTGCACTCCAAACACATCTTTACTTTCAGAGCTCTATCTAGTGGCCAGAACCTGAAGTTTTGCACATTTGACTAGCTCTTACTGCCTGGGCAGAAAGCAAGCTAAGGTTTATATAAAGCAGGACTAGGTAACTTACCAATTCTGGTGAGAACATTTCTACTCCAGTTATTCAGAAAATCCACAGGAGAGAGGTGGGATTGTAAGACGCAAAAAATGCTGTAAAAGCCAAAAAACTGTTCCCTTTTCCACTGCTATTTATATGTGAAAAAAAAAAATCCCTTCAAGTTATATTTGCTGAGGTAGTTTGTTAGAAAAAGCTACAACCACTTACTTGTACCACCACTTATTTTGGCTTCACTGGCAAGTGATGCAACTTACAATATACAGTGCTATAACACTCTTATACACCATCCTCTCTCCATAGAAAGTTGGAAAAAAAAAAAAAAGGCAATCAGAAGTAAAGCTGAATATGACACATAGCCCCACTGAAGATCAGCAAATTCCTTATTTTACTGATTTCAGACAGCTGTTGAGCAACAAGCAATGAATCTGTTTCTACATGAACAGATGAGCTTGAAGAGAGTAGCACACTTCCTGGAAGGACTAGCAGTCTTGCCACATATCCAGCTAGGTAGATGAGTACACAAATTGAGATCACTGGCAGCCAAAACACAGACCTGTTTGGCTTCTGACTAGATTCAAATAATGAGATGTTTTACTCAACTTCATTTTTCCACGAGAAAAGCTCTTTACAGCATGCATCTGGCAGGCCAGAAAGGCTAGTCAAGATGTCCATCTGATTCAAACACCCTATATAAATGCATATTATATATTATGAGCTTTTAAAAACCTGCCTATGAGGATTTATAAACAAACTGTTCAGTCTTTTATTGTATCATAGTTTAAAGCTTAGAATAAAAAAGAACAACCAAACAACAGGGAAACAAATTCACTTTACCTGTGGAGTGTATCAACAGTGGAAGCCTTTTTAGGCATCTTGTTGATCGGTATATTGAGAAGTAACCTCTGCTTCTGACTTCACTGTGATGGTGCTGGATGTATCGTTCAAAAAAAACATGCAGAGTCCACAGAATTACTTTTGCAATGATGATGACAGTCTGCACTTTAAGTGGGTAAGTATAGTTCCCAGGGCATTTATCCTGATTTGGATTGGGGTAAGAACAAAACATGGCTGCTAAAAATGCTAGAACAACAAAAGCAACCTGGAAGAGAGAAAAACCACTGAAAGTCAACATTTGACTATATATACATATATATATATAATATATACATAAAGACAGGCTTATGTAATTTATTCATTGTACACTACTAAATTAATTTTATTAGAGTTGAAATAATATACAAAGCATTAGACAATTACTACAACCACTACAAGTCATTCTGGGAGCATACTGGTGACTGAAATTGCCAAGTAGTAAGATTGCCTTCCAGGAAGGTAACCAGTTTCCAGCAGAAAAGAGCTGAGAATTACCACTCTTCCCAGGATTTCCTCTAAAGCAATTTCACTGCTCCTCAAGTCTCCCATTCATAGTGAGCTTATATTTCTAGATCCCCTTTTCTATGTTGTTTCACTTTGAGGGGAACACTTCCACAAAAAAAAAAAAAACAAACAAAACCAAACAAACAAAAAAAAAAAAACCCACATCTTTTTAGACTCAGTTACACTTGTTACTGCTTTGTAAGTCAGCCTCATCTTCTTGGTTTAGTCTAGGTTTCTTTAATTTGACATAAGTGAATGTCAACACTTAAATGTACCCATTGAAGATACTCAACTACATTCTGACATTAGAAAAAAGTGAAACATTATAGCAATTAAAAGTTAATTATTAATACTGGGTAGTTATCTTTGCCAGTTGGCAATCTCTAGCGTATTTACTACCTCCCCCCACTCCCCAGTTTTCCTCAGAACATGTTAGAAGGACTATAGTCAAATAGTGTATGTACACTTATCCCTTCAGACTAGTGTCATTATGCCATAATTTATTCTGTCTTCTAAACTTTGCTCCAAATTTTCAGCATCAGCAATTTTTTGGCCAACTGGAAGACAGAGTCCTGGATGCATATTATCTGGGATATATGTATAAACACAGGGCTTGTTTAGTCTTTATAGAACTTCATCATACAAAGTACGTTTTCATTTCAGTAAATAACAATGATACTTTCTCATCCTGCTTCATTCTACAGAACTGGAATATTTTAAAAACGGAACTGAGAACAAAAATGACTCTTACTAAAACAGAAGTAAATCAAGAACTTCTAAATACAGCAAAATCAATTTGCCAGTCTGCAAAAGTCTAATACTTCCAATACACTTAGCTTAAAAAAAAAGTGCCAACACATTAAGTCTGAAGAGGGAGGAAAGCATCCAATTTTCATTTGCTCTCTTATGCATCCATAGAATTAAGTACAGAAACAAAGAGCCCATCACCCTCTGGAACTTATTTTTCATATTTTTTTTTACTTCTCAAGGAACTTTATTCACATAAATTAACCTTTCAGAACCCTTAATGACTCTCATACAAACTGCCCTTAGCTTGCTGTGGTTGTGAACAGAGTTGTGCAACTGGGAAGGGAGGAAAGAAGGGGGAATAACTCGTACAATCAGCAATACCCAAGGGAAGCACTAGAGGGGACAGACACAGAAGGCATGAAGGGAATAAAAAAAAGTGTTCTATATTATCGATAAGACCATTACTTCAAATACAAATTAAATCCCAAATTGAGACTGGTTAAATTTCTACATTAAGTCAAATAAAAGGGTGGTTTCTCATCAAAGCATTTATTTAATCTATTATTTTACCACCTCCTTTTCTTACAAAGCTAAAAATAATCCAGCTAACCCACATTTTTAGTCCATTTACTATTTGGTTTGCCATTTTAGAACAGTTAACACATCTGGTTCTACTCCCTCCATGTGTCTGGAATCTATTTAAAGACAGAAAATGGCTATATTAAGTCAATGCAAGCAGGAATGGCCTAGCATTGTAGCTCTGCTGATCTGCTACATCAGTGTATGTGTACAGAGGAAACAGGTAGCTGGGATTAAGAGTGGCATTTGTTAAAAGAAGGTTTTGCTTATATTTTGGAAAAGTCCAACAGCATGTGTTTCACTCCAGTATAAAGGATTTCAATATATATATATATATAAAGGTATTTTGATAAAAAGTAGCATTTAAATTCAGTTTTGTGTATGTGCATACAGAGAGGATTAAGGAAAGGCAGGGTTAATATAAAGGAATTTTCTAACCCATACACTTCACACTGCTCTCCAGACTCTCCTGATAGGAGCTAGAAGCCTGCAGAAAAGCAAGGCTTGGCGAAAGAAAAGCCACTCAAAAACCCCACCCTATCACACTCCAGCATATCCTATACATATTTCAGAATTGTATGTAACCAGGCAGCTGCACCAAAGCAGCTACATTGCCAACTAACCCCATTTCTTGGTACAGTAGGGTGGAGAAGAAATGCTCCAAGTTTATATATAAATTACTTTAGAGATTAATTACAACTGTACCACATAATACAATGATGGTTTAACTTCCAGGATACTCATCCCTTTGGTAGACTGTCAATCAGAAGCTAACCTGGTCTCTCCACATCCCACAAGGCTTGTGGATGTTCACAGAAGGAGCCAGGTAAGAATTTCTATAAGCTTATTTTTCCCCCATCCATCTTTCCATCAAGAAGTGGTACTATTTTATGTGGCAATTATAATGTTATATTTCACCAACAGAAAAACGTTACTTCTCCATTTTGCTCCAAGGACCAACTGGCTGGCCACTGCAGCATGTTCAATGACTGCAATAAGACTTTACCTGGAGAAGTATATGTTGACAGAGGCCTCAGCAATTTTCTCTCTTCACCTTCCCTCACTTCTCTCCATTTGGAGGAGAGAGGAAGTGGTGAGAACAGACAAAACAGCAGTTTCCTAGGATCTGGGTGACTGACATTTGGCTACATCCATTATGGTAGTAGATAGTAAGGACCTGAGGCTAGGTGGAAAAATGTGCTACTACCATACCAGAACCTACCTTCCTAATACAGACCAAGTGCCATCCTAATGGCACCTCCTAGAGGAATGGTAAGGCAGTAAGACTGGATACGGAGTTTCCACTGGGAATTTTAGAAGTTTATTCAGCAGAACAGCAGAAGTCTTTCCTAGGCCTACTTGACAGATAGTAATACTACGATACTCTGAGATGCCCATAAAACATTAACTTCAAAAATTAGAAGGCTAGGGCATATTGTTTGAACAGTTTTGTGCAGCTGGTCAAAGAGACCTTAGAGGTTGCTAAGTGCTTTTAAAGCTCTGGCAGAGTATGTCTTGCAGAGGACTGGGCATGGCTTTTTTTGCTTGAGAGCAAATGAACCTCTGAAACAGCAATACATATATACATGTCTTGTGCACTATGGCTTTATACTATCCTCAGGGTAAGCAGCATTACAGAATCATTTAGGTTGGAAAATACCCTTAAGATAAGAATCAAACTGTTTATCTAACACTGCCAAGTCCACCAATAAACCACATCCGTAACTGGCATGCAAGTACCATTTCAGTTAGATCCTATCATCAGATCTCTTCAACCTTCTTTCAAGCTTGGTTTCCACACACAAAGCCAGCAATAAGCCTTCTCAGTTTACCAAGGATAAATACACTAAGCAGGAATCTCTACTTCTGTCCATCAGCTTCAAGAAGGCCTTCCTACTGTGAGGTACAAGATTTCTACTTTACCTGTGCTTTTTACCCTTAATCCCCAGAACTAAGATCAGGAAGTAACATTTAGATTCCTTTCTCTCTCCATTCACTACTCTGCAAAACCCCTGTAATAAGTCCAACATTACTTGTTTAGTTACCATAAGAAACACCTTACGCCTTCCCTCTGAATCAAGCTCAGCCTCAAGGAGGCGTGGCACCAAAATTCTTAGCCCTCTATAACTAGTATAAGCACTTCTACAGCAGTAATACTGCAACTAGATTTCCAACAGCATGCTACTTAAAAGTCTTTTCTTCCTAACAAGATGCATCATAGCATGTTAAGTGTTGACAAACAATCAGAATAAGAACACAGCATGTAGCATATAAACACATACACTAACAAAATTCATTGCAAATAGGGCTTCAGTGGTTTGGAAGAACAATGTATGCAAATCTCAGGAGAACTCTGTATGAATGGTAAGAATTCAGAATAGTGACATCAAGTTTTCATAAGGAAATCATGCTTAAGACTTACATGTATTAGCAACAGAAAATTGGCAAGCAGAACTGCTGGGATAGCATGAAATCTCGGCCTCAGTTGAGAATGCAATGTATGAGATGAAATAAGTGGTGCATCCAGTAGAGGATCATCTTCCAAACTCTGTGTTATTTCCAGGGAACCCTGGAACATAAAGGAAGGGCAATGAGTAATAGCAACAGGTATAGTTTTAAAGTATAAAGTTTTACAGGTATAGTATTAAAAGTATAAAGTTTTAGCAATTTCCTGTTAGTAAATCAAGCTTGAGAGGGGGAGAAATCCCACCAAAAAAAAAAAAAAAAAGGCACAAAAAACCACACCCAAAAAAATCCAGCCCAAAACCTACCTAGGTTAGTATCTTAAGACAAGCTCTTAAATTCTGGGCTCATCATAACTTTATGTGATAACTCAGTCCCTGAGGAACCTGACATTAATTTACTTCCCAACATTACTCTGGGCCTTCAGGAACCTTAGTCTTTAAAGTATATTAAAAGTATTTCAGCATCACGCCTGAGATATGCCATAAGTATTAGTAAGTTTATGTGAAAAGATGGGAAAAGTGACAAAGATTATCACATGCTTTATATGGGTACTACAAAAATCCTTGTTATTCTTACTTCTGTCCAACTACAGTTAGAAGCAGTAACAAGCTGCAGTGTACCAGTATAATTTCAAGTGATTCAGCCACTGACACTACTGGCATGTCAAAATGCCTGCACACCAGTAGCTGAAACTGAACTGAGGAAAGAAATCAGCAGCAGCTCAGAGGGAAGATGGTGTTACCAAGTGCTGAGCACGACATTCTCTGCTTTCACTAGAAAGCATGTGCAGCCCTTACTGGTCATGTTGGTGCCATGCACTGGGGCTTTGATTTCACAAATCAGCAAGATGTTGTGGCTGTGCAAGTTTCCAGAAGTAACTTTCATTTAAAAAAAAAAATAATTAAAAATACAACTAAGTATGAGTGGAAGGAAAACCTTTTCCTTGTGGATAAGGAACTTGCTCCACTGCTACACATCTGCTCCTTCCAGTCCAGGAC
Source organism: Neopsephotus bourkii (assembly GCF_033783945.1). NCBI lineage: Eukaryota > Metazoa > Chordata > Aves > Psittaciformes > Psittacidae > Neopsephotus > Neopsephotus bourkii. The sequence continues at coordinate 12,943,244 of NW_026900684.1, read as the reverse complement.
AAAGTCATTCAAGCCACCTTAAGCTGAACATACATAGTCACTATGAACGCTCAAACCACATTCAGTGACACAGTAAGGGAAACAAGTTCCCCTCTTAGCATCTTGTCATGCCATACGCTACCATTTGCTTGCATCAAGATAAAGAAATTCAAGATTCTATGATTCCCAATCAAGTTTTGGCTGCTCTTCTCCTGAATGATGCCCAACCATAGCCCAGAAAGAAATAAAAAAAAATAAGGGCAGACTCCATCCCACTACAGAGTCCCTACTATTCAGAGGGACATGCCAGATTCACTGGGACATTTACTGGTTTTAAACTGAGAACTTGTCCTTGCCATAGCAGAAAGCAGCATAAGCCTCAAGACATGAGGCATGTCATTCTAAGCACTAGCACAATTAGAAGTTCTGGGATTAGACCTAGATTTATACTTCATATTAACTGGGAGAATTGTAGATTGGCTCCCCAGGATTATTTCACCTTACAGAAAGCTGGCTACACTGAAGGAACACCAAGGCTAATTTCAGTCAGCAACCATTTTTATTTTAGTACTGTGAATGACACACTTGCCCAAACATGGAGGAGCATGAACAGGCCTCCCATTTGATGCCTTTTAATCAGCCTGGTCTTTAAGTGCAAACAACCCTTGCTGAAATACCTCCATGCTAAGAGGACCTCTTACTGCAGGATTAATGTTTACAAAAGGCACTTCTCTTATGTCACCGATATAAAATCCAAAATAAAGAGAACACAGATGCCTATTCCTCATCTCCCATTTTCAGGGGTCAGGTATAATTTTAAGCTCCAAAAGCAAGAGTGCAGGACAGGCACTCCAGCAGTCAAGACATCTTACCTCATTCTTTCCTATCACAGAATTAATTGCAGAGGTAACAGCTAACACCTCCCAAAGACAGTGGCAGTAGGGCTGTATCCCTTGTCACATAGGAACAGGTGAGCTCAGCATTTCTGCAATACTATGCCAGATCAGCATATTCCCTCACAGATGGAGCATTACTAGAACATGTTTGATGATGTTGCTTACTGCAAGACCTGCTATAGTCCATCTTTGCATCCTGAAATACAGCCAGCATTCAGAAGCACTGACATATGACATAATTTCTCTAAGTAGGTATTACAGGCAATGTGGAGAGGAAGAGAACTAAAGCACATGATGATTCCACACAGGTAATCTGGCATTAAGACAAATTTAGTAAGTGTCCTAATTAGGAAAAACACAGGTTTCATTGTTAAGATGCATCAAAACACCTTAAAAAGGAAAAAGCAACGAACCAAATTAAAAAAAAAAAAAAAAAAAAATAAACAAAAAAACCACCACAAACCTCCACCAACAAAACCTAAACCACAAAACACAAAACCGAACAGGCCTTTCTATTAGGCACTGGTGTCACCACAGGCATGGGTTAAGGCTTCAGTCTCTTGGCTCCCTGGTCCACTCCCAGCATGTGACCATCCACCAGCCCCAGGAGGAGAAGGGCAGGAAGCACGCAGAGGCAGAGCCAGGGGCAGCAAACCCTGCCCGCCCCGGCTCCCCGCCGGGGGTGACACAACAGAGAAACATCGCTTGTCAGTTTATTGGTGGCGCCGCGGACAATCATTGAAATCCCATGCTCACACCAGCTCACAGTACATAAACCAAAGATAACGCTTACAGGACTTAGCTGAAAAAAGTAACCCAGAAGAACTAAATCCACAGGAACGGCCTTGATTAAATTAATAACCACCATTAAGAACAGCCGCACACCCAAGTTACTGGGGTACTGCAGGTTCGGTTGGGTGAGTGCAGCTCGGCCCGGCCAAGGAGCGTCCCCGGCGGCTCCTGACTTCCGAAGCGGCCATCTACGAGACGCTTCGGCCGGAAGCGGACGACAAAGCCTGACACAGACAACAGCGGAAAGACGTGAAGGAAGAGACGAAGCGTAAAGCGAGACGCTCTCGTGTCAGCGCCCACCACTAACAGCAGCCTGAGCGGTCACCCAGGAGGAACCACCGCCCGGCTCCGCTCCTGCCCACCACACAGGCCCGCACTCACGTTCTCCAAGTCTTGCCGCCGCCGCCTCCCCGCCACCAGCGCCATCTCGATCCCCTACTCCACTGCCGCGGCTGTATTTAATCAGTACCCCGAGCCGGGCCCAGGCCCCACCACCCAGGCCCCACCACCCCGCCCCGCTATTAGCGCCCCAGCCGCTATTGGGCCCGAGCCGCGCCGCCGCACCGCCCTGGGGCGGGGCCGCAGCCGGCGGGCGGAGGGGCAGTAGCGGGGTGGGACCTTGTCTGCGGGTAGTGGCTGAGGGGCAGCCCAGTGCTGTCCCCACGCTGTCGGGCCCGGCCTGCCTCGGGCCGCGTTTCTTGCCCTGGAGCTGAGGGCTTGACACGTCGCGGAGGAGGGGGCCGGTCTCGGGCTGTGCAAGGCATCAGCCAGGGCCGCTCCCGGTGTCGCGCTCTCCCTTGGCGATGCTCGGTCAGGTTGACTCGGCGTCCCAGGACTGAATTTAAGAAGAGAACTAGTTACCGCAGGCCCAGGGCTGGTGTCCTTGCAGGGCAGGTGGCTCAAGGTGCGTCGCAGGGAGCGGAAAGCAGAATAGCAGCAGATACCAGTCAAAACTGTGGGTATAAAGGCAGCATAGTGTTGCATTCTGCTTGCTGTGCAGAGTACTTTCGCATCTCCAGCAGTCTGTCTTGAAGGGACTTCTTGAGGAAGGGAGGGAGTCTAGGTACTTATTTCCAGTTGATGTCTTTTGCATGAATGTATCTGGTTGTCTCTTCAGACAACAAAAATTTTTCATAGAATAGCAGGTTCGAAGGAGACCTCAAGGATCATCTGGTCCAACCTTTCAGGCAAAGCATGACCTAGACTAGATGTCCCAGGCCTCTGTCCAGCTGAATTTTAAAAGTGCCTAGTGTTGAGGAATCCACCATTTCCCTGGAGAGATGATTCCAATGGCTGATTGTTCTCATGGTAAAAAATTTTTCTCTTGTGTCCAGTTGGAATCTCCCACAGAGTAACTTGTGCCCATTACCCCTGTCTTTTCCATGTGATTCCTTGTAAAAAGGGAGTCCCCATCTTCTTTGGAGCCACCCTTTAAATGATGGAACATGATCTCCCCTGAGGCTTCTTCTCTTAAGGCTGAGCAAACTTGTCTGTCTCAGCCTCTCCTCACACTATAGGCTTCCCAGTCCTTTTATCATTTTTATGTCTCTCTCTGCACCCGTTCCAGCCTGTCCACATCTTTTTTGAATAGTGGGGACCAAAACTGAACACAGTGTTTCAAATATGGCCTGACAAGCACAGAGCAGCACTCTGCGGGTGATGCCCTTGTTCATGTTGATGCCAACAGCATTCTGTTGGCTTTCTTTGCCACAGCTGCACACTATTCACCCATGTTGAGGTTGTTGTCCATCAGAATCCCCAGGTAACTTTCCACAGAGCTGTTCCCTAGACAAGTACATCCCAGCCTGTGCTGCACTCTTGGACTATGTTTACCCAGGTTCAAGACCTTAGTCCTTGTTAAGCTTCATCAGGTTCTTGTTATCCCTGGTTTACAGCCTATAAAGATCTTTCTGCAGAGTCTCTCCCTTCCAAAGTGTCCACTTTCCCATTCAGTTTGGTATCACCAGCAACTTTATCAGGATACACTTGATCCCATCATCCAGATCACTTATGAAGACACTAAACAGTGTTAGGCCCAATATTGATCCCTGGGGGACCCCAGTAGTGATGAATCACTAGCTTGAAAAGGAGCTATTTACCACCACCCTCAGGGTGCACCCTGTCAGCCACTTCCCCACCCACCACATAGACCACTTGTCTAGACTGTAATGCATGATTTTCTCTAGGAGGAGGCCTAGAGAAATCCAGGTAGATAGTGTCCATCACTCACCTCGCATCAACTGAGCAGGTTACTTTATTGTAGAAGGTTTTATTAGCATGCACAAGGCACTTTATAAGCTGTCAAGAGTATTTCTGGTCCATTCTAGTTGTATATTTTGTGAAGAAACACATTTTCCTTAAAACCTGCCCACTGCTAATTTCATTTTATAATCCCTTGTTCTCACACTGAGAGAGACTATGGCCGCTCATGGATGTCTGCCTTATTACTCCTTGGCAACCTTTTGTATGCTGAGTACTACTTAGTTATTCTTTGGTAAAGTTTTTTAAATTCTCTGATCTTTTTCTGCTATATCCTTTCTGAAACTGTAAGGATCATGACATAGTGTTCAAGCATGTGCATAGTACTAGTTTATAAGGCAGCATATTTATTACCTGTTGTGCTCTGTTCATCTGCTTAATGTTTCTCAACCTTCTGTTTGTTCTACTTGACCATCCCTGAGCCTTGACCAGATGTTAGTGAGGACACTGAAGAAGACCAAAGCTGGGCTTGAAAGACAGCAAGATTGTATCATCTCCAGGTTGGAATTATTCTTCATGTACTATTTAAGAGTAGCCAGGACTGTCATCCTGAACAGCTGGTATAGCTCTGCCTCTTTGAAAGAGTGCAAGGGGTGAAATCTGGTTTTGAGGTATGCCCTTCTTCAGCCTGTCCAAGTTTTTCACATGTTTCTGTGACTTCTCTTCGGTATCTTTTTGTAGAAAAATACACAACTGAAACCTTCCACCCAGAGCATTTACATTCATCACTTCTGTTCATTTGTTCTAATTTTACATAGACACAAATATTCAATAGACTGGGTGACTACCTTAAATGAAAAAGAAGCCTTGAACTTGTTGATTTCAGTAAGATTAAATCCACCTCCTGTGGCAAGAGCCTGCTCAGTTCCAGTTTCTCAGCCCAAATGTTCTTTTTGTTTCTTCCTTCCTTATGTTTCCTCTTTCTTCCTTCCTCACAAGAACACAAATCCTACTAATCAGCAGCCAGAGCACAAAGGTTTTCTGTGACAGTGAAGTGAGGCCACAATTCTCTGGTTGCTGTTCAGATTATTGGTATTATTTCTGTAAGGTGTTCTGCCTTGCCAGGTAGTTAGCTTGGCAGGGGCACTCTACATTTACACAGATCTAATAACCATCACGGGTAAGGGAAGTTCAATAGATCCGCCTGAAACTTGATTGTGCAATTTTCATGAGGATGCTGTGTGACTGCCAGAACTTCTCATTTCTTTGTATAATAACAAAATTTACCTGTGTAGTGCCTTTGTACAACTTTTGCTCAGCTTGAAAAGCATGAAGTCTTTACCTTTTGTTTGTTTTGCAAGGAGCAACAATGTCTGTGTTCTGATGAGCACATCTGTTCTGGAATAAACAGAAACGCTAGTGTGCAGTGCATTGTACCTGGTCCCACAGCCAAGAAGCTAATAGCAGTTCCAGTTAATGACAATGGCTAGAATATGTTTTTACTATAAACACATTTATACTGATTAAAAATACTTTATAGCAGTTTATTTCTAAAAAGAATTAAAATAATACTAAACTTTTTTAAGAAACAAACAACAAAAAAAAAAAACCCACCACCCCAAAACCAATAAAGAAGTCTTACAAAAATGGTTTTTTATCATCCCATGTTATTGATTTCATTTATGACCAAATAAAATGCCTAACTGCACATTTCTTCATATTGTTTCTCCTCATTCTGTTTGCTTGCTTACCTTCATTCTTAGGAATGTACACGTGTTTTTGGCCTTTAATCTGGAAGGGATAATATCTGACAGGAAACAGTAGGGAGGAAAGAGAGATAATTGGAAAAAAAAAAAAAAGGAAGTAGTTATTTAGGCCAGTTGGTCAAAGACTTAGGAACCAAGAAGCCTAACATCAGGATTTGATTCATTACTTGGGTACACAAGCTCGAGTAACTACCCCTTTTTATTAGCATAATTTCAGTTGTGAAAGTACTTCTCTTCCTGTTGCCAGTCTCCATGAAACATGCTAACTATAATCTTGGTGTTAGTCTGTTTCTTCAGATTTTCAGTACAGCCAGGTCAACATTGTATCAGCAGCATACTATTTAAAAAGTGAACACAATTGCTACTAAGTAGTTGCCATTTCTCTGTTCAGAGCATTAGAAATTTGGTTTATTACTGCAAGTTGCTGTATACTTAGAAACCACCTCTCTCCAATGGCTTGCATAGATACATGCAGTGTGAATAATACATGCTATTCGACAAGTGTTTGAGATAAAATCACATAAATAAATTATTGTATGTATAATTTTTGAATCTTAAGGTCCCAGGAAGTTTACATTTATTAGCAGTCATTTGAATATGCATAATTTTATATATATATACACATACATATATAAAATTGTAAGTATTGTTTCTACTGAATGGTAAATGAAGTCTTCTCCACAGGTATACTGAAAAGCACAGTTGGAGAAAATCCCAAGTTTAAATATTTGAAGTGCATAAATATTTACTGTACACAATGCCAGTTTTGGCATTTTTAGAAATACATGACTGTCAATTTCTACTAGTCTACTTAAAATACGTATATAATCTTTATAGCAGTAGTCTACTTTTGTTCTCCCAGATTACACAATCCTTGTTTTGGTTTTGATGTATTGTTCTAATTACTAGATTTACAGGTAATTTTTATAGCGAGAGGTTTTAATGATGTAAACAATGTTTTAATGAAGATTCTCTTCTTTTCCATTTTCTGGCAAATTTTTCAGACATTGTCATTTTAGTGCTTGTGACTTCAGTCTGCTTCTGAGGGCTGATTCAGTGCTGAGGAGTCTAAACCAGATTAAGATATGTCCTGTTCTTAAATTACTTCCTCTGCAACTCCACCAGTAATGGTAAAGTTATCCCATGAGGGTAAGGTAAACAGATGTGGTATGGCCCAATAATGTCATGCTATACTACCCTTATTTGCCAGCTGCCCTTAAGTAAAGCTAACGCGGATTAGATACCCAGGATTAAATCCTATACTTAAGCATAATGTTTTCTGTATCAGTAGGCCTAATACCTACTTTTCTTCCTCTCAGTTTTATTTAAAATTTGGCATGAAGGGAAACAGGATTGGGCTCATAATCATTTTCACATTCAGCCATAAGGTGCCATTATTATTACTGTTTCTTATTCATATTGCAGGTATAATTAGTACTTAAAATATATTCATCTCTATGTAAAGAATACACTCTGTTCTGAGAATATGGGGTTGTGACAGATTCACACATGATTAAAAATACAACTGGGAAGTGAAAAGGTAGAAATAACAGTAAATACAGTTTTATTTGCATTAATTGGTTTTAAGAATCCTGACAGTCATACTGCATAAGAGCAGTCTATATTCTAGCCTCAAATAACAGACACTTCATAGGTACTTATTTGATTTCAAGCTTCTGTAAGTTTTTAAAATCCTATGGAGATTAAAAAACAGTTCACTGCTGAATATCTTTAAAATAAAGGAACCTTAATATTTCCACATATGGTTTCAGATTTTCACATCATGCAAGTGTAAGCTTTTTGTGGTGAACGGCATGGGGCTGTTTGTACATGGTAATCATGTAATCAAAACCTGCCACTTGCTATAAACTTCAACTTTCTAAGTAAAATTTCCATTAAAAATTCTGTGGCCTTTTAAGTGCAAGCTATTGAAGAGAGAAGAGCATTACACTGGGATAAAAACCTCTTTAAGTCTTTCACCAATTAATATACAAATCTGAATGCTGGAGGCAGTGTGGCCATTGGTTAACTCAGCTAATCTATTAGTACAAATCATTTGGCAAAATCATAGAATCATAGAATAGTTAGGGCTGGAAAGGACCTTAAGATCATCTAGTTCCAACCCCCCTGCCATGGGCAGGGACAACTCATACTAAACCATATCACCCAAGGTTTCGTCCAACTTGGCCTCGAACACTGCCAGGGATGGAGCATTCACAAGCTCCCTGGGCAACCCTTTCCAGTGCCTCACCACCCTAACAGGAAAGAATTTCCTCCTTATATCCAATCTAAACTTTCCCTGTTTAAGTTTTAACCCATTACCCCTTGTCCTATCACTACAGTCCCTAATGAAGAGTCCCTCTCCAGCATCCCTATATGCCCCCTTCAGATACTGGAAGGCTGCTATGAGGTCTCCACGCAGGCTTCTCCTCTCCAGGCTGAACAGTCCCAACTTTCTCAGACTATCTTCATATGGGAGGTGCTCCAGTCCCCTGATCATCCTCGTGGCCCTCCTCTGGACTTGTTCCAACAGTTCCATATCTTTTTTATGTTGAGGACACCAGAACTGTACACAATACTCCAGGTGAGGTCTCACAAGAGCAGAGTAGAGGGGCAGGATCACCTCCTTTGATCTGCTGATCACACTCCTTTGGGTGCAGCCCAGGATATGGTTGGCTTTCTGGGCTTCAAGCACACACTGGTGGCTCATGTTCATTTTCTTATTGACCAGCACCCCAAGTCCTTCTCTGCAGGGCTGCTCTGAATCTCTTCTCTGCCCAGCCTGTAGCTGTGCCTGGGATTGCTCCGACCCAGGTGTAGGACCTTGCACTTGTCATGGTTAAAGTCGGCATCAGCGCACCTCATAAGCATGTCAAGGTCCCTCTGGATGGCATTCCTTCCCTCCAGTGTATTAACCAAACCACGCAGCTTGGTGTCATCGGCAAACTTGCATTACTACAGCTGTGTGTTAGTACAGCTGAATTTTGGCTGCTTAATGCAGATGAGACAAAGGACGTAATGTAACACTGAATGGAAGAATTGTGAACAATCCAACAGGCACTCTTACTTATATTCAAAACCAAATAAAATTACATTAAAGAAGGGATAAAATTCATCAATTTCTTTTTTATTTTTATAAATATACACTAAAAGAATAAATCAAACAGTGGACCTAAGCATCATGATATATCTTATTCACTTTGTTCTAAAGAAGAGTTTTAGAGTTTTAAATAGTTTAGGGCTTAAGCAAATACCTAATTTGCAGGATGGAAAGTATTCCTTCTGAAGAATAATTTTTAACTATGGATTTTTTTCACATTCTTCTGATTTTTCAAATTCATTTTTCTGTTTAGATTGTATTATAAAGTCATCACACTGTGACAAGCATTTACTTATATAAAGGGAAATGCAGAGCTGTTTCAGAAAATGTTTGGGTTTAGGTTATATACTATCTAGGATAATTTTCATTAAAAAGAAGGAATGTTTGATAATTTAGTTCAAGAAAACTACTCATAAAATAAAGACAGGATGAAATTTGAAGGAAAAAATAGTTTTTTCCCTCTACCATTTTTTTTCCATTTTTTCATTTATTATTTTGTCTGAAAATCATGTAATGGACTTGATGAGAACTAGCTGGCATAAGCTAACTTTTTAGCCTGTACGGTTAAATATTAGCACTCTGACAGGGTAGTCTTTTCAATATTTCAATGGTACCTATTTTTTTTCTCCCAGCATATTAGACTGAATCACAATATTCTTCTTTCACATATTAAAACTGGCTTTTCCTGATACCAGTGAAAATTGTATTCCAGGAACACCATAACAAACTACTCATTTTATGAGCATCTGCTTGTAGCAGAATTATTGGACTAAACCTTTTCATGCTTTTGTCTTTGACTTAAATTTCCTCTTCATTTTTCTTTTAATTTAAATAAGTCCAATTTTAATTGACATTCTGCAGAGCTGTGTAGTGATCCTGAGCTCTTTCCTTAATCTTTACAATGAGCTCACAATACCTTCTAGTCTTCCTTACACACAACCTCCCCCAAAACACGCAACAGAACACCACTATTCCAAAAGATGATTTATTCTATTTCTTAAACAGCAGCTTGATATGGTTTTCACTTTTGATGAACAATCTGTCTGTGCAAAATCATATGCAGTAACTATGCCTATGTGATTGTTATTGCTGTGACTCCCTGAATATAATCTTTAAATATTTTAGTGTCTTTGATTTCATTGCCTCTTGGTACAGCAAAAGATTTTGTACAATGCATGAACTATATTCCACTTGCTTATTCCCTGTCTACACCATACTTCATTTTTGCTGAATGCCCCCTCCACTGCTGTAGACTGCAAATACTTTTCCTCTAGTGTGGTTTATATGCATATGAAACAATACATATTCAGATTGATTCTTTCAGCATCATTTTCAGAGTGTAAATTGCCCCCAGTTATTTTTCTTAGGTAAGATCACTACATGCATGACTACATGCAAATTGGTGAGTTTAACTGTTAGTTTGATATAGGCCAATCATAGACCCCAAGAACTACTGGTCAGTAAATTGCTCAATATGATTGTGCATTCAGTGAGCACTAGATGGCAGCATATCAATTGTTTAAGTGTAATTTTAATGAATGAGCTGTATTTCTTTTCATGTCAAAAGGCTGTGTATTAGTTGATTGACTTAGTTAGGACTATTTTACAGTATTGCTGTTTGAGTGGATAATGTGATGGAGAAGTGATGGAGGATGCTCCATCCCTGGCAGTGTTCACGGCCAGATTGGATGGGTCTTTTGGGCAATCTGGTCTACTGGAAGGTGTCCCTGCCCACGACAGGGGGGCTGGAACTAGGTGAGCTTTAAGGTCCCTTTCAACCCGAACTATTCTATGATTCTATAATTCTACATGGACTTTGATGGCATTGTATTTGATATAGAATCATAGAATCATATAATAGTTAGGGCTGTAAAGGACCTTAAGATTATCTAGTTCCAACACCCCTGCCATGGGCAGAGACACCTCACCCTAGACCATGCTGGCCAAGGCTCTGTCCAGCCCAGCCTTGAACACTGCCAGGGATGGAGCATTCACCACTTCTTTGGGCAACCTGTTCCAGTGCGTCACCACCCTCACAGTAAAGAGCTTCTTCCTTGTATCTAACCTGAACTTCCCCTGTTTAAGTTTAAACCCATTACCTCTTGTCCTGTCTCTACAGGAAGTGTGGTCTGGATGATCGGGTAGTGAGGTGGACTGTGAACTGGCTGAAGGAGAGAAGCCAGAGAGTTGTAGTCTATGGGGCGGAGTCTAGTTGGAGGCCTGTATCTAGTGGAGTGCCTCAAGGGTCGGTACTGGGACCAGTATTATTTAATATATTCATCAATGATTTAGATGAGGGAATTGAGTGTACTATCAGCAAGTTTGCTGATGACACTAAGCTGGGAGGAGTGGCCGACACGCCAGAAGGCTGTGCTGCCATCCAGCGAGACCTGGACAGGCTGGAGAGTTGGGCAGGGAATAACTTGATGAAATATAACAAGGGAAAGTGTAGAGTCCTGCATCTGGGCAGGAACAACCCCAGGTTCCAGTATAGGTTGGGGAACGACCTGTTAGAGAGCAGTGTAGGGGAGAGGGACCTGGGGGTCCTGGTGGATGACAGGGTGACCATGAGCCGACACTGTGCCCTTGTGGCCAAGAAGGCCAATGGCATCCTGGGTTGTATTAGAAAGGGGGTGGTTAGTAGGTCGAGAGAGGTCCTCCTTTCCCTCTACTCAGCCCTAGTGAGACCTCATCTGGAATATTGTGTCCAGTTCTGGGCCCCTCAGTTTAAGAAGGACAGGGACCTGCTGGAGAGAGTCCAGCGCAGGGCAACTAAGATGATTAAGGGAGTGGAGCATCTCCCTTATGAGGAAAGACTGAGGGAGCTGGGTCTCTATAGTTTGGAGGAGACTGAGGGGTGACCTTATTAGTGTATATAAATATATAAAGGGGGAGTGTCATGAGGATGGAGCCAGGGTCTTCTCAGTGGCAAACAATGATAGGACAAGGGGAAATGGGTACAAACTGGAACACAAGAGGTTCCACTTAAACTTGAGAAGAAACTTCTTCTCAGTGAGGGTGATGGAACACTGGAACAGGCTGCCCAGGGAGGTTGTGGAGTCTCCTTCTCTGGAGACATTCAAAACCCGCCTGGACACGTTCCTGTGTAACCTTATCTAGGTGTTCCTGCTCCGTCAGGGGGATTGGACTAGATGATCTTTTGAGGTCCCTTCCAATCTCTAACATACTGTGATACTGTGATACAGTCCCTGATGAACAGTCCCTCTCTGATATCCTGGTAGGCCCCCTTCAGATCCTGGAAGGCTGCTATGAGGTCTCCACACAGACTTCTCTTCCTCAGGCTGAACAGTCCCAACTTCCTCAGCCTGTCCATACGGGAGGCACTAAGCCCTCTTATCATTCTTGTTGGCCCTCCTCTGGACTTGCTCCATATTGTTCATATGTTGAGGACACCAGAACTGTACACAATACTTCAAGTGAGGTCTCACAAGAGCAGAGTAGAGGGGCAAGATCATCTCCTTCGACCTGCTGGTCACACTTCTTTTGATTCAGCCCAGGATACGGTTGGCTTTCTGGGTTGTGAGATATAGTACCTTCCAGTTCATACCTATGATGAAAACCACTTTTGCTTCATTTTTTTTCAAGAAAATAATGTTTTAACAAGTGAAGTATGAATGAACAAAATAATAATCTACACTCTTTTAAAGTAAAATGATCAAGAAAAGAAAAAAAAACCCAAAGAAAAAACAATGACTGAGATGACCTCTTTGAACAAGGAGCCTACTGTAATGGTCCTGCTTATCTGCATGGTATCTGTTAAAGACTGAATGTTTAAATCCTTTTGTGTGTGTCTGTGTGTGTGTGTGTGTGTAGGCTGTACCTGAAGACTGTGCAGAATGTATTTATTAAGGTATCTGTGTTGAATGGTGGAGCTCCACCATCAGCTTTGTCTGCTATGATTGGGATGGTGCAGCTTTCCCCAAGAAATCCCTGCTGCAAGTTTCTGCCGCTACCTTTGCATCATGATCACATGGCTACAAGGTGAAATCTATTTCTGAATGGGCCTTCTGCTTCTTTCTGCTAGTTCAGTGAATGGAACCCACTCAGCATAGAGACATGATTGCCTTATCCAGTGCACAGGAAGCAACACAAGTCTACAGGTTTTAGAGTAGGAGTTGGTCGACTTCTTTCGTAGTCATCTCAGAGACACACCGTATGTGAAATCCAAACCTTCACATCACTGGGCCTTGGATCTGTTCATCAAGATCTCTGCTTTGCATCTCAGTAGTTTGAAGCACCAATATGAATCAAGGCCATGACCAGCACTTGTTTCCATTCATAATGCTTGCTTGAGCTAGAACTTCCTTTTTTTTTGTGGCACTAAAATGAACTTGTCATCTACCAGGATGCACTGTTCAGAACTGACAACAAGCACCTGACTTCTCCATTAAGCAGGACTCAAATGTGTCACACCGTTTGGCTCTCCTTTTCTGAAACTGTTTAAAGCCTGTTTACTAGACTGTGTGACACATCAAGTCTTTCTGGAAATTAAACCATGTCTGGTTTTGAACACTGAAAAAACAGTTCTAAGTTACTAATTTCCATCATCATCATTATAAGGTCTGTGAATTTCACAGAGTAAATTTTACCCTTCACCTACTGTCATTAAGTGTGTATCATTCTTAGTGCTGCAGCAATTTCTTACACAGAAGAATAATGCTAGAAAAGGCTAAATATTTTTATCCATGCTTAATTGTATTTAACTGGTTTTGGTCACTGTACAATTTATTTTTGATAGCAGCTGCTTTGATATTCCTTATTTCACATTCCCAATTTACACATCTTATTTTTTCTCTCACTGCCTACTCTCCAGTACATATTCCTCTGCAATCCCTCTGCAATCTGGCCCCTATCTCAATCTGCTGCATGCATTTTCTTGCTTTTCCTTTTCACATTACTTTTCAGTGTAATTCTTCTCAACTGCATTCATGTCCTTAGCTCAGTGTCCTCTGAAATTTTAAAATAATCCACTTTTTTGGGGAAGCAGAAGTCTTTTCCACTAGAGTGAGGTCTTTCAAGATTAGTTAATGCTGGGTTAATGCTGATATTCTTACTGGTGTCTTAGACAAAAAAATGCAGTAATACCTAATGTCTGTGTTGATGTCAAGTCCTGTCATGAATTCCACAAGGTCCTTGTGGATGAATTTAGATGCAGGGGCCTTAGCTGTTTGCAAGTCTGTTGCTGGATGTAATATTACTGAGGGTGAAACATGCAGGGAAAAATGGATGTGTGCCCTGAAATATTTTGGATAAGTACGTACTTATTTTTTAACACATTTTATAAATAAATTACCCACAAGTAAGTTCAAGATGCAAATATCATGGATAATCTAACAGCTAATGAAGTGACAAAGAACCCTATTTTTTTGTTTGAAGCAACAGGAGTAGAGTACAGAGAGGTACTTACACCTTCAGTTCTGGCCCCTTCCTGTCTTCTTCCTCTTGCATGAGAAGAATCACAGCCTTAGCAGCATCTTCTCATAAGCATTCTGCCCATATCATTAAGAAAGCATAACTTCTTAGTATCTTAAAAAAGAGTAAATGTTCTTACAAATGTATTTTTGCCCTTTTTGGAGTGGTCTTTCTAACCTGCAATTGTCAAAAATACTAGTAAGAACTTATTCCAGTGGTCTGTGTGGCTAAATCTAATTAGGATTTCTTTTAACATGATCACGTCAGCAAGGCACGTGAACCCTTAAAGATGATTATAAACCACTGTGTATACATGCAATTACATTCATTTTTACCAGGATTGTTTATTCCTTTTGTAGGACTGTGTAACTTGCGGAATTCTTGCTGAAAAGCAGAGCTTTGCTGGCATAGCTTCATTTTCAGTAGATGCACTTCACTGACCTGTAGCATCAGGATTTCAACAGTAAAGTGTTTCTGGTGTCAATATATCCAAAGAACCACGCAATCATAAATAAACATTGGCAACATTCCTTTGGAACTCTCTAAACAAGTGGGAAAGTACCAACAGTTGTTACAGTGGCACTCCTAAACATGACAAGGAATTTCCTCAGTAAATGCAGTGATCTGAATTGCTGCAGCATAAACAAAAATGGCAGGTGTTTCATCATAGTTAAGAAAAGTAGCTTATTTCCTTTCAAATCTACACAGATACACACCCACACACATATGTAAATGTGTTTTTTCTTTGAAAGTTCTTTTCTAAGAAAAGGTGTTGGATCAGTCAGAATCCTATAAAAATCCAAACATTGTATTTAAAGGATGTGTTTTTTCATGGGTAGGTATAGAAGCTGTTTTGCCATAAATACGTAACATAGTTTGGCTTCAGCCTTTTTTTGTTTGAGCTGTTCATGATTCTTTTCACTGCTATTGAAGTACAAAGACATACTTGTAGGAAAAAAAAAAAATAGAATCCTGCCCTATTTTGATGTTCTCCATCACAGAAGTTGCTTCAACTGACATTAAACATGAAGTCCCAGGTTGAAAATGCTTAATGTTTATTTAAGAATGAATGTTATTAAACAGTTCTACCATGTTAACAAGGGCTAGAATCTGCAGCTGCCTATGTGCTTGCAGGAGCTGTATGTGAGTAGTGAACAAAAAACCCCTCAACAGGTTCCAGACAAGTTTAAGATGGCCTCATAATCTAATGAGAACTTTTAAATACAGTTAGTAGTAGGATTCACTTCAGTCTTATGGATCAGTAAAAGCTAGGTTCTTTGTGTTCCAAAGTAACAGGCACTTATTGTAGGGCACAGAAAACTGAAATGGTAATGTGACAGTTGTCAGGAACTCTCTGATCTATCCAGGCCAGACCTGCTTAGGAACTCAGAATTCACTGAGAGGATGCCACAGGAGCCAGCTGAATTTTAAACCTCCATTTTGGAGTGCATTATTGCTAGCTGGCTCCTTTGGAGCAGACTGCCCTGCGAGCAGTTACATCTTTCAAATCTTTAACAAGTACTCTGTCTTCTCCAATACAACCTAGAGATAAATCTAATGGTCTCTTGAGAAGAGACAAATTTAGCAGTTACGAAGCACAGACTTTGTAAAAACAGGCACTGACAATTAACAATTATTTAATTTAGAAAAACCTCCAGTGGAAACTCATTGAAATAATTCTGAAGTGCTCCCAGATCAAACATCACAATGTATTGAAAGAAGATTGTTAAACTGAGAAAAATAAAGTGACATTTTTCAAGGAAGGAATGTTATTACATTGGCAAACATGAAAATGACAAATTAAAATACATTTAGTTTTAACAACCTGTGACTTTATTAGAAACACTGGGGAAGGGTTTACATATTCGTCTGTAATATTCCTCACCTAGAACACACCCACCATTTTCTGTTTTGCCCTCTACTTAAATTTGCTGTTCTTAAACTCCTCTCACTCTTAGAAAAATAGTGTTTGTCTGTTAGTGACAGATTTATTAGCTTCAGAGCTACTTTGCCAAAATAAAATCTCTTATTCCAGTAAAGACACATTTTATTTTCACAAGCGTTATCAGATTTAAATGCCTGAATTGCATTCAGCTTGCTAAACACATCTTCCACTATGCAACCCTGTAAGATTTAGAAAGTAACTTACAGAGGTTTAAGTACATTAAGTTATTCTCAAATGCCACAAGTCAGAAGTTGCTTAAGTAGTATTTTTTATTACTGCTTGCATTAGTGTTGCTTATAAAGGCACACATCTGAAATCCTATTGTTTCTTTTTGCCATTCTGCATCACAGAGGCTACTGAATTAAACATTAAAACACAACTCAAGTACTTAATGCTCAATGTCAGCAACGTTTGTGATAGTATGAACATAGACAGAAGGGCTGCTGTTCTGAGCGGCACAGCTGCTGTTCTGCTGGACAGGATCGAATAAAAACAGATGAGATCTAACAGGTCACTGCGAAGTAGAGCACCAGAGCTGCAGCCAATTCAACCGCAGCATCCTTCCTCACCTCAATGCACGTTCAGGCTTTGCTTTGCCCCCTGCTCAAGCTGCAGCCATCTGCATGATCCGATGTCAGGTCAACTCCACGGCTGGCCTGAGACGCTCAAACTGTCCTTCACAGTGTGCACCTGGGGATGGGTCTTCTCACAGAGGCCTGTGTCGTTTATAGAAAAGCACAAGCTGCGGTTCCAGGGACTTAAGCACCCGTGCATCCCCACGAGAGTGCCCCGAGTCACCCACCCTGGACTGAGGTCCCCCTGGCCTGGGCACCCTGTGGGCCGTGGCCCCGAGTGAGATAGCGGGGTGCGCCCGGCCCGGCCTGAACCTCTGCTCTCCTGGGCGGTGGGAGATGCGCCCTCGTCTGTTTTAGGGTCGAGAAGGGCATCACTCCCAGGCTCCTGCCACTTGAAAGCCATGCTTCTCCCAACAAAGAGCAGCAGCACCCCATCCTCTTCCTAAAGCCCCGGGACGCGCCCGCCCCACAGAGGAGCAGCAAGCCACAGCCTCTAGGACACCCAGCGCAGCCCCCTGGCGGGAGGCTCCGACGCAGAGCAACCTGCCCAGTCGGGACCGGGGTCACCTACACCGCTTGAGGAGCAGCCACCCTCACAGGGGCCGCGCACCCCCACTGTCCCCCACCGCCGCGCCTGCGCGCCGCGGCCCGTCCCCGCCACCGCCCTCCCGCGGGCGGGAACCCGGAAGTGGGCAGCACTGGCGGCTCCCGGCGGGTAGTGGGGGCTCCGCCGGTCGGGCGCAGCCGGTACCCCGCGGCGGGGCAGCGGTAGCTGGCATGGTGCTGGTGGCAGCGCGCCGCGCCCGCGTTGCACGGAAGAAGTCTGAGCGGATCCGCGATGGAGATGTTGCTGCCGCCCGTGTGAGTGCTGCGGTGGGGCGGGCGGGTTGCGGGGCTCCTGGAGCCCGCCGGGACAGCGGTGCAGTGCCGTTGAATGGGGTCGCGGGGCCGGGCTGGGCCCGGCCCAGCCGCCTAGCAGCGAGCACCGTGGCGTGGCCGGCCCGGCCGGGTCCCCCGGTACTGTGGGGGAGCGATGCTAGCGGGCGGGAGCTGGCGGGAGAGTCGTGTCGTGTCGTGTCACGGCCCGGTGGCGGAGCCGGTGTGTTGTGCCGGCGGGACAGGGCACTCCAGGGCCGGCACGGCCGCCGGGTGGTTTGCGATGTCCCGTCGTGCCGCTGCGGTGCCCGGGCGGTGTGTGCGGGGCGGGCATCGGGGGGGCTGGGCCGGGGCCGTGGGCGCTGTGGCCCCCGCGGGCGGGAAGGCAGAGCTGCGGGTCCCCCTTCGCCCCGCCGCTTTCCCGGGCGGCTTCCAGCGTGCGGGGACGCGCTGCTTTTTTTTCTTTCCTCCCCCTCACTCCTGCTTCCTCCATATGTGGTTCCGAATTACTCCCTGTTTGACTCAGCAGTCATGTTCATCGCGCTCTCGGTTTTCTGGTTATCTAGTTAAGCATCTTTTTTAGTAGCAGTGAGCTATGCAAGCCACGTATTTATAGCTGCATTTCAGTTGGGTCCATCCATGCTGCAGTTCAGCGTAGCTTCATCCTGCGCCTTCGGGAGGCAATTTTCAGGTATGCTATGGGTTGAGGTTCTTGAGAACAAACCAGCTGCAGACAGCTTTGACCCAGCTGGTGAAATGCTAAGAGAGATTGCAATAACTTAAGGCAGACTAGCAGTTCTCTAAACAGAAAGCATATGACTGATGGTCTGGTAGGCTTCATTACCTTAAAACAAAGTCATCCTTTGTGACCGACTAATGAAACTTCACCGAATGAATTTATGCTTCATAGGAACTTCTCCAGGTGTAGGTTGCTTGACAGCTCTTTACAGGGAACTCCAACCACTCTTTTTCCTTGCATATCTGAATGTGTTGTGTATATAGTCTGTATACGTATGCAGATAGTATACATTAGTACCTGATGCATTGCTCTGGGATGTAAAGGTGCCACAGAAGATGTGAATTGAAAAGTCCATGGTATAAGTAAAAGCTGGATCAGAGTTAGTCTTAGTTTTGAATGTTTCCTGAAGTTATTAATTTCAATATATAAGTTTTTTGAATGCCAATCGCTAGATATGTCACATAATTAGAACAGTAATATTCAGTCTAAAGGTGTTTGCTAGATAGGTTGTGGTTTGGTTTTGTTTTTGACCTCTGTAGTAGCATGTGTATGTGCTTTATAACGTGTAACTTAGTTTTTTTTCTCGATGCAAAAATGCAGTTACTTGCACCTTTTCAGTAATGAGCTGTATAATTTTCAAAATTGAGCATGAAACTTTAATTCGTAGCAGTTTCATAGTGCAATATTGTAAGTTGGTGGTACTTTGTGTTCTGTAGTTGGACCTTACTTTTTTAGCTGGTGTTTTACAGAGGCTTCTTTCTATTTCTTTGTCGCTTGATGCAGTTTCGTGATGTTTTGCTCCAGACTTTGTAGATGGGTTTGGAATCATGAAAAGTAGAACCAACAACTTTGCATGGGGTTCTGTGTTAAAATCTTAAAGTATTGTTGACTTTTTCTTTTAAGCTTCTTTAGCATTCCCAAATAAAGCGTTTTAGGTATGGTAGAAGTGAGACTGGAATTATGGGAGCCAATGCATATATTCAATTTGACTAGTCTTACCTAAAGCAGGTAAGGTTGAGTTTTCATTTGGATTCAGATCTCTTATGTACTCAGAGTCAGTTACCAAGTCACCAAGTGACTTCAGGGACTTTGAATCAATTTCCAGTTCACAGGTTCAGGAATAGAATTACAATACTGTAAGTGAAAACATCACTGATGTTTCCTTCTAAGTACTACAACAACGCATTTTGCCTTGTAAGAATAACATTGTGATTGGAAACATGAAACTCACTGGCTTGGCATGAAAAGCACACTTGCTGTTTGGACAATCCTAGAGATGGAGGGGTGCACATAGTCATTTTTCTATAGGAGTTAGTGTCTGTAGAACTTGGGTATTTCTTACAGAAAGTGATACCTGTAGGTAGAGCTCATGATTATTCACACTGCTAATTTTTTGTCTTGGTATTTTGAGTGGGTTTTAGAGAGTAAGAAAAATTAAAAGATTGGTCACTTGCCTTTCAAAACATCAAGTGGATCTGCAAAACTACCCAGTTTTTCTCATACTCGCCTGTCTTATGCTGCTGCTAGGGAAAGCCTGGAGAATTATAGTAGTCATCATGTGGTCTTCCTGTCAGAAATGAGCAAGGAGCTGCATGAACTGGTAAGGAAGGTCCTGGTGGAAGAGTAGAAAGCAGCTTTTTTCTTGCAGGTAGTGAAGGCTGGGGTGATGGATGCTGTGTGGATCTATCTGTGTGGGCATCAGGCTAAAACTTCCCAAACCTCTGTTTCTCCTCTCACGTAATGGCTTGTTGGACATATTCTAGGGCATCATCTTCATGTTTTCCTTACTGGAGGTTGCTGTTAGCCCTGAGTGCCCCTGTCAACCTCACTTGTGTTTTTTCCAACTTATAATGTTGGTAATAGGGAAACCAAGATTACTTGGAGTAAAGAATAAGTTGAAGTGTAAATCTTTTCCTCCTCCCCAAGATGAAGCTGGAGAAAATGAGTGACAGAACTCGAGAGTAGCAGAAGCATTAACTTACTACTTTTTTTTTTCCCCCCCTTTTTTTTTCCCCCCAGATGTACCAAACTTTGCCATCAGAAGCCCTTGGATCTGAAAGATGATAACACTGAAATTCACTGTCCTGTTACAGTAAATCCATGGCACATGAAGAAAGCTTTTAAAGTTATGAATGAATTAAGAAGGTATTACTTTACTGCATTCATCTACCTGGAGTCCATAATACATTTTTACTTTCATTTGCATTTATTAAGTTAATAATAATAGTTTGTTTATTAAGAGCATTCAATTCCAGAAGTGTAGGTGATGAGGTGGCTTGCATATACAATGAAGTGATAGCTGAATGATAGTCATGTGATGATAGCGTTAATGCATGCAGTATGTTTTTGCCACTCATAAGTTAATCAAAACCTCGTTTGTGAGACTTGAAAAAATACTTTGAGGTTGTATTCAAGGAGTTACAGCTACTGATCATGCCTTGTAGTTGATCCTGGACAGATGAAAAGTGACTCTGTAGTTGAGCCTAAGGCTCTTTGTGTGCCTGTTTCTGATTTTTGTGGTAAGCTGCTAACTGGAAAATGTTAAAATTTTGTAGTCTGGAGACATAGGTCAGAGTCTAACAAATGTAAAAGAGCCGACAGTACATTATCATAGAATCATAGAATGGTTTTGGTTGGAAGGGATCTTAAATATCATCTAGTTCCAACCCCTCGGCCATGGGCAGGGACACCTTCCACTAGACCAGATTGCTCAAAGCCTCATCCAACCTGACCTTGAGCACTTCCAGGGATGGGGCAACCTGTTCTAGTGTCTCACCACCCTCATAGTGAAGAATTTTCCTCTAATATCTAACCTAAATCTACCCTCTTTAAGCTTTCTTAGTTATCCTTTGCTTGCCCCCTGAGAGAAATTGATGAATTCCCAAATCAAATATTGGAAACAATTTTTTCTCAATAAAGTTTTATAAGACCTTGACTGATACTGCCATCGGTTTCAGCAAAACTGAGAGACTGGTGCTGATGCTGTTCTCTTAGCGCCCATATTGATTTATTTTCTACATATGAGTAGGTGAGATGGTGTTGAAAACTGTGACAGCTGGTAATTAGAGCTCAGTTGTGAGCTCTTTTAATTAGGACTCACAACTATTACTGACAATAATTCAGCTTTATAACTAACAGCAACAATTGAGAAATTAAATAAATAAAACACTTCTTCAGCATAGACAGTACTAGAGGCTGTGAAAGTCCCGTAGTCCTTTGTTATTTCCCATATAAGATTAAAAACGGGAGAGGCTTCACCACAAATAAAAGACAGTAACTGATACTCTGTTAAAGTATTCCTCTGCCTTTGATCTTCGCTGTTCCAAACGGGTAAATCTTTAGATACTGTGATCAGATCAGTGTATTTATCTGGCTGACAGTTTGTATTGTACTGGAAGATTGAAGAAAATTATATGCTGAATATAAATGACTGAAATCCAGTTTAAAAACTTCCATAGTGTAAGGCTAATGAGACAAGAGCAGGGTCTGTTTGTCTATGGCTCTATCAGCCTAGTTACTTTGTGTTAAAAGGACTGATACTTGTTGCTTAATCTTACTTATGCGCTTGGGTTTTTCAAGGGTCGCAAGTGTCTCAGGAGTGCAGTAGAGCCTGGCTAGAGCCAATAGCCATGACTTCCAAAGGGTAGGCAAGATTTTAGATGAAGAAACAGTTTGCCGGAATGACGCTTACAAGTTTTGGAAGTCAGAAACCTTAACCCACATTTTGTTGTGTTGTGAATATAAGAGATTTACGGTCTTCCATGTGTATTGTTGAAGGCTGTGGATTATTTTCAGAATATATTTTAGTTTCCATGGTTACTTAAATTTGAATTGCTGTAGAAGCAATTTGAGCAATTTTGTCTTACATGTGTAAGTAGTTAAAGTTGGAACAGGAGCAGTGCCATGCAAACCTTAACTCTAGTTCTTAGCAAGGTAGTTGATGCAGAAGTGTTTACTGTTTAAGCTGAGTACAGCTTCTAAAATAGTAAGTGGTAATTAGATAATATGATAAACATATTAAATATTTGCTTTTATCCGTTGGAAATAAACGGAAATATTTTAGACTTCATTACTCTAAATGAAGGCCTAATACTAATAAAGTAAATTATATTTTCAATTTTATTGACTACATTTTTAAAGTGGTTTATCAGTTCTCTTCATTACTGTAGCACAAGCAGGTATTTGCCAGAGGTATACTCTCCAGAAAGTAGTTAACTAGTGAAGAAATCATCTGCTTAAGCATCTAAAATACGTTTGTTTTGGAATGCTTAAGTCTGTGAGTTTATATTACATTTTTGGCAGCTGTCAAGTTGCCTGGTTCTGTGAGCTCATAAGAGGGTTTTTCTGTGCCTTCAAATTTTGACAAATTTGAGTAATTTTGTCCTGGGTAGTTTTTGTCATTTTGTTACTCACCATCACCTCAACACTGAGTCAGAGATCGTTAGGAGAGCTAATTAATTCTTGACATATGATGAAATTACCCTCTGATGCCTATCTTTCCTCTTCATTCTAAATTGCTTTTATCACAACGAATTTGACCTTACTTGTATTTGTTAAAATCTTCAGTCTTACAAACAGCGCCTTAACGAAATCTTCTGAAGATGTAGGTAATGACCTTTCTCTAGATAAACCAATGAAGAATAACCTGAAAGCTGGTAAAGTTATTCTTAAACCTATACTTTTTTCTATCCTCCTTCCCATTTAGAATCATAGAATCATAGAATAGTTAGGGTTGGAAAGGACCTCAAGATCATCATTTCCTTTACCCCTTCCCCCTCATTTCCTTTACCAAGATGTACCCCCTGTGGCTCTGTTCATTTAGTTGCTCTAAACAAACAAATTAGTACAATATCACTTCAGAACTCAAGGTTTTCTAAAATAAATAGGTATGCCCTCTCGAAATGAAGGTGCTGAGTTGCTGTGGAAGCTACAAGACGCTTGGAGCAGAGCACATGTTTAAGTTTATAAGCTTGTTTCTTTAGTAGTTCATTTAGCTTGCCAGCTTTATAGTAACAGAGCATATTCATTCACCTAATGCAGTTCCAGACTAGAGATGTATCTGGACTGCATCTAAGTTACTATGTCTGTACCTGCACAGTGTATTTAAATAGCTGGAGTGTTTCGTCGATGTAGTTCTTTTGCTTCTGGCTTCATTGTTATCTTTGGTATTTTTGTGCAGCTAAGTATAGAACCTTTTGTTCCTGCTGTCAGGATAAGTGCAGGTGTCTGAAAAAGCTGGGTATCTGATGGCCTCTAATGTGCAGCTTTCCGTTTCAATTTCTGTATAATAAATGTAATGATTGTTTCTAAGCTCCTCTGAATTGTGTGTTTCATTTGGGTATGGTCATTGCCTTTATAATATACATCTTTTTTGATAATCATATTGCAGGCTAAACATAGATAGTTGCTATAGGGATTAAGAACTGAAAGGGTGAAAACATTCTAATGCCAGAATTGCAATACAGTCCCAAAGGTTACTTGTTGCCACCAAAATTGTTGGTGTGTGACCTCCACAAGGCCAGCTTACTTGAGACTGTAATCAAAGAAATTGGGTGATTGCAGAGGCTGAGAGATCACAGAGTTTTCTTTGGACTGAGGTGAATATCTGAGCAGTTTTATCTAGCTCTGTCAGAGCAAAATGCAGCTGCTTATCCCAGTCTCTGCTGCAACTCTGTGTAGTGTTGGAAAGTTGCACTTCAACTGCAAAAGATATGCAGGAAAGGTAAAAACGCATCTTTTCAGAATTCAGAGAATTAAAAATTACTGTATTGATGTACAGCTGTGACTCCATCCTTAAGGAGTATGTTCTGTTAAATCATGCTTTCCCCTTTTCACTTTTTGTCCTGGCTGTGAGTTTTGCGATATGTGTGCTACTACAGAGTCAGTGCTAGCATGAGAAGGAAATAAAAGACAACTGTGACTATGGCTATTTCGATGCTGGGGAATTGTAGGCTTCTGGTGTTGTGTTGTGGTCTGTCTGTTTCCTGTCCCATGCCCATAAATTGGATCAGAGACAGTACATGGTACGGTAGGTTTAAATGGATGTAAATTGCACTGGAAACACCTGTATTATGAATGATTATAAATGAGATATTACCTTATTGCAACAGAATAGGCAGGAAAAAATTATTGCAGTCACAAAAAACAAGAATGCAAAGGATGCAATGAAGACAAAAAGTCAGGCAAGATATGAAGTTAACCAGAATAAATTCTAAACTGGTCAGAGTGGAAAAAATAATTGCTATTGTGTGCATGGCCTGTGTATGAAAAATGCTTGGAAAACAGTAAACACAGAGTTGATCAAATAATGATTTTGAGCAATTAAGTAGTCATGAGTTTGCAGTGTAATGTGATACAGGCACACTTTAAGTTTGGCTTCTTTGTTATCTCTGAAATCTTATTTTTTTATCTCAAGTTTTTAGTGTTTGCATATATAAAATTCTTTTTTCTATTCAAGTTATTCAAAGAAGCCTAGACCTCAGGTGAGAAAGTCTTATAAATTGCACTGATAACAAATTTTGATTATTCAATGCAGAGAAGTTCTGTGCAAGAAATCCCAATTCAGTTGTTTGATGTTGAGAAAGTTCTGTGTACCCAAGCACCATCTGTAATCTGAGTAATAGCCATGTGGTTGTGTAACATCATTTAAAAACAATGCTTCATCAACATTGTCTGCCTGCCTCTTTTAGGGCATGGGGAAAGAAATTGTGTGTGATATTATATACTTTTCTGTTGTAGTTCACTTATGTGAAATTGCCTTCTCTGATATTTCTAAATAGTCAAAACTTGCTGTGTGATGTGACGATAGTAGCTGAAGACATGGAAATTGCAGCGCATAGAGTTGTGTTAGCCGCCTGCAGCCCCTACTTCCATGCCATGTTTACAGGTACCAAATGTTGCAATGCTTACTATGTTCTAATCCAATCCAGCTGTATAAAGCACAAAAATCAAATGACTTTTGCTTTTATAGGATTTCATTTAATTTTTAGATAAGCCAATAGGAATATTTGGGATTCTTAATGATTTTTTTTTTATTTCAGTCTAAGGACTTACTGGCAACCTGTTCTTTGTTAGCATGATGAATGCTTTAAAAAGTCTCCTTGATTTAAACAAGTTGATCTCATAAGCCAGAAAAAGTAAGGGGTTTATATCCTTTAGGGCTCCAGTAATCTCATGTGTCCAAATGAAGGTTAAAATAACTTTTGTGTGTTGTATAAATTATGTCCTTTAACAACTACTGCTGCTATGTTCTTCAGACCCTGAATACTCTAGGCTGTTAGATAAAAAAGCTTTCTGTGGCTTTGGCAGCTCATAGCTGGAGTGCATGTTTGGGTATTTTTAGGGCAATTCTCCCTGACAGATGTACTCTGCATCACTGCCACAGCTTTTCTTTGCAGGCTTGATTCTGCCTCTGCTTGCTGCATGCTGGCCAAATTACTGCTTTGCTGCTACAACAGGAATGCTGAGGGCTTGCAAGGCTGAGATAAGTTCAGGTTCATAGAAGCCTCCAGCTGAATTCCTGTGCTGTGGGTTTAGTTCCATAACAGTTATAAATCATACTGAAATCATGTGGAATTTGGTGTCAAAGTGAGAATGCCACTAAATGCATGTTAAAATTAACTTCTCAAGTTTTGTCTGCTCCTTTTCAAATGTTGTGCCAATTTGGAAGTTAATGTTAGCTGTCTGAAATGGAAAGAATTCTCTGCAACATATTTCTTCTGACCATCAGCTCAGGTGGAGGCAGAAATGTGACTCTTAGCCTGCCTGTATACAAACAAATTGGAGTTTGAATAACTTCCACTGTATGCAACTGGAAAATTGATGAAGTTTGAAAAACTGCTGTGTCCTGGGGAAGCAGCTGATTATTCTTGATTTTACATGTAAATATATTGACTCAACCAAAGCTAGAAATGGAGTCACTACCAGCAGCAACAATGCTTTTGAAGTTGTGTGAGAAATTAAATATCTATTCCTCTAGTACTTCAAGTTTGTTTTTGAGGCAACCATTCCAGGTGACTGATACATTTCCTTAATTTTTACTGCTGTCCTTAAAGTTAGAATGAAAACAGCTGCTTCTACAGTTCCTTTTCATCACCTTAGTAACTGAGACACACAAGTCTCTTTCATTAGCTGCATTTTAAAGATTAGCTGTTGTTTACTGTCATATTGAAAATACTCTTTACTCACAGTATAGCTTTATATTGTGCTTTCTGTGATTAAGACATTTCTGCTTGCCCTGACTGCCCTTTCTGTGGAGAAGTTTGTTACCCCTTAGGAGTGCCAGTGCAGCAGTGTTTGTGGCTACTCTCCAGATGAAATTGCTGAAATCTTGGTTCTCTCCTATCTTCAGTCCCTTTAAATTTTTTTTTGCTTGTTTTATGTTTTTAAATGTAGGTCATCTTTGACCCCCAGCGATGTGGGAGGTGGGAAGGTTCAAAGTGTTTAATCCATCCATCTGTGGCGATGTTTGGGTAATTGGTGAACCAAACTGGTGGGAGTTTTAAATAGAAATCAGCTGTGGCTTCAAGATTTATCAACGGATCTTACACTGCTCTCACAGGTTGCTTTCAGCAAGGCCCAACTGTGGTTTTGGTGTATTTCAGCTATTCCTCACAGAAGAAAATCCTGAAGTTCATCATAATTGTTATCTCCGTGAACCTTCAGTTCACACTTCTTAGGTGGATTTGTATTCTCATCCAGTAATCTGCAAGTTCAAATAGCAAGTTTGATCTCTTAACCATCTGCAACCAAATGGAAAAGTATCTTTCTCCATCCAGAATAAAACAGTGACTGAAAAGACAGTAAAAAACACTGCAGTTTTATGCTTCAGGGTTACTTCTTAACTAGAATTTAGAAGCATATATTTAGACATGTTTGGAGGTTACTTCCATCTTTCTGAGTCATTAGGTACTGACTGCTGTGCAGGCCGGGATACAGCATTAACTGAGATCAAACCGTCTGCCTGGGGTTTTTTTCCCTGTTTGCACATGTAATGGTAGAAGTGGCCTTATTAAATATCCAGAAAGTTACTGCTTTTAAAGTCACAGAATTTATGAAGTTAGTAAAAATTATCCTGGGAAGATGAAACTTCTGGGACTGTGTTACTAGGAATAATTCTTCCTTCTGTGTACAATAGAATTCTTGAGAAATATGTACTGTGATCTGAATTAAATACCCTTAAATGTTCAGAGGAAAGGCTTATAAAACGTCACTGAAGGGACACTTCTCTGGCTGTAGGGCCTGGCTTGGGACAAGGGTGACCTTGTTAAATAGATTTTTCCACCCTAAGTATCCTGTAGAAGAGTCTCAGGCTTTAAGCCCAATAAGGTCATTTATTTAAGTGGCACAGAGGTAGAAACAGCACCTGAGTTTAATTTTCTCTTACATAAGAGAAGGCAGTTATCTGTAGGGAATTGCATGTTTTCTCTGCTTCAATTCTCTATTTGTAAAATTCTGTTAAAGAAAAAAAAAAGAAAAAGGAAAGAAGCCTCCTTACATTACTTTGTGTGAGGAACCATATAAGCCTTTTAGATAGCCTTCTAGGAACTTCAACTCAACTAGTGCTCTGCTGCTCCTGCTTGGGAGGTTGGATCAGCTCAGTGCTTTCCTTTCTGCTCATTATATGCTCTGCATTCTGTTCATTATATGGTTTCCTGTCACTAACAACTCTGTGGAGATACGGTGGTGCAAATTCCCAGTCAAGAACTGAGTTTTTCAGCAGGTTGTCTCTAGACTGAGACAGTGTTGCAAGTGAATCTATGGTTTCCTTTATTTGATCCGTCAAACAAGTCTGGATCACAAGAGGACTCCTCTAGAATTATAGTAAGATGGCATTTCTGTTTAGCATGGAAGGTAGAAACAAGGGGGGGGGGTATTTTTATTTTTCTATTTTTCTATTATTTATTTTATTTTTTAATATATATTTTGGGTACTGTTGTTAAATGGAGAAGGTGCCTCTCCATGGCTCTAGAAGCCTTGACACAAATCTGGAAACAAACCTAATGTGCTTGCAGTATATCAAACTCTGCTCTCCCACACACACAATTTTCCCAAAGGACCACCTCCACAGCAGCTTGCATAATAAATAACTTGCAGCATACATACTCTGAAGATCAATAGGTTTAATCTGTGTCAAACTAGAAGTAGAAACTTGGAATACAGGGCCCTGCAGAGGACATGCAACAGTCATCCTTCAGAGGTGTGGGGGAATGTTTCAAAACAGCAGGTGAAAAGAGAAAATTCTGCAGGAGCTGGATTTTGCTGTTTTGATGTGGTCATTCATCAGTGTTTTCTAGAATGCTAGCAGCCACTGCTGGCATTAAGTAGTATATAGCTGTAGATGGTCTTCTGCAATTCCTGCCACTTAAAATGTTGATTTAAAAATGCCATTCCTTACTTTTTACCTCAAAAAAGAAGTCGTAAAT
This sequence comes from Neopsephotus bourkii, assembly GCF_033783945.1. Lineage (NCBI taxonomy): Eukaryota > Metazoa > Chordata > Aves > Psittaciformes > Psittacidae > Neopsephotus > Neopsephotus bourkii. The sequence continues at coordinate 12,914,520 of NW_026900684.1, read as the reverse complement.
AATGGCAACAAATTTCTCAGTGATGATATCTTTGCCAAAAGTGTTGAGTAAAATGGTAACATTTGGGTAAAATTGGGTAAAATGGTAACATTTGGCACCAGTCCTGGAGACCACAGGGTAACAAACAATGAAAATGCATATGTACTTCATAAAGAAATAGCAGCAATCAGCATCTTCTTGCTCACTTTCCCATCCTGCCTGCTTCTGTTGTTTTATACATTAAATTTACTACCTTAGCAATACCCTTATTTCTGGATGCCTAGGGTAAAGAAATAAGAATACATTTAATATAGAAAAATGAGAAATTGATGTATCCAGAGACTGGGATATATTCTTCCAAAATCAAAGTTTATATATCTAACAGCATAACCAGTGTAGTTTGTGTTTCACTTTCCAGTGCAAGTCAGTGCAAAAGGGTTAAAGGTCTGAGATGAGCAGATGTGTTGCTGGTAGTCATGGAGAAGGTTATAACCATTACTTCAAAATGTATCTTTGTGCAATTATTTCAGATTTAAACAAAATGTTTCAGTTTGAGAAACATCACATTTTAGAAGGCAGAAGCTATTTTGCAGTCCTTTCTGTGAAGATCAGTTGTGGCATATGGCCAATATGTCAGCCTCCACAAAATGAGATCCAACAAGTTTTCCCTTGCTTACCATTTTATCTTAGCTTGAGTTTTAACTGTGAAATCAGATCTGTAACAGAGGTGAAATTGCAAAGGGAATAATAAGTAGGCAAAGAAATATGTATGTTAATTCTTCTGTGGGAATATATTTTTTCTTATTTAAATAAAATTACTCCAGACTGCATTTGGTGTGCTCATTCGATTAAGAAGTTAACAGAGTACTTTAGTAGCTTGCTTTTCCAGCAAAATGTTTTTGTACACATTTGAAGAGTCTTATTTATGTCTGATAACAATATTTTCCTAATATTGTACATTGGAGAAAATAGGTTGCCTGCAGTAAAAGTATTAACTCAAGTAGCAATTGCATAATGGAAACAACAAAGTCTTCCTTTCTCATGGGAGGGAAAAAGGAAAGAAATTGAATTATTATTGAAGTTGTTTTATTATCACAACTGATAATACACAGAGTTTGCTGTTATTAAACTTCTATTTTTTTTATATAATTTACTTGACTAATAAACTGTATTTCTAGGTGAGATGAGTGAAAGCCGAGCTAAGAGAGTTCGCATAAAGGAAGTTGATGGCTGGACTCTAAGGATGCTTATTGATTATATTTACACTGCTGAAATTCAAGTTACAGAAGAAAATGTGCAGGTAAGTGAGAGTATTATCTGCAGTGAAAGGGATGTAATATGCAGGGTAATTTATTTTGTCATTGTGGTTCAACTTCAGCATGGGAAATCTCATTTGCAAACTGGAATTTTTTCAGACCTTTTGCTTGCAAAGCAAGTAGTCATGCTGTTTAAATTCTGGGTCAAATTAAAAGACTAGTGAAGTAAATGAAGAGTCAGTTGGCTTTTAATGGGCTTTGCTACCAAACCTTATGTAATACAATAAAATAGATTTCCTACTCTGCCTAAAATTAATGCTGTCGGCCACCTCTTTACCACCCCCTCTCTGGTACTTCATTGCAATTTGCATAAGGTAGATTTGCTCCTAAGTGTGAAACCATATTCTCTAATTGAGCTGTTCTGTTTGTTTTAATGTATTTTTTTTTCTGCTTGATTTTAGAATAAAGTACTTTCTTCTGCTCAGCCTCTGTACCTTGCCGGTGGCTAGTTGTGCAGAAGATTTTAGCTACTGCTTGTTTTTTCTTAAATCAGTCAGTATCTAATGTGAAGGTTTTGTTCATCCCACACAGAGCTAATCATTTTTTGTAACAGGCTGTATGTTAAGATGAAACTTCAATTAGAATAAAACAAACACGGGCTTAGAAAATGTAGATTCCTTAACCACAGGTCCTGGAGATGGAGAGTGTAGAGTCTCCTTTTGCTATCTTTTAAGATTTGGTATAGATATTTGGTAAGTTTAAAGCTAGTTGCATAACGTGATATATTTAATTCTCATGTTTTTCTTCTTGCTCCTTTTCCCATGTTTCTGCTCTCTCCAAGTGCCAAATTACTAGCAGTTATTCTCCTGCTTTTGCAGGGGATAAAACCATGTTGCTGTTGTTTGGCATTGAAAACATCTGTTTTATTGGGCCTTAGGCTGAAATTAATAGCTTTTTGTTGGCTGTTGAATCCAGTGGGTCACTGTTAGTTTTAGCTATGCTTGATTGAAGACCTAGAATGAGAAATATTACCAACTTGAAACAAAATATCCTACTACTAAACCTTTCGTAGCTTAGATAAAAGCATAAGTCTTTTAGTTCTGCAGTGTTTTCTTTGTAAGGAATTGTTTATTTCTCATATGAAAATGGGTGTACATAGTGGAAAAAAACTTATGTTGTATCTTGCCAATCTGGTGGTTACACAGATCTGTGTATCCCTGTGAAAGACCTTGGGCAAAATCCCAGAGGTGTCAGAGTTTCCCTGATAGAGGTCTTCTTGCTTAATAATGCTTTTTTTTCATCCTTAAAGCAGAATATTCTGTCTGGCTGACATACCTTAATGACCTTAATCTTTTGCTTTTGATCCATAATATCAGAGTGGACTCAAGAGGCAGCGTACTGTGTTTTGGCTGTAGGTGCTGCCTAGGAAGATGCATTTTAGCCCATTGTTATTAATGATTCTTCTACATTTATGTGGAAGAAAAAAATCAGTGTTACGTTTCTTCCTCATACAGGACTCATTAAAGGCCAAAAATATCCAGATTTAAAGCTCCTGAGGCTGTTAGGGCTTTCTTTTTCACAGCTGCAGATTATCTGTTTGAAGATATATCTGATGGTGTTGGGGATTGTGATATAAATAATGTGGCTTGGTGAGTAATAATACAAGTTTGTGGCTACTTGAGTACTGAGAACACAGCCAAGCTTTTAAGTAGATTTTGATTTATTGGAATATACTTGCACTTTAATATTAATAATGAATATAATTTTAATATGACTGGTAATGAATGTAAGTGTAAAGCTATTCTCACTTTGTCACTTTAATCCTTTTTGCATTACTACCAGTGGATATGTAGTGTTATTTGCATTACAGCAGAATTGAATGCTGTAGATAAAAATGAATACACTGATGCAGGTACTTCTCCTTAAGTTTGAAAGCCAAGGTGGGAAAATTGTTATTGTGAATTTCTGGAAACTTAAAAACCTAGCACAGACTGTCAGGCGTTAGTTAAAATGTTTTCTCTGCATAAATGTGTTGCATACTCTTGAGATTAATTTGAACTCTCAGTTTCCTGACTATATGACAGGAATAAGTATTGCTAGAAGGTACAATTTTGGTAATGGTTAAATTTTGATCTTGTAGGAATACAGAGCCATGAAATCCTAAGATGCTGTGTAATATTGTCTCGGGTCAACTTTTTTTGTTTTTATATTTGGGCTAATGTGATAAAGTGGAACTTCAGTTTCTAGGTAGCTTGTTATGATTCTCATTCTGATACTCTGCATGGGGTTTTGAGTGCATTATTCTGCCTTTTCAGGTTATACATTGTAAAAATAAGTATAAAGTTAATTTTATTAAATAAATTAATTTTTAACATGTGATGCAATGTTTGAAAAGGGTGTGCACACTTCATGTTTAAGTAATATAGAATTGCTGAGTACTCTTTGGTATTAAAATAGCCACATTGTATATTTATGAAAGCTATTTACAAGTGAATACTTAGTGGTATAGCCAAACTCACTGGTCTTTCTCAAGGGGAAAGTTGACTATGAGTTTCTTTCATTAGTATCTTACTTGATCTAGATGTGGACAGGAGAACACTTCCTTACCTTTGCAACTTCTGAGTAAGAACTGTTAATTTCTGCTCTCCACTGCTGTGATCTCACTTATATTTTGTTTCTTGTTTTTTTTTTTTTTTGCGGGGAGAGTGAGTGGTGAGGAGGAGTAAACAAGTCAGGTGGAATCAGTGATTGAGGAGAAAAACACATTAGTGCATAAACTGTTTGTTATCGTTACATTAGTTAACTACAAAAGAACATTTGTTCTTTTCTTAGTTCTTGGTAGATTAGGTTCCCTGCCAGCCCCCAAGAGTAAGGCAGCTGGTACATGAATGTATACATTCTTGGATTTCTTCTGGTATTTTCCCTCATTTAGAATGAGTTATTTTATCATTCATCTCTAATGGCACTCACTTCGCGTAATGCTATACCAGTGTTTCTGTTGTATTTGCGTGTGTCACGTTCCCCTGTGTTCTCAACTCTCTGCTCTTCCTTTTTCTCTTTTATTTTTGTATTTTATTTTTTTTTTTGTTTCCCAGAAATGCAATTAAATGTCAGACTTAATGGAGTATCACATTTTTCATGTTTTAAGAAAGGAATATCAAAGTTAATGTTTTCAGAAGGCAAAGGAACTTTATTGCACATCAAATTTTTTCAATTTTCATATAGGTATTAACTACACGCAGTGCTCAATGTGGGAGAGTTAGTTACTATAAGAAGCTCATGCGTGAGTAACTCTCCCACACTATGCATGTGCAGTTCAGCACGTATTTAGTCAGCAGTATACCTAGACCTGAACTGAGCACAAATACATTGGAGAAAAAGTTCCTGCAGTTGTTTGTAGACTGTGGATTTGTTATGGGCTTTAGAGGTCAGGCTGATAGAGGGAGAGATATGATTGTGATAAACACCAGATAAAGATGGTTGTGTTCCTTTCTGATTCCCTGCTACAGTCCTCTGTTCCCGTAGTTGTGCTGATACAAGTGTTTGCTGTACTACTTTATAAACCAGGTCACTCAACGTATGTAAAAATAAAACCAACAGCAAAACATTCCTCCCTGCCCCCCAGCATTTTTTTTGTTGTTGTTTTTGTTTGAGTTATTAATGGGATCACTTCAAGGATCTGGTTTGTAACATGCTGCTGCTGGTTGTTACGTTCACACAGCACTTTGGGTTAGTGTATTGAACTGTCAGGGGCCAACATGTCCTTGCTGCTTAGGGAAGACATTACACATAGCTTCAGTTTGGACTTACTGATAGTCATGGTGTCTTGCTTTAGAAGAAGTGGAAGATAAAAATCACAAATAATGGTATTTTTGCAAAGCTCTGTCCTGCCTTATTTTTCCCTTTAAAGAATTGTGTTAGGTACAGCCAACACAAAGTCCGAAATCCTGAACAGGATCCTTTTAATATATATAACTTTTTGTGTTCATTTTCTGAAGTTATTCAAGAACGATGTGTGTGTACGACGAAGCATATTATAAACACAGAAGTGCACAATATGCATCTTTCCTTTGTAACTCATGCTGTTCATGCAGATTGCTATCTGAAGTATAACACACATGCTTCTATCTGCATGGTGTGGTGGGGTGATGGCTTAAGATTTCACAGCACATTTGATTTGGGGTGCTGTCAAAACATCTGAAAAAGCAGCTGATTTCTCTAAGACATCTGCAAAAAAAGAGGATGCTTATGTTGTCCAAACTTTTTACTAAGGCAGTCATTCTACTGTATAGTATTTGGTAACATGGGCTTTGACTATTTGTGGTACCTCTTGTCTGGCTCAAAAACTTTGCATTGTTATTGAATCCTAAAAAGTCCTCTAGCTTGAAAATGAACAGGTATCTCACACCAAACCCCAAAGAAGTCCTAAAGCTTATGGAACAGATATGTGCTTTTCAAGTTGGCCAGTTTCTGAATTTTGTTTGTGGCATGACCCACAAACAGTTGGACAGAGAGGACCGAGGGTCCTTAAGGAGCAAAAAGAAGGAAGAGTGGGAGATTATAGAACACCATAAAAGATAATTGCTATTGAACTCTGTAAAGCGAAACAGTGACTGAATGTATCTAGTCTTGGCAGAGCATATTTCATCTAACAGTGAAAACTTTGTAACAATCCTCATGTAGTTTGTTCCAGTTGCTTTAATAGCTTCCCTAGTTTCCTTGGTCTGTTCTAGGCCTCCTGATATCTTGTAAAGCAATTTGTTGCTACTTTTGCTGTAACAGTCTTAAGTATTGAAAGACATTCATACAATTTAATTTTTCTCTTTAGACTGAACATCATAGATTTCTCTTTGGAGGTAATGCTTTCTAAATCTTTTACCATTCCTCTTGCTCTTCTAGACTTTCCATTTCACCTATTGTCTACATGCTTAACATGGAATGACCAAAATTGGACCCAGTAATCCACTGAGGCCTTGTTAATGCAGACTAGAGTGAAATTATTATCTTGTGAATAAATTATAGAGGTTGTTTCTTTATGTCATTGAGTGGGCTCTCTTTTCCAGTAACATGACATAATTTCTAGCAGTCACTCTATGCTGGTAGAGACAGAAAGAATGAAAACGTGAATATGATCATCATGCACTGGGAGAAGGAATTTGTGGTACCTCTTATTTTTGGTAAATGCCAATTTGAGTGTTGTTGTAAATACCTATCCTTATTAGCATACTACTTTTAATAAACTTAAATCAGAGCCAGCAAATGTTGTTACCTGGCTTATAATAGTAGAGTGTCTTTTAATAAGTTTAGAGGGCGAGACTTTGTTTTTACATCAGGAACTATCTGTTAGGAAAAGGTGCCAAATTTGCAAGTCTGTTTCCAGAGTACAGCCACATATTAAAAGTGGTTTCAATAAGAAGTGAAAGAAATTAACTACTTTAATTTTGGAGAAATGTTCAGTTACCTTTTAAAACTTGGCAAGAAAAGAAAAGAAAGGCCTACTGAAAATCCTGTAAACTTACGTCTGTTTTGGAAGTGGAGGGCAGGGAAGGAGAAGAAAGGTGTGTACAAGTCACTTTTAAAATGCTTGGAGTATCTTTTGAGGAGATTATTACACAAAATAGAATGCAGAAGAATGAATAATCCAGGCTTTTTTCTGTTGAAGAGGACAAAAAAACAAACAAAACAAAACAAAACAAGAAAACCAACAAGAAACCACCAAGGAGTAGATATTAGTTCCATTAAAGTGTAGCAAAAATATGTGTGACCAGTAACATGAAGCCTATGTAAACCTAAGGTCAATGTTTACCATGTTTACCATGCCTAATCTTTACTGAGTACAAATTTAAAGGCAAAAATAAAATTCTGCACAACATGCGACGTTCCTTATTTGTTCCTCTGCTGAACACTAGGATAAACTTAGATCAAAATATTCAGAATAAATTGTTATATTTAGAAGTGGTCTGCTTAAGATGCATCGCAAGCAGTTTTATGTGGGTGCGATATGTGAAATGACCGCTATTTAGGTGTCACCAGCTTCATATGAAACTTGTAATACCAGAATATCAGATTTGGTAACAAAGTTGTGGGTTTTTTGTTTGTTTGTGTCCTGGGTTCAGCTGTAACAGTTGTTTTTCTCCTTCTTAGTAGCTGATCCAGTGCTGTGTTTTCAACTTTAGCCTGAGAACAGTGGGTTGTCGGTATTTTTTCTTTTCGTCTTTAAACTCACGTCTGTTCCCTTCTTCAGTACCTCTTCTACTAAGTACACCAGCGTACAGGAGCTTAATTAAAAAGTGAGTTCAGGATCACAATGGAATTCCCAGTTTAACAACTTACTGTTGCACATCACCAGAATAACAGCAGCTCCTTCTGTGTGCTTTTAGCTTGAAGAAAATGTAAAATGACTTTGTAGAAATCAGTTGGTAAGACTCATCACTTAGTATTTGCTACAGTCTTTGAGCACTTACATGATCAAATTACTATAGTTTAAATTCCAGTAATCTTCAGAGCCATACTGTCTTTGTATCTGAGCTGAGAGTCAAAATTTTAATGCTTGCCAAGCTTTACCCTCAAAAGAAATAGACTGTGTATATAAATGGTGAGTAAACTGAAAGTCTTTATATGAGTTAACAACAAATACTGTGATGTGTAAAGAGCATAAAGCATGGTGTTTTTTTTTTTTTAAAGTAGTTTCATTTTAGATACCTTAGAGTGTTTTTCAAGAGTTTCTAGGCCTACCAATCAATTATTTCTTTGAAAACTAAAGAGCATCTCTTTTTCCCTTATTGAATGAAAAGATGTCCCTCACCTTTCAAAGGTTATATTCCGTTTTCTGTATGAACACAGGAAATTTTCTGTTTTCAAGGGGGTGTTTTAAAGGACTTTTCCTTTTTAGAACTGAAGGCTTGACTGTCCTTTACAGATGTATGATTGGACATCGTAAGAGGAGAGAGTTCATTTCAGTGCTTGAACAGACGTGCGTTCTGTGTCCTGGAAGTATGCCTGCTGCTGTGTAAGTGGGTGGGAGAGATAAAAGAAATACTTATTCAACTGAACTGAATGCTATGAAGCTTTCACTAAATCCTATGATACAGTAGGTCCTGTTTTAAATATAACATTGTATGTATATTATATACATATATATAACTGCTCTGAGACAAAATAATGCTGAAATTGCTTCCATGGGAACTTGGCTGTTCTCCTTAAGAGAGCCTATGAAAGATGTCTGGAAAAAAAAATGCTGCACTTGATTTAGGAACCTAATAAGGACAAGAAGGGAACAAGTTTGATCTTGATGCATTTACAGGTGTACCTCTCTAGGCACCTCTTTAAGGACTTTTTGATAACCAGGGAAAATGAAACAGCTTAAGTGAAAGTGTATCTTGAGAAGAGGGAGCGCTGGGAAGGCTGGATCTAGGCAGTGAGAGCCCTACTGGTCATGATTAATGCCTTGCATATCACTTAAAGACCAACAGATAATTAATAGAAGTACAGTACCTCCCCAGTTGTGCACTTTATTGAAATACAGGGCTCCTTAAGAAGAGTTTATCCTGAATTAACTGCAGTCACTGAATGTCTTTCAAACAGAGTATTATACATAGACAGTGCAGTTTGGTGGTGAAAATATAGGTAATGACAGCAATTTTTCTGGGTGGAAGCAGTCACAATCTTCTAGCAGATGCAGGTAACTTAATAAAACTTTTACTGTTGTACCACAGGTTAAATTTGACATACCTTAAGTTTGCAGGCTTGTTGATAAAGGCCTTTTATTCACTTGCATTTGTCTTTATTTACTGACCACAATTGCCTGATGACAGCATTTGAAAAACATTCTTCAGAGAATACCTAAGTTTCCACCAGAAGTCTTCATTATATTAGTTACTAATGGAATACTATTTTGAATTCCTAGGTGTATGTTTTAAGCCCATGGGGTTTTTCCCCCCTCAGTTCTTTGTTCATCAGTCATCTTGCCTCTCCATGGTACCTGAACAGCCACTTCCACAATCATTCCTGCAACACATGGCTGCTTGCATATCTGGGACTGGAGAAAGAGCATTAAGCCATATGAGTACCTTCCAGGCTGGTTTCTTGTAAACTCTGAATATTCCTAATGGAGAATGAAATTAGGTCAGACAACACCACTCCTAGAGATCATTTTTTGAAGTGAATGAGGTGAATGAGTTTAAGTTCTCTTACTGTCCCTAAGTAAAAAGAGCAGTATTGCGCTGATTTCCCTGTCAGTAGCTGCAGTGTGGTGTTTTTTTTTTTTTATTAAAATAGCTCTGACTTTATGATAAAGTTTATAAATATCATTGATGGCATCTTTAGAGCTGAAATCTGTGAATTTGTATTTCCTGTGACTTAAATTTAACTTGCCAGAAACTCAGCAAAGTATCCTGGTGCAGTACATAGCTTTTTTAGACAGATTGTTAGGCCAAATCTTCATTAAAACTGTATAGCTATCTTTCAAGCTGTTCATATATTTTTTTTTCTGAGCTCATACTCACTCTGATGCCCAAATAATCTCCCGTAAACTGAACATTTTGGACAGATTTGGCTGACAGCAATTGATACAGCTGCTCAAAAAAATGGATTCTTTTCACATGTTAAATAACATGAAATGTTGAATTGTCATACTGCATAATTTGTCAGTACTATTGAAAAAAACAAAAGTGGTCTCTTCGCTGTTTTCTGATGGCTCAAATAGGTACACATTGAGTCTTGTTTTGATGTTTTTACCTGTTAAGACTTAATAATCATCTTGCATGCTCCAACAGCTTGTCATACCTGCCCCTGCAGCTAGTACATGTGTTTCAATATTTTTTTGCTGAAGGACCAAGTGTTAAGCCATATACATGCTCTCTTTTTTTAACTTCTGTAGGTAGGGGATAATTTGTCAAGATAAGACTTTCACAAATGAGCTACATTTTTCATCAGGCACAAGCAGTTATGCAGTGACAGACTAAATTGTCAGCTGCATTAATTTTTAGATGAAATACCAGTTGTCAGAAACCAAGTAATTAACCCTGTTGTCTGTAACTCGCTTTCAATATTGGACTAGACTTTTAGAATAAGGGTTAAAATTCAGGAACACCAGTGCAAAATGCTCTCTCTTAAGTGCATCGAGGCATTTGAAGACTACGTGGTGTGTCCCAGCATGCAGAGCCATGCAGCTTGGCTGACGATTCTCTTCACTGTGGTTTATGGGCTATGCCCTTCTCAGAACGTTTTATGAAGAGAGACAGGTGTATATGTAGAGATTTTAAGCACATAGGGTATCTCAACTGATGCTTTAAACTTTCTAATTGATGTGATGGTTTCAGTGTCCTTTTAACAAGGCCCTCCCCCCCCTTTTAATATATGATGAGTAAGATGCTAATTACTGAACCTTGGCGTGACAAGTTACAAGCCTGCTTGTTTCTGAGGGAATTAAAATACTTGTTGCGATCTTCGGTTCCCTCGTCTTCCATATACTACACCAGTGGGTCTTCGCTGGACTCAGCTTGATCTTGGAAACCACTGTGTTTCCACAGTCACATTTCACCTTTACTGACACTTTTACATGGCCTTCATGGAGACCTAAAACCTCCTATCCATAAACTCTTTTTTTTTTTTTTTTTTCTGCTAATGGTTTTCAGGTAACTGCACTAATTCTTGAAAGCTTTTTTTCTTTACAAAGTGTTTTATGTAATACAGATGTTGAGTGTCAAAAGCTGTCAGTGGTCAGTGATCTTATTTCCTTGACACAGATTAAAGCTGTAGGAGGAAATGGAGTTCTTTACTGGATTGTCTTATAGAGGTTTAAAAATAAACATGCCTTTGGTCTTTCTGCTGAACTCCATCATGGCTGCAGTGGCATAGCTACTAAATTCTGGAACTGTTTGCAAATTGTGTTTTTGCAAATTGTATTTGCAAATTGAAGTTGTATTAAGAGTCATTCAGATTGAAATATTTTATAAAACTTGCTCATCCTAATGATTTAATGATTAAAACTGAATTTAAAAAAATCAGTTAATCTTGATGTGTATTTAAACCACTTCCAATATGGTAAACCAAACTTTCGCTTTTATTCTTCTATGCCAGCACACCTCTTAATACTATTAGGGGCTTGCTGACACTGCAGAGAGTTACTAAATCCAGGCTGACATCAGTTTTATTATAAACTATATTCATAGAAACATGTTTAAGGTTTACTAGTCAAGAATTTAATGTTGGACTAAACAGCCTGTTTGGTCCAATTCGTTTGATGTATAGTTAGTATGCTGTTTGATTGTGTGCGGAAAGAGTACCGGTGAAGTACCACTGTTTAGCTATTGTATGTATTTTATACATTAGGTCTCAAAGCAACCATCTGGTTACCTCCTTTGACCCATTTTTTTTGTATTTGTGACAACAGCTTTGAGGATTTTAATAATGGGAAGGCACAACTAATATGGCTTAGCTGGAGGAGAGACAGTGGCACACTTCTTGAATTAATATGCATTGTAAGACATGTCAGGCAACAGTAAATGATATAATTTTTCCAGTGAAATAACCCTACTATGCAATCTTCATTTGCTTATACATGCCTGCCTGTCATGAGAGCGAGTATAGGAAGGAAGGGAGTAGAGGAATGTGATCTTTCTACAGGTGTATTGTATTACCAATGTAAGCTTCATTAATTTGCACTTTAAATGAGTATGCTTCACATACAAGAGCTGCTGAGCAAAATGCTAAGCAAAAAACTTTGTGGGGAAACTAATATTTTCCTGTCAGATTTTAAATGCAAAAATGGTGGTAGGACCATCAGAATGAGGAAAAGCACAGATAAGGCAATTATTCCTTCCTGAGGTATTCACATTTTTACATTCCAACCCTTTTTCTTCCTTTTCCTCTTTTCTGAAGATAACTTGCTGCTTTCTCTCCATCTTCCAAGTGATGCTTTATTTTCATTTTGCTGGCATTTTCCAGTTCTCCAGGCAATGAGTCTTGTTATAACATCTTTTTGGTTTTTCCTTTTGCTGTGGCCTTGCTGAATGGGAGATCCCAGAACTTTGTTCCTGGAGAAAATTGGGTAGGCAGAAGGCTATGAGCCTTGTAAAAATGAAAAGATACCTGACTGGAAATTTGAGCTGTTGTACACTGGCTTCTAGTTGCTGAAGAGAAATAACGGAGAAACAGAACTGAGAATGAGCACAAGAGATAAAGTATGTCTAAAATGCGGATCAAAAGGTATGAGGAATGAATGAAAATTGTGGTGAGGCTGTAAAAGACTGTCTTGGACTATCAAACACCAGTGTGTGTGGGAGGTAGAGAGTCCTGAATATCTTCTGGAGGGAGACTGAGGTCTTATGGACTGAATCACAGATTTACCCTATTTCAGAATCTTTGTTCCTTAAGAAGATATTTTGAAGGGGCGTAAAACCCACTCAATTTTGTATATTTAGAAGAGACACTTCTGGGCAAAGGCAGTAAAGAGTCTTGTAGCTTGGCTGTGTCAGCATGGTCTAAGCAAGAGCCAAGGAATGAATCAGAAACTCATGGAGGAGGTGATGGGGTGAGACAGAAGTGAGGTTGAGGCAGGAGTACATTATAGAAGAGATACTGATCTGTAATCCTGCACTTCACAAGCATGTGATTCTGATTGCTGTGGGAGGTGAATGGGAAGTCACTGAGGGATTTAAACAGGCACGTTTAATTTAAATGATAAAAAGAATAAACCACTTTCACTCAGCACTGCAGCTCTAAATATAACAGCTGTTCGTTTCCTGCATATTGTTTCTTTAATGAGTGATTTGGGAGGCTGCCAAAGCCATGCATGAGCAAGGTGCCAAAAAATAAGTAAGGTAGAAAGTCCCAGTTATGCCGATGGACTGTGCAAAGTGCATCTTTTTACAGACCAAAGATGAGGCACTGAAGCAAATGAATACGAATAATTCATCGCTAGGGAAATAGGATTTTATAGACATATATATAAAAGTAATTCTTGCATACCTATGGAGAAGAAACTTAAAGTGATGTGGCTGAGACTATAAAAAAAATGTTAAATTCTCTAGGTGGCTATTCCCTGCAGTTTCGAATCATACTTTAGTAAATCAGTACAATGTTATTTGGTGATCCTGAGCATCAGAGATACTATAAAGGATTTTTTCTGTTAGTGTCAGGTAATATAAGGGAAGCTCAAACTTACCATAGGTTTTAGAATTCTATTTGAGTTGTGCATAGCTCCTAAAAACCTCCTGTAATTCTTTGAGTGGTCCAGAAATAACCATATCAAAGGCTTTTGAAAGTCAAGTTAGTTGTAGTCCCTCCTAAATTGTCACATGATGAGCAATAAATAGATCAAAAATCCCTAGGGAGCACAGGAACAAATAGGAATAAATAGTTGGCTTTCACTGATTCTGAATGGTTGTAATCTGTCGCAAGCTTCCAAAGAACAGATTTTCTTTAGTTTTGAAAAGTAGGTAACGAAAGATGTAGGTGATAAACTGGTTTAGGGACTTTTTTCAATACCAGATAAAAATAGAAATTCTTACTGCTTTCTAGCTAAGCTAGATGTCGGGCTAGCAGACCAAATTTAATGTTGGAAAGTGTAAAGCAATGCATGGAAAGAAAAATCTGAATTACTCCCACGTATTGCTATGTTTTACATTAACAGCTTTTCCCAGAATAGAATAGCATACTGTAGTCACCTTAGGAAAACTTCTGCTCATTGTGAAATAGATGCTTTAAAGAGGAGTGTGAGAAAAGGCACAGCAGCATCTATATGTCATTGTAGAAATCTGTGTTCTCACCTGTAACACTCTGCTGGATGATCTAAAATATGACGTGAATAGCACACTTTGGGGAAAGGCTTAAAGCTGTTAAAGGCATGGAAAAGCTATCATTTAAGAGAGGGAGAAGATGAAGGCCTTTTTTGGCTTGACTCTGAGATGACTAAACAAGGAGTCTATTTTTCTTCCAAAATTTATTTGTTTCAAAGACTCCACATACCCTTTTAAGGGTAAAAGAGTTATGTACTTATGCCTAAAGATAGTAAGTTTTTCTTTAAGATACCTAGAGAGGATTGCACAAAGCCATACATGTACATATGTATTATTATTATTACGCTTAGAGTGTATGCCTAATGAATAGAGTATGTTGCTGCAAAATGTGTGAGAAGAGCTGTATAAGACGCAGAAGGTAAGCAGTGTGCTTTTTCCAGCTGTGCTGGTTAATTTGGAAATGACTATGTGAGAACCCTAGGTTACTATTAGATAGACTGTCTTTCAAAGCAGATGTTTTCACCCTGTAAGATTTAACCTCCGTAATTAGGTGAGAGCATATGAGGTCCAGGTCTGGGTTGGGTTCATCTGTTCTGTTTTCCTCCATCCTAGGTTTCTTCTTCCCCTTTTCTATTCAAAGGGGGAAAGACAGAGGAAGACACAGTACTGATAGAAGCATAGCCATGCTGCAAAGCTTTATTTCAGTGAATACTAGGTTTGACCACATACTGGGAAAGGGAGGATGATGTAACAGATTCTGTCTCGAGCCGGACGCCAAACTTGCTTCCAGCACGGCTGAGAGCATCGAGGGGATCCCTGTCTGGTTACAGCAGAGCTAAACAAAAACAGTTCTAGGGGCAAAGCTTTTGCAGTTTCTTGCTTTTTATCTTCTGTGCTTTTACTCCCAAAAGACACCTGCATCCCTGACCTACCAACCAGAATCGTAGCCTCCATCACCACGTTTTACTGCTCCCTTTCAAACCTGGAAGACCAGGCTCTTGTCCTGTTGCAGCCCTTACATTTATTTACCTCCAAAGCACTGGACACTGCTGATTTTTCTGAAGTGAGGTTTGGTTTTAACATGCAAATGGAAGAGTCTGTAGAAGGAAATTTGGAGACTTTTTTTCATGCTGTTAACTAGGGAGGCATGCATTGTTTTTTCTTGTTAGAAGACAGGGAATTTACCCATTTATTTGAATATATATTTAGCTGAAAAACTGTGAAGTTCTAGGCTAGCCTGGAAAATATTTTTAACCCTTTGTTTTATGGGTCACCTGGGATTGGGACTCCATTATGAGACGTATTACAGCAACATGCTATAAGGATGGTGTGGCCCAAAAGAGCTTACAGTCTTGGATAGACTATTTGAAAGAAAAAAGGGGAACTGAGATATGATGATCAACAGGTGAGTCAGAAGTAATCAGGACCGAGATCACAAATTTTCTGATTCTAAAACCTGGTGCCTTCATCTTGCCTTGCAAGGATGTGGTTGCCCTTCACTAGACATTAATGAATAAGAACTTTTGTATGTAAACTGCCTTCATAGACTAAGCAGCTTGTGCAACTTTTCTGAGTCTGTGATCTTTAAAATCATCATGCTGCTAGGTTTTGTTAGAGACTCTACTCTGTCAAGTCAGATGAAAGCAGCTCCTTTTGTCTCAGCTATGACCTTTACCATAGGCATCCATGTATCTATGTGTATGACTAAAAGGCTACCTGTGGCAAAACCTGAAAGACAGCTCTTGCCAACTTAAAGTGCAGAGGTCATTTGCTCAAATAAAAGTGTGTGTGCCTGCTTACCTCCCTGTAAAATTCAAGGTGCTTATTATAAGTAAATTAAGCCACTTAAAGAAGAGACTCTCTGACGTCTCTTACTTGCAACTAGGTTCAGCAGTACGTTGCCACATAAGATGAAACTTCTGGAAGCTTTCTTGAAAATGTGTTTTCTGGATACTGGTCATGCTTTAAATCATGAAACATAGGTATTAAACCTTCATCTGAAAGAAAAAATAATCAAATGGGAGGCTAGAGATGCATTTGTGTTGGGAATTCTGTACCTATATACCCGAATTTTATAAGCACAGTATCTAGATTAAAGTGATTATGAAATCTGTCACTAAGCCTAATGCCCCCTTTTCCCTCCCCCTCCTTTTTTTTTTTTTCTTGAGGAGGAGGTATTCCTCTGACATTTCTAGGAGAACATAATTATGGTCTGCTCTAGGAAACTGAGTAAGTAAAAGATTACAGACTCATTAGGGTTGGAAGGGACTTCTAGAGACCATCTAGTCCAACCTCCCCTGCCAAGGCAGGGCCGCCTAGAGGAGGTTACACGGGAATGTGTCCAGGCAGGTTTTGAATGTCTCAACAGACATTATCTCAATAAAATATAAAAACATAACTGTAACATTAAACACCTGGAGTAATTGAATGTCTGAGTTTACTGAAGGGCCATTTATTGCACATTAGATGTTAATCTCGACAAAATTTTTGTATTGAAGGTAAGCACACAAAATTTTTCTATTTCATGCTTTTTCTATTGCACTTAGTTCTCAGGTTTGTATTACTATAAAACTCAGTAGTATGGATGCAGAGAATGGGATAACAGAGAAAACAAAGGTTCATAATCTACTATCCCAGTTATGCCACTATTTCCAGCACAGGATTTGCAAATGGTGTTTCAGTCCTTCTCTTTAAGATTGCCAGAAAACCTGCAGTTATACTATGAGAAAAATACTTGTTTGTTACAAAGCAGTCAGTTTGCAATATAGAAAAAAAAAACCAGAAAACAATTTCTTCCTCAATGCCCTTCCCCTCAATCCCCCCAAAGTTGTATTTTACACTTTAGGAAGAACAGAACATGAACATTTTGATCCTTTGTCAGTCTTTTACTTCTTTAGTTTTAGGGACTATTTTTAAAATATTTCTGTCACAGTCATCTTTGGTGTAACCAAGTGTATCTGTCAGTGAGGTCTGAGACTGAGGGTGGTCTTGTACTGAAGGTGTGAGATGTTATGGGTAGATCTTATAGCTGAAGCACATGAGCTAAAAGCACCAGCTGATGCAGCAATTCTTTGTGTGGGTCAGCCTTTACAGAAAGATCGAAGGCCATACAGAGTGAGTTATGTTATCCTGCCTACTTAATGTTTCCAGCTTCTTTTAATCCTTCTGCATAGGAGCTTTGTGTATTATTTGACTGGCTAGCGCTTCAGCTCCCATAGTTAAAGACTAAATTGTCCAGTTTCTTAGTGGCAGGCTATCAGCAGCAAGTGGCTTTTTTCAAACTAGTTAGTCCTGTTTAAATTATTCCAGCCCTAAGGAAATATAAGGCATTTTTATGCAGCTGTATTATCTTTTAAGCACTGAATTACAGTATGAGGAAGGATTTTGAGCTTTTATTTTAGATGATTTACTGTGCATTTACTTAAATTCAGTGACCAAACTTCATATCAAAACCTCTGTTTCTAACAAATCAAACTGTCTGCCATTCTTTCACTGAAAGAAAAATCTGAAATTTTAAAGAAAATTATTTTAGGTTCAAGAATGTTCCACTCCAAATGAGACAGTATTTCATTTCTATTTTCAGTATCTTTTAACAGCAGCAGAGGATATGAAAGACTCAGCTTATGACTGTTAAAAAAAAATAACCATCAGAATAGAAAATCAACCTGTCTCTTTTGTGCGGAGGCTTAAGCCAAAATGGACTGTTATGTGGTGGTTAAGATACTGTTCTGGTAGAGAAGATGTAGGAGAATCTTCAGGCATATGAGGGTGGTTCAAGCATGGTTCTCTCTTGTAGAACAGATGGATACCATTAATTGTAGTGTATTATGTGATTAAAGTGGTCCTTCTGTTACTTTGTTTGCTTCATTAATCTTATTTCTGCACTTCAGGAACCCCTAACTGCATCCCAAAACCTCCCAAAACTTCCACACCTAGCCCCTTCAGAAAAACCCAAGAAAACAACAACAACAAAAACCCATCTGCACCCCAAACGTTTTAATTAAAATCAGTAGTTCATTCAGGATAATCTTTTTTAGTGGTGTCTCTTCTAAAGCTAGTTTTTGAGCAAATCAGTTACTTTCCAGAAACTGCATCTCACTAACTGAAATAGATGCTTAAGTACAGATATTGATGCTGGTTAAAAAGCAGGTATGTAATCCAGTTGCTTCTTCCTTACACTCAATTTTAATGTCACACTGCTTTCCAAGTTGGGAGCTACTTAGTTTTTTGCAGAATGTGTCAGTCATTCAAAATATTACATTTTCACAAGTATTTCATTCTTTCCTGCTGAAACGGTTCTCTACCAATTTGTGTCTAGTACTAAGGGGATGTGAAGGAATAGGACTGTATCTTGTTCAGCAGTCTGATTCTTTCCTCTTATACTAGAAAAACTGCCACCTGCAGCTGATTTTTAATTGGATGCGGCTCTTTAAGCTAAAGGACAAATTTATATATTCACATCTTCACTGTGCAATAGCATATGAAGTCAAGGATGTTAAGATACCCAGAAGGTATGTTTTATGAGATTATCACGTTCTAAACTTGCAGCTCATGCACATCTTTAAATTCAGCACAGTATCTTACTTAAGTATTTTAACACTGGAGCAGGGCAATTAACTTGCAAATGTGGTTCATATAGAAATGCTAACAAGGCTGAATTTTCCAAGATTGGAGTGTCTACATTTTATGCCGCAGATGCAAGTGTTAAAATGTTTGTATCTATTTTAATGGGTTTGTATGCATACTCCCAAATAGCATAATTTCTCTACAGTGCTGAATGATTTCACTAGAACTTAGACTACACTTCAGTTACGAACTACAGTTTTAATTACAGCACAGATGCATACTGAAAATAAAAAAAAAAAGAAAATTTGGATTATCTTTGACCATTATTTTAATTTCCTTCTTCCTTATGCTATGGTAGTATAAATAGCAAGTGAAGGAGTTCAGTTTGATTAAATGGTTATTTAAGCCTCAGAAACACAGGCTAAGCTCCGTATTTCCTCAAGATTTGTTTTATGATAGGCATTGACATAACTGCTGCTTTCTGAAATGTATTTCATTTTAATGTTGTAACTGAAAACACAGAATATTTGCAGTTAGCAACGATGTAACTTGCTTTCCTGTGTGCTTCTGTATTGCATTGCTCTGTGTTAGGATTTGCATACATCTATTTTCTTAGGTTAGTCTCTTTCCTAATGTTGCAGATTAGTTTTCTTTCCCCTCCATGTGATAAGGAATGAAATTTTTTCTTTTAGACAGCACATTATTCAATTCTCCAGGCATACACCGCTTTGATTTGTATTGGCTTATTTGCTTGCCAAGTACTTTCATGCTCTGAGAAATTTTGGGTTTGTTTATGCTGTGGGATGTTTTATTCCTAAACCCTGCAATATGTTCTTCATTATTTTCAGACGGGCATTATACTGATAGTGATGTATTGTTGGTGGGTATCAATTTGAATTTGTGCAAGAATTCATAGCTGAAATCTTAAAGAAATCCAGGGAATGTAAAAAATAGTGCAGATAAAAAAACTGCCTTAGGCATCTTCATACTGCAGGTAGCACAATATATTTATGTTAGGAGAATTGATCGGTACAAAGAGGATTGGAAAGATGATAGCATTATTGATATAAAATTACTGAAACAAATTGACTTAAATCAGCAGGCAGAAGGCTTTAATCAATTTAAAATTTACTTTGAACTTTTCAAAATCAGGTCCAGTTAAAGCAGGTTGAGTGGCCTGTACGCTGAATTTTGAATATCTCCAAGTGTGGAGATTCTGCAAATTCTTGGGGAAACCTCTTCCCGGGGTAACCACTCTCATGGCATAAAAAAAAAAAAAAAAAAAGTACACAAAATAAAATGCCAAACCAACACAAAATAACAAAAAACCCTCCTTCTTTTTTCCAGACAGATTTTCCTGTTTTCTTACTTGTGTCTTGTCCCACTGCATCTCAAAGGACAGTCCAGTGCACTCTTTTCTACCCTCCTATTAGATAGTTGTGGATGGTAATAAAACCTCCCCTTTAGCTTCTTTTATGGCTGAACAAATCCAGGTTTTTTAGCCTCTCCTTGTAATATCACATGCTCCTGCCCTCTGATCATCTTGGTGTCTGTTTTCACTGGACTTGTTCCTCCATTCTCAACTAGCAGGACAGTTACTAAAAGCTTATGTGTGGTACCAATTTGTGGGAGTTGTGTGAAGACAACTGCAGCAATGAACTTTATGAAGCGAATATACTGTCAGGGGATGCCCGTTAGGTCAACTAGTAGCTTTTGGGGAGGAGGAACTTCCTTGTCTGGTGTGGAGGCACTCCAGGGTAGCTTCCATGACCAGCTTCTTCTAGATAGTCCACAAGGAGGGTTTAATGTTTGGTGTAAAATTTACTGATTTGAAGAAACCTGGTGCTGCATAGTGTTATGCTTTGATTTAGAGAGATAGAACAATCTACTGAAATCACAATACAAGCACAATAAAACTATTGCAATATATATTTGAATTGCCATGCAAAAGTGATTCCCATTACTGATCTCTGTCTGCCCACTGTCAGGATGTTGGGCATCTCCAGTTCACTTGGCTAAAACCAGCTCAAGCCCACTGTTTTCTTCAGAGCTCCTTCTGTTGGTTGGTCAGATTTAATAGTTTATGTTGGGCTGATCTGCATATGTACGTCTCCCCCTCACTGGTTTGGCTAGCTGGGGAAAACTCTACCGATGATCCTGGAGAAGGCTGTTTACACAACCTGATTGACTTGCTGGTACAGCCATATATCTAAAACAAAGGTTACCCTCCAGTCCTTTTGTATTGAGATAAGTTGAGCTTTCTTTACACCACTTGGTGCTCATTCATTACATTCTTTCCTGAGTTCATCACCTTTGCCTATCTCGTTTGAGCCTTCTTCCATTGTAGTGATTTGTTGGTCACCCAAGCTGTATCTCCCCAAGACTGTTGTGAATCTGTTCTTTGTGCACTCACAGGAGAGGTGCCTGCCTCTACTGGCTGCTCCTTTCCTCAGAGCTCAATGCATGTATGCTTTGGTCACATAAAGTAAATGTGTCTGGCTGCACAAGAGTAAACAGAGTCATGATGCTGTCTGGATAAAAAGAGGGAAAAAAGCTGCAGGTAACATTAGGACCCTTAGCGCTCAACATACTCCTGGCATGTACCTGAAGGGCCCACAAAGAGAGGACAGCAGCCTCAGGTGTGTGTTGATGGTCTAGCTGAGTCATTTTGAAGGGCTTGAATCTACTCCAGTGAAAACAGGCACCCAAGTTTAGGGCCTTAACTAGATCTCTCCTGACTATGCAGGTGACACTGCAGGTGGATTTTAAAACAAATACTTGTACCTGGTCACAGTCCTTTTTGTTTCAGTGGGGTTGGAAAGGCGTATTTGGCATGGCAGGTGTACACAGCTTTGGGAATAGGAGTATCACTGCAGGAAGGAGAACCAGGAGGAGATAACCAGCGAATTGTCTTCAGAGACCTGTAAGGGTTAAATGATCTGCTCTAGGAAATCTAGCAGTCATTCCACAATTCATCATCACAATTTTGACACACACGAGAGTTCTTACTTGCCATCTGTAATTATAATCTGTTCAGTTTCTTTGATTATAAAAACAACAACCTCTGTGATGAGGATACATTTTCATAGAATAAGCAATTGGAGATTATTTCCACCAGCACTGCTCCCCCCTGCACTCCTTGCAGTACAAAGCGGTATGCATATTAGTCCTTTTGATCTTTAAAGGAAAGTTAGGATACCCTCTACTGGCTATTTTTGGAAATAAATCTGAGCTATAGCCTACCAGTTTAGAGTCAGCAGCAGCTAAACTTAATCTGTACTGCAGTTTTAATATAGCTTTTTATAATGTATTTGAGAGGAGTTTGGGTTGTTCTGGTCTTTTTTTCTCCTATGTAGTTCAGTCCCCGGCTTCAGTAGAGTGAATCTGCCTGCGATGAAACTGTATTTTTAAATGTTGCAGCTTCCAGGCAAACAGTTCTATAGGTACAAATGAAGATAGCTCGATGTCATCCCAGCTCTTGTTGCCTAGTAACCAAAGCCCAGTGTATAATTTCAGTGGGATAAATTTCATGCACTTTGCCTCTCTTTTCTTTTTTAGTAATGATATACACATAAATATATTTAGATTTAAACGTCTTATTGTCTGATAATTAAAATGTGTTGAAATCTGTAGCTGTACAAAGTCAGTTACAATGATTTAAGAATTTCCCATAATGAAGAGTGGTCTTCTAGTCCTTGTAACACTGCTTCACTGTTCATATGAGTGAGCAAGTGTCTCAGTGTGACTGTGCATACAAATCTTAAATCCTTCTGCATACCCTTCTCATACTACACCTTTCCATTTTGCTTACTGATTTGATCATGATTTTACATATTTTTATAATGGATACATTACTGAATCCATTTAAGCAGTCAAGGATTGTTCTCAGAATTATTTGCTAAACTATCCTGATAAAATGCCTAAAATTACCTAGGACTGTTCTTCAATTAGTTACCTGATTTGTAAGCAAACTGGGACTAGTTCTATAAATAAATACTTGTGTTAGATTTCTAGCCTTGATTTTTGGTATTTAATTTCATTATCCTATTTTATCCTAGAATTCACTACAAAAGGAATTATGTACTCACTGTTATAACTATTGATACTTCAGTTGTAATAATAGAAATTGTTTTACTGATATTATCTTCACATTTGCATAAACATATGCTAAAATAAAATTACTTCAGTGCACTGTTTTAACCTTGTCATTAGTAACCTTTAAGCTTACTAATGTTGTTTTGAATTGTGTGCCTTTATGTGACATTTATGCTTATTACTTACAAATCTTCTCCATTTATTTTGTTAGACTGATTTGATATTTCCAAGGATTATCTAAGATTTAAACTAATTTTCAGTTATTTTGCTTAGGAGCAGTCTGTATGTCAGTGCAATCACATTTGTGTGTTTCTTTTATTTCTCTTTCATTAGCATTTGATACTCAAAGCAAACTTTTGTTAAATGTATGATCTTTCCTTTTTGCTGTCCACATTGATAGCCAAATATGTAAAATATACACTATAGTGGATTATTGCTTCAAATTAGGGATTAATATGTTGAGGAACAGAAAAGTGGTTTTCAAGCGGGCTTCATATATGGCAAGCTCAAGAGAGAACAGCCATAAATCACAAAAACAGGACCAAAAGTGAAGTGTAAAGCAGACATTAACTTTACAAGGGTTCATTACAAGGTATTATTTCACCTGATGTCCTTTTTGTTTTAGTTTGGGTCATAATTTTTAGTTTTATTTCAAGAAGAAAGTCTAAAGAGTAAACAATATTACCTCTTTAGACATGGAACAGATAGATGCTTACAGAGACGATAGCAAATACTTGGTTCTACACAGTTATTAAAACTTCTTCCAAAGAGTAATAAAGAAGTATATTCTGCAGCTTTCATGTAGTGTCATATAGGTTTCTAAATTGTTTTACTCTGCTCCTTAAGACCTCATTATTCTTCCAGTTTTCTTGTTTGACTCTCTTTAATTCTTGCCAAGTAATTGCTTAAATGAAAAGTGAATATTAACAAGAGTAATACACACATTTGGTGGTGTCTTTGGTGTGTTTTTTATTTCTTGCTTATTATTGATGCAGCCCTATATGTTTTCTGTATATTTAAGTGAACAGTTGCAAGATTTCCATGTTAAAATCTTGCGTGTTGTCATCCACTAAAGATGCAGGCTAACATCAATTTCACACCTGAATGTTCTAAAATAAAAGTCTCATTAAAGTAACTGTTAAAGGCACAGAAATAAATATATGAAGAAGAAGAAATTGTAGATGGCGGTATGGGACTTTGCTCAAATGCACAATTATAGTTCACCTAAATCCCATAAAGTTTTAGTGGGTAAATGAAGTGTATGTTATAGGATCATTTTTTTAATTATTTTTTAATTTTTACTTGCTTTGTGGAAGTTGAAGGGCAGATATGTAATTTACACTAATTCCTTATTAATACAGATTTTTAATGAGTTAGAGAATGTTTTATATGTGCAGGCTTTTAAATGCCATTCTTCCAAAAAGGTCCCATATAATGCTTATTACTGATGCTGAAAAACTGTAGAATAGCCAGCACTTGCATGCAAACAAGACTTACATATTCTGTCATGGTCTAGAAAACTTTGATTTTAAGAAATACCTGAACTGAAGATTTGGAAATGAGATTAGTTATGGACTGTTTGGAACAGTAAGAAGGGAGCTTATGAATGAACATTTGGAAAACTTAACATGAAGTGTGAGAATTAAAATCTATGGGATGATTTTACAGTGAACGTGGTGGTAAAGATGTTGCTCATTATTTTAAATCTTAACTGGTATTTGCAAAATCATGTTAATATTGAATTTTAAGTTCTTCAGTCACTTAGGGCTGCAATTTTTCTCCCTGCTTTAGTCCTATTTTTTAATGGGTTGTTTTGTTTTCTTTATTAATATTGAGAATAATACTGTTGTATAATCTCACAATTGAATGGGGATGGTAATCATCTGTTGCTTCTTATAGGTACTGCTCCCAGCAGCTGGTCTCTTGCAACTGCAGGATGTGAAAAGGACTTGCTGTGAATTTTTGGAATCCCAGCTTCATCCTATCAACTGCTTG
This sequence comes from Neopsephotus bourkii, assembly GCF_033783945.1. Classification (NCBI taxonomy): domain Eukaryota; kingdom Metazoa; phylum Chordata; class Aves; order Psittaciformes; family Psittacidae; genus Neopsephotus; species Neopsephotus bourkii. The sequence continues at coordinate 12,889,889 of NW_026900684.1, read as the reverse complement.
GGGATTCGTGCTTTTGCTGACATGCATGCATGCACAGATCTCTTGAACAAGGCCAACACGTATGCAGGCAAGTTATCATTAGTATAGCGTATAGCTTGGTAACCTTGTGTGTGTAGGTACACCCACAGGTTCCATGCCCATCTAACCCCACCCAGATGGAATTGAATTTTATCCAGGGTATTGCAGATGTGTCTTCTGATGAAGAGATATGAGCGTCTCTAAAAGAAATAGTCTTCTGGCTGTAACATAGTTATAGTAAGTGCAAACAGGCAGCATCTTCATGGCCTATCAGGGCCATACATGGTTCAAGCAACTAGTAACCTAGAAAGAAGCTAGCTTGCTGTTTGAAATTTGCACTGTCATTTAGGAGAAGGTATCAGGAAAGAAGAATTAAAATTTTGTCAGCTGCCACAAGCCAAAGTCTGTAGGAAGTACATGGGGGAGAAAAGAAGACAAGGGCATGGAAGAATGGGCTGTCTGTCGTCCCTCTAGTGCATTGGCTAAGAAGCAAGGAGCATACCATGAGTATTGTGTTACCGACTTATCTTCTGAAAATCCTACTTATCTAGCCCAAGACTTGAAATTTCCTACTATGAAGGTCACCTGTAGTCTCATTCTTCTACCTTGACAAAAGTAGATGGAGGTGCATCTTCTAACTAACCGTATAGCTCAACCAACAAAATTCTGCTTTGCTTATAAAGGTTCATGGAATTCTTAATTGTATTATTAAAAGTACATTGTCATGGTCATCTTAGAAGGTGTTATTCATATCTGTAAGAGGACTGTCTCGTATCAAGTCTTGACATATTTGAAAATAAGATTCTCATTTTGCTTGCTGTTGTGAATCAAAAGCAATTCTCATTTGGTGGTGAAGCAACAGTAGTGTTGTATGGGGTGTCAGGGAAGAACAATTATTCCCCTTTTCTTTATGCTGGTGGAAAAATGATGAACTGAACTTTAATATAAATTCACACAGGCTAAAGTGAATCCAGCGAAGTTTAACATGAATATATTAAGAAAACTGACTGACCTGTGATAAAGACTGTGATAGAATATAGTCTTTTCAATCAAGAACTAAATGTCGAGGAGGGTGAGAGGGAATGCAGATCTTCCTGTGCATAAAAATGACTGAGAGTGAGCAAGCTTGTGAGGTATTTTTAAAGTCATTTCAGTTATTAAGCAAAAAATCCAACTAAAAGTAGCACAGATCAGGCAAGCTGTCTGTGGTAGTTATGGACTCTCTAGGCAGCTGTAAAGTACCCAGTTAGAGTAACTTCTCATTTAGGTTGATCTAAATCATGTTTGTGTGCAAAATTAGATGATTTGAAGTTCTTTCTAGCTTGCATTTCTACAGTTCTGTGAAGGTTAAAATATTTGGGTTTTTCTTCTTCTTTTTCTTTTTTTGTATTCCAGACACATTTTCTGCTGTTGGAAACCCTTATACATGTAGTTTTCAGATAGTAAATAGGTTATTTTTAACACACTGGATTAAAACCTTATTTGACTGCCCTAGATACCATTAAAGGTTGTAAAATGTAGATTACTAAAAAGTAAACAAAACATAGTATAAGCTTGTAGGTTTGTAACATAACACTGTAATCAAAACTAAGGCTTTTCATTTGTTCAAGTAACAGTGATTTTACTGCTCTTTTGTGTGTACAGTGCCCTGGAGTCTTGATGTTTGATTCGAGACTGAAGATGCTACACTGAGGAATTACTTTTGAATGGAAGATTTTTGTAATGAGCAAAACCACTCTAAGATTTACTTACTAGTCACTGTAGTAGCATATTTTGATTAGAGCTTTGGCAGTGAATATATAGAGAGTAGGATTAATTCATTTGGAAATAGGGAAGTCACGGGTTGTCAGAGGTTGAAAGTGATTCTCAGGTATGTCTTCTTACACACAGCTTGCGCTAGCTGCCCAGTCACAGATCTTTTCCTGTCTTTTCAGTGTCTCTTGGATGTTTCATTTCTACTTCAGGTTCAGCAAAACTGAACTGCTTTCCATCTAAATATCTTTCCCTTCTACTTGTCTTCCTCTGTCCCTGGTGACTTCATTGTTCTCCCAGTCATTCAGGTTTGTAAACTTGGCAACTTTATCTCTCCTCTGCCATTTTCTCTCTACTGCTTAGTTGCGTGTTCCTCTATTTTGTTTTTAACTTCTTTACCAAATCTGCTCTACATCATGTTTCACTTTTACTGCAATGTAAATCTCTCTCTGCCATAACTTCCTCTCTGTTTGCTAAGGTCGTTTTACTACTCTTGTGATACTCCTTTCCCCCCTAGATCAAACTCTAACCTCTTATCCTTGGCTTTTTCAGTTCAGCAGAATTACTTGAATCTTTTTTCTTTCATATCTCTCTATGGCTTTTGTGCTTGGAACTAACGTTCTCTTTCCACTGTAATCAGCCTCTTTCCATTTTTGTCAGATTCCTCCAGAAAGCACTTTTCCTCATCTGTGCTTCCCTTTCTGTCTTCATATTATTGGAGTCCTGATGGCCCATACCAGAAGCCGCCAGCTCAACTCCTACTATGTTTTTGCTATATCTGTGTGCTGAATTTTAAAGCAGTGCACACTCTGTTCTTACTCTTGATATAAATATGCTGTGCATAGTCAGGGTGTGAGCTACTTCATTGCATTGCAGACTCTGTGCTGCTTTCCTTAATCCTTAGCACTCTGTCATACAAGAGCAATACAGAAAGGAAAATTTAAAAATAAATACTGAAAAGGCTGCAAAAAAAAAAAACACAACATGTGATTGTATTGCTTTTCATAACAATTCTAAAATATACAGTGACCAATTAGCATCATTAACAATTAGTACAGAGTTAAAACTGAACATCTTGCTGAAATGGAGCACTAAGTGCTCCAATTCATATGTCTAGGTCCAAGTAACAGGCCTTTTATTGCCTTGAGAAATTTTAGACCTCATTAAAAGCAGGGTTTTGATGAATGCTTTAAGTGGACTAAGTCTAGAAAATCTTTATTCTGGTATAGAGTTTTTAGGTTTTGGGGGTTTTTTACCCCACTTCCAGGAGATTAGTATTTTCTATCAAGACTAAATGTTTCAGGAAAAAAAGGAACGCAGTAAACTCATATGGTTAAATGTCTGTCAACAGAACCCTTGGTTGCTACCTTAAGTGTGAAACTGAGTATACAAATCAGGCATACTCGGAAGTTTTTAGTCCAGTGAAATTTTATTCAAATCATAGAATCATAGAATAGTTAGGGTTGGAAGGGACCTTAAGATCATCAAGTTCCAACCCCCCTGACATGGGCAGGGACACCTCGCTCTAAACCATATTACCCAAGGCCTCGTCCAACCTGGCCTTGAACACGGCCAGGGATGGAGCATTCACAAGCTCCCTGGGCAACCTATTCCAGTGCCTCACCACCCTAACAGGAAAGAATTTCCTCCTTATATCCAATCTAAACTTCCATTTATGTATCAACTAAAAACAATTTCAAAAGCTATTCAGGTTGTTTTGAAAGTACTAGCTTTTGTAACGCATACCTTACTTGAGAAGTTTTAATGTGTATGTGACTGAATGACTTTGTGATAACTGCATTTAGACTATTATGCAGAAAGTTTTAATTAAATTGATTTGTCTTTGAGCAATATAATATCAAATCCAGAAAACTATTATATTTTTGACTCTTTATGCAATACGAAGAAAGGCATACATTTATTAAATAGACCTAATGTTCAGATATTTAATGTTTTAGGGAATACATTTTGATGTAGCTGTTGCCTAATTTTGAATTTTAGGGTTTTGTTCCACCTTCTATTCTGACTGTGCCTTAGTTACTTCTAAACTACTTCAGTTACTTCTAAACATCCTTTGTTCCATTTAGTAGTTGAAGCTAATATGTGTACAGATTACTTTCTAGAAATACAAGATCTAAGACCCTGTCAAGACCTTAATTGCACTATTGGTTAAGTGTGAGAGCACAAGAACTGTGTCCAACTTGTAGCCCCTCCCTCTCTGGGTCATTTTGATAAGGCATCCTTTGCTGTGCCAGGAAGCTCTTTGTTGGTCCTAGCTGGGACTTGCAACCTGTTAAGGAGAGCACTGGCATGTTCACTACTTCTGGTAAAAGCAGGGAGGAAAGACTGGCCTCCATTTCTCCTTGCAATAGGCTGATCATCAGCCTAGTTTGATTTCTGTCAGACTCCATGGTTTTGTTCTGTACTATTTCATACCTATTCAGGTCAATGCTTTTGCTTTTGAATTTTCAAGCTGCTTACTGCTGTGTCTGAGCCATCATAGCTTCTTTCCCTCCAACCTCCCTTTCTTATCTCAAATGGCTCTTTGTACTTTGTCAAGACTCTTTCTTACAACTGAAAACATTTTATCAAAAGTCTAAGCCAAATATATGTGGCTTTGCTATTTCAGAATTAGGCCTTGTATCACAGACAGCTGAACTCCCAGGATCAGATATTTTGGGATTAAGGCTCCACAAACTAGAATGAGTACAGAAGAGGATTATTAGATTGAAAAGGCAGTGGAAATTTTTCCCCGCTAGAAAAAAATGAAAGGCATTAGGATGTCTAACTTCTTCCAGTCTTTATTTTATTACACTTGTTATTTAATATGTAGGAAAAAGAGGCAGGGAAATACTTCTGCTAATAGACAATGACAGCATAAAAATAAATGCCAATATAGACCAGAAGTTATTGGAAAAGTGAAACTGGAACTTCCTTCCAGTGGGAGTAAAACCCCAACTTTCATTAAAATTAGAACTTCATAGTCCCATGGTGAAGTTCGTTATCCTGTAGCAGAGTGGGAGATTTCTGTAATTTAGGAGACACATTTGTATGTATCTGTGTTGCCTGTAGGGACATCTGAAACTAGTGGGCAGTTGATACAGATAACTTGCAGTGAGCTTCTGTTGCAATTAAACTTTGAGATGTGACTTGTTCTCATGATGTTCTAGAAAGCAGTACTGCTCTGGGACTTGTCGCACTTGCACAGCCAGGGACTGCATTCTGCTGAGGCCTCTCATCCTTCTTGTGTGAGGATTCCTGCAAAGATTCTGGCATGAGCGCTGCTAGTTTGTCCTCAGTTTTAGTCTGATGTATGTCTTACTTAGTCTTAGAGGATGCTCATGAAATAAGTTTTTCCTGAGGTTATGCTGTATTTTATAGTTGTAACATTATGTACAACCTGAAGATAGATGCCTTTCAATGAAGAGGGGTATGCCATTTGGAACAGAGAGACACTTGCTCGGTGCTTAGGCCCTGAAATATTTCTTAGTTATAACCAGTGAATAATAGTGTACTTCCACTCACAACATAGGCAGATATGGGGTTTGGAAACATTGGATTACCTGTGCAAGTGTCTTTTGAGGACCAGTTTTACACAGCAAACCTTCTTGGCTTTTAGCATCATGCTGAGGAGATGCTGAAGAAAGTTTTGTTAGAGAATCTTAGCATCCTGCATTGTATTTCACTGTGGGATACAGCATTCTTGATTCTGGTGCTCTAAAACTTTGAGCCCCAACTAGACTTGGAAGCATGCATGTCTTAGGCTATTCTTGTGTACATTTGTATGAGTGAGATTGGAAGGATGTAGTTAGCAGACTCGTTCTTAAGATTCTATTCTGAGTAGCAACGTCTGTTGCTATGCTGCTGTTACCTTGGCTGCTATGAATTTCATGGTGTTCTCAAAAGCAGTTATTTGAGCATAAAATTGACAAGTAAATCAGATTTTTAAAAAAGGGGGGAAAAAAGAAGATTCTTCAGTGTTTAGCTTCTGCTGGTTCTCCAACTGGAAGAGCTTTTGTCTGTCTCTCCATAGTAAGGCTGGGGTTCCTGCTTCACCAGTGCCTTATATTAGGCCACTAGCAAAGACCTTTCATCCCAAGCTAAAAAAAAAGAAAAAGAAAAAAGAAAAAATCACAATCTGACATGGTGAATTGAAGCAATAGTTTAAAAAATTAGTTCTTGCTAATGTGCTAATATATTTGTTTTCTCTGCTTGAGAAATTGTCATTGTTCTCTTAAGTGAACATAAAGCTTAGATCTTTCCAAGCTCCCATGCGCTGCATTGCTGTAAAACAAGAGATTATCATTTCATTTCTGGAAGGTTCCAGCTGGTTTTGTACCATTATCACATCAGAAAGATGCAGGTACTCACTCCATTTTGTAAAAAATATCATTGTCTGTTTTGTGGAATAGAAATAGTTGGCCTAAACCAGATGAAAGACACGAGACTTGATATATTGATTATGATTTTTTTTTCCACACACTAATATACACTGGATTACTGTAATGAAAAGATCTAGAGAATATGAAGGGGTTTTCCTTTTTTCCACCTGCAGCCTCTGGCGCTGATAAGCTCTGACTATGTTTTTCATATGTGTTACTGTGGTTTTGGTAGGATCTTTAGGAGAAGATTTCTGGAAGCACACAAAAAGTTAAAAAGATTTCTAGAAATTAATATTAAGTGTCATGAGCTGCTGGAACACCTCAGGAAAATGTTAAAAAATGAGTAAAGCCAGTTGGTGATGGAACAGAAATTTAGGCAGTCTTCAACAATGTCATACACAGAGGCCGACACCGACAACAGCCACCACTGTCATAAGATGAACAGGAGTTACAGGCTTTTAGCTTTGTCCACTGTGATTCTCTGAAAAATTTTCAGTCTGAGGGAACTTCAGTAGACCTTTGCTTATATACTTGTTTATTCCAGTTAGTAAAGACAGTTATGCCAGAAGAGGTCTGATTGTAGGCATAGGGTTTGTGAATCCATCCACAAATGTTTATAGCAAAAATGTCCTGTGCAGACTTCGGATTAGTTATCCTCAATATGTAATTGAAAAAAATTAGTGTCAGTATCCTTCTGGCCAGCAAGACTATGTGCCCTTTAGATAGAAGAGATAGGTCAAGTGCTTAATGCCAGTGTGTGTGTATAATACAGGTCTCCAGACTCATTATGAAACATACCAAAAAATGGTACTTTTACAGCTGCTATTGTTGTGCTGTGCTCTCTTTTGGCATTGTTTATTGTACTTACAAACATTTTATTACTAGCCCCTTTCATGTTGTTAAGAACTTCCTTTTTGTCCCTTTAGTTTGTCCCTAAAGCTGAAGTCCTGTCCTACTAGTACAGGGCAGACACGGACAGATCTTTCACCTATTCAGATAGAAACTGTCTCTATCAGTTGTGAAAATTTGTTTTACATATGCCATTGGAACAGATATTTTAGAAATGTCCTAAAATGGAAGGGATTTTTTTTTTTTTTTAAGGCCGATTTTGTTTTTTGAGAATAAAGAAGTAGGATTCTACTTGCTTAGGAAGTGGGAGTTTGTGAGCCAAGCCTCTGCAGCTCTGAAGCCAGCTTGTTCCAGGCTGCTTGAATCTGGGGCCAGCTGGCTTCAGTGTCTGGGTAAAGTAGCAAGAAGTGAGGCAGGATTCCAATGCAAATTTGTCAAAGTTGCACACTGGGTGGTTTGGAGGAAAAAAAACCCTTTATGCTCTCGTGAAAAAAATCCATCCAGATAGTTCTATCTGTTTGGAGATGTTAATGAAGAAAGAAGTATGTTACCTAATGCAACTAATGAAAACCAAGCTAATGTGAGATTTTGCAGGGGACAGATGCATGAAATATTTAATCACGTTATAAGTTTCTTTAATCATGTCTTCAGTTTTGTGATGTTTGTTTTGATGTTAATATCTCCAGATTATCAAAGCTTTCAGGATGTAAGCAATTATATGGGATAATACGAATACTAACCCAGAAGGCAAAAAACTGCACACCCCTCCTCAATATTATTTGGAAAGAGAGGGATTTTTGGAACACTCAATACTGGGTAATATTATTTTAAAGATAGTGATATCCTTTGTATTGAAAGGAGGCAAAAAGTTTGAATTTCATAAGCATTATTTTAATATATAATAAAATAATGCCTTCTGCCTTCAGCACTTGAGCAGCTTTTGGTAAATTGCTGTCAGCAGATTTAATTGGTGGTTTTGCATTTCCTTGTTCTTTTTCAGTTTCTAATTATTTTGAATAATCCCTTTAATGGTAATTTCCATTGTTTTCTGTGAAAAGGTTATCTATCAATCAGTTAAGGTGGTCTCCTTGACAACAAGAGATGTGTTTCTTAAGAGACAAGTGATTTCACCTTACCTGTGTCTTTTAGATGACTAAAATTTGTATATCAATCTACTCTCCTATTTCTCTTTTTATTGTAATTCATTCAGCTGAGGATTTGTTTCCAGGTATTGCTGGAGAATCTGAGCCTGTAGCTATTGACTAGCTTGTTTCAATTTCTCCTTTTTGTCACTCTTCTTTCTTCTGTTGGCCATGTGCTTTTTTTCATACTTTAAGCACAGAGGCTGACATCCAGTGAAATAAGTCTTATGCTTTGTTAAAGTACTGTTTATTTTATTTTTGTTTCCTTTCACAGTTCTTTTTATAGCATGAAAACAGGAGACAGCCTCACATTTGTCGTATTACTTTGAAAATTCTCAACTTTTTTCTGGCTTAGAGGCTGTGTTCTTCCTACTTAGAGCATGTCTTAAATCTAAATCAACTTAAAAAGCAAGACTTTACATATTGATCTATAAAACCAACTGGGTTTTTCTAGTTTACGAAGAGTATCCTGTTGGATGTGACCTACTGTTACATAGGTTTTCTCAGGGAAGATGAACAAGGCTTCTGAACCTCAGATTTTTTTCAGATCCCCTTTCTGCTTGCTTCCTAACTCAACTTCTGAGTATAGTCAGGCATGCTGTTTTGTGGTGCTGTCACTTGAAATTTGGAGTTTATCATAAAACTAAGATATGCAAATTACCTTTCTCAACATCTATTTGCCGTATACAAATAGTAAATTTCATCAGATACTTCTTTCAGTAAGTACAGCTCAGAAAATTTTACTTCAGCTTAAGAAACTCTGTAGTCTGAAAAGCAAACAAACAAAGATTTGTAAAGAATAGAAAACTAATGGTGGTGTTATAAAAATCAGTGCTATTTTTCTTCATCCTTTCTCTCCTATTGCCTGAAATACTGCAGAAAATACAACCCTCTCATCTAAGAGAATGCTGTGGAATTGGAGGAACTTCAGTGATGACGACTGCATGATGTAAAAAGGCTGGTAGGATGAGGGACTGAAAAGGCGAGGACTGTACTTAGAGATGAAGGCTAAAAAGGAGTATAGAATGATAAATGATTTTAAGTAGACAGGTTGCAGTTTTGCGTGTCATTGTATTCGGCATTAGAACATAGGGATACTAATTGAAAACTGATTCATGGTAAACTGAGTGTTAAATTTAGATGTGGAGGTTTTTGTTCAGTGAGCCTGTGGGATTGTTACTATAGGAAAGTATTAAAGACAAGAATTTAACAGGATTCAAGGGGACTGGACTATATCTTATTAAACGTTTAGTAAAATGCGACTATGGTAAAATATTATCCTTCTGGCTAGCAATCTCTAAACTTTCATGGTTAGAGTGAGACCTTTATGGGAGGAGGTTTTATTCTCATACTTTTCATATAAATTCTTGGACTTTTGTGTGGAGCAATTTATGCTGCCTGTTTCAAGGAACAGGATGCTGAACTACATAAAAGACCAGAATTATATTGTGTTAGATTCATCTTTTTATGCTTTCTAGTCTTCAGTACAGTGCAAAAAAGACGTTTAACCCTGAAAAGTTGACCTGAAAAAATCAGACTTCTTGAGCTGGAAGCATTCAGTATTCTTTAGCTTTTTTTTAGCAGCTTAAGACAGTTTGTCAAGCATGGACTCTTAACTATAGTAGCACTAGTGGAGGGATAAAAACGGCTTAAAATTTCTTTAGTTTGAATATGTTTGACCTTTTTCTACTTGTTCTAATTTTGAGTGAATTCTTATATTCCCACGTAACAGTTGTCCCTGCTAACTTCTGTTAAGAATAGCTGAAGAGGGGAAAAATAACAGTCAACTGGATAGAGCCTAAAGAGCAGTTTTAGGAAGGGAGAGGACAACTGAACAACTTGATAAAGATACATGCTCTATATTAAAACAAAATGCCTGGTTCTACAACTAAAACATTAAATTTCATCAGTTTCTTTTATTTCAAGTTGAAGCATTTAAAAAAAATCCACACATTGTAGAGACAGTGATATGGAATGTTTTTCTGACTTCGGAGAAGCTCTGAGAGACACAAACAGTATCTGGACTTGTTTGACACTGCTGGTTAAGTCTAATGAATCAGCGATTGTTCATGTTGAATTACAGTTTTAAAATATTTGTCAACCACATACACAGCATGTTCTTTCCTAGAATCTTTTTTTTTTCTGTATTTGGGTGTACAAAGGCAGCAAAATTTAAGTAATTGTCGAAGGCAAGTACTAAGATGAAGGCATACTGAAAGTGTTAAATTGCTGATTGCTACTTTTAGTATAATGTGTTTTAATGTTTCCACTATTTTCAAGATTTTTTAAATATAAAAGCAATTTGTGAGACCAGTCTTTATATCAAATATTTTAAGTTAAGGTATTGTTTCTAGATATGACAAAATAGCTTGCATATTGAATCATTTTCCTCTGTTTTTCTTCAGCTGCTTTAATGCTTGTTGTGGGATACACTTTGCACTGTATATTAGAGTATTTCTGTTTATCCAAACAGAACAGCACTTTTCTGATGTCGTTCTTAGTGAAGAATACCTCAATCTTGGTGTAGAGCAAGTGTGCAGTCTTATATCCAGTGACAAACTCACAATTGCCTCAGAAGAGAAGGTAAGAACATCTGTATCCCAATATTTGGTTTATTCTTTTGAGTGAGAGAGTGAGCTTGTTCTTACTGCTCTAGTACACTTGTTTGGATGTGTTCTTTGTTTCCTCACTGAAATGAAGCATGTATTCTGCTCTTGTTTAAAGGATTTTGTCCTGAAAGTGTTAAGGATTTTCCCCAAAAATGTTGTCAGTCTGATGCTGAAAATTAATCTGAACTCTTAAAAATCCTAAAAATGTATTCAATTACTTAACATTTTGTTCTTTGAAAAAATGGAAACTAAATTAAATGGCTATGCCTTCTCCTTTTTAAGCAAGACAAACAGAACACATGCTGTGAGTTACATACATAGGAGTTTGGATTACCAAGGGATAAATAACTCCAAAATAGTAGTTTGAAGAGCAAGTGTATGCCATCTACTAAGTTTAACATCAGCAGTCCCACAAATGTATTAAACTTCTGTATGTACATGTGGGCTGTTTAGCCTAACTGAAAAAACGTGGGCTGCAAAGGAGATGCCTAGGTAGCATAGTATAACCAAACTTCAGTTTAAATACGTGTTGGCTCATCTTCAGCAAGAACTTGTTCTTTTAAAGCCATTTTTGAAACTGTGATCTTAGTGAGCCCAGTGCATCCCTTTGAATATCTAATGGTTTTCAGATTGTAGACATAGATGGTTTTTGACCTTTTGAATTCAGTTGTGATCAGTTTAAAATATCTTGGTTTTCTTTTTTCCAAGGAGTATATAGTTACACTAACACCTCTGTTCAAATGAAGCTAAATTGTATTCAAAGGCATGTTTGAATACTGATTTGCATGGCTTAGGTAGTGTTTTGTATTAAGACCTTTTGGGAACTTTGAATCTAGGAACTATCTGTTTAAACTGCAACTATCAAAGTCACGTTGCTGTCCCCATAAAACCCTGAAGGTCAGGATCTATCACTGTGATACATGTGGTGCTGCTTCTGTGGAGTATAATTAAGGTTTTAATGCTCTAGATGTATGATCAGCTGCTGTGCAACAGAGGAGAAACTAGACATGGGATCGCTTCTCCTAGTAGGACCCAGTGATGATAAGTCATTTGAATAATCATGTGGCAGGTCAATTCTTCAAGAAAAGAAGAAAAGTATGAGGATTGTAGTATCATTGCTGCTGTGTTGTTTGTTTACCTAGTTTAATTGGGTTTTCAGTATCAATGGAATTACTGTGTGCATTTTGTCAATGTAGCACAGCTAGCCTTGAAACACCAGTAGAGGAGTGATATAAAAAGAGACTGGTTATTGCATCTTCGGAATTTTATAGTGGATAAGTAAGGAAATAATAGGAGCTGTAACTGCTGTCATCTTTTCTTACATTAGGAATTTTAGTATAAGGAAAAAAATCTTTTTGGAGGCACGCTGATATATTCATACTTATGAACTTGTAAGCCAAGCGACTTGCATTTGTTTGTTTTCTGGAAGGTATTTGAAGCAGTGATAGCGTGGGTAAACCATGACAAAGATGTAAGGCAGGAGCTAATGGCACGCCTGATGGAGCATGTGCGGCTGCCTTTGCTGTCCCGAGAATATTTAGTTCAGGTAAGCAGAAAGGAATACTAATTCTTCTTCATGTGAAAATTTGTTTGTTTGAAGTTGTTTTTTTTAATGCCAGAGTGATAATTTGGAATTTAAACAGTGGAATGTAGTATCTTACTGATAGTAAAAGTAAACAACCACTACCTCATATGCACGTGCACACAGACACACAGAACCAAATGAGGGATTGCCACATAGAAGATGACATATATAAGTAATTTATCCATTTGGTTGACTACTTCTTATACCACACTAGTAATTCAAATTATTTCATTCACTAAAATCAGGTTAGCTTTCATTTGTAATACGATCTTTGACACAAGATTTGTTTTTGTAAGTAGATGTTCAATTTCTGAATTGTATCTGCTGTATAATTTGGTTAGGAACTACTGACAAAGGAAACATTCCTTTACCTGGCTCAGATATAATACATCTTTTGAAATTTTATCAGCTCATTTTGAAAATTTTTGTGTCAGGACAAGTATTTAAGGTTGAAAATGTCAGTTCACTTAACATTGGATAGTAGGTGTAGTAATAGGTTGGTAGGTATTTATTTTAAAAATTCTGGTTTATTATATAAATTTCCTCCGCTTTGTGGGTTTGTTTTTTTTTTTGGCATTTTTTTTTTTCTGTTTCAGGTTTTGTTCTGTGGGGTTGATTTTATTTAGTTATTTATTTTTATTGTTAAGGGTGGCTTTACTAGTTTGTTAAATTAGCCTCCAATGATCTCTCCCTTAAAGTGTTCTGTACTCTCTGTATTTGAAAAGTATGTGCCTGATCATAAGAGAAGTGATTTACCTTGCCTGTTTCGTCCCCATACTAATTGAGAATCACCATCTTTCTATTTCTTTTTTTTTTTTTTTTTAGGGACTGCATATTTTAATCACATGAAATGGTGTTTAACTGGTTGGATGACAATCTAAAAAATATGATTAATCTGCAGTTGTATGATATAACAAGTGCTTTATTACATTTCAGATTGTGACTTGTGTTTTACTTCCTTAACATGCTCAGACCTTGTTAAACTTCTATTAACAGAGAGTTGAAGAAGAAATATTGGTCAAGAACAGCAGTGCTTGTAAAGATTACCTCATTGAAGCTATGAAGTATCACTTGCTGCCAACTGAGCAACGAGCATTGATGAAAAGCACTCGAACAAAACTGAGAACACCTGCTAGCCTTCCAAAAGTAAGACCCTTAGTTTCTAATATGCTTATTTCTTCTAACTCCATTTCAAAAGATGAGAGCATTACTGTCACGTGGGGTATTCCAGTAAAAAAAGAATTATACCAGTTATTTATCACAAAAATATTTATCACAAAAATGTAACAAGTGATTAGCTTTATGCTGTTATGATGCAGATATTTTCGTCTCCCACCTACACACACCACCACCAATACCTTCCCTCCCAATATATATATATTTAATATGTGCTTCAGCATCAGAGAAATATACAGTTGTGGGGAAATAAGCCTGCTTTTAAAAAAACAATCACAACAAATCAAAGACTAAAGTTTCTGAGCTGACACATTTTACTCAATTTTTACCTAAACATTGACTTTCATTCATTTTAGAAGAAAACAAACCAAACGTTAGATATTATCTTGTTTCCAATGGAGTAAAAAGGTTTTCTCATAGTACTATTATAACAACTGCAACAATGGACTAGGAGATTCTGTTCAGGAGATTTAGCACATTTCTCCCAAGGGAACCAGATAAGGCTGTTCTGTGATGGACAGTTACAATTCCGTCGAATATCACAGCCACTGAATTCCCATGCCTGATGTCAGAGTAGGATGTGAAGACACAGCAGGATCTGCCTCATTCATGGGAGCTTTACCTAGATTCTAATTGCTTCCTGCTTTTCTACCTCAGATATTCATTCAGAACACAATAATTACAAATTGCATGTGTATTGCACGTGTTTTGCCTGGTTTGGAAGACTACCAATTTCTTATTTAGGAGCCCTTTAATTATTTCTTGTATAGAAGCTTGCTTTATTTTTTTTCACATTTTTTATCTTTCAGGTGCTTTTATATATGCAAATAACTAAAAAGTAGTATTCTCTCTCTTTTAGTTGATGATGGTAGTTGGAGGACAGGCACCAAAGGCAATTCGCAGTGTTGAATGCTATGATTTTAAAGAAGAACGCTGGCATCAGGTGGCTGAATTGCCTTCCAGAAGATGTAGAGCAGGTAAATGATGTCTAATTTTTTTGTTGCAGTTGGAAATAGTGCAGAATGTAGGTGTCTGTATAAAGCATTGTATGTTCTTTGGAACAGTACTTCAGATGTTTACCTGACAAGGCCTAAGCCTTGACTTCTGTGTTCATTCTTAACATTTGAATTATTTGCTAATCTGAAACAATATAAATTTGATAACTTGATCTTAATTTGTGCTTCAGTTTGTAATCTCTAGAATAGATTGCTTTATTACCTCCTATAAATACAAAGGATAATAAAATTTAAATTCTACTGCCTTACATTATAATTTTACTATTAAAATATGTTGAGATGAAGATTGTGAAGATTGAGATTAAAAATGTGAAGAAGTGAAAGCCACTAAAAATGTGAAAATGTGATCTTAAAGCAGCTGAGATAACTAAGCAAGAAGAAATTCAGCAGGCATGATATTTAGAAGTGTAAGTTCGCTAGTAACAAAAAGTGTAAGAACTGGTGTTTAATCTGAATGAAGTGTGGCTCTAGGACACTGTGAAAAGCCCGATACTGTAGTGAGTACTGTAAATTGTATCAAGCATCTGCATACTTAGGAGACTACACAGTAAGTTGACAAAGAGTAAAATGCTCATCTTTCCTCCCTGTTTCCCTGCTCTAGGAATGGTGTATATGGGAGGCATGGTTTATGCTGTTGGTGGTTTCAATGGTTCTCTGAGGGTTCGCACAGTAGATTCCTATGATCCAGTGAAGGACCAGTGGACAAGTGTTGCCAACATGCAAGACAGGAGAAGCACACTGGGAGCAGCTGTATTAAATGGCCTTCTTTATGCTGTGGGAGGATTTGATGGGAGTACAGGTATATTTGCCTTTATGCACTGTTGATTAGCTTTAACTACTTTTGACATAATTGTGTCAAATTTGGATGTCTCTTTTCTGGTAGCAGTGATGAAACCAAGCATGAAGGTAGCTTGGCATCTTGAAGTGTGGAATGTGCTCTAGCGGTCACATCTTTCTACCTGAACAGTGGACTGTTTGCTCCCATCTAGGATTTTAGGCTTAATGACTAGTGAATCTTTGACAAGTTGCCTTTCAGTATTCCTTTTATAGTCAGAGTCCTTAACTCATGGAAGATGTGAGCATAAAAATTACAACTCCTTTGTCCTCTTTGTGTACACTTTTCAGGTAGTGTAGGATTATAAACAGCCTTTTCTGACCTGTGGGAAGGCTTTGGACATGCAATTTTTATTCTCTTCACAGATCCATTAAAGCATTTGTGCAGAGATGATCCCGTTCCTCAATAACTATTACAGAAGCACATATAGGATGAACATTGTGACTTAATTAAAAAGAAAGGAAAAAAAAATAAATCCAGGGAAGAATTTCTCTGAGTTCCATAAAAGCTTTTATTAATTTGCCCATTTTCAGACACCAAGAATGGGTTGACTGTAACTGATTATCTAAAGGTTATGCTTTTTTGCACAGTAATAGTCCTTAAAATGAAATAATCTGAATTTTCAGATATGAGGAATTGTCTTGAACTTAGAGAGTCTGTGGCATCTAGATTTATAGAGAAAATAATGTTATATTATCTTCATAGGTTTATCATCAGTTGAAGTTTACAACTTAAAGACTAATGAGTGGTTTCATGTAGCTCCAATGAACACAAGAAGAAGTAGTGTTGGTGTAGGTGTTGTTGGAGGTGAGTTGACAAATTATATTAAAAAAAGGGGGGAGGAGAATGCAATAATTTACCCTAACAACTTTACTCACTTTTGAAAACATACTTCCGATTTATGTTTTTGCTCAATGTTGTAATTCAAATGGTATGAACAATACATAATTGTTCTACTTGGTTTTGACTAGCTCTTAGCATAGATGTTTTGAATTGTTTTCAGAGCTTCAACTGTGTCTGAGGCCAGCTGAGAAAAAGCTGGCCAAGCATGCATGCTTTTAAGTTACGCATGTCAGCAAAGGTAGAGAGCCTGATTACTGAAGTGGTGACCTTATAAATTGGTCTCTAGTGATGTAGCACTGCAACTGACAACTCTTAGCTGTGGCTGACCTTGCTGTTTGCATGCTGGCAATGTGATCTCAGGGACAGTGCCAGGAAAACTGCTGGCTTTTGAGTCAGCTTGGTGGTGAATAGCCTGGATGTCACTTGCACAATGCAGACGTGGACCAGTACTTGGGTCTTAAAACAGCATTAGTTGTGTGTTTTAACTGCATAGGAACCACTGCTGTTTCTGATCTGAAAATGCAGGCTGTACAAGTAATTTTCATCTGAATTTTTGACATTTCTAGGAAGTCTGTTTGTGAGCTTCCAGCATTGGACATACTTAAATTAACTGACTTTTGAACAGTTCTTTATTAAAACCGGGATAAAGTACCTTTGTATTTTAGCTAGGTAATTTAAATTGACCTACATTGTTCTTGTTAGATGCTGACTGCCTTTTACATCCTTATAGTGACAAGAAGTATAGTATACTATCTTGAACTATATAAGAAATAGGAACTCAATAACTGATTGACAAAAGGGACTGATTAGTAGCTAATTCTGAGAACGATGATTTCCCTTCAGCCTCTGTACCAACACAGTCTGTGTGGATTAGGAGTGTGTTTCTGTTGTTTACCCTTCTAGGTAAACTGTATGCTGTTGGTGGCTATGATGGGGCGTCACGTCAGTGCCTTAGTTCAGTAGAATGCTATGACGCTAATACAAATGAGTGGACCTATGTTGCAGAAATGAGCACTAGACGAAGTGGTGCAGGTGAGTGGACAAGAATCAACTATCCTTGTAAAAATGAAACAAATTTGTGGTTTTCAAATGTGTCTAAAAATATCTAAGGTAAGGTAAAGTCTGAGTTTAATGGAATATGTTAGTCTTGAATGGCTGATATATTGCACATTATAAATACAAAACTGTCCTATAGCATAAGGTTCAGTCTGTTTATAGTAAGTATGTTTCCTTCCGTTTTCATACTTTTCATATTCCTCCTTTTCCCATAACTTCTGATGTTTTTAACATACACACTAATATACATGGATAGCGACAATCAATTTAATGTCACCTAAATACTGAAGTATCAAAATCTACATGGTCAGGATTAAAAAAAATGTCATTTCTTCGAAGGTGTCTCTTTACCAATGTACGGCTGATTTTCTAATAGCATTTTCAGGTTGACTACACATGTGAACTGTGAATAGATTCTACCCCTTTGAAGGACTTGCTCTGCATTCTGGTTCACTACAGGAAATGTTGTCCTTGCTCATTCTTAAGTTGTATCACTGGTTTTGTCCTGTTACTTCCATTTATGTACCCTTTGCTTCACCTTCATTAATTCTTCTCACTGCCTGGTGTTTACATCTTTTGCATACGTATAAGCTACTATATGTTACCCTTCCTTATGATTTAGACAAGGTATATCCATTTATATCCATTTATAATCCTAAAAGTCCCTTCTTTTCCTATGGATTTTTTTTCCTTCTTATGATTCTGAGGATGTATCTTTCTTTTTAAAGACATCAAAAATGCCTGCAATATTTGGCTTTTATTTAATGAAGTACTTCCACAGCTTCAAACTGACTTTAGCATTTTCATTATCTATTTATATTATGGACTGAAATCTCATTTACTGTTCGCTGTCCTCTATTTGTCTTTTGGTATTTCAGGTTTTTTCAACTCACAGAAGTTCTTTTATTTTTCTAGATGCATTGCCATGGACTTTTTCAAGTAAAATTACATGATATTAGTTTTATACTTTTAATTTTTTAGCTGTTTTGCCAAGTACTCAATGGTGCTTTTTAGCAACACCCTTGAAATATCTACTGGTGATTGCATTAATGTGCTTCATAACTGGAAGAGACGTTCTTACAAATACAACTGGGTGGATTTCTAGTATGCTTAGTAGATGATTAATAGTTATCCCAACTTTTCTTCTTGCCTTCCATTGTTTCTTACAAACTCTGAACAGTTTTTAATCTATTTAAATGATGTTTAAATTACGTCCAAATTATTTCAAAAGAAATATATATTAAAGTTATTGCTAAAATTAAGATACTTAGTTTCCGATACTTTCATTATACACTTAGAAAAATCAGCAAGTTGATACATCTCTTAATGTTAATGTTTTGATTGTGTTTGTAAACTAAAACTGTGATGCTCATGAAAGGAAAATGATACATGGTATCTCAAGAAAACATGGTTGTCTTGTGAAATTTCTAGTTACTGAGCCTGTGCATCTTTAAAGTAAACTCTGGATTAAAAACTGTCCAGAATTGCAGAAAGGGTACTGTTAAATACTCCCATCGAATATTGGCAAGTTTTGAGAAAAATATTTATAAAAATGGGCAAATTACAAGTATTATAAAGACAAATAGTGTTGATGGGTTGTGACAAAGCTTCATTTTGCAATCTGCCCGCGCACCCATTTTATCTCAGCATTTTTTTTAGCAGTCTGTTTTTAGTTTTTGTGCTTGTCGCCTATTTATACACTGGGTATTTTAAAATTTTAAAGAAAGTTGAATTAAATTCTGCAACTTTAATATTTAGTGCCTTTACATACACTAACTACTGGGATCTTTCTGCCCTTCCTCTCCCTCCCCTTGTCACAGTGTTTGTTTACTGAGCTCTCTGCTGCCTTTTACCTTGTCCTCTGATTACAACAACAACAAAAGAAACAGTAAATGTAGTCAGCTTTTTCAGCTTCGTATAATTGAGTAAAATAGTTAACATTCTTCTGTGCCATTCTGTTAAATACATAGAAAATTGTATTTGTGAGTGGGGGAGGAGTGGCTGGTAATGTGGAAATCACAACTATTAATTGATATTGGCTGTACTGGCCAAATGTCCAAAACCACCAGAATTGTTTCAACTGGCCATCAGTCCTGGTACTGGTGTTATGGATGTTAACTAAAGAGAATTTTGTTCCTGTATTAAACCTTTGGATCTCTAGTCATATCAAAGAACTTTAGCCCGTCTCTTCTGCTCCTACTGGTTCAGCTTCATTCAAAAGCAACTTCAGAGGTTTACCCTCAGTTACTTTTCTTCAGTACCAATTGCTTCTTGATTGATCAATATGGGGACAGATCTGTTTCCAGCAATATATTGGGATGAGGAAATTCAGACCCAGATATAGGCCATTTGGGGGGGGATAAGAGATAAAGACAGGGTCCTGAAAAATGGGCAGGAAAGAAAAATAACAAAGAAAGGAGAACTCAGAAGATGGCAACAAGAGGATACAGATAGAAAGAGCAAAAAATAAGGTAGGACTTGGAAACTGGGTGTGGGATGAAGGGAAAAGGAAGCACCAAAGAGGAACTAAGGACATTATTAAAAATAAGGAGCTAAAGGAAAAACGGCAGTATGGCAGGGGGAAAACCTACGCACTGAATAGGAAGGTTGGTAACTATACAGAAAACCTGGGTGGAGGATGAATATCACATCACACTTTTAAATTAAAAATCTTAGCCCTCCTTCTAGCTCTGTAATGTTTAATTCTACAAAAGATGAATATTATATTATCCTGTCTAATAAAGTGTGATCAGAGTGGGAGAAAGAAAAGCTGTCACACTATACTGTGACATGATAGCTAGAATTAATAGTAACAAAAGAGGAATTAAATTAACTGGAAAGGATATGGGGAAATGTTAGTAGTGAATATCACTGATAAAGCATTAGATAGCATGATTTATAAAAGTGTCCTATTAAGAAGCTATTTTTCAGATCTGCAGTACCAATTAACTCTTCCATGTTTCCTTCCCCTCTTCCTTTCATTATTAAAATCTGTCTTTTTAATAAGCAAATGTAGTTATTTCAGCAGGAGTCGTCTCTCACCCTCTATAAGAATGGCTCTTACATACAAATAACTGATATGTTTTCAAAGATATTTCAGCTGGCTGGCAAGGTCTCAGGGTTCTCTTTTTTAACCCAGCTTGGTTGGGGTATTTTTTACTCTGAAGGACTTAACTAATCTTTTGCATTCATATTTGCTATTTCCCTTTAATAAAGATTGTAAACTGTGCTCTTCCCATGGAGCCATTTAAAGACTATATTCACAAATCTGTATCTTAGCTTTGAGTTTCATAATCTTAAATGTGACATATATTAGATTTCCCAATGTACTTACATAGAAGTGTTTTTCAGTTGTATTTGTGGTCCATCACTCACAAGTTTTAATGCAAAAAAACACCTACGTTTCTGAAATCTGGTATGTTGGGTTCTAATACTGCAATATAAAGTGAAGAATGAACAACAGGCCTTCCTTTCTGCTTTCCTTATTACCATCCTTTCAATATGTGAAGCCCAATTAGCAACTAGATATAGACTAGCTTTATTTATTCCTTCATCCGAAGCTTATAGACTGATAAACTTTTTGTAAAGTAAAGGAAGCCCTATAATATCCTTCTGGATATTTTGATAATTGAAGCTTGGTGTTTGGTTATGTGGTTCAGTTGACATGCTGGAGGGAAGGAATGCCATCCAGAGGGACCTTGACACACTTGAGAGGTGGGCCAATGCCAACCTCATGAAGTTCAGCAATGCAAAGTACAAGGTCCTGCACCTGGGTTGGGCAATCCCAGGTACAGCTACAGGTTGGGCAGAGAAGAGATTCAGAGCCGCCCTGTGGAGAAGGACTTGGGGGTGCTGGCCAATGAGAAAATGAACATGAGCCAGCAGTGTGCGCCTGTAGCCCAGAAGGCCAACCGTATCCTGGGCTGCATCAAAAGGAGTGTGACCAGCAGGTCAAAGGAGGTGATCCTGCCCCTCTACTCTGCTCTCGTGAGACCTCACTTGGAGTATTGTGTACAGTTCTGGTGTCCTCAGCATAAAAAGGACATGGAACTGTTGGAACAAGTCCACAGGAGGGCCATGAGGATGATCAGGGGACTGGAGCACCTCCTATATGAAGATAGGTTGAGAAAGTTGGGGCTGTTCAGCCCGGAGAAGGCTGTGTGGAGACCTCATAGCAGCCTTCC
This sequence comes from Neopsephotus bourkii, assembly GCF_033783945.1. Classification (NCBI taxonomy): domain Eukaryota; kingdom Metazoa; phylum Chordata; class Aves; order Psittaciformes; family Psittacidae; genus Neopsephotus; species Neopsephotus bourkii. Next base: position 12,868,442 of record NW_026900684.1, on the reverse strand, counting down.
AGTATCTGAAGGGGCCTACAAGGATGCTGGGGATGGACTCTTCATTAGGGACTGTAGTGATAGGACAAGGGGTAATGGGTTTAAACATAAACGGGAAGTTCAGGTTCAATATAAGGAAGAATTTTTTTACTGTGAGGGTCGTCAGGCACTGGAATGGGTTGCCCAAGGAAGTTGTGAATGCTCCATCCCTGGCAGTGTTCAAGGCCAGGTTGGACAGAGCCTTGGGTGACACAGTCTAGATTGAGGCACCCCTGCCCATGACAGGGGGTTTGGAACCAGATGATCTTAAGGTGCTTTCCAACCCTAACTATTCTATGATTCTCCTCCAAATCCTGGAGGAGGAAGGTGCACTCTCTTAACTGTTTACTTTTGTTTCATATATATGTTTACATGGCACTCCAACACTTCAGTGGAACCATCCCTGTTGTATAATGTCTATCCATTCAGCTTTTATCTTCCATATTGAACAGTTTTTACTTTCTAAAAATTCACACTTTGTCATCTTGTCAGATTTCTGTTATGCTGGATGAGCACTCTGTCTCATTTACTGTCGCTTCTAATTAGTCCTAAATTTCAACAGTCCTTGTTTTCCTGCACATCATGTTTCATCCCAGATTTTCTAAATCTTCAGTTGCAGAACAGCTCTGGTCTTTGTATGCTGCAGTACAGGAGATGGGCATGTGAGACATTTTATCAGCTTCTTGCTGTAGCTACCGTCTCTCTGCTTTAATGTATCCTGACCCAAATGTTGTTGGATGGATTGGATGAAAGACTGACTGGATGAAAGATTTATGTTAGTAGATGTAATATTTGTTGGTTTTGTTTTGTATCAGTCAAACTCTTCTCTGGTTAATTTTGAATATTTCCCTATGTTCACAGGTGTTGGTGTGTTAAACAATTTATTGTATGCGGTAGGTGGTCACGATGGTCCTTTGGTAAGAAAAAGTGTTGAAGTCTTTGACCCCGTCGCCAGTACGTGGAAGCAAGTTGCAGACATGAACATGTGCAGAAGGAATGCAGGTAGACACAACAAGTAGCTTAAAATGGTAGTAATACCATTTGGTGTGAATGGCACATTCCTGGATTTCTGCTGCTTTTATGATGTGTCAGAATAGAAATCATGCTTTTATGGGGTGAACAAGCCAATTGCTAATTTTCAGATTGGTTTCCTGTCTTTTTTTAGGTGTTTGTGCTGTAAATGGTCTCTTGTATGTGGTTGGAGGAGATGACGGTTCCTGTAATTTATCAACAGTGGAATATTATAATCCAACAACTGATAAATGGACAGTTGTGTCATCTTGTATGAGTACAGGAAGGAGCTATGCAGGTAGTATGTGTAGATATAATTTTAACTGACTTCTTGCATAAGAAATTTGCAAAAAACTAACTACTAGCATAAGAAATTTGACCATGCATCAAAACCAAGTCCTAAGGTAAAGTGTAAGATACCAGAATGGATGTGAAGAAACTAATGGGTACGTTTTGAATGATGACTTCAAACAATTATTCAGTACAAGCTAAAAGGTGGTATTAAACTGTACTCAGTAGGGATTTAGCACGTAAGTGGTGAGTCAGAAAGTCGATTCTGGTATGACCAGTCCTTTTTTATAACAAGATATTTGTGTTGCAGTCTACAAAGGTCAAATTCTGAAGTTCTTTGGGATTTGATATTTAGAAAACAACAACTGATTCAGGAACCTTTTCCCTCAATAACTGCAGTTTCTCAAACAAATTAAGTGGATGTTAATGATGTATTTCACAGGTAAAATTAAACTTGAGTAATGGCAAATTTTTTAAAGTCACAGAAACTTTGAGAACTTTGTACTGATTCAGACAACATTCTGTCAGAAAAATTAGGGAAAATATCAACATTGATGCTAGTGCAGTTTATGCTACTTGCAAGGTATTATATAAAAATTTTCATATTCTTGAATTTTTGTAAAATACTACCTAAAGATTTCTACCTTTTTTTTTTTCTCTTCACTCCAGGTGTTACAGTTATTGACAAACCATTATGATCAGTAAAGAGATTTTCAACTTGATTATGCACTAGAAGCAGTCTTCAACAAGTGTATTTGAAGTGACTGAGTATCTAAGCACTTCTCTACTTGTAGCTGCACCTTGAGTCACAGAGGAAGATGTGACTGTCTACATTACAGATGACAGATGAAGATTACTCTAGGTAGAGTGTGTAGGATCATTCTGCAGTTGTGCAGAAGCTGATTGAATTTTTGAAGTCTGGTGGACAATTTTTTTTACTGCAAGGTCTTCAAAAAGAAACGAAAAAGGCCACTTTCATAAGGACCGACTTATGTCAGTCACAACTGAGAAACGGATTGTCAGTGAAGAATGGTGTGTATTCTGGTGAAAGTAAATTTTTGTCTTATTTTTTCCAGAGACTAATAAATATATTTAAAGAAATGAACTGTCAGTCTTCATAGTAAGTATTGGATCCCACCTCAGTAATTCAAGCTGGCATGGGGTAAATTTGTTTCCTTTTATAAGACTTTTGTTACATAACTATACTATGTGCATATGTTTATGTGAGCATAACTTGCTTTCTATTGGAATTCTTCAAAACCTGATTTTACTATTTATAATTTGGCACAGTACTTTGAATATGTCGGTACTATGTTGTAAAACAGAGTTGTATTTTTTGATATGTAACAATGCTTAACTACTACTAATTCCCACTGAAGGAGATCAGAGATGGTATTAACATTGAACAGGTGTAATTTTGAGATCTTTTTAATAAAAATGTTGTCTGTACTTCTGATTTCTTTTTTCTGTTCAATTTTGGTCGCATTTGGATGTTACTTCTTTCTTACCTTTTTATCCAAAAGGTGATTTGGCATGAAAATAACTGAAAATTTATAATGAATGTATGAATTTGCGTCGAACTTGCATGGTACTAAGGTCTATTTATGCGTGTAACCTTAGCTTCTATTAGCTAATATCTGAATATACTGTATGTGGCCATGCTTATAAAGCAGCTCATTTTTATTCATTCTTGGATGGCCTCCTTTTAACATGACCAAAGTTATTGTCATATTTGAGATTTTCTTCAAATAAAAGTTTGTATATTGGTTTCCTAATGCCAACAGGTCGCTTAAAACTTGTGCTTCTCAATACAAGTCTCAAACCAAAAGATCTTGATAGAAGTGAAGGGAGATTTATTCTTGGGGGGGGGGGGAAGAGGGGAGAGAGAGGTAGGGGCAAGCTGATGTTCTAAGGAATCAGTGTGAGACAATTGAAAGGAGCTTACGTTTAGGAACTGGCTATGTAATTATCACTGGTTTGCTGCAGGTCTTTCTGAAAGCTTTGGTTTTCAATTAGTTTAAGGTAACGTCCACCTCAGATACTTTCACTGGAACTTAGCTGTGACATTAGTGTAATAGCTGAGAATAACATGGGGGGGGCAGATGCTTGAATTAAATGGATGATTGCATTTTGCTGGGGATATTGTATGACGTATTGTGGGTCAACGTAGTGGGTTGCACTGTAAAGCATTGGAAAGCATTGTACATTTGTACTTGTGTTATTCTACCTGCATCATACCTGTATTTACCAGCATCAATTAATGGGGTTATGGTCCACTGCTCTTACGCTGTACCCTTGTATTTCAGCCCTTTTACTGACTTCATCAGGGCATCAGGCCGCCGACCGTTCCCCCAGGCACCGCTCTAATGGCAGCGCGGGTGGAGGTAACGGGCTGAGCAGTCTCCCCTAAGGAACGGACGCTTCCATCGCCCCGGCCGCCCCCGCTCCTTGGTCTGAGCCCGATTCCCCTTCTCCTCTTCCTCCTCCTTTGACACAGTGTTTCCAGGCAGCTCCCGCAGCCGGCCACGCCCGGCTCGGACATGCAGAGAGCGGCATCGGGCTCTGGTGCAAGGGTCGGACCGCGCCCTCCCTCCCCACCCACCTCTGCCCACCTGAAGCACAGCTCTCCTCCTCATCACGTCTTTTACGTCACCCGGCCTGCCTCCCTCATCATTGGCTGCTCGCCGAGGTCTCACTATCCTCACTCCACCCCTTCAGCCAATCGTTACGCGGGAGCCGCAGCTTCGACCGGCCTTCCTCACGCCTGACTTTCCGCCGCTGCCTCCAGCCACCCAATGGGCGCTGCGCCGGGCGTTTCTGCGCGGCCAATGGGAGGGCGCACTTGAAGAGCCGGCGGCCCTAGCTGTTGTTGTTCGTGCGAGAGGCGCTGCCGCTGCTACCCAGCTGAGGTGAGGGGACGCGTGGGCCTCGCCGAGGGGAGGGCGGGAGAGCCCAAGCCTGACTTGACCCGACCCGGGGTGCCGGGGACCAGGCGCCCGGTTTGTCGGTCGGTCGGGCACATCCCGGTAACTGCGTTGCGCAGGGCCGCGCTGGGCGAAGGGCCGGCAGTGCGCGGGTGCCGCGGCTGGCCGCCTCCCCTGGGCATTTCCCCCAGTCGCCGTCCCGCGGTGAGCGGGTTGTGCCAACTGCCCGCCGCGGCATGCGTGTACCACGGTCTCCGCTTCCTCGCAGGGCCCTTGTTCGGATAGACGGCGTGGAGGAGCCCTACCCAGGCACAGGCTGGCCTCTGGCGTCTCGGCTAGCCAGGTCTAGGGAGGGTGAGTAATCCGGTGTGCTTGTCGGGTTGGGAGCTCGGGTGGTAAGCCTCCCTAGCATCTGCTATGATAAGTTTCCAGTTAATAAAATATCTAAGATTAGGCTAAGTGATAGTGAAATTTAGGGTGGATATAAGGAAGAAATTCTTTACGGTGAGGGTGGTGAGACACTGGCATAGGCTGCCCAGAGAAGCTGTGGCTGCCCCATCCCTAGCAGTGTTCAAAGCCAGGTTGGACAGGGTAGAGCAACCTGATCTAGTGGAAGGCGTCCCTGCCCATGGCATGGGGGTTGGAACTAAGTTATCTTAAGGTCCTTTCTAACCTAAACTATACTGTGATCTACTTTTAAAAAACAATAGCATCTTTATGCTGCTGCTAAGAAAGAAAAATGTTAACTACTGTTGTTGGATACCAAGCTTGGTGACCTCTTCGTGTTGGACCTAGTCTGGACATACCAACTGAGGGCTAACTGGTATCCTCTGGCCTATGAGTTGCACACGTGTTCTAGAGTGGAAGATGGGTGTGTTAGAGGGGGTGCAGAGGAGGCCCACGAAAATGAGCAGAGGGCACATTGCCCACAGAGAGAGGCAGAGAGGGTTGGGGTTGCTCAGGACAGAGAAAAGAAGGCTCAGTATATAAGGGACTTGTAAGAAAGATGGAGAAAGACTTTTTGCTAAGGCCTGTCATGAGAAGACAAGGGGTAGTGGCTTTGAACTCGAAAAGGGTAGATTTAGATTAGTTCTTACAAAGAAATTCTTCACTGGATCAAGGTGTCCAGAGAAGCTGTGACTGCCGCATCCCTGGCAGTGTTCAATGCTGGGTTGTACCGGGGCTTGGAGCAACCTGGTGTAGAGGTTGGCTGTCTGTCCCATGGCAGAGGGTTCCAACTAGATTGTCATTAAATGTTCCTTTCAACCCAAACCAAGAAGCAGCCTACTTTGTTCAAGTGGCAAAAGTTCAGAGCACCTGCAGGAATGCTGCCTCTATGCTTTTGGGAGCTGTGGTGAAATCTTCATTAGTTACAAAAGGCTGATTATCTCAATCCTACTGCTGTTTAAAGGTAGTCTGCTGGGTTGATATATTTTCCATGGGTTCTGGATCACAGGTACAAGAAGAATTAGGCTGGGTAATCAAGACACCACAGTTAATTTAATGTCTAAATCTGTTTTGAACCTTTTTGTGAAGAATACAATTATCCTGCAGAAAACTTGGGATAAGATTGGGTAATAATTAACATTTATTTATTCTTTTGCTCCCCTGATGTAATGCCAAAATTTGAGAGCTGATTCCCTTCCTTTCCTTTTCCTTTCCTGTTTTTACTTAAAAGTAGGCAGCAACTAAGGTAGGTAATGTTCTGTTTTGTTTTACTGAAAATTAACTGCTGCTTGTTCAATTGTTTCTTAAAATTTTCAGGTTACTTACAGACAACTGCAGAAGAACTGTAATTGTGATGCTTGATGTTTGAACGATGGCAGTGAACGACAGCGTTAACATTTTGAACTCTGCTTATCTGGCAGTGGAATATATAGACTCTTTCTTGCCTGACAATCCCCTGCAGCAGCCATTTAAAAATGCCTGGAATTACATGCTGGATAACTACACAAAGTTCCAAATTGCAACTTGGGGATCGCTTCTAGTTCATGAAGTTTCATACTTCTTGCTCTGTGTACCTGGGTTTGTCTTTCAGTTCATACCATATATGCAAAAGTATAAAATTCAGCAGGTAAGAACAAGTTGTGAAATACACATTTCCTGATATTTTTTTTTAACATGTAAAGTAGAAAATATAACTGCAGTTTCATAGTTTCCAGTTTATATGACCCCATTTTCTCTGTGACACGGACATCCTGGAAGTGGCAGAGAAAAAATGCTATATGTATGAGGAGAAAGAGAAGTGGATTTTGGGGAAGAAAACGAGGTTTGGTTTTTTTCGGTTTTTTTTTGTTTTTTTTTTTGAGGGAGGATATCCTTTCCACCACGGTGGTATATGGAGAAAAGGGTATGTCAATCTGACAGCAAAGGTATATACAGGAAGGTGTAGTAAAACCATAGCATCTGGTGGAAGAGGTCTGGCTTAGTATTATAAGAGAAGTACGTGAAGTACGTGGTGTGCTTACTTACTAGTAAGTGTTTCTTTCAAAGTACCTGTAGGCACATCCAGTATCTAAAGATGATTAGTTTTTCCCCAGTTCATTGTAATATGAATTGGAAACTAGTAATTACAGGAGCTGGTGTTATTAGAGAGATCGATGAAATGTCTCTCTGCAAAACCTGGGTGTTTTCACGACAAATTATTTCTTCACAAGCTTTTGTCTTCAGCTTCTCTTTGTGTTATTTTAGCTATGGGAAGTACATTCTGTGGCGTGAAGAACAAAAACTTCGATTTGTGTTAAACTGTTGAAAGTGAAATGTTCCTGCTAATTGCAAACACTGGAATAACAAGAACAATTTGGGGCAACAGGCAAAGACAGCCAACCTCTGTTAAGGAGGTTTTAAGTTTTATGGAAAGCTAGCTTAGAAAAACAAGAGGTTTTGATGAAACTGAATCTAATACTGTGTAATTTGTATTGCCTGAGTTGATTTGTATTATTGAGGACCTGCTATCTGTCTTCCAAGGGGAAATGAAACTGCCTCCAAAGTAATTTTTGCAGCATTTCCGTTACCTGCAGTAGAAAGATGTAGCGTAACTGTTTCTTTCTGCTTCTTCTTAGGATAAACCAGAAACATGGGAAAAACAGTGGAAGTGTTTCAAAACACTCCTCTTCAATCACTTTTTCATTCAACTTCCTCTGATTTGTGGCACCTATTACTTCACAGAGTATTTCAACATTCCATATGGATGGGAAGAGATGCCTAGATGGTAGGTATATTTTTCTCATGTGTTGATACTGAGTTGCATGCAGTTGGGGGCAGAATATTTAACAGATAGCGTCATCAAATCTAGTACACAATGGTTTTTGATGATGTAAACTACATTTGTTGATCTCGCTTCTGTTGATGCTTAACTGCTATTAGAGCTTTCTAGATCTATCTTTCTAATGGCCCCAAATTGTTGTGGTACTCAGAAGAAGGGATATTAGAAGGAATTTATGGGAGCGACGCAAGATTCATGATGACATGGGTTACATATTGGACATTGTGGGGGGGTGTTATCCAGAGTTTTTTTCTTTTTCCTGTTTCTTCCTTCCGCCTTATTTTATACCATAGCAGCAAGGTGTTTGTCGAAAGAGAGGAGGTACCACCTTGTTCACGTTCTTCTATTTTTCTGCACTAAACTGACATACAGGGGAAGGAGGTGCACTTAGAACTAATTCAGTTTGGTTTTAAAGTATGTCAGTGTTCTGACAATAGCAGTTCTTTACAACAGAAGGTCATCTTTCTTGGAAAGCTATTTTCTATCTGATTTGATAGCTGATGCAGCTCTATATGTTTATATTTAGGTCTTACATTCTATGGGCATTCTCTATAGATTGTGTGTGTGTAACGTTGGACTGACAGGTTGTTGTATTGCATGCGAACTCTCTTTGCATATGAACATATAAACATATGAGCTGATAAGCACAATAGCTCTTGTATATAGTAATTAATACTTTCAGTATGTTAAAAAGGTAATGTCAGTGTCAGTCAGTAATAGACATAAACATTTCCCACCCTTACTGGCATATAAATTATTTTCTCTTTTAAGATTATGCATCTGCTAGTGCATTCTATAACTAATAGCTCTTCTGCTTTTTAAAGGTATGTCCTGGTTGGCCAGTGTTTTGGATGTGCGGTGATTGAGGATGCCTGGCACTATTTCCTGCATAGATTGCTGCATCACAAGAGAATATACAAGTATATCCATAAGGTTCACCATGAGTTTGTTGTATGTATTCCTTGATTTTTTTTTATATATTTTTTAGTATACGCAGTTTTATACAACTTACTTGAAAGTCTTTTTTCATAGAATCATGGAATCATCTAGGTTGGAAAAGACCTTTAAGATCATCAAGTTTCCCCCAGGACTGCCAAGTCCACCACAAAACCATGTCACTGGGCCTTGTCTGCATGGTTTCTGAACACTTCCAGGGATGGTGATTCCACCACTTCCTGTGGAAGCCTGTTCCAGTGCCTGATCACCCTGTTTCTGAAACACCTCCTGTGATTTTGTTTCATTTAATGGGAATGAAAGATTGCATTCTTGCTGAAGTTTGATCCTATCTGTTGGGTCAGGCTTTTAAAAGTGTATTTATCTGTCTCATTGCTAGGGGAGCGGAAGTGGTAGGTTTCTGGTTTTGATTGTTTGCCAGTTCTCCACCACCTATTATGTTATCCAGAGCATACTAATCCCCAGAACACAATCCAGCCAGGTGGCTCCTGCACGGCCTCTGTGTTCATCATATATGCAGCATACTTGATTCAGGGAAGGACTGTAACTTTGGATGTGGGCTTCTGGAAGCAGTATAGCCAGTTGTGCATTGAGAGCACAGCACAGTACAGAGAGACTTGGGGTGGTTCTGCATTGAGTGCAAGGTAATGAGCCATGCTTGGCTGGCGATGGCACTGTTCTGAGCCAGGCAGGGTGCAGCAGTGCTTACACCTTACAGTTGGTATAGCTTACTTGCTTATGGTTGGTATAACTGTTGAGATGGCACTGTCTCTGAGTCACAGAAGTCAGGGCTACTATGTCTGTGCACTTCTGTGTTTCGGTGTATAACCTGTAGTGTGCCTAAGGAGAGCTTCAAGCTACTGGGTCCCAGGTGGTTTATATGGGCTGCAAATAATAGAGAAGCTTGGTATTGACTAATGTGTTCAGATCTGTGTACACCTGAAGCAGCAGCTGCTGTTTTCCTCTTGCTTTTGGCAGCCACTCAGGTCTCCAGCAGGAACAGCTTCTATCCATTATTCTTGAGAGTGCTTAGCAGTTCGCACATAAGTGATCTCTAGTTTAATGGCTGTTTCACTAAATACTTTACCTGGTAGTAAAAAGTGATGGTTTTAAAATTGGTCTTATGCCAAATATTTTTTCTATATAGCAGAAATAATTTCCTAATAATCAAACTTATAACCTTCAGCATTAGGTTTTTTTTTTTAAGCTGTTCTTTTTATACTACTTTTGAAAACTCTCTATAGAGTGTCATTTTTTGGTAAGCTAAATGTAGGAATGACTGGTGTGTGTGTGTAGGAAAGAATATCTTATTTCAATCTCAAAATAGCATTTGAACAGTATTTTAAAATATCGTCAAAGATGAGGGGTTTTTGAGTTTTTATTTTTAAAATAAATTTCCAAGTGAATCCTGATTCTGAGAATATTTTGGCTTCCTTCTTTCTTCTGTTTCTGAGACTGGATGCATAGCAAGGCTGATAGGAGCTTTCCAGATACTTTCATATTTGGAATATGAATACTTTCATATGAAGTAATGCTTTGGCCTGGGGTAGTAGTAAGCCTAAATAAAGGTTTTAAACTTTTCAATTAGTAGTAAAGTGTTTGGAATCACTAATGGAATGATAATCCTCATGACCTTGGAATACTGTTTTCTGTTTTCCCAACAGGTAGCTTAACACCTGTGTTAGGGCGCTTGCTCAATCAATAGCATTTCCTTTGCCCATAACATCATTCCATTTGTCCTATTGTAGGCTTGTGGGGTAATGGGAAGGGGAGAGTACCACAAAATGGTGATTCTGATTTGGAGGTGTATAAGATTGAAAATGGTGACTGTTTCCCTGTCTGTTATGTCTTTCTAGTCTCCATTTGGAATGCAAGCAGAATACGCACATCCTCTAGAAACACTTATCCTTGGAGCTGGCTTTTTTATTGGAATTGTTGTTTTCTGTAACCATGTGATTCTTCTGTGGGCATGGGTGATCTGTCGCTTGATGGAAACCATTGACGTACACAGGTGAAATCTTCATTACTTTCTAATAATTGCTGTTTCTCTCTCCCTGAGTCTGTCTCAAACTTACCTATCTGTTTCACTGACATTTACTATTTATTTGCACTGATGTGCTTTCATGCATCTTACAGAGAATGATATAAACTGCACACTTACCACTGGTTTATGTTTTGAGGTAGTATTAGTAGTAAGCCTTGCTAATTAAGAGAGTGTAGACTGTCAGCTAGAGCACCTCAAGGAGCGTTTCAGAAGCTAGGTGCTTTAGAATGTCTGACTCTTGATATTTGGTGTACAGGTGATCTTATACATATTAGAACACTGAAAATCAATTGTAAAAAGTGAAATTCCAGTCAAGAGTTCTTTCCATTTAATGCTTTATCAGACATTTTTCCCAGAAAAGAGAATTCAGACTATACAATCACTGACTGTCTCTAAAATAAATATATAAATTGCTTTTATTGAGGATACAAAGGGCAAGATTCTTCTCTCCGTTGTGAAACTGACTTCCTTCAAATTTAGATCCAAAATGCTAGTGCAAATCTCAGTAGGCTCAGTTGAGTTCACCTGCAAATGAATGAGATTTTTCTTCCTATGCTCAAGAGGATGAGGATAATAAGAGTTAATTTTTGAAATGCTAGTATTACATTTGACCTTGTGTCTGTAAATTTATGTATTATAAGCATATAGTGTCTTATTGTAAGCTGAGTGTGAAGTGTTCTAGTGGAACAAAATCATTGTACGAATCATTGCTGGCTTAGTTACATATTGCTTGCAGACTGAGAAGTATGTTGTGACATATCATAAAGTAATTGATGCAAAATATGAATCTCCTTTGATAATCATTACTATTTTCGTTTGTGGTCCACTTGAGATATTTGTAACAAACTACGTTGTGCTTTCCCCACTAGGTGGCGGTAAGATGCTTACTAAGATGAGTACTATTAAGCTAAAGAGTTGAAATCCTAAAGCAAACTGTTCTGATTTTAATATTATCTTAATCACATATTTTGAATGTTAAACATTTTTAAGAACTTGCAGTAAGCTGAAAATAAGAGTAGAAATACAACAACTGTAATTGATTTGAGATACTGTTTCACGAGCACCTGAGCTGATGTTCATAGCTTGTTACTAAAAGATAGTGTAATTTCTTGTTCCTCCTCCCTAACATCATGCAATTGAGTCAGTTAAAGCTGTGACTTTAGTTAGTTATTTATTTTAGGTGACTTGCTTAAATGTTTTTGTACTGCCTAGTAAACTGAGCTGAAAAGGTCAACGAGTACCAAAGCCACTTTGAGATAGTTGACAGAAGCATTTGGCTAGGATAGGAGGGATTTTGGTTTCATACTAAGCCAGTGTTTCAGTGAATACCTGAAGGCCTTACAATACCAGAGTTTTTTTTATTTCAGAAAAATTACAAGTTAGTGTCTATATTTTGTGGTTTATGTCTGAAAAAAATCCTTACTGTATTTGCTTTTTTTTCTGCTGTAGTGGCTATGATGTTCCACTGAACCCTCTTCATTTGATACCATTCTATGCTGGGGCCCGTTTTCATGACTTCCATCACATGAACTTCATCGGCAATTACGCTTCAACCTTCACATGGTGGGACAGAATCTTTGGTACAGACTCTCAATTCATTGCCTACAAAGAAAAAGAGAAGAAGCAACAACTCATAACAAAGAAGAAGGTTAACTAAATTTCCAGTGTAAAAATTCTGATGCTAATACTGGTAGTCAACTTTTGCTTTTCTGTAAAGCAAAATAGTGATTGGGCGTTAAGCATAAATCTTGTTCCTTGGCTACTAAGTGGTAGGGAAAAACGGCTAATTACACTGCAGTATCTTCCTAATGGGAATGCTTTCTATTTTATACGTAAGTACTGCATATATTTTAACTACAGATTTAAAGATGATGCAAAAATCTGAGAAGACTTGTGTCTATTCATTTTTTTTATTTTTTTTTAAAGATAAATTCAATTTTATCTTTAATGTTGCCCACTTTGGATCAAGGTAGAATTGTATAGGAACACTGAAATTGGACTTAGTTTTTTAAATATATATTCTTAAATTTGTAATATCAAATAGCAGAACATATTAACTAGTATCAGCACTGTATTGTTTAAATATTGGGTAAAAGTTGCTTAAAACCAAAACGTCTGTTAATAGGAAGCTTGGACAGTTCCTTTTGCACACTGGATAATGCAACCTGTTAATAACAGAATATGTGGCTAAACATGAATTAGCAGAGACATTCCTGATCTAGATTTATTATGTTATTTTAGATTCTAAGTAAAAAGAATAGAAGTTTTTATTTGAAGAAACTGTTTTTTTGCTGCTCTTTTGAAGTTGGTCTGTCAGTGTACTTAGCATTTACATTACATTCTTCTCTATGTGTTGTAATTTGCTGAACTGACTTGTTGCTATATTTGCACTTGTGACTGAAATAAATGGTTTGGTTTGATGAGTGTATTATACCTTTCATATGTTTTTTAATACAGTGTTGTGATAAAAACCATGTAGGATACAGCGTCTTACTCTGTTCATCCCTTCAACAAAGAAGCATTTTTTCTGTTAGTATAGTCTTAAAACAGTTCTATCTGTTGAACTACTTACAGAGGCAGCAGTAAGAAATGGAGCACATCTTGTAAATTCTGCGGCTTTGTGTATTGAAGGACTTGGGATACATAGCTACTCGGTGTAGTGACAACTTCTGGGCCCAGTACATTTTCAAGTTAAGCTGCAGCTTTTGCAAACTCCAGTCTCAAAATACACTACTTGAGTTGGAATAGAGACAGTAGACTAATATTGTTGAGTCTACTCTAAATATTTGTCTGTTGCACAGGAAATAATTGGAAGTATTTGAGAAGGGCTTAAACCCTTATAAAGATCTTGCACTTTGTATTTCAATGTTAGCTGCTTTTCAGACTTAAAATACCACTTTAACTACACTTTAAGTCCTTTAGAGATGCTTACAGAGTTTAAGACCACCTGAATCTTGACGCTGCTTCATGTATAGTCTAGTGTAATACCCAAAACAGGGCTTCCTGTGAAAGTGCAGATGAGAGCCTGCTTCTAACAAAACCCCAAGGTGTTAATGACATTCAGAGTGATTCAAATGTTACTTGAGATGTGGGAGTGGCTCAGATTCCTCTTCTGCATGTGTTTTGTAGAAGCTCTTACTTCTCTATCTGTATTCCTGTTGAAATCTGGTGTTCTTCCTGTTCCCCTTGCCTCTAAAAGGCAGTAAAAACACTTGACCGTGGCAGGTGAACAGAAGCTGAGATACCTGTATTGTTCATTTTTCAACAGAGTCTGGTATTTAAGACTTGTGAGTCCATATGCACTGCGAGCCTGAACTCTCCATGGTGGAAGTGACCTCTAAGCAGATTTCAGAGATGGCCATTATCCTCTTTGCTTTGCCAACTCCCACTCATCCTGCAGCTGCAGCTATACTTAGCTTTATTTTACTGAACCCGTAGCCTAAAAACACAAGGAGCTTTCAGTGCTTCAGGTCTTCTCTGTGTACATGATCTTATTCACTCTTTCTCAGCCTCCTGGCTGATGCCTGTGCACACAGTTGCAAAATTGTGTACAGCTGTGAGCCGATTGCTTAAATGCTCTAGTAAAGGAATTTGTAAAAGTTTTGCGTCTCCTCAGCTGTTTGTGAGCTTCATCAGAGCACTAAAAGCTTGATAGACAACTTACAAAGTTGCAACGTGTATTCCATTCTTCAAGAGGTTTTGAAAATAAGGAACATAATTTTAACACATTCCTTAGGCCATCTTTTCAGGTGGTGTGCATGGGGTGTTTGTTTTTTTTTTTTTTTTCTAATACCCATTGCTAATTCTTTTTATTTTATTTTATTTACGTCTTGAAGTGTACAATGTGCTTTTGATCCTCTTTTACAAACCCTGGAGAATTATGCAAGCTGCGATTTATACATTTATTATTTGCTGAAAAAATATGTCCACTGGACTACTCTTAACACTGAAACTCACATTAGAGAACTACCAGCTGGTTTTGCTGCAGGACTCAAGTAGACCCATGTTTTATTACCAGCTTTTCAAATGCAGAACCTTGCATTTAGTATTAAAGATGATGCTGGCAAGTAAATGACCTGCCTCATTAATACACATCTTTTATGCATATCAGGAACTGAGGCAATTTGTTTTAGGCCTTCCTTAAATGACTAGGGTTTTTTTTCCATATTTAGTGAAAGTGACTATATAATATGTGTAGTTCTGAAAACTTAAGGGTTTTGTGCAATGGAAAAAAATGAAAGCAAGATCTGGGTAACAGGTTTTGGCTCTTCACAAGGCACAACAGAACCTTACGCAATCTCTTCTCCTTTATCCTTTTCAGCAAGGAGACAGATTTAACTCTTGAAAGTGGTAGGATAGGAGAATAAGAGGGGGAACAACATTTTCCGCAACTTAATATTCTTGAAAGTCCAGTTTAGTTCAAGTAAGGGTCATTTGCTGGAAATAACAGCTTGTACTGTCCCTTAGGATATGACAGTAAAAGTCCTATGGAAGCAATGAATTAATTTCTTGGGCTTTGTGTCAAAAACACATGGAAACTTGACAAGTATAATGAATTCTTAAGATTAGGATTGAAAAATAATCAACTGGTTTTGGATGCTGCTATGACATACTAAACAAGGAGGTTTACATTGCACTACAGCATAGCTTGCCAGAAAATATTAATAATGATTGATACTATAATTATATTGGTAGATTAAGAGACTCCATTTTATTTTCCTCAGTGAGTTTATAATAAATGACTACTGAGTGTTAAAAGATATTTTTCAATAAAAGTAATATATTTCTAAATTTTTAACATTCATTTTTATTGAAAAATTATGTTATTGAAACCTACATTATAGCTACAGGCAGTTATTGCTAACTACAGTGTCTGGTTCACTGCCTTCAAATCTCCATCCCATTTCTGATAGCCCCCTCTCTGTCAGCTGAAGCATCCTGGTAAATCTCAGCCATTGGAATGTGCAACTGTCAGGTCCAGGGAGAAGGCGACCTCTCACCATGGGTTCTTGCTATAATTTTCTATATGTCAAGGTAATAAACACAGCAGTCAAATAGCATTTCAATTGTATTTTTCACTGTCTACCTGGATTATGTCATGTCCTCTGCAGTAAGGCATATGCTCTATTTCTCAGATCACTTCCGTGCCTTGTTTCTGAATTCTCTATGTCTTGGTTCAGCTGTATGTCTACACTATTCTCTCTAATATCACTTTGGTATAATCACATCCTTCCTCTTTGAATATTGTCTTCTGTCAACATTCAAAGACAAAATTAGCTGTTCTGCAGCACTATGCTGGAAAATATTGTCAAGTTACCTATTGGGATCTCTCAATGCGTCTAGCAATACTGCTTGACAGACTGTTGCAGAGTGTTTTATATTTCTTGCTCTTAAGTGTAATTTGCAATTTTATGCTCTGAAATATTTAAACGTGCTCAACTTACTAAGTAACCTAAGTCACATTCCAGAGCTTCTGTATCCTTATTATTCACCATTCTTTGTCATCCATGAATTTTAATGAGTTTTGACCCACATATATGTAATCACTGAGTAAATTAACCCCTGGATTTGAAATACCAGTCCCTTTGGAAGACCACTGCTGTTAGATAATGACTCGCCACTTTTAGAAACCCTCTCAGGCAGTTTTATAAACCGTCACAGTGATCCTGCATAGTAGTTTCAACGTATGAGAGTGTTTGGCACCATAGCCATGCCATTTCTTAGAAGCACTTCAATGTCTCAGCCCCAGCATCATGCTAGGAGCTGTGGTTACTCCTGCAAACTGAAACAAGGGGCAGCAATGAGCCGTCTGTAGGTATGCAGTATGTAAGTGCAAATGTCAGGTACGTTTCGTATGAAGTGTATGTTGCAGTCTATAAAGAGGCTTTACGTACATGTGTAGGCTGCTCAGCACCCCCACAAGAGCACAGTAGCCTCTTAAATACCTGATTTGAGTTTCAGTAACATGGGTGAGTCATTTAAAAGGCGGAGACAATAAAACATTCAGACTTGCAATGCATAACTGGAAGGTGGGGTGTTCTTTTCCCTTTCCCTTCCTGTAACCCTCTATGTAACTGCCTCGTCTGTGGATTTTTGAAAATTAATTATTTTTAGTTTATATTTCCTTTGGCGTGCCTTATGTGAAACCTGTTCTCTAGGTACTGGAAAAGCTGCAGCTTTCCCTATCTCAATCCTGTTTTGCAAGCATCACGGAAACAGAGCCACTGAGTTGTGCAAGACATCTTGGAAGCTGGTAACAGAAAATTCTGTCTTGAAGACGTAGCTTCGAGTGACTAGAGCTGTCAGGTATGATATGGCTATACAATCGGCATGCAGATAAGTTTTGTAAAAGCTTCTTAAAACTCACAAGTTATCTCTACCTAATTGTCCGGTAATCTGTCAACACAGATCAACTGTTCTCTTGTTGAAATTGATTTGAGCTATTCCTATCATTGATTTCTTGATCAAAATGCTTACCAGCTTTTACCTGGTCTCTGAGGACATACATGGTCTAGAGCTGTTTTTTGTGAATAGCTGTTCTGTGTTAATACCCTAATCAGTCTTTCAGAATTTTCCAAGCCTTGAAAATGTGATATAAGTGGATATTAGGCCAAAAATAGCCCTTCTTAGAGGGGGCCTTAAAGACCACCTAGTGATTTGGTTTTGCTGATCTGAACACACTTCTCCCTTGCACATTATGTTCAGTTTATTTGTATATTAGAAAACACTGTCTTCTTTATGCAGTGTAGTGCAAGCTCACAATCTTTCCAAACATAAACCAGAGAAGTTTACTGAGTATTTCCATGGCACAATTAGTACTTTGTTATTAGTCATGTAAGTAGTTTAAATATAATTTAAATATCTGACCTCCATCATAGAGTGTTTTGAGGTTTCTGTTGTTGCTAATGTACTTCTAATGTTTATAATGGACATTTTGGGGTTTGGCCTTTTTTTATTTTTGGGCTATAAAAGAAAACAGTTGCCTCAGCCTGCTTGGCGCACACAAAAAAAGCACAGAGTTACTCAAGTCTTGTAAGCAGAACTCTGTGAGTGTGAGGGTTTGCTTGGTTTGGGGTTTTTTTTTTTAAGATTTATTTGTATACTTGCTGATGAATCATGACTTGCTGAAAAAGACAAATTCAGGCAAGTCAAAAGTCTGTGAACATTTGAATCACATTCAGCAAATTGTTTTGGCCAAAAGAATTGAGTGATATGTAATAATGTATGAACGTTATATATATTTGTGTATATTTTTATATGTATTTGTCTATAAAAATATTTTTTGGAAATGTCAATGAAATTTTCTTCAGCATTGCAGAATTATTTAGGCTGTTTGTTAATAAAATATAATCTATTATTCTGTGTCATATACAGACAGAAGAAAGAGATGATCCAGTTTTGAAATCTGCTGATAGGGACATTATTTGGACACGGAACACTTGGGCTCTACTCCCTGCTCTAATTAGTGTTATTAGATTACAAGGCCATACCTAGGAGCATGGTTATGCATATAGGCTGAGAATGCACTTGGGGTTAGGGTATTCTTCTGAGACTAAAGCAAATACAAAACCCTTTTCCATGTTACAAGACATTTGTGCTTCGCATGTGATGATAGTCATCATCGCTAACTATGAAAAAGCAGAGGAGGGATTGGTTACAAAGGAAGTCATCAGTTTATTTCTTTTGCTCAGTTCTGCGAATGCGCCTAAGATCTTTGAGAATCTAAGCAGTCTTTTGTAGTCCCTTATTAAAAAGAAATTAGTACATGCAAACTGAAAATGAAATATTTGGTAGTATATGAAGCGCTCTGTTTTACACAAGATACATATATGCATGTGTTTTTACAAGTACTCATTCTCTTAATTTTTTAGAGTGGGGAGTTAATAAGGAAATTAACGTGATACCATTCGGATCTAGTTGTGAGACTAATTTTGTGTATTAAATAATGATTTTCTGCTTGCACAGATTGAAAGAAATAGATGATTTCTGAGCCTACTTGTACCTTTTAGTGATGTATTTGGGGAAAAATAATCGGAAGGGAAGCCAATGAGAATTGCTGCACTGCACAAAGGTTTTTTTTTTTTGTCTGATCACAAAGTTATTCCAGAAAATGACAGTGTAAGTCTAAAATCACAGCATTAGCAGATTTGTTTACTTTGTATATAAGGTGCAAGGGAAAGTGATGAAGAAAACAAGGAATATTTAGCCTGTGACGAATGTAGCCAACAAAAGTGATAAATCATGTGAATCTTTTGAATGCTAGGTCAGCTGCCTTTAGTTGCAGTTCATCTTGGAGCTCTGAGAGTGCTGCACATATTGCACATAATTCTAAAGTGGTGTGAAGTTGTAAACAAATTTATGATATCATTCCTGTCATTAGGAGGAGAGAAGCCAGAGGGATGGCACGCCTGCGATCCTAAGTCTGAGCAGTGATTTTGGGGAGAGAAAACAACATACCAGGAAGTCTCTGTACATCCAAATCTTGCAAAATCCTTAGAGTAAATTTGCATTTGTATTGCCATAACCCCAGAGCTAATGTGACATGATATGATAGGCATCTCCCAGTGTTTTCTAGCAGTGAGAATGGAGAGTTGAATGCTCAACAAAGTGCTCTGAAGGTGCCCTTGCACATGGCTGCATTCTTGTAACCCTGGAATTAAACTAGATAGAGAAGCCTCTGAACCCCATTGGCCTTGAAATATGTGAGAATTGGGTGAACTGACCTTTGATTCTTGTTCCAAATAATGCAGTAAGTATTTATATATAGTGTATATATATATATATATATAGAGAGAGAGAGAGAGAGAGAGAGAGCTGCATTTTCAGGTTTGAGTTGCGTATGCTGGATGGGTTTCCAAGCTGGTTGGTATATCATGAAATGTCAATGAAAATGTTCTCTTAGAAGACATTATTTTCATTATCTTATTGGTTGGAACTACATAGCCAGAATTTAGGGAAATATCCATCTGATCACAAGGGATTATTAACAAATCTTCCTGAGAATTGATTCAGTATAAATTGGTGATGGAAGGGGGTACAGGCTCACTCTTTTCAATTAGAAGAGTAAGGTAAAACTTGTGTTAAATTATTGAGGACAAGAATCTATTTGTAGAATTATGAGTTGGATGTGTGATTTTCTAACATTTCAAAATGTTGAATCTCTCAAAATTCTTCAGCAAGGCTTTGTGTCCTTT
Source organism: Neopsephotus bourkii (assembly GCF_033783945.1). Lineage (NCBI taxonomy): Eukaryota > Metazoa > Chordata > Aves > Psittaciformes > Psittacidae > Neopsephotus > Neopsephotus bourkii. The sequence goes on along the minus strand of NW_026900684.1, from coordinate 12,848,741 downwards.
TGAAATAATAAAAACTACTGATATGGCAGTTGCTCTTTAGCATTTAGCCTTGTTCTTTTCTCAGATGTCCTCTATGGGCTGTTTCAACATAGTCTAAACACCTATGCCTATAAAAACAGGTTGAAAAAAACAGATGGCTTCAAAAGTCCTCTGGTATCTGCAGTCTAGAAGAAACTGTGATTTGTTAATAATATTGCAAATACTTCCTCACATGAGCATTCATTCCCATTGAACATAGTGGGATGTGCTACATCAGTATTCTCAGTAACACTAAGTCTTGCTTTATATCCTTTGTTTTCTGTGATGCAGCAAAGCTACCTCACAAATGATGAGCAAAGCAACCTTATAGACGATTGTTTATAGTGTTCCCTGTGAGGCCAGATAGATTTGTGTTATTCTTCAGTGGTGCCGTTTGAGTCTTTCACGGAGCACTCAGGTTTGTGACCGGGTGAGACTGCCTGCATGCCCCGCATGATAGAAAAATAAAACGATGAAGCAATGTGGAAAACGCGCACCCGAATTCTTGCAATGCATTATTATGATGAGGACGGCTCCAGAGGCTTCCGCCCGCACCCTGCGGCTCCGGTACCGCGGGGCCGCGCCCGCACCTCCGCCCTCCGCGGGGAGCTGCCGCTATTCCCGCCGCGGAGAGGGGCGGAGCGGCCGGTCACTCCCTGTCCCTCCCCATCGCCTCCGCCCGCCCTCCTCTCCCTCCCTTCTTGCTTCCCTCCCTCCCTCCCGCCGGGACGGGCGGCAGCTGCGCGGCCGCGGGCAGCCGTGCGGGATGGCGGTGCGGGTGCGGGCGCTGCTGCTGGCGCTCTGCGGGCTGCTGGCTGCCTGCCGGGCATCGGAGCCATCGGACGGGGCGGGGGGCAGCAGCCGGCGGCGGCGGCTGAGTTCCGAGGAGGGCATCTCCTTCGAGTACCACCGGTACGCCGAGCTGCGGGAGGCGCTGGTGGCCGTGTGGCTGCAGTGCCCGGCCATCACCAGGATCTACACGGTGGGGCGCAGCGCCGAGGGCCGAGAGCTGCTGGTCATCGAGGTGTCCGACCGCCCCGGCGAGCATGAGCCTGGTAAGGAGCGGGAGGGAAGGACGGCGGCTGGCGGCCCCCGGCGATTCCCGCACCTGGGGGCTGGTAGCGGCGGGGCAGAGATGCCCGAGGCTGCCGCCTTGGGAACGGGTCCAGCGGCAGCGAGCAGGCGCTGTCCCTTAAACACGCTCTCCGGTAACGGTACCTGCCGTCAGCACAAAGCGTCTCTGTGTCACTGCCGTTGGACTCAACGCCCTGTTAAAGAGAGAAACACGCTGAATTCCCTGCAAAAGATGAGGAGATGCAGCAGCGGGGAACAAACGCGCTCCCGAGGTCACTTCGCAGGCGCGTACCTGGTGCAGCGGTGCTGGGAGGCCGCGGCCACCGGCTTCCAGCGGCCCCGGCATGAACCGAGCCGCCGGATTACGGCGGTAGGTGTGCGTGTGCCTGGGGGAGCCCTGTGGCATGGGCAGACTGCAGGCATTTGCACAGCCTCCTCGGAACGTGCAGTCATGTGTACCTGGGGTTCGGGGAGGTTTTGGTAAAAGGGATGTGATTTGTGCTGTGCATTTTTTTCACACCTCTAGGTGCACATTCTTCAGTCTCTCAATTGTTAGTGTCACATCTATGTGTGAAAAGGCTTAATCTTGCAAGCTGCTCAGTACCAGAGGCCCAGCTGTAGGCCACATATAGTTATGTTTTCACATTTCCCTTTATAGGTTATGTATCTGGACTGGAAAGCTGTGATTTTTAGGTGGAGATGTGGCTTCTGTGAGTCCTGGGGATTTGGCCTATACAATTAGGGTTTAACATTCTGCTTCATGACCTGACTATAACCTTGCTTGCATCCTCAAGGGATTTACATTTTTTTACTCGCTACATTAGGACTACCAATAAAACGTAGAGGTTATAGGATACGGGACATTAGGCAGAGGAGGAAGGCAGGGTAGCAAAGCATTGTCTGAAATAAAAATGTAGGAATTGCAGTGGAATTTGAAAAATTTCTTTGTGGTATGTTGCCATCTTGGTATGAGGGGTGATCCTAATACTATGAATTAACCAATTGCCACGATGTCATTTGCATGCTAGAATGATACACAGTTATTATTGGGACTTCGCATTACTGTCAGGGGACAGCTCATTTATTTGGTACTTGTGTCAAGCCAGCTGAAACAAGGACAAAAGAGCACCCTGTGCAGTATGAGATGGAGCTGTAGCTCTTCCTAGAGATGCGCTGCTTCTCCTGATGGTGTCAGTGATGTGAGAAAGTGTCATTGAGCCCAAGCAAAAGAGAATCCAACCATGTATTGATGAGCAATAACAAACTGCAGGAAAAAAAAATCCTATTGATTGCATCCACATATAAACCACAGTGAATGTCAGACATTTCCTAGAATGTGCTTGGTCCCTCACAAAGGGAGACCTATACATGAAAATGCCACATGCTGTAACATCCAAATCACATGTTAGGGAATGTGATGAGTCCTGGCAATCTTTAGTGCTGGATGCTGAAAATGCTTTTCTTTCTTTTTTTTTTTTTTTCTTTTCCAAAGGATTAACCAGGGTTTGAACCACAGAAAATTCATTGGTTTATTTCAGTCCTCAGTTTCATTCTGTGAGGTACTGAGTGTTTCCCACAAAGTGCAGAGCTACTGCAGCTTTTGCCATCTGCAGTGGCACATGAGGGAGACTCAGGATCTTTTTAGGAAGAGCAGGGAGCCAGATCCCACACCTAGATATGTTTTGCTCCTTTGGAAGAATTGTAAGATAACATCCCTACTGCTTTGTTGCAGAGCCTAAGCACACACATGTTATCCTAAGTGTTGCATTAGAGGTGTTTTCCTCTTAATAACGTGCCCTTTATTCTACTGTGTAGTAAAAGGTAGCACTGTTTATTTTTCTATGTGAGCTTTTTTGAGCTGTGCAGTAAAAGAAGTGGAGCCTTGTACCAGCATTGGCAGGAACTACGAGGCTGATTCTGCAGCTGAGGGGGGATCCTTGTTCATGCTGAACATCCAGAGCAACAATAAGAACAGTGACATTTTGTGCGATTAAAGCTCACAGGATCAGGATCTGATTTACTATCACCTATTACTAAAAAATGGTAGCAATTCACAAACACACACATACATATGCTTATTGTTTTTTTTTTTTCATGACAGGCTAAGAAGTGGTTATTCCTGAGCATAATCTGTCCTACAAGCTACCCTGAATGTCACAAGGTTTAAGCTTAAACATATATATATATATATAAGTATAACCAAAATATATGCTGTGGCTAATAGGTTTATGGTCTATAGAGAGCTCATGCTTCTAGAAGCCTGGTGAGTATGCAGGGATCATGACTGAATTGTCTAGTGAGCCACTGCGAAAACAAAAAGAAGTTTCTGTTCACTTAGTGAGCAAGTTGATGACAAAATAAATCAGGAAAGTGTCAGCAGAGCATCAATAAAGACTCTTTGTGCTGAATAAAGAGGCTTTGTACTGAGTAAATCAAATACTGCATGTACATGCATACATTGCATAATCACCACGCTTATTGCATGGCTGTGCAGTGTTGTGTGAATGCATTTAGTCGTATGCAAGCGTATAAACTTTAATTCTAGAGTATCAGCTATTTCTTTATTGGATTTGTAATATATGTGCAATATTTGGGAAAAAAACATGCATGAGAAATAGGAAAATTTGAGAAACGTGCTTTAGACTTCCAAAGCAACTGGAATAAGTCCTCGGTGAGCGAAGCAATTGGAATGAATCGTTAAGGCCTCATCTTTGGCTGGGTTAAATATACATTATGAGGATTTGTCCTTTTAAAATCCTAATACTGTATTGGAAACCAGAATGACTCTGTATGAGCCAGTCTGGTTTCTTGTATAAACACACAAAGAGTCTTGGTAAATCTTGGAAACCTGGATCAGTAACTTGAAGGATGCGAACTGAGCCCTGGCTGAGCGTGTCTTTCCCAGGGACATGCTAACCACCATGTGACTGCCTGGAGTTTCTGATCCTGCATGCAAAACTCGGAGAATGTGCTGCCTTCTCTGCAAACTTAAACGCCGTGATACCTGCGCTTCCCTTGTGCTTCATCCCAAACAGAGTTTGGTCTAATATTTTGCAATTTGGTGGGTTTTTTTTTTTTGTGACAGCAATTTCTTTAGGCCGATACTGCATCAAAATGGGAGATTAGAGCCTGCAGTCACTGATGGAAAAGAAACCTTTGAATAAGGGGAAGCAAAACCAGAGATGGAGACATTTAAACTTTGACAGTTTTATACTGAGGCAGCTGTTCCATGCAGATAATCTCACTTTGACTCGGAGGGGACTAGATGGTTAAGGCGGAGGAAGACTTGAATATCAGTGGTCAGGTGTAGAAGGTATTGCATGAACCTAGACTGGAAGTGATCAAAATGTTTTGAAGTAGGTTTGACTACCTGAGAAAATACAGTTTTGTCCCTGTGCTTGCCAGAAATTAGCAAAGGTGGTGGGTGGCAAGGTGAGATAAAGTGAGGAATTTGTGGGAAGTTGATGATGAGCCAAGGAAAGCAGAGGACAGCTGATAGTGAAGCACAGATTATTTCTGGGACAAACTAAACAATATTTTGCCTTAAATCAGATGAGGAATACTGACTACTGAAAGGGGAAATAGCTCTTGCTTTGGGTATCATGTTCTACTGAGCAAACACCCAATGGATGCTGATCTTTTGAGGCTTCTTTTTTATTGCCATAACAGCTCATTTTGAGCATAAGTTTGTATTCTTTCACAGCAACGATATAATTTAGAATTGATTAATGCTAAAAGCAGTTCCTCCACCATTAAAGTTCAGCCGCTTGTCTAGGCATGCTGCCACTTCTGACTCATTTGCACCATTGCTTTTGGTGGTGCAAGATCGGTCGCCTCTATTACCGCTTCACTTTCAATGTGACAATGAAACATTCTGACACTTTCAAGATTCCTGGGTTGATTTTTTTTTTTCCCAGTTTATGTGAAAAAATGCAGATAAAAAATTTCTCTTAATTTGTACATTTTTTAATTTTTTTCATCTGACTGAAATTTTTATAGTGGTTATTTTCCATGTTTGGTTTTGTGAGGAAATCCTCAGAGCAAGGCTTATTAATTGACTGGTTACATATTTACAGATATACACCCTGAAAATTACTTTGGCATCAGATGAAGGGGGGAGAGGCTGGATGAAAATACAGATTTTGTGACAACAAAATGATCTGCAAATCCGTGACATTTTCATCAAATAGTTCGTGTTAGACAAAAGGAAACAGGAATGCTAAAAATATCAGAGTAACGGCATTTTGGAACCAAAATATTTATTTTATTTTTTTAAAAGCAACATTGAATTTAGAAGTTCTTTTCAATGTTAATGAGTTTATTGTTCATCCTTCTCCCCACAAGCATCTTTAAAAATACTTCAAACAGAAGAAGAAGCTTTATTTGCAGTTGAGTGAGACATCTGGTTGTCTAGAAAGTGACGTACTTTGGACTATAGAGAATCAACCAAAAAACAAGGCGTTGTGAGCGGATGAGGCAGGAGCACATTGGCATGGGGCAGGCAGCCCAGTTGCAACTCAGAGTATTTACAGGACCTCACGGGTGTGACTTTGGTTGATTTTTATGAGCTGCAGCTCAGCTACATTAATCCTTAGACCCCTCACTTTATCAAAGACCCCACTTGGCACAGTGAGGAAATGGGCCGGGTGGGTCAGTGCTGGCACTGAGCCTAAATAAGCTGCTTGATTTCCCAAATTGCAGCTCCCGTACTGCCCCCCCCCCAGAGTAACTCAGTGTTAGGCTCTCAGATTCTCACACTTCAGCCCTGCAGTGCTGGAGCTGTTTCCTCCTGCAAAAACATAATTAAACGGTGACTGAAAGAGAAGTGAAAATCATGCTCCTGCTGTATATTAATGAATGGGGAAATCCAAGACCTGTCCACTAATACAGAAACCATACCTAGTTTTTTTCCCTTCATTGAAGTGCTCCCTTGCTCAGCAGTGACACCTGCCATGTGAGCTGATACTTTCTGTGATAAGAAATTCTGACAAGTAAAGCTGACAAATGTTGTTTGTAATGTTTGAATTTCACCATTGCACAAAACTGCCACAGCACCTGCCAGGCCACACCTGGAATACTGTGGTCAGTTTTGGTCCCTGCTGTACAGAAAAGATGTGGACAGGCTGGAGAGGGTGCAGAGAAAGCTACAAAGATGGTCAAATGACTGGGAATCCTGCTGTATGAGGAAAGGCTGAGAGAGCTAGGGTTGTTCAGCTTTGAGAAAAGAAGCCTCAGGGGAGACTTTAATCACCATGTTCCAGTATTCAAAGGGTGGCTACAAAGAAGATGGAGACTCCCTTTTTACAAGGAGTCATATGGAGAAGACAAGGAGTGATGGGCACAAGTCACTCTGTGGGAAATTCCAGCTGGACACAAGAGGAAGAATTTTCACAGTGAGAGCAATCAGCCATTGGAATCATCTCCTCAGGAAAGTGGTGAATTCCCCAGCAATGACCACTTTTAGGATCTGTCTGGACAGGGTGCTGGGACATCTAATCTAGGTCATGTTGTTGTCAAGAAAGGTTGGACCAGATGATCCTTGAGGTCCCTTCCAACCTGGCGTTCTATGATTCTATGACACATTTTTTAAATCATTGCCATTTAAATGACTCTGCAGCCATTCCAGAGAGCCATGAGCCAGTGCTGCTCTTTGAAAAAGAGAAACAACTGCAGCAAGAAGAGACAAATGTGCAGGAGGCTGCTGTGATTTCAACTTGGAATGGGCAGGAATCTGCTGTGCTGCCTTAGTGTCGTAGGCCAGGATGGGAGGGACCACTCCATATAACCTGTGGGCTGCCCTGCTTCATAGGGGTGAATGCAGCACTTGGGTCGGTGGCAGGGCTTTTCAGCAGGGGTGATGTCAGAAAGCACTAGGCTTGTCTCTTGGTTGAGGTGATGTCACCAGGTGCAGCTGTTCTAATTTTATCACAGTTAACTGCACTCGATTTTCTAGGGCTTCTTTTCCTTCCACTTGGAATTTGGAAGTAGAAATCTTCTGAGCTCCTTGGGCCCTAATAATATTTCCCAGTTTTGCAGAGCATTGATGCTACTTGTATACATCAAAAGCTTGTTAATAAATCTAGATATTAGAGGGCAAACATGATTTTGGTATGCTTGTGGTTTAAGCAAACACCAGTTTTCATCTATGGCTGCTTGTTTAGCATTCCCTTTCTGAAGGGAGGTTTGAAGCCTATGGGTCTGGTCTCTGGTAAGCTTTAGTACACCAAGTCCGTATTTATCCAACTACACTACTTAAATGTAGGGGCTATAAATGGATGGATGTAAGCAAACCACGTTGTACCAGGAGATGCTGTGCTGACCACACTATGTCATTTTTTGGTCAGCTGTGGCTTAGCTTCTCTGCTCTCATGGCTTACATTTGCAATCCTCTTTAGAGGTGAGCTGCTCTTTAGGTAGCAGAGTAACAAAAGCACACATCACACCCAACTAAGAGAATGAGCAGGGCAGCAAAGGCATATATAAAATAGAAGACAGAATAAACCATGATTGAACCTCTTATTCACGTAGCAGCCTGCATTTGGATTTTTTCTTTCCTTTGTGCATCAGGGACCAGATTTTCTTTCAGAGCTTGTGAGGACATTGTGGCTTTCCCATCAAACACTGTGGGGGATATGCTACTGACTTGCCTTCTGGGAGGGCAAATCTGGGGCTGGTTATACCTCACTCATTCTGCAGAAGACTGAGAGGCTGTAATTAACTTTCCAGCCATATCCCTTATGGGCTGTAGTGCCACTTAGGGTAGTCCCCCAGGAGTCTCCCAGCCAGGATTTAGCCTGGGGTAGTCTCTGGCAGGACGATTTTAATGCTGCCTGTGTATGGAGTGCATGTCCAGTGTCCTTCACAGATTGTGCAGGTCTCAGGAGGGCTGTAGGATTTGCTGGCAATAAGATAGATGTCTTTATGTGGTGAGTGAGTTTTTAAAATGCATTTGTTTTGTTGTTAAGAGCCTTGAATAACTTTGTGGGGTTTTTTTTTAGAATGTACTTTGTAGCATGCAAGTTTTTGAAAAAAGATTTCTTTCTTAAATAAATATTTCCTTAATATTTCTGAATTCATCCCATCTCAGTTTTAATGTTCAGCTAAAAATAAAGGTGTATAATACCAAGAGAAAATGTGTTTGCAAAACTGGTGAAAATCAAAGAGAGGTAGGCATGTTTATAGATCTCATTTGCAGCTAGTTGTTAATGCCATCCACGTTCCCATTGAAGTCAATGGAAATTCACAGTCAGTGTGGTTAGGCGGCTGTGCTAGGCAGTCTCTGCAGTGCTTCCTAGTGATGTAATACCCTTACTCCAAATTGCTTCACTGACATTTAAAGGCTTCCCTTTTTGTTAGACTGTTAAGAGAGACTGCGTGCTACCTGTGAAAACACTGTAGATCCCAGCTACTTTGTCTCAGGAGTGTCTCTTTTATTTGCTGGAGTGACACAAAGAGTAAATAAGCTGTGGTGAAAAGGGTTGCAATCATTAAGAATAAACATGACCCCAGAAGGCAGCTGTTTTATTTTTCAGGCTTAAAATTAGTCGGAGTATGCAGAACTTTCAGAGTTTGTTATTTGACCCAGGCTGGTTTTGACAATCTCACTCGTTTTTGAAAGAGTTGATTAATTTCTTTTCAAGAGAGGGGTTCTCATCACCTCCCACATCTGTAAAATGCCTTAACAGTTCCCAGTGAAAGCAGGAGGTGAGACTGTTTTGTTGTTGGCTTGGATTAAAGGGATGTTTTATTATGGTGACATCAGTGTGAACTCCAGAGAATTAGTGAGAAGTCTATAAAGCACAGGCATTTCCTAAGATTTTGAGAGACATTTTGTTAAAGGCACTAAATTGTAATTGTGATTTACCAAAAAGTGACCTCATTGTTATATTAATTCTTAATTTACTTTATTTATTTTATTTTTCTGTAATTTAGTGATCAATAGCTCAAGCCTTTAAATTACCCAGGGGGTGAAAAGTTCAAGACAGGTGTTTGTATTTCAGAAGAAACATAAATTTTTGGTTGTAACAATGGAGGTGCTACTAGGTTCAGCCAAGAATTTATTATTAAAACTAATTTAGAGTTAGTTCTGTGTCTATTCCACCTAATTTTTGTTTTCAAAGGTGGTAAGTGATTTTGAAGCCTACGTGCCATGCATGTGTATTCATGCTATAATCTTCCTTTGCTGGGTAGCAGGCAGATCTTTTGGTTGGGCTACAGTGCATTATGAATATGTCTATTTTCTCTGCTCTCTAAAAGGAGCTGACATTGGGCAGGTTTCTGACTTAGAAACATGTGCAATAGCTTATGGTTAAGACCTGATGAACCCCAGCCTTTGTATGTCATCACCTGAAGTACCCTGTTGTGCTTTATATGCTTACTTTGTGAAGCATACTAGAAACATACTTGCAAACACTACCTGATTTTTTCTCAGCAAGTTAATTTATATTGTCAAGTTTTCGTAATTATTTTAATTCATGTTCCTCCTAAAAAATAAAGTTGTGTCATGTTATTTGTTTTTGTCTGTATTTTCTTTTTAAACAAAAGTCTCATGCATGTATTAAGCCAGACTCTTGGTTTGTTTTTTTTTTTTTTTTCCCATTGAGTTGGGAATTAAACTGAAAAGAAGGTTTATAGGTGAGTTCTCGTAACATTGTGTGGAATCAAGGAAAAGTGAAAACTGCAGTGTGTACTTTAAGGGTTCTGGGTCAGTTAATTGAAATGATAGGTAGAGTTATGAGCAGTAAAAGGGTCTTTACTTCATACGGTTTGTTTTGGAGTAAGTTGCACATCAAAAGCCAGGGGTCAGTGAATTCAGTGGGATCAGGATGTTATATTTGAAGCTTACTTTCTAGTATGTTGAGGCTAAATGAAGACACCAAAGGTCTTTGTAGTTAAAAGGCTGGAAAAAAAAATCCTTATTGGTAAAATGGTAGCAGAGTGGACAGGTTTGATTTGCTGTGTGACATGAATCTGAGCTCTTTTGGCTGCCATAGATGTGCATGTATTATTTCAGGTTTAAGGCTTAAAGCTGTTGCTGTATTGGAGTGGTTTAGGAGTTCTGCAAAACAACAGTGCTGGAAAAAGCAGCTTGTCTTGCTATGATTTGGGATTTTGGAATTGGAGTTCTGCCAGATATATGAAGAAACTACCGCATGTGCCGTGATGTGATAGCCACCCTGTGGCACTGAAGTTGTCACCTCACTTGCTGCTTTCAGGGGCATTATTGGGGATGAGGACGCTAGGCTAAAAGCGTGGTCTTGGTCCATAGTGACGTTCCCTTTGCAGCGTAGGTTTCTTGCAGTGTGCTAACGTTGTGCTGGTTCAATCAGCACCAGCCACATCTTCCCATGACACTACCAGGTAACAGTAGGGTTTGGGTCAACACAGAGGCACACATTACAAGTGTGTCTGTGTAGTTACAATGGCCAGGTAAAGAGAGAATCTTGAATTGTAAACCTGTGGTTGGCAGTTCAAAGGCAGTAAACATTTGTTTTTTAATTCTTTGTCAGAAGTGAGACATTTATAACTGTATAAACTAGTAGCTGCTTCCTGGTAATTGTTCATATTGAGTTATGAGCAAAACCTGACATCCTCATTCACTCACAAATTAAGTCCTATGGAGTAACCTGAGATAGTCTTTGTATGGAGTTGTTTATGACTGTGGAGTGTGAACTGCTTGATTTACAGCCAAAGAAAGATACTGCCCTGGCTGCAGAGCTTGCCTATGGTGAGAACAGACATCATGTGTCATTTTAAATACTTATTCTTAGGTGTGGATCTGCCTTTAAGCTGAGTGGAAACAATTGTTTAATCAGGTGGGACATCTGGCTGAATGAGCTGTTTTCTTAACAAAGACATCCTTGCTAGTATACCAGACTAATGATCTGGTACATTTTTTTGGTATCTAGAAAGTATGACCCTGAACTTTGCCATATGAGTTCTCCAAAGAAAAGAGAAATCATGCAGTACTGTCCTATGAGAAATACAACTAACAGTGGAAAGATACAAGGAAAGTGGAAGGACAGTGAGACATTCTAAAGATCAAAACTTTTTGTGTAGTTGTGTTTCCTGTACCACCACATTAGAGATAACTAGATAATGTGTGTGAATTACTGCATGTTTTGCCCCTGAGATTTCTAGCTATGAGACATGTCATTTGAATGTCCTTTATTTCTGTGTCCCTCAAAAGTAAAGGGAGCTCATAGTAAGACTGTCCCTCAGTTGCACATTCCTGTCCTTCAGTCCTACTGATGATGTGTTGCTTGCACAATTTTCATTCAAAATTAACATTTTTCCCTATGTTAAACTGAAAGTTTTGTGGTTTTTTTGCTGGCTCTGCATTTTGGCTTATTGCACTAAAGCACAGTTCTAGAAATACAAGCAAAATTGGGGTGAGTCTAAGACCTAAATATACATGTTTTACACATGTAAAAAATTGTTACTTCAAAGGGAGCTTTATGACTATGGTATGCTGGCTCTCCATATCAGATCTTCACCTGATATAAACTAGACAATGCTTTTATTTCTCCTTCCATCCAGCTGCTGAGCATCCACAAATCAAACTGAAGTCAGTGGGAGCTGTACATCTGAGTCTTCATTATAAGCAGGAGGTTTATAAATCCTAATGTTCAAGCCAACTTGGGCTTAAGAAAGAAGGCTAAATGTGGCTTTGATTCTCTGATAGCCTGCACTTAAGGAATGAGGGTGAGGAATCAAAGTTCATGCTTTTCTGAGTGAAATGTCTTCTTTCTTTTTGTGACATTGGTACGCAGTGGGGTGGAGAGAAGCAAAAACTCTGGGGTTCAGAGCTGGGCTATGATGTGTTTAAGGGTCATTGTAGGAAGTTGTTTCACATAGAAGAAAAGTGGTTTCGTGATAAAGGATGTCTGGTTTCTTTCCTGGCTCTGCCATGTTATTTTTTAATTTTTGGATAAGAACATTCTCTTCCCTGTGTCTGAGTTCTCATCTTCCATACTGTGGCTATGCCACGAACCCAGTATATAAGTAAATAACATGTAGTTCAGCATTTGATATACCTCTAAGATATGGTTCCTAACTGCTTCCTGTCAAATTTTTCCTAAAGGCAAATAGCCCTGATATTTGTGCTGACTTAGCTATGGTAACAGACATGTGGTAAGGAGGCATCAAGAATTTCTCTCCCTGTTTACCTACTGTACATGTGAGTTTTCTTTTTAATCTGCTTTGCTAGCAAAGGAGTGTGAAGAAGGTACCAATTCTTCCTTTCCTTCAAGAGCTGGTAGGTAGAGTCATGACAGATACATCTGTATTTGCAAGGTTTACATGTGTCACAATTAGGGGTACAGATCCATAGCGGAAATAAATAGTACAAATCTTTAGTGGAAATCTTGTATTACAAATATTTAGTGGAAAAGTCTATAAATAAACAGAAACAGAGGAGCATCTGTTCCTTGATACTCCATGGAGCAGCTGATAAGGATAAATTCTGTATTGTAACAGCAGCCAACACAAAGTGAAAAAGTACCTGACAAGGGAAGACCCCCTGAATAGAGAAGTTAAGGGCCAGCAAGCTCATCTGACTTGAAAATTGAAGAATTGTCTGAAATAGATGTTGCCATGGAGACAGGGAGGATTAGCAGCCTGAGACAGATTTCATTGGCCTGCTGCTAGCACAAGTTGCTTGTTTGAGTAGCATTAATATGTTGTCTCATGCTGCTTTATATGCTGAGACCATCTGGCATGAGTGGTATTTAAAGGTGCAGCTCTGTTACAGAAAGAGTTGGCCAATGTGGTTTGATTTATGCTTGTAAGACAGGTTACAAGAGTCAAGAAGTCTTTGAAAAGCTGCCTTGTGCTAAAAATATTCTGGAAAGTCACAGCCCATACAGAGATGAAGTGGGGCTTTGGGGAGTGACACAGAGAATCTCAGAAGTTTGTTTTATGCTCACTCAGTGCACATTTAGAGCCCTTGCTGCACAAACGTGCACTTTTACACGTTTCTTCTGGTGTGTGTGTGCAGGCAGCCATGTTTCTCTTTTCAAAAATAAGCCTTTTCAGTGTATGACGTGAAGCTGCTTGGGATCTACAGCTCTGCCTTCAGTGAGCACGAGATCATAGGGCTCATCATAATTTGTATTAAGGGCAAGCATTTGCAGAGTTAAATGAACAAAATAAGGTCTAGCCAAACAGAACCCTCTAAGTCACTTCAGAGTCCATGCTTGCAAGAAGGAATGTTTTATTTTAATTTAACTATATACCATTGAAAACATATTTTGTAGCAAAGAATGGGATAAGAAAAACAGTCTATAGAGATGAAGATAAAGCTTTATCTTTGATCTATTTATAGCTGTGAGTCCTCATCTGCTTTCCTTAATACCACTCTAGAGTGGGATTTATCTTCCAAGGGAGCTTATATGACAGAGCTGACATCGTTCAGATATTTGTAAATTTTCACTGTATTTTTTCTTTGATAACTATTATCATGATACTTAATTATTGTCAAGAGTTTTTCCCCAGACAGAGATGAATGGTTAAAGAGTGACCAAGTAATATCCATAAGATGCTCCTGTCTGAGTATAAGCTCATAACTCATATGAATTCCAGTGGAGAGGTCTGCCTATGGGCTGAGCACCACAGAAAAAGTGGCTGGAGGGAGAAGTAGCTGGAAATACTGTTCTCCTGGACAGACTTAAAACCAAACTGGATTTGAAGTTAGATCTTGATAAAAAACACTCTGAAAGCATAGGAATGGAAATTTTTTTACATTATCAAGTTACTGATGTTCTGGAGTTACTGGTGGAAAGCATTCATATGGTATTCTGCAGCTGAGTCCACAGATATTGATGTGATATCCATTGGATATTGAGGTACTGCATAGTACAGTAATAAAATCAAACAAGGATTTGGGGTCTATTTCACAAATCTTTAGGTTTTAAGCTTTTATTCTGGAGCCTTGAGTTCGATGCCAAAATAAATTCTTTGTATAATTTCGTTTCAAATGCAAGATCCAAGAAATACATAGCTGTGGATGTCCTAGCTCCTTTAAATAGCTTTAGAATGATTACATTTGATGCTGAAAGTTTTTACAGCTTAGCTATGTTTTAGCTCTGTAAGAATGAATATAGGGCATATGAAAAAAGCCAAATAACTTATCTCCCCAGCCCACTGCCAACTGCAACGAGGGAGTCGGTTTGCTCACTGTTGGTTTTCTTTTTATTTGTTTGCTTAAGGTGGTCATCTTGTTCTCTCTAAGACAAAACTTGGTTACAGTTTTGGGGATCATTTCACCCCAAGACCCACCTCCTGGTGAGATGGACAGGGCTGCAGACTGCTTACTGCTGCTATCCTGGTGCAGTCTCCCAGTGTTACCTTGCTATGTCTTGCAGCACTGCGTGCATCTACCTACTCTCACAACACAGCCAGGGTATGACACACGCTTTCACAGGGCTGTGCTATTAAAATCAGCCTGAGAGGCTGTGATGCAGCCCTCACATGTTTGTAGACACCTTGAACTAGATAAACCCATGAGATTACTTCTTAAAGACACCTATCACAGTTTTGTCCAGCCTTGGGGATGATCAGAAGGAACTAGCTGAGAGGAGCGAGGGTACAAGCCACCTGCACTGGTTGGCATGAGGGGTCTCCTGCGTGCCGCTAGCAATGTAGGCATGGCCATAATTGTTAGTTTCCAGTTTTATAATCAGAAGTTATAGTTTCTTGAAAATTGTTTGTACTTAAAAGCTGAATTTTTGCAGCTGCTGATTTTGGCCAGATGCTACTTCATTCCTTTACAGTATTTGGTTTGTTTCTGTTTCTCCAGATACTGAAATGTGACATACCAATATTTATAGTCTAGGAATTAACATTTTTTTCTATCCCATTAATTTCCAAGGGTGGAATGTTACTTCCATTCTTGCTGCATTCCTATAGCCTATTAAATGAGCATACTGCAGTTGATTAAACTATTCATAAATTATTTCAGTGTAAGGAAAGATGATAAAATTGAGAAGCAGTAACATGCAGAATAGTGGCTGGGCTACGTAATGTTACACTGAGTTGCAAAGTCTGGTGACTCGGGCTGCCTGAAATTAAAATAGATGCAACTAGGCTTTCTTCTCTGGAGTGTTCAACATAGTTCTTTAAATTTACCATCAGTGTAATGAGCATAGACGAATTTCCCATGTATTTTGTGTTCTATTTTACTGGTAGCCCTGAAACCTAATTACATGGAAATGTGCTTCTGAAACAACCAGCTAATTACAATAGCTAATGACAAATTCTTCTCACAATACCATTTTAGTAGTTTTGTAGATCAAATATATTTATTTTAATAGCACATTTTCTGTTTTCAGTGGATTGCTTTAATACAGTTCCATATTATGAAACGAGTTCAGAATCCTGTAGTTTGAAACAACTAAATTATCAGAAGGTAAAATGTCCCCTGTACAAAGAATTAATAAAAAGCTTCAGAAGTACTTTGTTTACATGTAAATAAAGCTGTTATTAGATTTATGCTTCCTCAGTTTTGTTCCAGGTAAATTGCACCTCTGGATAGCATTACAGTGCTATTCCTGTAATCCCAGTGGAATTACTATATAAGGTCACTCAGGAGTGCTTAGGTATTACTCTAAGACTTGGCAAAGATTTAGTGCCCATCTATACCTCTGACTTCCTCTGCAGCTTTGAGAAGGGTATTTGTTCTGCCTGAACCTCAGTTCCCCCTCTGGAACCGTGGTGCAATAGTGCTTGTGCAGCTTGTGGGAATGTGCGAGAGGAAATTCTCTGACGTCTGTGTTGCCCAAACACCACAAAACTCGAGATCTTGGTTAGTGCAGTCCAATCTATTTCTTGTTTTCTCTTTTCAAGGAATTGAAAGGATCAGGATAATCTAAACATACGAAGAACAATCCTATTACTTTGACATGCCCAGAACAGGTGGAGTCTTCTGTTGCAGGTCCTGTTTAAGGGTTATTTAATGTTCTCTCAAATGACTAGTGGCATTCTTCTGCTGCTATTCATCCACTGTGTAAGGACTGGCTAACACAGAACCTGGTGTTTCTGTAAGTTCCTTATTCACTTGGTAGCAAAATTTACTTTAAATTTCTTTAAATACATATATCACAGATGTCACGGCTTTTTCCAGTGTAGATTGTTGTGAGGCAGGACCTTGAACATCATGCTACTAACCAGAGTTAGGAAAAAAGCTATATTTTGCAAAGGGCAAGTGATCATCCATAGCTGAAGAATTTACAATTTGCTTGTTGTTGGTGCCTGTTGTCAGGGAGCACTTCCCAGATTATTTCTATTAAAATTAATTGTATGGACATTGAGTTAGATAAATCTTACCCTATTGCTGGCATAAAACATGCAGGTTGAAACCTTCCTGAGCTCCCGGTTGTAGTTTAAATTCATTGCACCCTGGAAGGTTGTGAATAGCTTTTTTTGTTTGTTTTTATACAAGGATTCATTTAAAACATTTTTCTCTTAACTTTTTGTCACCTTTCTTGTCACTATTGCTATTCGTTTTTACTCTGTTGTTTTGGGTTTGGTTTTTTTTTGTATCACTGCAGTTGTCTTTTAAAAGCAGCCTCTCAAAGTACAGCAAAGGTGAACTAGAGAAGGAAACAGAAAAGACTGAAGAAAATGTGGGTTTGCTACAGATTCTTTAGACTTTCAGTTTTCTCCAGCCTTAAGGCCGTATTATAGGGTATATGAGGATTGTACTATCTAAAAGAAAGCTGTGGCTGTAATTTACAACAAGAACATGGCACGTTAGTCAGCAATCTGTTTATAAAGTCGTGGTTTAGAGCAGAACTTGCCCTTTCTGTACGAGGATCTCCAGCAGAATCTCAGGAAAATTGAAGCAGCTGCAGCTGTAAAAGGAAATGTACATTGAAAATGCCAGGGAGAAACCACAGGCAGGGATCCTCCTCTGCCATTTATAGCTCTGCCATTAAACGTCCCTTTCAAAGCTTTGAAACGAAGATAGAAATAATGTTTGCATTTAGGTACATAAAAGGAATAGACAAATAATGACCTCAGTAGTTCAGCTAATGATGAGATGATTGCTGCAATCTGCAATAAACTGGGATATGTCATTGCAGTTAGTGTCTGAATGGAAACCTCTTGAGAATAAGAGCATGGAGTACAAGAGGCAGTAAGTGTACAGCGTTTTACCTAGTGCGTAGGAGTGGAAGCAAGCAAGCAAAGTGTTGTGGTAATTTCACTGTTGGTATTTTTACAGAAAAATACAGGTTTGGTTATTGAAATTTTCATGAGCAGAGTCAACAGGAGTATAGATCCAGCTCTTCCCTCTGATTGCTTTAGGTGAGGGATAGCAAGGCAGGCATCCTCCTTTTCTGTTACTTTGCCTTTGGTTGCTGTTGTGTTACTCTCTGTTGTTAAAAATATATTGAAATTAATGCAGCATAATTTCTCTTTGTGTTTACTTGGCAAATTGTGTAGTGCATGTTTAATTTTTGAAACAGTTTATCAGAAGTGCACTACAGGCATTTCAAGAAGTCTGTGATGAGAGTTATTTCTTTCAGCTTTCCCATTAACTGGTTTACAGTGATGAATGTATCTTCCAGGAAAGCAGTCAAAATTAAAGAGCATGAAAATTTATATGGGTTTCAGTTCTGCACATAATGAAGTCCACTGAAGCTTTGCCAGCGATATCAAGGGATTCAGAGTTTAATGTATTACCTTCACTGTTAAGTACTATGGAAGTGTGACCAGGGACTATATGTGTCTTCATAAGCCATTACTAATAATATGACATAACTTAGGTTAAAATCATACATGATTGTATGTGCATATTCATGTGTATGTGCACATCGTATACCAAAAGCCTTCAAAAAGGTCCTTATAGACAGGGAAAATCAAATGTCTCAAACCTAGCTGCATAGAGGATCCATGTTTTAGAGCTGTAGCAGAAGCTTATCCATGTGGAAGTGAGGGTGCACTGATCAGTGGGGTAATTGCTGTGCTGATCTTTAAAGCTCACTGAATACTCGAGGAGAAAGTAAATTTAAAAGACTGGAAAAACTTTACACTGGTCGTTACCTTTGATAGTCCACATTAAAAACTAGATACTTGGTAGACTTTCTAGCCCTTCATAGTCATGCTGCAATTACCTTCCATGAAATGATTATATGAAAATGCAGAAAGAAGCATGGCAAATGTTCTGTTTTAACGTTATTAAAATAGCACTGGTGGTGTGCACTGCCTGGCAGGGAAATCTCATGAAGTCTTCTGAATTATGGGCAGAGCAAGCCCAGAAGCAACCAGTGGTTTTGAGATTTTGTTAATTCTGTCTGGTAAGTGAATGAATCCCAGATCACCTGAAGATAATATACAGATGCAAACCAGCACACAGTTACGTCTGCTCTTGTGTTGTAAATTGGTTTATATTGTTAACAGTGTGCACAAAGTTTAAACAATGGATGCAGTACATTGCTTTGCCCTCATTTCTAGCTGTTATATAGCTAATCTGTAACGTTCTTCCTTTCCTGAAGTTTTTAAGAAAGCTTTAATCGTCATCAGTGTGTACAAAATTGATATTCCGATTGATTTTCTTTCCTGCTTGCTTAGCTATCTCTAGCAGCAATTATAGATCCAGACTACTTCAAGAAACAGTTTTTTTTTTTTTTGCTAAGCTCTTTGGGGAATTAAAAAATCCAAACAACAACAACAGACAAAAAGACAAACACAAAAACCAACCAAACAAGAAAATCTTTCCAGAGCTGCTTTTTATGTTTTAAAGCCCTGCAAAACAGAAATGTATATTTTTATTTGTTTTTTTTTTATTCCTTTGGGTTTTGCTCTGTGAAAAATTACCAGAAAAGAGGAATAATATTATTCCTATTAAAATCATGACAGTCTTGTGGGTTAAAAAACTGCCAAAACATCCCACCCCCCCCCCCAAAAAAAAACAACCCTAAAACATTTTGGACTTCAGAATGTGAAAAATCACAAATCTTTTGTCTTTTATTGGAATTCCTTGATTTCCTGGATCAGTCAAGACTCTGTGGAGTAGTCTTTCCTGCAGTGGCCATAATTCTTCAGTAGAAGGTTTGATCTTGAAGAAAGTGTTTGTTTGTTTGTTTGTTTTACCAAAAATGAATACAAATATAAAATTACCCAACTATGAATCAGAGTTTGAAGCATGAAAGTATGCTTGAGATTCAGGTCTCAGTTTGCCCTTCTTGAATGGTGCATCATAATTCTCCATCTGTTTACTAAATCTTTCTACATGTACTTTTCTGGCCTACGTTGACCCATCTTTCAAAACTTCAAGCTTTATTACATGTTATAGAAAAAGATCTTTTGAACTTTGTGGAAACTCTATAAAAAGTTACAGTGCATTTGGGGGGTGTGGGGGTGTGTTTCTCAGGTCATCCTGCTTGTGCAACTTGCAGGAGGCCGTTATCTGTAGCACTGCAGACACAGTGGTCTTGGCTCACCATAGGGTGAAGGCAAACTGAAATAGCATTTGTAGGTGGCAGAATGAAAGATACCCCCAGAAAACGGAATTTCAAATGTTCCCACTGGGCTCAAAAGCCTTTAAGATCCATTACGCCTAAACTGTGTTCAAGTCAAGAGCTTGCTTTGTCTGCCATTCAGTAGTTTCAAAGGGGAAAACCACAAATAACTTTTAAAAGGAAGTGGTCTTAGAGAATGGGAACAAAAATATCAAAGGTAACTTTCTGAAACTTTCTCATGTGTGTGGAAGGGGTAAGAGCAATAGGTTAGAGGAATATGGCACATCTCGAATAACTGTTTTATTTATTTGTCTACAAATAGAGAAAACAAATGAAAGAATCTACCTAATGTCAAAAGTCTGTGAAAGCTCTTTAGATAAAAGAAACAAAATTCTCCCAAGAGTGTTAGTGTGTTGCTATGCGAACAATTATAATGCAGTAGCAGAAAATATTTACTGAGCGCCTGCTGTTTTAGGGAGGATTTTCTGTAGGCTGCATGAAAAGGGAAAAAAGTGTTTTGTTGCCAGTTAAAAAGAACTGTCCATGTCGTGAGATCTGTTCAGTTATGTTTACTCTGAAGAATCATGGCAAGCCTATTTGCCAAGACTCATTCTCTAAAATTGCCGAAGAGTTAATAAGACATTCAAGGATAATTTCATATTTTACTTACTATGGGTAATATAGATGTGTAGAGGACAAATTTATTCAGGAGAGAGACACACAAACCCATCGCTTTATAAGGAGTCTAACAAATAACTAAAAGTGCAGTTGTACCAGAAAGTATGCTTATAATTCGTTTAGTCAAGCATCTGAATCCAATGGTGTGATGGAAATAAGTTAATAAGGTTTCCTCTATGTTAATAGAATTTTTCCTGAGGGTGTTTGGAGCTGTCGGGGGTTTCTGGGAGCTTATTTGTATTGCTAGCCTGTGCTTAAACCTGCATCTTCATCACTGTTGTCACCCATGTAGGTAGGTGAACCTTGATCATGCTGAAATTTACCAGATTTCCTCATGCACTAGGATTGTTGAAATTGAAATCTGGAGAGAGAACCAGGATAAACAACCTGTTCATTAAGAAGTGTCACAGAAATTTTAACAAGGACAGACAGGAATTTATAATGTTTCCTAATAATCTGGAAGTGGACACCCTCAGAAAGAGATGAACTTGAAAAATGTGAGGCATTCGATCCTGGTGGGATTGGAGGAACTGTAATATCTAAGTATTATGTGAAAATAGACAAGGAAAGAAATCTTTGTTCAGTCATGTTGCTTTGTCAATGCTGATGGTATTACTGTTTTTACATATTCCTTAATATTTTTGTGTGAAATAATGTCCCTAGCTGATATCACAAAGATGATGATAAATGCTCTCATCGTCTTGTTGACTCCACTGTGGGTTTTTTTAATATTTTTTTTTAAATGGATATTTTTCACATTTTCCTAATTAAAATAAATACTAAAGTAGTTAAACTGAATATAATTATACTTACTATGATTTAGTTCATGCTTTCTTCAAGGAAAACTTCACTACAATTTTAAAGGTTTTTCTTTCTTCCTTCCTTCACTCTTTACATTGTCATTATGTTATTTTTCTTAATCAGAGGTCTTGAAGGAAATCCCTGACCTTTTGATTTTCCCATGTAAGTGCTGAACTGCATTTGATATGTCAACTCATAAAGTTGTCATAATGTCATGACTATGGTTTCAAACCTGTGTCTCTGTGGGGTTTCCTCAGGAACCTGTAATTATAAGCAGTGTTTGTAGATAGATTAAATGGAATTGCATTTCACTGATAAGCGGAATGTAAACAATGAATTAAGAAGTGTTTTTACTTAATTATGGGGGGGGGGGGGGGTGGAACCAGATGACCTCAAGGTCCTTTCCAACCTTAACTACTCTATAATTCTGTGATTATCATTTTTAGAATGATCAAAAGTGAAAGAACTGAGCAAAAGTCTTCATAATTCTAGTAAGAGTGATATCACAGTTTTTTTTTTTGTTAACTTGACTTTAGAAAGTGATCTGTAATTGCAAACTAATTTTAGTCCCTATTATGGACCAAAACATAACTATTTAGAGTACTGTTTCCTTAATTCAAGTTTATTCTAACAAATATGAATGCATTGTTCTTGGGTAGTAAAATCAACACAACAGTGGAAAAATGAGCTGGCTTTTGTACAGACAGTTATTCACTGCACAGCTACTTAAGTGCAAGTGGTAATTGGTTGCAAGATTCTTTTCAGGGTAAGAATACTGTGATAGTGGACATAATGCGAAAATGCAAGACAGGAAGGTTACGAATGGTTCACAATGAGCAGTGTGTGTGATTTCAAAGCACCAAGCTTGTACAGGTAGCAGCTAGAAGAATTTCACCTTTTGACACATGCATTGGGACGCAGCGTGTCCCATCATTGTCCCAATGCATGTGATATTCCATCAGTTCCCAGCACTTGAAAAAAAAACCCAGCACAACCATGGTCCTCTGGGAGGCAAACCACTAATTTTACTTTACCACTTTGCCAAACCCATAAATACAAAAAATGCAAATATATTCATTTGGCAGTAATTTGGGAGACTTAGCTGCTGCTGTCTTGGGTGTCCAACAGGTCTCCAGTGAATAGATGATAATTACTGTGCCAAATGGAACATTTTTCAGGGTGGATGAACAGAAACCAAAGGGTAAAGATCAGGATTAAGCTGTGGTGAGGTCACATACAGAAACTACTTGTCAGTGTGGAATACTTCATCAGAAGGAAAGTAATAAACTGTGTAAACTTAGTGGGGAGATGGTTTATTGGGAAAAAGGTGAAAACATGAAATAAGAAAATAGTCTGGTAAAAAAGATGAAAAAAATCTATTAATATTCATGTTAGGAAATTAAATTATGAGAACAAATATGAGCAAATTCCCAGAAGTGTTCTCTCCCTGTTCTCTCTCTCTTAGGCCAGTGCTGTTGGTCTTGTTAGGTCTATGGCATGAGAAGCCACAATGTCACTGAGCCTGAGTGTGGCACTTGGGCAGGCCCAGCCAGTGTCCCACCTCCAGGAACATGCAACACTGAGGCACTGCTTGTTAGAGGGCCATATGTCTGAGTTGCTCAGCACCTAGCATCTGTTTCTCTGGCTCTGGAAGGGAGCCTTGTTTGGGCCCTTGCTGCTGGGTTTGCACCTTCTACCTTTTGTACTAACTTTTTTGAGTCCCATGCAGTGTAACTTCCTTCTCCCCCTCCTCTGCTTTAGAAGACCTTCAGTTTCTTCAAAGTATTTCTTTGCTGTTCTTAACATCAGCTTGAATAATGGAATAGCCTTCTGCGTAGGTGACTGAATTTCAAAGTGCTGTTTTCCAGCTGCTGGGATGTTGTGAGACTACTCCCTTTATTCACTTACAAGCCTTGCGGCAGAACTCAACTCATGCCTTTCAGAGGCTGATATGGTGCGTTATTTCTTATTTCATTTTATTGTTTGCCTGGGGTAGCTTATCTTGGTCTTGTATTTTTCTCCATAATTGCCTTTATTAATTGGCCTCTTATGGCAGCTTAGCTTAACTCTTCCTGAAATCTGCAGTAACTTCTGAAATATTTGGACTTAGTGGAAAAAGTCCAGTGTGATTATCTTCTGCATTGTATGTTAAACTCAGGAAATCCTGGCCTCCCATTCCCCAAAATGAAGGAAATGTAATTGCTACAGGAGTACAGCAATATTTGTGTTTCCACAGTGATTTCCAGGGGAAAATCATAGCATGTATTACTTATTGTCTTCATTTTAAGAACTTTTAGAAATGTTTTCTTGCTTCTCCTCCAAGTTAATAGTTTAAATATGCCTCTCTTTGCCTTCCATTTCTAACATTCTGTAAAAGGTAAGGTAGAAAACTACAAGTGTTTTTGAAGGAAGATGAGTGCTTGGAACTGCTTGGAAGAAATAGACTTTGTCTTAGTGCAACTCTCCATATATGTATTTCATATATATCCAAAATGGTTGATGAAAGTAATGGTAATACCATAGCCTTACAATTTTTAAAGGATGAAAAAGCATATTTTTCTATACTTACTTCAAGCCCATTATGATGTGAAATTAAATTTGTGTGACTGTGATATAAAGTAGGATTTACAGCTACAGGTTTAAACCTTGACAGGATGCTCTTGGCTTGCTGAACTGTCTTGTACTTGCTTCATTGCTTTTTGGATAGTTTCTGCAATGTACACATCCTGTGGAGAGAATTGAGGGCAAATTAGGCATAGTACATTAAGCATGGTGATAACAAGCATAGATTCTTTTGCTCCTGTCTGAATCTTTATTTTTCTAGTAGGCAACCATATATACCATATATTCTGTCTTCTTACTGCTGTATTTCAGTGTTCATTACTTTAAAAAATGAAGGTATAGTGCAATTCCTTCTGAAGGCATTTGAAGTGCCTCATGTAACCTGTAATAGAATAGATCCCAAATCCCATACCTAGCAGGGGTACACAGTTGTCAGGATTGTTAAACGTCTGTTGCTAGTATGACAGTGTAACAACTTGAACAGCCCCTCTTAAGAAGAAATGGAGTACAGCTTGGTCTGCTACCAAGTATTCTGCTTCTAGATTAATTCTGTGAAATTACCTACACAGGGTTTGTGTAAGGAAAAAATAGCATTAGCAATTTGTGCCAGCAAACTGTGGCAGGTTCAGTATCCACTATTCTCAGGCATAGAATATTGATGCCAAAGTAAAATCTGAATCTCCTGTATTTGACAAAAGAATATACTCAGCATAGAAAATGAGCTCTGAGGGGAATCTGTCTTGCCTCTTCAGCGCTCTGAAATGTAGTGTCATTGAAAACAGTGTATCTTCAGGGTGAATTATTTATGGAAGGCACATATGTGTTACATGATGCTCATTAGACCAGTAGGGTACTGCTTCTGCGGCTTGCTGTCACTCGCACTCAGCTGTGTCCATCATTTTTACACCTATTATTCCTTTATAGCTAATAACAAATTGCAGTCAGATCTTGGGGTAATAGAGCAATCCCATATCACAAAACAGAAAGAGTGAAAGCACCACACGAAACCATAACAAAAACTGCAGCCTGGCAAACTTCTGAAGAGCAAAATCCTCTTTCTATAGGAAATAATACAGCTAGCGCCACATGTAATGAGGAAACCAAAAAAGTAAGCAAAAGGTCTTGGTTGGAAGGGACCTTAAAGATCATCTAGGTCCAACCCCCCTGCCATGGGCAGGGACAGCTTCCACTAGACCAGGTTGCTCAAAGCCCTGTCCTGCCTGGCCTTGAACACTTCCATTGATGGGGCAGCGACAGCTTCTCTGGGCATCCTGTTCTGGTGTCTCACCACCCTCACAGTGAAGAACTTCTTCCTTATATCAAATCTAAATCTGCCCTCTTTCACCTTAAATCCAGTTCTCCTTGTCCTATAGCTACTTGGTCTTACAAAAAAATCAGTCATGTATGTCGAGTTTTAGAATATTCATGGGATTTAAGTGAAACTACACATGAAGTGCATAATGAAAGCACAGTCTTTTCTCTAGTTTTGTCTAATTTACCTGAAAAAATGTTATGTTCACTAGGCGTGGCATTATTTTTCACAAGACTTGTGGTTTTCTTAGTAGATGTATTTGTGTGGATGTAATCCTGATTCAGCAATCCTAAAATAAAATAATAAAATAGCAGGTTTCCTTCCTTCATTTAACTAGAAGCATATAGCTATATAGCCCAATGATAACCAAGCAGCAGTTGAACATCACATATCATCCTGCTTTCTTTCATGAGCATCAATGTGGTACTATTAGGGCATTTTTGCAGTGAAGATCCATGAGAAAAGAGCTATTCAGTACAGCTGTCCAGTCTTGTAAAAAATGTTATAACACCACTCTTAAAGTTTTGTTTAGTGGAAACATATTAGCAATTGCAGTGTAATGGCAAGTGAGTGCTATGTATTTTTGTCTTCTGTCAATATTCACTTGCTTTTATGCTATTTGTGCAGCGAGCTTTCAGTTTGTACTACCTTGTTTTTCTTACACAAACCTGTCAGTTTCTTCATTTTTTATTGCATAGGGAAATGAACTTTTCTTTAAGAAAAAATGTACTCATATTTAGTTTCTTACTTGAGCTAAATGTTGCTTATTCTGCCTGTTGGAACCAGATGATCTTAAGGTCCTTTCCAACCCTAACTATTCTATGATTCTATGATTCTATTTTGTAGGTTTCTTTGAGTCCAGACGCTTGGAGCATCATTTAGGATTGATACTCTATTTTGTTGGTGTTAAGACATTAACTGCTAAAATATTAGTAAATGTTAAAATATTAATTTGTACTTCTGAGTCATAAATGGTCACTTCTACTGCCTCCTTAGCAAACCTTCAAACTACATTCTTTGCATTTGCTCCTGTGGTGACATCTGTGGTAGCAAAAAAGTTCCCCACAACAGCGTCAGAGGCCATGATTTGATGACCTTTTTCAGCTCTCTCCATAATATTTACTTTTGTCACCACAGTTTCTAATGATAAGGGAGGAAAAAGGGTTAATGAGGTCTATGGTAAGCTCATCACCTGCCTGGTGCTTGCCATATGCTACTATTCTCTTTCCTTTTGCTTAGCTTGCACCTTCTCGTGGAGTGTTTGTTCAGTGGCAGCACAGTTGTGTTTGTCTTGTCGTTGAGTCTGTTCAGGATTAGTGATAATAGCATTAATCCTCATATGGAAAGTCTCGCACTGCTGGAGTGGCAGCTTTGAGTAACCCTTTTAAGATCCCTTGCATAGCTTCCTTCATTGTGACTATCCCTTGTAATCATGCTTGTGTATACGTTGGGAAAGAAGGCTGTTGGCTCTGACAGTTTTATAAAAATGCTTGTTGTTTAGTGAGCAGCTCAGTAAACTGTACAGATTTATTCATATTTCTGTATAAGACTCAAGCCACTCAACATTGACAAGCAATATAAAGTAGGAATCTGTCTTTTTCTGGGGAAAAAAGAGTCAGACTTTTTTTTCCTGGTTGAAAAGAGCTGTAAGCCAAAGCATGAACTGCTCATAACTGGTGTAAATAATGTGTAACTCAGAAAGCCTGATAAATTGTGGTACACAGTGTTGTTTTAGCTTGACAGTCCATAAGTTATGACAGAACATCATCTTGATGGAAGTCTAGAAGCTGTTCCTAATAGGGTACTTAAGGTTCCTGAAATTGTAGTTTTTTTTCTTTTGGTTTGGGTTTTTGTTGGTTTGTTTTTTTCTTGTCATAAAAGACTTAGGTTTGCCCTCATATCCTGCTTTGCTTGGCATGTTGAGTTGATTATTTGGACCTATCAGGGGGCTTCTGAATAGTGTGGGATGTGGTAACAGCATTGTTCCCAGTGTAAAATACTTTATGAACAAACCTTGGGTTCGAGTTTGTTGCTTTCATGGGGTTGCAGCAGTAGGCTACTGTGTCCGGTGGGGGAAATCAAGATCTACTCTGAGAGCCTAGCACACATTTGCTCCCAGCATAGCCTTATTGCCAAGGGCTGCTTTGTTTCCCCTCTGTAAAAAAAATGTCATTCTCTAACACCAAAGAGTTTGAAATAGTTGTCTTAGCATAACAGAAATATAATATAGATACAATTTTACATTCTGTCTGCCTTTTTAAGCAAAATAAGAGAAGAAAGGTTTAATGTTGTATTAACCTTGGTGTGCTTTTCTACAGTCGGTTACCAGATAGCATTCTGCACAGTAGACAGTGAAGCACCAACACCTCCCCACAACTGTACTCTATACACACCTTTTCTAGTAGCTTTTCAGGTAGTGTCATGATTCTAAATTTCATACTGCCTGCTGCAAGATGGAATTCTTGAGCTTGTATAAATCTGTTGGTACATACCTAGTCTGAAGAGAAGACATCAATGAAAACAAGCCACCTGGAGAATTTTAACATGAAAAGTTCATTAGTTTTCTAGGTTCCACAACTGCAAAGAAAATATCTTTGCAAAAAAAAAGTTTTAAGACCACCTATATTTTTTTTAACCCCCAGATAATTTATTAATAGGTGAAAAGTTTTTGCTTTAAAAAACCAGAACAAATAAAAGCTAAATGTGGACAGAAGCAAATATGGAAAAATTGCATCTACAAAGAAATTTTTCCTTTTTCCTTATACTGGCAAACTCTTGAGCATATGCCTTCCAGACTAATGCCTCTGATCCTAATATGCTGTAAGTAAGCATATACTTAATGTATAGTTAAATTCCTAAATAAAGGGAAAAGATGATAAAATTGGGCTCTCGAGGGATTTTCAATGGTAGGTTTTGCTACTGGTGAAGTTAAAAGGGAAGATGTCTTTATTTTATGAATATAGAAATTCTTATGGTTAGAAGAGCTGTATCACATCAAGTATCACTGGGTTGTTTTGGGGAGAAAAGTATTGTTCCTACATGATGGTTTAGTATCCTGTCTTGGTGAGTATTATCTCCTGGCTGCTGTCTCTCAGATGTGTTGCCTTTCATTAGGTACAGTCTTAAATAGGCAATATGATAATCGGTCCCTTTGCTTTCCTGTTTCTGTGTTCCTATAACCTGAACATAATTTTTTAGATTATTTTACATTTTGTAATTAACCTTTCTTTCTTTATAGCTTAGCAGGCCACTGGAAAAAATATACTAAAACATGCTTTTGGCAGTCATCACACTGTGATTATGAAAGTTAAACCCATAAGTACATGTAAAATGCATTTAAATAAAGAAATATAAATATGTATAAAACGAAGAAATAGAAAATATGGCAAAGACTGGATAGCTAATATTTTATGAAGCAATCCAAGCAGCTTTAAGTTTGTATTTAAATGTGAAAATATAATAATTTGATAAAAAAGGCTTTTCCTTCAAATTATTTGATGAAATAAGAAAACTACTGAATCATAAGGTGCAAGAAGGATAATGTAGACAGGGAATTTCAGGTCACTTTCTAAAGGGTTCAGTTTCTTTCTCCCTTGAAATCATATGGGTTTGATTTTGTTTGTGGACTGTGCCAAATCTGTCTTCTCATCTGATTTTGAATATCTGCCAATGCAGTTTCTTTAATTAAAATTAGAAGCATGCTTTAGATCTAAGAAGATGTTAGCAAACAGAAATGGGAAAAATATTTTCATGACCTGGGGATGACCTCCTTGGTGTCGAAGTCTCTTAATGAGGGGTGTTGGTTTGGATCTGTAGGATGTACATGTCCACATGCACACACAGTAGTAGAAAAGTACTTATATACATCCAGAAAAGATTTTGCATCCTCACTACTTAGTACTGTTCCTCAGTTGTTTGTTGAATTACTGTCCTTGGATTAAGAGCTCATCAAATGCATATTGGATCAGGCACCACATCATCTTCCTATTCAATTGGAATAATTATTTCCTAGATTCCCTTTCATCTTCATTAGAGAGTTTTTTCTTTCCAAAAAGCCTCAGATGTCTGAAACTTCAAAGAGAAAATATTGTTGTAGGGCTTCTCAGGAGATGCCTTTTGGCTGCATTATGCTTTCCTCTGTGGGCTGGCTAGTCAGATACTTCATGGAGTCTCTACCCATGAAGAATAACAGTATGTATGAAAAAAGTAATTTCAATCATTTGTTAATAAAGATGCCAAATGCATGAAGCAAGCTTTTTTTAAAGTGACAGACTGTATTATACCGCTTCATTGTACCTTGCCAGCCTTCTACATCTGCATAAAATGGAGATAAAAGGCAATAAATCTGGAAGATAAGGCACGGTTTTTCTCCCTTTTGCTCCTTTAATATTGGTCTGAATTACAGAAGTATGGCAAAATATTTCAGCTCCTAGTATCTTATTGCACATAATGAAAAATATAAATGGATACACAGGATTCATGTTGAATACACTCAAACTGATGCCAGATACCACTGGTACGAGTAACAAAAGACCTTTGGGCTCTTATTGGAGGAATCCAAGGAATTCACCCTTGGATAACATATACATTTTCACTGACATGATGTTTCCTCCTGCACTGGTGGGAAGGAGCTTGTCTCATGTGCTGCTAGTAACATGAAAGAGAAATAAGCTTCAAGTGAGATGAAAGGGATCACAGAAGATAGATTTGCTTTTTGTATTGCTCAGAGGAATCAATAATTAGTGCTAGGAAGAGCTACTTGCTTTCTGATCCTGCTGGTCACTGCACTTTAATGGGACATACTAGAAGCATGGTGGGTGTAATTGTAGAAAATGGCTATTTTTCACCCTTTCACGAGGAATGTGCCTTGTTGCTTTGAACTAACTTTTATGCTTGCACTTAGAATGAACCCTAGGTAGGTTCATTATATATCAAATAGCGCAAAGCTCTATTGCTATACATAGTGCTCATTACAAAATAAATACTTAATTGCTCAGCTGTTGGCTTACTGTTTGTTCTTATAGATGATGTTCAAGGACAGGATTGCAATTTCTGTTGTCTTTGACTGTAGACTGCATGGACAACAGGTACCTCTCTCCTTTCTCCTAAAGCAGAGATTCCTATTACTCTTTATAGAGAGAAAACGCAGTGGAAGCTCTGAGCAAAGCTGAGAAGATACCAAGCTTTTATATTTGTTCCCTATATGAGGAAATAATTTGTCTGGTTTGAGGACACTAGGATATGAGGCCCTGAGCAAACCGAAAAGCCATTACAGATTGTTAAACATTTGTTTCTATCTTATAAAGGTGTTCTGGATCTTCACAGTTATATAGCTATGCAGTGACTTGCACGGTTGGGGTCAGTATCCATATGGGATTTTTTGTTTGGAGGTGCCTCATCTAAAGGCAAAACATCTCTTGAATGCATTCTGGATTCACTCTCGTCTGCTGTTGAGACAAAGGATCTGTCTGGTTCGGTCATTTCCATCATTATTCTTGAGTCAACAAGCTGTTAAATGATTCAGTTCTTCCTCTTACGCACCAAGCCTGATTTTATTAGCCTCTGCACCAGTTTAGCTTCCTTTCCTTCTACTGTGTTGCTAGGAATCATCAACTTATTTATTTAAATGTTTAAGATGATGGGGGGGGGGCATTTTCTAAAGGGTATCTATATTTCAAACATATGTGAATGTGAAGGGATAGACCCCCTCCAAGCACCCAGGCTTGCATTTCTACCTACACGGACTATAAATAAATCATTAAGGTACAATACCAATTTTAAATAAAATTTTACATATCACTGAAAAATTCTGAAGCTAAGTGTTGCAGCGCTTGTGGGTGTAGTGTTGCACTACCAATCCTGATCACTCTCTACCCACTTTCACTGTTTTCTTCTGCGTCATGCCGACCTGATTTAACCATTGCTCTCTCAAGAACAAGCACAATCAAGATTTACTGCTGGTTATCGCGTAGCATTTATATCTTAAATGCAGAAACTTGTGAGAGTATTAACTGCTAAAATCAGGCTGGAGGTGAAGTACAACAGAAGAACAGATCTCAAAAAGCAATTTTTTCATCAGGGCTTCACAAAGTTTGCCAGGCTTTTAAGCCTACAATGCAGCTGCATTTTTTTCTGCAACCCCCCAACTTCTAAATGATAAAATTATTTTTTTAGTTGTTTTTTTTTTAAATTATTTATACCAGAAGGGTGATGCTGGTATAGTACTGGGGCTAAAAGAAGCTATTTGGGTATTTGTCAGTTTCTGAGGATATTGACATAAATCAGGTCATTTATGTTCTGACGTAAACGGTGTCCTTTGTTAGTCATCATAAATCAATATTCATTTTGTTTTGTTTTTTTTTTTTGCACAAAGGACCAAGATAACAGCTTAATTGGTTAATGAGCTTTTGCACTCTGCTTGTTTTTCTTATGTAATTTATTTTAAAAGGGCATTTTATAACATTTTGAAATCCATGGCAAATAATCTTAGATGCTAAAATCAATAAATATTAGAGCTCATCTAAGCAAAAGAACCTAAATAAATATGCCAGTGCAAAACAAATTCTGTAACATGCTGGCTACACAAGGGACTTGTTACAGATGTACATTTGTAGGGGGATTTTATCCATCTCCATCTGTTAGCAATGACCAATATACTTCAACGTCATCTGTCTGAATCACAGATCTGCAGCCCACAGTGTTTTTTCATACAGTGTGAGATTGTGACTAAACAGCAGTGGAATAAAACAATGCTCCAGTTACCAGTAAAGGAGCATGCAGTACGCGTAGCCTTGGTGAAGTAACGAATACCATTTCAATGCCTCGGAAAGACTCCTGGAAATCAAGGGAGGAAGTCTGGAGACTTACTACTAGTTATTCCTAGACCCTTAGGTACAGAAAGTATTTCCCAAGGAGCCAGAACATCCTTGTGATGGGAATTGTAATCCCTTTCAGTCAAATAGCTCTCCTCTATGGAGGAAAAACTGAAGAGTTTTGCTAGGCGAAGATTAACTCTGTGAGTGCACTTCCCTTGCACACACTGGTGCAGCCTAGGGCCCAAGGTAGTGAAGCCCCAAAAGCTATCCTAGCTTGATTTCCTCTTGAAACATGGCCTTGCAGTGAGTACTGGTGCATGACGCTACAGAGTAGAAACTGTAGCCTGACTTTGCTCCCTCAGCCTTTTTTGTTATTTGCTTTGTGCTCTGGGCACTGCTGGGGAAATCACAGTGAACATCATTTCCAGCCTGGAAATAGTCCCTGAGCAAGCTCCTGTCTGTGCTCTTGTGCTCTTGGCCACCCATTTAGCAGAGGGAAGCCACATGACAATGTCAAATTGAGCATGTATAACTTATTGGAAAAGAGTTAGCTTTTCATTGACTTATTGTTTGTTTCCAGTAAAAAGAAAGAACTTACTTCTCTTTTTTCACCTTATTTGTCCAGCATTTCTGCCTACCCTGTTTGACTTTAGAGTCTTGGATCTGGATATAAATGGGTTACTTCTGACTTTTATTTCTTCTCTTCAAGAAATTAGTATGAGGAAAAGCAGAACCCAAATGTGTCCCCTGCTGGCAGCAGGCATTTGAACTAGTTTAGTTTGAAATTTTCCGTGTAATTGTTGCATGCAAAAGGAGTAAGATAGATGAGCTTAGTCCTTTTGAAGTGCTCTGATGGTTGGCAAGAACTTCCATAGTTGAAGTGAAAAAGCTGATTCTAGAGTTTGCTGAAGAGAGAAAGCTTGTTAAGTGAACTTGATGATGAACCATCATAAATACGTATCTAAATTATGTATCAACTTTCCTTTCGTTAGAAGGTCTACTTGATATATTGAAGGATTAAAGAAAAAGTAGCTTTGCTCTATGTGCCAACAAAAACTTGAGTGATACAGTGAGTGCCTTTGAAATGAAAATTCACTTGGTTGCACAGGGTTATAAATGGAAAATCTCCCACTCTTACTGAGCATAGTAGAAAAGATGAATTAAATCACAGCGGACATAGAGTCGCTTATGACATCTCTGTACTGTCAGTGTCATTCACAAAGAACCCCAAGGTATGTTTTGGTCTGTTTTTTTTTTTTTCTTTCTAGCACTGAAAGCAAAAACTGGGAGGTGAAAAAACTGTACCTGTCTTGTACTCTGCCACAGGCTGGTAAGGGTGGTTGTGGTGGGTTGACCCTGGCTGGACACAAGATCCCCACTGAAGCCACTGTCACTCCTCTGCTCATTAGGACAAAGGAGAGAAAATATAACGAAAGGCTCATGAGTGGAGATAAGGACAGGGAGAGATCACTCACCAGTTTCCATCACAGGCAGAACAGACTCTACTTGGAGTAATTATTTTATTACCAGTAATGAGAAATAAAAGCAAACCTTAAAACATCTTCACCCCCACCCCTCCCTTCTTCTCAGAATCAACTTCACTTCTGATTTTCTCTACCTCCTGCTCGCCAACAGCACAGTGAAACAGGGAATGGTGGTTGTGGTCAGTTGATCACACATTGTCTCTGCTACTTCTTCCTCCTCAGGGGGAGGACTCCTCACACTCTTTTCCTGCTCCAATGTGGGATCCTTCCCACAAGCCACAGCTTTTCATGAATTTCTCCAACGTGGATCCTTCCCATGGGCTGCAGTTCTTCACAAACAGCGTGGGTGCCTTCCACAGGGTGTGGTCCTTCAGGAACAGATCCTGTGGGGTCACAAGTCCTGCAGCAAACCTGCTTCAGGATGTGCCCCTCTCTCCATGGGGTCACAGGTCCTACCAGGGCCCTGCTCCACTATGTAATTCGCACAGGGTCACAGCCTCCGTTGGGGCTCTTTTCCCTGCTCTGACGTTGGATCCTCCATGGGCTACAGGTGGATATCTGCTCCACAGTGGACCTCCTTGGGCTGCAGAGGCACAGCCTGCCCCCACCATGGCCTTCACCACAAGAGGATTTCTGCTCTGGCATCTGAAGCACCTCATCCCCTCCTTCTGCACTGACCTTGCTGTCTGCAGAGCTGTTTCTCTCACATATTCTCACTTCTCTTTCCAGCTGCAATTGCTCATGCTGAGTAGCTTCCCCCTCCCTTCTTAAATATGTTAGTCTTACTACCATTGCTGATGGGCTTGATCAAAACCTTGTCATGCAAACCCAATACATTGGTTCAGGGCAGTTCATTTAATGTTTGGTTTTTTAGTGTAGTTGAGCTATACTTGTTGCTGTAATTCTGTAATGAATTCTGTAAATGCAAAGTCCTATTTGGTTTTTCTAGAGCCTGAAAAATGCAACTGATCATAAAACTGATCTAGTTAATACAGTTGTATATACAGATGATTATTTGTTACTTTGAATATTATAATGTTTTTTTAAATCTGCTTTGACCTTCAGAGAGTTTTTTTAACACGTTTACACAAAATGAGAGTTTTGTGCATATCACCTTTCAGTGATTCTTGTTAAGTTAAAGGTTTTGATTAAATAACTAAACATGTTTTGCTTTACAAATGATTTCTTATGATTTAAAGAATCATCATCAATTCAACTGGATAATGCCATCAGTTTCTGCGCAGTAGCACAAATCTGGGGCAAAACCTGTTCTACTCTCTGGTAAAGCAAGTGGGCTTAGGTGAAATACTGGTCTCTGTGCGGCATTGTGCCACACTTCAGTGCGAGCACAGGGTATTGTGGAAAGATCAACATAGATATGTGCCAACAAAGTGTTGTAGGTGGCGATGCAGGAGATGAGCAGATGCTTTGCCCACTTCTCGTAGGAGGCTCTGCCAAGTTCTGTCACTGCAGGGGTGAGAGTGGGCTGTTGGAAATATGAAGAAAGCATCGAGTCATGCAGAACTTTTTGGTGGAAATAACTGTCTTGAGCATGATGTTATCTGTCTGGAGAATTGAATTTCCAACACAAAGACATATAAGTTCGTAGTTTGAAGTCCAACTGACAGACTTTGTACTCAGTAGAATGGAGATCACATCTTTGTATGTGTCAAGGCCAGAAGAAACATAGCTGTTCTTTGTGAACGTTCACTACAAGTTTAATGTGCTGTACAGACTTTTTTGTTAACTTTATTTTTAAGCAGTACTGTACAAATAATTACGAAAATTTCCAGAAAGAGCTTGAGGCCACTTTTGAATCATGGCTGCTCAAAAATGCATGCATTTTCTTGAAGCAGGAGATCGCCAAAAGGTCCTTGATTTTCTTCTACTCGTTTTCTTCTCAGTGTATTTTCTACCAGTTGATAGCAAGAAAGATTGGATTTTTTCAAAGGCCTTTAGTGTTGACCTGTTTCTGCTTTCATGTAAGCCACCCCTGAAACTTCCAGTAGTTTCTCTTTCTGTTAGGTTAGACCAGTGATACATCTTCATCCTGTCACCCTAAAATTATATAAGGCCTACACAGTGATTTGGAAACTAATACTGTACATTGTGGTTCTATGTTTCAATGCCATTTTCACACAAGTTATGGAGATCAACATTTCTGTTGAAATACTGTTGAGGCAGATTGCAGACATTTAGTTTGCAGGGTGTTAAAATGTAAATTTTTTAATTTCTTCACTTTCCCATCTCACCTTCTCATTTACTTTATTCTTTCCCTCTTTCTGCTTTCATATTCAAAGGAGAAACTCATTTTCTTTGGTTTTCCACATAGTTGGTCTCCAGAGAATTTCTTTCTTTTTAAGATGCTAACAAAAATGTGAAGCATCAGAAAGCCTTCAGTCACATTTAATGAATGAATTTCTTGCCAGGAAGGGTTCTGAGATTTTCCATGCCATTTATCTACAAGAAAAACGTATTGATTGCCATGAAAAATGGCAAGCAACTGTAGGTAGTCAAAACCACTTAGTCTTACTCCTTCAGGAACATTGTTGGCTTTTCCTTAAAGAAACACAGGAAAGCAGAAGATGGATGCTAGTTTTTAAGGGTATTTGATCCTGATTTGCAGAACAGTTCATTAAACACTTAAATTTCCCAGTAGTTAATTTTTTTTCTTATATACAGCTTGCACTTCCATGAGTGAAATACTGTGCATTTTAAGGTTAACTGCTTGACACTGGATCATGAAAAGTAGCATGACATTACCTTGACTCCTAGTATATATGATTAGTAGGTGCTAAACTTTTTGTCCCTATGTTTTAGAAAATTACTGTCTTTACCGCATAAACACAGCCTGACCTGAAAATGGCAGTAGTTTGTCATCTCTAATTGGATGATCTGTCTAGTATTAGTGATGTACATACTGTTCCTAAGAAACTGCAGAAGACCTTAGCTGGCAGTAACTACAGAAGCAAATGGTGACATTTCACAGTGTTTGTCAGGAACCAGAAAGGCATGACATTTTAAAGTACTTTTTCCTCAATCGTTCATCTGGTTGTAATGAACCACACAGTCCATCTAAGGGCAAAATAAAAGGCCTTCTAAAAGCCTTAATGATGCGATGGCTTAGGTTTCACCAGAGTTACTCTGGTATTTATAAACTTGGTTGCTGTGTTTCATTTCTTATGACTTGCCCAGAAAGGTGGTAGTATCCACTATTCATTTGTTATCACAAACCTCTGAGCTGAAATTACGTGTAAGCATTTATAAATATCATACATTGTTACACAAGACATACTTTTGCTGTTGTGGATGTGATTATCACTTGTCAGGATATATTGTCAGAAAATTAACAAAATTCATTAAATAAGAATTTTAAATATTCAACCAACAGAAATGTTCATTTGTGTTTATCATGTCTTGGACCATGGGAATCCTTTAAAACAATTTTACTTTTTTGTGTGTGGGTCAATTAAATGAGAAAAGCCAGTTACGTTTCTTCAGTTCTGCAGTGGTACAGAAGTGTTTCTACTGGTTTGAAGAAACTGTTTAAAAGTTCTTCATCAAATTGACATTTACGGAGTCTTTTTAATAATAAAAAAATAAATGTGAGGCAATTATAGTGTCAGAATCCTATGAAGGGTGATTAAGGTCTGCATTAAATGGCTCATGTAGGATTAATGGGAAGAGCTGCTCTTCCCCTTGCTAAGTAGCATGCTAGCAACAGGTGGCCAAAGGCTGTTTTTCCAGTGAAGTGGGCCATTTGCCAGAGAAGCCGGAAGCTTGTAGAAATGGTGTGGCAGGATGTATTCAGTGAACAGACCAAGGAACCCAGGAAGTGTTAAGACTTAAGGACCAGGTGGCTGGCATCCTCTGTGTTTGAAGTATCTTTGTTAGTGATGCAGTGGAGTAGGAGTTGGTTCCATCAGGAGCCAGAGTTGGCCTGTGATGCAAGGCTGCATTGCAGTTATTCACTGAAGCTCAAGCAGCTGGGCTGGCTTAACTTGGCCAGCAGAGTGATGGGTGTTTTTCTGTTGGCTTCAGCTAGCAGTCTGCTCTCCAGCTTTGGACACTGTCCTGCATAAAGAAATGATTAGGAAAGAAGTTAGGTAAAAGCAACTCAGAAAAAAAGGTTTTCAGAAATAACAGAAATAAATTCAGAAATAAGGCTTCATTAACTGCAAAGTCATACCAGCAGATAGTAGCCTGTGGAAGATCCCTCAGCTTTTTGTGCACTGTGATAACTAATGACTTTGGCAGAATTATCCCTTTTTCCAGAATGGATTCTCTGACTTTGCCCATGATGAGCAAGGACATCTAATGACTGAACTGCTAGCTCCTTCACAGCCAGCTGAAATAAACTGTAAAAGCGGAGTTGTTTCTCTTGAAGCAGCTGCAAAGTTTAGATATGAGAAAGACCCATTTTTCCATTGTTCCTTTAGATGTAAATCACACGGATGAAATGATGAAGAGTTTTCCTAAAATTGTCAGATACAGTCTGAAATTCAATATCTTCTGCTATTGAACAGAAATTCAGTATTTCTTTGATTACTGTGCCCACAAGTAAGGAAATGGGCAGGGCTAGGTGGGGGCTGGCAGAGTATAGTTCTCATGCATATGGACTGCACAGCCTTGTTCTCTGCAGCCTTAGTATTATTAGGAGATGCAGTTCTTTGCTTCAGAGAAAGGTATAAGAAAATGCCTAGGGTAGCTAAAATATGAATACAGAGTTAATTTTTGAAGCAGGGCTGTTACTTGGCTCTCCCTTTTCATTAGGCTGCATTTTCATTTAGACCAGTATTTTAGCTTTTGGCTTGCTAGCAGAACTTGGAGTTCTGCTGACACCTTGCTGCCAACTGGATTCTTTGAATACTGGTTTTACGTTTTGTGTTATAAGGAATGTTATTTTTTTTTAATCAGTCTAAAAATGGTCATTGTTCCCTTTCACACTTAAAATCACTGTCTCTTGTTTAGTGGTGTAGGGAAATGCTGCTTTCCAGTCCAGTTCCTTTGTGCCATAATGGTTGGTGTATTTGACTGTCCTTTATTATTCTTCCTAAGGAAAATGGGGCTGATATCTTCAATTACTTTTCATAGGAAAAACTTTCTGTATTTCCACTGAGTCTATTTTTGCATCTTCCTAAACCTCTTTTATCTTTTAATGCTCTTTTGAGATGCATCATTACCACTGAAGATATGCTGTAGACGAAGCCGTTCTCTTGGTTCACTATAGAACCCTTCCGTAATTGTTTCCATGAACTCTTCTAAACACTCTTAATGATTCTTTGGGGAGGGGGCTAAGCAAAACTCTATGTCAAACATATGTTTCTATTTCTTCCTTTGAACCAGGCCTTGAAAATTAAAGTGGGAGAGAAAAATAGGTGATTAATGCAGAGGGCTGGGAATTCGGAGAAATTATTTCTCTTTCAGGCTTCCTTAGTGATGTCTTAGGGAAAACCACAAGTACAAAATGCAACCGTGTTCATATTTACCACAATAATACATTTACCTGTTAGCTTGTGAGCTCTTTTCCTATAAGTAACATGCCAATATACATATACATGAGTATTCTAATTATGAATATATGTGATGCATAGTGCTGTGTATTTTATTAAAAAAGATCTATCTATTTTAAGGGGATCAGGTTGATTGCATGGTCTGAACACTCTTGATGATTAGACATCTTGCATTCCCTAGTATTAATAGACAAGAAGAAGCAGTAAATAGGAACTCAATGCCTAAAGAGAAAATAGAGGTGTTTAGTCACAGTGATGGCATTGTGTGTATCAGATAAAATTAAGCTATTTCAGTGAAGCCAGAAAACTTCTCAACCTATCTGGCAAAAAATTTCAGGGATGAATCTATATGTACAAAACCATCTTAGCTGGAAGGAAAGAAGTTACAGTATTAATAGCACTCTGCTAACATCTTACCACTGGATTAAGGTTAACAAGCACAAACTGAAGAGTCATAAGTAGATATGGCTCTGTGCTTGATTAGCAGTTATTTAGGTCTCATTTGTGTAAAGCTCTTCCTGGCTTCAGTTTGTTCCTGAAACAGTGCTAAAGGCTATCATAAAATGCGTTTAAAACCTAGTCAGAGAATATTATCAGCAGAACGTTTGGTTAAAGCTGTAACCGCAGAAAAGCTGCATTTAAAAAGGAAAAGGATAAGGAACAACTCAGAAAACAGTATATTCTTTATTGCAGTTCCAGGACACTCCCTTTAATCTTATTCAAGTATTTACGTGTATCCTAAAACTTATCTGGAATCAGGGCTCAAAATGTAATCTTTTAAAAGCTAAATCCTTCCATATTTTGTGTGATTTTTATGTCCATGGTCATGAGAATGAGACTAATGAGCAATTGGGAAAATTGGTTAGCATATTTACATGTGTTCTCTCAATATAGAGTATATATTGAATGCATATTACACATTGAATATTATATATTACTAATATGATATATATTAAATCAACATTAAATATATGCATAAATATTCAATGTATTCCATTAATATACTGGGATATTTACGTATATATTTAATACTGGACTGTTTATTGCAGTGTTAAATGGGAATGATTAATTGTATGAGTTAAGTTATTGCACTTGTATGAGTTAAGTTATTGCACTTGCTTCACAAATTCTGAGCTATATCTGCAAAGTATTTGCTGAATAAGATTGTTCAGATCACTAGGATCAACAGCTGTTTGCTGACATTTACAGAATTGCATTTTAATGCAAGTATAGTTGGATAAGCTTAACCTTATATTGAAGGCAACATTAAAGATAAGAAGTTCTGTTAGCTTATGTATTTGAAACCTACCTAATGGAGACACTCTTTTGCAGTGTTGAGACATCAATTGTGTAAGATCTCAACTACTCAATAGTAGTGTTAATAGCAGTGTTAAGCATTTATTTTG
This sequence comes from Neopsephotus bourkii, assembly GCF_033783945.1. Lineage (NCBI taxonomy): Eukaryota > Metazoa > Chordata > Aves > Psittaciformes > Psittacidae > Neopsephotus > Neopsephotus bourkii. The sequence goes on along the minus strand of NW_026900684.1, from coordinate 12,808,617 downwards.
GCATACTGTATTGCCCTCTGGTATTCTTTTTCTACCTTTGCCAAACAGGTGAATATAAATTACTGTTTGTTCAGCCAGAGTTTATTAAAACACTAAATCTACATTTCTGAAGGAAGTTTGTATCTTTCTGGGGATCCTGTGGCCAGTTGTAGTGATAGTGGTACCCATACCTCGGGTGTGCTCTGTGATCCAGCCAATGGGTGATTTTTATATGTTCGTCTAAGACATGTTCTTCCTTCTTCTTGCAGGAGAACCAGAATTTAAATATGTTGGGAATATGCACGGAAATGAAGCCGTCGGGAGGGAGTTGCTCATCTTCCTGGCTCAGTACTTGTGTAATGAATACCAGAAAGGAAATGAAACTATTATCAACTTGATCCATAGTACACGTATCCATATCATGCCATCTTTGAACCCAGATGGCTTTGAGAAGGCAGCATCCCAGGTTTGTAAGACTACATATATAAGAATTGTTATCAACATCTGTACCAACCTTAGAACATATTAATGACAACTTAAATTAGCAGTTTCACAGATATGTGAAATCTTGGTGGTTGTTGAATGGAACAACGTAACTTAAGTATTTGCTAATAGTACAGTAGGCTTGTTCTGTTTAACAAGGAGGATTTTATGCTTGGATTTTCAACAAACACCAGACTCTCTTGTGAGTTTACTGTATTTTAAAATATGTGTTTATGTTTCATGCATATTCTTTCATTGACTGAATTTCTATTCAGTTCATTAACTGAACTTCTTCCTAAACAGCTAACTTCTAGTAATACATGATGTTTCAAAAGTGGTAAAAAAGGGAAGGTTGATATTTCCTTTAAAAAATTCCTCATGTAACTGCACATACATGGATTATTCACACTCATCAGAGCTTGATCCCAAAACAAGTAAACTTTGAGACCCATCTTTTCAACATGAAGAACTTTGATTCTAAATTTCAGGCAGGAGGTACTTTAATTAAGATATTTGTCAAGAAAATTTAGCATGTATTTTAGGATGATGACTCAGTCAGGAAACATGCAGTGTGTTTAGTGTATACTTAGAAATAGAGGGCAAATAGGACCCTGTTATATACAGCTTTTAGTGTGTACTATGTTCTAAACAAAAATGTTTCTTGTTTTAAAAGGTGTATTTATTTTTTTAAATAATATAGAAATGTTGGATCTTTTTATGTGACTACTTATTTATGATTAAATAAATAAAATCTTATTAAGAACTTTATCAAACTGATACTCACAAAGTCTTAAAAAACCCCCACAAAACCAGACCTCTTTTAAGCCATAGTTGGTCTTATGTCTCCCTCTCGTGGCAACGAAGCAGAAGCTATCATGAAGTTGGTGCATTATTTTACCTCGAAATCTCTGTAGAGATTCTGTAATAATATTTGAAACTTTTGCTCCTTAGTCAAAGTACATTTGTTTTTACATGGTTGCTTTACAAGTTACATATTGTTTATAATACAATTTGGTTTAGTGCCACTGTTATTATAACTTATAACTGTCTTGATCCTCTACATAGTGTGTAACAGTAGACTCAGTATACCCCAAGATTAAAACCAGTAACCAAACTAAACCTACTTTAAAATGTACTGAAAGCTTACAGAGACAAGTTAGGGACAGCTATGTTCTCTGAAGTCATTTCCTTAATGCAACCCAAAACCATTTTAGAGAATCAACTTGAAGAAAATACTTTACAAATATTGCCATTGAATCTTTATTCAGTGCTACCATTTCAGTGAACATACCTGATATTCGCCATAAGAATAAAAATCTCTGGTAAATAAAGTACTTCTTTACCCTCAAGCCATTTAGAGAAACTTTGAAATGAGTGAAAATGGTCCTTGTGGCTGGCTGATAAATCTACAGCTGTTCTGAGGCTCACTAAAATTTAGTCTATAATTCATGACCGTAGGCATGATGCAATGGGGAAAAGACAGCTCTCAGGGGAAAAACTCAGAAGACACCGAGAAATCTGATGTTGCTGGTAATTTTGCCCATCTTTAGTCTAGATCTGCCACTATGAGAATGATCCTCTCCTCCAAGACCCTCAGTGAAACAAAGGTTTGTTTTATTCCCACAGACCTCTAGGAAGAAATAGGGATGACTCAGCTCTTGGTGCTTCAGAAGTTTTTACTGTCACATGATCCCTTCTAATTCTTGAGAACATGAGAAGTAAACCCATAATTCAAATTTACATGGCTAAATACACCCATACAAGGCTTGATATGTAATCTCCTGAACGTACTCATCTCCCTTCTCTTTTTCTTTCTTTTCCTTATTCAGCCTGGTGAGCTTAAAGACTGGTTTGTTGGTCGAAGCAATGCCCAAGGGATAGATCTCAACCGAAATTTCCCTGATCTTGATAGAATAGTCTATATTAATGAGAAAGAAGGTGGCCCAAACAACCATCTACTGAAAAACATGAAAAAAGCTGTGGACCAGAATCCTAAAGTAAGTAGGGACTGAATAGAGGATCACTTATATGCCCATCTCTTATGCAAGTAGGCATGTAACCACCTCTAAGAGTTGTGTCTTTATGATTCAAGTTCTAAATACTTTGCTCATTCTGCTAAATCTATCCATCTGATGCTTCTGAAAGGTTTTGTCAAAATGAATTACTGCAGTACAGTCTTTTGATCCATATTGCTTAATCCTTAGAAAATTCCTCACTCAAAACATGTTTTATTTTAAGACCAGAGATTGTGCAGCCTTCTCCCTTGATTTGGAGTGATTCTTGCAGATATTCTGCATTTTTACCATTCCCAGAAACTCTTGTGTATTGTGCTTAATTACATTGTTGGCTATATAGCTATCCTCACATACAGCACATGCATTTTTGTTCAGCTTAAGCCTTAAATATGCAAGTGTGTTTCTGGAGGGATTTTTATCTTCTTGTGTTTACCCTCAGAGGAGGTCCTAGAAAATACGGTGTTGTGACTGCAGTACCATAGGTTTGTGGCCTTAATAGCCATATACTGTCTTCAAATTATTAAGTGAAGTAATTTTACTTTCTGTGCAGAGAACACACTGCATCCTACCAACTTTTGTTTTGAATTATTTTCCTTGGTTCAAAATTTGGTAGGTTTTTCTTTTTTTTTTTTTTTTTTTTAGTAGAAGATTGAGATTGATTCATTTGTGCTCTCATTCTAAACTAAGTTACACCACTTTTAGACATATATTAATCTACTTAAATAATTATAAACCTGATGTAAAGGACTGTCAGTTCTCTTTGAAGCCAAAATAAAAATGCTGTTCATTTAAATGTCTTCACAGTCTATGTAATAATAATTAAGGCCACAGTATATAATTGGGTAAGTTTCTGTGTTGAATTACCAGTTTATAACTGCTGTTAATTCTATATTGTTGTAGCTTGCTCCTGAAACAAAAGGTGTCATTCACTGGATTATGGATATTCCCTTTGTGCTCTCTGCCAATCTTCATGGAGGAGATCTCGTTGCAAACTACCCTTATGATGAGACCCGGAGTGGTATGTAATAGAAGTTAACATGAAATAGTAGGAGATAGAAATTACATTTTACACTTATTTCCCTGCTACCTAAGATCCCCTTCATAACTATCATGTCAGTGCATTGTAATGACTTATTTTGACATAGTAATCACATGTTTGCAGCTAGTCACTGTATGAGCATGTTTTCTAGTTGTGAAGATTATAGTTCGCTTTGGTAGAGTTACACCACAAAAATGCTGCAATACCTGAGAGAATCATAGTCTCTCACGTATTTTAATCAAGGCAACTTACCTCTTTAATTAGCTGGGGCTGTTCGTACCCTGTTAACTGAAGTGATAGAGATGTGGCTAGGCTGCCTGTATGACCTAAGGTTTCTCTACTTGCACCTTTAAAAAGTGATTTTCTGGAAGCAGTAGTGTGTTAATAGAAACAACTACTGTTGTCTCAGCTTTCTGAGTATTGGTCCTATTTTAAAAGGATGACATTGTGGATGAGATGTTCTCATTTAGCACACAGCAATATTAATTTGCTTTTTCTTCTACTAGAGAATGTGCACATGGTTGAAATGGTCATGATATGATGGTATTGTTTGTGATTGTCTTCCTTCAATCTGCTTTCTCACAGTTTAATTGCAAATCCTTTTAATGTCAGACTGTAAAACTCTTTAGGGAGAGACCTTTGTCTACATACTGTGGGTTTTTTTTAATTAAGAAAATATCTAAAGCCTAAAATAGCTTAGATATTTTGGTGCATTTTTAAATTAATATTTTCAGAAATATTGACCAATACTAATGGTCACCTTAGTAATGGGGCAACCTGCTGCAGGCAGTTGATGAAGTACTGGGGAAATGTTAACATTATTAAGATAATGCTATATTACTTTGTGATGCTGTAGGACACTTACCCGTGTACAGAGAATTTCCAGGCACAGTCATGCTGTGCAGAATTGGTAATCTAGGTTTTGAGACCAGTTGGTATGACTGCCCTTTTAATAATCCCTGTTCCTGAACTTTTTTTCTTCCCTAGGCAGTGCTCATGAATACAGCTCCTGCCCCGATGATGCTATTTTCCAAAGCCTGGCTCGCAGTTATTCTTCTTTTAATCCCGCTATGTCTGATCCAAACAGACCACCGTGTCGTAAAAATGACGATGATAGCAGCTTTGTGGATGGAACAACTAATGGTGGTGCATGGTACAGCGTCCCAGGAGGTGAGTCCCACTGTGTGGGAGTTCTGTGTGACTGGTGGTTATTTTAAGCTTGAATTTTCATTATTTTAATTGTAGTTTGGAATACCACCACCTCATCTAAAAATTTTTGTCTGGTTAATGCTAAATATGAGGCAGATCACTCATCGCAGCACATCTGTAAAATCCCATAAAGCTCATTGTGATGTCTGTTAAAATATTCCTCTTTTGTTGCTTTTTCTACAGTGTTTTGTGCAGTTTGGGCTCAGATTATTGCAAATCTAATAGTTCTACAGTGGGCAAGTGATTGCTATGTTATCACATGAGCTTAAGGTTTGTGTGTGGGGTTTTATTGCCTTTTAAAGAAAATAAAAGAATAAAGATTAAAAACTCCCCTAACAAACCCTTATCAGAGAGAGCAGGCTACTGACTATTCATTTTAACCTCAATAATGAAAGAAAGCATCCAACCTTGGAGGAAATGTTGAGGCCTGGTTTTGCAGCATTATAGACAACCGCTTTTGATTTCCATGGGAACAAAACCAGATGTGAAGATACTTGCATCTCCATACTTTGTGGCTTAATTAGTGTCTGACTCCTGCCCAGGTTGTTTTCTGCTAGACTTGGGTAGAGCCTTCTGTGTTAAAAGGAACAACAGAGCTACTATGGCCATTTCAAGATTAATTTTCTGGGAGAAGTCTAGAAGACCAGCCTGAAATGAGACATCTAATTCTTTTTCACTAAGCATTTTTATATGCCACCTTCTTTGTAAACAGAGGCAAAAAGGTGTTGGGCTGTCTTAATCTTTGAGTCCTCTGTGTCTGCTAAAGTCAGACAAAACTTTTGGGGATTTCTGAGCTAGAAACAAAGCTTGTATTGGAGTGATTTGCCTGTGCATTGGCTTCGTTGATTTGTATCAGATAACTCTCAACATACATACCAGACTTACTGTTTGCTTTCCTCCTAATATTCAATTACAGTCTCTGAATGAATATTAAGTTTTTACCTGGAATGAACAGCAATCTCCCAAAGCATTACACAGCCTAGGTGGTAGCCTAATTCTGCTCCTGTTGCACTAAAGTGGGTACTAGACCAGGAAAATAATTAAGCTCATGTAAAGAAATTAAAAACGAAACAACTGGTAGGGCTCACACAGCCAGCGGTCACCTGCTTATTCTTAGAGCTGTCATTCCCAGTCTTCACAGCAGCATCATGTTTCCTCTGCTGTGGTACCACAACTACAGGGACTGGGTGTAAGGTAAAATGTTGACATTTCTCAACACTGACTGAAAAGCAAAAATTTCCCTTTGTGTGAAACTTTCCACAGAATTTCAATTGGAACCATTAAAATGCCTTTGATAAAACAGAGCTTTATCAGAATAGTGGGAGGTTTAATAGTTAAAATTTGTTTCAATTCAGTTAAAAGTTACCTTATTGAAAAAAAGTTACCTTAATGAAATAGTGGGTATTAACTATAAAAGCATGGGCATATTTAACTCCAGCTTCTTTTTCTGTAGGAAAATGCATTGAAAAAAGAGTCTTTCAATTATTTTGATGAAACGCTTTGATTTTGCTAAACTGCACATGCCAAAGGCACATTTTTCCATTGGAAAGACTTTTTTGGAAAGTTGGAATTATTTCCTCCTTTTGGATCTTATTTTAATTTAGACCATAAATTCCCTGGGACCTTTCTTTTTCTCATGTATTTGTACAGAAGTTAGTAGACAGAAATCCTAGTTGTAATCAGGATCTATGATCCTAATATGGCACAACTTATAAAAAACGGAGAGATGGCATATAGTTTGAACCATAAAACATGAATCTGTTTGTAGGGGTTTTTAGTTTTTTTCCCAAGTGTAGAAATCAGCTGTCAAGCTGTACTTTTGAACGAAACCTCCATGGTGGTGTTTGCCACAGGCTGACTTAAGAAAAAAGAAGTAATTCAGCAAAACCAGTTCTGTTATATCCATGTCTACTGCCAAGGAAAATAATGAAACATTGATTGGTTGAAGTGAAAATTTTCTTGGAAGCTTTAGTCTGAAAACTTTTCAGAAACAACATATATGGACTGTGGACCAGACCAGGAGGTAGAAAAGAAACTATAAGATATGGGTATTGCGCACAAAACTGGGAAATATATTGTTTCTGTATTCTGTTCTTGAGAAACTAGGGCATCCCTCTCTTTGGGAAAGGGAAGGGGGGAACTTGCTGAGAATTGGGGTAGTATGGTCAAGAACTGCTAACACCACAGTAGAATTACATCGTGCCCTTTGGCTCCCAGTTCTCCTCTTCACAGAGCCTTCCTTTCTTGTAGAAGGGAGGCAAAAGTTAAGAAAAACATTATCAAATGCCTAGAACAGATGCCTGGCAGTCAGCACTGCTGTCAGGATTTTACTTATGACTTTGCTGCTCAATCGGTATGTACTGCTGAATGGTCCCTCTTGCATTCTGTCTGTTGGGATATCAAAGCTGTCCCTCTCAGGAGCACCTTTGCCCTCTATGTCTTCATTTTTTAACCACCTAAGAAAGGTTTGGAAACAAAAAGGTTCTTTTAGGAATCTGAAAAATCCCTGTTCTTACCAGTGGTTAGGAGTCTCATTGCCTGGTTGGCAGAAAATAGATTCTTCACCCTGGTGTGTTGGCAAAATCCCGCCTGACTCAATCTGCTTGCTGTCCTCATGCTTCTCTTTTGGATATGACATCAGCTCTCTGGACATTTCTGGACTGGTGAATAACACTGGTGTTTCAGTAAGGAGACTGCATTAGGTCTCTTACGTAGCTTGCACGGGGGGATATAGGGCTGAATGAATTAGCTGTGTTTGAATCTCTTTTCAATCCCCTGTTGACCTCCATGGGGATGCTCAAAATGCTTGATAGTCTTTTTCTTTTCAGTCTTCCATTTGAGAATCCAATTACTCTGCTAGCTAGATAGGCTGGGAATCAAGAGCTAATTCTACATCAGCTTCTGCAAAAAATATATTTATAACTCTCCTGGGGAGAGCTACAGTCCCTCCCTAGCTGGTTCATCCAGTTACAATGCTAGAAACTCCTTTGGTTACCAGTTCACTGATTTGAGAAAATAGCCAATATTTCCATGTAGTAAGAGAAGGGACACAGAAATGTAAAAGAGTGCATCTTTCCCATCAAGTTTTTATTACTGTGATGACGCTATTATATATATATATTTAAATTCCTATGACTAAAGTTGCATTAACAGTAATGTTTCTTTTTTCTTCTTTATTGAAGGCTATTCAGTACTGATTTTGTAGAAGCATTGAATGGGTGGGAAATACTCCTACCCATGGAAAAAAACCCATGTAAATAAATTTTAGACGAAGTTTGTTTTGGGATTTGGTTGATTGGGTTTTGTTTGTTTGTTTGTTTGTTTTTAAAGCTTGGAATCTATGCAGAAAAGCTAGAAAAACAATATTCCTTAGCAAATGTATATTTTTAGTGTAAAATGTAACTAAGTTGAAACTTGACATTTTCAGAAAAAAAACCCCAAACCAATATGTTGTTAACCCATCTTTATAAATCCCTTTTTCAAAGTCACTTCATCATGTTTCATTTGCTTTATAATTCATTGTCATTCTTCTTGGCTTACAAAGGTGATCTTCTTTTACTTTCATATGGAAATATTTTAGGCAAAATTGGAAATAATTTTCTATTCCCGAAGAGATTAAAAAATATTTTGTCAGCTACCCAAAACCATGTGTCAGGTAGAAGTGTACCAGCCAGGTGCAGCATCAGGTAGAAGTATACAGGCAAGGTGTCAAGTCTTTTCCAAACTTTACCTGGGAAGAAAATTTTTGGGAACTTAATTATCTATCTGGTTTCTCCAGTTTAAAGCTTCTGAATTAAGAACTGTACCAACTGTATTTATGCCTATTCTTTTCTTAATAGGTGTATTAAGCATCACATGTGTTCCCCTTTATTTATTCCAGAAGAATGCAAAATGCATCACTAATTCTCTTTCGTTTTTGGCATTGCAGGGATGCAGGATTTCAATTACCTCAGCAGCAACTGCTTTGAAATCACAGTGGAGCTTAGCTGTGAAAAATTCCCACCTGAAGAAACTCTGAAGGGCTACTGGGAGGACAACAAGAACTCTCTTATCAATTACATCGAACAGGTAACAGAAAAGAGGATGGCAAAACTTTAGTTATTTGCATAAAATTGCTAAACATTATGTTGTGTGAACATCTAATTCAAAATTTCATATTAATCCAATTGGTATTCCATAGTTCTTGTATGTCTCCAAGGTGGTAAATCCTATGTAATCTTTCTAATCATGTGGAAGAAGAGGGGAAAAGAAATAAGATGTTATGGTGTGGAGTATCACCTTATTTAGGCTCCTGCAGATATTTAATTTAAATTATTAGTGTTAGCTTCCTCAATGAAAAGAGATACACATCACCAGGGAGTATAATTCATTCCACCAGCACTAGTGTGTATACTAAGAGAGATGGATGGATTGCCTCTACAGATACGAAACCGTGTGTACAGACGTGGGATGGATCACTGTGTACGTATAGGGGGCCTAGACAGCTGGATTAGACTTCAGGTGCCTAGCAGTTCAGTGTAGTGTTAGGGGACATCTCTAATCCTGGTTTTCTAGATATTCTGCTGCTCTCTGATTTAGATAATATTGCACTAATGGGTTGTTAGGTGTTAAGATGCTGAAATAAACTTGGGAGGATTTGTGTATGTTGTTCTTTTTTTCTGTTGGTTTGTTTTTGGTTTTTATCATATCATGCCAGTGTAACCGGCTGCATGGAAATGAGGCTTCCAAGCAGTGTGGGAGTATTGAATTCCTGAGACCTGGATATTGTAGTTAAAGGACACAAATATATCTGATATTGTTAATGGCTGCACATGTGGGATTGTGAAATCTGAAACATACTTTGATAGCAGAGCCAGACACTTCATACATTAATTTCTTTAAGAGCTTATTTGTGCAGAAATGCTTTAGCTAGCCAGAAATCCGAAGTATTTGAGTATTTTGAAATGTTTGAGTCATATCATTCTGCTAGTGATTTGTATGTGGCCCGAGGAAAAGGCTCTACCCACCCTGCAGGTTTTTACCCATTTATTATGGGGTCCATCTCAAATTGTTCAGCTCCTTCTCATGTGGATTAATTTTCTGACTCACGAAAAACTGTGGTGTCAATGCATTTTAAAAAATTACAAATGTGTAAGAGATTATTTTGCCAACTTCCTTTGCTCCTGTGGAGCTGCTGGCTTTAACCTTGAAGTTCAGATGGTCTATCTGGCATTGCTTTTTATCCTCTTACACGGTAAGAGGTGCATCTCTGTGCTTCAGCTCCCCCGTAATTGTTGAGAATGGTGCAAATATGTACTTTCTGCTTTTCTAAGTTGATCTGTATCAGGCTTCTGATGGGGTAAATCAGAGGATTCTGATGAATAAAATCATAGCAGCTGAATACACTATATAGATTCATAAAGGGAAATATCAAAATCTCAAAATAAACTTTGTTTTCCATAAGTCTTTTCAAATATCACGAAATTAGATAAGCCTAACTCCACAGTACTTCCACATTTAGTTTCCAGGCTCCCAGTGAGATGCATCTCTGCACAGGTTCAAATTGTCACATTCTCTGGGGCTGAGAGCTCCCTATCTCAGGCAGCGAAAAAGTAGTTGAACTCAGCTTTTTGACTTTGAGGAGCGCTGCTTTCAGGTTATGCTTAAAGAATACGGGCAGGACTGGTCTACACACACTGTAATTAAATCAGTGCTTTAAACTCATATGTGCTGGGAGCAGGAAGGTTAGGTACTGCTGGTGCTGTTGCCTGGTGTATGTTGTCTAAGAGGCAAGAAGAAACTAGGACACGATGCACCGTCACCTTTCTGTCACAGGCCTTGTAGGGAATGTTGTGATTCTATGAGGTCCCAGCTCAAAGATCTGGATGCTTTGGGTGCACAGTAGAGAGCTGAAGCATCTCACACGGGTTGCCCATCAACGTCCAAGTGGCCTCATTTAACCTTGTTAATGTTTCCCTTTTAAGAAGTTATGTCCATTATTACCCTAAATTCTTCCATCTGATAAAACTTTAAAAAAAAAAAAAGTTTTTTTCTATTAGGCTGTCTTTCAAAGCACAGTGGTTAATCTGAGGTTAATCCACAGTGAGAATGACTTTCAAGTCATTGTTCATATATATTATTATTTGCTGCGTATTTCTGAGAAATGCTTTCATTGCACAGAGGAATTAATACAATTACCAGCTGAATTATTTTTCCTTTTCACTGTTTGTTCTATTATGATGGTTAGTAATTATCCTTGGTAGGTGTCGGCATGTAGACCATGGGATTCGTAATGCGCATTGTTAGAGATCAATAGGCGTCTTGCTGATGAAAAGGCCTTCTTTATGAATGAAAATTTCCTGTGATTTTGCATGTATTTCTGATTTTATTTATTTATTTTAGATTCATCGAGGAGTGAAGGGATTTGTTAAAGACCTTCAGGGCAATCCAATAGCAAATGCTACGATTTCTGTGGAGGGGATAAGCCACGACATTACATCAGGTGAGCCTCAGCAAAACAAGAAGTGATGGAATATACTGCTCCTCCCTCTGCTTGGCAGCATGGAACCATTTCATATCCTACTATCTGAAACTTTAAGGGAGCAAAATTTTGATGCCAGGAAAGTATGTTGTGCCTCACTGCCTGCAGGATTTCATTTATTTTTCTCTTGTATTTTGCTCTCAGACCAGCTGAGACTGGTTGTTGGGATTTCATGGATCTCTGGAGTGAATTGGTTCTGGTGGCTGCTCGTTATTTGTGCTGAGTTTGTTTTCTGATTTGTGGTGCAAGTTTCACAGCTCTATCATGATTTGAAGTCCTATCGTCAGTGCCATTTTGAGTTTCAAGGCTAAATTGTAGTCCAAAAGTGTTATATTACTTACAGTGCAGTCAAACCTTTTTTTGTGCAAATTCTTGTCAGATTTTCAGTTTACATAACTTACTTCTGCAAAGATAAATTCTCTCTACTGTTTACAATTATGCGACCTTGTTTTAGAAGAGCAGTTCTAAAAGAAAAAATTATTGTGCTGCTGTTTGTAGAAAATTATGTGTCACTTCTTCGATGGTGGTCCTTTGTTCTAGGAATCAATTCAAATGTAGCCCACACTAAACTTGCAGTCTTCCTTGTAGACCTGTTTTCTTATTCTGAATGACCATTTTGTTTTATTTGCACAATACTCCTGGGAGTATTGGTAGATGAGAAGTTGACTATGAGCCAGTAGTGTGCCTTTGTGGCGAAGAGGGCCAATAGTATCCTGGGGTGCACTAGTAGGACTGTGGCCAGCAGGTCGAGGGAGGTAATCCTTCTATACTGGACCCTCGTGAGGCCACATGTGGAGTGCTGTGTCTAGTTCTGGCCTCCTCAGTACAAGAAAGATAAGGAGCTACTGGAAATGGTCCAGCAGAGGGCCATGAGGATGATCAGGGGTTTGGAGAATCTTTTGTATGAGAGATTGTGGGAGCTCTGCCTGTTTAGTCTAGAGAAGAGAAAACTGAGAGGGGATCTCATTAATGCATATAAATATCTCAAGAGCAGGTGCCAGGAGGATGATGGCAGATTCTTTTCAGGTGTGCCCGTGACAGGACAAGAAGCAATGGCCATAAGCTAAGCCACAAGAAGTTTCACCTCAACATAAGGAAGAACTTCTTTACGTTGACGGTGGCAGAGCACTGGAATGGGCTGCCCAGGGAGGTTGTGGAACGGAGACATTCAAAACCCGCCTGAACACGTTTCTGTGCAACCTGCTGTGGGTGGCCCTGCCTTGACAGGGGTTTAGACTAGATGACCCCCAGAGGTCCCTTCCAACCCTAATGATTCTGTGATTCTAATTAGAGAAACAGTAATAAAATGTTACTGTTTTATGCATGAGCTTTCATTATGGTAATTTTCTCAACATTATGTACTGTCAGAGATGTATAATACTATGAAACAGGACTGGTAGACCCTTCAGTTGGCTTTAATTTGTGTTTTTTCTCTTGCCACCTGCAAAGAGGTCAGTATTTCTGCCAGGCAGAACAGTCTGTGATAATATTAGCCACCTTCTTTCACTATGTATAAGAAGGCAAAAAGTATAGAGGCTGGAAATCAATTTTCAGGAGTAATAAAAAGAGAATAAGCTGTGCAAGGAGGTATTTTGAGGTATAAGGGAGTAATGGATACCGTACTACAGCTCATGCTGTGGTACAGAAAAGCATCTAACCAGGAATCCTCTCACATCACTGTGTGTGTATAAGCCTGGAAGTCATGTACTGTCAAAACACTGAGGAAAACAAGTAGTTGAGTTTTAACATATTCAAAAAGAAGGATAAATATTCTTTGGCTTTTTTGTTTCCCCCCACTCCTTTGTTCATGAGTTAAAATTCAGCTTTGTTCCGGTGCCAGGAATCATTAGATCATTATCATAGCTCTGCAGTGGTACTTTTTTCCCTTCTGTTTTATGAAAAGTCTGGGAACAATTGGACCAACTACTGATGTTTTTAACTGTGTGAATTGCAGGCATTTACGTAAAGTTTCCCTCTGTGAGCTGTGTAGCTGTAGATGTGCTGAAAAAGCATTTAAGCAACTGGCAGTAAGAGCATGGCCAAGTCTTTTAAATGGCCTTTAGAACAGCTTTGTGACATTTTCTAGAGATAGAGAAATTCAGGGTATTAGTGTGTGAGAAATTAGGTAATTGCCCATTGCTGATACAGGGAGGATCAGGGTTGGAAAGGACCTTAAAGACCATTTAGTTCCAGTCTCCTTCCTGCCACAGGCAGAGATAGCTTCCAGTAGACCAGGTTGCTCAAAGCGCCATCCCACCTGGCCTTGAACACTGCCAGGGATGGGGCAGCAACCTGTGCCGGTGTCTCACCACTCTCAGTAAAGAATTTCTTCCTAATGTCTAATCTAAATCTCCCCTCTGTCAGTTTAAAACCATTGCCAACTCTTCTGTCACTACACACCCTTTTAAATAGCCTCTCTTCAGATTTCTTGCAGGTCCCCTTTAGGCACTGGAGCTGCTCTAAACTCTTCCCAAAGACTTCTCTTCTCCAGGCTGAACAAGCCCAACTCTCTCAGCCTGTCTTCATAGGAGAGGTCCTCCAGTCCTTTGATCATCTTCTTGGCCCTCTGGACTCGCTCGAGCATGTTCAAACCCTCTTGTGTTGGGGGCCCCAAAGCTGAATGCAGTACTGCAGGTGGGGTCTCATGAGAGTAGAGGGGCAGAATCACTTCCCTTGACCTGCTGGTCCTGCTCCTTTCAATTTAGCCCAGCATGCAATTGGCTTTCTGGGATGCAAGCACACACTGCTAGCTCATTTTAAGCTTCTCGGCAACCAACACCTCAAAGTCCTCCTCAGGGCTCATTTCAATCCAGTCTAAGGCCAGTATGTTTCTGTGCTTGGGATTGCTCTGATCCGGGTGCAGGAACTTGCACTTGGCCTTGTTGAACTTCATGAGGTTCACACTGAGGTTTGTCCCATGTTACTCTTTTCTTCAGTGTGCTGGAGAGCTTTCAGCCTCAGCAGGCAAAATCTTTCATGTAGGCTACAGCACAGCTTCAGAATTTAAATCTGTGTTTTGTTTACCTGAAAAGAAGAAAATCTGTAATGACATATAGAGCTCTTACAGAAGAATACTTTCAGACAGGCAAAAGGAAAAGTCAAAAGGAAAGGGCTAACAGGAATACAAAAGGCTCTGACAAGATATACATTCCCTTTCCATTAGCTGCATAATTAATTTTATACCTATTTATTTGGATTCTTTTTTTCCTTGTTCTTTACAGCCAAGGATGGTGATTACTGGAGATTGCTTGTGCCTGGAAATTACAAACTTACAGCCTCAGCACCAGGCTATCTAGCAATAACCAAAAAAGTTGCCGTGCCCTTTAGCCCTGCAGTTGTGGTAAGTGCTCATATGTATTGCTTTATTGACTATTTCATATGAAAAAGTCTTTTTTTTTTTTTTAATTTTGCCTACCACATAAGTTTATTGTACTGATACTCTAGCATTACACATATTTAAATCAGCCTCGAGAGACTTTGGAATAAACTGAACCTAAAATGGCAGGTATCTCCCTAAGCCCCATGTCTGTGTTAAACTACTTAGAATAAATAACTCTTACAATAAATGACTTTCTTTCTACAAGTCTTACCAATGTTTTTGATTGTTTCTCTTAGGTTGATTTTGAACTGGAGTCATTGTCTGAAAGAAAAGAAGAGGAGAAAGAAGAGTTGATGGAATGGTGGAAGATGATGTCAGAAACTCTAAATTTTTAAATTAAGATTTTGGCTTTACAGCTTTTAACTATTCTATGTTGATTTAGTATAGTGTACTGTGGAAAATCCCTATATTCTAGATTTTGTGCACTTCACATAATTAACTTTGAATTTTTCAATTATCTTTTGGTTAATATGATTACAAATAACTACTAGCCTCTTAGCTAGTAAATAAGCTATTAATTTTAATTCATATTGTTACAGAAAATTTACTCTTACATACAAATAATAAAAATAAAAGAGTGAATGTCTCTGCAGCCGATATGGAAGTACAATCTCTTGTGTATTATTTGCAAGTTCAGAATATGTAGGTTAACTCTTGATTTTAAAAAATAAATATGCTGTAGTCAATTCCCAATACTGCCACAAATACTTGACAGTGCGTAGTAGTAGAAAGTGCTCTTTACTGAGTCCTATAATGGGTGTTATTGAAAAGATTTATCTTAAGTGTGTTGTGTAATTATGTTTTACAAGGATTAAAATTCAATATAACATTTCATATGTGTCTGGTTGGGGCTATTTAATGTGTAAGAAACATATACTGTCTTAATTTTAGTAAGGAGAAGGAATCTGCATAAGCTCTTTTATTAAAGATGGCATGGAGTGAATTCAGGAAATAGCAGAACTTTATTCCTTAAACTGTTAACGATATTTCAGGGTCAGGTTTTAGTTATTTCTCATTACTTACTTATTAACCAAATAAAAAATTCTAAATGGGAGAAGAAGAAGAGTTTGTGCATCTTGTTAATATACTGCTTGTGGTTGTTTTACAGCAAGAAAAAAAATTGTTTCAGGTGATGTCTGTTTTAAATAGATAACTATCTTTTTGAACAATCTTTCCATGTGTCAGTGGTGTCTAGATGATCAGCTGAAAGTTTGTAACTTCACTGAAAGCTACCAAAACATTACAGTTTAGACAATGAACTGGAAGTCTTCTGACGACATGCACTTAGCCAAGAACAGTTTTGCTTCCAACTTTGTTTCTTCTGCTGCTTAGTCTTATCTAAAACTAGAAGCATGATGGATAAGTAATTATTTTTTTCGGTGTAGTGATTTTTTTCTAAAAGGCTTGAAGAGGGTACAAAAAAGTAACTTTGATTAAAAAAGGTCCCCTTCCCCCCATTTTTTTAGTATGTTTGAATTAACTTGTTTCAGTATTTTTGCCTAAGATGAGTGAAATTTGTGGAGTCAGGGAATACATGTGAATCATAGTGGGTGCAAGTTTGGTATAATTCTCCCGAAACCACTGCTGGTATGCTACTTGATAGCAGCTAAACATCTCATCTGTTTGAAAGATTACACACTATTGCTGGTCTATTTTAATTCAAGATCAGATGTTTGATATCAGTTTCCTTCCTCTGTTTCTTTAGTATCACTGTCTGTGTTTTAATTAACGTATTATTTTAGTTGATGCTGTAGGAGTTCAGTACCATTCAGAACCAACCAACAATACACTGTCATGCTCCTGCCATAAGTGAAAAATCACATGTTTAGGAGTAGGATCCAAATTTACCTCCTTTGGGTATTTAAAAATTTACTGAAATTAATGTTTTCTGAGAATTTGAAATAAAAATAGCAATAACAGACTTAAGGTTTTACATACAGAGATAAACTGAACAATAATAGAACAAAGTTTCTGTCTCTGATCAGGAGTTTGCTATGCGACCTGTAGCTCATTTGGGTAGTAGATATTTAACTCCAGACTTCAGGGGAGCTTCACTTGCAGCAAGTTGTTATGCAGTGATAAAATTCAAATTTCCATTGCAATGAGGAACCCCTTTGCAAATGAAAAATCTTATCTGAACATATCTTGATAACAACTTGTGGCTAGTTGTGCACAGGAACATGCATAAAGGATACCCAGTTACACCAGCACAGGTGTTTATGACAATTTGAAAGGCTAAGACACATAACACAGAAAACACTCTGTCTGGAAATAACAATACTGTTTTCAGCTGAATCATATAAAATTGAAGCAAACCATCTAAAAGCAAATTGTAACAGGAGGCTGCTGGCAAGTGGGCAAATGGCTACAGGAGTGTTTCTGACCTGTAAACTAATGTAATAAGGCAAGTGTATATTTGTACAGAATGCCCTCCTCTGCCCCTTTCAAACCTAACAATTTCAACCCAAACTATATTACTACATGGTGAAATGCCTGTCATGCATCCAGTCTTCCTGTGTGATGGATTGTGTGGCATAGTTAGTGTAGACATTACATCAAAATGATCTCGTAACAGATTTCTAATCTGTACTTGTATACATGTGTGAGATCCTCTGGTCTACTGTTTCATTTGTGAGCAAATGTGGTGTCCCCTAAATGATCTCTTTGTTTTGCTCAATGACTTCTTGCTATTGCTGTGCTGAGAACAGGTTAAAGTAATTAAATGTTACAACACCAGAATCACTGCCACTGTTCTTGCTGTAAGTAAACATCCTTAAAAACACTGTAGCCAGGACTCTCGTTATGTAGTTTTCCTAGGTGAACTGAGCTGTGTTGTAGGAATGTGTATGTTTAAATGGAAGATTAAAGTGTTGTGTGATGCTGAGCTTTTGGCTAAAAAGGCACATGCTGTACTATCGTACAATAAAACTACAGGTTTATTTAAAGTGAAAAATGTGTGAGTAACTTACAGGTTCAAAACATGACTGCTTTGGCTATGTATGACTGCAAAATATGCCATAAACATCCTCAGTGAGGTGTTGTGTGCCAATCAATTTGCTGTTTTGAACAGAGAAATGAGACTGGATTTAGTGCTGGTATCCCATTGAAAGCCATCCATAGCCCCATAATTTTGTGCCAGGACATACTCGTTTTGGATTATATGGCTTTCTGAGCACTTCCCATGCAGGCTTTCAACTAAAGTAATGGATAAAAATGAGATGCAGGGTCGGTGGGGACAGGGCATACACTTTTGTCTCTCATGTCCACAGCATTTATAAGTCTATTATTTTCCATATCAGTCCTTAGGATTAAGTGTGTAGGAATGCTCGGTTCTATGCATTCCTTATAACTACAGTGATCAGGATTATAATACCAAAGTCAGTAAAATAAAATCACTGTGTCTGAATTACATTTCCCTTTTCCTAAGTTTTGGTGTTCATGTTGATATATGTGAATTCACATATAGCCCTAGCTGTTTCTGATCTGATAATAACATACATTAAAGTGTAAATTAAAACTGATATGGTATGTAGGAAAGAATTGCTACCAAGTTGCTTTCTCTGAATTTTGTTTAACTGATCTAACAGGTGTAGTAGGAACACAGTAAGCAGCCCATGAAAGGAAGAGGATTTAGAGAAGGATGGTTTTAGAGGAGCTGACATTTGAAGTTGAAAGGTACAGTTCCCATATCTGAGCTTAGAGTGACTCAGGCCTGTGGAGGCTGTGGGATAGCAGCAGTTTAATGGCCGCCTTTCCTAGAAGTTAGAGCAGCCATCTAGAGCTTCTCAGTAAACCTGCTCCACTGGAGGAGTGCTTTGTTTCTTACTTGTAGTTAGCACTGGAAACACACAACCCAGAAATATCACTGCAACGCATGCTTTCTACCTTCCTGAATCTTGTGATGAGCTCGTTCCTCATTCTGATTGTCTCCTTGAGATATTCTATCCCCCCTGTATGTTTCTTTTATGTAGAGTTAACCTCTGTTGTGAATGATTTGCTGCTTGTTAATTTGACTCATAAGTTTGGTCATTGTCACAGCCTCTGTTCCAGTATTTCTAACTTCTGTAATTAAACCCAGAGACAAAGACACTTAGGAGATTTTCTGAAAGCCATGGCATTAAAAAACACCTCAGTGGCTTGGTTAGTCCCTGGCTTTTGAGGGTTTTGAGTGAGTTTGCTTCATGTTCCCATTTTTAAAGGCTGCTTTAAGAGGATAACAAAATGGCAGCTGGGAAGCTGATATCCTGTGTTTCCAGGGGCTAAGCTTTTGAGCAGTATAGCAAGTACTGGAATAGGCAGTATAAAAATGAGATATTTATAAACAACTGTTGTTTACTTTTACTTAACTGTGATAATGGGAGTATAATGATTTACTTAAATGGCCCTTGCAGTGCTGATCTTTCTTCAGCCCTCCTTATTTTGCCTCTTCATGCCTCACACATTAAATTTCAGCAGTGACTTAAACACATCCATGATTAGGCACTGTTTATCATAGTGCTAGATTTTCCCTGAATTAATGGTTAATACTTCATTGTATTTTATCTTTCTCCTACTTTCATATTCATTTATGCCACTACACATTTTTGTAATCATGCATCCCTTTGTGCACAGTGGAAACTAAAAGAGAGAAGACGAAGGGTTTGGCTCCTGCATTGGCAATGTAGAGGGAATTTGACATCTGGGAATGCATTGGAAGCAGTTTAGTATTGTGAAATAATTAGATTTTGTAGACCTTTTTGTTAATCATTCTGTAGTAAAGGGATGAATAGGATTATGTTCCTATGGGATTCTAGGAGTGCAGTATGTCCACGCCTTTTAGGTAATGCTGCTCTGGAAGGATTCCCATTAGTTTCACTGAAGTTTTATCAGACCCTTAAGCCTGGAATCTGAGTAGACAGTACTATCTGGTGCCAAGGCTGCTCAGTTTGCATTAGCAGTAACTATTCTTCATCTTTTCCAGGAGAAAGATGCAAAATAAACAAGAAATGAAGTCCACTTTCACAAAGTGTGGAATTGGTTATGGAACTTGTTAAGAGTCATTGCAAAACCTAAAGTAGAAATAATGGAGCTTAGCTGAACCAGTGGCAACCTACAGCTCACTAAGCCTCTGGACTGCTGCTCAGTGGGAAATAGGAGGGTAAATCAGGATGGCGTTTTCGTTACATTCACCCACTGAGGATGTGGTCAGTACCATAGTTTGGAGACAAAATACAGAGCTAGGGGAATGTCTCACCTGACTGTAGCAGGCAGCAATAGAGGTGTTTACAGTGTTGCAGCACCATCCAGTAGTATAAGATCCCAGTTGATGGACTCAGAGGAACTTTGGTTCTGCCACCTGCTGTGGTGCCTGTCCAAGGATGCAGAACCAACATCGCTTCTCCAGCACCTCTTGCACAAAAGGTAAGTTAAACACATTTCAGAAAATATGGACAAGATTCAAGAGAGGAGTTTGCTGCCAAGAGCAGTACAAAATTACAGTCTGACTTCCCTCCCTCCAGCTCACCAAATTCCACTCATGTGGCTTTCCTCAGCTGCTTCCAGTTCTCTCTCTGGGTGTGTCAAAAACTAGCCCAGCCTAAGCAACTCAAAGATCATTGGTGCCAAGACCCAACAGGAGCAGATTACAGAGCTTTCTTGTGTCTAAGGATCCTAAGTTTGTGCTTGCATTATCGAGCAGGTCCCTGGTATGGCCTGGCATTCTGAATATTCAGGTGTCCAGAATGGGAACCCAACCAGCAGCTTGGTTTTGGTCAGCATGCTTAGGTTTCTTCCAGTGGAGGTGGAAGGCAGCTGCTATACCTTCCTGGTGTCATAGAAAGAAGGATTGGGCCTATGCCTCTGACTTCACATCAGAGCGTAGGAGGCATACATTAAGACAGGGAGGCTGGGAAGTGCTCCTGGATCCCATAGGTTAGACATGGTTTCTGAGCCATGGTTTTAGAAAATCTGAGAAGGAATAGCAGTAAAGGTAATATCGCCTTCCTTCCTCTTCAGATTTGGGTAATTTATTTGAAAGTTTATTATGATAGTGATATTTATCCTGTATACACATACATCAGCATATTTGCTTTGTGTTTCCTATGGGGGCTGGAATGCTTTTTAGTTTAAAGAAGTCTTGGATAACGAACTCTTGGATAAAATACAGAGAGGGCTTTGAGAGCAGGAGCAAACTGAAACACAACTGGCTTAAGATGCATAACATTTATTATTACTGAGTGGCAAATGAGGGGGATTCACTCTGATCTTGGTGTTACTAAGGTTCAACAGATGTAATAAAAACTGTTGGGAGGCAGTTTTTGGTAGATGTTTGTTGTATAAAAACTCAGGATTCAGAAAGATCTTATTGCAAATAAAAAGGTTATGCGTGAATAAAGGAGCAGAGCAAGAAGTACATCAGCTTATCTAGGCTATTTTAGGTACTTAATTCCTCAGAAAAGCTCGAAGGCACCTATTCTGTTTGCCATAAAGGAAACACAGACTCTTGGTTTTATGAATCATGTCTGAATTAGACGCCTATGTTAGACAAGTCAATTCTGGGCAGACCCTTGTGTTATGGGGCTAAGTGCCCTCAGAGGGCAAAGAAGATGCCCCTTGGTGAGAAGGGCCAGGCAGCCACCTTACCAAAGAGACCAGGAAAGCCTGGGGTCCAGTTCCTGCTTACAGGAATATTTTAAAATATGTAATTTACAGCTCTAATGTAGCCAGTGACTATGTCAGAACAACAACAGTGGATGCTGGCTCGGCATGCAGGCTGCCCTGCATCATGTCTGGTGCACCAGATGCCCTTCATGCACTGTGCTGGGGCCTGCAGACTCAAATCTTTTACTACATTTTGACCTAAGCCCCTTATTTGTTAACTGTTTTTGTAGGGCTTTTATGAAAGAAACTTCTCAAAGAAATATTTTCTTATGCCTTCTTCAGGAAACTGAAAGATTAATAATAGAGGACATAATACATGCCCTTCCAAATAAACACAGTGTCTGTATTCAGCTCTTTATTTCCACGTGTCTGACAGGACTCGCCACCAGATACCCGTTAACATATGCGGTAATATGCAAGATGTTAAACATCTGGAAAATCTTTTGTTCATTTCTGTGATGTCTCAAAATTATAGACATAGCTTGCAGGGGATTTCCACTGAAAGGAAACAAAATTTGGAGGACATTCTAAATTAAATCATTTGATATTTGTTTGCCAATGCACTGGATGGTATTACAAGATGCCAAGATAAATTCAAATTAATGTGAAAAATATTCATTATTATTGGTTGTGGGTTTACATAAGTTGCTGGCACATTATTTTGAGAACCTTCAGATAAATAGTTGCCAGGAAAACACAGTCCAAATGAAAAACATAATAATTACATATAATGCACTTGAACAAGTGTCACAGAAGAATGACATTTTTGCCCAGTGGGATTTTGCTTCAGCAAAGTAATTAAAATGGAGACGTGTTCACAAGCTGTTTAAAAATTAATTGATCTCAAAACCCTGATTTTAAATCTAAGAAAACTGAAGCCAAGATAAAAATAGAAAACACTATGAATTCCAAATAAAAACTCAATAACTACAAATATAAAAGATTGACAGAAAATTGCAGTGAATGTTTGTGTACCAAAATGATTCACTTATGATAAAAAATTGTAGATGCCTTAGGTGCCTTCGAAAACCGTAGGCTGAAAAATCTCATCAATTAATTTCTAGCTCTGTGACTGGTGTCAGCACCAGAATTCTGGGGTTTTTGACCACAGGTCAGTCTACACAACACCAAGCCTGCTGGCAGCAGGTGGGTTATGCCTGTCCCAAAGGGGGAAAAGGATTCTAGCCCAGGAGCTGGCAGGGCTTATAGAGAGGGTTTTAAATTAGGTTCGAAGGGGAAAGGAGATAACACCAGGCTAACTAAACATGAGCCAAGGGGTAGTGTGCTGCTATTGGAGTCCAGATCCACAGGGCAACTTAAATGCATTTATGTTGCCCCTAAGCATGGGCAACAAACAGGAGGAGCTGGAAGCCATAGCGCAGCAGGTAAATCATGACAGAATCACCATCACAGAAAACATGGCAGAATGATTCGCATGATTGGAGTGCTACAGTGGATGGCTACAGGCTCTTCAGAGGGGACAGGCAAGGAAAAAAAGGTGGTGGGGTTGCGTTGTATGTCAGGGAGTGCATTGACTGCCTTGAACTCAGTGTTGTGAATGAGAAGGCTGAATGTTTATGGGTGAAGATTAGGGGAAGGCCAACCAAGCTGATATCCTGGTAGGAGTCTGTTATAGACCACCTGGCCAGGATGAAGCTACAGATGAAGTACTCTTCAAACAACTGGGGAAAGTTTCACAATCGCTTGTCCTTGTTCTTGTGACGTAGGGGACTTCAACCTACCAAACATCTGCTGGAAGTACAACACAGCAGAGAAGAAAATTCAGGATGTTCTTGGAAGGTGTTTAAGATAACTTCTTAACCCACCTGGTTAGTGAGCCAACTAGGGGAGATGGCTGCAGAGGGATCTGGACAGGCTGGATCAATGGTATGAGGTTCAGCAAGGCTCAGTGCTAGGTCCTGCACTTGGGCCACAACAACCCCATGAAGTGCTACAGGCTTGGAGAAGAATGGCTGGAAAGCTGCTCAGAGGAAAAGGAGCTGGGGGTGCTGACTGATGGCCGAACATGAGCCAACAGTGTACAAACAGCACCCTGGCCTGTATCAGAAATAGCAGGACCATGGCAGTGATCATCCCCCTGTACTCACCACTGATGAGGCCACACCTCAAATCCTGTGTTCAGTTCTGAGCCCCTCATTATAAGAAAGACATTGAGGTACTGGAGCAGGTCCAGAGAAAGGCAACAAAGCTGGTGAAAGGCCTGGAGAATAAGTCTCATGAGGAACGGCTGAGGGACCTGGGGTTGTTTAGTCTGGAGAAGAGAAGACTCAGTTGGGACCTTATCACGCTCTACAGCTACCAGAAAAGAGGTTGTAGTGAGGTGAGGGTCAGTCCCTTCTCCCAAGTAATAAGAGATAGGATAAGAGATAACAACCTCAAGCTATGCCAGGGAAGGTTTAGACTGGATATTAGGCAAAATTTCTTCACAGACAGGGTGACCAGGCATTGGAACAGTCTTCCCAGGGAAGTGGTGATATCACCGTCCCTGGGACTGTTCAAAAACCATACAGATGAAGCCCTCAGTGATATGCTTTATTGGTGGTCTTGGCAGTCCTGGAATAATGGTTGGATTTGATGGTCTTAAAGATCTTTTCCAACCTGGCTGATTCTATGATTCTTTGATTCTAAAAAGATTTTTAGAAAAGAGCTATTGAAAGGTAAACATTAAAATTTTGAAAAACATACTATTCTGCTTCCACTTGAATCTTTCATTTATAAAAATGTCAATTTATATTTTTGATATTTTATGGTGTAATACTTATACTTGAAAGCATTTTTACTAGCTTCAGTTTTTATTAAGGTAGCCACATAATAAACCCACAGTCTACCACAGAAAGACTTAACAAGATCAAACAGTTGGCAGCTGAAACTTAGGCAATTTCAGAAGCAGAACTAATGCTCAGTATTTTCTTGGTGAGACTAATTCACCTTTGCAATAGTTCATAGAGCTGTGCAGTAGATTTTTCATCACATTAATTTTCTTTAAATAAGGCTGTTGTTCTTTTGAAAGACTGTTTAAATGCTGTTTGTGTTCCTTGGCTGAACCATTCCATTATTCTTCATGGGTACGCCCTTTCAGTTGATAGCCCCATCTGGTTTAATTGTTTCCTGATGATTTAAACAATCACATATCCCTTTGAGCTTCTGCTTCATCAATCTAAGGGCATTTTTGGATGCATTAATTACAGGATTCTGAGAATGCAGGCTTGGATCCCTTGGACAGTATCAGTATGCCATAAAAAATATCTGGGTATTGGTTTTCCATGTTTGCTTCTGGGTTGTTTCCCCTATTATCTGTGCTCTGAATGGTGCCAAGTGAGATTTTTTAGCTTTGATTCTGAACTGAATGTTCAAATATAAAACCTGTTGAAATGTTGTTGCAATGTGTTTGATTTTAATATCAATCAAAATGTTTAAAAGGGCTTTCTCTCCTCCATCAGTCTTATCTGTTTCTCAATTTTATTGGAATTACATTACTCCTAAAATTTACTAGTTAAAGACTGGTGGCTTGCCTGATATTTATAATATCAACAGCTTCATCTCCCATAATATCCAAGAAAATTATTTGCATTGCAAGTCTCCATTTCTCTCAAATCCAGCTGCTTCCATGGGGAGGGACGGGATGTCAAAACCATGCATTTTTTCTTCCCTTCTTCAGCAGTTTGTAAATGTTCTTTCTCCATTTTTCTTTTCAACAAACCTGAGATGCATGCAAAAGTCCTGATATGGCCCGTGAACTGCAGGAGGTGCTGGTTTCCAGGTCAGAAACTGTGAAAGAGATTTTGATATGACAGATTATCTAAAATGTGAAACTAATCTGCTGGTGGTAATAGAAGGTCATGGAGTCACAGAACACTTACTGTTTTATCATTTCTAATGAGCAACCTAATTTTTCGGAGTCTTTGTTTAGAGATTGTTGAAGGCAATAAGTAGTTTTTATACTTCATGTCCAGACAGATCTTCACCCAGGAATTCTCCTTGAAGATGGAGGAGAAACATACGGGGCTAGAAATGTGATCACGAACTGCAGTTCAGTTCGTTGTCTGCTTCCTTTTACTCTTAGTTCCTTGTTCTGTTAAATTTATTTTATTAGAGAGAGCTACTCCATGACAAAATGCACTTTCTTTTAGAGAAATGAATACTTAGGTGGATATTGTACAAATGATGAAAAAGGACTCAGAAGAGGGAAACAAAGATTAAGAATATTTCATTATATACATACACATATATAGATATATACATCTATACACATCTGCATGTATTTAAATGTATTCATATATTTAGTCTTCCGTGAATGTCAATGCTTCACTTTAAGTGTTTTCTTTACCTAGTCTTTCATGAAAGAGTAACAATAGGGATTATCTCAGCCATCTGTATTTGTTGGGCAATAATAAATTAACAACTTTTTCTCTCACTAAACTAATGGGGAGCACAGGGGCCAGCATTTTCCTTGGCATAGTACAGTCAGCAGTAGGTGACTCAGACTCCATGACTATCTCAGAATCTTTTTCATATTCTATTGCTCTATAATTTCTATTCTATACCCTATTCTATATAGTTTATATCTTATATCCCAACCCTGCATGCAGGCGGTTCAGGACATTGGTCGCTCAAGTCTGACCCAGGAGATGACAGTCTTGTTCGGCAGCATCCTGAATGACCAAGCAGCCTTTTTCAAGGACAGCACTGCTTGCTCCATATGGAGAGAGGCCTAGAAAAGGTGGCCTAACCAAAGCTCATCTCCGCCTCCAGCTGGTTGGCTAGCCGCGGCCAACAGGCATCTTCTATTGCGGTCAATTAAAAACAAAGAGACAAAGGCATACACCTGCCTCCAAAGGTGTGTCCAGATTGACACTCGCATGTTGGAACATCAGAACCATGCTTGATACAGCGAACAGCGGGCGTCCTGAGTGCCGTTCTGCACTAATTGCCCATTAATTGTCACGACTTAACATCGATATTGCTTCACTCAGTGAAGTTCGCCTTCATGAGGAAGGTAGCCTCAAAGAACATGGTGCTGGATATACACTCTACTGGTCGGGCAAACCCAAAACTGAAAGTCATCTTTCTGGAGTCGGCCTCATGATTAAAAACTCCATCATCTCTAAACTTGAAAATTTGCCGATAGGTCATTCCGACCGTATTATCTCCTTACGTCTTCCACTACACAATAAGCAACACGTTGTTCTTTTCAGCATATATGCTCCAACTCTGCAAGCTGACCCTGCAGAAAAAGAAAAATTCTACTCCGACCTGTGTCACCTCACTCAGAAAGTTCCTATAGAAGATAAGATCATAATCCTTGGTGACTTCAACGCCCGAGTAGGAAAGAACTTTGAAGCCTGGAAAGAAGTACTAGGCAAGCACGGTGTTGGCAGCTGCAAAGATAACGGTCATCTCTTACTAGAGTTCTGTGCAGAGCAACAGCTTACCATCACCAACACTATCTTCCAGCAGAAAGACAGCTGGAAGACAACCTGGATGCATCCTCGATCTAAACATTGGCACCTTATTGACTATGTTTTAGTGCGCCAGAGAAATATTCGTGATGTCTGCCAGACCAGAGTGATGCCTAGTGCAGAATGCCAAACAGACCACCGCCTTGTGCGTTGCAAGCTTAATTTCCACTTCAAGCCCAAACCTAAGAGGGGCGGTATTCCGAGGAGGAGGCTCAATGTTGATAATCTTCAAATAGCTGCTGTGAGGGACAGCTTTCAGGCTAACCTTCAAACTAGGCTTGAAGACCAACTTATAGATTCTTCTCCTGAAGCGCTTTGGCAACATATCAAAAACAGCATCCTGCAGTCCTCTGTAGAATCCATTAGGTTCTCCTCAAAGAAAAACAAAGACTGGTTTGACGATAGCAACCAGGAGGTCCAGGAATTGCTGACAAAAAAGAGATCTGCTCATCAAGCACACCTCGCTCAGCCACTCTGCCATGTAAGAAAAGCAGCCTTTCGTCTTGCATGTAGCAAACTCCAACAGAAACTTAGAGACATCCAGAACAAGTGGTGGCTCAACCTAGCAGAAAAGACTCAACTATGTGCAGATTTGGGTGACCACAGAGGATTCTATGAGGCTCTGAAGGCAGTGTATGGACCCACATTCCAGGTTCAAAGCCCCTTACTTGGTGCAGATGGCCAAACGCTTCTTACAGATAAAATCTCCATCCTGAATCATTGGTCTGAACATTTTCGAACCCTCTTTAGTGCTAATCGTGTAGTCCAAGGCAAAGGAATCCAGCACATTCTGCAACATCCAGTGAAAAACGAATTGGATTTAGCCCCTACCATGGGAGAGACTCTTAAGGCCATACAGCAGGTGAAAACTGGCAAGGCAGCTGGGGTTGACGGAGTCCCACCTGAAATATGGAAACATAGAGGCCAAGCACTTCACGCTAAATTTCATGAGCTAGTTGTGTGCTGTTGGGAACAAGGCAAAATACCGTCAGACTTTCGTGACGCAATCATTGTCACTCTGTATAAGAAAAAAGGTGTCAAGTCAGACTGCTCAAGCTACCGTGGTATAACTCTGCTCTCCATTGCTGGTAAAATTCTTGCAAGAATACTATTGAACAGACTAGTACCTGCTATCACAGAAGAACTTCTACCTGAAAGTCAGTGTGGTTTCAGGGCTAATAGAAGTACCACAGACATGGTATTTGTTCTCAGACAATTGCAAGAAAAGTGTAGAGAACAGAATAAGGGGTTATACGTAACTTTCGTTGACCTCACCAAATCTTTTGACACTGTGAGCAGGAAAGGCTTGTGGCTGATCTTAGAACGATTAGGTTGTCCCCCCAAGCTCCTGAAAATGATTATTCTGTTACATGAGGATCAGCAAGGCCAAGTCAGGTATGGTGATGCACTCTCTGAGCCTTTCCTAATAACCATTGGTGTGAAACAAGGTTGCGTTCTCGCACCGACCTTATTCACAATCTTCTTTAGCATGATGCTCCAAAGGGCTACATTAGACCTCGACGAACAAGACGGCATTTATATTCGATATCGTACCGATGGTAGCCTATTCAATCTAAGGCGACTGAAGGCCCACACTAAGACCTTAAACCATCTTGTCCGTGAACTGCTCTTTGCTGAAGATGCTGCCCTTGTTGCCCACACAGAAGCAGCTCTGCAGTGTTTAACATCTTGCTTTGCGGAGGCGGCTGAGGTTTTTGGGCTGGAAGTCAGCTTGAAGAAGACGGTAGTTCTCTACCAACCTGCACCGCAAGAAGATTATCGCCATCCCCATATTACCATCGGCGAGTCAGACCTTAAGACAGTTCAGCAGTTCAGCTATCTGGGAAGCATCATTTCCTCGGATGCCATGATCAACAAAGAGATAGACAACAGAATAGCAAAGGCATATAGAGCCTTTGGAAAACTCCATAAAAGAGTCTGGTGTAATAAACACCTGAAGAAAAGTACAAAGATCAGTGTCTACAGAGCCACTGTATTGTCTACTCTTTTATATGGGTCTGAATCATGGGTCATCTACCGTCATCACCTGCGACTCCTCGAACGCTTTCATCAGCGCTGCCTCCGTACAATCCTAAACATCCATTGGACTGACTATGTGTCTAATGTCACTGTCCTCGGACAGGCAGGGGTCACCAGCATCGAGGCCATATTGCTGAAATTGCAGCTGCGCTGGGCAGGGCACGTCTCTAGAATGAAGGATCACCGCCTCCCCAAGATCATGTTTTATGGTGAACTTGCCACCGGTAGCCGCAAGAGAGGTGCCCCAAAGAAGAGATATAAGGATTCCCTGAAACAGTACCTTAGCCTTGGCCATATTGACTACCATCAGTGGTCTACCTTGGCCTCCAATCGGGAGACTTGGAGGCACACCATACATAATGCCGCTGACTCCTTTGAGAGTTCACGAAGAACTAGTCTCAAGGAGAAAAGACAATGCAGGAAGAATCGCGCCCCACCTGTTCCACCCAAGGATACCTTCTGCTGTGCTTTTTGTAGCCGGATTTGCCTATCCCACATTGGCCTTCTTAGTCATCAGCGCGCTTGTAGTAAGCGTGGGTAAAAGCCCTTCCCAAAACTTCGTTCGCGAAGTCAAGCCATGATGATGATATATTATACAAAATATATTGTATATCGAGAATATATTCTATAATATATTCTATTATTTATTCTATTTTCCTTATATCCTACATGTTGCCTTGCAAGGCATATGTTTCCTCTAAGAGAGGATGGCCCAAAAGATGGATTTGTTTGAGCAACCCTTACCACATCAATTTCAACACATGAAAAACTTGTCATCCAGATAGTTTCACCTACTACGTTATTGGTTTATAGTCTTGGAGTAAGAGCCGGCTAGTCTTAGCCTTAAAATTAAAGCCATGCTTAGTAATTGTAGAATTATGGGAATGGTTTGGGTTGGAAGGAAACTTCAAGATCACCCTCATAGTAAAAAATATCTTCCTGATATCAAATCTGCCCTTTTGGGATTGGGACTGGGGGAGGAGGATGGAAAACTTGAAAAGGGTATTCTCTTTGATTTACTCTTCTCTGCATTTCCCTGTCATCAGCTACATAACTAGTACTCCTCAGCAATAATTCCTCTAACATGAGTCACAATTACCATTACTGAGATGGTGTCAATATCGGTGTATATTTTCCTTTGATCTTTCCCAGATATTTCTTTTAGATATTGTGTTACAAACCTTGAAATGTGACTATGCATTGAAACTTCTGTGTGCTGAAGTTAGGCTGAATGTCCACAGCAGCTGTCACAGAATTGCTGTAGGGAATCTAGTATGTATCAGCTGTGACTCTGTTCTGTGTGCAGCCTAGCAGTAACTTGCTGGAATATTTTTAGTCAATAGCTCAAATTCATTTTTCATATACCAACAATGCCTTTGCTACCTCTTTGTAATGTATATGTCCACAATGATTTGCTTACAATGAGGTTACAGAGAGTGGACATAAAAAGACATGATGGGAACAAGCTGTGTAGAGACAACAGGCCTTCTCCATACTGTCTTGCAACTCTCATCTCTGTTGTAAATTCAAGGAACGTATCTATCTCAGTTATTTCCTACTGGCAGAGTCAGAACAAGATATATCAGAGAGGACTCAGCTATGACCATGTAGAGAAAGATAGAGTAAAATCTGTAGTCATCTTCAGCTGTTCAAATATTCTGTCTATCTACCTAGGAGATGGGAAAATAACAAAACAGCCATCTGGGACAAAAACTGACAGGAAAGCTACAATAGATACTGAAATATAAACTCCCTCTCACCTTTTTTTTTTTCTTTTTTTTCTTTTTTTTTTTCCCCTTTTGTGTGTGTCTGGAATGCACTCAGAAGCCTAAAATGGGGAAAAAACTCCCCATGTCATACTTTTTCTAAAGAATGTTTTTCCTTTAGAAAACTGCAGATCAAAATAACCAAAAGATAAAAATCAAGTTGTGAAAACTTTTTCTGTTACAGCTCTTTTTTTTTTTCAAAAAGTCTTTAGTATTTTGAAAGGTAACAAAAAAAAAAAAAAAAGGCTACAAAAGCTTGAATTCCAAGCATGTGGAAAATCTAAGCATAAAATCAAGAACTATGTAAATGCCCTAAATACCCTTTAATTATTACATGATGACCAAGACTTAAACAAGCATCTGGACTTTTATGCTATCTATTACTGCCAAGACTACATTATTATGTTTTAACCTTGAATTTCTGTCAAGTGGGAAGTGTGTTGTGACTCAAACCGCCCCTGCTGCTGAGTAGTATCCTCTGTCAGAGAGACGGGACAACGAAATTTTGGCTGTTGAGGTGACCATCCTCTGTATTACACCTAAATCCAACACATTTTTTTTGTAAATCAGCAAATCCAGGCATTTAGGTACCTGTCTGGCCCTTATCCTAGGTGTCCCTAGAGAGAAGGAGACTTAAAGATGTGCTGAACTTACTCTCCACCTCCTCTTGTGCTTTAGGAAAGGATAACAGCCAGAGTCTATTTTACACTCTATATTTGAAACCATCGACTTCAGCGGAATTACTCTGTATTACAAATTGGGAGCATAAAATTACTTTATGTCCTTTTTCTTTCTACCACAAAGATCCCCTTTTCCAGCTTTTACACAGAGCAAGGGCAGTTTGGCATGAGCTACTACTGCACATTTCCCTCCCAATTACTTGTTTCCTCTCCTGTGTGTGTTTTTGGCATAACGTGTCATTCTGAAACCTCAGATACCTGAAATATTTGGAAACACTGAGTTCTGGACACATCTGGTTATTAGGTTCGAGATGGCTGTCCCTTTTATGAATAAAAACCTCACACTACCATAGGAAATTCCACCATTATAATTTTGCCTCCAATATATTACTGCTTCCTTTATTAACAAAGAAATATTATAGTAACAATGTAAAGCACTGCAGAAGCTTAAATGGAAGATGTAATTTTTTTAGGACAAGTATGTAAAATCCTTTTCTTCCAGGTAAGGACATACATTCCTCACAGATAAATTCAGTGGTAACTTTTGCCATCCACTGTGGTGAATGCTCAGTAACAGGCTATGGCCTTTGGGAAACAGTTCTGTAACTGAATGGCTAAAAATCATGTTTTCCCATATGCGTTCACTGTGAAAAATTGTGTGTGACTGTATGATTAGCAAACACTTTCTTGTGGTGTGAACGGCTTCAGAAACCCCTTGACTTCAGCCAGCTGTTAATGCTTGACATCAAACTGGCAAACAGAACTGCTCTTAGTACAAGCTTCTTCTTCTGCACTAGCTTAGAGATTAGTAGGACAGTGTCTTCAAATGTTTCTTGATCCTCCTTTACTTCCTTAGACTAGTATCTTTCCAATGCTAGTAGAGTTCAAATGAAAGGATGGCTGCTAACTTGAATGATGAATAGCCTTGTTAGGGCTGGCAAAAAACCTGAGGCTCATTAGTAGGATGCTGCTGAAATCTCTATGTTATCAGGCATGTAACCAGAGGAGTTTTTTCTCCTCTGAATTTTGATGTAAACACCTTGCTACATCCACTTTGGATTAAAAAAACCCTAACCCATTAAAAATCATTAGTAAAGGGTTCAGTTACATATATTCTCTTTGTTTGGAACATTTTTTTTTATTTGGTTAATAAAAAAAAAAGTTCATTTAGAAAAATAAGGCAGATACTATCACTTGTTATGGAAAGAGTTACCTTTTTATATCTTGCTCTCTGAAGAAAGAAAATATCCACTTATTCTATTAACTAATGTAGTTCTTGATCAGCTAATCATTTATAAGTGCTTTTATTTTAGTGACGGAAAAGTACTAAGTTCTATCTCCATTAATGGCATCCTTTTGTGACTACATACTAAAAGGTTACAGATATTCCTGAACTTAGATGATGCCATGTCTGCCTATGAAAAGTTGTGATTTTAAGGCTGAAAGAAGTCTAAGAATAGTGATAGAATGAGGGATACAGTCCACAGGAGGGGATAGAAGAGGTATATTAAAATATCTCACTAGTTCTGTAGCTATAGATTATTACATTAAAGACTCAATTCAGTAAGCTACTTAAGTACTTTACTTTTGTACCTAAGTTGCTGTCTTATTAAAGAGAATGCAAATATTTACACAATTGGTAGGTACAGGTATCAATATCTTGCTGAATTAGTGTTCAACACATCTAGAAAGAAAGGAATTATAACCACCCTGGAACTCTATTTACACTTGCTACCTTTCTTTTGACATAATGCACAACAGCTGCACTACCGAGAGAAGTTATCAGCCCTAATTGTCCTTCACCTTCCTCCCTGCTGGAACGGACTGACCTCTGATGTGCTGACAGAGCCAGTGCAGTGTTTCATTTAAAATGACGTTGTTTAGCTTAAACAGTTGGGTTTTTGCTAACTTGACTCTTTTAGACTGAAATTAATTCAGGGGCAAGCTAGCTTCTCCCCCTAGCTCAGCTGTTTATGGGCTGGCTGCATGCATGTTTGCATCATGAAGCACAATGTAAGTAATACATGTGGGTTAGTAACAAACCAAGACTGAATTTGATAAAGGTTGTATTTGTAGTAATAACAAATACGAGTGTGCAATGTAGTGGTCAAACAAAGGGCTACAGGCTGTTAAATACATTTATTATTAGTACACCCTGTGCAATATATCATATGGTAAGATCAGTACAATAAGCAAATGTATTAACAAGAACCATTAATTCAGGTCTCAAGAGCTAGCAAAAAGAAGGTAAAATGTGCTGGTTACACTTAACATTAGGCCCTTGATATATTGTTGAAATGATGAGCTACTGCAAAGAACAGCTGTAGCTAGTTCTTGTAAAACATGGTGTTTGTGACTGATGTTGGGGCTTAAAGGAGCTTCTTCAGTTCCACAACTGGGAAGCCAGATTTTGAAAGCAGAGGCATGTTTTTGAGATACCGCTTCCCTTTCTAAGGATTCTTTCTTGTTCTTTTCTTCTCTCCAGTGGAGACTGTGTTTCTCTCTCAGGTGAACTGGCAGATTGGGTGAGTGTGAAAACCACGGTTTTTAATTTTCACTCGGCATTTACTGCAGTACCTGGAGCCCAAGCAAGGAGTGGGTGGGAAGGAGGGAGTGCTCAGTGCCAGAGTGACCTCCCTGTGAACCTGCTTGTCAAGGTCTCTCTAATATAGTGCCAGTGCATTTACTCTTTTATTTGTAGCCTTCAGTATGTTACGAGCATTTTATTCCAGATCTGAGCCTGTTTGTGTTTTGAAAGAACTCCTCTAGAGAAAATGAATCTTACCATAAGGATTGGAGAGGCATATGCTTCAGAAGTCTTGGTTTAAAAGCTCAAATTCTGAAACTGAATTGAGGCCTGTGTGTTCAAATGCATGGTGGGGCATTGCTCAGCACTTGGTGTTGCAAGCATTCAAAATGGCCCAGCACAACTTTTACAGGCATTCAACTGTCTCCTGTTCTTAACTTAGGCGTGCTGTGCCTGTGAATGTGGAGAGTTTTAACATGTAATGCAGGGAAATATAATACTCAAGGGTGTACTGCTAGCAGTCCAGACAGGGTGGTGTGCTTGTGGGAAACCCCAGTCTCCTGAGCCTCTCCTCTTTGAACAGAATTGGAAGAAAACAATGGGAACATCCCGTGGCTCCTGTGTGGAGCAATCCAGTCTTTTGCCAGTGCAGTGTAGACTGTGACTCCTTGCCATCCAGGGCCTTGTTGATGCAGCTTAGCCACTGTCCTTTTCTTAATCACAGTTTAATTAGTTACAAAGAAAGTGTTATAAGAAAGATTGGGATTGTTCCCTTCTCAACACTATGTCACTCCAGAGCAGGGTGGTTATGTTACTGTTGAGGGTGAAGACTCTTCCCTCCAGGGAATCACTTAATTCATAGCACCCTTTGCTTCATGAGAATGGTTGACATCCCTAAAACTTTCAGTGTATGTACGCACTGAATGCATGCACTGGGATTGAGCACAGTGGCTGTTTCTAGAGTAGTGCTTACTTTGTGGTCATAAATTTCTTGTAACACCAGTTGTATGTTCCTTGAGATTGAGTAATCTGGAGGAAATCTGTCTTTCTGCAAGATAAAATGCACTGAGGAAAGCCAGCTAAGGAGAAAGTTCAGCTGCTTTATGCATCTGTTTCCCTGGGTTTTCAATACTGCATACACTAGATGGCAATGTAATACCTGCATGAAGAGGTTACCACTGACTTCAACAAATAAGTGCTTTCAGGTGGGTGCTACAAGCTCTTTCAAAGCAATAGCTTTATCTTAACTGTTTTGTTCTTATTGTGAGCAAACACGTAACATCAGGGAGAAACACCAGTTTAGATCAAGAGGTGTCCACTGAGTTTGATTCTTGCTTCTTACCATTTGTTTAATTTTCAGAACTGTGTATATATTTGTCACATGCCATAATAATTATTTCATAAGGTAAACTCTGTTAGTATGTAGTTTAATGGTCTTCAATAGGTTTTGTATGCCCTATTCCTGTCTGACACTAGCTCAAATAGCTTTGAAACATCCTTCCCGCATATTCCCTTTAGAATACTATAGGTATTGCAGATGTTCCCTTTTCATTTCCTCTTTCTCTGATGAGCAAAGGCCTGTGTAATGGCTTAGTAATATTTCTGGGACACAAGGAAGCTCTGTTGTGTGTGTGTGTTAGGTCCGCCTCTTTCTCAGGCTTTGCTGTGGCATTTTGGATTTAGCTCAGGCATAGATAAGCCTGTAGTAATATTTGATTTAATAGGCACTGTACTATTCTTTACTTTTTCATATAATTAGGTGATTGCTGTATTCAAATATAGGCAGTACAAAAAGGTTAAAACAGCTGAATACTCAGTAAGGTCAAGTAATACACGAAGAAGCTTTTTCCTCTACATTTTTTCAATTATTATTGCTATTTCTTTGTTTCCCATAATATATAAATTAAACTTACAGGGGATCTCTGTCCTGAGCTCATAACAAAAGTTCTCATTAATTATTTTGTACTGCTCCTTTAATCAAGACTCAAACAGGTAAATCTCTGTGTTGCAGCTTTAGTGTTATAAGGCAAAAAAGTTAATACTGCAACTATACCATGTTGAACTTAACTTTAAACCTAAGTTTTGATTCAATTCATCCCTTTTGCAGCTCTATCTTGTGTATAATCAGAAATGCTCCTTAGTTAGTGAAATTCTTGGTTTTGTTTTCAGTCAATGAAGGATTAGTTGGACACTATGAATGGTGTTATTCAGTATTTCTGGTGTCTAGGTATGAAGAGCTGCTGTAAACCAAGGAAACGACCAGTAATCCCACATGTCTCTCAGGAATCCACTATGTCAGTTACTTTCCTGCATCCTACATAGCTGCTCAACTTTGTTTCTCAGGCCTTCATTTTCTATCTCCCAGTTAATTATCATAGTATTTCTCCGAGTAGAGCAGTTTCTCTCTCTCTATTTATTGTTTCCGTCATGTCCACCCATCAGCTTTTTTTAGCTACCTTTTCCTTCTTCCTGCCTTGCTTCTGTATAGAACATACAGGGAACAGGAACTTATATATTGGCTTGCAGGGAATTAACAGAAATATTTAGATTGTTTTCTCATGTAATGGCTTTGTTTGGTATTACTATTTTCTTATACGCATGCTTTGACTCTGTCATAAAATCAATTCACTATTTGGTTTCTCAAGAGAGAATCTGAATGTAAGCATGTACATTAAAACTATAGGAATGTTTAACACTGCATTTCAATGACTAATTGCTGTCATGTATCCTGACTGTACCTCTTCTTTCTTGTCTACTAATGTGATGAAAGCTCCTGTGCTATGCTTCCTTCTCTAGTCCCATCCGTTGTAAGGACCTGCTCTTGCAGCTGAGTTCAACAGTGGAACTAACTTTGACTACAACCCTCTTACAAGCCGGCATGGCTTTGCATTATACTGCAGTATTTCTAGCCTCAGGGTTTTCTTTTAAAGTGAAACAGAAAGCAAAAGCGAAAACTGAATTAAATAATTTATGAAAAATTCCTTTCCTAGCCTGATAGTATGGCCTTAGATAAATCAGTTGAAAATTCTCCATGAAATCCATTTGGTGCTTTTGATTGCCAAAGGGGTCACAGGATAAATTCCTCCATTCCTAATGCCACACATACATCTTGCATTTGAGACATTTTATTATGTCATATTGTCAGCAAGTTAAAAATATGAATTTTAGAATCCTACTAAATATATAACAAAAATATCTGTACTTCAACTGTAGCTGGTTAGAAAATGTATTTTAACAGCCGTTGTTTGATATGTGTTTTGACTTGACACTTTGACATGAAGATATTTGTCCTTTTGGCTTCTGAGTGAGAGGTTATTTTGAGGTATAAGGTTAGCAGCCTTGATTGAAAGATACCTTTACACCAGCATATAGAGCAAGAGATATAATAAAGAGATTAATTTTATGCAATTAACATTTTGGTGCAAGTAAGGAGCCATCTTCACTTGAGGGTAGAAAAGCTAGACTCTATTGTTTCACTCTGTAATTTTGGGGCTATAGTCTTATGTCAGCAGAATATTATATATTGGATAATTTCCATGCTTTATATGGTACTGCACAGTTCCAAGTGCTGGATAAAGCAGGATTCATTGCATATGTTATTTTATTTTCACATATAAAGAATGTATATTAGGTAAGATGTGAAAGGTCAGTGTGACTGGTTTAGCCTCAAGACAGGAGTCTTCCATATAAGTGATTTTCACAGTTCTTGCTAGCAAGTTCTGCAGAGTGGCTTTCTCAAACGAAAGGAAATTAAAGAATTAAAATTTGCTTCACTGCTAAACTAATTGATTCCAGAATGACTTATTGAGGTAACAAATGAAATACTGCACATATCTCTCTTTGATCAGAAATCCCCCAACATAAATAAAAATTAAGAAGCCTCTTTTAAGTCATGGGTGAATGAAATACTAATATCACTGTTTTGCAGTGAAGTGTCAGCTCAGTCTCTGTGGAAGTTACAGAATCTGGGCCCCCCACTGCTTTGCAATTTCCAGCCAAAATTAATTTTGTTGCTATTTACAGTTTATTATGTGAAACATAACAAATCTGATATTAATTTTCTCTTTTTTCGCTTTTCTGTAACTTAGACATATAGTCAGACTGTGGTGATGATTGCAGTAGCATTTATTTGTTTTCTGGTTAGGCTGGATTTACACTGGCCCATCAAGTCTTGGGGTGGTGATGTAGTTCCTTTCCTTTTCCCCATAAGGATTTTTCTTTGATTATGGGATTCTATTTCCAAGAAGGAAACCAGTTGTATAAATAATTCCCACTGCAAATCTTTTGCATCTGGCTAGTTAACTAGACTGAACAGCTTTGCAATATGACTTTCTGTTTTCCAGGGTAAAATGGATTAACTGTTGGAGTTACAAGCAAATCTTAACCAATTTAGTAAGTGCATAGTGCTTAAGGTGGTCTGCAAAGCTATTAAGTTGAGAAGACACAGCAGCTGACTGAAATTCCCAGATAGAGAAAAGTGACATGGCTATTATCTTGAAAACAAGACACACAAAAGTCTAAGTAGTAATAATTTTTGTCTCCACATTTCCAGTAATTTGACCTGCATTTTTAGGAGAAAATCCTGGAAGTTAAAATGCAAAGATAAGCAATAAAATATTAACTATTGATAAATTGTGATGTAGTACGTGTGAATCAGGTGCAAAGAGCATTTTTTTTCCCTTTTTTTTTTCTCCCCTCTCTCTTCTCTAAGAAGCCACATTTATTTCTCATTGCATTTCAACACTCTCTTTTGGCATCTTCTACAAAGTCATTGCAAGGATTACATGGATGAGAAAGAAGTTGTAGCAGCTGACTACTGTTGAGGAATGAAACTAACATTTGGGGAAGATTAAATAATGGAGAGCACCTGGGAAGGAAGCTCATGTTTAGGAAGACGCTTCTGGTGGGTGGTAAGGCAAACTGCAAAGTTAAGATTTTAAGTTTGCAAACTCAAGGAGATACAGAGAAGAAATTATGGGATTAAGGGGGCAATGGAGTACTGATATAGGAAGGATGAAGGTTAGCAGACATTTGGGAAGGGAATAACAGAGATACTAGGTTTGGGGGTGGAGGAGGAAGAACCTGAGGAGAGTAAATGGAGAATGAGCACCTTTTCAAATCAGAGGGAGAACTTGAAAATTTAAACCAACAGCAAACCCAACATTAGTGGCAGGCACTGTAGCACAGGAATGATAAGATCATGAGACGAAACAGGCAGACTGTGTTCTCATTCCGTTTGCTGAGCTCTTCTGGCAAAATTGTTGTGGTAGCTTGTGAAACAAACATGGTACGGCATTGAAGGTTTGGGGATGGTCTCCCAAAAGTGCAGTCACAATTCTGGTGAATAACTCCTGCAAAAGACAAGACTGTAAGCAGACAAGCTTGTGGGGAAACCAGAGTGGCAAACCCCTCATGTAACAGCATGTAGAGCTGCCTAACTCAAGCAGACTCATATTCAGAGTGGTTTTGTTTGCACTTTGCCTGGTTTCTGGTGCTGCTGGAGACTGTATCCTGCTGGACTTGAATGGTGTAAGGCAGAAAGAAGTAGAAAATATTCAATCCAGAGTGCCAAAAGGGCATTTAAGGGAAAGTGGTTAAGGTAGTGCAAGGTCTGGTGGTTAAAAAGCTTATTGCAGCCTCATGTCTTTGATCTTACTGTGACGCTTTTCCCATTGATCACTCCAATTTATTGCACTATCTATGCAAGTTTGCTCTTTGTGGAACTATTTACACAATCCATCCTCATTAGATTATCAGGTGATTTACTCCCTGTCTATCCAAAACCAATCCACAATGGGTGATTTCATTGATGTGCAAGTGGGTTATATGCATTTCATTTGACATTGAAGAAAATTGCACTACCATAAGCTTGCTAGTTTATAACATGCATGTGCGTGAATGTGGATTAAAGGGTGGCAGAATATTAATTACAGTGATGTTGATCACTGAACAGAACAAATCCTCAAAATAGAAAGACATTTAGATGAAAAATATTTTAAGAAATACTGGTTTACAGCATGGTGACACAGAATATAAGTTACCCTGAAACAGCTATTTCTCTCCATGGTTTAATAACATCTAAAACTGAATCTTGCCCTTAATTGTAAAAAAAAAAAAAAAGGGGGGGAGGGGGGCAAAAATGTACTGTCTTATTTTTTTTCCAAATTATAAATAAGAAAAAAAATTCCTAAAAACATAATCTTTAACTGAAAAAGACTTATTTGGGTTAAATATAACAATAAAAACCTGTTTCCCGATCTCTGTGCCCATAAAATTACTTGAATGCTGCCCAATGTACTTTTAAACATCCCAAGGGCTTAAACCACTATTTAATTTGAAGCGTATTGGTTACCGAAAAGCACCAGGTGCCTAACAGAGGGCTGAAAAGTAGAATTGTTGATAGAAGTTAAGATAAAGAAATAAAACCAACACAGAATACACATGTAACCGCATGAGGGCAGCTGCAGTGAATGCTGCCTGGGTTTGGATGATGGAGAAGGGATAGCAGCTCTGGAAGGCAGTGAATTGTAGTGGGGGTTGCTGTGAAAGTGCTTTTATCCCTTTTATGTCTCCAATCTGCTTGTGCAGCTCAGGAGAAAATACTCTTTTCTGCATTTGAGGGCAATGATTTAGTACTCTGCTCTTACATCTGGTGGAAATTGAAATAGTCTACTTACCTAATTTTCTGTTTTTTGAGAACATTGCTGTTGAAACTCTTAGCTATGGTTTTAGTGCTTCAGAACTACTTTACTTCTCTTGGTCTTGAGTCTGATCTTCAGGAGAAGAAACAATAATGATGCTATTTATAAGTTGACAAAAAATGAAGTATGGTACAAGATGGCAGTGCAATTTCTTTGATGCATCAGTTCAGGTTACTTTATCAGAGACTCCAACAATCTGGTGCTAATGTTGGATTAGATTAAGCTGCTTAATTTTTTTTTTATTTGGGAATTAGTGATAAAGAGATAAAAATCAGCTCTAGTGGTACAATTATTAAATATTTCGTGACATTGCCTTTCTTAGGCAGCGTCCTAATTTTGAGCAAAAACAATGATTGAGCAATGAGCATTAAGCACACTTATACTATGGGTTTAGCTAAATTTTTAATGGACATACAATATTTTGCTATTTACTTAGTACTGTAGCTGCTCAGGCTTTATTTTTCCCAAGAAAAAATGTGGTAGGGGAAAAGGATTCCATCTTATAAACTTCCAGGAGTAGGAGCCTGGGTTTCACAGAACAGTAGGTGAAGATAAATTTTCTGACAATGGCAGTGTACTTTGTTTCTACAGACAGCAAATTCAAACACTTTAGAGTAAATATCGAGCTATACAATACATCTCTCGGGATAGACATTAATTGGAATGCTGAATGATGTATCACTCTAATAAAGTCAAAGTCAGAAGGAGCTGAATAAAGGATGTCCTTCACCTGCTGCTTGGCCTGTCACGCATTTTGGAGATGAAGTAGTGGATTACATTCACACAGCTAATGAAAGGTCTTAACAACTGAGCGGATATGCTAAAGGGACAGAGCAGTAGGTCTTGGTTCAATAGGAACCAACTGTTCCCAAAGCACTCTCCTGCCCTCCCCCCCCCCCCCCCGTGATTAATCCGTATTTGAGATTGTTGACCCGAGTGATCATTCCCAAATGATCGTCTTTGCTTTTGCTCTGCTTAGTCACGATTAATCTACAGCTGAAGCTCT
Organism: Neopsephotus bourkii; assembly: GCF_033783945.1. Classification (NCBI taxonomy): domain Eukaryota; kingdom Metazoa; phylum Chordata; class Aves; order Psittaciformes; family Psittacidae; genus Neopsephotus; species Neopsephotus bourkii. The sequence goes on along the minus strand of NW_026900684.1, from coordinate 12,767,154 downwards.
ATGCTTTCCTAAGATAGCTTCACTTGTTCTGCTTGTCTCAATAGGTGTTTTTAGAAGACATGTCTTTAATTAAAATTGGGAGAACTTAAACTAAAAATTCCAAGGAAGGTTTTAGCTCAAAGAATGAAGAACTGGTAAAGTTTAAATATTGAAACATTTTGGCAGAAAGAATGAAGTATATTCATTACATTTGCTAGGAAGAAGGAGACTGGAATTCAATATACTGAACAATGGCAAAGATTTAACACTGGGGTATAGAACATTTTAGAAATAAATGTATAGGGTGGGGATTTTCCAAGTGGGACTGCAAGTAAAATTAAAATCAAATCAAGATGCATGAAAAGATATTGCATACCATTTTGGACTTGTGTTCTGTGATGCACTGACATTATTTTGGCAGTATGAAAAGTAGCACTTTTATAAGTAAGTTCATGCTCTCCTTAGTAAGTCCAGGCATAGAGCTACAACAACATAACTGGTGAAGAAAGATGAACATGATGGATTAGATACAGTGCATGGATTAATATGTGTCAGGGCAAAGAAAAAATGTGCAATGAAGAGAAATGGGGCATGGGAGGAGAAGGAAAACAGGTGCTGTGGCTTACTAAATGGTTTATGGAATTTGGCACAGAGCATGATCCCATGTTCATTGAAGCTGATGGCAAAGCTCCCATTAACTTTAATCATGCAGAATCCAGGCATTTCCCAGGGTATCCAGAAAAAAGTAGGAAAGATTACAGGAGAGCAAAATAATAATGAAGAGATGGGCACTAGGAGAACAACACCACTGAAAAATACAAAAACCTTGTCAGGAGCCAGCCAAAAGAAAACAGTGATTTATTAATTATAATCTTATTCTAATTGACCAAGTTAATACAACTTCAAACAAAGGTAGATCTGGTTTAAAGAATTCCTGTTCTGTCATCTGCATTTATCTAAACAAATGTCAACTCCTATGAATTGTCTTGGCTTGTAGCTCTGTGTCTGTTATTTGTTGATTTACTGTAATGATCCAGAAAGACTGTGTAATTCTGTATAGGTGCTTCTAGCAATGATGAACATGAAGCAGGAGTCACTCATTCTTCTTAAGGAGGAATAGCTTGCTAGGCAATTTTAATTTTGTATATTCAGCCTGTTTGTGTGCCCTTAAATTTGGTCAATTCTCTTTGCTGTCTAAATGAACTTTTTAAAGTGACTGAAGGACATCTGAACAGGACTGGTGGGGTTCACTACATGACACCTATTTTGGATACTGCTACTTCAGTAAGAGAACTACTTTAGTTTTCCTGCAGAAACAGTTCTCAGTCTGTTCAAAGCCACCATGCAGCAGGTCTTAAACTGCTGGTTTTATCATGTGCTGCCAAATCTGCCTTCGAGATATTTTTAGCCTCTGACCTGTGTCTGAGAATACTTGAAAGTTATAGACTGGAAATAATCTATGCACATTATGTAGCTGGGAGGAAATTTCAGAAACACATTGAAAATAAACCCAACCCGATTTGTACTTAGACTGTCACTATTGTTTTCACTAGAAAGATCTGAATCACAGAAAAGGGTGAAAATTAAAAATATTCTACTGAAGAGGTTATAAAACAAGATGCTTGATTATATCTTGAGAACTGGGACTGCCTAAAGGAGGGTTTTATGAATAGTGGAGAAAGTGATATAGTCTTTACTGTTATTACTTATTCTGTGGTATAGCCACATTCAGTGGTGTATAGCCTTTTATTTATTAGATTGCACGATTCTGGAAGCAGTGATCTATAATCATGCAAAGTCTTGGATTAGTTTACTTCTAAAATTCGGTTGTCTGTAGTCACCACACTGTTTATAACCTTTTTGGAGAAAAACGTGGAAATAGAAAAGAAGTTTTTACTGGCTGGATTTTTAATTCTGAGCAGCAGTTCCTGGAGTTATTTTCATAAACTGTACCTAATAGTTCAGATGTTTGATAAGTGCCTTATAACAAAATCAGTCTGTGCCATAGTACCTTTTGTTCATTATCAGTTACAGGATGTACTTGGTGTATGCAAGCTTAAAACCGGGGAGAATTCAGCATCATTAACTGACTGAATTGCTGGGAGGGACTAATGCAGATGATGTCTCTAACAATTATTTCAGACAACACAACTTTCTGTCTCTAGCACCCGGATTTGCTCTTCATGAGAGCAGCCAGCGGATGCCAGACCTACCCCATGAATCCTCTTTTGGCATAGATGTGGGAAACATTTTCCTATACCTGTATAGCTATGTTGCTGTCATTGCCAAATACAGCTGGCCATCCCCTTCTGCATCAGAGAGCTGGCAACTGGGCTTTTTTGACTGCCTGTGTTTGGTTGTGCATCAGGCCCAGGTTATCTGTTATCTCTTTTTGGTAAAGAGTAGGCTCTCACTACTCCTGCTGATGGATGCAATGTGATACTCCTGGGACTGACCACAGTGCAGTTCCTAATTTCTGGTGTCTCTGGGGGGATCTTGGTGGCTGAAGCAGCTGGCTCTGCTGAGGACTGCCATAACTAAAAGGCTGCGTATAAAAAGAATTTGAAGGTTGCAGTTTTGGCAGCCCTGACTTTGAGTAGTAGGAGATTATTTAGAATTAACTACTATTTAATTCTTAGCTTTGAACTTGCAGTGTCGTATGATAGCTTGCACCAGTTTGAGGACCAGGAACACTGCACAATTAACTATAGCAAAAATACACATATTTTGCATTAATGTTTGCTCAGGATCAATGATTATATATATTTGTCTAATTATCATAATTACAATCCTGTTATTTCTCTGCATCTGAAAAACTTGTACTTCTTGCCTCAGTTATTGAAAATCAAAATGCCCACTCATCACCAACTTTACTATATATTACTTGCATATACTTCTGTCTTGTTTTTTGCCTGGCTTTTAGGTGCCCATCCACACATTTATTTTGTGAAAAGTGCTTAGTATTGGATGTCAACTTTATAGGCTGTTTTCTCGTAGGGAGATCACAGTATTTATGTAACTTTAGAGCAATAAAAAGCAAACGACAAAGGCAGTGCATACATCGGCCTGAACATGGAGCTTGTTGAAGCAGTATTTGCTAAGGAGGTGCAGAGCCCTGAGGCAGGAGATTCTGCTGGTAGCTGAGCATAACACTTGGTTTTTGAGAAAGTGATTGCTGGACCAGAGTAATCTCTTACAGGACAAACCAGTTAATCCAGACAATTATTTTTACTCCTAAAAATCCCTTATTTTCTGATTACTTATTCTGTTTTTTTTTCCCTCAGAACTTTTTTCTGCAACTAAACATGGACTACATAGGTCTACAGTTTAGGTAGATAGATACGTCCATCCTTAAATCTCCTTAGGTGTTACTTTCTGCCTATTAACATCTACTAAGCACTTGACCTCATTAATGTTAACAGAGTCTTCAGCTAGCTGAGTGCATGCCAATACAGACAAGACACTGATTATGACCTTTGCTGGTGTTTGAATGAGCCTTAAATCGCAGATCATAAAGGCACATATGTATTGTCAATGTCCAGGATTGTGTGTCTGGATGTTTGATTATAATGCTAACTGTCCCCAGCATATTCTGTGGTCTAGGACTGGAAAGCTCAGCATGGCGAGTAAGACAGTTGCAAAATTCTGCAATAAAAAATAACGATAGGTTTAATTCTGTGTTTCATTATGACTGTCTTCAATTTAATTCTGTAAGGCTGTAGAAGTTCCCTTATGAAACTTTCTGTGATATCAACAATCTGCAGCACCCAGAATAGGTATTTAAAGTAGGCTTTAATTTAGTCATAGGATAATAAGTCTCTTGATCGTAGTAAAGCAGTGAGTTTCATGTGATTTTTGACTCTTTATATTATTTCGTAACTTTCTGAATAACTTCTTGACAAAACTGACAAGAAGCCTTCAGGAAGTTTGTCTGATTTGAAAATTCTATAATATCTCTTAGATATAGATGTCTAAATGTATGCAACCAATGTAATTTCCTCTCTGTAGTAAATAAAAAGGTTAAACACTGGCATGCTACTCAAAATTGGCTCCGTTAAGGTGCTTCTGATATACTGTGTATGAATAACTTGGGATCATGTACTATCTTCCTTTGCTCGGGAGCATGTTTGAAAATGTGCTGATGGCAGGTGTAACAGCTAGTAGTTAAAGTGCTGCTCAAACAGTTTGTGTTGTCTCTATTTCTCCATTGCGAAGTAAATGCACTGTTCCTCTTCTGCCTTCCTCAGACCTTATTTCACTGACTGTAGTTGAAAAACAGTCCAATAACTTCAGATGACATTAAAGGGCAGTACCTGTTGCTCTGAAGTGACAGTAATTGGACCTTGTATTCAAGACTTATGGCAGGGCAAAGATGCCCATCAATTTTGATTTCAGGAGCTATTTAAATCATTAGTATGATTATCTGTAACTCAGAAACACTTTTTTTGTTACCTGCAATGCTTCATACCAGCTGAACAATTCCACCCTGCTGAACATGTTACATCTGCATTCAGTGCAGTATGTAAAGATGCCACAGGTAGTTCTGTCTGGAAATAACAATGTTCATATAAAAGTGTTATAAATGAGTCCCCATGTGTTATTCTCATGTTCAACTCTGAGCTATTTTTCTTCTGCTGTCCAATTAATCTACCAGCAAATGATGGGTTTACAAAAATACCTCTTGTTATGATTCCTAAAGTCTCCATCTTAGATTTGTATGCTATTCTGCTAGAAGAAACCAGTATTCTTGAAAATATTGGCTTTGAGAGAGTAATATACACAAATTACACAAAAGCAGAAGAGAAGAAATATTATTATTCTAATCTCAGTATTAAGTAGATAAAGAAGTAATCTGCCAAAATTGAATGACTTGCCCCAATGTCATCCAAATATTATTTTTTTTGTAGTAAAGCCAATGAGATGACTTTGATTTCCCTAGTGCTTAACGTCAACTGCCCTTCACAATATCCTTTATTTTAAAACAATCCCTATATCCTTTTCATATCATGTGAGAGTAAAAGAAATTTTTGCATCTCGACACAGACATAGTATTAATTTGCAAAAAATGCTCAAAGCAGCTATGGTATAAATCCAGCAATACCAAATAATTTATTGACGTACTCCTTGTCACCAAGGTCTTTTGATACAGAGATTTTTTTTTTTAGGGTTTTGTTTCTTCTTTGAACTACATGTAGAATGATATCTATACATTAAAATGTTCAATCTGCTTGCTCATTATTGGCAAGAGAAACCGATTTTGAACCTTCTTCTGGCACGTCTCCATCCCTAAATCTGCTGCACATAGCTGTTCTAACATTTCCTTTTTTCTCTAGAGTAGGCACAATCACTCTTTGTCCTCTACAGAGCAGACCAGCGCACAGGGAAATCTCATCTCCGCCCCAGTACAACTTGATTCCTGTGGTGTTTCAGTGCTGAATTCTGGCCATCTGTGTCTTACTGCTTCAGCAAGTTTCCTCTTAGTACTATCATTAAGCATTTTCTGCATGAAGTCTTTGCACTTGGAAATGAGCAATGTTGTGTTAATCTAATTCTAGTGCATCAGCTAGACTTTTTGTAAATTTGTAGGGACACGAATTGTAGGGACCAGAATACATATTTCCTTTCAGTTAAATACATTTTTACCCCTTGCTACTAGTCATCCAGTCGTTTTCTGTCCAGATATCTGTGCTATTGCAGACTGCTAGTTATTTTACTCAGAAAAGAAATCCTGGTTTCCTCAGGAATATAGTGCCCCTTTATTACTGAAAAGTATTTGTCAGACGCTTTCCATTACAAGACACAATACAAAGACATTTATGCAAGACGAAGGGGTCACAAAGCAGTTTAAGTTTTGGAGTTCTTCAGTTTGGATCCCTGTCACCTGGGGGATATTATGTACATAATGTCCAGTGGTGTGAGACTATAAATGTGCTTTTTAAGGGAGTAAGCAAGTTTCTTTCACTGTGGCTTTTCTACTGCCATTCTGCAAAGGTGTGTTGTCTCATTAGAGAGCTTTAAAAAAGCCTACGGAAACAATGATCACAAAACAAAGGAGAAAACAGTAACAACTTTTCTATTAAAAAATGAAAAACAAGATTTCCTCTTTGGAGTTTACAGTGAAGTAGCAACCAGATGTCTCAGTTAATGATGGGATACCTATTTCATTAGCTATTCTTTGCAACAAACAGATGGTTCCTTCCAAAATCCACTAAATATCTAAATACATGGTGAAAAATGAACAGATAGGGCAATCAGGAAATGCAAAGAAACTGTATACATTGAGTGCACAACTAAGGTTGCTTGTATACAAAACCCAACGTATTCCTTGATTACCCCTTCAGTGGCAATAACACTGGGGGAAGATGGGAAGTGGACAGTTCAGTAAAGCAAATTGATAGATTCTGTGTAGACAGAATCATCACCTGGTTCAGCATGACATGTGCAAATTGAGAGCAGAGGACTTTTATGCACAGGTCGTCTATATCTCCAGAAACTGCTGCCAGTGCAAAATACTTCCTGCTTCTAGAAAGCCAGTGGTCTGTCTTCTCTGTATTACACAACATGTTTTCCTCTGTTTATTGAATTTGAGTTCAACAGAGGGGCTTTACTATTCCAGAACTATAAACCCATCTCTTTTTGAACTTGTGAAGCCTGGCGCAAAGAAAGACACAGTAATGAACGTGTTCATCTATGGAGCACACTTCAGTTTGCAAAACAACTGTTTTGCAGAAAGAATGTAAGAGGGTCTACTCTAACTGCTCTATGAGGAAGTGGTGTCACATAGTGACAATGAAGACAGTTTTTGTCACACAGCCCTGCTGTCACTGCAGTGTTTCCAGAAGCTAGCTGGGTTGGCAGCTGTAGTTTTATACCTTTTTGTTAATAATACAGCTTCAGAAGCTTATTTTGTTGTTGCTTAAAAAAACCAAGTTTTGCTCAGATTCATTGTCTTTGCTTGTCTTACTGGCACTGCTTAGTTGCAGGGTTAGGCTGGGAGACTGCACACTTTTTAGTAATTTGTGAGCCTGAGTTAATTCAAGTTAAATGACCAGTGGGATTTTCTGACTGAATGTGATGTATAGAAGCTGCTTATTTTCTGTTATCCTTTGCATATTTGATAGTGACAGAGACCCCTGTGGTCTAGAGTAAGCAATTCTTAGCCTTATTTAATAGTTCTCATGTACCTGCATCATATAATAGGCTACACAAACTTACTGTGTAAAAACAATTTGCTTAACAAAAATAAAGTGAAGCTGCGTCATGAGAAGGCAGTTCATAATGACCTGAATGAGATTTGCACAGAATTATTTAATCTGGTATAGTCTGTCTCTATTTAAAAAAAAAAAACAAAAAAGCCTCTCAGATAACTGGAACAATTTCCCCTGATCCTACTAGATTGTGCATGAGGGCATTTGTAGACAGTTCCTAAAACTTATTTAGAAAATCAAAACTGGAGTATTTTGTGAATCTCCTAGAATAGGAATTGAATTTCATTCTGTTTTATCATATTTTATGTCATATGAATTTGTGTGTATGTGTGTGTATATATATATATTATTTTTTTTTTCCCTTGGAGGATGAATGTAAATGTCAGAAGAACTAAATTGAGCATAATGGGTGCTCCATAGCAGCTGAAAGTCCTTGGGTGAAGGACTCCAACTGCTGGCTTGTGCTGTGGTCTGGCAGCTGTGAGCCAAGTGTAGTGAGAGCCTTGGGTAATGAGAGAGGTTGATGAATGCAGGATACTTTGAGAAAGGTTTGGCTTTTTTTCTTTCTTCTCCTGCCCCTCCTCCCCCATAACAGCACAGCAATTCTGAAAATATACAACTGCATTTTGAATCTTCAGCTCTGGTTGTCAGATTTATTATTCTTTTCAGTTACTGCAGATGGAATATTCTTTTTAATCTTATTTTTAATGTTTTTTACATTTGTTTATAAATTTCTTAATTTTAAGAACATCTGTATTTTGTTTTCTCTAGTATTATTGAAGTTGTCACATGCATCAAATGGGCCTTCAAAATATCATTATGTGCAGGAGTGCCACCAGATTAGAGATGATTATGATCGTGAACTAATTACACATTTACTTCACAGTTTTATGCCAGTTTGTAAGCCGGGTGAGTGAATCTGAATTGCAACATGATGGTTTTTGCAATATGCAGATGATTAAGACCTATAATTAACTAATGATCTGTACATCAATTTGACAAATGTTTTTGCTCTGATTGCCTACTACCCACAGAAGCCTTTCTGTAGCCTCATGGAAATTTCTGTTCCTGGCTCCTCCAAACCTCAGCAATGAAACATAGTTTAATTTATAAAGGAACTTAACATTCCTCTTTATAGTGGCGGAGGTGGCTATGCAAACCTCACAGCTTAACATGGAGCATGAGGGGAAATGAAAAGCCTAACAGTCATTAAGTAAAAGAAGAGCTCTTTACAGCTATCCTTTAACTGCAGCCAGCAGTGGTGTCAGCCAGCAGTCCTCCACAAAAGGTGAATTTATAAACACCACTTCTGAGGGCACAGCGACCTGGCATTTCTGAAGTAACTGTAAATGTAACATCTCCTTTAAGTGACAACCACAAACAATAATAACATTTAGGGGAACAATGGCCTGTTAAGAGCAAGTGATGCTGGAACATGGGGAGCGTTGGCTGTCCTTGACTTTCCGACAGCCCAGGAGCCGGTGAGGAAGCACAGATGGAGCCAGTCTGCATAGGCCTCTTCACAGTCACTTTTTTTTTTTTTCCAAACAGCAGGAAAATATTGAACAGTGCCAAAGTCTGAATGAGTCACTCTGCATACAATAGGAAAAAGTCTTAGAACACTGAAGACCACCTTAGATGTGAGTTCAAAAGCAAGATGTATACACATCTTGCATATATCATTGATCTTCTTCCTTTAAATCCCCACCATGAATTTTCCAGGAAAATGTGACAAAACAAAGAGAAAGTTCTCTGATTTATGTTGTATTCTAGAATAGTAGAAGAATATGTTGGAAAATAATCAGGGCGATGTTTAAAAAATCTAAATGGGGGCATCTCAGAAAAGTTGATTTAGAGCCCTATCAGGCTCCTCAGTGGCAAATGTCCAAAAGGCTTCAGAGAAGGATTCAGCATGTAGAAAACAGACTGTGAACATATTTTTTAGCTTAGTTTACCCCTCCCTCCTTTTAAATGATTGAAAATGTAAACCACATTTAATGCATAATGGTTCTTACAGGTAATATGGAAAGCATGAAGTGTTGCTGCAACTAAATATTTCTGCTTTGACAATACCAGAAGCTAAAATAACTCCAAAAAGTATAATTACTATGAAGGATGGGTTTCAGCCACTAAAATAAAAAAGAAAACTCATGTCCTCAATTAGAGGGAAGACTTGGAAAAAAAAATGCTATGGCAGAATAGTATGAAAGGCAAGGAAAACTGAGGTTAAAAGCAAAGACCATCTGCAAGAATGCCAAGCGAAGACCTGGAGATTTCTTTGGGCCAACAAAACCTTTGAGATCAAAGGAGATGTTCTGATTGATTTCAGTGACTTTGAATTAGGGCTTTTAATTGGATTGAAATTATTATGCCAGAAATCTGTATCAGCAAAGGCCTAAAACTAGATTTTTTTTAAAGCTGGTAGCCTAGTATGTGTGAGGAAGTCATGGTGAATCAACAAATTGGGAGATGGTTGTATTTATTCTGCGTGTTGGATCATATTTTATATTTTGGTCTCTAGACTGTTTTGTTACATCTTTGTAGTCTCTTAGCATCAACTGAAAAGATATTCATCATTCATAATAGTTGGGTAAAAATTGAATTCCATCTGTTTCTCCCATAATAAGTAATTGGAATGAAGGTCTTAACATAGAACTCCTTGGAAAACACCACAACAATGCTATTTGTGGTTTTATGTCTGAAACTTCTGCTTCATATAATTGTCCAAAAAAAAGCTACTTTCCTATGTAGTAGTCCACGTAATCAGATGGCAGTGGCAGCTGATCATCCAATCTGGTAAAAAAAACCTACAGCCATTTCTGATTTGTGACAGCTTATGAATTTTTGACTGATACATGAAGATAATTTTAGTAGGATAAGAGTTTTCTATGGAAAATGAAATGAATGAGAATTCCATGTGTCTCTGACGGGTGTGTCTAACTAACAAGCACTTTAATGTGCCAAACTCATCCAGAAATATGTATAGATTTATTAAAATGTTACTCATCCTATAATAAATTAGACTTTTTAAGGTTTCTCTATCCAACTTTTTCTTGTTTGTTTTAAATTGTGCTTACTGCTGATTTGCAAGCCAAGAGAAAAATCATTGCTTTCTGCAAGGACCTAAATGTTAGCATTTGAATGTTGAAACCTATCTGTCGTTACAAACTTGATTGAGTAAAATAGTTCTATTGTTTGGATATAGGTAGAAGAGTAATGCAGAAAATAAACCCTGAGTAACTGTAGTCATAGGCATTAAATACTCACAACTCTAGTGACCTTTGGGCCAGGGCAGAAGTAGATCTGGGCTGTATCAGAGCAAAGACAAAGGAAATTGTTAGTGAAAATTATATAAATACTAGGGGGTTTTGTCTGATATAAGTGAGGAGAATGTAAGCTGGATCTTAATTGTTATTGCATTTCGGCCACCTCACCTCAGCTTACTCTCTTATGTTACAAAGCTTATTTCTTAAGTTATAAAGAAATTCTCACAAATTCACTTACAGTTTGTTCTGAGTGATACTGGAAATGGATAAACAGTCCATAGGTATCGGAAAGTAAGCACTGGCAGCCTATATTGACACAGAACCCAACAATGCAGTTCTTATATCGTTGTTGTTCCCTAATCATTGCCAGAGATACGTAGCTATCCCTAGAGCAAGTATTAACTTGGTTGCTAGATGAGATGTTTGTCATTACAATAGATAAAACAGAAATTACAGCTGAGCTGAATATAGTTCCAGACTAAAGGAACTAAAAGGTGGAGTCCCAGATCTCTGCAATATACTGTTTTATTCTTTTCCTTGGAAAATAATGGATTGGAAACTATCACATAGTAATCGGTTTCATTGTATTTCCTTTCTGTGTCTCTCTTATATGTCCTTTCTGTCTAGTTAATGACTTCACATACAATTATAATCTAAAGGTGCAGGTCACCGTGTTCAAAAAGTTACACCCGTTTCTGGCAACAACCTCATAAATAGCCTAGAGCATATGCTTCCTGTATCGTCCCCCTCTCTTAGGGACAAAGGCTGTTATTGCTGATAACAAATCAGCTTCTCTGTGAGTCATGGGAATAAAGAGCCAATACAATCTGAAATGTTTCTGTCTCACCCACAGTCTTACCACTTGATACTGTGTCCTTACTCAGGACTTCCTAGAATGGTGTGGTCATCACCCCCGATGCCTTTTGGCAAAAGGGAAGTCTACAATGCCCTTGGGTAAAATTACTTTACTTTTTGCAACATAATTTTATTTTATACATCAGTAGTTTTCACTGATTCCATGGAAACTACCTTCAGGACTTCATGTGTTTTATGTTTGAATTTATGGGTTATTTGCTATTCAGCATTAGAATTATTTTTCCAATCAACTATCATTTCTCTCTAGTTGTTTAAAAATAATATCTTAACTAGCTGTTAATTAACAGAAAGGACAAAACCCAGGTTATTTTCAGCACCTAGCTTCTCTGCCACAGCTTGATTCTCAGATTAAGTGCTCTGGAGGTCAAAAATAGTGAAAGAAAATGCTGTATTTAGAACATTTGATGCTTATGGAACATGAAGGACTCATAGGCTGAGCTTGTAAATGTTTCTTCAGAGAGATTTCACCTGTCAGTTCAGCTCAGTGTGTTTTGTGGATCCTTTACTGCAGGAACTGGCTATTACAATGAAGATTTCTTTTGATATTTTTAGCAGAATCTCACAGATTTAAGGCAACCCTTCAAAGCTCTCTTTGTTATAGCTAACTTAATGATGCAAAGCAAATAACATTTTAGCTTAAAGCATATTGCAGGTCTCTTTTTCACATAGAAAACAGTATTGTTTAAGCCTGTGCCCTTCCCTTCACAAAAAAGTAAAACCACCCCCAACCATCTGGGAGTCTGATCTTGAAAATATACAAAAGGAAAAAAAATTCTTACAGAAGTAGTATCAGAAAATTATTTTAATACTGTACTTGAAAACATCCTATGCACTCCTTTCTCTTTAGATTCCATCTAAATATTCAGTCTGAGAACCTACACTATCATTAATTGCTGCTTTCAAGTAGAACTGGTATAATACCCTTGCATTTCTTGATTCATTTAATTGAATGATCAGCCTTACCTTCTGAAATCCAAGGATCATTTCATATCATGTTTCCGCAATGTTTTCCATTTGCAACTCAATAAATATATATACACATATTTATATATTTATAATAATGTAAAGCAGACTGAGAAACATAACTTCAGTGAAGACAGTGTTTAAGAGGTCTGTGACTAGCTGTGCTAAAATCACTTTCTTAGCTCACATAATCTGTGTTTTAGTAGCTGATTTGTCAACGTTTTCTCCCATTCTCAAAAGCATGTCTGTTTAGTTGTCTCCTACTGTGGATTTGTTAACATGCGTATTGCAAAGTCCAACTGAAACTGGTTGAGTCTGAAGTTACGTAACTTTTACACTAAAAATGTCAGGTCATTAGTAAATATGCTGCAGCTATGAAATTATCAGTGCCTTAAAGGCAAGGTCACTACTCTTTGCTTCAGATTTTTCTTTACATATCTTTTGGACTTGATTTTATTTGAAAATGTCAGTGGAACCAAAAAAACCCAAAACAACAAAAAAACCCTCAAACTAACCCACCACACAACAAAACAAAAAAACAAAGTAGAAAACAAACCACAAACAAAAACCCAAGCAACCTGGAACCTCAAAAGTGAAGCCAAGCAAGTTTTAATAATTACAGCTTTTTGACTCCTCTGCAGATAGAAGCATTTGTCCATATGGACTGAAAAATGGCAAATATAAGCCCTATTTAGGCTCAGTTTATCACATTCTCAGTGTTTTGTTGATTAATTAGAAGACCTTGCTGTCTCCAAAGGCACAATAAATTTAGCACATCTAGGGAAGACTACTAACGTTGGGGTTATTTTTTACCTTTCTCTGATAGCAACCCTACGTGCTGTGCTATTTTTAGAAAGTTGTGTGTTATTAAAAGCTCAGTAAGGATGACCTTTGACGAAGGCAGGATGACACTTTTCCCCTCGCACAACAGCCTCCCCCACCCTCAATCCCACCTCAAAGCAAACACTCCTGACCCTTGGTATTAAAGGGTGCTACTTCACAAGTAGAATTCACTGACTTGATACTGTTATTTTCAGTTTCCTAGGGATTATAGAAATATCAGTCATTTATGTGTAGTATGCTTTTCTGTCGTCTATCCTGTCACATGGATTTTTGCTTCTTTTCTGACCAGAAAGCTGATTTCCACACAGCAGTGCTTCTGGGACAGGTACTAATAAAGCTTTGAACACCCTCCACTCAATTTGAAAGTAAGCCTTAATGAAACCAAAGTAACCAGCAGGTTTTCTGCTGGTGCATTCATGTGTCATTTTACTTATGTTTTTAGCGTCTGCTTAAATATCCTCTCTCTTTACCTCCAGTGGGAGGGACTTGAAGCCCTACCTAAGCAGTTATTGGGGTATCCAGTAGAGCAATGCAACCTTTTTCCTTCCCACTGTACACAGAGGAAGAAGCAGACTCTAGACATCTGATTGTCAAGGTGGGTTTCTAATTCACTAGGCTCTTAGATCAGCAGGGTGAAGTAGGCAGGAGGCATTGGCAAAGCTCAAAGATACACTGTAAGTCATGGTAGGAGGAAAGTGGTGCGCTGCTGCTGAGGTGAAATAGGCTCTGTGGAGCAGTAGCTTAGGGGGACGGATAGGAGGGTTATTTGGAAATCACCATTCAGTCTGATCCTGGAAGGATCTAATTATGGAAGCTTGTCCAAGCTTTCCACAAGATGCTTGAGCATTCAGCACCTCAAAATGTCAGGGCCAGAAATGGAAGAAAAGGGAAATGATTGCTCATGATGACTGCCAAATCTCTGTATTTGTACAAATCTAGCATTTTATAAATAGCATGCTATGTCCTTGTTACAGTTTAAGATAGAAACATTCATTACAATGTTTTTTAATCTAAAAGTGATGATTAGTTGGGTTTTGGTTTTGGTTTGTCTGTTTGTGGGTTTGTTTTTTTTTTTTCACTTGAAAATGGGACAGACATTAATTTGTTAAAATCTTGATGGAAGCAGAGAACTATTTCTCTGCTTATCTCCCCTGGGAAACTGGCCCATCAATTTTTAGCTCCTATAAAAGGGGATAGAAGAGAGTTCCCAAGGACTAGACTTGGAAAGCAGATTGTGGAGGTCCGTCTCATCCTACTTAATGCAGTTCAGATGTGCGAGGCTCCACCTACTCTAAAAGATGGTTAGTTTCTAGTGATTTTCCATAACTAGCATAATTAAATAATTTTTAATGTTCAGTGTCTGTCTGCTGTGAAATAGCTGTGGTGAAAGAACTGACACATTGTATATCACACTGTTTCCATTTACCTATCTTGACCTCCTTCCTTCAGAATTAAAGATCAGACGCACTGAAGTTTACACTGACCTTTTAAAACCCAAGCAATTACATTTAAATGGACACAGAAAATTGTTCTCTTTTCATCAAACTCTCTGACACAGACTGTGGGGGTAATAAGCTTTGAGGAACTGTGGTGTGAGTAATTCCAGTAAGAAGATTTGTAATCATCGGCTGCGTATCCTGTTAATTAATTTGAAGTACAGTACAAAGTTTCATCAAAAGTTTGTAGCAGCAAAATGATTTGTCTCCCTTAGGCACCCAATGGAACGCTGAAGAGAATCTGAAACTGGAGAATTAGTGTAGAAAGTGCATCTGGAAGCCCTCAAGCATTTGTTTGTCTCAGGACGCTTACCACACAAAGTCACCACAGTTTTTATTACGTAATGGCAACATTTCACAATCAATTTATAGAGTTTTGCGATTTCTTCATAGTGTTTCCAATAGTCTAGTAAAAGAGTTTTTCGCATGACTTTAATGCAATTTAATCTTCATCTGAACTAGACATAATGATTTATCTATGTTGTTCTTTTTGTTGTGATCAAACATATCCTTTCAAAGAGAACGTTCTAGTGATCCTCTCCTTTTGTTCCATTTTGGTCCATATTTGGGAGTGCATGTAATGCTTGCTCAGTGCGAGCAACCTGAAATCCATATGGCACTGATGGCAGGTTCACAGTACTGCTTGCTAGTACATAGACATGTACACTGGATCACATTTCACATAACTGAGCAGATACACTGCTGCAGTTTTTGGTTCTCCAAAATTACTTGGGGTTTAGTCTATTAGGCTGGTACACATCAAAATCACTTAAAGCATCTTCCTTTTGCAAGCATGGAAGAATCAAACTTTGAGCAAGCTGGTTCTGTGCAGCATGCAACAGGCTCTTCCCAAAATTGCTGGTGCTCTGCGTTGAAGTGGCATGGCAACTACTGCTATAGCAACTGCCTCTGCGATGACCAGTGTTGCAACTCCCATATTTTATCAGCAAGCTATTGCACTTTCAGGATCTCATAGAATCATAGAATGGTTTGGGTTGGAAAGGACCTTAAGATCATTTAGTTCCAATCCCTCTTCTACGGTCAGGGATGCCTTTATCCAATCATATGTTTCCCTTAATGAGTAGCACAATGCCAGAAAGTTGTTAATTCAGCTTCTGTTAGTAAATACGACTGATTTATAACTTTATTTTCAGGTTACATTAAAGTAATTTCACCATTTCTTTCTTAGTACTAGCAAAACTGAATATAATGGAGGAAATCTGGTTGATACTGTAACATCCATCTGAAAAGCCAAAGATTTCCATCCCCACCCCACCCCTTGAGTCCTGAATATTAAATTTGAACAGTGAATCTGGTACAGATGGAAATAGAGAAAGGGAAATGTCGATATGTAAGAACCTGGAAAATGAGTATTGCCGAAGTCCTTTGCACAATGCCAAATGGAGAAACTTGGTAGTAATTAGTGACCATCCCATCTCACTGAGGACTAATAATGTCCTTTTAATTATTTCTCCTCAGTGATACTCCTGTTCTATCACTTTGAGGCATCATGGGGAATCACTGCATAATTCAGGACCAAGTGAACCGGCTGAGCAACCAGTCATTTCACAGGTTTTCTGTGTGACCTTGTATTGTTTTGTTTCTGTGAAATATTATTCTGCCCTCTCTAAATTTTGTTTAAAAATAAATTTTTCATGAAGGATTCTTGAAGTGTAATTAATATTTGCAAAGGATTTTATTTCACACAATAAAGCAGTGTAACAGCATCATGACATGACATATTACTTGGTTTTATGCATTTATTATTTGTCTGCAAATAGCTTTCTGGCTCAACCAAAAGCAGTGTTGGATGCAAAAATTCAGTGTCAGCAAATTCATGTCCTCCCTGTTGCTTTATTTACGTATTTCTTCAAAAATCTGACTCGTGTTCTTAATTTCACTGAGTGCTTGCTAATCAGTTTTCTCATCACAGCAGACAAATTGTGCTCTGCAGACAATACTTTCACATACATTGGTAGCAGGGATGGAACCATGTTGTTTTATCAGATTGGCAAATGTGATCTAGGAGAACTTCAGCTTATCTTCATAATCTCCCTTTTCCAATTATTGTTTTATGTTTCCTTAACTGATCTTTTAAAGAGCTGCTTTTCTGCATGCTTTGGATTCTGTCTTTTCTTGTTTGTTTATCAGAATAAGTAACATAAAAAAATCTGATGTAAGATACTGTTCTTCTTGGCACTGCTGTATCTGGGAGTGAGGATGGTACAGTGCCACCCTCAGAGATGGTGCTGTATCCTATTGTCTCTGGGATACATAGACACTGCAAAAGTTACTGGATGATCTTCAGAATACCAACAGCAATGCCAGTAAAGATTTGCCAAGTACAGTGACTGGGAACTGTACAACATTGTTTTAAGATGACTGGAAATTTCCATGAAACACAAGGAGATATGGGAGAAAAAACCCTAATCACCTCTTCACACAAAAAACCCAAAACAAACAAACCCAAACCCAACCTGACAAACGTAGCAGGTGGTAAGCTAAATGTTGTAAACTAGATGTTTTAGTAATGATTTGTGGATACATACATATAGGGATCACAGCAATCTGAGCAAACCTTTTCACAGGAAGGTTTAAGATGATGATACAGCATCTGATGTCTAGAATATGTGAAAGTCAGGGGTTTCTATGCCTATTTTTACATGCGTATGTCAACTTTCTATTGCATATCATGTGTTAAGTGTAAATTGGACAGTGTCCCTTGTTCCTGATAAGAATTTCCTGTATTTTAAATATGTCTGCAGCAAATTAAAAAATTAGAACTTGTTGTTTTTTGGTTTTTTTTTTAAAGTTTTTAATCTAGCTTGGTTCTCCAGTAGAAAAAGGCTTTGTAAAGTTGTCGTTTGCTTAATGAGAAGCTAAGCAGAATATTTCTGCCTGCTCTGCTGGTGTAAGGGATTCAGAAGCAGTGTGTAGCCAAGGAACATAAGGAAGAGTGACCTTGGTATCCTTAAATCTGTTTCTTTTTCTTCTCCATTTTAATGAAACTGTGAGGCATTTGTCTTCCTGCATTCCAAATGAGAAATGATATACTAACCAAAGCTGCAAAACAAAAATTAAGTACTTTTGAAGTTGCTAAAATTATTTTAATCACAGTTTCAAATATTGTTATTAGTAGTTTTACTCTAAATAATAGATTTTGAATATGGTCACATTTTCAAGGCTGCTTTAAATCTAGATTTAATAATTGGTTATATTTATTCACATTTTTTTCCCTTTTCCCAATGTTTTTCCTTTTTCTGATGTTTTTCTCTTTCCTTTTTGGATGTTTTTTCTGGTTTTTGTTTTTGTTTTTGTTTTTTTGTTTTGTTTTCTTTTGTAATAATGTGATTGAGGCTATTTCTGTTCTGTTGCCTGAATGGGTTCTTATAGAATTTACTACTTGGTAATACTTTCTGTTTTCTTTTTGATTCTGTTTTCCGTCAGTTTTGGCTCTCCCTGCGACCCCCCATTTTTCTTTTTCTAGCTTGCGTATTCATACCTCTTTTCCAATACTCATATTTTTTGTCTTATCTGAAAATTCCTAAAATATACCTATTGTAACTGTAGAACATATGGAATTGTGCCCATATATCTAATTTTGATTTAAGTGAAAAATTGAATATTATTTTTTACTTTGTCTGACAGGACCAAGCAGAGAGTTTATTAGTGCTTATTGTTTGCCTAGCAGTAAAAATGAATAGATTTTTTTACATCTGGGACATTAGGTGTTACTTCAGAAGGGCACAAAATGATAAAGTTAGTGTCTATCTTTAAAGTGACTGCATAAGAGATATTTTCGATGAGTCAGCTTTGCTTCAATGCATGGAAAAATACTGGAACAAAAAATCAAGCCAAGTATTTGTAAACTTTTAAAAAGGAGAGTAACAAAAGCCAATAAGTTGCAGTCAACACAAGCCTGTCAAAAAATACTAAATCTATTTAATTTCCACCCAGGACTAGCTAATAACCCTGGTCAGTAGAGAAAAGGTATTTAATATTGTTGCATTAGTAAAGCTATTTAAAGCAAAGGAAATACAGTCTAGACACAAGATGAATCATTAGGATATGAATTCAGACTCAAAGATTATACCCAGCAATATCCAACGGTTCACTGTAAACTATTTTAAATAGCTAGCTGGATAGTAGCTTGGGGAGTGTTCATACTAGCTTGGTAGATGGCATCCTCCTGGGGGAGTCAGCAAGAGCTTTCAAGATAAGCTTTAGCCTGAGGAGCATTATGGTATTGCATTTCTGCCCCAGGGCACAGCACAGGACACCATCAGTTTGGCTGATACTGATCACAAATAAGCCTAGTTTACAGCTAACGTCATGCTAAAATTTGTCAGTGTGGAGTGTCGTAGGTGGGACAAGGTATGCAATATCTTCCATTCAGAGATGCAAGTGCCTTGGAGCTGTTTGATGATGTCAGCCTTGGGGCACCACTCTTTCTGGAATGATGGGATCTTAGAGACAGTGATTGGGTGAGAGGCCAACATGATCAGAACATAGGAAACTGGGAAAGAATTGTATTGATTAAATATGTGTTGGATCTAGAGGAGACAAGAAGGAAGCATGTTAAGTATTCAGATATGTAAAGTGTTTCCTCTAAGGCTATTTGCTGTGGATAAAGCAAGAAGCAATGAATTAACTGCAGCATGAAAGTTTTTTTGTTAGATTTCAGTAAAACGTGATGGCTAATCATAAGTTTAAATAAGTACTGGAATAGGTTCTTGCAAAAGGGTTTCATTACTAGGCGCTTGAAGAGTGAATTGAGAGAAATATCCGCCAGGAATAGCTGACATGCAGTTTGATCCTGCTTGGTGGAGGTAGAGAGCTTAATGAACGACCTTTTTATTTCCCTTCTGGGTTTATTTTTTAAGACTTTATGATCAGAAGAAAACATTCCAGAGAAAAAAGATAGCTTTATATTTTAGTCCTGCTGCTCACTGAGACTTTGGACATGGAGAGTGTTCTGAAGAGCTGAAAATCACATTTTGAAAATAGGCACATGTGAGTTTGTTTGACAAGATACAAGAAAATTTAAAGATGGGCCCATGTAACCTCTAGAAGACCTCTACCTTCTTTTCTGTAATATGCTAGCAATTAGGATGAGTCTTTCTTTCTGTAATGCCACAGCATCATTTGATTTATGGGCTGGCTGATATTTTTCAAAGGTCCCTCCTTCCCCTTCATCTATAAAAATGGCTCTCTTAGAGGCTTTTGATTAGCAGGGAACAAAGAAACACTATTTCACTTGTGAGAATATTTCTGTGGTACTAGAAATATTCTCAAGGGTGTGAACTTTATGGTTAGTGTTTAGCAGCACAGATTCCACCTATTTTCCCACATTTACTTTTAATTTGAAGTCTGAGTTTAGAATTCAAGCATTACCACTCAACGTTTCCCCTAGTAAAACCCTATTAAAACCATATTTCTGAAACAGTATGACCAAAACAGTCGGAATGTTCTCACTAAGGCGTATCTGCAATTCTTGATAGCTATTGGCATTTTAGATTCATGAAGGCCCAGCTGTGAGACTTTTACAAAACCAAACTTTTGATTTATTTTTTATTAATTATAAGCAGAAGCAGGCATTGGAAAACATTGCACAATGTGATAAGCTAGTGAAATGTTTATTTCCGCTCTAGTAAATTCTGTCTGCCAAACATGTGATTGTGCATTTGCATAATGGCTTTACTCAGAAGTGGTCAGCAAAATGTCCACCCCCAATACAAAGTTATTTCTTGTTTTGCTTGGGATTTTTTAAATATTACAAAATGAATAAACATGATGAAACTGCCTTTGAGCATGTACCAGGAATCACTTTTGTTAATGGCTAGTAATCTGCTACCAGAAAGCTATCAACTTGTCCATGTGATCCCTAACTTTGAAAAATACATTTTTTTCTTTTTTCAGTTATGTGTAGCTAATTGTTGCTTAATTGTTTGCAGAACTACCAGGAGAACTACTGAAGTTTGTTCAGTTGTTCAAGCGAGCTTGCCAGCTCATGAACAGATATTGACTTCTATCCAGTTTCCCACTCATAGGGAATTTCCTTTCTATTTCTCACTGGTGTTTAGTTCTACCAAATATCTACCTTGACTCCTCATTGGGATTTATCTAAAAATTTATCAATACTGTTTTAATAATAATTAATAATCGTTGTTTCTATTTTTTTTCTAATACATCTATAGTTAGGATGAAAAAAATAGAGCATTTTATAACATACTTATAATAGCCTAATTGTGTACATGGCAATGCATTATTATTGGCAGTATGGTGAAGCATAGTCTATATGTAACTCCATTTAAGTCCACTTGCTTTAGGGAAGAGCCATTTGGAAGACCAAAGTACTTGCAGGTTTCTGTTTTCTGCAATGCTACTGGCTAATCTTGAAATGGTTTCTGTAATCAGATTTATCCAAGTGTTCTTTTTTGTTGAGGGAGATCCACTGCAGTTCTATCTAAGTACCAGGGGCCCAAATCACACATTACTGAATATATAAAATGGATTCCATTGTTTGACTGCAGTTTAAATTCTGAGACAATATATAAAAAAATCCTCAGCATGTTTACATACTATGTTATATGACTAATAGAACTGGATTATATGTTTAAAATATCTTGTTTGTTAGAGCATGCTGCTTAAGATTGTAATACCAAAGTATAATACTATCGAATATTTTATCACACAGATATAAACGATCAGTAAGATTGTAAATTTATTAATTAATAAAAATTGCTGTAGATTTGTTGTGGGAGTTAAAACAGTACTATTTTCTGAAGCAAGTCTGTTTTCCTACCACTGGTGTCCACTGACATGCTCTCTTGTTCTTTGTTGTAATTCTGGTCTAACTTTAGATTAAAAGTGGAAATCCTGGTGAAATTTTTTACATCAGTGACACAGCTCCCTTTGATGTCAATAAATCCATATTTCATTATCCTTATAGTTGTCTTTCAGGTCCAATGTGCAAGTATGACATCGGTATGTAGTAATCTCATGCAGGTCCATGCTTACTAACTATGGAAATGTAAGCTTACAGTATAAAATAGGGGTTTAACAAATGCCTATTTGAAAAAAAATAAATTAGAACTATATTCATACAGGACCATTTTTTCAAAACTGGTAATCTAGTTTGACTTTCTACATTTGAACCTGCAACATCAGTAAAATAAAGAGCAAGTGCTCATTCTGATTCTTGTTCAAAACCATTTCAGTGAATGAAACACACCCGTTAAGATCAGTGGGCTTTTTCTCACACTCTTTCATGCCTATAGGGGTTGAGATATGTAAAATAGATGAATATGTAGGCCTAACGGGCAATCAGGTTAAAAAAATTTCACTCTGCATGGTTATCACCCAGCTCTGGCTTTCTCACATAGTCTTTAGATCTCTAAAACCCTGATGGAAGTGACGTGAAGGATGCAGATAGCTCAGAGCTTTTCAGCAAAATGATTAAATAAAGTAAATCTGCACAATGTTGTCTGACAGTTTTGAAACCCATTTAAAAATCTACGTATTTCTTTAATTTGGATGATAGCAGACAAGGGCTTTTACTAAAATTGACAGAAACGTTAAATTTGACTTAAAGCCAAATTCAAGAGAGCAGTGAAGAAGTAACTTCAGCTCTAGTTTAGTAAGCATTCCTGAAGGTTAAATAAACATCTAGTTTTGACTGTTTTTCAAAATCTGATATCCCTGATGTTTGTGAAAAATGTACTAGGAATATTTTTGTGAAATTCATATTCCTATTTCAGGCTTAGTTTTTAATGTCTCTCTTGCATGCTAGTTCCTTAACATAAAGTGCTGAGCATACTGTCTTTCATCTATCAAAACTCTAAGCTTCTTGCTTAACTTTAAGGATGAACAAATCAAGATGTCATTTATGATAAGGCTGAGAATTTTCTGACAGCGGACATGTCTGCCAATAAGAAAATTTTATCTTCCCAATATGGGCCAGATTCTGCACTAGTGATCAGATAAAAACATGCAATGACACTGACCTTTCAAAGATAAAATTTTGCTAGAACTGCTGATGAATATTTATTATAACTTTTCTTTCCTGATGTGTTATCAATAGTCACATGAGTCAGCGTTACTTCTCTACAGAAGGACCTAGTCTGCTGCAAGCTCCCTTGAGACTTTTGGAAATTAGGCATGCCTCTCTCTTGTTTTATTTCTCCATTTCCTGTCTTGGGAAAAAAAGTGATCTTAAACAGGTCACACTGCTTTTCTAGCAGAAAAGCATTATTCTGGGAACATCTTAAGGTATTTTGAAACTTAACTTTGTAGACATACTCTGTCCTGGGTGAGGAATATCTTGACGCTGACTACTTGCTTGGAAATCATAGTAATCCACTACCTGCTTGGAAATCACAGTAGTCCACTATAAGAGAAAATACAGATCAAAATATGATATCATATTTTACTTATGATATGTATTCATACTGAATATATATACTTCATACATACTAAATAACATTCGAAAAATTTATTCAGATAGAATCATAGAATACTTAGAGTTGGAAAGGACCTTAAGATCATCAAGTTCCAACCCCCCTGCCACGGGCAGGGACACCTCCCCCTAAACCATATCACCCAAGGCCTCGTCCATCCTGGTCTTGAGCACTGCCAGGGATGGAGCATTCACAGCCCCCCTGGGCAACCTATTCCAGTGCCTCACCACCCTAACAGGAAAGAATTTCCTCCTTATATCCAATGAAGTGAAAAGAAAACCCACTGTTACAGTCTACTTAGGGACAGATCAAAACAAAAAGATGTCTCATGCAGTCTAGCTCTCTGCTAGATGTTTTTTGTGACTGTTTGGAGTTGGAATTCTCTCTGTGGGTGTCTTCCACAGAAGCATTTCACTCCCTGGGAAATGTAATTGTTTTTATAGACAGATTTTTCCTTGGAGCCTTCCAGGGATTCAGCTCAGATCTGGATTTTTCCTTCCTATTTGTCTCTACATTTTTTGTGGAAAGTTTTGATATACCTCCCTATAAATTACAAAGAACCTTTCCTTCCTTGGGATGTAGAAGTCATGTCTGCAGACCAGCCTTCATCGTATGTATTTGACTAGCTTGCAGATGACTCCATTACTAGAAGGAGGGCCTTGTCAGTGTCAGTGGCTGTGGGTATCTTACCTTTTCAAGGAAAAAACTGATGTGAGAGGCTTTGTTTGCTTACTGGAACCCTTCAGACAGGGCTTTCGATTTTGTCATCTCAGTTACAGCTGTTTGTTATAAACTAGATCCACAAAATAATCACAGTTAAGAGTAAACTTCTCAAGGCTGTTATTCAACACTGTAATTTCTTTATAAAGAACTTATGTTTCAGTGCTGAGTGCCTCCATCCTCTGAGACTTGTAATTGCTCACCTATAGACTGTCCAAAATGTTCATATACACATTTAGATGAGATTATCACAAGAGGCTCTTGACTGAGCCTAGACGTGTTAGTAATTAAACACTTCTGGATCATAATGTGTATGAGGCAACAGCAGCCAAAATCTAGACTGGAGGAAGCCTTCAAGAATATTCTTGGCAATTTTAACACTGATTAACTCTGTGATATAAACCTAAACATCTAAATATAAAAGTGACCCCATATCAAATAAATATGAATAAAATATAAATTATATTATGTTCCCATTCATTTGTTTGTCTGTTTAAGGTTTTTTAAAGCATCAATGACTTTCATCCAAATATATAAATAATATAAGGCATGACACCAAAGTGCTGATAAGAAATCCTAGATCAAATTGCTTTTAGAGCCTGGAGAATTTGCATCAAATCAATACACATCCAATACTCTTGGATTTGCCTCAACAAAAAAGAGCTAATGTTGCTGACAGTCTTTGAAAAGCTTTCCAGTTGGCCCAATAAGGAATAAATTATCCTGAAAAAGAAGTAGAGCTCTTTTCCAGCTATGCTATTATTGTAGTACATTCAATCAGCAATACCTTTAAGTGTTTAATAATACATTACAGCACAGAGAAAAGGCTAATGGAAGAATCTATCTTGATTACAGCAAAACTGGTATGTACTTTGTGTCTCCTGCTTTTTCTAAGAAAAGTACTCCTCAAAGTAGGACCTGTGATTTTTGTATTGTAGCTCCAAGCATTTGTTCTTTAAGAAGTAAACACATATAATGTAAACTGCCTGTGTAATTTCCTCACAGATTTGACTTCCTCTTCTGCCCTTCTAACATTTGCCTACTTACTTCTCTGGAGAGGTCATCACACATATTTTGTTGATCACAAATTAGATGCAATACTAGCTTGGGCAATACCTGTTACCTTATCACTATTCCCAACCCTAACTGTGCTCCTCTTCAGCAATGCCAATGCAATTGTTTGTAGTGTTCTTCAGTGAAAGCACCTCAGGGTGAAAAAACATAAACAGAATTTAACAGGTACTATTCAATAAATTCTGGTTTCAGGGTAATTGTCCTGTTTATAGTGCAGCCTCAGATCTTGCTGATTGGCATGACTGAGTTGCAGTTAACCACAGTTAACCACTGTACAGCAGCTGTTGTGGACAGGGGTCTGTGTGGCTGTCATGGAAAGGGTCGGGGCTGTCATGGGGTAGTTCTTAAGATGGTATATCTGACAGTGCTTTGTACCTCAGAATAGAGCCTGAGAGCTACAGTGCTTTAAGGTCCACCAAAAATTAAGTCAGCCTGATTTCCAGATAAGTTGAAAAATCTATATAGTAACTGTAGGGTTTTTAGTTGAGGATAGCTAACAGGTTGAAACTTAAGCAGGGGAAGTTTAGATTGGATATAAGGAGGAAATTCTTTCCTGTTAGGGTGGTGAGGCACTGGAATGGGCTGCTCAGGGAGGCTGTGGTTGGACAAAGACTTGGGTAAGATGGTTTAGTGTGAGGTGTCCCTGCCCATGGCAGAGGGTTGGAACTTGATGATCTTAAGGTCCTTTCCAACCCTAACTATTCCATGATTCTATGATTTAGGAGGAAACTCTTTGTTTAGAAATAAAAAATCAAGAGGTTGTGTGCTGATGATCCTAAAGGTTTGTGGTTTTTTTTTTTTTTTTTAATAATTAAATTCATAAGACTGCAGGCTATAAACAAATGGACATTGCTTATTTTACAACATCTTTAAACTTTTGTCTATAAAAAGTTGAGATACAGCTGTCCTTACAAAACACTTTCTGAAATCCCATGTGAAGTCAATCCTTGACATTGTGATGCCAAGCTACAGAACTGTATTGAAAAGTCTGGGGACTGGAATAGATAGTGCATATCTCATATGAGGGTAACACTGTTATCCTATCCCTAAAATGAGCATTTCACCAAACTCAGCATCATGAAGTTACAAAAGAGCTGAAAAACAACATTGATAAATGATTGTGTGTATGTGCATCTTTTTACAGACAGGGTTTTTTTTCCTACTTTTTTTTGTATTTTTTCTGATTGTATAGTGAGTCCATCTAAATGTATGTAATGGCATTCACCTGCAGCTTTTCCTTATAATATTGTCTGCACTGAAGGATCATGGAAAAGTCTCAGACGTTTCAGAGCACCTTTCAGAGTGAAACTCACCAGATAGTTATATAAAACTATGAAAACAGATTGTTCCTTGTTAAGAGTCAAAAACTTTTCCCACCAAAATGTACATACATTTTTTTAATAGGAGTTGAATTTTATTATTTTTATGTTATCAACAAAAGGATTATTTTCAAATTTTTATTTAGTTGCATGTAATGAACAGAAAACATAAGCAGTCACAGGACCAACTATTTATACTGGCCAATTTTCAGCTAACATTATTCCATATTTTTTTTTAAATAAAAGAAAGATTTTTGTAAATGTTCTGTTCTGTGTGTTTAGATGCTGTTGGCAGGAAGGAGAGCCATAGGAAAGATGTTCTACATAAAGCTCTTTGCTCTCAGATTTTACCATTTGCTCTTAAGAACTACGTGTACAGATTGGGAGAGCAAAACAATAGCAGGAAATAAAAAACCTGAACCAACCAACCAACAAAAATCCCCTAACAGGATTGTTTGTCCTGGTTGCAAATCAGATGATAGACTACCATAAGCAAAGAGCTATTATTCTTTATCAGTTAGTGGGTGGCAAATGTTTAATTTCCACTTATCTAGCATTGCTTTTGTTTTGCAAGCAGAGCATGGCTATGTTTTACAAGATTAGAATTCATCTGGGTAATTGCACCTATTAGCGAGGTTAAAAGGGCAAAGAGAAAGAGACAGAGTGGGAGAAATAAAAAGCATTGATAGTGTTTTAGTACCAAGAACGGATGGGAAACTGCATGAACTTTACAGTGAAATTGGGATATAGCCAGGGAAATAAAGACAATATTCCTTCACTTTTCCCTTATTTAGGATGAATATGCTTTTTCTTTTTTCTTTCTTTCTTTTTTTTCTTTCTTTTTTTTTTTTTTTCTTTTTTGTAAAAGGAAGCTGAACTGCAATGGCAAATTCATTCACTCCATTATTTACTTGGGTTGATAGTTTATAGCAAGGATGTGTGAAAATGAAAGGATGAACATCTGAAAGAGCACTAGCTATACCTACTTGACCATCAGCCTGTAAATTACTAGAGCTCTGTGCAATTTGCTGAAATACATGGGAATATTTCTGCTCAACCTTTTTTCTTATAATTTTATCAAAAAAACCCCCAAACTCTGCTTTTGACTGGCAATCAAAAAATTGGCAATGAATGAAAATTAGGGAAAAAGCAAGGGAAATATAACTAGAGAGCTGGAAGAGAAAAGAGGGAAAAGCTGGAACAGAAGCAGTCTCTGACTTTTCTTACATGAAATTCTCTCAGTTTCAGTTTTCCACCAAGCTACTTTATAGGACTGTAATCATGTTGCATTTGCTAAAACATATGTTTGCCATTTTTTCCCCTTCTTTTCTTCTGCTTAGCTGTAGATAGGAAGTACAACCCATCTCCTCTGTATTTGGTGCTAAAGTGAACTTACAGACCTAGACGATAGTTACTGTTTAGCTTGGTGCTGATTGCTACCTTCCATTTCACCCAAGAAGAGCTGTTCTCAATGTTTGGATAAATTACAGTTGTTGCCAATGGATCCTTTCTTTCCCTTTCTTCAGCACTGCAATCCAGCTGCCTCTGGAGTTCAGCGGAAATAGCTGACTGCCCAAGCTTAAACCAAGAATGACATTTTGCTCTTGCTGGAAAGCTAAGTGAGCAGAACAACTCTGCCTGAAGAAAAAGACTTATCCAAAAGACTCTTATTAAAGGATCTTTTCATTCTACTTTACATGAGTCATGCATCTGCTGGTGTTTGCTATGTTGTTAGTGTATAACTCTAAATCCGAGGCAAGCATTTTAAAACAAATTAACTCTAGTGAAAAATCACTTTTTTTTTTTTTTCCTGGCATTTTTTTACATTGTTTTGAAACATGTAAACTTTCCCTTTAACTGTACCTATAGACATCATTTTGGTTTAGAAAAGGTTTTTCTTTAACATAGGTACAGTCATGTCTCTTCTCTATAACAAACTGGTGTGTCACCTTATCAGGAAAAACAAACCTGAGATTAATGCTCTTGAAATACATCTGAAGTTTGAGTCTTATTATCTAATCTGTACTCAATTTAAGGGCTTGTTAAACACTGAATACCAACACTTAGTTATAAAACTGTAATTCAGACTGCAGTACCTCAAGACACTGATATGTATGTTTTGAGTTGTAAGAAAGTCTGTAAAAACAATTATTTACATACGAAAGAAGATTAAAGGGTCACCAAATACTTGCTCAATATTATTTCAGCTGGTGAGTTTCTGGATGCTAAGCACTTGCTAAAGGTTTATGGCATTGTTAATCTTGAAGAGTTTTCTCAAGAAAATGATAAGCAACCTTTAACTGCCAGAGCAACCAAGAGGCAGAGGAAAGTTTCCAACTGACTCTTTATAGATCTGCAAATAAGAGTAGCCTACCTTTGTGCCGCTGGTTCAAGCTACGCCTTTGTGCTGTAATTTTGATCTTCATTGATCTGTAGTCAGAACTTTCTGGTGAAGATGAAGAAAGCCAAGAACGGTTAACTTTCTAACATTGTTATAAAGTTTTCCTGCATCAAACCTATGGAAGCAAGTTGCTTTAAAATCATGAGCTCCTTTAATGACCTTGCTATAAGTTCTTTGGTCTAAGATCTTAAAATATCTGCCAGAGCCTAACCACAAGCATTCACAATCCCATATGACATTTTTCCATTCTCTTAAAAAAATATTAAAATGAGAAAACATTTTGCTTAACTCTGCCATTGTCATATGCAGAAATCAGGTGAAAAGTAAATGCAAAAAAGGGAAAAATATAAATCTAAATAAAAGATTTTTAGCATGTGATTGAAGAGTATGCCAGTTAGTGAAACAAGGTATTAATATGGAAATAAGATCAGAGTAATACTAATTCTTTGTGGTGAACTAATAAACCTTTTCCTGCACTCCCAGTGGCTTTGCACACAGTTGATTTAAAGATTAGCATCCACATCAAACTGAAATTTGACCCTAAACTTAGGCTTGAACCAACGCCTGTGGTATTTGCTTGCTAGTGCTATACCTGAATTAAATCCCAAGTGGCATATTAGTTGCAAAGGCACTTCTGAAAATATATTTTTTAGAAGATAATTTACAAATTTTGAAAATAAATCACAATGGCTGGCCAGTATCTTTTTCTGAGTGACTGTATTCTTATCAGAATATACTTTTCTGAAGTTGAAGGTTGACAAAGGTGATGATGGAAGACTCGCTGTTATCTTTACACACTGTTACCTTTACACATAACTATAGATATTCCTTTTATAGACTGAGATCTAGTCTTTTAAGAATTCAGATTCTTGTCAGAGGGTAAAGTGCTAACCTATGTTTCTTTCACATAACTGACATTTAGACACGGTTTTAAATCAAAGCCGGTTTCAAAAGTCTCTAACCAATGTACTGTGGGTAGTAACTGTGTTACGAGCAAGCTTTCTTCCAGCAAAGTATTTTTTTTTCTTGGTATTATTCGGGACTAACTCTACATGGGTGGCATATTTCTCTAAATCTCAGTTAAATTTCCATTAAAAATTAGAGAATTAAGTGTCTTTTTCCACCTCTTTCAATGAATGATGTGCTAAGCACTAAAAACTTTGCTCTTGCATCAATGCTCAGGTTTCCTTCTTGAACAGTACATGCAGAAAATTGTAACACTGTACAGCTCTTATAATTAAAAAGGGGTTCCTTTTGTAGCTCATTATCATATCTCTTGGCTGATTTTTTTTTTTTTTAATAAATTGGATTTATTCAGAGAAGATTAAAGACTGAACTCTTATGCCAGAAGAGCTGTATGTGACCCTTTGCAGTAGGATGCTTCACTTTGCCCCATAGCTATCTGTCTCTACTTAAATTACCTGCCACAGAATAAATCCAGTTCTCATTTGTTACCATGAAAATGGTATAAAAAAAATAAATTTATATCTTAGCCACTGCTTCATTTCCATCACTTGCTTGAGGCTCAGCAAGAATAATATATTGCCACATGCCACCTTTCCTGACCTTGTATCCCAGAGAAGTTTGAATATCTTAATATTTAAGCATGAATGAAACATAGTGGGAACAAATCGGTCAGTCAAGAGTCAAAACACTTCTGAAAATAAAACTGTTGTGGACAGTGAATCATTTTCATTTAGTAGCATTGGTCTTGATTTTAAGGCAGCTGTTGCCAGTTTTACATGATCAAAGATTGGTGAGCAATAAGCATGCTAATGGGGTTAAGCATATAGCAGAATGACTAGGTATACTGCATTTTAGAAATGCAGGTTTTAAAGTGTGATAATGAATCCTTTAATCATGGCAGAGGCATATAATATTAGTGAGTCTGGCTGCTGGCACTGAATCGTGACCCAGGTACAGATCTGGTCTGAGAGGTGGGTAACTAGCTTAAAACTTGAATTGAAACTTAAGAATTTAAAAGCTCAGTAGATTATTTCTGTCTCCTAGAGAAATAAGAAAGCCTCCCCCATTTTAAATGCAGACTCTGTCACCAAGGACGAAATTTACACAGTAAAGCTGCTATTTGCTATGTTTAACAGAGAACTATCTCCTCAAATGGGTACTGATGCCCAGTGACCGCTCTCTGGGTTAGTAAAGCCAGAGAGTTTTTCCTGCTTTCCATCCCTGCATAAGTATTTAAAAAAAATGTGTAGCTAGAAGCAGAAAGGAAGTCTCGTGCAATGGTAAAAAAAACATTGAGGTCTTGGACTCAGTTTATCCACCCAGGTCTTCTGTGTTCGGCACAAGATTCCCCCCAGTTGCACTGTGTTGTTGGCCTGGCCCATCCCTCAGTGAAATGTGATGGGCTTTGCCCTTGCCCTTTTCCTGAATCATGGTTGTACTGCTTTCAGGCTCTACTTGCTTGCATGACTTACACCTGTCTCTCACCACACTCACTGTTGCTGAGTTTATGTGGAGCAATCACAGCCACCTCACAACTTGTGGGGTTGTCCTGGGTTCATCCTGGTGGATGTGCCAGAGGTGGCAAAGTGCTGTGAGAGTCCACACAGCAAACCTCTAAAGAAAAAGCTCCATAAAAAGAATAAGTTAAAGTGATTATAGTTTTAGATATTTCTCCCTGCAGTCTTTCAAAAATTTAAGTGGTTGGTATGAAATAGTGTTGTTATTACATATATATCTTGTGAACCGGATTAATTATTGATGGGAAGTATAAATTTTTTACACTGAAGTCTTAAAAATAGTAGCAACAATTGTTTTAGGTGTATGTAATTACACAATTTCACTGCAGAAACAGCAAGTATGCTTGTACATTCAAGAGACATTTGTTTCTTTGTGCATTGAATGCAAACTTACATACAGCAAAAGGTTACTCTAAGAGAGTGTGATTTATTCTTCTAACTAAATTTAGTACTTTATTAGAAAATGCCACTTTGGTACCTCTGTATACCTTTATATTTTCATATGAATTTAGAAATAGCTCCTTAAGGGAAAAAAATATTTAAAAAAAGAACCAGTTAGTGATGCTTTTTTGCATTTTTTACCTTTATTTAGTTTAGTACAATAAGAGGGTTTAAGAAATTTGTTCCTTGTTTTTAAATCCCAGAAACTGTATAAGAAGCAAAACAATTGAACACATTGCTACTTAGATTTTAATAAATCAACTATTTTACTTGAAGAACATTCCATTTAGACTTGATCATATATTATAGTTTACTTAGCATTACATAGCATTATTTTTATTTAGTCATGTAAAGAGATTTAAGATTTTTCGAAGGTGTCTGTATTGACAAAATCAGCAACTTTATTATTAAGACTGTTCGCAGAAAGCTGAAGTCATAAATGCCAAGTGAGCTCATGCTTCTGCTCCAAATACCTTTTCACAAAGCTTTTTGTGATGTTCCTGCAGCGTTACTCTGGACCTTAAGACTGCTTGCTGCTCATGCCTTAGCTTTATTTAGCCTCTTGAAAAGAAGTGGTGGGAGAAAGATCTGACTTTCCCTGCTGAGTATATAGGCTTGACTCGTCTCTTTTCATCTTGCTGCCTTTTGCAGAACTGGCAGAAAGAATCTAACCTAGTAAGGGAAAACAGGTTTTGATATTTCTGGGTAACGTCTCCAGTGTTGTCTATCTTGTTCTTTTATCCAAGGCACTTTTATTTTCAGAATGAATAACTGTCACAATGAGTAATCTTCACAAGTTTCAGGGATCATTATTTGCTCTGTTGAGTCTCCTCAATGATCTTGATTCAAATATCAAAAATTTTTCATAGAGGTGGGAAAGCCTTTCCATTCCCAAACTGGGGAAGTAATTTTGGTGGCAAAGCAATCAAGCCAGCTTTGCTTACAGAAGGGAATGCAGTTCTCCAGTCTCTATGGTGGAAAAAAATTACGAGTCATTTCTGCTGTCATTCTTGTGGCTGTGGCTTCTTTTTCATGGTTCTGTTTCAATCTCTGTGACCTTGCAGCTGCTGCAGCCATGTTGCTTGGTCTCAGAAATGAGACTTTAGCATTTTTTTTCCTTTACGCTGTGAAGACCGTGACCCATTGACTTGTTATGATTTTTTAAAAGCTCTCCATAGAATTTAATCCAGTTGTTCACATCTGGAAAGTAGAAACAGAACTGTCCAATTTTTTATGTTTTCTTTTCTTCAGTAGGGGGATAAGAAGGGAGGAGAGATGAAGCAAAATATCGAGATTTGGATTTTATTTACTTCTACTGCTTGCTGAACTAGTGTTAGTGGTTTGTAGAAATTTAACCTAGACAGAAAGAGAGGCCCTGTTTTATTCTACAGGCAAAGTCTAACCCTGGGAAAACAGTTTTAAGATAATTTTAACTGCTCAAATACAGAAGCACCATTACATAAAACAGATTAAAAGCTAGCAGAAGGTTCAGGGCCCAGACAAACCCTCTATAAGCAGTCTGTCCCATTGGACCCCCCATGCACTCCAGACTCCAGGGCAGCATATCAGTGGCATCCTTCTCCATGACAGAGGTGTCACAGCCTTTCTGAGCTACCTGTCTGCCAGGTTTGTTGCCATTTCCTGGGGGGCCAAGGTAATAGTTGTTGCTGAGTTTATTTGATTTGACTCAGTGCAGCACATTATCTCTCCCATCAGTGTGTTTCAGCAGTGAAGTGCAGGTGATAAAGCAGGAGTCTGTGCTCTGGTATCAGTAGTTGCTGTCTAACCCACCAGTCAAGCTGAATTTTTACCAAAAAAATGCAACAGAAAAGTTGACATTCAATTATCATACCAAAGCAGAGTGAAATCCAATGAAGATGAAAGATAGATACCCTTTAATAAATAAATATTGAGGTTTCTTAAGTGACCGAAAGAACTTTACTATACAGAAATCTCCACAGCAAGATATAAATATGGCTGACAGCTATAAAAAAATACTCCCACATTAAAGTATGCCTTCATCAAGGTTAAATACAACTTTCTGAGGTTACTAGGGGTTCCTGCTAAAATAAAATGGCTCTGTGAAGAGTGGAACAAACATCTCCTTAGAAACTTTTGTTGCTGGGAATAGACTTTACAGGGGCTTAGGCCTTCAGTGGCTGCACTCCAGCCAGTTAGCTCCTGGTAGCAGAAAGTAAACCTTTGTGGGGGTTTTAATTTCTTTCTTTTCTTTCTTCTTTTTTTTTTTTTTAATTATTTGAAATAATTTGTTCATTTAGCAATGAATCAATCCCTTTTCCAGCCCCTTCCCCCAGACCCACACTCTTACAATAAAGAAATGAGTTGCAGTGGGAGCCAGTGAGCTGGACAGCAAGACAACATGTTTTACAATCTAGGTGTTTTCATTGTGCTAATTTGAATTTAAGACTTATGATTGCATTGCTGATTGTTAGTGTGTTCAGAGTACAGGACATCACCACATACTTCACCAAATATTATGAAAAGCAGAAACAAGAGAGACAAATAATTTATAAACTAGAAATCTTGTGGTTGAAGTTTATTGACTCTATCTACAAGCTGACATGACCTATAAATCTACAATGTTGATGAAAGCTTATTTATTGCTGTGCAGTCAGTGAAATTGGTAATCTTCTGGACAGTAGTTTTCGTACTGAAGCACTAAGAAAATTAGATGCTTTTACTGACAAACAACCTAGAATACTAGGGATTTAGTTATACAGTGAGATCTAGGAAATTTAACAATTTGTAGTATAGAAGTGGTGGAGCTAATCTGGGAAAAAAAAATTCAATAAAAATATTTCCAGTGAAACAAAAATTATGATACAACATAGAGCTTAGCTTCCATATAAGTTCTGAACCTTGACCTGTGATAAATTTTATTTGGTTTCAAGAATGAGGCGATATTAATTCCTGTATAATTAGGTATGATAGCTATGTGAATACATTTGGTTCTGAATACCACAAAAACAGAACAATACTGAAGAAATACCTTAAAGAAGTAAAGGTAATGGTCAAACATAAGAGTATTTGTAGATATGGATAGGTGACTGATAAGGAAAATAAGGTCTGTACAGCTTCATGAAGAATGACACACCAGAAGATATAATATTCTATTCTATAATATTATAGAACTTTTCATTATCATATTAATCCTCTCAACATGATTGAGTTGTGATATTTCTTAGTAAAAATAAAGTGGCATAATTTAAACCAGTGTAAATAACTGGAGAGAAAAGTGTAATATTTGCAAACACTTTAGTAAATTAATAAATGAAACAATTGAAAGCATCCTTTGCCCAGGGAGGTTGCGAATGCTCCATCCCTGGCAGTGCTCAAGACCAGGTTGGACGAAGCCTTGGGTGATATGGTTTAGTGTGAGGTGTTCCTGCTCATGCAGGGGGGTTGGAACTTAATGATCTTAAGGTCCTTTCCAACCCTAACTATTCTATGATTCTATGATATTTGGAACTACTGTATGTGCGTTAACTAAACTGATGTGTTATACTTTGCATATTTTGTCAATTTATTCATTGTCATCATTTCACAAGTCAGTCTTCTCCACTTAACATTTTTGTTGTTAGATTGCTCAACGTATTTTTGACTTGATAATCTGTACAACAAGGTCTGACGCTAAAATCTTCTACCCATTTTATGTTGTAGGTATAGTAAAATGAAGCATTATAAAATACATTCGGAATATGTGTCCTAATGGTTGTTTGTCTTTCAATTAATATATGTCATTAATTCTTAATATATTGTAACCTGATTCTTTCCAATACTTCTCTCATATTTATTCTTGCATTCAGAAGAAAACTTATGTATAATCTGCATTTAGTTTTACCCCACCTCCCACGTACTATATAAAAACCATTTTACAAGACCAGACACCTTGATCATATGCTGACTGTGCCTGAGCTGTAAATAAGGATCTATGTGGATTCCCTGTTTAGTCCAGAGTAATAAACATGAGATCCGAATCTTATATAAAAGGTGAATTGAAACAACTTTAGAAAGAGGGAGTTAAGGTCAATGGAAAGATATTACAAGCCAAAGATTTTTTTGTTGTTGTTTGGTTGGAGTTTTTGTGGTACTCTTGGTGGTGAAAAATCTGTCACTAAATTTTTCAATATTAGTATTTAATCTATTTGGACAGGAAAAGCTCAGAAGTGATATTTCCACCCTGGCGTTTCAAAATCATAAAAAGTTTTTTTGGTTGTGTTTTTTTATTTTTTGTTTCCAGCAGTGTTCACTTTTTCCAGTAAGTTGAACATCAGAAGTACTGTAGCTGCAAAACATGATAAATACAGAGAAAATATTTTATTTTCCTTTAAAATGTATCAATAAAAAGTGGGTTACAGGATATGTTTGAATATATCTTCCTGGGTATTCCTGGGAGTGTAGATTAACTTGAGAGCACAAAATTTCTTAGATATACCATCAGTTATTTTTAGGTTGTACTTTTATTAATGAGAAACTTGCTGAGTAAAGATTTTAAACACTATTTATATAGCATGGTCAAATGGGACTCCCGTTCATTTATTTTCCGTTGGTATAAATACCAGGCTTGAAGTTTTGAGGTTGATTTTGTTGGTTTGTTTTTTTGTGTTTTCTTCACTGGATCAGCCCTTGTTTGAATTACACACAGTAACTCTATAATAATAGCTGTTGTCAGAGGTGTCTCTGAAACATAAGATAATCTTATTCAGATCTGAATAAATTTCTAACATTAAAGTTAGGAATATTTCCTCTAAAGCCAAGTTTGTGAACAACCATTGTATTCTTAGCGATCTGAATACTTTATACTTTGAAGGAAATTAAAACCATTACTAGAATTTGAAGTTCTGCCATATAACTACTGCTTCATAACAGCAAATTCAGATTTAGTAAAATCACGGTGCTCAACAATAGCATGGAAAGTATCTTTGTGACTTCTAGGGCAGTAGGACAGGAGTGAGCTGTGCTGCTGGCTGCAAAAGGTGTGCATTTGCTTTGTGTGCTTTTGGAACACTGTGTCTGTGATGTGTTAAGAATAATAAGAAATTCTCCTTATTTCAGGTAGTTCTGCATTATTACTGCCTACTAAACAGAAAAGGTCATTGTTATTTCACTGGTATAGAGCCAGTCAGTGAAATTCAGTTGTTTGTGAAAGCATTTTGCTCAACATTTGGTTTTGCTCAAAAATAATTGGGAGCTGCCAATTCTAAAGGGAAAGGGCCTGTGTTCTTTTATCCAGGATTCTCTATAATTTTATTTTAGTAAAGGAGTAAGTTAATGAGTGTTTTATGCAATCCACAGATGTGAAGTTTAAAATGAAATTCTAATCTGAAGTGTATAAAAGCAGACAAACACTGGAGTCTCGGTCTTTCAGATGGAAACTGTTATCATTGAAATGAACAAAACTAAAATTATTGTTGCTAGCATTATGACAGCTTTTCACCCTTTGCAGAATTTCTAAAATATGTACAAGGCAAACACTTGTACATTTCTCATAGAAAACTCTACCAACACTTTAAAGCATATGCATGACTCACACTGACATTTTCATCTCACATTTGCATTATAAATGTGGCTTTTGGTGAACAGTCTCAGATATAGAGAGATGGCTTGAAAATAGTGGTGGAAGTGGACAGGAAGACAGGGTTTTGAACTGTCAGTGGCAGTTGTCTTTCTGTGAGTTTATAAGGAAGATGGACTTCGATTTTGCAGATTTTCATGCAGAAGGGTTGGTGATGATATTCCATTTAATGTTGAAGAAGACTGCATTGTTGACACAAGCAGGTAAACCCATTTTGCCACAGTCCTTCCAGAATAACCCAATTTGCTTAAAAATCAGATCTTTGCTACAGAAATGTTATAGTCCCTTTATTGTCTCCTGTGTTTTTGTTAGGATTCTTGGCTTCTGGAAATTTCTTTTGAAGTGTGAGGTCTCAGATTGGCAAGTGTTGGGGGTGTGCTTATTTTTGCTTTGTTTTGTTTTAAATAAAATCTCAGATTCTGCCATGATTACGTACTTCCTGAAGCTAACTATTTGCAAAATACTAGCCACTCTTGCAACACGACAACTCTGGCAGAAGGAGGAAACCTTCCGCTGTGAGAACTCTGCAGCCAAAGGAGATGCTGAGCACTACTTAGAGCTCTTCTCTGTCTGGGAATAATTTTTCCTCCAGTACAAACCCAGGGATAATATTCTTCCTAATAAGCAGAAGCATTTGCAGGAAACAAAACGATGTCTAAATCTTTTCGGTTGCACTGTTACACACATGACAGTTAATAGGCCTCCAAAAAAAGGAAGCAAATGTTTCACTGTACATGTTATCTGCTCCTGTATGGACGGAAAATGGAGTAACCAAAGTGAGTTCTTCCAGTTTGCAATTCTCCCATGACTAGATAAATAACAATAACAGAATTAAAAGCAGTGCTGCCCTGGGGACAGTAAGTCTCTCAAGACTACTAGTTTGTATTTTTACTGCGTCAGCAAGGATGTAGATTTGTAAATATTCTAGACTACCCAAAAGGGCAATAACTTATTCATCTTTTGTTGTTTTCTTACGTAATATACTTCCTTATTTTCAGTAGAGAAGGAAATATAATGCTGAGAACCAGTGCTGGAAGTTGCCTACTCAGAGTCTTTCTCATAAATATGAGTGAGTCAGAAGTCACCAATTTGCTCAGGAAAAGCTAAGTAACACCACCACACAGAGATGAAAGAAATATATTTTCTTAAGGATGCCTTGTACTACCAGAGTTTTGAAGGCTGATTAATTATAAAGGTCAGAAGTTAATGTTTGTTTTCAGGATAAAAACTCTGCTTTGGGAAAAACTCAAGTCAGTTGCTGTAGGCAATAAATGTTGGATTATATTAATTTATAGTTTGTATACTGCCATACACTGTTGTAACTAATGCCTCTACAATGCTTTGATAATGTCATAGGAAAATGTATAATGAAGTCTGTGCTAGAGGGCATAGGTATCATTCTGGCCTCATTAAAGTCAAAAGAGTTTTACTGTTGACCTCAGTGAAGTTATGATTTCCATCCAGCCTATCTCTACTAGACAGCTGTCAGTCTTAAACTGGCAGATCAGGAAGGGGTTTCCAGTAAAATCTTTCTCACTTTCCAGCTGAATTCCTTCTTTGGAATTTACAGGTACAATTTGCCCTTAGTGAAGCCATGTTGTTTGCCTATCACCAATCACCTCCTTACTGTCTGTGTGCCTTAGCAAAGTTTATAGGAGGATCTACTCCATGATCCTTGCCAGGCACCATGATGAGACCGCCCAGCCTGTAGTTCCCCAGCTCTTCCTTTTTTTCCTTTTTTTTTAAATGGGAGTTATATTTCTCCTTTTTCAGGCAGTGGGAACGTCACCAGACTGGCAGAGCATTTAAAATACAATGGATAATGGCTTATCTACTTTATCTTCCACTTCCCTCAGGACCTGCTTCTCATCAGAATGCTTCTTATCAGGGCTCTTGGACTTGTGCATCTTTAAGTTCCTTAGATTGTCTCAAACCTGATCTCCTACAGCAGGTGGTTCTTCATTCCCCCTTTTGTTAGGCAGCATGACTGAGCACTTGTCAGGGAAGACTGAGACAAAAAAGTCATTGAGTATCTCAGTTTTCTTCATATCCTGGGTAACCAGCTCTCCCATTTCATTCTGGAGAGGGCCTACATTTTCCCTTGTCTTCCTTTTATCCCCAGTGTACCAATAGAAGCTTTTCTTGTTGCTCTCAATGTCCCTGGCCAGATTTAATTCTATCAGGGTTTTAGCTTTCCTTACCTGATCCCTGGCTGCTCAGGCAATGTCTCTGTATTCCTCCCAGGCTACCTGTCCTTGCTTCTACCCTCTGTAGGCTTCCTTTTTGTGTTGGAGGTTGTCCAGGAGCTCCTTGTTCATCCCTGCAGGCCTCCTGGTGTTTTTGCCTGACTATCTTTGTTGGGATGCATTGCTCCTGAGCTTGGGGAAGGTGAGCCATTAATATTAACCAGCTTTCTTGGGCCCCTCTTCCCTCCAGGGCTTTATCCCATGATACTCTACCAAGCAGATCCCTGAAGAGGCCAAAGTCTGCTCTCTTGACATCCAAGGTAGTGAGTTTACTGTGCACCCTCCTTACCAGCCTAAGGATCTTGAACTCCAGCATTTCATAGTCACTGTAGCTAATGCTGCCCTTCATTCATATGCTTCACATTCCCTACCAGCCTCTCCCTCTTTGTGAAAAGAAGATCCAGCATAGCACCTCTCTTTATTGGCTCCTCTGTCATTTGTAGAAGGTTATCACCAATGCATTCCAGGAACTTCCTGGGGTGCTTATGGCTTGCTGTGCTGTCCCTCCCACACATATCAGAGTGGTGGAGGTCCTGCATGAAGACCAAGGCTTCTGAACATGAGGCTGGCACCTATCTGTCTATAAAAGACCTCATCTGATTGGTCTTCCTGATCACTGACACCCCCTCCTCATCTTCTGCCTCCTGTCCTTCCTGAATAGCCCATATCCTTCTATTCCAACACTCCAGTCATAGGAGTCCTCCACATCTCTGAGAGGCCAATGAGATCATAGCCCTGTAGGCGTGCACATTTCTCTAACTCCTTGTCTTTATTCCCCTTGCTATCTGCTTTTTTTTTTTTTTTTTTCTTTTTTTCTTCATAGAGGCATTTATGCTGGGTCCCCAGTGAATCCAGCTTATTGGCTGGGGTGGCTGGAATACTTTTGTGCCATTCTTCAGGTGTCCTCCTGTTTACCTGCCACCCCTTTCCTGGCCCTGGGCATTTCTCACTGGCACTGGCATCAAACCGGTAAGCATGGGATGGATTGAGGTTCCTTATCCTGGCAAGTTTATAACTGAAGTTGCTTTCCCTTTCTCTGGCAGATGGACTCCATGAGCCCCCAGTAGACCTGGTTTCTCAAAGTGAGTCTCTGTTTAGTGCTGTTTGGACTGCTCTGATGTATCTGAAACACTTGTGTAAA
Organism: Neopsephotus bourkii; assembly: GCF_033783945.1. NCBI lineage: Eukaryota > Metazoa > Chordata > Aves > Psittaciformes > Psittacidae > Neopsephotus > Neopsephotus bourkii. The sequence goes on along the minus strand of NW_026900684.1, from coordinate 12,726,643 downwards.
AGAAAGGGGGTATTGAAAGATTCAAGAATGTATGTAAATTCAGTTCAATGTTCCCTCAGTTAAGGAGTGTGGCTAATGAATAAGGATTTTAAAACTATCCCACAAAAATATGCAGTTCCAGTAAAGCCTTTGTGCTTTATTCTGCCTTATTTTTGGTTTAGGGTCCTTCATATATTTGTTTTGAAAGTACATTTTTCTTTTAAAATGAGCACAAATCATAGCAAATAAAAAAGGGATTTGAAGTCTATACATAATATTGGATTCATGGAAGACAAATTCTCCTTTTTAATTTTTTAAAATGAACTTGAAAAAATATTGACTTGGTTTCAGCCTGACCACATTTCCCACACAGTATTCTTTAGTTCAAGTCCTGAATTAATATAAAATCACCATTTACTCAGTCCTTGACTCATGGCAATTACTACTTTCCCACATAAATTCTATCACAAGGAGATTTCTTTTGGAATAATTCTCTCACACCTTCTTCCAATCTGAAGGAGTGATGGGGTTTAAAACATGGTGCTTTCTTTTGCTCTTGTCAAGCTTGAAGACAGTAGTTAGAGCCAGAGCATTGCCCCATGGCATTGTCAGACCTCTGACTCCTCTCCAGCATTCCATTAGTAACCTGGGCTTCTGGCAAAGAGCTGTGGATTCCAGGGTCTGTGCGGTTGCTGAAAATTAAAAACAATTCTGAAGTGATATTGAAGTTCTCATCTCCAATGTCTTTAGCTCCTACTCAGCTCTGAACGCTTGGGTTTTAACTGTGGAATGAGCCCTGTTGTCAGAATGTCATACTAGAGTTGGTCTGCTCTGGATAATGAAATTTCTTTTCATTTTATGACCTTGGTGTAAAGTTCTGATGCCATTTAGTAGTATTTTTGCCTTCAACTGAACAGGTTCAAGATTTTATGTAATTTCTTCCCTTGCAACTGGAGCTATGTCAGTTTATCTGTATTGCTGCTACAGAAACTTTTGTCAGCTTTCTGCCAAGATAAATAATTCCCTTACTAATACAAATTTAAAAGATTTCACCTCATTCTGAATTTAAATGATCTATCTGTCTAACCAGCCCACTTTCTTGCTAATCTGTGTCACTGACATCTGAATTCGAGTCTGTTATATGATTTACATGACTTAAATTGTCCTCTAACACTCTGGTATTCATCTTAAATTTCTGTCTCTTTTCTTACCTACAAAAAGATGTTTCAACAGAGGAGGTATAAGTGATCCCAGATTGGCTTTTATTATTTTTTCATTCAAGCTACAGGTTTCCAAACTATGGCAAATTCTTTCTTTACTAAACACCTCAAAAAAATCAAGTTACATTTTTATCAGTATTTTCAACTAGTGATGTTAAATTGTAGAAGTACTCACATTATTAAAGATTATATTCAGATGTTTATATTAAAGACTATTTTCCTTATTGATTTTATTTGCAAAAATCAGAATTATAGCACTCAGTCTTTTGGGGAGAGACAAAGTTATAAGAAACACAACAAAATTAGAAAGAAACACAGTTTACAGTAACAAAGTTCTGTTTTCTTAGTGTAGTTTTAGCACACATTATTCACACTTTGTCAGACTTTCAGCTTATATATGTTAGCTGAAATGACCCAGAGTTACTGTCTAATAGGTATGTGTGGTTTTTCTGTTAGGTTAGTCATGTTAGGTTCCTCCTTTCTGACTGTTTTGCTGTTCACTATGTTAAAAGGATCATCCCTCTCTAAGTTACTCACATAAGTAATCACAGTTTAATCCTTTTAAACCACTAGAATAACTTTTTCTTTTTTTTCTGAGTCTATAGGTTTTATTCTGATTTTATTTTTCTGAGGAAGTAAAATATCTTCATGAAGAAATTATAGTTCTCCAATTAAGATAAGGTGTAAATATCACTGTAATGCATTTAGACTCTGTAGTACATTCTTGCACCATGCTCAGCCAAACTAATTTCTTTTTTTGGAAGGCCTAGAAGATCTTCTTTTCTGCTTTGAAAAAGAAAAGTTTTACATTCCTTTTTTTCCCCAGTTTTCTGTGACAACTCCATAGGAATCTGTATATCCTAGTTTCTAATCCCTCAGAAAACGGGGAAACAGTCAACTGAGGTACTGGTAGTAACTTCAAAGAATGAGTCCCCAGCACATTTTAACTGAGAAAACAAGCCTTTCTGTGTCCTTCTTGACAGATTTCAAACACAGCTTGGACACTTGTGGCTGTATTTACTGCATTTAGTGTGCCTGTATCTAATTTTCTCATATAAAAAGGGACGATTCACACGTGAGATTAATATTAGTAAGAAATCCAAGATGAAAAGACGCCATTGAACCAAAAAATCTTCCAATTATATTTCCAAAGTCCTAATTTTTGTGTTTTTCCCTTTGGATATGAGTGAATTAGATTTTAAGTAGGTCAGTGAATAGATAATTTATTCACATACCAACAAATATTTTTTTTTAGAGTTGTTGGTTTCACTGTTTTTCTTCTTGTATATCATTATATATATATTTAAAGATATTGTGATATGTTTAGCTAATTTCCATTGCCTACTACATATGGCATAGTTAACCACCGTATGCATAGGAAACCGGGAGCAGGTCTTGCAAGCATCTGTGTGGTGTAAATTTTCCTTGACCCTAGTAAAGTTCAGCATTTTAATTGCTTCCCACTACTGTAATGGAAGATATGAAAATATTTGATTGCTTCATTTTAATATTTACAGTTTTGCCTTTCATGCGATGGGATTTGAAACCACGCTACAAAGCAACAATGAAATGTGAAACTTCCAAGAGTTTGATTTCCGTATTGAAGGCATCATAGTGTTCCTGTTGGGAAAAGTGGTAATGTGCAGCCATTAGTATCTGGGCTGCAGAGAAGCAGCAGAATTATTCTTCTGAATACAGAATACTCATAAAAATATACAGTCCAAGGAGTTTTTATTGGTTGGCGGCCATGGTAATTCATTTTGCCTGGATCAGAACTGTTGGCTTTCTGGTATTTTTTTCTTAATGCTCTTTAACAGTTAAGTTTAATCTATTTTTAATATTTAATATTCCTTTCTTTACATAATATCTAGTTTTAAGGAAAATATATTAAAGGGTATAATTGCACCCTCAGGTTTACATTAACAACCTGTGAAATAAGATACATGTTAAATTAGTACTGATCAGAAATTAACTGCTACCATGAGGCCTCTGCACTTCATCTTGCATAGTTAACCTGCAAAAAGAGTGAAATTCAGGAAAATATCTAACTTCCATCTCTTATTACCCTAATACTTGCAGCAAACCTGATCCAGTTTCAAACAAAATACTGAAAAGCAATATTGCGTTTACTGCAATTAACAGCAGAATGAAATACATCTCCTGTTGCAAACTTACACGTGAAAGCAAAAATCCTCCATCTTCAAAAGCACTGTATCTAATATCCTTCTGTCAAAGCTGTAGGATTTCTTCCTGGAAAATCACTGTATCTTATGACAAAAATCCAAAGTCTGAGATATCATATGAAAAATCATGCTCTATTTTTGTACCTGGTCATTCTGAGGCCATGTAAGTCATCAGTTAGCTTATTTGCCACTGGCTATATATTTATATTCTCACCATATCTTACCCACCAACCACCCGAACCTTACTTGCCAAACCTGCCTTCTTCCCCTCCCTTTCCTTCAATCCTCTAAACTAAATAATGTTCTTCCAGGATGTTAGAAAATATTTTTAAGTTATCAGTGGAGAGTTTTGGACTACAATGAAAACCAAATAAGAAATATTGAAATTACTTCAGTTTTGTCAAACAGATGTTTCAGTTTTTTGCCAGAAAACACAAAGGAATTTAGGTGCCATTCAGAAGGTAAAATGTGACATATATCTCCTACAACTTGTTACACAGTATATAGGCCAGAGTAGATCTCCGAATACAAGCATGTGAGGAAGGTGTTCCAATTTCCAGATTTAGAGTAATGCAACACTGCTGTTTTTTATATTAGTATTTCTTTACTATTCAGTCATTTTTCAGAATTTGATTTTTATTTTCTAAGAACATGTTTTACCTTCCAGATTACTATTCTAACTGCTTCAATTCAAACTAGAGTTAATAATGAATAGTGTGCCTTTTCCATAGATGATGCTGGTAGATAAATAAGTTTTATGCTGTCCTTCATCTTCTCCCAAAATTTTTTGGAGGGTGAATCATGTTAATATGTTTTTCTGTATGTTCATGACAACATAGAAAGAATGATCATACAAGCCTGGATCAGTTTAGTAAATACACTCAAAGTTTTCCTTTCTGTGCCCTCAGAAAAGAAAAAAATAAAGGGTAGACTGAGAGACTGATTTTACATTCTTATACATGTGCAATTTCCATTGGAACTGATAGTAATTTTTCATATAATAGAGTTTAAAGACAAAATTAAAACCATTCAAAGGTAATTTCTCTATAGCAAGCTCTAAGTCCTCTACTTTTCCCACAATGTATAAGAAAATTCTTTGTAATCATGTATGAAATAAGTCCTTTCAAACAAAGTGGTATTCATGTAAATTACATTATAACGTTTATAATTGAAGAAAGAAAAGTAATGGCAGACATATTGTGTTATGCAAACCAGACTTTTTAAACATGCATAGAGTAACTTGAACTTTTAAAAGTGTAAAAGGATCCTTTGCTTTTTATTTGGGTTTACTGAAGAGGTCAATATTTGTAAAGCTTAGTCCTATCCAAATTATTTGTGAACTAAATGCTGCTCTAGAAAGAAAACTCTTTTCCCTCATTTTTTGGCCTCTCTTTTTTCATTAACTGCTCTCAGTCCTTGAAGCTGCATCTCTTACTCATAATAACACTTCCACATAAAAACTCAGTACTCTTCAAAAGCAATAATTGATTTAGCTCTGCAATATTTCAGTGAGGACTGCGATTGATGGGTGGGAATTGTGACCTGGCATAATCACTGGTGTGTGATCCTCTGGCATAAGAGGTAAGTCTCTCAAACACCAGCTCTGTTCCTTACCACAAATTAAGGATGGTAGGTATTATAATGAGTTTATAATGGTAGGATCAAGTAGGATGTAGAAGATCGCATATTAGACTAGTGCAATTCCTGTAGTTTTATGGGGCTGTCTTCAACACTTTGGACTTACAATACTTTCATAGTATAAATATTCAGTTTTAATAATATTTATACTTCATCTTGTATTCTAATCTTCAACTTTATATCAGCCTTTTGACTAAGACATATTTCTGCCTCATTCTTCATCTGAGAAACGTAAGCCTGTACTTAATTCTTGTACTAACACAGAGGTATAGAAGGGTACTAATATGAAACATTTTGAAGATAAATATCACCGCATTCTTCCATCCCTACCTGATTTGCTCAATAGAATATTCCACGGAGACTAAAATACTAATTTTTTACATTACTTTTATAAAGTAATTTTAGTAATTTTTTGCTGTTTTAAAATAAAAGTGCTCTTAGTTTAAATATTACTGACTCAAAAAACTGATGAAAATGAATTTGTCGTAGATACACTGTGGCTAAGCAGACAAAGCTTTTTGTGAGTTCAAAGGCTAAACTATTGCCAGAATGAAATTTAAACTTGTCTCTGTTAAACATCTGTGCTCTAAGAGTTACCAGTGACGTGTTCCTTTGACCTGTTTCATTGGAACTTTGCTGAAAGTGAATTTTCAGACTACTAAATCTAACGTCAGGGTGTGAATCACTGTTGGTGATGATAGGTAATTGGATGGTGAGCTCACAAGGGGCATGAGAGTACCGGAGCTCCTATGTTCTCAAAGGAAAGAGCTAAAAAATTGTAAATGCAAGTTGGGAATGGGTAAGGGTGGAGTTTCTCTTTATTATAAAGAAAGCAGATTTTGCAGTGTAGTTGTTTTATGACAAATTTATGTCATATGATGTGACAAAACACATGATATTTTTTATAGCAACAGGTCAACTATTTTTGTATATCATAGCGATATGTGATGATAGCACAGGAACATACTAGGGTGGATGAAACATTCTTATTTGTAACATGCAAATAAACATATTTGACCAGAAATTTGGAGCAGATTAAGCATGAAAATAGAGAATATTTTTGATACACGCCTCACTATTGCAGAACTTGTAGCATTCAAAAAGCATCAGGAATTCTGGATGACTGGACTTGGGAGAGGGCAATCCTTTCCCATAAGCTACTTGGCAGCTCATCAGCTCTTCTGTACCCAGTGGCTAAAATAGATCCTACCTTGACTGGCAGAACCTTGGATAGACACAACCTCATCAAGGATGGTCTCTGGTAGTTCTATTACCTTTATTTCTGTGTGAAAGAGGCAGGATTTGTGTGTATTGATTAAATCTGCTTTCAAAATCATTCTTAATAGAACTGTTCTACTAGTGAAATAGGTTCCACCTATATCTAATTCTACTAATAAAATCAGTTTCACCTATATTTTCTGAAACTTGGGAAACCACATCAGCCTTGGGGTTTCTGGCATTATAGTCACTGCATCAAATTCTCCTCTTGGTAACAATCCTACTGATGCGATGGGTTTGCTGCTGTTTTGAAGCATATACATTATCTGCTAAACGTGTTTGTAATCTTGTTTCCCTCTGAAATGACTTATGTTAGTTATTTTGCCCCTTACGTGATACAACAACTTTCTGCTGGGAATGTAATATCAGTGTGTTTCTGCGTAGATATAAGTTCTTAAGTAAAGTGTGTATTGCTCCATTGGGAGAAAGATGGGTGAGAAGTGGGTGAGGTTTATTGTTGTAGTGAACTATACTAATGAGGATTCAAAACATAGCGGAAAAGGACACTTTGGGATTCATTCAGCAACTTTCATAACCTTGGCACCGATCCCAGTGTATCGGTGTTGAACTGAATAAAACAAATATTGGATTGCTGAACGGAGCTTTCTGAAGTGTTTTGCATGTGTTTCTGCTTTACATGGTAAATATTTGTGGATCTGTTTTTAGTTAATATTATTGACACAGATTATGTGAGGAAAGAGAGACCCAAACTCAAAAAACATTCAGAAGCTTGCTTAAACTATTAGTTTATCCTTTCGAATGCTCTTGGTACTACTTCAGTATGTATTTATTTCTGTAGAAATACCAGAGTGTCTGATACTCGTTTCCTAACCCAAGCGCATTTAATAGCACTTCTGAGGGAAAAGCTTACTGTATGGTTGATATAGTTAACTGAAGACACAACGAATAACAAAAGAACCAAAAAGTAATAAAATCCTTAGTGCATCTTTGAAATGTATTTCTTTAATAATGGATTGCATGATTGGAAGATCAGGAGGAGGAGCAACTATTTTGTGTCTTCTAATTCAAAAGCATCTAAATAATATTGCATTGAACCTCCTTTTTAGAGTATTATTTCCTTTATTTTTATTTTTTCCCTGAATAAGTCTATGGCTCTCTGGACCCTGAAAATTATGACAGCGCAGGTTTTCCCATTATGGAATCCCATCTGTACAGCTTTTCAGCCAGTAACTATATGTTCTTTTCTAACTGAAACAAAATGGCTTCAGCAGCGCCTCACTTTGTTACCCTCACCCACACACAGGCATGCTGGGCTGTGATAACATTTGGCATTTTTTTCAGATGTTTCCCCATAATTACTTGTGCCTGTTTTTTTTCTCATGTTTGTGAGAAAGGCTTATAACTATGTTTATAGGAACAATGCTCTGTAGAAAAGGCCCAAAAATAACATAAATGTTATGTTACTAATTTATTAGCTGCTATTGTGAATCTGGAGGTAGAGTTTTATTAGGAGCACTTGTGCAAATATTCATGGTTTATAATATGAAGCCTGAAACATGATGTGTTTAAGGGCCCTGAATCTAAGTGGCACAAGTCAGACTGCCATTGCAGACCATCCTTGGTAGGTTTGACAGCAAGTGGTTTTTAAAACTTTCTTAACACGGACAACAAGTAGGCTAATAACAACACTTGCCTCAGCCCATACTGAAGTTGTACACTATAGTGCCATGCAGAAAGGCAAAGGCAGCAAAATAAAAAACCTCAAACACTAAGCAGAGTCCAAGATTTAGTGTGTCCTGACCTGTTTTCCTCAGCAATCTCTGTGCAGGTGTGAAATCAGCACTGTTGGAGTGGTAGTCCCAGTTCACAGGGAGATCTGCAAAAGATGGAAATAGACATCTCTGTCTCTGGACTTTCTCTGCAGCCACTCTGCAGATAAGACACTGTTGTGTTCATGGAGTTTGAGCAAACATTATGGGTGATGGATGGATGTCTCTCTCAAGGGATGTACACAACAGCAGCATTGAAACATGACCCCTCCATTACTATACCTTCTGCCTGAGAGTCTAAAAGTAACCCTGTTTCAATCTTTTGTGTTGTGAAACATGCAGTCAAAACACAAACCAGTCAGTGAGCTGCCAGTCTATGTTTCACTTCAACTGTTTCCTTGCAACTAAAAAGAAAATATCCCAAACCATCTGATTTTATGTTGTAAGTGGAAAGGCTGTTCATTTTGTACTGCTCTCTCAGTTGAAAATATGCAGCAAAATATACAGACTTATTTCTCTACTAAGGATACTTGGCCAATTATGTGGTAGAAGGAAGTTGCATTAGAAGGTGCTCACGTAAGAATAAATACTGAATAGAAACCATTTTCTCTTCTCCATCTTGCTAAAGTTGCTAATGAGGAATTCCTGGTAAACTTCCCTCTTGTTACATTCAGAATTCTTTGCTCTATAACTATATTTGATAAAATATGTCGTTCTGAGGTTTGCAATCCAGAAACCAAGTGTCCCAAGAGACATATATACATGCATTTTTCTGGAACAGAACACAAGCAACAAATTACAGGAAAGGAATTACGTGGAATAGAAAAAGATAACGCTCACGAGGAGAAACAAACAAATGTGGTAGGCATATGTGACTATCTATACACGTTCACAAAACTTAACCTCGTCAAACTGTGCTCTCCTTTGTGGAAAACCTACTGAAATGAAACCTAATTTTAAAATTCAGTTGGATATGTGTGATATTGCACCTTTAAAAGACGAATATTTACTGTTTCTTAAGTTGATTAGTCTTGTAATGGCATTCATGCATTCAACATCAGACTTGGCACAGTAATGGTTTCTAGCCTCACTCAAGCTGTCACAGTTTATAGCATATTCTGGCATATTCTTCCACCAGTACTGAATCATTTCAGCAATCAGAGTGTGACCAATAGTGATTCTGGCCAATGGCCATAGCCACAAGAGTATGTAGAAAAGCCTGATTGGCTAGCTAAACTCCTGTTAGAATTTCTACTGCACATTTTTTTGCTGGTAGAGATTTAAATACTGGTCTTAAATAGTTCCTTTAGGGCTAAAACCTGCCATGCATGAGTCTTGTGTTGTTTGCAGTTAAAACCCAGTAATTTGGGATCTGCAATGCCATGTTTCATGATTCAAGTTGCATTTGTACCTACACAGTCTGAATATTTTCTTTGTTGCTACAGGTTTTGGCTTTGATTTGAAATTTGATTGTTTAAGAACCACTGCAACTGGAAAAAATATTTTTCTGGTTTGGTTTTTTTTCGTCTTTAAAACCCCAAACCACCAAAAGTAATTGTAAGATCAAATCTGAAACCTCAGTAAATTCAGTTTCCAAGTCGTTAGTGTACGAGGAGGCCATTCACAGAAAGGTATCTGTCAAATGGAAGAGTTATCTGAGGAATAGTTTTCTTGTTGAAGTATCTTCCCTCACAAGGGATGACAGTAACCAGTGAAAATCAGTATCCTTTTATATGATAAATTAAGAATATCCTTTCTTTCCCTTGATTCTATAGTCCCACAGCAGCAGTGCACCTCAGCTGGACCTCAACTGAGTGGTACTTGCTTTCAGCAGGCAGACCAGAGCAGCAAGAGCTCAAGGATGTGTATGGGGGTATATCTTCAGGGCCTGATGAACCCTGCAGAGATTGGCAAGGCAGTAGGAGAGGCAAAGGAGTTTAGTAGCTCAGGATCCAGACTTGTGGGGCTGTCATGCTTTTGGCCATCAGCATTCTTATGACTTCTTTCTGAGGAGTGGGGTGGCAGGAAGGTGATTTTCTACCCATGGAAAAATGTAACTTCTGGTTCAGTGGTGAAATGCCCAGAGAACCCTGGCTTTCAGGTACTGATGTTGGCACGTGGATCTCTAGCCAAAGAACAAAGCATCATGTGTGATGAGAAGATGCATCTTTCCCACATCACAGGACTTCCTGGAAAATTTGATCTCTTCCACACTGCTGGCTGATATCTCTTACCCTTCTTGTCCTGTATGTGGCTTTCAGTTTTAGACATACACCAGCATTGTTAAGTAGCTTGCCTGTGCCAGCTCTGCTGATGATATCTCATTTTGCTGCTTGGAAAGTTCTCCTAGAAGGAAGCCTGTAGGTGTAGGCACAACCCTAGTACTGTGAGCCAATACGGGATTCTGGTCTCTGGTAGTCATGGCATGCAGTACATGCAGAAGAGGGACCCTAGTAGATGTGTCTGTTTGCATGCTGCTGCATTGAGACGTGAAGTCAGGTCATGAAAGGACTTAGCACATTATAGGCACACTGGCATATTAAGTTTCAGGAGGCTGGAAAAACAGGAATTGCAGGATGCTGTATTAACAATTTCTGTATATTTAGGACACCAGTACATATTGTCCTGTTAGCATCTCATTTCCTTAACACAATACCTCTATACTTCATCTTAGAGTGAAGTCCAGGAGAAAAGTAGTAGAAACATACTGGGTGGATATGGTACTTCACTATGGCAGTGTAAATGCAGCTCAAAGCTACCGCATTTCAGTAACTGTAGGCAGAAGCAGCAGCTGAAGAGTGGTTTCCAGGTCAGTACTTGCAGAATCCTGCTTAGCTCTTCTGTTGCATCAGATGCTTAGGAAAATTTTATAGTTATGAATTTAGTGAACTTTATTTCACCAGCCATTTGGTCTTAAACTGGAACAAATCCCACAGCAGTCAGTTTAACAGTAAGCATTTGGCACCACAGCATACTGCAACAATCTAGCCATGTCAATGGGATAGTCAGAGGTAACTAGCCTGCATGAAAAACACATATGCCAGACAGGAACTACAGCAGGATACACTTCTTGTACAAATGGCTTAATCTCCCATAACAGTGCAGATAAAGTATCTAGGCCAGCACAGGCATTAGCATTTTTAATGCTTGGTAAATTAGTCCCTCTGTTTTGACCAGGAGAAGGAGTGCTTAAAATGCTGTGGGTCTTTTGGGGTTTATTGTACTATTTAATCTTATGAAGTATGCTTATTGAAGGCAAGTATTGCTGTCAACACTACAGATGCAGTTCTCATCACTACATCATCATAAGTTTCTCTCAGGAATAGTATCTGAATTATTTTCCCTAACTCTTTAATAAGCAGAGAGACAACATGACTCAAAATCCCTCATTCTCAACATCTTCAGACTCTTTGGTACCGCATTTTCAATATCACGTATAAAATGAGTCCTCTTTATGACAGTTTTCTGTATTTGCACATTTCCAAGCTTGTATCACACTTAGTGTTAACTTTGTACTTCAGCATCCAATCAGTTTTAAATGTATTTCACAGTCTTATTTTTCTTGATCAGAAGCATCTAGCTGCTGCTAGAGGCACTTATACATTATTCATAAAAGCACATATGAAAATTATATTGAATCAATATTCGCAAACTAGCAAGGTTTCAAATAACGTGTAGACATTTAGCTCTAAGCTATTAAAGTCTGTTCCAGTTTTGAAAGAACAATTACTTTTAAATCCTCATAAATCTGTGGGAAATGATAATATTGATCCTTTTATTTCTATCTGGTTGCACATTCAATTTGTATCCTACAGAGTGCACTGTGTAACTTTATGTGAAGCAAAATTATCTACACAGAAAGCAGCTATGATATATTGCATATATAAAATAACTTTATAGTTGGACAGTGATTAAAAATAAAATGTGCATTGAATTAATCTCATATTTCTAGGTTCCTACACAGTGTCAAGAATCCCTAAGCAATGTGCTTATCAAGAATTGACAAAGTATTATGCAAACATTGACTTTTTATTGCAGCTTCAATCTGGGTTTATGCCAAAAAACCTCTGTTATATTGTTATTCTGAGTAATGAGAGGCATTTATAATGCATTGAAGCATGAACAAATTTTGGAGGCAACTTTTATATCTCTCTGAGGTCTTTAGTATACTGAGACCCTGAGGCTGAAATCTTCCAGGCCCCAGGATTTCTAAAATAGTTACACTTGAGTTTTTTGTTTGTTCATTTCACTTATGAATTAGGGATTTTTCACTGTATGGACACATATTTTAGGCACTTGTAGTCATTTTGAAAATTGCTTAGGATTTTAGGCTGATTCAGAACCATAATCAGAGTTTCCTGGGAAAATAAAAAACACACACAAATATACACAAAATCCTTCTAAATCAGAACTGTGGAATGAGGTGGTGAAATTTCAGATGGATTAGAATGTCCAAAATTTTCTTTAGAAGAAGCCATAGCAAAATTTTCAGCTGCTTTTACAAGCTCTCTACAATATTGGGGAAAAAGCAGCAGTACAGGAAGGGTTTCAACGCTGGTCCTTCTGAGCAACTGCGGTATTAGAGAGTCTATTTTGTGAGCTGTTCTGGAGTGCCAAAGCTGGAAGCTGGTTTTAGACTTTTGATTCCTGAGCAATTTGCCAGAGGAATTGCAGAGGAATTCATCTGCAAGCTATAAGGAGACCAGGTACATTTCTGACCATACCTGTCTGGTTTTCGTAGGAATTTTGTTGGAATTAACATATATTCCTTGGAGGCAGTTAATTTTCAAGGAACTGGCATTTTCACTTACAAAAACATTCTATCAGAAAATATGGAGCTGTCTCTATCACTGGGTTTAGCTGCCATCCTTTGAAATAGTTGGTGAAGATCTCAACTTTTCTGTGTAGTGAACATTATAGTTTTCCTTTGTAGATATAAGTCACTGACAAAAGTTTCAGTCTCCTTTACAACAGTCTGCTTGGACAGCCTGGTCTTCCTCTGTAGCTCACATTCATGCATTTGGAAAATACAGTTTTCCCCACATCTGTTACAGGGGGAAAAAAACATGTTAGGCATTTATCTCATCATTACAAGCAACAGCAGCAATGGGGGTTTTGCTGCTTTGTTGGTTGTTTTGGGGATTTTTTTGGGTTTTTTTGAACAGAAGAGGAGGAAAACAGCTTATTATTCCTCTATTTGTATAAATAGTTCCAGAGATGCTGATTGCTCTGTGCCCTATAGCAATGACTGGTTTTTGAATTTAAATCTGCTGTACAAATGAAGGCAAGCACTATCTTCTTTGAATACAGTTCTCATTTCTCATTTTTAATAACAGAACTCTGGAGAGAATGAAAATGACTTTAGTATTGCTTCAGTTTGGGCCTAGGCTGACAGGATAGGACGTCCTCTCTCTTTTCTTGGTAATTCTATTATTGGCTTGGCTGATGACCACAGATGTTGCTTTTTCCTCAATACAGCTTTAATAACATATAGACAAATTTGAAATTCTTTACAGCAAAAATAGTCTAAGTTACTAGGATTTTAGGGTAGGACCTGTATGATTTCTGTGTGTACACAGGTACTTGCAATGCCCAAAAAGAAAATAACACATCTGTAATGGTGTGCAGGTGATAAAACTGTATGTGGTGTCATATCTGACTAAGTGTCAAAATTCTGTGCTCTCTCTTTTGAACAAAACCCATTGTGAATACTTAACTGCAGAGTGGACTGATCACAACATGAAGTTCTATATTGAATTCCTGTAAAAAAGGCATAATGGTTTTCAGCAATGGAAATTAAATGCCTGGCAGACGGACTGCCAGGAAGAGTATATCTGGGCATAAGCCATATAATCTGGTCATAAAGATGCATTTAGAATTAAAATAAGGGATATTTTATGTACAGCTAGATCATAGAATCATCGTATCAACCAGGCTGGAAAAGACCTTTAAGATCAGATGCTGGTGTCCTCAACATAAAAAGGATATGGATCTGTTGGAACAAGTCCAGAGGAGGGCCACGAGGGTGATCAGGGGATTGGAGCACCTCCCATATGAAGATCAGCTGAGAAAGTTGGGACTGTTCAGCCTGGAGAAGAGAAGGCTGCATGGAGAGCTCATAGCAGCCTTCCAGTATCTGAAGGGGGCATATAGGGATGCTGGGGATAGACTCTTCATTAGGGACTGTAGTGGTAGGACAAGGGGTAATGGGTTAAAACTTAAACAGGGGAAGTTTAGATTGGATATAAGGAGGAAATTCCTGTTAGGGTGGTGAGGCACTGGAATGGGTTGCCCAGGGAGGTTGTGAATGCTCCATACCTGGGCAGTGTTCAAGGCCAGGTTGGATGAAGCCTTGGGTAATATGGTTTAGAGCAAGGTGTCCTTGCCCATGGCAGGGGGGTTGGAACTTGGTGATCTTAAGGTCCTTTCCAACCTTAACTATTCTATGATTCTATCATCAAGTCCAAACATTACCCCAGGACTGCCAAGTCCACAACTAAACCATGTCACTGAGGGCCTCATCTACAGTTTTTGAACACTTCCAGGGATGGTGATACCACTTCTTCCTTGGGGAGCCTGTTTCAATACCTGATCACCTCCTTGGTGAAGATATTTTCCATAATATCCAATCTAAAAATCATCTGATGTACATTGAGGTAGCTACCTCTTCCCCTACCTACTACTAGAGGCAAAAGGTTTTCTGTTGCAATTGAGGAAACATTAGCTGGTTTTCTTTGGTCTTATCATTGGTTTAAGTAACTGAAAACTGATATTCAAATTGTGATGAGATCAGCTGCTCAGTTTGATCAACTGCTTGACTGAACAGCACCTTCTTCACAGATTACAACTGCATTTTGACGCTGACCTAGTCATAATTTCCAATTCTGCTGGAACCTGATGAGTTTGATTTTTATAGAATCTCAGGAGTCTTTTCCTGATATGAATAGAAAAGGAATACTTCAGGTAAAACTAGATCTAGTTTAAAAAGTAACCGCCTTTTTTTGGAAATATCTTTTCCCTTGATAAATACTACTTTCAATTCCCTTTATTTTTTACTTTTTAATAGAAAACTACACTAAAATGTAGAAAAAAAAAAAAAGGGCTTTGGGTTTTGTTTGTTTGTTTTTGTGTGTGTGTGTGTGTTTGGGGTTTCTTTTGTTTTATTTTAAAGCTCTACATCTCCTGAATTTTGTTTTCCGTTTTCTCCCTCCTTTGAGTATGGAATAGAAAAAAAGTATGTAAACTGGGACTTTCATATATGTGTTGCCTTTTATTAACTTAAAATATTTGTCAAGCTTAGAAACATAATTATAAGAAAAAGAAAAAAGGTTTTGAAACTTTGCCACTGTGTACTTGAAATATGGAGACTTTTTTTTTGGGGAAAAAAAAAAGCAAGCAAAAACAGAGGGAAGAGGGGAAATATGAACTTTATTTTTTGTTGGTTTTGGTGTGTTGTTTTTTTTTTTTGTAGCTAGTGTCAAAGCAAAGGGGGAAACAGAACAAGTTTAAAAGTCTGATATTTAATAATTTGTGTTTTCAATGTTTTGTGATGTTTTTCAAACTTTTCCTTGTAAAGTGATATATAGCTTTAAAATTTGCAAGTATTTGGTAAATATCTTAATGAGCTGTAGAAGAACAGGAGCCATTTAACATCATTAGGTATGAGCTTAACTTGGTCACTTTCTCAGTGCTGTCAGGTCCAATTCTTCGGGGACCAGCAAGTACTCAGGCGTGACGGCTCAATAATGTAGCTCCATTTATATCAATTAAGCTATAGGAATCTAACCCAGCTGCTGGTATGACCTACATTTAGTGCCTGCCACTAAATGCTATGAACAGGTTTTATTCTTGCTATCACTGAGGAACCTTACAGTTAAATTAAATTAGTTGTAGCATAGAACACCCAAGAAATGAAATTGCTTCCATAGCTGTAAACTTAGCCAAATAATGGCTTATAAGGCATTAAATAAATTATACTTGGCTTCATAGTAGAACAAAGAGATAAATAATTCAAATATATTTCTGCCAGACAGTCTCAAAAATTTTGATGACAAAATTTTGGTTTGGTTTGGTTATTTTTCACAAGAGAAGACCACAAGAAGCTGTATAACTTGTCCATGTCTCATTTTAAGCAGCCTATTGATGTGGTGTACTGATACTTGATGCAGCTTTTGAAGTGGTGTTAGCAGCATGCTTGGGAGGAAAAAAGCTTTTTCAGTATCTTATTTTGTTTTGCAAAATGTAAATTATTTTCACTGAGGAGCCAGGCACTTTTGTGTTTTATTTTTCACAGAGATAGATTTGCTCATTCGAGCTGACAAAAATTATGTATATATTTTTCACTTTAGTTCAGCTTCTAAAGCTACAGTCTATTTAGTCTTAAAAAATCTCTGTTCACAGTTAGGTATTGTAATGTAGAGTTCTAGAAATGTTACATGTTATTATAAACTTAAATAGAATATGAATGTTCAGTGGTTAATATTGTCAACTTATGTAGTGCTCAGTTTTGAATAACTAAAAAGGTTTCCCTTAAGACATTAAAAAATTGAAATGTTATTGAGGTTGTTGACATGTTTCCATCATATTTTTAGGAAGTATGGATCAAAAGGTGAAAGCAGTCATAAAACTTATGCACAATTGTAACATCTTTCTCAGAATTTCAGTACCAGTAAAGTTTGTCTCTTTCTGCAGAATCCACTAGGGCCATCTTCCTGTGCAGAGCTAGCTTCACTGTTGTGCAAAAGTAGTATTGTGTATATTTTAACTTCACCTCACACTAAAGTTCCTTAGTATAGTATTCTTTGGCTGTCATTCACTAACGAGAAGCCAAATCATCTGTGTCTGTGTAACTTGGTAAGAAAAGGAACTTTTAAAGTCTATTCAGTTTAAAGGAACTTCAGCTTCTAGGTCAGACAGACAATGAATCTTCTCTTTATTGTAAAACCTCACATGCTGAATCAGTAATTCTAGGCCATCTGAACAATAATATCTGAACATCGTGGTATCGTTTATGTATTCCCAAAGAACTCAAATGATTGCCTAAAGTGTGTTTTTCAGTCAGTCTTCAGTGAGGTCAGTTTTTCTTTTTCTCCCTTGAAAATTTGAGGAAACATAAATGAATTGCATATGTAAAGACTGAGAATCACATGTCAGCTTATCTCAGCAAACACTTAAACCTCTGTTCACTATCCAGCTGTGGATATACAAATGTAAGAATTCGTTTGTCAATACAGATGACTCAGGAAAAATGTGCCTACCATCTTTAAGTTATACATAACTCATTTTGCACTAACTTTCTACAACTAGTAAGCATGTATATGATTATTTCAGCAATCACTTGCTGGCACTTCTAAATTAAGTATTCATACTTAATACAACTCAGGTGTTCTTTACATCCTGTGCAAAATAGATTGTCACCTTTCCCAGTCAGGAATGTCTAGGTTATTTCTACCCTATACTTGAAAAGAGCTTTGCACCCCTAACAAATTCCATTATTTTAAATCAGTAATGCCTCACCATGTTAATCTATCATGTGATCAGGTTATGAAGTAGAAAACTGAGACCCAAAAGGTGATCACAAGGTATTTATCCATGTTATCAAAAAAGATTTTCCATGGATTACGTTTTACCTCTCCTTAAAATCCACCTCTGACTGAATAACAAACAGCAGAGCTTCTGGACTTTGAGTCTACAAGCCAGACTGAGAACTCGGTTTTACTTTGTAGGAAAACTGAGATTGATCAGCTATTTGGGTTAAAAGCATACATCCCACATTTTGTCACTTAAGAATGGGCACCCGAAACATGTCACTAGAAAATAGCAAAAATTGATCCTGAAATATCTACAATCAATGCCTAGGGGAAAAAAACAACAAAGATTCTTAGATCCTGCAGTCATGTCTAGAGCTTTTCTAGTCCACTAAAATTTTGCTCAGATGTTTTTAGTCTGGACTGGACAGATGCCAGGATTTTTCTAATTTCTGGTAGAAATTAGCCAGAAGTTTCAAGAAAACTTTGTTTGGAAACATCAGAGCATGCCTGGTCTTCCCTAAAGGAAATTTGCTATACATTCTGTCTATCCAGTTATGTGCTGCAGTTGTGCTATTAAATTGGCAGGCTTGACTGGTTTATCTCCATGAATGTCATTTTCAATGGGTGGTAGAAGGAGGTCCTAAAATCTTTCACCTCAGGTCCTGGGTGACTTTATTTGAGGAGAATTTGCAGCATGTTCATTGTCAAGCAAAGATTCTCACTCACCACAGCTTCAGGCTGGTACCGGATTTTACAGACTGAATCTTAGCTCTGCAACAGGTAGCCCCAAGTGTAATAATCCATGAAAAATAAAAATAAGAAAGCAGGGAAGAAGGAGTGGGCTGCCCAAGATACAGAGGCCAGGAGTAGGCAAGGTTTATTTGGGACCCATGTCTCTTAAGTCTTCAGAGTAAAAAACTGAAAAGTTTGTTTTGGGGTCTTTTGTTTAGTTGGTTGGTTTTGTTTGGGTTTTTTCCTTGTTCATTATTTAAAGTCTTCCTTTTTTTTTTTTTTTTTTTTTTTTCTGCTATCCTCTCAGTGGAGTGAATTAAATTCAAGTGATGCATGCTGGTCCTGCCATTGCTTAGAAGCCAATTTTCCTTCGATATTCTGTAAATGGTTGGAAATAACTTCTCTGAATAGAAAATCGATATCCACCAGGATGTTACCAAATGCTTGATCTTAGGAAGATGGTAAAAGAGTTAATCACTGACTTAAAACTAACAGCTGACCAGGTAGCAGTGACTGCATTTTGTATTAATCACTCTATATATTCTGAACTTTTAAAAGACCAATTTCCCCAAATTTAATGCCTTGTCACTGTAAGTGACAGGAACCATAAATTCAAAAGAGGAAATGTTCATGGAAACTAAACAGCCCACTGGATACTCAAAAAGATGATTTCATAGACAGAAATAAGTTATACTGGGCAGAAAATAGCCTGGCTGTAAGAAAGTGTTAGAACGATGCTACAAAATAGAATACAAAATAAAACAAGTTTTCTGATTAATTTAAAAAATTGATGGCAAGCAATATAACTTAAAAGTTTAAAAATGTTGCTAGCTAACAAATTTGGACAGATTCATAGCAAGACAAGCAGAAAATGTTTAAAACACAAAGAACAAAACCAAGAATACCATTTCTATAATTAGATGGTAAAATAGACAATAGATATTTCTATTCTGTATTTGGAACTAAGCTGTAACTATCAGAAATTTATAGAGTAGAATTACATTCTCAAACAATTTGAATATTTACCTCTTACAGTAGGGGAGAGTGAAACAAAATGTTTCCCCTATGGCTCCCCAGATCAATAGACTTAGATAACTCAAAAACATTAGGAGAACTAACAAAGCCTTATGACAAGCTCAGTGTTTGCTTTTTTACAAAACTTACACATTATTACAATACTATATGGTTTATTACTTAGTCTAGTGTCTGATTCTACCTACTTACTTCTTTCTTAGGAGAAATTACCCTAAAAAATTCCTTGAGAGTTACAAAATATACCTATTTTATGGATATACCTATCCCACCCATTCAGGCATATTCCTCCAAATGTTGAGGGGCTAATAGGTTAGGTAGGTCAGTTTCATGAGTTTGTCTTCACCACCTTTCATTAATTTTCATCTTAAGTTATTATTCTGTTCTAGGAGTATTTTGGGAGGTATGAATTTATATTCATTCTTTGGTCTGAAGCTGGAGCATTTCTCTCTTGTACCATTTCAAAGCTGAGACATTGAGTTCCATTGGCCAGCGGACTGTAACTAGTTAGCAGATGTCAAATCACAAACCTCTCTTGTAAAAGTTGTAGAAGTGCTAAATTGGCAAAGATTGAGATGAAGTCACTGTATATAACTGATGCTTTGCCATAATATCCTTAAAGACCATGGTCAAACATATCCCAGTGCATTATGCAGCTGCTCAAACATATCACTGCTTAGACTGCAGTATGTTTTTATTGGATTCAGCCCATGCAAATACCTTTCCTAGGGGTAGCATTTTGCACAAATTATATTAATTTCTTCCATGAGCTGTTAGGCTGGAAGTGAAGTCTCCTGTAGGAGAAATAAATATGATCTAAGATCACAGGTTTTATTTACTGCATTTTAGTCAGAAAAAAAAAATGTTTATTGCATTATTGATTAAAACAAATAACTTCAGGAATATCAATGCCACAGCAGTGTCCTCTCTATTTCTACTAATTTCTGCCAGAAACATCCCTGTTATTTTATGCTTAGGTCCTGACTTTCTTATATTTTATAATAAAAGGATGTTCTTGCCATCGAGCCTCTATGCAGCAGGAACTACTGTTAAATCTTATTTCCACTGTAGAGTTTCTTTTCATGACTGCCTGCCATGTCCTTTTGTGGCACCATGGTGTATTCTGTAACCTCTCATGGCTCATTCTTTATCACCAGAAAAAAAACAACCAAAATAGGTCTTCACCTAATTTTGTCTGATAAATTTGGTTATAGTTCTCTGAGGTAAAGACATAGCAAATTTTAGGGGAATCATAGAATGGTTTGGGTTGGAAGGGACCTTAAAGATCATCTGGTTCTGCCCCCCTGCCATAGGTACGGACATCTTCCACTAGGCCAGGCTGCTCAAAATCTCATCCAACCTGGCCTTGAACACTTCCCAGGGATGGGGCATCCACAACTTCCCTGGGAAACCTGTTCCAGTGTCTCACCACCCTCACAGTGAAACCTAAGCAAGTAAAACCATTTAGATTCAGTTATTAAAAGACTATGAAAAGCTTTTTTCATGATGTAGAATAAAAATGAAGGTGGATGGTGGCACTGTCATGAGTTGGTAAGCAGAAGACCTCAAAGCAACAGGCATGGAAGAGAAGAAACCTAAAAAGAATATGCTCCCTTGTTTGTAAACGCTCACTATGAGTGGTAACCTAGTGCAGGCTGCTGTCTTCTATCCACAGCTTTGGCTGTCTCCATGTGGAACACGTGTTATTCACAGCCACAGGCATTATACCTATAGAGGTGCTTAGTGCATGGCTTGAAAACTGCTGCTTGCCCAACCAGGATTTGTGGTAGTTTATGATATCTGAATGCTTCCAAGCACCTTGCAGTTGCACTCATATATAGCTGTTATTTTTTCATCATCTTACAGTATGGTGTTATCTGCCACTCCATCATAGATAAGTAGTAGAAAGTTGTAGGGCAAGAGGAGGAAATGAGCATCTGAAGATGGAGAATTAAAAGGTGTAACTTAGGAAATGCTTATAGGATCCCTGTTGCTGAAGAAATCATATTGTGGAATTACACTCTGAGCACGGAATTAAACATAGCTGCAGGACACTTCCCTGAACACAGACTCCTGTGAGAGGAGTTCACCTGGAACCAGAAGCAGACTACCAGCATGCATGTGACTCTGACCTGCATGTAGGGCTGGGCTGTGGCAAAATTGAAAGCAGTAATGTCTTTTCCAGCTGTAGAAGATATGTGCTCTTCTGCAAAAGCTCCTGTAGAGAGCCACTCTGCTGCAGACAGGAATCTTACCAAACGCTTAGATACGACATAATATATATTTGTTTTCATAAAAGTAAATTATGCTCAGACATGGAAATCTAATTTT
Organism: Neopsephotus bourkii; assembly: GCF_033783945.1. Taxonomy (NCBI): domain Eukaryota; kingdom Metazoa; phylum Chordata; class Aves; order Psittaciformes; family Psittacidae; genus Neopsephotus; species Neopsephotus bourkii. The sequence continues at coordinate 12,704,990 of NW_026900684.1, read as the reverse complement.
ATTTTTAAAAAGGCTGAAAGAACATTGGCACAGGGAAAAGGTTAGTTAATTATTTAAAAAATAAGTTATTTTATTATCTTAGTTACCACTGCAAAATGTGGTAAGCATTATGATTTAGCTGGTTTAATGTTTCACTTTAAGAACTTTCCAGCAGAGTCCCTTCCTTTCCAACACATTCAGCTGAGGGTCCCCTGGACTTTTTGATTCATTGTACCTATGAATTGTACTGCCTCTCTGACATGCGTAATGCCCCTGGCGATAGGAAGCTTTGGCATTAGCAGGTAGAATTCCTTCTGAAACCCCTGAGATATCCACTGAAGTTGAGAGCTGGGTTTTACTCCTGAACAGTAGAGGATCAAAATGTTCCCCATATAGTGAAGCTGAGAACATGCTGTATCTGGAATCATTGTTCCCTTTGCAACTAGAAATTGTATTTGCAGCTTGCTGTGAATATGGTATCATGGTACAGGGACATAATTGCAAAGAAAAACATGATGAATGACCTTGAGTGCTATCATCTTCACCACTGTTTCACTTTGCTGGCTTTACATGTGTTATTACTTTCTCTCTAACAATTTAATCTTGTATATTTGCCCTTGAAATTGACACTAATATATACAACATTTGTTGGGGCTTTTTCTCCCAGATGGGAAAAATCTTTGTTACTGAACAACAAAAAAATAATTTCTTAAAAAAAAGTATAACTTGGCTTTGATCCAGTATAAAAAATTCAACAAAAACCTGCTGTCATTATTAGCAGACCCAAGAGGACCATAAAATTTTCACTGGTGCCCAAATGAAAACATTTGCTTTCTGCTCAAGCTGTTATTTTAAATCTGTCTAAACTTTAAATTTAAATAAGATATATCTGAAAAGAACTTGTTGAAGTGATGATTTATTTAGATATTCTTTATCTCCTACTGAATAGAGTTTCTCCCTATAAATTAAGCATATGGGAAATAGTTTGCTTTTGTCTCCAAGCTATTTTGCATTTAGGATAAAGAGTAAAATCAGTGTCAGTTCTCCTGTGAAATACCTGTTGCAACAGGGCCTTATTTTATCTTCTACAAGTCCTATCAATCAGTACTTTCAGGATTTAAAAGCACATTTCTAATTTTAAAAGAGGATTAAGCCATTCTTAATAACTTAATGGAATAATGATCCTTTCCACTTAGCATTAGGAATTCAGCATTGTGCTTCTCAGAAAGCTACCTCAATATAAATTGGATAAGAAAGAAACAGAAATAGAAATTTTCTGTGAACAAAAGCAGAAAGTAGGGAATTGTCTTGCTGAGCCAACTGCCAAAAAACCTAAAACATGTTTGTGAAGTTCAGTAGATTAAAAAAAACCAAACCAAACCAAAACAAACCCAAAAACCCCAAATAAGAAAACCAACCCCAAACCAAATAGAATTAGATTAGCTTGAATATTTTCAATACTAATTGCTCTCCTTCTGCCTGCAGAATGTATCTGTTGTCCTTTTCTCCATTCTCTGTCTACAGCATCTTAGGTTTTGCCTCTGTCACTGTAAACATCCCAAGCTGCTGTTTTTGGAAAATGTGTTTTTAGAGCATCTTTCCTCCCCTGGGCAATTTTTCTCAGTTGTGCTCTCCTGACATTCTGCTGCTAATCTGGAAGACTGCAAACATGTTCCCATACAGTAATTCTTTTTCCCTCAGACTTTGAGGATATTAGCATAAGTTTAACTAGAAAAGACAGGTAAGATGGGATATTATTTTGTTGTGTGGGTAACATAAATCAAACATCCAGTCAAGACTATAGAAGGTGGTACTGTTTTTCTTTCTTTTCCATTTTTCTCTTGAAGTTTGGAGGGCTCTGCTCTAGAATCCCAGTATTGATCATATGTTCATATGTTCAGTCGGTGTCATGTGGAAGGCTGGTGACTAATCTTTGATTAGATGTCCATTTTGAAAATATTAGTGGGGAATTTAGCCTTTTCATGTTTCACTATAGAAACTAAGGCTGTCTGTTGTCACTGAAGAGTAGCTAGGTAGGAGAAAGAAGGATTTTAAAGCTGGGTGCAGAGAGAAAGGGCCTGGATGTTTTAGATATTTAGCTCTAGTTTGATGTAGTATCATAAACACAAATAATTCCTGTAAGAGGCAGCAGGTTTTAATTAAATTAGAGAATATTTCTGAAAGTCAGCCCATGTTTCTAAGTGATTTTCCAAGTAAAACTGTTTCCATGAATGAGGGCTTTAGAAGGCAAGTCAGTAAATACTGTGCTCTTCTCTGCTGATACATCACTGTGAAGGGTAATTGGGACAGAAAAGTCTTTCTCCAACCTTAGGATGTTATTCTTGCCTCCTTGCACTGGAAATGGATGTAGTTAGGAATCACTGTGATATGTCCTACTTTATGAGATGGGAACTTCTTCCAGTTTCAAGAGACATTTAATATTATGAAGACTGCTAAACAATGCAAATTATTTTTCAACATGCTTAGAAATTGCAATGAATTTTTGTCCTACGGCTCCACTTGAAAATAATTCAATTATTGTACGTAATTATTTTAGGTAATGACACATATCCAGGGATATTTCCATATAATATGGATATTTTTCATTGGGATCTTTGTAAATGCTTAGTCTATTCAGTGGTGAAGATATTTTATAGAATATACATTGTATGTAGTGTTTCTCAGATATGGAAATTAAGCCTCTCTTATTCTTGTTTAATTGCCCATTGCTATATTTTAACAAGAGTTTGTAAGGAAAATCTTGTTTGAAATTGCCACTTAATGAATTCATAAAGCTCGAATCAACACAGCTAAATCCTTCTTTTTATTTAAAAAGCTTATATCTAATGTGATTTTCCAGAGGAAACTGAATACAAATAAACAAGATCCATGTCCCTCATGATCATTTTTCATTATGGTCTTTGATGGCTATCAGGATTTTCTTTTGGTAATTGCTAAAGCCAAAGCCTTAAATAAATCTTTTCAAATAAACAAGTATCTATTGTTATGTTCGAGTGCTTGTGTGGTCAAACCCTTCTCCTGAATAAACTTCGTTTAAATTTCTGTCACTTATTTATGTGGAATTTTATTCTGTTTGAATATTTTATCTGATGTCTCTCAAGTTTCAACAAGTTCAAAACCTACAGTACCAAGTACTTACAATTGTAGTTTATAAATCACTCTGATGTGTGCAGAGACCAGACAAACGTACATCAGCTCAGGTTTCTCATCAGCATTTCTGATGTTAGATATGGAGGCAGAACAACAAAATTAGCATTGGCTCTCTGCAGGGGTGGCTTTGAAGAGGAACTGCAGACAACTCTTGGATCTTATTTTTCAATATCAATCCTCTTCATACACTAGGTGGATCTCTGTTTCCAAACAAATATTTGCCAGGACCATATGTTACAACAGTTCCTCTTGTGAATATGAATGTGCTTTGAGAAGTTACACTTTCGTTTGGTAAATGACACTCTGTAAGTGAAAGAAGCTTGCCCTAGTAAAAATAAATAATTTAGTCAGCATAACTGGGCCTGAAGAAGAGTTTTTAATATACTTGTTAAATTAAGGCCTTCTCTTCCCATCCCTGAGCAACCCAGGTCTGCCAGCAGAACTCAGTAGTATAAACATTGCATAACATTCATTCACACTGCACTACTTTGCTGTTTTTTAATATCTAATAATTTTACTCAGTTAGCCTGTCCACATTTACTAGTCAGGAGGTCAACCAGCAAGTTTCCAGATGTATTCTAGTTGCTTTATAGCAATGTTGATGGTGAGCACAAAGGTTAGCAAGCAATCGCTCTTCAACAAATCGGTTAATTTCTTTTGGTTTACTTTTATGTAATGATTTGTTTAAAATGTAAAAACCTCGCTCATAAGTAGCTTCTAATATTTCTCACACTTCTGTAATTTTTAGGTTGTTACATGTTTTGCTTGTTTGTTGGGATTTTTTTAAAGGTCTGTGGATTATATTAATGTTGATTTGAAAATCAGCACTTTCATGCAGGGGTCCTGGTAATGCAAATGTTTTCAGAAGCTACCCAGTTTACAAAGGTGCATTTAAAGGGCAGCTAGCAGAGAAGTTAACAGGGTCGTTTGATGTTGTGTCAGAACACCTTGGTTTAGCATCAGGATAACACTGTCATCTGGAAGCAGTATATTTCCTTAAACTGGCATTTGGCTTTGTTTTACAGAATTCTTATTACAGAATTTATAGATGATATTAAACCTAAAATGTCTTTACAGTTTAGTATAAAAACCTCTATATTGTTTATTCGGTGTATAAATTTATCTTCTTGATTGTTCTCAAGTTGCTTTAGCAACAGTTATGGACTTTTGTGCTAAAACATCAACATTTACAAAAAAAAATTGACTGTCAATTAGAGTTGTAAACTGTCCACTGAATTCTTCTACTTGAGATTAAAAAGTCTTGAAAGTCACTGTTTTCAGGAGTCATGAAAAACAGTCATCAGAGCATAGGCAGGAGGTGAGCTGTCTCAGTGCCTAGAGATGTTGTCAGTAGGACTGAGGATATATTGCAACCTAAGGCACATCGCCTGAGTCCAAACCTAAAGCCAGACTGCAAGGAACAAGTGAACAAGGCAAACCTATTTCACTGTGGTTTTGTTTTCTTTTTTGCAAGTTTGCTGGCAGATTCCTGGTTCTGAATGTCAGAACTGAATGGTACTTTTCTACTTTCTCTATAGTCTCTCTTTCTCCCTGATGTCCAGCTATGTTATGCATGTACATACACAAAAGATGTATTGATGAAGGTCTTATTACCCCTTAGATAGTAATTAGGGAACTCTCTGGAGGTAGGAAAGGCTGCTCAAACTCTTTAAGTTTCTCCTAGAGAAACTTAAGCTCAGAGAAAGAAATGAAATAAGAATTTTACCATTCTCAGTGAGTCACATAATATTTGGACAATCTTTATTTCACAGGCAATCTGCAGTGGTCCTGAAGTATTGCTTGTGGACACAGGAAACTGGACACCTGAAAGCCATCTGAGACAGAAAATGATCATGTGGTATAACTGATCAGTGAAGGTGGTAAATCTTCACTTTCATTTACAGTAGGGAGAAGTAGGCCATCTTCTTAATTTGGTTTATGGGCATCTGGTTCTCATCTTCAAATTTCTTGTCCTTTTATTTTTAAAATAAGTTTAAAATGCCTCCTCTGGTGTTTGTATAGTGGGGAGGTTCTGGATTGCTTTTGTTATGATTTTACACCATTGTTTTGCTTATGTGGGAAAAAAGCTTTTTCTGTTTATTTGTTTGTTTCAGGCTGACGTATGATGTTTTCAGTTTTCAGTTCAAACACTGGAACAAAAGTCCCCTCCAAACCTACTCCACAGCCCTAAACTTCTTTGTGTAACTTTAAACCACAACAGAACTATAAGCCAGCTTGTCTGGGCCATATTCCCAAGGACAGTCTGATATTTTTGAAGTGTATCTTCGCATCAAACAGAACCAGTAACAAAATAAAGGCTTTTTTTCCATTTTAATTCCAAATGAAGACAGAAGGGAAAATGAAACCTGTGTGTGCTGAAGAGCAAAAACTGATGGAAGAGGTAAATAATCTTCCAAGTTTGCATAGAGTAGAAGCACATTGTTATAGAAAAATTATGTATATAAAAATATAGTTCCTTTAAATTTCTTGAGGACTTGAATTTCAGATTCACTGATGCTCAAGATCTGACTAAGGAAATGTCTTTTCCTTGTTGTTTGTGACAGGAGAAAACAGCACTATTAATGTCAAGGAATTATTAGGGAAATATCTTGGCATTTTTAATGTAAGAAAGGAAGCAAATCATAGTCAGATGTATCTTTTGTCCCACTTGAAATTATCTTTATCATGTTGGAAGTTTTTATTCGGAAGTCTGTGTTGACTCTCATGATTAGGGCCAGAAATCCTACAGCTGACAGGAAAGTGACCTATAAATAATGATCTATGATGGACTTGTCATATAGCTACTAAATGAAATATTCTAGTACCTGTTTCCTTTGTCTTGTTTCTCAGTTTCCGTCTTCTTTAAGGTTATTGCTTTTGACATATCCCACTAACTATCTGGTAGGAATGGATTTTCTTTGTCTTGTAAATGTATTCCTTTTTCACCAGAAAAGTACCACTGAAAATATTACTGGAATATTTTTTGTGATGAATAACTAATTTGAATACAGTTAGATACAGTTACTATTGGATTTCCAAGTCAAAGTTAAATGTTTTTTTTCTTAATAAAGTTTATTATACATGTATACAGATACATTAAAAAACAGGACTAGAAAGAATTGCTTATAATGAAATATGAATTCTGGAGCAAATGAAAAAGTCAGAATTTACAACACATTAAATACACTGTAGTAACTACCTACATGCATCCTCTGACTAGTATTCTGCATAAAGAAAATCATCCAACTCATTGTAGCAACTCATCTTCACTCTCTTATGCAATAATAAAAATTTTTCAGCAAAGAGTAAATAGCTTCATTTACTAATAGTGAAAAATATGCATATGGGATGATAACATTGTGTAGCAGATGCTCTGAATATGCATTCCAGCTTTTTGTGTGGTAACTTGTGTGGTCATACTTTTAATGATAAGAATCCAGTGCTTCCCTTGATATCTCTATTTGATCATTCCTAAAAGGGTCTGTGCCATTTCTTTCCACAAAAGGGAACATTCTTGCTATTGAGATGGAGAAAGGTGCTAGGAGAGAGAAATACAGTCCATAGGAATTTTACCGCTGAATTCACTGAATCCAGGATTTTGCCCCAGACTTGCACTTCAGATGTCCCTTGTTTAGTCTGAGTAATGACGCAAACAGAAACACCTATGCCAAATGTGCTTGGTCAACATGCTTTCAGCAAGATTGCTGAAAGTGAACTCCCAACACATTTCAGTAAGGGTTATACACATAGCATTAGCAGCTGAGCTGCTTAAAAGGCTACAATAAAACACTGCATGAAAGAAAAAACATAAAAACTGGGTCTTGTTCCATTTATGTTCCTGTAAAACTTACTGAAAATTTATGTTGGCAAATAAATTAGGGTAGGCTTCATGAAAAGTAATAACTCAGTTATCTTGACCTTTGTTTTGGTACATAAACTTACGTCACTTACAAGAGAAAATGTTATAATGGTATGTTTTATCTGTTAGTCTCACCTTCTCTCTTTTTTGAAGCAAAGGTGATTTACTACAGGAAAAGGAATAAATTTGTGCAAGTGGCTTAGTAGACCAGATACTTCCTCTTGAGATTGTGCTTGGATAATGGAATAAATCATAATATTTTTTGTTTCTAGCTGAATTTCAAGGATAACTTTTATCTCATGTATAATGCAGCTCACAGAGTTGGAATAACTCAATAAATACACTGTTCACTTGTAACCTGAATCCCAGTTTTCTAGTCTGCATTACGTTCTATCCCAGTTTTCTAGTCTGCATCATGTTCTGTTGACCTACAGTAGAAAACAAGCTACGGTCTGTGCTACGGCCATTACTTGTAATATCTGTGAAAAAAAATGCAGTGATTAACACAGGTCTTTGAGGACTACTTACATATGCAAACTATGTTTTATGGTTTCATTTGTTTTAGCAAGGTTGCACATCTGCTCATAAAAGTGTCACTTCTTGGCCTAGCTGGGAATGATGTTTTTCAACTGCAGTATTGCAGTTCTTTTGCTCATCTGGCTGGTCACACACTAACCACAAAAAAGAGGAATAATAAGTTTGTAACTGGAGATGGAGCTATTCCAATCTTCTTTCCCGTTTGTTTAGCAAGCTTCTACAAATGATGAGATTCAGCAATAGACAGTGAAAGACGTGCTTGTAACAGTACTCAAAAGCCCTACAACTATCAGTGTTGAATCAACACCAGAAATGTGTAGATTTTCAATGATGCAAGAAATAGTTTTGATTTCTCAGTCTTACCATTCCAGAAATTGTTATTCAGCATAAAATATTTATTTGGACAAAAAGCTTTGTTTTCCAGATGTGAGTTTCAAGGTGGCATCAGTACAAAAGATTTGAAATGCTTCGCCTTTTTAGCAAAACAATTTTAACAGATGATTTTCTGATTAACTTACAGCACTTCCCGAACTTTTGCATAATTCTTCAGTTCTAATAATTTTGACTGAAAAGTAGCCTGCAGAATAATGTCAAATAAATGCATATTTCAAACAAGAGCAAGGGGAAATGTAATTTTCCACCCACTAACAGGCTGACCATATATTCAGAAGTGGTATTTGGCAGGATCTTAATTCAATAAGTTATGAATAGCTGCTGCCCACTGTTTTGCTACACCCCCTACCCAGACTTGCCACAGGGACCTGCAAAGTCTATGATTGCAAAAAGGACCTAAATTCCAAGATGTTAGGAGTCCAATATTTGAGATCAGCAGGAGAACTACAAAGCTGGCAATGAACAAGGAGGAAGCAGAACTCTAATCAGGACTGAATTAATGCTGATGTGATGATTTGAAATCCAACTTTAAAAATAAACCAAAACAGATCTGTCTCTACACGGTCTGATACCGCCACGCAGCCTGAATTACTGTTGACAGCTCATAACTTTATTGCACCCACATGCCTGATTGCTATCATTGTGCCAGAGATTTGAAACTTCTGAAATTCAAACCGGGAAGGAAAGTAGATCCTATTTGAAAATAATCAAATGAAGATTTCTGTGGCAGAGGTTTGTTTGCTACAACTTCAGATGAACAGCTCAGACACTCTGGAGGTCTCTAAGTATGAATTCCATAAGAAAATAACTACACAGTGTTATTAATACTTGGCAATTTCAGTCTGTAAATCTGTATGATAAAACTTTTTTATTAATATTAATTTTTAATAATGAAAAAAGCATTTTTCCTCTATGTTATGGGTTTAGAAACCATGATGTACAGCATTTAAGGAGAAATTTTGTGAAAGGGCAAATCCCAATTCCCTACAGTGGCAGAAGCCCAAGCCCGCATAGGACTTGATCTAGAATAAAACAAAACAAAAAACACTAAAAAAAACACTGGGAATTCTTCCACTGATTCCAATTGGATTTGAAACAGACCTACAACAAGTCAGCTGCAGATTTCAGAGACAGTAAGGCATAATAAAGCCATTCCTGTATCCTATAATGGGTACAAAACTCTACAACAATAACTGATTAAGGCAGGCAAAACTTTAATCAGAGGAGTGAACTTCCATATTATTTTCCCCAAACTGTTCTAATGTAGTAAAAAATAAGAGCTGATTTTATGATATTAAGAAAAAAAAGTCCTTATATACCTGACCTTTTAACCTCAACTAAAATGGACACTTTGAGGAAAGAAACACCTGACACATATGAGTTAAAGAGTGTGGATTCCTCTCTTTGTGATGGGATATTGCTCAGCTGCAAAAACAGTCCCTCTGCAGCTTTGCTCAGTTGCTTCTGAAATGGCTTAATCTTGAGAACTGTTGTCAGTCTGTATGAACAGCATTGGTCTGTGCGTGCAGTCTCCTATATCCTATATATCAGGTGTTGCTCTGATATGTGTAATTGTACTTTCCTTTTACTGCATGATGCCCTTTGTGGTGTCAGTTTTTCTCTTATGAAAATACTGAAGAATACAATACTTATGGGTCTGGTGAGGGACCCCAAACTGCAATGCTTTAACAGAGCTTTATAAGTAAGTATGAGGTGCTGCTTCTTCCTTTATTCCATTCTACTGCTCACTATTTCACAACAGACTCATACTTAAGCCATCAAAATCCACTAGAGGGCTGTTTTCCATCTTTACCTTATATCGAAACGGAAAAATATTAATTAAAAAGTGTACTGATGTTTTCTGAATAGGATTTCTGAGTACAAAGTATAGTCCAAAAGGAAGAAAAAAGACATAAAGAAGGTTGCAGAGAATAAGTGACAGTAATAACAGTACAACAGTATATGTCTATAGGCTGACTGCATTGAACCAAACGTCCCATTAAAATGAGGCGAATTTGTATAACTAGTTATGCTGCTTGTAGTTCTCAGTTTGAACATATTAGCCAATGGACTGTCATTTTTGGCTAGCATCAGTTTGCTTTCTTGTCTAGTGCAAGCCCATCTCCAATCCTCAGGCACTGTAAGAAATACATTCCTTTAAAACAAACTTCTATGAAATTACTTCTTTGTCTACAGGTTTAGGAACATCAGCAGTGCACTGCTGATCTTTCAGATTTTGGCAATACAATACAACAATTACAAATTAGGTGGGGTTTCCCTTTTGCTTTAGGGATCTTGATCACACCTATTTCCACCCTGACAGCAACTACTTGACATTCAAACCATATCAGGGGCAGCTAATTTAATAAGCAAATCCACCCAAAAACATTTTGGGAAAACAACGAATGGGCTCTAACTGCTTCAGTTGTGTTGGTCGCCCCCTCTTTCTTCCCCTAGGCTATAAAATCTAGATCTATCCATGCCTTGGTGAGTTGTTTCAAGATGCCAGTACCCAGCCTATCAATATTGGGTACTTTATTTATATTTCTATGGTAGTACATAGTTCACATGCTAGTGTATTTATGGTGGAAACATAATAGAATTTCAACTGATGCAGAATATACTCACTTCAAAATTGAGTAAACTATACTGCAATCAGGGATATTTGAGGTGGAACATGCTATTGAGATAGGGTAGCAGAGAAAGCCCAGTGGAAATTGCAAGAAATACTTTTTAAAAACAGTTCTATTTCAGGTATCTTCAAATTCTTGGTATGAGTGGTTTGATTTGCTTTGTCTCCCTCAGTGCCTCATAAGAATGACATCTGTTCTTACTGATAGCCTGCAAACTGCACATCTGCTAGCAGAATTTTGTACTGGATACCTTCTGTCTTCATCCTGTCTTGCTTGTTTATATTCTTCAGGTGTTATGTTTGTTTATGGGTATAGAAGGTCTTTGAAGCAGAAGTTTGTATAGCATCACACAGTCTTGGTGTGGCCTGTCTCCAGACTTCAGGCCCTCCTACAGTCTCTCTCTATAGCTACAACTATATTTGTGTGTGTGTATTTGTATACCTATACATATATATATAAAAACGTTTATAAGCAAGTTACAGAAGCTGGGTTATAAGAAAGTGTAGGTGAAATGAATATAAGTTCATTTTGCATATTTAATTGGGCTGACTGTAGGACTATATGAAGCTTAAAACCCTATTGAAATCTGAGCGTTCTTCATCTACAGCAGGTGGCTCAACAAAAAATGCTCCTCTAGTACATTTTAGCTTTGGGCTGTCTATTTCCAGAGAGATCCATAAACTTTGTAAAACAGATGGCTACACTGGCAGATTGCCAGAAGCCTAGGGACCACACTTAGTCTGAATAAAACCATGAACAAAATCACTATTTATTCCTACTCATAGAACCTCTAATAACTGAATTGAACTGAACTGCTGCTGTTTAAACCCAACAGTGATGGATTTTATTGTAAAAAACTGTGAGGGTTAAGTGGTGATGACAATCCCAGTTTAAGACCTTTCCAGGCAGCTGCTTGGATAACCGTTTTTTGGTTAAAAAGAATAAAATGGAATAAAATGGAATAGAATCGAATAAAATAAAATAAAATAGAGGGAGTTTAGTAGAAGCCATCTAATCGAGTATGTTGCCAATCCATGCTTCAGTCCTCTAAAGCCAGGAAATGGGATTTCCTGACACAGTATGCCAACACAAAATGCATTACATGCTACTAAGTGAGTCCCTGGCCCACCCAGTGCCAAGAGGCTCATTTAACAGTTTTGCTAACATGGTTTTCAGTGCAAGATACAATTGTTTCTTTAGCTCCTTAACCTTTTCTGTGTTCTAAGTATACTTTACACAAGGAAAAAGCATGCTGCAGGCACTGGTATATATACCAGGTATGACTAGGACCAATTGTTTTTTCTTTATTCAGTGAGAGTCAATCAAAAAATACAAGATGTAGCAATGATATTTCACTATAGCTTTCTGCTGACATTCAAATGTGGAAAGGTTTGTTTTTTGTTTTTATTTGTCTTCAATTTTTGATCTATCCAGCTAACTTTGAATATTACCGTGGAGAAGTGACACCTAAATCTCAGAGGCATATACATCAGAACACAGCATACTGTAGCTGCTGTTCTTAATAGGTTTTTGAGCAGCTGCTGAAACTGAAGGAACAAGATATTTGTTAAACAAAAGCAGCACTACAAACCAAAAAGTTTTGTCCAGCAGGAGGATGAGTACGCTTCATATCAGACAGAGTTTGCTCCTTCTGCTTTCTCCTCTCACTCAAACAGCAGGACTTCAAGGCAGACAGCCAAGATGGATTCTTTGCCTTTTCTGAGGCTGATTCCACAAGCCTGCCATCCTAAGCTATACTTTTGCAGAGGAGACCTTAATCAACCCTTTGGTGTGATGAAACATAAACTCAGTATTTGAATGCTGTTTACTGGTAGCATAAAGAAATGAAAATTCCTTACTAGTGTCTTCTGAGCTGCATAAAGCCTCATGTGCAGCCTGACCTACAGATGACCTTGCACAGACCCAGTAGAGGTTTCTGGTTAGCTTGTCAGGCAGCAAAAGAATCTGTCTTCAGGGTGAACATTGGAGCTCCTGTGAAAAGCACTGTCAGAAGAGGAGGTTTTATTAAGCTCTTTTTTTAACTTTGAAATACATGTATGAGATTTGTCCTTTAATGACTGATGGGATTTGCAAGGAATCCCACTGCTACCATCCTGGACATGTGCGCAGTTCTGAACTTCTAAAGTACTCTTGACTGCAAGGATGCAGTTGGTGATAGTTGCGAGTTTTTTCAGTATACCACACATCTTAAGGAGTTTTGGTTTGTTGTTTTTTTTTTGTTTGTTTTGCTTTTTTTTTTTTTAACACAATCTCAATATTACGATCAGTCTTCTACAAGCCAAGACAAAATTATCTCTGGGCAGTCTTCATAGTAGGTAGGTGTCTGAGCCTGCACCAAAGAAATATTCTTACTGTGTTGATGGGAACTGACTGTGTTGGGAATTATCTACCAAATTTTGCAATAAGTATAGTTCCTGCCACAAGTGCTGTGACCCCTGAACTCCCAATGCCCTTTAATTTCTAGAAGTTTTATTGTTAAGGGATTTCCAGCCCATCCCTATTCATAACCTTGGAAACATGAACAGAAGCATTGCTGAAAATGTCTAATAACGAATTTAGCCTAAGCTCCCTACTGGGAGGTAGAGGAGCATTATTATCCTCTTTTTACAGTTGAAGAATAAGTTCCAGAGTTCAAGGCTGTCCACCAGATCTCCTTCTGCCAAGTCTGTCCTACCTATATGACTAGGCTATTAACTTGAATTCCTCTGCTGACCACTAATACAACAGAATCAATTGTCAAGATAGGTGGTCTCTCATGTAATCACATCTGAAACCTTTGAGACTCACTCTATATTAAAAACAACAATTTAGATCCTGCCCATAAACTCTCCAGCAGTCGCTACAGGTTTCTGCAGCATCAGTTTAATAGTCTTTCTGTGTGGTACACTACTTAATTAGAAGGTAGAAAGCAGCTGCTGGAGCTTAAAGTTCCTGTATCATCTCTACATGCAGCCCTTTTGAAAAGCCCAAAGCAACAGTTTAACCTGACTATGACAATAGCACTGAGAACAGCATCCTCACTCTTTAACAGCAGAGGTGAAAAAAGACATAAGTATCTCATTTTTCCATGTAGCTATGGCTTTGCTTATTCTAAGTATTGAGAATAAGCACAATACCAGTGCTTTTAATGCCCTGGTTTAAAAAATAGCAGTACTTTAAGCAGATACTACGATTTAAGTACTCTGAATTTGTCTTCATGTTTTGTGTGAGGATTCATGTTCTTAAGTATTTCTTCAAGAACAAAATAACTTCAGGTTGGTGGGTTTCTTCAGTGAAGGGGAAAGTACGTGTATAATATCTTTAATTTTACAGCATGGATTTCAACCAAACACCACAGTTATGGTAAAGTAGAAAGGTATGGGAAAACCTCTATTGCAAGCACCTTCAGCTCTGAGGAAATGGTCACAGAAAAACAGATATTGCCAGTAGCACAGAAATTAAGGAAATAACTCATGTGGGAGAATGAAAAATTTAGAAGTCTCATTTTAGCTGAAACTCTTTGGCCAAGTATAAGACACATGATGCAAGTTCAAAGAATGTTTGACTCCATGTAGTCAAGCACTGAATGCTAGACAAAAGGAAAATATTTAAGGTAATGTTATTTTGTACAGTTTTAGTCTATTTAATATCTTTTCTGTTAACTTGGGCAGATAAAATGAACTGTGAAGATATGATACTGTACTCTGGGTAAGAAAGCAAAGTGGAATGTAGGAAAGACATTTTGAAAGGATTGAAAAGAAAAATTCTATTTGGAACCTGTGCCTATGTGAGTAGTGCTAGCAAAGGGATTCACAACATTAAGCTCAATTAAGCTTGCTCTGATAGCAACATCAGTTATACTAGTCAGAGAGCTAGAAGAAGAATCTAGAAAAACTAAATCCAATTTGTAAAGAGTGTAATGTTCATCATGAACAAAAAACCGACTAACACGGATGAATATTTTGTAGCTGCAAGTGGATGCAGCTTCAGTGAAACTTGAGATGAGTGCCAACCAAAGCATGTAGGATAGCTTTTCCTTTAAAAGAAAACACTTAGTGGGACAATAAAAGTCTGGAAAAAACTCAAAAAAGACACAGGTAGATTAAAATTCAGGACACAAGGAGGAAAACTCCCACCAGAAGAGGGTGTGAACCACATATAACTAGGTATTAGCTCGGAGGACACATGTAAAGATGCTGAAGAGCATCGACAGTTGGAAGTCCATGAAGCCTTTGAGCTCAGAGAAAGGGTGTATGTGTTAGAATGACAAACAAATGCAGTAAGTTAACAGCATTTGATAGTGTTTTCTTGGGAAGAGAGTAATAACCAGGAATAGAAAAGAAGAGGTCAATTTTCCCATAAATTACTGGGGAAAAATGAATTTTAAAAACATTAATTAAAAAAAAAAGAATCACTTATGTGAAGGAAATAATCAGGTATGTATAAGAGAAGGAAGGGAACTGAGGATAAGGCAAATGCCACTTATTTGCATACACTTGATAAACCTGCAGAATTCTGGCAGGTTCTACTTGAAGAAATAGGATCCACGTTTGTGTAGGCATCCCTTAGTTTTTTTTAGTTTCTCATGCTGTCCCTTGAACAGCAAAGTGTTTCAAACGGCTTCACAGAAAATGTCAGTTTCAAGTCACTAGGAAATCAGTTTTTCAGAGACAGGGAAACTATGTAAAGTATTATAAAGAAGGACTGCTTTGGAAAGAGTTTGAGCTGCAGCATAAACAACAAATACATGGCGCACTTATAAGAAAAACTAAGGTATATAGTTAAAGCTGGCAAAAGACATGGATTCTGTGGCTATCTAACGGGGTTCAGTGGTAAACCATGCAGAAAAAAAATGTAAAAAAACATGCTTACCTTACTCACTCAGAAAGGTAACCTGAGTGTGCTATTTGGAATAGATGTCCAGAGTACATGAGAAAAAAATCTAATTAAAGAGTTTGAGACATGAGAGTTAATTAAGCTGCAGCCAGGAAGGATGTGGACCATGGCATAATTAACCTTACCCTATTATGCTTGTGCTGGCAGCTAGGTCCAGGAAGAAGGCTTAAAGTAAGAGGCACTGGTCAGCTTTAGGAAACAAGAAGCTTGTCTCAAACTACTGCTTGCCTGAATCAATAGGTCTGGGAGTTTGTATACAAGTGTCGAGATAGTCTATTGCAGCTGTTGGCTTGCCTGTGAAGAAAACCACTGGTTAGGCCAATATTTATTTGAACTGTGCTCCTTTCAAAATCTGGCTGAAAAACTTGGCTTGGCTTGTGGGACTTAAACTCCTTGTTAAGACCCAGACCATAGCTGGAGTGGATGTGGGCAAGAGTGAAACTTTGCAACAGTGAGGCAATTTCTATACAGTATTCTACCAAGTTCCTATACATTATAAGTCGGGCTGTATATTTTCTCCAGCTTTCTTGCTTTCTCTTGCATGGACTTAGAAGCAGCAGGGCCAGTTTTGTAACCCTGTTCCATGGACAAACTGTCTTTTAGGGAAAAGGACTCCTGTTAGAAAGGCACATGATACCCCAAGTATCTGCTTCTGCTATTTCAGCATTTGGAGTGCATACTTGTTTCTAATATTCCAGTCCTAAGAGAAACCCCATAGAAATTTGCTGTGCTGAGCTAAAGATGGTTTGCTAGTTCTAAAAGTCAAGGAACTTGTCTTTTACTATGTTGATATAGCAGTATATCTTATATATGAATACTACATTAATAGTACGAAATGTAAGAAGAGGAAGTAGGTGGCATTGGCTGGAAGTTGGAAGTGCTGTTCTCACTCCTCCATGGCAGCATTTACACCAGTCCAGCTAATCAATGTTCATTAAATTACTAGAAGCTCACCCCTGACAGCTCAGTGCCTTCATCTCTTTATGCTGAATTCAAGGTAATAGTTTGTATTATTGCTTTAACCTTACTACCATGCTGCCAGCCACATTGGTGTGACCTTTAATCAGCCCCTTTGGCATAAGCTCTTTAAATCTGTTTTAAAGCTATAAATACTGAGATATACACTTGTCTATGGTGGGCAGGGAACCTGTTTGTATGCTTCATTAAATGGCTAGTCACTTGGACAAACAAGAGTGCTATTTTCTGTAGAGATAGAGAACAGCTCTAACCACTGCAGTCTCCAGCACAAGTCGAAGCAAGATGCCCCCCATCCCAGAGGTGAACACTGAATCCTGATCTTCACAAATATTCAGAGCATTTACTTTAGCTTCTCTTATCCAATAGCTGGAGGATTAGCCTCTCCTTTTTTCTCTTCCAGAAATCTAGTTCCTATAAAAACAAAGCTTTTCCAGCTGTAAATTTTCAATAAACCCAAGCCGATTAGTCATTTGGGATGAACAAAGCTACGTATTCTTGGCAAATTAACTGTTTGTCAGAGTTGCCTGCCTAGATCTAGGTATGAATGTCTTACTCATGTTTTCATCCACAAAGGCAATAACCAAAATCTCCACAGTAATGCTGCTGAGGTAAAGACCCTTACTCATGTTAGGTAGTAATCGCAGCATGACTTTCAAAGCTCTGTTTCCTCGAAAGTTGTGTCCAGCAAATAAGAAGTTCCTCCAAGCATTTGCAGTCCAAAAGGGCAAACAAAACACAAAAGTTGGGAATGCCAGGCTTTACTCTATTTGGATGTTCCTGTTTGTAGATGCATTCATCTATAAACCTCCTGATAACAGGGAGCCTGGTGCACTGTAAAAGCCGTGCTAGGATAAATGACAATGCGTACTGGCAGATAATACAAAGTGAAAGGAATGGAAAGCTCATGGGAGGAAATGATGACAGATGGATTCAAGAGCAGAGCTGAGAATTTGGCACTTGAGGCAAAGCCTAAATGAATTGTGAAAGTCTCCTACAGTAAAGGATGCAGCTGTCTCATGTTATCCACCTAATTTTCCATCTCCAGGAGCAAAAGATCTTTAATGAATGGTGCCAAACTTGTTCTCCTCATCTTGCATGTGTTGAACAACACTAATAATATGGAATCTGTCCAGTATTTCTCTTTCTAAATATCCTAAGTCAGTCTTCCTCTGACTTCCTGTGGTCTTCCTCTGGGGAGAAGCTGTCAGCCTCATCTTCACTGGGAAGATATACACAGGTTAGGTCCCCCAGTATCCCTTATTGCTCTTCCATAATAATCAAACTATTGGTAATACATATTCTGTTCTTCCTAATTGCTTCAAGATCTCCTATTTCTACAATAGCAATACCAGCTAAAACTGAACTTTGGATTAGTCACTCATTACTCATTAACATAAAAAAAATTCACCTCATTTTTTTGATTGAGTGATTGAAGGGGTGTAATTCAAGATCAGGGTTTTCAAGCAGCTGAGGGTACTCTTCACAATATTGGTCAAATTATGTTATATTCTGGTAGCTCTGGGTGTTCCTGCTGTTGTCAAGACAGAACATTTGCAGTAATACATATGTATTCTGATAAATAGCAGGTTATTAATCAGAGATAAAGCACAGTCTGAAGCCCTACAAGAGAAACATACCATGTGTTCTTGTTAGTAAATACTAGTCTGGATTCTGTCTAAGCTCTTGGTTAGCACTTGGCTCAAAAGGGAGGGAGGATGATGTCCAGTGCAAATGCAACAAGTCTTTTCCCCTGAGCTTTGAAAACTTACCCCTTTCTTTATTAAAAAAAAATAAACAGGAAAGAAAAAAGGCTCTTGCTTGAATTTGGATTTATCTATTGATTTTTTTTTCCAGTGATGATATAGCATATATTATTAACATAGCTTTTATATAGCTTTTCATTTCATGCATCTAATTTATCTCCATTTGGCCTCTTGTGAGGATAAGTAGGTAGCAAATTTGTGTAAATAACACATTTATTTATCACATTTATTACTTGGAAAACCTCGCATAACACATACGGCATTAGTATCACTTTGTATGATGACCTCAGGGACAGGGAAAGCTATGGCAACTCTGAACACTCAGGACAGAACCTTTAAGTGGCTAATAGAAAGTAAAACTCTGTGTACTTTTCTTTGTACAATTCTTCTTGTTTTGAGAGAATGGTTGGCCAGAAAACAAAACTATTTGGTGTTTTAAGATATACAACAATTTTGCAATGGAACATTCACATGATCTTTTAGAATTACTTGTAGGTATTGATTCATTCTGGGATAATGAGCTTCTTTTTGGGGTAGAAAACTGTTCTTGGAGTATGAGGGATGCCATACTCAAAGTTTCTTCTAATATGCAATGTTTTTCTTTTTAAACTTTCTTAATATTGGTATTTATATATATATATTTAAAATGCACAAAA
This sequence comes from Neopsephotus bourkii, assembly GCF_033783945.1. NCBI lineage: Eukaryota > Metazoa > Chordata > Aves > Psittaciformes > Psittacidae > Neopsephotus > Neopsephotus bourkii. The sequence continues at coordinate 12,686,125 of NW_026900684.1, read as the reverse complement.
TAGTACAGCTTTTACAGAATACCTCTTACAAAACAGAAATAGTTGAGGCAGGCAGTAGATGGAGTCTGAAGTCTGATTCACCCACAGCCCCTTCAAGAGGTCAGGCTGTTAAGCATTTTGGATAAAGTTCTGTGATTTTGTGCAGCAAGTCCATTCAGGACTGAAAAAAATCTAGGAAATAGTAGTGACATTGAAACCTGCATGCTGGTTTGATAAATTGTCAATACCTACAGAATTTTTAAAGCTCTTGATCAGCGTGGGAATGACTGTGTTTTGAAATCACAGTTAAGCTAGATTTAAGAGATTGTTAGGTGTTTAAGGACTTTTAAAAAAAGTCAGTCTGTTTTCCTTCTAATTTAATGTGCTTTGGAAATTGTAGAGGACATAGTTCTTGTCCAAGCGCAAAACTTGTAATTACTGCAATCCAATACCAGAAATTGGATTAAACTATTGTTACAAAATCAGTGTGAAAGTACATAATCCAATACCTAGAATATCTTTCCCTTCCTTGCTACACTCAGTAAAGATGTATTTCTGATAGCTGACTGATACATGTTTATTGCTGACAAACTGCATTAGCTTTATTGTTTACAAATCCTTTTAAACACACAGTAAACATTCAGTTTCCAAAGCGCTGAAGTCTGAAAAAAATCTCTCCTAAATAATTAAAAATATTGGTCTTTAATTGTGGGTGTGGAATACTTTGCAGCCCTGGTGCTCACCTGAACCCCTTTACACCTAGTAATATTCAAGCATTGACATATGAATACACCCTCACATCAGCATCCTATTTCTATTTGGCCCAGTTAACTCTTAGGAAAACAAATATTTCTAAACCAGCATAATTTTCCTTGATTCTGGCATGAAATAATTGAGCCACAGCATCAGATGGTGCGAAAGTGTTATGCTTTCCCTGCCTTGCCCATGTCAAGCGTCAGTCTTCCACATGTTTTCGTGACACAGTCTTGTAGGAGTCAGCAGAGTGGTGTATAGACTTTGGCCCGAACAGCTGGATGACTGACTGAATCTGCTCACTGACTTCAAATCACATGTTATCAGTGAAACCTTTGCTGCTGTGTTTCCTTTCATTGTGTCCTTAAGCTGACCATTTCCTGCTCATGTCCTTTAAGCAGAGAATATACAGAAGATCAGGGTCAGCCCTGACACTGCAAACGCTTCACTTATGGTTTGGGAAGATAAAGCTGTTGTTTTAATAACGTTTGAACAAACATAAAAGTTGCCTACACTTCTTTTTTTCTTAATACAGTTGCAAAGACCTGATCATAAAAATTTCCTTCATCATCAATTTTTAGCCAATATTAAACTGATTTTTTTAAATGTAGTGTGTAGTTCCAGCTGTGATAAATGCAGACTATTGCAATCTGGTGGAGGAACCAGAATGTTTTTTAATGACCCTACACTGCAATCTAAGCCAAGCAAATATAATGATTCACCCAGGGAAGATAAATTATTGCCTGGAAAAATGCCAAAGCATTTTAATTTGTAGCTCCAACATGTCTCTCTTGGAACCCATTGTAAAGTGTCTGGGATATGAAGTATTTTCCAAATTGTTATATAACTTCATAATTCACAGTGAGGGTTTTTCTTCTCCCTTTCCTCATCTAGCACACACATACATATGCCTAATTTAGAGCAAAATAATTGCTTTAAATAGCCACCTGAAAAGCCCTTTGCTATAACCCCATGGGAAACCCAAAATTACCTTATTTGTGGTTGTCAATAGCATTCAAGATTTGAAGCTGGAGCTGCAGCAGGTGTCAGGGGGCCACTTGTCATCACAGCTTGGAAATGTGACAAATTGTCAGAACCGGTTGGATGTCCTAGGCTGTTATTAGCCATCTGTTCTCAGCTCTGGGCGGGTCAGCTGCCTGGACTTGACCAAAGCCACCCCTTAATTAGGGAATTTACAATACCAGCCAATTTGGAGCTGATTTTGTTTATTGTTTACAAAAGGAAGATGTGTCACACAGTGCGTGGCAGACCTGTTTGTGGGATTTTGTGGAAACTGTGGCATATAGTTTAGGATTCGTTTGCTGGGGTCTCCCGGGCACAAAGCGGACTTGAGTGTGTGCACTGTTCCAACTATCCTCACATTCTGTAGCTTCTTTTCATGTCAGGACCTTCAGCTGTGTAGCAGAAGCTACTGTCTGCCTGTTTATGTTTGGTGTATGTCACCCTTACAGTAATGATATACAGGGTTACTCTTGCAAAATCCCTCCTCAGCTCCCAGTGTGGGCAATGCTCATTTTTTTTCCCATAGATATTCCCAGAGAAGTCACTCACTCTTCATAAATTTGCAAGGTCAGTGATTAAAAAAAGTAGGATACTATTGTATCCCATTCTTTTAGCAGAAAATCAATATTTTTTCATGTTCCTAACATTTCCAAGGCCAAATAAATACTTGAAAATAGGATAGAAAGAACTGTAATTTCATAGCCCTAGCAGGCTTTCCATTTTTCCTCTGAAACACGTTTGAAAGCACTCTATAACTAATTGGAGTTATTCTGCATACCAAGAGAAGTTGTGAGGAAGCAAGGATAAGGTTAAATAAAATATATATTATTTGATTGAATTGTATACTTTGTCAGATGTCTAAATGTTCTGATATTCTTTAGTATAGAAGGATATTAATAATTCCACTCATATTTTTTAAATTTCTTAGTGTACTAATGTGTGTTTAGGAAACTAACGGCACACTTAAAAATACTGAAAAATCATGTGAATGTTTTATTTCTGTACATATTTTATTGTACAAGAACAGAAAAAAAGCAGAATTTGGTTATTTTTTTCTCACTTTTTGTGCTATTGCTTTTCCTTTTGGGAAGATATGTGGGTAATGAAGATGATCTAATAAATTCTACATTCTTCTGTTGCTTATAATATACTTTCGCTCTTAGATAATAAAATAGAACATGTACTGTGCCTTGGAATGTGATTCAAGCTTGCTCTCACCTCTTTCCCATAATTGGCCACAATTACAGTTGAAAATAGCTGTCATGAACTGACTCTACTATCATCTCCTCCTTCTGCGATCATGGCCTTCAGCATTCTGTCGCAGTATACTAATGGAATATGAACTGACATGTTCACCATAATTTTGGTTAGAAGATCAGGCAAGAGAAAGCTCTTCTATTCAGGATTGTTGTACAGGGCACATTTCTAGAATGAGCCCAGATAGCTCCTTCTAATTGTACTATAATGCACCTCTGGAGATCAGAGTCATAAAAAGTTTAAAAATCAACAAATAACAGCTTATACATATATAGTATATATGATGTGTATCAAAATGTAACAAGGGCAATTCTGATTTCAGCGAATACAGCTCCATTGAGAGCTTCTTCTAAGATCATGATATAAATCTTGAGTGTGTTGCACAATGAATATTTAGATAGAATTCAAGATCCTTAAACTAAATGTACCTAGGTTTTACTTTTGCAGTGAATGGATCAGATGTGTGCTGCATGCACATATATGTCTCTGCACACGTTCTACCTACATCTCAGTGCAATTCTTGGTTTTGTGAAACTACATGCAAGGTTTCCTTCGGGTTGAAATGAACGTATGTTTTTGAAGAGGCATTTTTTTTCCTCTTTGAAGTTACTCTTGTTTCCCACCTTTTCGTGTGCGACTAATTTTCAGCTTCTTTAGCATTAACAGAAACAGGTATTGGGAAATTTCCATTTGCCTGCACTATTAAGTGCTGTGGTGGCAGTGTGACCACTACATTAATCACATATCAAGCCAGCTAGGTTTTTCTTGGAAGGTTAGGTGAACGATGGTTTGAGGAGAAAATACTACCCCAACATCTGACTACCTGCTCTCAGCCCAGCACCCAGAATCCATTGCTTTGTGCCAGGATGAAAAGCAGAGAGCCAGAAGCTGGTGCCCATGGGGAGGAGAGATGGGTCAGTGGTGGATGAAGATAAATTTGGCAGCCTGTGGAGAAAGGAGGGAAAGGGCCAAGATGGACTGGTCTTGCAACTGCACTATATTGTAGACACACCATGCAAGTCTGCAACTAAGCTGCCTGCTATATAACAATGTCTGTTGCAATGGCAGCTCTTGTCAGAGTGATACTGTCATACAGAACTCTAAACAATGGCTAAAGAATGCTATATTTAGTTGGTGTCCTAAAGTACAGGTGTCATGATGACATGCTTAATGTGTAGGTGCTCTTAATTTACATTTTTGCAATGGCTTTTTCTGTTTTCTATTCCTATGAGAAAACTGATTTAAAAAATGTTTATGTCCAGATTTACTGTGAAGGTGGTGAGACACTGGAACAGGTTGTCCAGAGAAGCTGTAGATGCCCTGTCCCTGGAAGTGTTGAATGCCAGGTTGGATGGGGCTTTGAGCAATTTCCTCTAGATGATCTTTTAAGTTCTCTTCTAACCCAAACCATTCTATGATTCTATGATTAGGTCCTCAACAAAATTCTGTAATTCAGTACTAATATATTTTACAGCTCTTTACTAATGTGAGGTGAATGACAGCTTCTGTCTCTAATCTTTTGTCCCATCTAGATGCTCTCAGCCTGTTCCAAACAGTAATGGACAAAATCAAATACACATACAAAAAGCACTTAGTATTCAGATTCTTATGCAACAATACTTGAATTCCTAGGGAAACCAAAGAGAGAAGTTTATAATAATTACGTAACAGATAAGAAATAGTAAAAGGATTTGTTACCTGTATGACAGGTAAACAAGATGAGAAACTAAGATTGAATGTCTACATAAACTATGTGACTTTGAAAAATGCTTACAAAATTTTCTTAAATTTTAGAAAAGGTTATTTCAGCAGAAATTAGACAAAAATGAGTACATCACACATAATAAGTATCTTTTTGCCTCACTGGGTGTAGTGGAATATGTATGTGTTAATTCACAGGGATCCATGGAAGTGTACTCAAAAATCCGTATGACTGACTAGACCTGTAATTGGATGCTTTTGTTCTTGATTTCTAAATTAATAATGCAAAGTAATTTTTTTCTGCTCTTCTATTAGTGCCATTCATATACTAATGAGCCTATCATACTGTGAAGTATCCCAAGGAGTTGAAAAACCATCCAGGAGAAAGAGAAAATTAACATATACGGACAGAGCTTGGAGAGGTAAGTTCATCTTATCTGTGTGTATGTATGATAAACTCTGTGTCTTTTATTTAAAAGTTAAAATTAAAAAATTCTTTTTTGTTACACAGTAAGCAGAATTTTGTCTGATTTTAAAGAACTGTCTAGTAAAATGTTTTCATTTAACTGGAGCAAGGAGTGTCCAAAGTCTTCTTTGTCTGTTGAAGGATAACTAATTTGTAATACACTCTCCCCTCAAAGGGAGGAGATTCATATTTCCTAGTAATAGTGGAATGTCTGGACCACAGAATGAGTCCTACAAGTCCTATTTTGAAGAAATCTCTGCCAGTACTGGATTGTTAACAGTACTGTTTCCTTTTTCTTCTGTTTTTCATGCATTATTTGGAAGGGAGGATCACACAGCATAGGGAACTGTGGTGTACTATAACCACCACTGAAATAACTGCAGTATGAGAAACTGTAAGCACAAGGATATGGAAGGTATTCATATTGGAATTACTGAGGATTTACCCTCCAAAGGCTGCTTAAATGTTCACATTGGTTTTCATTTTTCATAGTGGGTTTCCAGATTCTTCTGTGATCCAATATGATGATTAGATGGATACTCATTGGATGGTTATGTTTAAATGTTATCCAAACATAGCCAGTTAAGTACCTGTTACTACTTGTTCTTTTTATGTGCCAGAACCATAGCTTGATCTGCTAGGAGTCCATAAACATAAAATTTTAAGGCTTTTAGTCTGATGTTCAGGCAGTAAAATTTTCTTTTGTATCTTAGTCATCCAGTTTCAGATCGAAGCATTATGCACGTTTCTGGGGAAGAGCTAAGTTTCATTATTAAAAGCAATAAAGATTTTCTCTGCCAATCAAATTCAGCGTGCTAGAAATCAATGAAAAACAAAAAATGTAGCAGCGTCACACTATGCTACCAGTGTTAACTGCTAATTGGCTTAATTTCTAAGTTACAACTTCAATTCTAACTTGGCTATGTCTGTCAGGTTGTGCTGGAACACATTCTAAACATGGCATGAATATGAAATCTCTATTGGGAACTTATTTGGATTTTTTTTTTAATTTTTAACTCTTAAATTTATAGTATCAGAAAAGTAAATAGTAGCAGTTCACATTTCATAATTGTGTTCTCTCAAATAAGATCCATGTTCAAGGTTTCAAAGTTTGTTAACATCTGCCAATAATTTGGACTCTAAATATGGATTGACTATAGCAAAATAAAATAATTTATTGGACAAAGGAAGTAGAGTATTATAAATGTCTCCATGTGGTGACTATGCTTACAAGGATATTTACATATGAATAAGTCAATCTATATGCAAAAACATACCTTGAGCTGACCAAATTATTCACAAGTGCATTTTATGAATTGAACCTTATTACCCAAAATTATATTGATGCAAAGACATACTGTATTTTTGCTTTATATCCTTGTACTTTGAATTCTTAGATTTAACAACCACTGCATAAAGCAATTAAGCTCTTAAGCACTGGTAGCATCTCAGACCAGGCACGTATTTCAGAGTTTATGTGTGTTGTGCCACTCTTACATGATAGGGAAGAAGTTTGAGTCCTAGATGTCTTTCTTTTCATGAATTTGAGCTGGAACAGTCTCCATATTCAAACACAGGATCTTTTCTTCTTTTGTAGTTTAATTGCATACTTCAGTCAGATACCCCAAGTATCTCATTTCATTGAAATTGTCAGTAATTCTATCTTGATGTGTGCAGATATACTGGGGAAAATACACCAAACGTCTGGACTTGTTAGTGAATTAGAAAACTGATGTCAAATTTGTCTTTTGAAAAGTGTGAATTGTAAGTTTAAAGTGTAAAAAGGATGATTTAAATTGTCTGGTTAATTCAAGTCCCTTGAACCAGTTCCAGTCATCTTGTCATTTTTAAAATCTTTGCTAAGATTAAAAGGTTTTCATTAAGAAATGCACTGGGCAAATTTTGCTCAAACTGCCAACAATAACAGCTGCTTTTCCTTTATGAATTGTCTGTAAAGTAAGACATATTTGGGAGTTTTCAGCAGAGAAGAAAACATATTCCTTACTATAGTGCAAGTTTTCCATTTCACTCTGCAGCATTGCTCAAGGGTCATCCTGTTCCCTCCCAGGAATATGTTTGCCTGACAGTTGTTTAAATGCAAAATAATAGGACAAGGACTTTTGTATTCCTACTTTGTCTGATTGCCATGTAGGAGACAAAAGAGTGTACTGGGTGACTAGCTGACTCTCTGTGGATCCCAAAAGTAATCTCTGGACCAGTTCTGGATTATAGCCTATGAACTACTGAATAAAGGATGTGCTTGAGCTGTTCATTTCAGCTGAGATTTAAGACTTCTGTCAAACAGTTTAAGCTAACTGTTCACTGCCTGATATTTGTGGTCGGTGAACAGATGACAGAAGAAAGGAAATCAGAGGTTTGAGAAAGTCCTAATGAACATTCCTAGGCGTGAGCCTTTGTACAAGTACTCATGAGACTTCTTGTTTTCCTCAAGCATTTTGGCTAAAAAAATACTCACATGTTTTCTGAAAATAAATACAAAAGGTCATAAATACCACTGAGGTGAATTCATGGGGTTTAGTGTGATACATATCTCTGAGTACTTATTTTGCAGTATTCACCCATGTCTGAAGAGTAACAAGGGAGCTCTTGGAACGCAAATGTTTTTTACCAGCAGGAAAACTAGCAGCAAAATATATCTGTTGTAGAAGGGTTCTCAGATCTGAATCTGCCACGTATGCAGAAACACAGAAAACAGTAAAACCGTTGAAGTAAAATTTCACTCTGCCTGGGAAAGGCTGAAGTAAAACAACATTAAAAGTAAATCACATTTAAACTGTGCAAAAAACACTGTATAAACTGCTAAACGTTACTGAGGGACTGGATGGGCTACAGCTGCAGCTGTTGATTTGTGATACTAGGCCATGCAAATGTTCTTCTAGGGACAAATACACTATAGAACTAAAATATAACTGAACTTTAAAAAGTATGATATATTACAGCTACCATTTCTATAAGGTAGAAGCTTTGACTCTGCAACGAAAATCGTTACAGAGGAATTCTTTATCTAACACTGTTTATAGATGTGATCTCAGAAAATTATCTTCAGAAATGTTAATTTTAATGGGATTGTTGTTGTTGACAAGTTTCTGTGTATATTTTAAATGATTCATCACAGTGCTACATGAAGAGCTGGGAAATAGGAGCTCTGGGGACTTTCTGGGCCTCATTGACTGAACACTGAAACACTCAGTCGTTCTTCAGTCTTCCAGATTGCTTAGCTCCTTCTAGAAAATAAGTTAAATGGGAATTTTAGAAACTCTTTATTTTTCATAATCAACTTACATTTTATAAGAGGCTGTTAATACATTTATGTGTTGTCATTTAAATACTTCTTTCTATAAATGATTTTTTCTCTTTAAAAAAAAGTCATTATTCAAAACAACTGACTTAGTTTACAGAGTTGCAAAATACCTGTAGATCTTGTAGCCTTAAAAAAGTCCATAAGATTCTTTATAAGCCCTTTTTAATAGAGCAGAACAAGTTGACATTTGTAGAAAATATCTGATGGGATGTACAAAATTGGGAATTCCGTAGCATTATAGGAGAGTAAGGATGTTATGCACAAAAATCATGATTCTTGCAAAAAGTGAGTTGTTGAATTTTTCAGATGCTGCCATAACATGGCAGTCTTTCAGCTGCAGTAATGTACTGTCCATGGGTGAATGTTCTGAGTCTCTCAAAATTTACATTGAGTTAAAAAAAGTGAAAATTAAAAGCATCAGTGTAACACAGAGAAAAAAAATTACACCTTGTATTCAGATAAGAGCAAAATAACCATTTCCCTTTAACATTCTTACCATTTTTTGTTACTCTACTTATGGCCTGGGATATTCTTATTTGAAAACCTTTTTAACACTACTTAGCATGTCCTTCAACACATGCACTATTGATAGCAGGAGTTCATTGTTTTAGAAACATTTTATTAAGATTCATAGCCTTTGAACTTTGTACTGTTATCTGCCAAAACAAAATGACAATCAAATAATTCTTCCCCCTTTTTTTTTTCTGTCCTTCCACTTTTTTTCAACTTCCTTGCTTTTCATTACTACTGTTGCTCTGAAATGACTTTATCATAGTGGAACATAAACAAGAGATTAGGTATCTCATCTGGATTAGCTTCACAGCCTCTCTCCTTTTCACCCCCAAAAGCTCAATGACCTGCTAAAATACGGTATCAGCTGAGTTTTCTTTGGCCAGCTTGGTTCACTTGACTTGACACTAGTAAGATCAAACTACAGCAGCCTGTCAGCATAAGGGATATCCTTTGAAAAACAGTTTTTCTTCTTCAGAGTCATACTTTTCCTAACTCTTTTCTCCTTTGTATTTTGGATTCCTCTTCCCATCTTTACAGAAGGAAAAAAAGCCTTTGTATATCTACAGTTGCCTTCATACTGTTGCTCTATAATACAGCAATTACATATTGAACACTTCATGAGAAATTACAGATCTATTTCAAAGATAAAAAGCATGTAAGCTTTTTTTGCATTTTAAAATTCAGATCTCATCATTCAAAAAATTTTGTTTTTCCGTTTGCAGCATGGTTAAATAGCTGAAAGATAACTCCTGAAAATTGTACTTTCAAATATAGCTAGTTTTAAATCCTGCTATTAACAGGGGTTTAGTAACTTTATTTTAGCAATAATTAATTTTGAAATATTACTATATTAATAAAACTAAATAAAAATGTGTGCATAGAAAAGCTTTTCTCAGTGGAAGACAAGACTCGTCTTTACTGAGGGAAAGCCTGTAGTAACATGATACATGTCTATCTTTACCTGTACATTCAGACAAAAATGATTGCATGGTTAATGGTCACATTTGCTGTAATGACAAGGGCAGTAAAGTTTTGTCTGTCCATCAGGGATACTATCTTTACCCCTTATAAGTACATCTATGTACTCTGTTTAGTCCTGAGGGCATAATGAATTCTGAACAGGGTATGGCTTTCCGGTTGATTCATTTGTTCTGCTGGTGTAACTGCACTGATACCAAAGGATTTTAGGGGAGAGCTTAGCGTATGGAAGTTGACTGTGATGAAGCTTTGCAAACATCTTCCACAAATCTCAATAGGAGTCTATTATGACCTAGTAATTTTTTATTTTTTATTTTTAATTAATCTGGAAATGGAACTGTGTTGTTATAGTGCATAAAGATTGGGACTGTATGGTGCTAAGATATGACACTTGCTGAAATGGAGCTAGCACTATATTTCACAAATTCAGGATCAGAAGAATCTAAATTAGAAATGGAGGTTGAATGGCATTTACTGCTTTAGGCAATTCACATCGATTTCATGCAGCTGCATTGACTGAGTAGGAATCCAGTGGAATTACTAAAAGTGGAATATTCTGGTTTCAGCTTTCCTCGGTGAACACAGAAAAACATTTTTATTTAGTGCTATTTTCATTGTCATTTCCCAACATATATTAGCTTTTCTGTATGCTTTGCAATTCTACAGGAGAATGAGTTGGATACAAAAGAGAGAGCTATAAATAAACATGTAGCCTGACAAACTCAGCAGGGTGTCATATAATATGTTGACCCTCTAATAAGTTGGGGGTATGAATTTTATAGCTGTGATGACTATGAAATCTCTTCAGTGAACTGTGTATGACACTATCATGTAATAGTTATGAAATATTCAAGATCTAGCCTTTGGAAATATTATACTTTACTGAAAACTAGCTTAAAAATAGCAGTTATTTTAGATTGGTAGATAGCAAGACAGCTGAAACAATATTGCTGTAAAAGAAATTTTAATAATAGAAACATAATACACAGATCTGTAATATTCACATATAGTAATATATGTCTATACTAGCTGAATTTATATGTCCTGTATCTATGGAATTACAAATGCAATGTTATATAACCCCATTTTTTGTTTATGGGAGATTCTTTTTTTGTTTATAATGACATTTCCAGCAGATATTCTCTTAAGTATAAGGCTTAGTGATTGTGTGTATAAGCATTATACACTGTGGCATATAAAATTTCAGTGAGTTGCAATCGGTAAAAAAGCTACTACTGGATGCTTTCTGCAACACTATTTTGACTGTGTCCCTTTGAGACAAGCCTATATACAGGTGAGGAAGAAAAAATGTGTGCAAAAGTTAATAGTTACCGAGTCTGATAACAAAAAAATTAATCCTGCCTGAAACCACAACATCAACAGGCAGACATCGGTAGCCTCAAACCACAACATCAACAGGCAGACATCGGTAGCTGTCTTGCGAATGCTTTGGACTAAGCCTCTTGTTCTAGCCCTTGATCCTTCTTCCATAGCCTTGCTCTTAGCTTAGCACATATGATTTCTATTCCTCTCCTGCTGTGGACCACCTAGACCAGCTTTGCTTCAGGCCTGCATATGCTTTCTCAGCAACTGCTGGTGCTGTGCCAGTCTTTCCCCTTGCCTGCCTTTGGGTTGTGCTCTTGGCTTGCTCTCCTGGGGTGCATGGACTTTCCTCCCTTAATTTCTGACAGTATCCTTGTTTTGCATCTTACTCCAGTTTTTCACCTTAGAGTTATCTATGTGTGTAGTACCTAACTCTTCAGTTATCACAGAATCAAAGAATGGTCTGGGTTAAGAAAGACCTTAAATATCATCTAGCTTGAACCTCCATGCCATGGGCATGGACATCTTCCGCCAGATCAGGTTGCTCAAAGCCCCATCCAACCAGGCCTTGTCCTATCAATACATGCCCTTGTAAAAAGACCCTCTCCAGCTTTCTTCCAGGCCCCTTTTAGGTACTGGAAGGCTGCTATAAGGTCTCCCCAGAGCCTTTTTTTTTTCCCAGGCTGAACAAGCTTAGCTCTATCAGCCTGTCTTTATAGGAGAGGTGTTCCAGCCCTCTAATCATCTTTGTGGCATTAAATGGAATCCAATCCATGCTTAGATACAAGGTCTATCTGCCTATGTGTCACTGTAAAAAGCTCTGTCCCCTCAGTAAATGCCAAAACCAGTCTTGAACTTGCTCCTCAATGTCTCACTCTCACAATAGAAAGAGCTTTTACATAGGAAATTAATGCATGACAGGAGCCACACAGACCAACTTTCATTTCTTTTTCTTAAATAAACAAAATAAATAGGATTGGTCTTTTTTTTTTTTTTTTTCATCGAAGTTGACACACAGCCTGACCACAGAAAGGAGCTGGAACCAGACATTCCACTTTGCTCAGCATAAAGTGTCCCCACGTTGCCCAGGCAGATGGAATATGTGCTTCTCTGCACAATGTGTGTCTTTGTCAGCAGGAATTCCCATCATTTGAAACGCAATTTAAAATGCATTTTCATATTAAATTTGTTGCCAAAACTTGTATTAGAGATGTTTGTTTTCCTTCATGCAGACTTTCAAGACACATCTTTCTCTTTCTGAGATAACTAATACTGGGTGTGAACTGCTAATGTATAATGATGAGTTGCATTTTGCTAGTTGTATCATTATAGCTAATCCAATAAACACTGAAGTGGCTTGATTTGATTACAATATGCTGCATACACAGAAAACAATACTTTCAGGGAATAATATATTTTGAAGGGATTCTGTCTATTCAGTGTATCCTCTGAAGAGGCAGCCTACTGAACCAATAGCTGTTAACATAACATACCTCCCAGTTTAAATTCATTGTTTTATTTTAAATCTCTATAGATTTATTGCAAAGTACAGAAAAGCACATACAGATGTGTTTGTAACATCATAGGTTTGCAGACTGAGGGGCTGGTAATAGGGATAGATAATATTCCTCTTGTAGGCAACTTCTTAGACTGATACTGGAAAGGAAGCTGTTGCTTCAAGGCTGTACTTTTCTTCAAAAGGAGAAGCAAAACCTTGCTATGAGTCATCAGCTATGATGTGATAATCACATATATCTTTCAGCTGGACAACAGCAGAAGAAAGTAATACATACATTTTTAACATGTTCAGCTTGCAAACTTCACTAGGAAGCCAAAAAGAGAGTCACACGTTAATTTCTGTTGCCATACTACCGAATGAAACCCTGGTAGAAGATGATCAGCATCTGCTTTCTAGACCAACCCAGTTAAAGTAGTAATTTGGATTATTTATGAAGACAATTATAAAGTAGTTCAGATCTGAGGAGAAATTTTTCACTAAATTGCTTTTGGTTAGTAAAAGCTAAGCTTACACCATAAATAATAGCAAAAACATAAGTAAATTTCACTTGTTTATATAAACTCTTAGGCTTGGCCTAAGATCTGAGAGTTTGAACAAATTTTTGATAACAGATAATGAAGACAGGTGACCAGATATTCATCATATTGTCAAAACAACAATGCAGCCCAAAAGCTGCATGAGGTTTGAGAGCAGCATCTGTGGAAGAGTAATCCTCTTCTAAGGAAATTAAAAAGCCCCAAACAAACCAAACCAAACAACTTTTCATTTCTGGGGAGAAATGCAAACAGTAAGAAAAGTTGACAGAGGTATACACTTGGTTAAAGGGGGCTGATCTACTAGGAGTTCTGTAATACCTGGAGCAGGAGCTCTCCAGGAGCATAACTGGGCATAGTATGATCTCTGTTGCAGACACATAATATTCTCTTCTCTATTAAAACTTGACTGGAGTTGAGATTTCACCCTCATTTGATAGCAAAAGATAGTAGGATGAGAAAAAAAAAAAAAAGACTATAGCTTAACACCCCCAGGTATTCTCAGATACGCAGAGAATAAGCACAGGGTTACACATGAAAATAAAGGCAGAGACGGGAAATCAAGCATTTGTTTTGTCTTTGATTTCTGTGGAACTGAGTCTTTAAAGTAAGATTCCTCACTGCCATTCTTAGAAGAGCAGGAGGAAAGGTAGTGACCATGTCACATGGTTGCCAATGTCGTTCTAAAAACGTACAGCCAGCGCCCCACTTCTTTTGTTGGCTAGGCTGCCTACTGGTGGTGCCTAAGGTGATCAGCTTATATCCTTCTCCTTTTTTTTAGCCAAGTTTGTTATCGTTACAGAAAACAATGCTGAAGATGTAATTTCTAAAAATATAATTTGATCACAGAGGCAGATTGTATCATTTATTCCATTCAGCCACTGCTCTCCTGATAAATTTTCTTTATTTCCTATGAAATGAATGGAACTAAACCAGACATCTTTTGTATGAGTAGCTTCCTGGATGACACTTATCCCAGGCTCTGATGAAGCTTCTTATTTTCCAAAAATACCTCACAGATGAGCAGATTCTGTTAAGCTCTTAGCTTAACAGTATCTAATAAAGGCTGATTTTATTGAATTGATGGCACTTCGGTAATATAAGTTGATAAAGGGAATCCCACTTGAAGCAAAAGTACTTTTAATAATCACTGCACATATGGAAATATTGCATTTGTTGAACTTGAAATAATCAAAATGACAGTGATGTTTGGTATGTTACTGATAAAAAGTTTTCTCTTATTTTCAAGTTCTCAAACTGAATATGCAAGTGATGATAAACTTGTAAAATCTGTGGATAAGAAGGAGAAATGTTTCTGAGAGAATGCCTTATAAAATTACTATAAGCCTCATCTCGTCATAAGCATAGGATCACAATTTGTACAGCAACATAACACCAGTTTTAATTATATTCTAGACACTTTTGCACACAGGGTACTAGTATCCTCCATTTCTGCTGACCTGCATAATGACATTTTAAGAATATAAAATAAAAATAAGCCTCACTTTCATTTCTTGCTGTTCTTTATTATACCCATAAGTAAAATTTCTTGTTAAAATAGTTTTCGTTTCTTATAGCCATGTTGATGCTCCAAAGCCTCTATTGCAGAAGGAGTTGCTGCAGAACCTTATGTCTCATCCATTTTTCCTTTGAGCACAGCGTGGTGTTAGCTGTGTGACTGTTTAAGAGTTGAAGGCACTCGAACTTAAGGAAATCCATTTTTCTTCCTTGTAATTCATGACTATGTTCAGAGAGAAGCTTTTCAGTTTTCAGTGAAATAATTTTGCTTACACCATGCCACCAGATCTGACTCTGAAGTAGTTCCTTTGCTTATTCTGCCTTTGAGAAGCCGGTGGGGATAACAATGGGTTGTAAAAAGCCAATTTCCTGCTCTCTGTGCTGTTGCGTCTGACTCTGGTCTCTAATATCAGGCTGTATCACCTCAGGCCCTAGCACACCCCCTCGTTAATTAAGGCAATGAAGATCTTCATGTTACAGAGCTACAAGAATATTTATAGTTGTATTTACTAAACAGGTTTTCTGGTAAAATCTTTGCTGCATTTAGAGAAGAAGGAAAGTATAGGCCAGTTTTGATTGCCTACAACAAGTACATATTACCTGCAGATGGTTTCCTGCACTAGGTACATTTCTGATCATAAGGAAAAATACAATGAGGATCAATGTGTAGCTGTGAGAGACCTAAAGAGCCATTCTCGCCTTCGCTGTATTACAGAATCTTTAAAATTAGAGACAATTTCTTAATGTTTAAGACAAGTTGGAAAATAATATTCAGAGGGAGAAGCAAGTATGTCTTAAGGCTTTTCTCTGCTGGAAATAGGAAAAGGCAGAATTGGGATTTGGAAATGTCAAAAAAGATCTGTTCATACAGGTCTAAAAAAGAAGAAATACTATAAAATATTGGTTTGGGATTTTAAAGAGCTGCCTGTGTTCTGTTACTGAACATGCCTGAATTCTTTGAAAGTAGGGGTTCCGTTCTTGTGAAGCATTTTCTTTTTTGCTCAGTATCACTCCATGTGTGTATGTATATATAGGTACATACATATACACAAGATATATAGAAGACATACAAGATATACCTTTATAAACCTTCTGCATTGCCATTATGAAACTACACAAGGGAAATAATCTTGCCAATGTATTTTGCATCTCTAAGCGTTAGCACCCCAGCTGAAAGCATGGCCAGTCTCACTGTGGTCCATCTTGTGGCCAGCCTTCTTTCTCTTTCTTCCCTCATTTCCTTTCTATTGTGGAAGAACACAATAGAAGCTTCACAAAGAGGAAAGTACTTGTAGCATTTAGGGTGGACCAAACACCAATTCAAGACCAAAGAGGACATTCATATAAATAACAAGATGTAAAAATTATGCTACTTAAGACTTCCTATGCTTGTGCTAGATGTACAATGTAGCAACAGCCTACACTAATTCTTTTTCCTGAGTAAAATTATTCACTATAAATAATCACAGGTAATCTAAAAAGTATTTGAAAGGTAATGAAGTGGCAGGCTGCTGGCTTTGATACCATTTCATCTTCTACCTTTCTGTCCCTTTTCTTTTTTTTTTTTCACTTTAATCACAGGTTAAATCCAGACACCAACCAGTGGAAAATATTTGCCCAGAAGCAATAATGGAAGACGTGGACTGAAAGCTTCATTTACTCAGCAGCTCTGATAACTGTTTTTCAAATGCCTTGGTGCAATCTGATCAAGGTGTTTTGGTTATGTGGAAACACTACAGTTGTCTAGAGGCAGATTACAGCAACAGCTGGCTAAGTTATTTTGCTAAACTACTTACTAGTTTCAAGGTATTTAACTTAAATATATTTTGGGCATCTCTGTATTGCAATGCAGAAAACACCAGGGACAAAAACATATTAATAAACTCTACAGTCATGTTGCTGTTTCTAGAGGCATGCATGGGCACTGAACACTTTGACAAAGGGGTCTTCCAAAAACCCCTTCTGAGACAAGCTTTGGATTTTGGTACTAAGATGACTTGCTCAGACTTTTTCCTTATGTAAGTGTGTGTGCTACCCTCTAATGAAGTGTGAAATCTCACTGACAGTGTAAGAAAGTCATGAGGAATCCATCATATGCAATAAAGACAGGGCTCCTGACTGTAAGAATATATCAGTACAACAGCAGTATAGGAAGAAGACGCAGATGTGATTTGGTACAGAGTCAGGGTAGCTGCAGGGGACTCAGCTATTTAGGTCATGAGAAGAACAAGAACATTGCTCTAGGTAAACAGGACCTTAATCTCTTTCCAGTTAATGACAAAGTTACTTTGATGCACAGGCAATGCTTATGTGGGGAAATTATACATTACAGTCCATCTTACCTACCTGTGTACACTCCTACAAGTTTTGTTCGTTCGCTTGTAAACAGCTGAATGCTCCTATTGTAGTTGCCACTATGGGAAAAAGCATGTGTGAGTTAATTAGAACAAGCTTTGTAAGCCTCAGCTCCTATTGCTGTTGCTGCTGTAAATCAAACAGCAAAAATACTGTTTTTAAAAGTATTGGTGAGTCAATATTTCAAGTGAGTTTAATGAAATCCTTCTTTTTTTTTTTTTAATAACATAGTTTGTCTTTTTCCTGTAAAGAAAGTACGTATGTTTGTAGTTCTCTGTGAGTTCTAGCAAAGATCCTAGGGAAAACTAAGATTGTGTTAAATAAATATCCATTTAGAAGAAACCATAGGGAGCCCAGCAACACATATCATCCAGCACCACAACATCCATCGTATCACTACCACCATCAGTTAGTGATTCTCACTCCCTAATACTTCAAAACATTTTCATCAGGGTTTTTTGCCTTTTGTTTAAACATCACTCTAAAACTAAATTTTGTTGCCTTTAAAAACCTCTAAAAATATAAAGAAAAAAATAATAGGACCGTGGAACACACAATAATATCCAAAACAGTGTCAATTTTTAAAACTGTTGCATTCAAATAAAAGCTGAAACATTTAGGAACTGTAGTATTAACCAGTTTAAGATCACTTACCTGAAAAGGAAAAGGACTCTGCTTCAGGGTAAGCTGCTTTTGCTTGGCTGTCTACATATTTTTCATAGCTTGGGGAAAGATTTTATTGGTTTTTGCTGTAAAAATTTGGTAGGTGGGCAGACATCAAGTAGCTCTTGGACTGGTGCAGTGTCAAAACCAAGGTGTACTCATCTGCTAATACACAGTAAGCCCATTTTAAAGCACAGGCCAAAGCAATGCCAAAGCTATGGTACAATGTAAGAACAAATGTGGAAAGATGTGAAATAGATAGAAAATGAACACTGAAGTAATAAAAAATGCTGAAATTTAACTTTTAATTAAAGACAGAGAGGAAAATGTGTCTGTGATTTGACAAAAATACAGCTAGAATAGCACTAAAGTGAAAAATGCTTCTTTGGCATCTCAGGTTTAGGTTATAGCATAGGTTAGCCTGCAAATTAGTTTGCAAAAGTAAAAGTTAAATTTGTAGACTAAATTTAAAAAGCATTTGTTTGGTGGATCTAGATATACTGAGAGGCATTGGGAAACCTTTTTCCGAATGTGAGTGCTTTATCAGGAAAACCTATACTGTCCCATGCTGTGATAGGAAAGCAGATAAGGTCTTTGCCATCTGTTCTGAAGGTCCTGAGTTTAATTCTCCATGGGAGTTAGTACATGGTGCTGGTAGGAGGGAAGGAATTCATTTGGGAAACTTTATCTTTCCTTTGGAGAAAAAACCCCAACATAATTACATAATATTATTTTAATAAGAACAGATTTCAACTCATTTCTCTGTATTCTTGAGGCTTCCCAGTGAATTCTAAAATAATGGTTCTTGTAAAAAAATAAATGGCTATAGCAGACAATCATATTTATAAAAAGTGCCCTTTTATTTCATTTAGGCTTGAAAGCAATGTATAAAGGGCCTATTTATACAATATTCATGTTCAAAAATTTTACATATGTAATACTTTCTAGAACTTAATGATGTCATTATGATTAAGCTCCATTCATACAAAAAATATTCTTATGCCTGAAGGACAAAGAGCACATTGGTGACATACAGCAACTATGATATTCTTTAAAATATTTTTTAATTTTACATTTTCCCCAAGTAGCAAACAAATTTTCAAGCAGTTAGTTAAAAGAGCTCTTTAGTCCTGTTACTTTCCTTCCAAATAACAAACAAATGTAGGACACTATATTAATCAAGTCTTTTATTTCTTATCTTTCCCTACCAAAGACATTTTAAACAGATGATCATAGATGTCAGTCATTTAGGGCTACAACCTGCTGAGTTCTTCAAGTGGGTCATGTGAGGTTTCAGTTAAAGCTGTGCCAAAGACCCTGTTTTCTTAATATATTTCTATCTTTATCATTGTGTGCACAGACATATCTTTATGAAATACATATATGTAATAGAGATTTTGCATCCAGCACTGGCTGGATGTTTTAGAGGCTTTTTTGTAGCAACATTCTTCTTTTTCAGTGAAAGTTAACAGAGGCAGAAAGGCTGATTAGTATAAAGCGAAGCTGAATCTTTAACTGGTTATCCCTACTCTCCAGTCTTAGATTTTCATGACTTTTGTTTGTGGTATATGACCCCATAAGCAACTCTATTTTGCATATTGATCTTTTCTGACAAGACACCTTCAGAAGAGAGTCAGGAAAGCAATGTGGATGAGTTCTTGGGAGAATGGGAAGTGCAGTTGCAAAGCTCTCCAAGTCCAGAATTACACAGCTGTTTCTTTCAAGCTGGGAATACTGAGATCAAAGGAGCCCTGCACTGTTAAATAGGCTGTCTGGAGAGAGGGAAGGAGACAGTGAGGACAGAGAGATGCAAGTAGGAATTATGAGTCTGCTGTTCTTGATGACAGGGGCAGATGGGAGACATGGACATAAATCCCAGGGGGTACAATATGAAGCAACTGAAGTGCTTCCCCAGCTCCTGGGGAATGGTAAACCACAGGGAATGATAAGACAATAAATAGGTATAGGGCTGTTTTAAAGTTCTCTTTTCTTGTAGATACTTCAAATTGGGTGTTGCTTTGATCCAAGGAGGCTGCCAGATGCCAGTGGCATAGCTGTTACAGGGACCAGGAACTAAGCTTAAGTCACCACCAGCTGGAGAGATGTCACTGGTAGCAGCATATATACATATCTGCAGCATATATATGTATCCGCAGAGATAGCATTGTGTAATAGAGAGGTATTCATCTGGTTTCCTTATACTATATTTTAAATTAAAAAATTCTATTTACTAACATTCATGTGTGTATAATGGCTGAAAATTCATCACTTTAACAAGATATTAAAAAAAATTGCATTGATTTTTTTAAGGTGTGTTTACAATGAAGTAACTTTTTGATATTACTTCTGTTGGTTTGGATAGTAAATAAAGAATAATAGTTTGGTGATTGTAACAGTATTCAAGTTTACTAAGTTATTGTTTACATTAAAAAAAATAAATGTCCATATCCTTAATGTTAAAAGGCATAAACTGAAATAAGGGACCAATGACCTTATAGTCCAAAAGCAAGATCCGTTCTTGTAATCACAAATTTGGATAGAAAGACCTTCCAGAAGCCAAGAAACCTCAATGTTTTGGTTCCCTTCTGGATTTGCAGTCATGGGATTTATGATTCTAACTTATTTAAATGCTTTTAAAAATTTTCCCTTTGAATATTAAAAAATGTGATTAAGGGCCAAATACACTCAAAGTTTAGATATGTCCCTAAGTCTCCTCTTTGATTTCAAGGTAAATTGAAGGCCTAGAGGCTTTTAAAAATTCATTTAAACACCTAGTTCAGCTCAAAAACTGAAGCCCAAGTTTCAAATTTGTGACAAAGTTGTATATAACAAATTAATGCAAACATTATGGACCTGGACCTTTGAATAGTTTCACATCTATAACATTAACTACTTCTTAATGATGAATATAGTTGCTTTCAAGATGACACACATATTAGTGCCACTGGGACTTTTTTTTTTTCTAAAAGCATGCCTTTCACTTTATTTCAGTGAATAACACGGTAACAATACAATTTGTTTAAGTCAGCAGAGTAAGTAACATGATGAACTTACTGAAATATTCATTTTCAATAATTAGGTTTTCAGCCTGCATCATTTCTCTTATGTGCTCTGCCAGTATGGAACTTTATGAATTAAATAAATAGTAATAATTTAATTTGCAATATATTTCAATATTAAGGTAACATGAGATTGAAAAGCTGTGATGTAATTTGTATAACTCAAGAAAAAAGAATTACTTAAATCAGATTGCCAAGCACCTTTACTTACATTGCTTTAATCTGTACAGTAAAGGAAGGCAAGGGATTAGGTAGCAGAAGGAAGCTGTGGTGGTGTGGGTAGTGTACTTGTGTGTGCACATTTGCACCTACACTCATAGATGGATTTATTTACACTTTCTTTCATGGCTGATGAGTGCAAAAGCCGGATGTATCTAAACAATACTACAGCTGCCTGAAGATGAGATGGGCAGACTGACTGCACAGTTTGGGTGTGGAATGACTTGAAAATTTTCATATTGAAATTTTAATTTAAGTGGCTTTAAATATGAAAGCAGGTAATGATGGCAAGAATCTTTGGTGTTCTGTTTTCAGGCAGCGTTTTCAGAAATAGCTACTGTCAGTTACTATCCATAAGTCCAAACTCATCAATTGGATCCAATATGACAAATATTTTTAATGGTATTGAACATTTCTGAAACATTCAGGTTTTTTTGTCTGTACACATAAGAAAGCTAGCTTGAGAAGCTCAGGAAAGAGATGGTCCTCCTGTAAGTCTGAATGCTTGCATGCTTACCTGGGGTGTATGAAGAGGGTCTGCATTCCCCTCTCAGACTTGTAAGAAGAAAGTTTTCCCATCTTCCAATCAAGTGGCTTAAGTCTGGGGCTGCCAGACATTTCAAAATTGAGGTCTTCTAGGAAAACACATCAGGTCAATAGGAGGAATGATTCTATAGTTGTGTTATAGTATGAATAATACCTTAGAAGAAAAGAGATATTTGATCTGTTTCAGTTCTGTCTCTGGACTGATGTCACACCATTTGTCCTTTGATCCCAAACTCATCTTGCATGACCTTTTGAATAACAACAAAAGAATACTGGTAGTCTTCCAGTTTTCTGACATTGACTCAAGATATTAAAATGTCTCAGTCAGAAAATAAAAACAGTCAATCAGCTGAAAGCCTTTCAGAAAGTCTTTTGGGAGTCCTGCATGGAAATTTAAAAATATTTAACTCTAAATAGCATACGCTTTTTTGACATACTGTGTAATTACTGGTCCACTCTGAAGAAGTTCATTCTCCCTGTAAAATGGACTATCTCATCTTTCCAGATAGAAAACAGCAATGCTCCAAATAAGCCTTTTATCCACATGTGCTATTAAACATTTTATTTTTGCTTTAGTCACTGCCAAATATGCATACTTTCTTGATCTTCTCAGTTTTCTCTATCAATTTTATCTAGGTTAATAATTTTAATTTATGAGGTTTATTTATCTTTCTCCTAAATGCAGTACTTTTCTAAATCACAGTGTAGCAGCTTTGTGTAGATGTATGGGAACTGTCTTATAACCTGGTAGTTGCAATACCCTCCTGGAAGAGTGGGGCCCTCTTCTGAATCTGACTGACCAAGCACATTATCTGCAAGTAACTTTCAGCTATCAGATATAGCCACTCCTATAGCTACAGCAGTTTCTGGATGCACTGGTTAGCCATCTCCCCAATTAATCTCTGCCTAAGTCCCAGCATATAAAGCAGAAGACCAAAACAGAATGGGTTTGGCTGGCAAATCACTGTGATATTTGGCCTGGAAACCTACCTAGAACATGAACCTTCCTCTCTGCTGACAGTCACTTGCAAGATGTTGCTTGACACCAATACTCACACGTTTCATTTTGCAGAGTTGAGCCTTTGCCTTCCTAAATTGTCTCCTGCAGTCTGCTCTCCCTCTCAATCATGTGCCTTTTCATGCAGTGACTCCAATATATTTACAGTTAACTTCTTTTGTGATATTCTGTTCTATACAGTGGGTCAATGAGGAGTTTTGAATTTACTGGAAATAGTGCACACATTTCAGCATGACATTTACAGGAAAGGATGTTCAGCACATTTAGGCCTTCATCCATGCTGAAACCAAAGAGAGGAAACGATATGACATCCATGATTTCCTTGTGAGCTTTGCTACTATCAATTACTGCTCAGATGAAATATGTCCTGGTGTCGACCTCTTAACCCAAATCACATTGTTCTCTGGTTTATGGCAACAAAATAAAACCAAGACAGGAAGTACCCAAGATAATAGTGGTATGAGAGCATATCATACTATATCAAAGAAAAGTCTTTGTTGAACATGCAGAACGAAGAGTGATTTTGGTGGTTTTCTAGAAACAGACATAGGTAGCACATGATAAAGCTAGAGACAGTGTTTCATTTGGTGGGATCAGTAAGTGCTTTACCACAGAAGAAAGGAGACAGCAAATGAATGCATTTTATGGTAGAGCTGGCTTTAAACAATAGCTCTGTAGTTTATCGGTTTGTGCCATGTGGCCCCTTTCTGGAACTTTCTTCAGATGCTCCAGACAGCTGTGTTCTCATGTATCCTCACATACTGATGACAGTTTGTATTGATTTGGGGTGGAGCAGATAGAGGACAGGACCCCAACCAGGGCTTGTGACAGCCTGCATTATATAGAAGGAAGAAGTCCAGAAAAAGATAGTTGTTGGATATGAAACAGAACTCATCAAAAGAAACTTGATGCAGTAAGGTTTTACATATTTACAGTTACACACCTAACTGGAAAAGAATACAAAACACACTATCTTGCCCTTTCAGTTATAAGGCTGTATTTTGGATGTTGTCTAAACATATACTTCTGCCAGGAAAAAAATGGGCACAAATGTAACATGTATTGTTGTGCTGTTGTATTTTGAGGTTTTATGTTAGGATTTGATTGCAAGTTTGGAGTTTTATTATTCTCTTTTTATTACTTGAGACAGTAAAGGGGGCGAGGTGTTTGCACTTAAAAGTTCTGATGTCTAGTTGCTAGGATACCACTTATTATTTTTCAAGTCTTTTGTGAAGGAAAATGGCATCAAATACTATTTTTATTTATTTTTTTATTCTAATATGGATTTTGCTTCAAAATATGATCATGAAAACTGGCGAAAATTTCTCTATATCCTGCTTTTTCATTGACTTGCTAAAGCTCTTTGAACGGTTCAAACTCAGTAGCTGAACATAAAACAATAGCTACATTTTAGCCAAAAGTCATTTGTTTGTTGGAATTTATGATTGGCAGACTACATTTTGCTACATGAAAAATAATCTGCTCTATCCTGTTTGTACTTTCTAGGACCTTCTATCACTCAAATGTACACTGTATAAGTCCCAGACATGCGTTTCAAAATTCATACATCCAATTTTGAAGTATTGACTAACTTCAGGGGAAGAGCCTACAATTTGTGTACCTTTAACAGATATTTATAATATCAAAATAATATCTGTGAATAAAATTGTTCCATTAATTTAAATGAATACAATGAGTTGAAGGGATAAATTAATTTTTTTTATAATTGCCAAAATATATATAAACAAACATGATCATAATATCGTTATGTTTCAATATAGGTCAAAGTAATAAAACCATAGAATGGTTTAGGTTGGAAAGGCCCTTAAAGATCATCGTGTTCAAGCCCCCTGACATGGGCAGGGACATTTCTTACTTGTTAGGGTTGCTCAAAGCCCCATCCAACCTGTCCTTGAACACCTCCAGTGAGGAGGTATCCCCAACTGCTCTGAGCAACCTGTTCCAGTTTTGCCATTCCCACTGTAAAATATTTCTTTTTTACATCCAATGTAAATCTACCTTCTTTCGGTTTAAAACTGTCACCCCCTGTCTTGTCACTAGAGATCCTGGTAAAAAAGTCTCTCTCCGTCTTTCTCATAAGCTCCCTTTTCGTACTGAAAAACTGAAATAAAGTCTCCCTGGAGCCTGCTCTTCTAAAGGCTCTGTTGTCTTCAGAGAAGTGCTCCAGCCCTCAGATAATTGTTGTGGCATTCCTCTGGACCTGCTACTAATAAAGGAAGTCCACTTTCTACCAAAAAATCTCCACATTTTATTCTGATTCATTCACCATTACAATATATTCTGTGCTTCATGCACAAATAATTTTTGAACTGTTTCAGCATTGTATTTCATTTAAGTTTGTGTGAGTGCTTTCTAACCAGAATTATAGTTTAATTACTTGAAAATTCTCCCAAGAGCAGCCTCTTCACCAGAAAATACCTGTTCTTTAGAGATTTTCGTCCTATCTTATCAGAAAAATCTTTCAGTAAATCCAGCAGTGACGAAGCTGATCATTCTTCTTGCTCTAGGGCAAATCTCTGCATGAAAAGAGATATTGCTCCCAATCTGCTACACCACATTAATGAACTCGCCTCATGCCCTGAATGTTTTTGAAAAGTCCATATAAAGGGGTCCATTTAGCACTGCCTTAATGAATTACTGAATGCATACTTATAAATTTTGGTCAACTTCTCACTTAGAAAGCTCAGGGTGCTTTGGTACGTATCTTAGTTTTTAGGGAAAATATGTGAAAATATGTTACTAGTTTAGAAACCGTTCACTGAAGTAATGAAGAGATATAAAAATGCTACGATAAGCATAGCTATCCAACCAGCATACCTTATTTTATGTAAGCAGTCAAATCTTGCATCTTTAAAGTTTAACAGCTTAATTAAGGTTGTATTTGCTAGTATTTGTATAGCTGTACAAATCATGACCCCACTTTGTGCACTGTTGTCTAACGTTTAGAGCACGTTAGCAGGGGACTGTGTCTAAGCTTATATATCGTGCCTGAATGTATTTCACAGAGGTTGGGAGGGTCAGCTTCTGAATCTCTGAGGAACTTTGGAACAACAAAATTTCATGCAATGCTAGGTCAGCATGGGAGTGGAGCTAGATCACGACTGTCTACATCTGCCTGTGCTCACCTAGGAGAGTACAGCAAGCAACACCGGGGGTGCAGAGTACCCCAGTGCTGTACTACCATTACTCCAAGATGATGTGTATCAACTGTGTATATGTGTATAACTGTGTTGCTGGATGCAATTTCTTGTTATAACCAGGGAATCATGCAAGATTTTTGGCATACCTGTGTTTGTTTGATTCTCACAATACATCTGTACTGCTGTGCATGCTCAGTGCATTTAAAGTCCACTGTCACATGGCACCCATAACCTCAGTGATATTCTCACATACTGAGTTCTCCAATTGCTTTATATTTTTTGTTCTTAGGTAGGGAAAAGGAGCCAAAACACAACTGAGATTATGATTATTATTTGTATCAGAAGTGATCCAAGACATGATCATGCTTTCTGATGTGCAAGATCATATGGCACTCTGAGAAGAGGTGTCCTGACAAAACTCATAAAACAGCACCTAGTATGCCCCAGGGTTCAACTGTTTACGCACCTTGCTTCACCATCTGTGCCACATTGTTTTGTTGTGTTTCTGTGCTAGTCACCACCTGTGCTTCACCGACAAACTGTGTAGAAATTGATGAAGTCTTCCTACTTTGGTTCACAAGAATGTGATGAGCTTTAACTGGATAATGCTTACAAGGTGTTCTGTGGCTCAAGATGAAAAAGAACTTTTACAAATGCAAAACAGTAATATACCTTTATTCACTGAAACCCTCAGTTGTGGCCGCCTGAAGTTACAGTAGCAGCTTGTATTTATATGATTTATATGTGGACATTTAAACAAGGCATTATTTTCAGTATTGCTGGACATTATTCTTAACTTAATAGAACACTGCAGCTGTGTACAGTCTTCACACTCTCAGCCTGAGACCTTTCTTGAAAGTCTGTGATGTGCTTGCAAGGTGCAAAATAGAGCTCATTGCCTAAGGGAAAGAGGGGTCTTGAGTGCTTTCTGGGTCTTCCCAGTTCAGAGGCTCTCAAAGGACTAAAGGCATCCTTGGACTTAGAAATGGTTCTTGGAAGTGGAGCTCTATGTACATATGATGGAAAAACCTCCAGGAGTGAGGAACAAAAGTTTTACATCCTTTATGCTCTGTTAACTCTTGTTCCCAACATTAATGAGTTCAACTAGAGTTGAGGAACTTGTTCAACATTTCAGTCCCCAGAAGTTTACATTTCAACAAACATAAAATATGAACAAAGGAGACAAACAAAAAAGAACAGAGAAAGGAAGGATATGGCTTCAAACAAATGAAGCCAATATAAGTTAAAATACAACTAAAGAAAGAGAGGAAGAGTAAATCCTTTAAATAAGCAATATTGGCCACAAAGCCCCAAATGAATATGGGAAAAAAAAAAAAAGAACAAATGGGAATTATGTATAGACGCTCCCACCCTCCTCTGGAGATTGCAAACTACTGAATACGCTGAGGCTCTGCAGCCCCTTTTTTTCTTAACTACAACTCCAACACTGACCAACACAGAGCACTTGAAATGCCCTGAGTGCACTAATAGGCATTAACACTCCTACGTAGCCTCACCTGGGACCCTTGTCCACCCAACACTCTGCCCACTGGGCCCTGGGGCTCCATTTAAGCTCAGACCTGAGCATTTAGTCTCTTTCTGAGTTACACTGGATCTATTTGTCTGCTCCTTCCCCCCTTGCTGGACCTTGGACTTGCATTGCAGGTAGTTGGTTGTTAGCCTTATCTATTGAATGAACTCTTCTGATTCATGCTGTAATCTTACTGCTAGTCGTGTTTCCAGCTGCTCTGTACTGGGGTGCCTGGATAGACCCTGTTCTACCCATGGTGTCCACGTGCTGTTGGACTGTACCCTGGCCTTTGCTCAGGTTGCACTGGGCTCCTGGCTTGGTCCCCTTTGCAGAGCAGCCCTGCCTGTGCTGCTCCCTCACAGCACTAAGGGTAGAAGGCCTGGCATGCTGAGACAGAAACATGAGGCATGATAGTCCTAAATCTGCTTCTCCAGTGCTCCAAAAGAAAGCGTTCTCAAGGTCTAGAATTTCAGGGAGGAGGGGTGTTTTTTCGGAATGATCTTTCTTGTTGCAGGCTGGCTGTCAGGACTTGCAGAAGATCCTACTCTGGGAAAGAGTCAAAGAATAAGGAACACCCTTGTGTGGTTCAGGCTTTCAGCTTGAAAACAAGTAGTACATGTACCAGAGAGCTGTGCTGGGCAAGGGAGGGCTGGTGTCCATTTTATGAGAGATTTGGAAACTTAATGCTTTTTAATTAGAACTCTTACAAAAAGCTAAGTTTTCTTCAGAATGAAATTACTGTTCTGTGCCTGACTTGACAGAGCACTCAGCAGAGGAATGGCAAGGCTGGGAGCAGAGTCTGCAGGACCTATGTGTTTGTCAGGTAGACTGGTGGCCTGGGGAATATGGATAGATTCATCAGTATCCTTCTGGAGTGAGCATGAATGTGAGCTGGTGAGAATCAGAAGGCATGATTTGAAGACAGTTTAATCTGGCAGAATTTCATTAACACTGAAACATCTCTGGGAAAAAATGTAAATATTAATGGATAGGCACATTGAAAATAAAAAAATGTTCAATCAAAATATCAGTGTTGCTGGTTTCCCCTCCAGTAGGATCTATTGGTAGCTCTCCTTGCATACCATACAGTAGTATTTGATATGTTTCCATGTGGCTGGCTTTTTGGCTTGGGGGTTTTGATTATTTTTAAATGTCTTTGCTCAGAACTCTTGATATTTATATTCAGAAAACAATATTAAAATAACTTGTAGCCTTAATCATTTAAATAGAATTAAGACTATTGGGGCCATTATAGTTCAATCCTCATGTCCATTATGAGATAGTCTTTAATTACATGATCTCATTCTTTGTTTTCCCATAGGACCTTGCCTCATTTAGTGTGCAGGATGAACAGTGCTTGGAATGAATCAGCACAATACAGTGAAAGAGTCTGTTGTTTGTAAGCCTCATCTCAGTTGTTGAGGAAGTTGGGATATGTGTTTTGAATGAGTTGAGATGTCAAGAAAAGAAAAGACGGTCTTGTAGCTGAGGAAATGTATATTGCCTTGGAGAATGAGTTTCTGCCAAGAAAAAACCTGTGAGGTACAGTATTGGGGGAGAAGAAGCAAAAACATTTTCTCAGGTATCCATTAACTGTGAACACCTAATTTTATTATAAATGAGGGCATGGGTCCACATTCCATACTACCAATATCAAACAAAATGTTATATTCGATGGGCACTGTTCATTCTTGCACACTAAGGAAAATGTGTGCAATCACAATGAAGAGCTGTGTTGTAAGGGAGTTTTATAAATGCATCTTGTGCTTTCAATGCTTCATATTCTGTGCTCTTGTATCTGTTTGATGTATTAATAACAAAATTATCTCTATACACGCATCTAACAGTTAACCGTTAAATAGAAAGCTATAAAAAGTGAGAAAGAGTAAGTCAGTCTTTGGTGTATATGGATATGAAATAATAGTGCAAGCTACCTTACTACTTAATTATAGGTTTCCTAATTTATGATGACAGTTTGTATTTATCTTTGATGCTCAGTTGTATATCCTGCTGCAAACTGGCTGTGAAGGAGTTGTTTCCTTTGCAATCTTTTAAAATAATCTATTATTTTCAGTTGTAAGGTATTCTTTTAAAACAGGGCCCAATCAGCTCTCATGTAACTTGCACCTAGTCTGGCTTACATGTAACCATGTAACACTGTGGTTGTCCTTTCCATTTCCATTTTAACACCTATTTTTAGGCATCAGTTCAGCCAGTGCAACAGTGATGTGGCCAGGATTATTTTCTCCTTACTCTAGAACAAAGTATAAGTAATCCACTTGGCCTCTGCTCCTGCATAACTATTATTTCATAAGGGCCTAATCAGTAAAGAGTAAGATCCATAATGTACTTAGAAGTTGGACTGCAAATACCAGTCTGCTCAGATTAATTATTGCTAAAATTTGTATATATTTTTCTCTAAATCTTAGTAAGGTAATACCAAAAAAAGAATTTTTATTTTTGTTTTTTAATCTCTGACACCTACGGATTCTATCACCTTTAGTAATACAAACAGGGTCTCTATGCCACAGCTCATAGGGGGTTCTCAACTTTCCGAGATTTTACCGGTTTATAGTCCCCATGTTTTGAAGTAACTGAACTAGAAACCACTGAAGAAAGCAACCTGAGATTTACAAAATTTTACTCTTACTTTCTATGTGGCTGATCACTTAGCAAATACTCCCATTTTCTTTTCAACTATTATATGATGAAATATAATAAATCATGGACACATTAGTAGTCTAAAAATACTTCTTTGCATGTGAGCATTTATCCAGTCTGTCCTTATACTGCATTTTAGCAGTTTGTTTTAAGGATCTAAACATCAAAAAGTTTTCTTTTCAGTGAAAGCTTGGATTTTGGATTTGGTGTTTCTTGCAGCAAAGGGAAGAGTAACAAAGGGAGATTATTCTAACAGTTCTGCTGAATTGTATTTTTTAGAGCCATAAAATTTTATCTTGATTTTAAGTAGCTATTCATCATAGAAACTAGGTAAAATCATAAACCCATATCGGATGTTTTTACTTTAATTTTTATTCACAATAATCAACCCTAGTCCAGGATAATAATGACTGAGCTTCATGAGAATATTCCACGGTTCAGGAGGGTCTGGATGTGGCTGTGATTGTGAGCATGGAAGTGTGTGTACTCAGTACAGATGGGAAGGGGAATATTGCTGTCACTGCAGTGCAAGTACCCTAAGCCACAGAGGAATCAATCCAGCTAAGTGAGGCTTCCAGCCAGGGGTGCTCTCACAAAAGCACAGCCGTGCTGTGTGCTATGTTGTAAGGTGTAGCTTAAATCAGGGTCCTCCAAAGCCAGGGATGTTGGGGTTAGAGAGCAGAAAATTACTTTGAGATAGCCAGAGTAGGCCAGTTAAGTCATAGAGCTTATTCTGTCAGGCTTATGCTTTAAGAACAAGAAACTCTGAACCTTCCAATAATCTTCCGATTCTTATGCTAGAATCAAACTACAGTCTGGTGGGGGGGAGGAAAGGGCGTAAGTCTTAGGGCTTTGTCTATCTCATCTCCAGCTTCTCTTATTTAGTAAGAGTAATAATTACAGGTCATTTCAAATGGTCAGAGCTGTCTGTTTCCTTAAATCTTTCATTGGATAGACTCTGAGAAGTGTTACTTCGATTTTTCCTATTTCCTGTATCAACTATAGCAATCTGATGTAATTCAGGTGGAGGACATTATTTCTAAATCTGTCACAACAATAGAACTGCGTTCAAATAAATGAATGCAAAAATAATACTTAACCTTTTTGGCCTAGTCTTACCCAGAGATGTAAAAGCAGAGACTATGACAGATCAGGTGACATCAGCTTTTCCTTAACACTAATATTAATAGCAAGCCTGGGGATATAGAAAGTACTGTGCAATTCATTGCTTTCTTTTTGAATGATCAGATCTCTTTGTATGAGAAGGGCTATAAATACTCTCTTTGTTTATCCTGCAGCCCAAGGGCAAATCTATGATACAGACAAGATTCTGCAGCCACAGAGTTATAGAAAACGCAGCATTCTGCTGAGCCATTAATAGGAGCCTCTATGTACTTTTAAGATGACCTAAAAATAAGGCAGTGTAGCTCCTCTGTTTTACAGACAAATTTATTAGAGACATGGTGAGAGAGGGTAAGAGAAGATAAAAAGTATACGTAAACAAATCTTCAGAAGCAACATTTTCTAAAGAGTGTTATGCAAATACGTAGGTAAAATTTGCACTTAAGTAAATGTCCAATGGGAAATCCACATCTAAATAAAAATGCTGTAACTTTAAAACATTGGTTGTGAGCCAGCCAACACTAAGAAGTCTCTGTGATCAAGGTGCTTGTCACTTGTAGTGAAGGATAATTTTGGCTTACATAGATTCTGAGACTGTTATTGCAAAAAACCCTCTCATCTGTTCCATTTTCACTTACAAATAGACCAACTAAAACTGCCCACAGCTGATGGCTGTAAGTAGCACTTGGCTTCATCAATAGATTATGCTATAGCATTGACGACAAACCTTGGTTCAAACCTGTAATGTGAATGAAAGAGATTGAGCTATTGGGATCTCCTTGGGGCTTGGACTTCATCATAGTCTTAGACCAAGCAAACAGGTTATATGTTTCTGTTTGGAATTTATTTCTTCATTATTCCTCCTGCATGGCTGTGTCAGAATCTCTCTCCTAATTCTGATGTCTGTCTTTATCAGTTTGTAGCCTTTTTCCTTTTTCTTGTGTTGATGTTATTTTTGTTATGTAATTAATTTTTCTCACTACTTATATACGAAGCTAACATATCCCTTTACATGGTTTGAAGTGATCTCTTAATAGCCTCCTGGAAGAGCTCTCCATTGCTTTGATCAAAAGAATGGTCAAGCTTATATTCAAATAACATATGTACTTGAGGTTATAATACTGTCATCAATGTTGCTACCCTTTTTTTGTTTTTTTACTGGAAAGACCTTGCCTCATTGATGCTTGGATTGTATTTCTTTTTCATGTACATAGGAGGTTGAAAAGCATTTTGTTTGACTATTTAATCCATATCTCTCATTGATCACACCTTATGCCTGAGATCCCAGAAAGAATTCTTGTTACCCTTTATTTATGACCTTGTACTCTGTATGATTTATTTTTATCCAGTTACTATGACTTTGGCTCCCAAGGTCATTCACTTCTAGTATGATAGTACAGTTCCTTTCTGCATGGATAATTCACCTCAGTAGTGTATTATCAACAGATCTCAGTGGCATACTTTTATTTTTCATGGCTAAATTTATGAATGAAAGCATTGCACAGCATTTGCCCTATGGTGGGTCTTTGAGGACTCCACCTAGAAAATTATAAGGACTTACTCTGGTCCATTATTCCCCACAGTCTGTTTAAAGAAAGGAGACTGACAGATTTTTTAGCATCACTGGATGCTCCTTGGAACATCTGAGAAACATTTGTATTACATGAACCTTATGTTTATACAGAAAACAACTGGAATGGAATAAAAAGGTATTAAAACTTCAACCAGGTGCACAGGAAAACAATGTAGGTTTTTTGTGTACATTTACTATAGGTGTCCCTACAGAATATAGCATTAAATCTCTTGGTCTGAAATAGGTGTTAAAAGACAAACTGACAGCAGGGAAATTATCTTTCATTTAGAGAATGACAAGTCCCTTTCTTCTTTCTTTGAGAAGAAAAAAATACAGTTCTTGCCAACAATATAAAGCAATGCTGACACCTACAGAGAATGTATGTAAATATCAACTTAGAATTTGCATTTTCCATGATAAATTCCAGAATTATTTGGTAAAAAAAAAAAAAAAAAAAAAAAAAAAAAGAGCAAGCTCTTATAACTGTTAACAAAAGTTAAATCTTTACCTTCTGTTTGGGTCATTCCTTGGTAAATCAATTAAATGTTGAACATAAAACATATGCTTGAAAAATTATATATTTACTTTCAGTAATGTACACTTCCAGTTGCATGAATTTTTATTTTTGTTTCTACAAATTCATTCATACAGCTGTGGATGACCCAATAGCTACAAACCAAGCCATCACCATGATGTACATTACTGCACAGAACCAGGTTTACTGCCTCTGATGGGCTGTTTCTTCTCTCTCCCTTGCTGTGACACAGTAGGGTTACATTAGTATTACTGGGGTTTGCAGCTTCTGTGTTCAGGCAAACAGGCCTATAAAAACTTCTGTGTAATAGATTGCCCATATGTGGAACAAAGTTAATGAAAAATTAGCCTAGCATATTGAGGAGAGATTACATAGAGACGTAGCTCTTTTCTTGACTGTTTGCTCATCAATGTGCTATTATGGGTTATGCAATAACAATGCAATATTACACAATAATATGACACAGGAAGGTGGACTCCTTGCCTTCTAAGCATATGATAGGTATTCTGAATACATAGAAGAACTATCAATGAATTCTCTGCATTAGTCATTTTCTCAGAGGCCACTTAGGGGCTTGACAGTACCATGTGTAAAATGGTGATTTCACAAAGTGACGAGGGGCTAGGAGGCACTAAGCCATTTAAAAGAAGCTTTGGAAAAATGGCAGATGGCAATTGCGGGCTTGTCCGATAGCCATGTTATCCATGCTCCTGTTACGCAAACTTCTGGTAGAATTTCAACCATCTGAAAGAATTTTAGCTCCCAAAGAAAATTGTTTGAGAAAGTTCAAAGTAGGTTTCTAGATCTGAACTGCTGAACATCTTGGAAATCTTTAATTTTGGTTCTAGGTATGGCTTGGACCCAACTCCTGAGCAAATGTTAAGTTTCCTACGGGAAGACTGAATGACTAGAAAGCTTGCCTTTGAACTTAGGGGTCTTTTAAACATAGAGAGCTACAAATCAGAAGGCAACACTTCCAACTGAAGGCAAGTCAAAATTACTTTGCTGTAAAAGGCTGAATGAAAAGCCCTTATTCTGGGCCTCTACAGCTTCTTCAGAAATGAATCTGTCAAAAGATATGTGTCTTTGAAAAACAAGCACATTTCATATCCTGGAATCTTTTCATCTGAGATAGATAAGTGCTTCACCAGTCAGATTGTCAAGATCTTTCAACTGAAAAAGGAAACTATTTAGACTAATTAATATTGTGATTCTCCAAAAGAAAAAAAAAAAAAAAAGAGCACATTAAAGTTTTGGCATGTTTATTTTTAGCATTAGGTAGAATTATTTGCATGTTTTATTAATAATTATATGAATGAAACCAGCAAACTTCTCATTTCATACTATAACTGTGTCCCTAAAAGTGTGTGTATACTAAATGCATAAACTAGACTGATATATAATATTATGTGTATATACTAGCACATATTCTGATGCATGTATATGAGTACTGACTTGATCTTAGTTGAGGGAACTGAACGAAACTGAAAAATACCCTTTCCTCTTCAATAACTGCATGTTTACATTTTCGGCTTTTTATTCATGTATGTGTTTAGATCAGCATCAATCGTTGTTTTAAACACCATTGTTCTGGTGGCTCTGAGCATGATGACAACAGCAAAAAGCTTGGCTTGCAATTTCTAATGCTGTGAGACTGACTTCTCACCAGTGTTGCCTAACACCAGCAGGCAAATATTGTTTCCTTGCTGGTCGTTATTTGCAAAGGCCTTACATGTACTCAGTTATGTAGAAAAGCACACTGAGGAGTAGCTGGCAATTTTCTTTCTTTTTGGTAATATGCAGGAGATGGGTGCTGTCTCTCACCTTTCCCTCCCATGCCATGAGAGTTTACACAAACAGCAGTGTTTTGTGAAGTTGCAATAGTCAGCACATTGTTCCAGTGCAACCAAAGGCAATGCATTAGGATGTTTTATAGTAGTCTTTCAGTTGCTTAATGGGGGAAACGGAAATCCCTGGAGGTGCGTTTTGCCGTGACCTGGAAATAGTCGGTGCCGGGCAGGAATGGGCCGAAGCCCACAGCGCCAGCCCGGGAGCGGAGCGGGGCCGCAGGGATGGGCGGCAGCTGCCCTGCCGCACTGGGCTCTCACTAGAGGTCGCAGGATGCCAGAAAATCGCAACCTGCTTGGAAGGGCAAGGATGCTGGACCCGGCATGTCATCCTCTGGCTGCGGCTCACCCTTGGGAAAATACGACCGTGTTCCCCTGTCTCTTGGGGTTCTGGTTGCTTGCTAAAACCGGAGTTTGTTCGGGACACGAGGCTTGAGTCTGGGAAGAGGGCAGCATCTGTTATTAAATATGTGTAATCTGTAAGAAAGGCCTAATGCTGGTACAGGTGGGATTATTTTTGTCGCAGTGCTTAACCCGGATAATAACTGGAGACTTGGCCAGGCAGCATTTTCTATTTTATGCTCATTAAATGCTCACTGCTGAAAATTAATACTAAATCTTATTTGTAAGTACTAGTCTCCCACAGTGAACTGATTGAGCTGCTATTGGTGTGTCAGTACTTCTCTAGCAAACTATTTTACTAACTTAACTGTGTCTTTAGTCTCTGCAGGCCTACCTTAAAAATGTAGGCAACATCAACAATATTCCCTGTGAAAGTGCCAATACTGAGATATAATCACAGGTTGAGTTTCAGAGAACAGCTTTCTCATCTAGTTTGTTACTTTTTCAACCAAACCTCAGGCATGTTCCAATGTCTTTATTTCCCAAGCAGACAAATATTCTGTTACTCTAGTGACAGTGAGGATGAAGTTACAGAAAGAAATGTAACGAGCAGTAACAATAAAAGATCCAAATTTACTGATGGAGATAATTGGCAAACTGAACAGTTTATTGAAGTCAATGGAATTTGAATGAGTAGCGAACTCAGGCAGACATATTCTGAGTCAACTGAAATATGCAAATAATCAAAATTGTATTCAATAAATAGTTTGACACTTGACACCAATTGAAACAATTTCTGGATAAGAATAAAAATGAACAGACGGCATCAATTTCTAAAGAGAGCTGAGTAACAAAGTAATGGCTTTCAGCATATTTACATATACATTCAGAGAGAGGAAAATAGGCTTGGGAAGGAGCAGTTGTAGTGGAAGAGCATCTCACACATTGGAGACCATCTGAATCATACAGAAGTCATGAGCTATTACTTCAGTACCATTAACTTAAACCAGGAAGATTTCTGTTTTCACCGTTAGCATTTTTTGCAAAATATGAGGGTTTATGTTACAATTTTTTCTCGTACAAGGATTTTGGTAATGTGTCTTGCTGCATTTATGTGTGATGTCTGTCCTGCATACCACTGTTCATGTCACTTGCTGAAAAAGAGGCACATGGTAGACTGAGTTAGGGATATTTTTTTTAGTTGTTGGGAAGTGCAACTTTTCAATAAATAAATGCACAGGCACACAAGTGCTTTAAAAGATCTTACCTGTTATGAGAGTTCTACATCATAATAAAAACATGTACAAACATACACCTTGATTTTTATGCTCTCTACTTTAAGATTCTGAGTTTATATGTGCAGTGTTTTAAGCCTGAGCCCATAAAGGCTCCAGTGCCTAATCTGAAAAGGGCACTCCCACCAGCCCATGGGAAACCCAAACGTAGATGCCTGAAGTGTGTATTGTAAATTTGAAGACCTTGTAAATTTGGGTCTTCAGATATGAACCACATACAGAAAATACTGCTTTTACAGTGAGACTGGACTTTGTATATGCAACACAGAACTTTGTATATGTAAGGGATGCCTGGGACTTCTTTCACCCTTTTCTTGGAAGGATGAAAATTTTGTGTAGATGGTGGTTCCATATTCTAGTTTAATTTTGGAAGTGTTTTGCTCTCAGACTTTAGTTCAGGTCCTTTATACTGTGAATGTGTGTACGTGTATATGTGCACACACTTGTCCCAAACTATCTCTGATCAGTCATTTGTGACATCTCTAATATTGCAAATTGTATAGGTTTGAGGGGAGCAAAAAATGAGTTGCAAGGGCTTGGTGTGCTGAAGGAGAACTGTACTGAAATGGCTGCAAGTTCAGCTCAAATTGTAATGCACATGTATAATCTGTATATATGTGTAATTACTGCAAAATGTATTACTTAGGGCAAATATTGATTGATCTTTGCACAAAACTATCACCTTGGTGAGTGAAAAATCATCCGTCTTTAAAGTACAATATAGAATCCTCCAGACAGAGGTTAATTATTGCTGAATGATGCATCAGTGTCTTCTTTCAAAAGAAGCTTATGCTGCATAGTCTAGGAAAATGTTCTATTGTAGTAAAGAAGAATTGGTAACAAGCAGGGTACAAATAATTTTTGAGAAAGCTGCGTAATGTGGATGCAATTAAATTAGTTTTGCAATAGACATTCATGATCTTATGCCACTGATGTTTAGAAAGCGTATTAGCTAAGCCACCTTAGGTATCATGTACCTAAGGGGTTTTTGGGTAGCTGTACCATAAAATTCAGTGGGCATACTACCTGTATCAATGAACTATATTTTAGAAAATGTTGAAATGCATAGAAGTTTTCTGCTGTTTAGAAAACTTATTTAAATGTTACCACAAATAAAAAGAAGGCTCATAACTACAGAACAATATTGCTATAATTGATAATGCTTTTATCGTAGTTTCTTGCTGCTTTCTGTAAAATAATTGCCATTCTTCTGCCTGGGAGTTGGTGATACACCTTAATTTATTTTCAATGATCTGATATTAGAAAAATACATCGTGTCTATGTAAAAAACCCAGTTAGGGCAAGGTTCCTCTATTTCCTTTGATTCCTTACCTCCAATCTCAGTGTTACATGTTTTCTGCAGTAAGCAACAGAGGTTATTATAACTGATAAATTACAATGTAAACTAAACCAGAGGTTTTTCATCTATGTGGTGTATGACTCAAAACAGTGAATCCTGTTCTGCAAGGGCCTGAGCTGCTTCACTTTCTAGGAATGGGAGATCAAAATGCTCAACAGTCACTCAAGATCGAGCTCATTAGAGGCTTTCTTCTGTCAAAAATCAGCTGCTTACTTCCAGCTATGTGACAGTATGCTGAAGACTGGAGGGTAAGATTAACCCTGTACACCTAGCCAGTCTAATAACAAATGTCACTTCTAGTCTATCAGCAACGTGTTTTCATAGGTGACTGGTGGACAGGGCTGGAAGCAGTAATATTTTTGTTACAGTTTATTAAACTTACTTCATCATATAATTGACAAAGTAACTATGTTCACCAGCTACAATATGCACCATTCATTGTCCAGAATGATGACTGATTAGTCATCCTGCTCAGCTCCTATGCAAGTCAACTGCAGGTTTGCTGTCAACTTTGACAAGGAGCAGCCTCTTACAAAGTTGAGATTTGAATCCTGAATGCTTTACAAACTTGTAAAAACAAACTACAAAGTTCAAAACAAACAGCTTTTAGCTTTTTTTCCTTTTTTCCTTTTTACTTTTTTTTTTTTTTTTTTGCATGATAGACAATAAAGTAAACCAAACAAAATCAAGTTGGAAAACACTGAGATGTCAGTTTTTCATCTGGCAGTCTATCTTCTGAAGAACTGCAAGCTAAGCTCTGCTAAGCTCAAAGCCCACAGACTTTGGTTTTTAATTAAGAAGAGGGCAGAGAGCCTCCTAATGCTTGGAATGCAGCTGGTTTCAGACAAGTGAATATTTAATATGACCTCCTATAGTAACCTCTTATGCTTTCTAGCTTTGAACATTGTTTTAACAATTAAGCTTTTCTTGCCTTGTGTTTAAATAGCTGTCCACAGCTACTGCAAATTGATTTATTGCTTGATGAGGATCAGGGATGCTGAGCAAACACAGAACAGTTTCTAATTTAAGTAGTCCACCACTGGTTTTGTTGTTGTTGCTTGATTACTTGTTTTAAGATCACTGTGTGTTCTCAATGTAGTTTTATGCTCTTCTGTGGGATTAAGAGCATTAAAAATGGATAGGGTGTAACACACATCATGTTATAAACAGAGTCTGGTTGGGTATCTAATATTAAATTCCCTGACATTGTCTGCTGATACACATTGTTACAGTTTATTAATTTGCTTATATGCCTTTGCTTAATTGTAAAGATGTGATATTTCCATGGTGGGTATCTGCTGATTTTGAGTTTTAATTTTTCATTCTTCGATCTTTCTTTTAGAACATTAGCTTAAATTACCCAGGTATTTGAAAATTAAACTTGCAAATATATGGGTTTTCTCCTAATAAAAATTATAACAGTGTTTTTGGAAGGGCTTCATATGCTCAGCATATAGGAAATGTAGTTAAATCTTGCGCAGAACAGAAAGGAGGAAGATGTCAGGCCTTATGTCAAGGGTTATGTCTTTTTCCTCCTTTAAACATTACTGTGGACTTAAACATCACCTTAGTCAGCCTTGAACACATGCAGTTTTAGCAGCTCTCTTACATGAGTGTCTCACCTGCAACGGCACTTTTAATGATCATTTTGATCTGTGCCTTGCTTGAATCTGGAACTTTATTGAGAAGCAGTGATGATTTCACATGCTTAATGCACCTCATCTGTACCTATGGGAACAGGAGGGGAAGGCTGAATAGATGGCGAAGAAGAATTGATCTTGCAGTGTGCTGAAGTTGGCACAAAACTCCTGAGAAAGTGTGGGATGTGATTAGGAGAAATTAGCAGTGGGAATGGAGGATATATTTTGGGGGAAAATTAAATTCTTTGCATGAGGAAACTGGGCCTGAGGAGAAACAGAATGAAAAGGAAAATGTAGCTGGAGGATTGCAGACAAGAAAAACTGCCTGAACAACAATGTAAGGGCTGGAGGTAGGATAACTCTGTAACTGGGAAATAAGGTCAAGGAGCAAGGTGGTGCATACCTGGAGTAAATAACAGATAAAGAAGGTGAATGTCAACATAACTAGAAGTTAAATCAGGTGAGAAAAGGATCAACTAGATAATGGGAGTGAAAAGAAAGCAACAGAAAAACAGCCCTGTGTAGCTGAAGATGAATCTGAGCATGAGGAGTCCAAGAATACGATTAAAGAAAAGTGCAACTAGGACAGCTGGAACAGGGATGAGAATCAAACACTAGCATTAACTAGATAAGAAAAAACAAACCTGGGATGAACAGCCAAGAATGGAGAGGGAATGAAGACAGGTTAGAAATAACAAGCCAAGATAAGGCAAAAACATGGACATGGGAAGCAAGCAGATGGGAGTGTGCTATTAAAAAACACCCTCTCCCAGAACTTGGAAGGGGTCCCAATATTTGCTGTCCCTCTTCTGCCAGTAATAACTGTGAAATACAGTGGTGAAGAGTTGCACAGTTTTTCAAATGCTGGGCCAAATGCAGGGCTACCTATTCATGCTAATTGCATGGAGGACCATAAGATTGAAAGTGGTGGATGGATTCTGTGGGAGTCATGGTTGCCCAAGGATGCTGTGAACGCGCCCTCCCTGGCAGCGTTCAAGGCCAGGTCGGACAGAGCCTTGGGTGACATGGTTTAGTGTGATGTGTTGGAACTCGATGATCTTAAGGTCCTTTCCAACCCTAACTATTCTATGATTCTACGATTAATGATGGGGCTGTTGCTGGCAGGAGTCTGGTCAGGTTTCCTCTAGAAGCTGAAGGGAAATACTGAAGAAGAGGAATTACGGGAAGAAGAAATGGTGTCTGAAGTCTTTAGAGAGCTGAACAGCTTGAAATTTGAGTTTTACTGCTTGCCTCTGCTGCAGAGTTCCATAACAAAGCTGGTTCAAGGCTTTTAAATTACAGTTCTTGCTAATTATTTGCTGCTCATTTTCAGATACCTGAAAATTTTGGGGTTTTATTGGAAGTAGTTTTGGACACTCAGTGAGTAAGATTACTTCAACTGGAACTAGGCCTTGAAGAAACAGGGTTTTCTATAGTGCCAAGTCCTGACAGGTCCACAAGGTATCAAACCAGGTAATCTGTAACTGTTTCCCATGTGTAATACTCATAATATCCCCTCATCTGAGGGGTGTGTTATGAAACTAAACTAATTAATATTACTGAAGCACAGGGATACTGCAGCAATAAGCCCCATAAAAAGCCCATGAGAAAATTAATAACTGTATGCAGAATAGGATCTGAGTAAGTGTGTAATGAATAAAACATGGGGCGTGCATTCAAAAATAAAACACAAAACATAACATTGAAGGGGTTCTTGTTAACTAAGCACAAAGGTCTGTAGAAAAAATTGTCCATGAACATGCAGTGAATGGCTTTCATAATACATAAGTAGACAGGAAAAAGAACATAGAAATAAAGCTTCACAGGTGAGCTCTCTGCTGTTAAGATCATGAGTGCTTCAAAAGTTTATGTAGTATACTTAACCATGATTGTGTACATGCCTGTTTATTACTGTAAACAGTCTGTTTGCCACAATGCACTTTCATCTTCAGAATCTCCCTACAGAATAACAATCTGGGGAACTGGGAACTACTTAAACACAGTTTCAGCTGTTTCCGAAGTGGGCTAGGTACCTCAAAAACGAGGAATGGGTTTATCAGGAGATAAAAGCAGGAAGGTAACCATCTCCCACTGAACTTCACTGTGCTTGACTCCTGAAAAATCCCGGGAGTCCCAGTCCCAAGGAGCTAACCAGCCATGGTCTTCAGGCTTCAAAGCCTTAGGCATGCGCTGAGTTTGATGTTTGTGAATAAGCCCATTGTGTCCACCCACCTAAAACTCCACACGAGATGGAGGCCTAAGCAGGAGACAGCCAAAGAATGAGGAGGAGGTGTGAGCAACGATGTTTCAGATGTTTTTTTTAGTTCTATGATTGTGTCTGTCTTTCTTAGATACTTGTCCTTTTTTTAAAGTTCTTTTGTGTGTGTGTGTGTGTGTGGGAAGAGCAGAAAACCATCCAACTTCCTGGATTAAAAGAAATATTAAAACTGGTGATGGTATTTTTATGTAACTGCATTTACCAATACCCATGTCCCTGTAATATACCCCCAAATGAGGAAATTTAAAGGAAAAGGGAAAATGCTTGGAGTTTTGTTGTTGCTGTTGTTGTGTTCCTTTGGTTGGTTTCCTTCCAGCTTAAGCATTCTGTCTTCCTGGTTATGTGTTCGTTTCTTTGGAAACGGCTGTAGGATGGATTTTTGATTGACTGTGTTGTCAGATGGATTATCAGAGTTGCGAGCTTTTTGGAATGGTAGACATGAATGTGTGATAAGAAAAAAAATATTCTGTACTTCAAATATTTTAAAATGTTGCATCATGAAAGAAGCTAGATTGAATATTTAACAGGTTACATAGGAAAAAAGTTCATTAAAAAATAGAAGTCAACTGGTTTGGTTACTAGGAAAAAAAATCTGTTAATATGAGGAAAGGTTTTTACTAATGTGACTGATGGGAATATTAATACCTAAGCAATCTAGAATAGTTTCTGCAGAGCTGCAATGCTTATTCTAAGCAGTAATTCTAATGTGTAGCTTCTCTGGATTACAAGCAGAAAGCAGCTTGTACCCTGACCTATACACACACTTATTTGTTACAGCACTTACATGCCCAGATTTCTGCATGATTCCCATTTAGTGTTTTTGAGTTTGCTTCCTGTCTTAGTCAGGGCTCTGCAAGGCCAGCTGTCCTCAAGGCTGCAAGCGGTTGGTGCAGCTCTGCTCGTGCTGGGGATTCTGAGGCTGGGGCAGATTGCTGGTGGGAGGCTGAGGGTGACGTCAGTGCCCACCTTGCTGGGAAAGTTAATCTCCCGCTGCACAGAGACTAATAATCTCCTCATTCGGGAGACTGGCATGTTAAGATTGCATGTTGTACATTCCTCTTCTATGGCTGTAAAGCAATTGGCAAAATCAGCGTTTTTGAAGCTCTATTGACAAATGTGTCCATTTTGGGGTGGAAATGCATAGGACGGGAAAGAAAATTAACTTTTAACAGGTGTGCACATACGAAACAATAATAAAGCCAGGTTAGGAAGGTCCAATATATGAAGTGAGCAGGTATT
The DNA here is from genome assembly GCF_033783945.1 of Neopsephotus bourkii. Lineage (NCBI taxonomy): Eukaryota > Metazoa > Chordata > Aves > Psittaciformes > Psittacidae > Neopsephotus > Neopsephotus bourkii. The sequence continues at coordinate 12,642,796 of NW_026900684.1, read as the reverse complement.
TAATGTTGCTGTAAGAGAAACTGTCTCCTTTCTGAACACAAATATAAGAAACTAGATTACAGAGTGGATCAAACTGGTTTCTTCAGCATAACAGTTCACCAAACTGGCACTGTGCAAGCTAAGACAGTCATCAGCACTGACACTGCCCGGACGGATTGATGGGAAGGGTCTCTGATAAATTCCTTGGAGTCAGTCCTCTGTGTCCAGGGTGGTTGGCCACAGAAATTACAATAAGGAAGAGGGGAAAGAAAGGAACAGGACTCAAGTTTCTCAGGCTTTTCTGTGGTCTAGTGTGTGGCGCTTTTTGCAGACCTTGTGACGCACAACAAACAGAACTGCTGGGATGGAGAACAGTTATGCCTTACTGAAGCCTGCAGCCTTTCAGTGTCAGCTACTCGTTCTTTGGCTTTCCACTGTGGACCAAGAAGACTGAGTTGGAAGAAATATGGACACAACCTGGATGCCAGAAACATAAGGAGCACAACATATGGATGATTCAAAGACACTGACGTTACTCAGTTCTAGACTCCTTAATATGCTCTCTTATTAAGCTGCTATTAGCTCTGTCTTAACCGACCCTTCCAGTTTTAATGGTATGAACTGCTGAGAGTACCTATCTATAGCAACACTAACCCTTCATTCGCAGGACGCAAGGGCAGACGGAGCGACTCCGGGCGGGCAGTATGCGTTGTGCCTCGCCTTTCCCCCCGTTTTACGGAGCAGCTGCCTCCGTAGCGGCGATAGCAGGCTATACCTATCCCCAGATAGCGGCGATAGCAGGCACTGCCCACCCGGAGTTTGCATAACCGCCTTTCACCTCGGCCCCGCCGGCGCTGCCCCAGCCCCCTTCACCCCGCGGCAGCACCTGGGGCGGAGCGGACGGCCAGCATCAGCGGAGAGAAGGAGCGCGTAGGGCGGCTGCCACGGAGGCGCTGCTCCCCGAGGCAGCGGTGACGGGTGCGCCGCGCCGCCGGCTCTGCCGGCGCTCCTGGCACAGCCGGGGGAAGGGACTATCTCCGGATTTCCACCCCTGCGACAGGGGGAAGGCGACCGGGAAGTATTGCGGGAAGAGCGAGCCTGTGCGGGCTCGGACATGAGAGGAAGACGCAGCCGCTTCTTCGCGGCAGCCCTTTCAAAAGCCCGTGTTAAATGTGACACCCCAGCGAAATGGGAGCGGGAGAAACTCCCCACTTCCCACCCCTTGTCCCCCCCACCGCCCTTTTCCATGGAAACTCGTAAAAGGAGGAGGAGTAGAGTTTGCTACGGAAAAGTCTCACCTTGGTCTGAAACAGTTTCAAGCGTTTCTGCAGGACCGGAGCTACCCGGCTCGGGGGAGGGGAGGAAGCAGGCAAAGTGGGAGGGAGATCTTTAGCTACCTACATGCATATATTTTATTTATTTTCCGCTTGCTCTTATTTTATTCCAGCGGCACGTCTCAGCCCCTCCTCCCCCCTCCCTCTCCAGGTTGATCGGCTGAAATGAGGCTTTGCGCGCTGATCCCTTCTCGGGCTTCAAACCAGAGCCCGGCCCCGCGCAGGCGGCAGCGGCTCGGGGCGGCTCGGAGCTGAAGCGCGGCGGAGCCGAGCAGGACACCGCGGAGTGGAGCGGGGCGGAGGCCCCGCGGAAACTTCGCTTGGAAAATAAACGTCCGCCGCTTTCCTGGGGATCCACGTGAGAACAGGAAAGCCCGGCTGCAAGATCCCCGCGCTGCTGCCTGCTGTAGTTTTACTTTTTGTTTGCCTTGCCTGGTTTTTTTTTTAATTCTGTTTGTTTGTTCTTACTTTCATTTCGGAACCGGTTCCCAGCTCCTTGGCTGAACTTCTGGAGACCAATGGACCTTTTATATTGCCTTCCTCTGTTTTAAGCAAACTATGGACGCTTAAACTTTCCTCTTTCCCCCTCCCCCTCGCTCCTTAACCCCCACCCATCAGCTCATGGGGCTAACACTGCAAAGCAGCCGCAGCAGTGGGAGAAATACACAGCCACTGACTTATTTTCCCGTCTCCTAAATTGCAGTTAGTTCTTCTCATCGTCCTTCTCATCACTCATTCTCTCCAGCTTTTTCGGCTGCCGGGTGTCTATGTGTGCATTGTTTTATCTGATCTCAATTCTTTTGTTGTTGTTGAAATGCCATGCACTGCTTATCTAGAGAGAAAGCTATATGGAGATAGAAGCATATAGTGAATGCGCGTGTGTTTCCATAAGACTATCAAGGGAGCAGATCAGAAGCAGCCGGATCCTGACCCTGACTGTATGAATAAGTAAGCAGGATGCTGACGACTGTGGGTTAGTTGCCTGTAAGGTTTTCCTAAGTTAAAAGGGGACGGAGAAGCGGGGGGACAGACCAGAGACAGAGCTTAGAGTAAGTGTTTGTGCAGGGGAGGGGTGGGGGGGGAAGCTCTGACACTTTGCTCCCTCCTCCAGCATAGCTGCTGCCTCCCATCACTAGGGCTCCGCGGTTTGCTCTAGTGCACCCCACCCCTTCTCTCCCTTTTCTTTCTTTCCTTTTTCTTTCTTTCTTTCTTTCTCTTCCCCCCTCTCCCCGCGGTAGTTTGCTGATGTGCAGCCCGGATCCGTCTATTGGCAGCAGCAGCGGGACCGGGGTCGGCGGGCGCGGAGCGGGACGCGAGCAGCGGCCGCCACCTCCTCCTCCTCCGCGGGAAGTTTGGCTGGGGTTTGACAGAGGCGAGGGGGCGCCCTGACAGACAGGATCTCCCGGCCTGAGTCCACCCCCCGCGCCCACCCAGCGACTTCTCCCCGGCGAGGTGGCTGGCTGGGGGCAGAGGGGCACCGGCGCAGATGCTTCTCGCTCCGTGTTATACCCGTCTGACTGGGGCTACCTAGGCACCGTGTCTTCGAAGAGCCTCCAGGTGAAGAAGGAAAAAAAAACCCAAAACACCTTCCCTCAAAACCTGTGATTCCTCCATCCCTTACCCTGCTTTCCCAAGCCGACGTGGACAGCTGAGCCGGCCGCCTGATTCATCTTCACCCTGCCTACCGCCTCTCTGCCCGAGGGAGGATGAAAATGCTTTGCTGGAGGATGGCACTGTGGCTGGCCGGGTGGACTGTCTGTGGGAAGCCTTCCTCCTGTTTTGGCCTTGATTATGACTACACTTACGATTTTACTGAAGAGGATAAAGCTGAGGGAATAGATTATAAGGATCCTTGCAAAGCCGGTAAGTGACTTCCACGTCTAATACATTTCCCTCCCCCCTTCCCAGATGGTAACTTTGTCTGGGCTTTATTTACGGCGTGAAGGGGGGAGTCCCGGGCTCACCTGCTCCCTCATGGGGCAGCGAAGACAAGCGGAGCCGGAGCCTTGCGCCCGGCTCCCTCACCTGGGGAAGGTACCCGGGACCTGCTTTTCTGGGACTTCCCACTTCCCTACCGCCTTTGGCTGAGGTAGGAGCGGCGGCGGGCAGGGCTGGACCCGCCGCCTCCGCTCCGCGTCCCCGGCGGCGTCGAACCGGCTTCGGAGCCCGGTTCGTCGCCGCCGGGGACGCGGAAGTTGCAGAGGGCATTTCATCGGGGCTCAAAGGTTTCGAGGCGGGACCGTGGAAGGAGGGGTTGCTGGCGAGCTGCTGGGTTCTCAGCCGTGCAAGCCCACCCGTGTGTGTCTCCTAACGCATCCGGTGCGCGATGCGGGTTCGTCTTAGCGCGTACCGTGGGGACCAGTGCCATGCTCCTTGCCCACCCTGTGGGTGACTGAGCCTTTCTAACCTGTGTGGGAAGAGTTGAGTTACAGCCTCTTTTAGCCTTGCAAAGCAAACGAGTGCTTTTCTAGAACGTTTATCTTACTGATTTAGGACTTCAGCCACCTTAATACCAGGTACAATTCTTCATCCATTAAAGTTATCAGCAACCAGAGCTGACCTGGTATTTCAGCAGACAAGTGTATCTGGATGATGCTTTCCCCCCACCTTCAGATGTGTTAGGAACAGCAATGGTGGTCCATTCCCAACAGCTGTATTGTTAACTAAGTGTTCAACTTTTCCAGCAGCCTCCTTTGCATTAATTAGTTATTTTATATTCTGAAAACTAGTTCAGCCAAAGGTTGGGTTGACAATGTCTGTGTGGTTTTGTTTAATTTATTGGGGAGAATGTGGTGAACATAGATGCCAAATATGCAGACATTTATGTTTTTCTAATCACAAAAATATTTTGTTCCAAAGTGCGAATTGCTACGTCTCAACTTGCTTACAAGTATTGATATCCCAAGTTATATCCCAATGATGTATCCCAAGTTCAAAAAGAGCAGAAGCGACTGCAAACAAAACATTGTTTTTCCCAGTTAGCACTCACAAATAACTATGTGTAACTAACCGGTCATAGTTAACCTGAACTCTTCAGATTTGTAATTCCTTTGGAAGGTTCATATGCATCATTTCATATAACAGTGAATGTGTATGTAATAAGAAATATGCTGTGGGACCTTTTTAGTACTATTTATTTTATAGTGGGAATAATTAAAAGTTATAATTAGTTATACTGAATGTTTTAAGGTTATGCATGAGAGAAAGACAATGGTAATATACTGTGCAATATGATCAGCATTGACAACTCTCTGCCATCATTATGTTGATTTGTTTGGAGAGAAATACTTGTTTGCAAATTTTGACCCATTGAAACTTTTTATGGAAGTTCTTGCTGGTGCTGCTTCTTCATAAGGTGCTTAGGTACTACTGTGACACTAGACAGGTAGATGCATCAAGAGTTAGTTGTATGAACGATGAACTTCTCATTAGTCTTAAAAGTCATCACTTTGAGATTTCCAGTTCAGTGAATACCCCATTCATTTATTGTTAAGTATATGGTAGTTCTTCAGAAGTGAAAACTGTAAGTCACTCCTGGACACTGGGTTTGTACAGAGTACCAACCGTGTATTTTAACAAAAATCATAAAGTTCTATATGTCAATGAAACTGGTCCTCCAGCAGTATTTCCCAGTTATTTTTCCTGCTAAACTTTCCCTAAAGGCCCCATTAATCTTAACCTGTGAAGTGCTGATACCTGATCAAAGGTGATGGGGATAGTGGGTGCTCAGCCTCTTCTAGCAGCATAACCCAAATGTGCGTTCTCCCTTGGTTAGGTCTTGCTGTCTGGGATTGGTTTTGGACTCCCATGAGTAATTTTACTGATACCTGTCATTATGATAGTTTCCCCAGTGAGGCCCTAAAGGACAAAGCCAGGCTTCACACTCAGGGGTTCAAGTTGTTCACACTCTGTTTTGTGTGGTTGCTCTATGTGTGAGATAACAGGATAAAACAAGATAATCCTTGCTGAGATTGTCTTTAGTGTATGCAAAGTTTGTATCTTAGATATAATTAACACCTGCTTTTACTGCTGTAAAAGTGCTCTTTCTTTTTTAAACTCCTCAGTCTGGTAAAAGTTAGGTCCCTGTTGTAAGTGTATATTTCTGCAAGTGAACTGGGGGAATGCCCGAAGTCATGGTTTTACCTAGTGACATACTCAAAAAACTCCATTGAGCTCCATACAGATTTTATAGATGTACTAGAATAATTTGACCCACCATAATCTGTGAGCAAATAAAGTGCTTTGAAACCAACCACAACTAAGATTCCCCCAAGTATGCTGATGCAAAATGGGATCACCTGTATTTTATAAGTTATTTGCATTCTGGTTTTCTCCACTGAATAGTGTTTGCTGCTTAGTTTTTGTTCCACAGACCACATGAGAAAATGTGATCTTGTGACAGAAAGCACAGTAGACGAGGCCTCAGATCTATGGTTAGGTATAGTTGGTATTCTATAACTCTTTACAGGTACAGTCCTAACTCTTTGAATCAACCTTTTGTAGCTTCCTTTGTGCCTGGTTTACCCTTTGTGGAAGAGCTGGAGACATTTACCAAAACAAGAATGAGACAGCCTCTGTTACAGTATTTATAGGTATTCTGTGGGATTATTTATGCGTATTGTCTGTGTATTTTAACATTTTCATAAAGAAGGGATTGTTTTAGTGAATGTACCTAGGATCACACTGTTTCTTTGACTTAAAAGTCCCCAGAAGCAGCGTAGTGCAGGATGCCATAGAGGCTGAAAAGTACATTTTCTTAGAGTGTTTCCAACTTTGTGAAAAATGCAGAAAGCAGAAGCCTGACAGATACACAGTGGGGTTAGGTCTTGTTTCTTGAACTGATGTTTCCAATTGCATCTAGACCAGCAGCTATTTTATGCAACAACCCTGAAGTTCAATCTTGTCAGTGAAGCCAGTGACTTGGGAGAGCTGGAGTTAGTGCTACAGGGAAGAGCCTAGAGAAATTTTGTGACGATGTTGGGGAGATGAGTGTTGTAAGGAAGTTATTGACATTGTGCAGAACTTGATGAGCTGTGTGGTTTCCTGTGTGTTTGTCTGCAGACCTTTAACCTATGTATGAATTTTGGGTCATGCTACTTCTCTTTATAACAAGTATCCTGGTATGCTCTAACAGCGGGATGTGATGTAACACAGTTTCTGTGCTTCTGATGTCTCGGATATTTCCTCGTGTCTCTCTGCAGGATATTGCCCTCAGTGTTTACCATTGTGAAGTTCAAGTGTAAGGCATTCTTAGTCCATCTTCAAGATCTAATTTGCCAGAAGATGTGAAACTGGTTATGCCATACTCATCACAATGTTAGGCTTTAAAGATCTAAGAATATAGATCAGCATTTGTATAAATCAGGTATGAGTCAAACAAATAAAATGCCTAGTTAAACAGGCACTGTGAAGTTTTTGGATTGCAGCATACATGTACATTTATCTGTGGATTCCTGAAGTTTTTCTTTCTTCCATTCTTGCCAGAGCTTGTAATGTATTAAGGGTATCTATGCTGAGAAACATACAGAGTGAGATGGGCAGAAGAATTTCTCATCCTGTAATACATGTTCATAGTCTGCACTTGATATTACAGAGGTTTTGAAGGCTTTTCTTATTTTTTTTCCCCTGTAAAACGACAACAACAACAAAACAAAACAAAAAAAAAAAACAACCAAACAAACCCAAAAGGAGAAAGAGGCACTGGTGTGATCTTCCAATTAAAATACTGTAAGCCATGGGGGATTAGGCAACAAGTCTTAGTTTTGTTGCGTATCCGCATCACTTAGGACTGTTCCAGCCTCTGGACAGCTGATTGTCCTCAGGTAAGTTTCTTCTAGCATTTGTTCTGTGAGGTATTTCACCTAAAAAATAAACATGTTGAAAGTTTAAGGAGTAGGCTCAAAGCTGAATTCCGTGATCTGTTGGTTTCCCCTCTTGTGAGCCTTGGTCTTCCCTACACCAGAAATTCTGTCTTACACTGGGGAAACTTTTCCCAAGAAAAACTTAATTGAAACTTTTACATCCTCATTGTAGTTAGCTTGGATGACTTTTTTTTAACACAAAGCACTTAATTGGATTTTTATTTTTTTTTCTTTAAATTATGCAACAGTTGCTTATCTTGGAACACAACCTTTTCTGGTTTTCCCAGTAAAGTTGGATAGAAATGTCAAAGAATCACAATAAACACAAACAATTAGATTTACAGCTTCAGAACTTGGAAGCTGATTAGCTTGCTATTGTTTGACTAAGTACAAATGTAAGTATGTGTGTGTGCCTGCTTCAGAATAAGAGAAAAGTAAGTGACCCTTCTCATGTCCATTTGTCATACCTGTAAGACTTGAAGGAATTAATTCGGGGTTTTGAACCTTTACAAATAATAAAATGGATTGACTGTAATTAGGGGTATTATTTATTTCCCATCTTGGGTATTAAACGTAGTTACGTATTTTATTTGTAAAGAATATGAAAAGTTGATGGTAAATGTTTAGTATTATTATTACATTGTGTCATTGTAACTGCAGTCTAACTTGTTTATCAGTGTTGTGGCAACAGCCTTCTATTCTGTTAGGCTGGGGTTTTTGTCTTTTGTATTCTGGGACATGTTTTCAGCTGTAGGATGCTAATTGTACAGTCTAGCAATATGAAAATTCTTAAAACCTCTAATTATGCATTTTGATTCTATTGCATGGTTTAGGTAACTGAGATCTTTCATCTTTATATTTCAGTCGTGCAGTAAGTTCTGAAAGATACACTGTGCAGTTTGTACTAACAGAGGTTGTGCTGCTAATATCACTTGCCAGATTGACAGAACTGTGAGTAGTCATGTAGTAAACGCAGAGTGTAGGCAGCTGAAACAGAAACAAGCTTTTCTGAAGTCTGTCTCAAATGGCCTTCATCCTGCTGTGGATGGGGTAAATCCAGATACTGAAAAATTCAGCTTTTATGTTGTATTTCTATTTCCTGGGTGGAGGGGCAAGAGGGGTGACTGGTTGTTTGGGTGCTGTTGTTTTTTTGTTTGTTTGGGTTGCTTTTTTGTTAATTTTTCTTTTCTTTTTCATACTTTTCCACCATTACTTTATCTGTGATGCCCTTTAATGTGGTATCTTAACATCGCTGAAAGAGATTTGTGTGAACATAATGTTCTTTTTCTCCTCGGTTTCAATGAAGAGATTAATTCAGTAGGGAAACTCTGTAAAAACTAAATGAATATGTTTGGCATTCTAACTTTGTGAATATTCTTCCACCAAAGGCTCAATTTCATGTCCAGACCACTTTCCATAGGGATCTGTTTCTGACTATATTTCCGGTGTGTCAAACGAGTGACCTGCAAGGAGCAGTATTACATCACTGCAGAACAAGCCTAATTGACAAATATAATTGAGCTTGGAATCAGATCCCCCAGGCAAGCTCGGAAACATTCACCACACCTGGATGTCTGCCTAATGTCATTCTTATTGCCCCTCTGGAAAACAGGGTTGATAGGCTTATGACATAATTCCATTCACTTCTTTTTGGAGAGAAACAGTCATGTCTGTGGTGCATGGCATTGACAGAAGGGCTGTAAAATGGAAGAATCAACTTCTGTTTTTCACAGGTGCAGGGGACCTTGTGGAGGAAAACAGATTTTTTTTTTTTCTTTTCTTCTGGATGCGTTACAGTACTCCAAATTTTACAGCAGTGAATAAACAAGGGGAGAAATCTCTATTCTTTGTTTAGACATTGTCTTAAGCTGAAATAGGTTTTTATGGTCTAGCTTCAGAGTAAATGTTAGGGTAATATAAAATTATTCTTTTCTGGTTTTTTTTTAAATATACCTGAAGGAAAGATAATTCTAAGAGTATGCCAATGCAAAACTAAACTTTGGCCTTTCAAAGCTTCCAGTAGGGTGAGGAGCATTTTGTAGTGTTTTTTCAGACATTTCTCAGCCTCCTTAGGATCTAAGGTACTTGTTCCAGTCATTATTGAATGCAGTCCATTCCTCCCGTTCTTGATCACGAAGAACCTTTGTCCACATCCCTACTATACATCCCTTCAGAGCTGAAGAAATAGCAAATGTGACTAGAGAAATCTTTGGGTATTTTTAGTTCTCTCAGGATATTTTTCTTGGCTAAGAAAGAGCCAATGGCTAATCTGTTAATATGTTCTAATGCATGTTCATTCTCTGTGTCTGCTGCTCATCTTATTCTTTCCTTATCTCTTTCATTGTTTCTATGACAAGTTTCCTTGCTTCTGGATGATTCCCTTTCTCCAGTGATTCCACTTTCTACTTTTCAGCTTTTCCCTGTGCTGCCTGACCAGTCACCTAGTCCTCTTCTCTCTGTATGCAACAGAAGAATATGTCAAGGGAAAAAACCAGCAGTTATTTTCTCTAAATACAACTTCTAGCTTGTCTTTAGGCTTTCTGTAAGATTGTCCTCTAGTGCTTTGACAGTTCTGCAGCGAAGAAACTGGCCATCTATGCTCACAGGTGGAACTGAGGAGGACGAGAAGGATGGTGGGCTGTGCATGACCATCATGTTCTCAGAGGCCTCATGCTGGAGTGCTTAGTAGGCTGGCAGTGATCTGTTAAACACTGCAGTCAAACCCTAAAATATCTAGCTATAAATATTTATACGGAACGTGTACATGAACCTTCTGTCTCTGTTGGACTCATGTACGGAAATATCAAGATCTGGTGTGAAGACTGTCCTTGCTGAACAATAGGAATGAGTACTACAAGTACTTGAAGCGTAAAACTTGTATAAATAGCAATGCACCAGAACAGGTTGAGCTGGGGGATGTGGATGCTGTGCCATGGACATATATAGAATGTTGGTGTGCAACCTGTGTGAGTGGTTCCTCTTGCAGACTGCACTGAAGGCAGTTCCTACTCATGTGAACACTCTCAGATGACTCTTACTGGGATTTTTGCCTGAGTAATGGTCTGCAAGTGCAAATTTAGAGTGACTATAAATCTGTGAGCATCAAGTGTTTGAGAGTATTGAAGCACAAACAGATAGCTTTTACAGAGCAATAATGCTCCTAAATGTAGGTTTGTGGGTTTCTCCTTTAATATTTAAACACAAAGATTGCCAAGACCAAAATGCCAAAAAATCAATTTTGTTCTAAAATAAGTAATCACTTTTTCTTGAGGTGTGTGAAATACGATGCCTAATAGGATATGCAGTCTATTTTTAACCAGCTTCTTTTCTATATATACTTTATTGAGATAGAGTCTATCAACAATTGACTAGGAATTGATTTTGATTTTTTGTTTTTATTCCTTTTGATGGCTGTTAATTATTTCACAGAACAACATGCCTAATCTGAGGTATCCTTTCAGTAATTTAAAACATGAACATTCTTAGCAACAATTTCTGTTACATGAAATACTTAAAATTTTAATGTTGCTTAAATTACATGGGAGTTTTAATTTTAACATCACCATAAATTATGGCTAAATCTGGTGCTACTCAGCAAAATAAGTTTAGCTGGGCCAGGACTGTCAGTGTCATGGCATATCTTACCAGGGTTCAAACTTTCAGAGGTTTCTAGGTTGGTATTTTCATATATGTCATTGACGAAATACCAGATTTTTATATTGCATTAAAGAATAATAAGTACTGGAATTCTCATCTGATCAGAGAATACCAACAAAGACAGGACACAAAAATGCAAAGGAAAGTTGTTTATTTTAAATTTATTTTCAGTGCATTTAAATCTGAATTTAGAAATTATCTCTCATGCTATCCTGATGAATTTCATCCCTTTTCCTACAAAAACTGAATAATCGAGACACACTGCTGGATCTGAAAGGTGCCAGTACCTCTCCAGCCACATTGCGCTCCATGCATACTGTAAACTGTATGGGGGAGTTAAAATATCAGCTCTTGGAAGAAGTGAGGGGGCACGAACATCAGCTGAAAGGAAAGTATTTAAAGAGCTGTGCAGGTGGGTTACATCATTCTCATGCTGAAACATTAGTTAAACATATTCCTAGTAAATAACTCTAACTGTTATTAAACAGAAATGAATCAGTTGTATTGATGTCTGGCATTTTAATAGGTGCTAGTTAGGTATGTTCTTGCTGTTGTGGGTACTGTATCACTAAAGACTTTCCACATGTTTTCTACTTTTCCAATAAGGTATAAAGAATTTTGAATAGGGCATATTGATTCCAGAAAGAGTGGCCAAAAGACAGAGCTTCTCTGTATTTCCAGATGATTTAGAGAAGTAAAGAAAATAATTTCAGATGGTTCTTACATAATATCAAGATTTATTTAAACAGTTTACTTGTATAGCCAATTATATTTGCTTTCATGAAGAGTAGTTTTAGAACAACTCTGCGGGTGTGAGAACATGATAATGAACTGCCCAATTTCTCCATCTGGTAAAATGTCCTTATAACAAATTTGCATAAATCACTTTTACTTGTACTTGCTTTTCCCCCTTACTCAACATTACTCTTACAATTGTGGCATGTTACCGATCTTTTTGTGATCTTCATTTTAGTACCAGGATCTGTGGTCTGTCAGTCTGTCCTTGTAGACTGCTCAGTCTTCCTGTAACTGTGCAGTTATTCAAGATGATTGATTCAGGACTAAATTCTCGATTCCATTCTTTATTCTGTTGTTCATATATGCTGTAATGGCATTATGTTCTGAAAACTAATATAGATTAATTTTTCATGCCTGAAAAAGAAATTATTAACACCTCCCCCACCCCAAACTCAACAAACCCTGAGACAAAAAAAAAAAGAAAAAAGAAATCAAGCCTATAAATAGCTAAGGAACCAGATGCATGCGGATAAGTGTTTTATTCCACAAAGGTTAGATTACTGGAAAAACAGGATAATGAAAACAGGGTAAAAAGATGTTCAGATTAGAAAAAAAGAATATGAAACAAGGGAAGTAATAAACATGTACAATTTAAGGAATTATACAAGAAGATACAAAAGATTTTCATTTCTACTGCTATTAATTCTGTTAAATTCTGAAGTGGCAAATTGAGACGAGAGAAAAGGAGATGCATGGGTTTTTTTATACAACTTTTTTAGATAGAAGTTTGTTAAAAGGATTCCACTGAGGCAGTATTTTGATATACAATATGACATTTACATAGATAGCAGGGGTATCTGAAGCTCTGATAATTAATAATAACATTTTCAAGTGGATATTATATCTTAGGCTTCAGAGTTCAAGTCAGTCTTTAGTATCTGGAAACCAGGACCAACCCTAATGTGTGGCAAGATTATCCTTGGCTACCTACTGCAGATTCTTGTTTCTTTCTGTGAAGCAGCTTGTGGTGACTGCTGTCGGAGACAGGACCTTGGATATGATCCAGTGTTGCAGTTCCTTTGTTCCTCAGCCCTCCCTAAATGCTTTTTAAAAAACTCATGTCTTGTAGCATGCCTGAAAGATAAATGCAATTTAGGTACTTAGGGAAGTGAATGGATTTCAAAGCTCAGTATGACTGTAAATGCATTGACCAACTGTATTTGATGAAAATGAATGTATGCAAACATACAAGAAGAAAACTACATTCACCTAATTCTCATTATGTGTTCAGTAGACCACTTTTATATATGCTTATCTTTAAATGCATGCATGTACATGCTCACTCGATTACCTAAGGAAGTATAATTGAAGCACGTATGCCTGTGTAAGTATCTGTATAGGATCTTTAAAGGTGCATGTGCAGATTGTGTGGATGCCTTTTTTCTTTTCTCTCTTCCCCCGCCCCCCCCAACTGGGAAATGCCACATTAACTTGTGTGTTAAACCAGATCTAGAGACTATTGGAATCAGTGGGAATATTTATAGCTGAATAGCTAATAAAATATAGAGCTGACTAATTTACTTCTGTGTACTTGAGCTATGGCTTGCTTGTATTCATGTGCTCACATGCTTTGCAGGCGCATTAATGAAGGCAGTTGGATTTTTGCCCTGGTTTCTGTAGTTGTCATCACTAACACAAGAGTATCATGAAATCTTACATTCAGTGACCTTATGATTGCAGGTTCTTTCTTGCTGGACTGGGGTGTGAAAAATATCCAGCAGCTTGCAAGAGCATCTGATTATTCCTCCTCCCCCCCATCCCCCTTTAAGAAGCCTCAGGATAAGACTGGATTTAGTTTACTGCAATAATTTCTCAGCCTTTAGAGATAAATTTCTTCTTGTCATAGCTGAATACTTTATTAATTGTTCAATCTGATGAATGGCTAAAGATACTGATGAACATGATGGTTGCAGTTGCATATACAGTTCCTTATCTGTGTGATTTCAGTAAGCCATTTGTTACAAAATACAGAAGGCATGTGAAACTGGTGTCAGTGTAGTTTGTAATATCAGAAAAATCATGTACCACTAGATAGAGTTTGACAAGCACTGAAAGTCTCTTTAGTAATTTACAATATCCAAAAATGAAAACATTTCCTATCCCAGAAGCTGCTGGAAGCTAAAGAGATTGTGGGAAACTAAAAGGAGCAGGTGTACTAGTATCCACATTTATTTAATAAGCTGAAGAATTAAATGGTAAAATAAAAACAGAGCAGGAAGTGTGGTGTTTTTTTCAAAGCCTTGTATAGTTTGGATGAACTGCAAAAACTGTAGACAGCACTATAGACCTAACTATCCTTATGACTGTCTAACTCAGCACAAATTTTGTGTTTAACTACATAGTTATTTACTTTTGTGTTTCACAAATTTCTGTTTTCTTTGTCATGTTATTTCTTCAGCATATTGAACTTTAATCATGCCCTGAGTGAGAACTGCAGGTTACAAATGAGTCTAGATTTGACTGAGGTTACTTGTTTGAAGATAATCTTTTACTGTAGGTATGGAAGTTGGTTTTTTTTCATGGAAGGTTTTCTGGTGTTTGACAGGGGAAGAAAGAAGAAAAATCTTTGTCCATTATGGAAAGATTCTCTTTTAACAGTTTGTAGATCCTTTGATCCCTGAACTGAAGAATAGAGTGTCCTTTATCTGCATTCTTGAGGCAGAAAGCCTTTCACTCATGAAGTACAGGTGGAAATACAGAAACCCTGTTTCAGGTCTTTTGGATATTTTCATTCGTTATACCTTTACATTGGAAGAAGCTGGATTAAGCATGAATTGTAGCACTGATGGATCACAGTCAGTGTGTCTACAGAAGTGAAGCATGGGTAAAGAGAATTTATAATACAGGGTCCCTTTTGCATCATGTAAGAGGGCCAAATACAGAGATGCCACCTTGATCAGTAACTGTTTATGGAGATATGCAGTTCTTGACAGGGCTAAATCTAAAATGTTAGCTATAAATGCAAGCTATTTTATGGTGATTTAAGCAAGCAGTGTGTACAGCCAGCTAAAGTAATGACAATTATTTCAACTTGGACAAAATTAATTTTTCTTGGCTATAGTTTGGGATTTTCAAGAAGTGTCAGATCTATTTGGAGTATGGTACAGCATTCCATCACATATGTGGTATTTTTGCCAATTTGCTCAATAGTCATTCTAGACCTGGGGTTGTATAGAAAGTCAAGGGTTTGATGAATTATTTAGAAATATTTGATTATAAATGTAAACCTTTTGTTTGTCTTTACTAATTGCAAACAAGCTCAGACAAAATAGCATGCTTAAGGAAAAAAAATGAGAAAAATTAATATAAATAGTAATAGTCAGTTCTAACTACATAATTTGATAGAAGAAGAGAAATTGTTTGACTCATGGTTTCTGCTCATATACTCTGGCTTTGCTTGTTGACCTAAAGTGTCCTAGGTTTTACCAGTGGAGAAATTATTCTCTCCTCTCCTTCCAACAAGCAGATGATGTGTCATGGAAATCAGCAAAGATCTAGATAAGATTTTGAATCGACTTGTACTAAAACAACAAGTTAACATCCCCATTGTTATGTGCTAATCAATTCTGATTCCTTTTAATTCTTTATGCCTGTGCTGGTATCAAGATAAACCCTTTCCACATCTGACTGTCCATGGGAAAAGAGCATGCATGAAACTTGCTCTTGCACTGATGGAGCTGCAGGGACTTCTTGCCCCCTGGGGTGCTGCCAAACAAACACTGCACCTTTCCTTTCTCTACTGTTCATAATCAGTTTTCCTTCCTGTTTGTTGTCTGAAGAGTCACAGGTATCTGTGCTTAAGGTTGAATAGGTGCTTAAAGAAGTCATAGGGAATAAACTGACATCACAAAGTGCTGTGTGGGTTATCTGCCAGGGGAAGCCAGGTAGTCAGATAAAAACTGAGATGCAAATGAGAGGTGCATTATCCTGTGGTGAGCTCTCTGCAGCTGTAGATAAGCAATTTCCAGCAGAAACTTCTGTTGAGTGCATTTTGACTGCAGATCAAACTGCTTTCTGTATTCAGCTGCTGCTGAGGTGGTAGCTTTTAATTGAAACAATGATACATGTATCAGAATGTCTAGTGGTGTTTCATTCCAACATGTCATTCAGTTAAATAGGGATGAAGTGTTCTTACAAAGGTCTTTTGGTTTTGCCTTTGCACACTGTTGTGGATTGTTCAGTGGCTCTTCCACCTGGTAAAATGCCATAGCTTATGAAGATTGCATGTCTGAAAGTTTGTTAGACTTTTTCTTTCTGTAAGATTGGTCTAAGAGAAGATGGCTACTTTCTTTGCAAACTTTGAGTTTCGTCTCTTTGGACCATCATAGCTACAGTAGCACTGCCTCATATCCTGCCGTGAGATACAGCAGATCCCACAGGTGGAATGTGGAAAGCCTGAACTAATGATGTGCTATGGGCCCTGGATTGGGTTAGGTGGCCCATGATGTGGAGTGTACAGTAGGGAGCTATGCCCAAGGCAGGGACCCACAGCAGCCAATGAAGGTAGGTGTTCCCTGCCCCTCACCCTTTATGACGAAGTAGTGTTTTAATTTATGATCTGATTTTTGTGTCCTAGAACATTTATGCAGGAATACTAAATGCTTTCTGTTTACATATTGCAACTTATAAAGCTAAATTCTTCATCCAGACTGCACTTCCTCAAAATCTCTTGTTACTTCTAGTAAGATGAATGGCATGGTGACATTAAGGTTAATGAGGTCAGAATTTGAACTAAAGGAAATATTATATTTAGGGCTACTTTACTGATACTTACTGGAGATATGTGGTTGTTTGTTTTTTTTCAACAGTCCGTTACAACGTAGGCAAGAGGTAACCAGGTAATTCGGGTGTAATTTGCTTTTTGATGTGTTGTGATTTTTTTAAAGCAGACATTGCAATGGAATGATCTTTCTGGAGTGGCATTGCACTAGACTGATTTCCAAGCATAAATAGCTGTTTAAAAAAAACAATTAGTTGCTGTTCATGCACAGTACAGACGCAGATAATCCATGCAATTTAACTGGGCCCTTTGATTTGGATGCAAAGGAAAACTCACTCTAAAAAGCTTTTGTTGTTCCCCCCTCTACAGTGGGAAATTATATAGAGAGAAGATGTAGCAAGGGCAAGCATAGAGGAACTGTTCTGCACTGTGAGCCAAAGGACATCATTAGGAACACTCCTATTATCTGGAAGCCTGACTTCCTGTCTCAGTTTCCTCGTGGGTCTCAATGAATGGCAGAAGAAATGGAACACTTTCCTGCTTGGCCAGAAACTCTGCTAAATGACTCCTTTGGCTGCATGCCACGCTGTACTTGGGAATAAATCCTGCAGCTCCCCCCTCAGTCTGGAGGGTACTTGTTGCAGTTCTTAGGGGCCAGTGGAGCAAATTTTAGAGACCTTGTGATATCAAGACAGACCAAATCTTCCTATGAATGCAGCAATGCTTTAGGTGTCCTTTTGTGTATTTTGAGAGTACGTTAGGATTTTCATATTGGGTAAATGATTCTACTGCAATGAAAATAGTATAGCATGCTTTATAAATAACACCAAAGGCATGTTTAGGATAAAATTACTTTTTAGAAATACATTCAATTTAATCAAACCTTTCTGGTTTTTTGTTTTCCCCAAAATTTTACTACATGGGTTAGTGTATGTACTGAAGTCCTAAATACAGTTTTACTGTAGAGTATAAAAATAGTGTAGTAAAGATTGGTGTATGCTTCTTAAGAAAAAATGAAGCATAAGTTGCAGACATCCTGTAAAGTGCTGTTTCAGTAGATGAGGCATCTGTCATCTATGTATAGAAGAGGATTTTTGAGGTTTTTTTGTCTTTTTTATTTGTTGTCTTTGGTACATTTTCTCTAACATACATATGAAAACCCAAAACAGTCAGAATCCCATATTAGATCTGATCTAAATTAAAGCCATAGCACCAAACTCTTGGTTTAGTTGTTACTGTCAGTTTCTGTACTCTATATTTTAACCACATTTGGCAAGTAAGAAACTCACAGCTGACTCAAAGGAAACTGACTTGGCAAAATGTGCACCATTTCCCAATAGCCTTTCTCTATAATAAAAGAGATACTGGGACAGTGTTTAATAATTTTTGGCTTGTTTTACCATATGCATCCAAGAGGAAAAATGTTCTTAATTCTCTGGAGATGGGAAACGTTCACCATAGTTAATACTCTGTATGTGTCATCTTTCAGAGGGCTCATTCTCAAGCAGCTGTCCAGCTGGAAATTTTGGGCATACATGGAAAAGAGTACAGAAACAACTTAACATCACTGGTGTATTTCAACAAGAAAGTATTAATCGGCTTGTGTTTCGTGTTGGGTTTGCTTTCCTTTCCCCTTGGTAATTGGTCTCATAGTTTTTATTGTGTATCATTCTCAGTCTTTGTGGAATTTTAATGTTAACTGAATAGGTGTGGCTTTCATGGATTACCATCGGGGGGGTGGGGGGGGGGTTGGTGTGAAACAGCCCTTCTCCCACTGCAAGAGTAATCGGCTTTGTCGCCTGCGTGGATGTAATCGTGCCATACGGGTTTCATGTCGAGGTCACTTATTGCTTTCAAGGAAACAGGAGTGCTGGGTTATGCCCATCTTGTGAACTGGTCCCTTCGTGTGTCTTCTTCAGTCTCCTTTGTAAAGGTAGCTAAGTCCTTTCTAACAGGAGTTCCCCTTGACTGGGAATCAGTGCTCCCCATGTTCATACCTGTATGTCTTGAGACTTGGCACAAGCAGAGACAGAGTGGATGGCATTTTTGGAGAGCTGGCTAAAGGTGGAAGGTAGATACTGCATGTGTCATGGCATTTTTTTGATACTAAGGTCCTGATTTTGAAAGCTGAACATTGGGAGATATCATTTATTCCCATTGCTTTGCTCTCCCTCCAGCAATACCACATTGTCCTTTGTGTTGCCCCTAAGAGTTGGTTTTCTCCCAGCTGTCTTTTCTATACTTCCTTCTGATTCAGAGGAAGAAGGAAACCCCTGTGCCTGTCTGGACTTCTCAGAGGGACACTGGTGAGGTGCCACTGACTCTTTCTCATCATTTGCATATATGGCACAATATATAAAATTTTAAACAAACATAGTGGAGGAGTGTTGATGTGTATTGTTAATGTGACTGTATTGTCAGTCAGCAGTTAAGAATTTCTGGTTTTAAAGATGTTGTATAATCCCACACAATAAATGCGTTAAGCAAAAAGCACACCTCCTGTGTAAGAGGGTTTGGTGGTTTTTTTGAGCTATAAGGAGAGAGTACACTAAATGGTGCAGAGGGCAGTGTAAATACATGTTTGCATATAAAACAAATGTATAAGTATGTTTTAAAAGTGTGTGAAAATGAGGTACGTGGTAACTGACTTTGACTCTGTATTTATTTATTTATTTAGTTAGTTCCATGTATTTTTATTTTTTATAGAAGTGGGGGTATTTTTACCTCTTATGATCTGAATGTACTTCTGCAGTTAAAATTAGGTGTTCTTTCGGGAAGAAAAATACAAGCTAACAAAATCTGTAAGTGTATGAACAATCAGAGCAAAATGTGACTCCATTATTTACATTATTTTTATCCTGATTTTTGAAGCAGTGATTTGGGTTCTTGATTGGATGTTTAGCTTTCAGCCAGATAAGCAATGTCTGGCTGATTGTTTTACCAGTATTGAACATCATCATATTATTTAGCTGTTTAAATATCTGTACTAAGTGTGTCATATTTGTCTAATGATATTGTATCACATCTATAGTTACCAAAGCAGGTCTTTAGTAGGCACACAGAACTGCAGGTTTGTGAGAGGAAGTAGTGCATCTTTGTGTAGACTGGCCTATGGATTGATTGATTTTGATATTTCTGGAATATAGCTAGCAGTAAAATCTGATATTTATTGGTGCACCCAGTGATATATCTGTGAGGAAAGCTTGTCAGTGCATCATAGGCTGGTAAAAGTGTAATTGAGGTAGAAATATTCCTGAGGAGGACTGCCTGAAGGAGATTGCTGAAGTCTGCCCTGACTGGAGCTGTCAAGTTTCTGTTCTAACAATGAAGTTAACAGAATAGTAAGAAACTGTAATTCTAAAATTATTATTCTAGTTATTGCTTATAAAAATGGCATTATGTTTTAATTCTCATGTATATGGGTAACAGTTTGAATTTTTTTAGGTCATCAGCTTAGACTTCAGATACTTACTGTACTAAAGTATTTGCAAAGTTTGCTTATAAAATGTCTGCTTCATTTATGCTATTGAAATGAAATGAACATACATGGTTACAAAGCAAGACTTTGCTCTCTTTCAGTGAGCTCCACAAGGTCAATTAAAACTGGGGGTGCTGGGACATAGAGCTGTAGTATATGTTGGCACAGCAGCAGTTTGATAGATAAACTGAAAACTGAAGAAGTGCATGAACTTGAGTTTTAATTGTGAACATTTTATGGAATTTGGTAATATAAATGAAAAATGGGAAGTTGCTGTCATTTGCCCTAGATAAAATCTTGCAGAAGCATTTGCCTCGCAATTCACTGGCTAATATTAAAATTAGAGTAGCAAAATCCACCTGGTGGATACTCTTTCTTTTGAAGATGACTTGCTTTAAAAGCTTACTGTTCTCTATAGTATGCATATTTTCTCTGGAAATAAAGTATGTCTTTATTTTGATTCAGTTACTGTAGTTGCAGAAATGTTTGTGGTGTAGGAGCTCTTATAAAAAAAACATGCCATACCACAGTAAACTGCAAGAAGAACAAAAATGTTGATAAAAGTCTCAAGGACATTACATAAATTGCTTGGTCTCCTGAATATATTGCTTCATGCCTATTTCTGACTGAGAGAAAAGAAACCCTCTGTACTCACTAGCTGCACCAGCTGACATTTCTTCTGTTGCTTAAGGTGTGAGTTTTGTCCTCAGTTAAGTCAGTGGGAATTGACTTAACATCCACTGGCAAATCTGTCTTGGAACTCAGTTACATTAATAGTTTGGATGGGATTGAGTTGACTGCAGTGGAAAAATGAGCTGTCAGCCATATCACATTCAAACACAAAACACATTCATCTAGTAATTAAAAAAAAAGTGGTTAGTATTGGGCTAATGAATTGACGGATTATTCTGTGGGAGAATGAAAGTAAATTCCCCAGTGAAGTGCAGTATACAGCTGCCTTCAAAACCACATTTATTTATCAGTAGGAATGTGTCTACGCCAAGTTGTCTGCTGAAAATTGTAATCGCCAGTTCAGATTTTTCAGGCGCTCGATGTGTATTCAGTTTTGTTTTGATTTTTCCAAAACACACTTCTTACATTATGCATACTTTATAAAGGACAGCATCTTTAACTATATATGTAATAGTGCCCTCACTATACACGTTTTTTGCTTCTGCTTTAAAGTGGAAGACAACCACATTATGAAGGTCACTTTCAGCAAACCCTAGTATTCAGTCATGCGTTGAATATTCACTTTGGGCTGCCCAAAAATCATCCTCACCAGTTCCTTCTTTATGGCTAAAAACTATTTCCAGTTGCTTTGCATCGTGCAATGTAAAACAGTGAAACAGCTGCTTGCTTCTGTCATATCTGTCATCTAGGGTCTTAGTGTCAAACCTGGCTTGCATGGGTTTTAGCTTTCATCAGCAGCCAGCAAAATGCCTGTGCTGTTTGTTGCCAGCACCCAGTGCAAATACGTGCTCTGGGGACACTGATTCCCTGATAAACTGTGGTTAAGACAGACTTAGGAAAAGGCACTGTAAAGCTGGGGCTTGTGGGGGGCTCCAAAGGTTTGGCACAGTGGAAAGAAAATTCCTGTTGTTCAGCCTCTCAGCACTGGGGTAGAGAAAGAACAGTCAGGACTGAACAACACACTGGGACCAGCTGTAGGAGAGTGAGGAGCTGGATGGAAGGTAAGGGGAAGAATGTGTAGTTACTGGGTAATTCCTAGAGAAGCTAAATCCATTATAGCCCAAGTAAATGGTCCCCCACACAACTGGTCATTCTTTTTGCATGTCAGGAACAGGTTTTAGTTACAAATGCTATATTCTAAAATATACAGGTCCTGCCTGATGGTTTGATTGCTTTTCCAGATAGTTTTAGGTTTAAGAGGGAGTGTTACAGTTCCTCACTTTCAAAGATGCATATCTTGTCTTCCACACTGGTCCTCTTTGTTCCCACTCAGGACAGTATGTAGGGTCATAGTTGTTAGCTTGCTTATTTATTTATTTATTTAAAATAAAAAACCCACCCCATTTGTCTGTGTCCAGACCCTTTTTAGATTTGCCTGTTAAAATAGTCCACAGAAGTCTTTAATGACTATCGTTATTTTTGTCTCCTCCTCTTTTAGGGGGAAATTGCCAGAATTTTATTTTTGTGCTTTTTTTCTTTTCTTTTGATCAGGCACACTCATTCCTGAACAGTCCCTGAAAGCTTTTATTGCCCTCTCAGCCCATCACAGACATCTTTCCCAGGAGTGCACCTCGTGGAGTCAGGCTGTTGTGCACCACTAGCCTGGAACCGGGCATCACCTTTCAGTTTGCTCAAGACGCAGGCTTGTTAATAGAAACCCCAGCAATAAAAACTTGAACCCTGCCTTCTGGATAACCAGCTAAAGTTTCTTTAGTGTAGGTCTGACCTTTGCTTTCCATCAGCACAACAAACACTCCATAAAACAATAACAGATAAGCAACTTTCATCTGACAAGCCACATTTATCTCATTGAATCAAAATTGCTGCGTAGCATCTCCCCTTTATATCCAGTATTTTTATTTTTTTTTTCCAGTGGACTTCCCTTCCTGAGCTTGTAAATTATAAGGTTGCCTCTGGTTTTGTTGGATGTATTTAGAAAGTTCCTGTTCTGTTTTTCTTTTATTTTCTTGTTTATCCTGGCTGGAAGAACAAAATTAAAATTTTTGTCTCAGGTTGAAGCATTATTTGGTGTGATTGCTCAGCTTCTGATCTCACTACCAAGAATGTCTTGTTTTAGGAGCTGATAAAAATATTTGGCTCTGTTTCACCTCAGTCACTCTTGGCAGTTTTTCAGCTGCTCTTCTGGGGTTTCCATCTGCTCTTTTATTCTGCAGTTTCTTCTTCAGGCCCCAGTTCAGCACCAACAATTGCAAGTAAGTGAAAACCTCATTGATTTTTATGAGAGTGCAGGGTAAGACGCACGTGCTATTCTGCATCTTGGTCAGAATCTCCCAGTGGTTTATCTCACTGATAAACTGGAGAATATGGCAATTCCCTGTGGCTTTCAGTATTCCTTTGTTCTTCCTCCCTCAAAGGTGTCCAGTGATTTAACATTGAGCTGTATACATTACTTAAACCCTGAAACCAAAGATCTATAAAATTAAATGTCACAAAGCCTAAGGAAAATAATTTTTGTCTGATGAATTTTTCAAATGAAAATCATTTTAGTTGCAGAGCAAAGCTTAGGAAGTGCTATGAGCACATGTGAAATTAGATTTATTAAAAAGCTTTTGTTAAATTTTTCATACTTTTCCTGTTATTTAAGCACTTTTATTTAAAAGAAAAAAATATCACAACTCATAATAGGGGTTATTGATGCTGAATAATCATTTGCTTTCAGCTGATTAAGCTGTTAACCCGCACACTGCATTATATAGAAAAAAATCACACATATACATAACTATCTGCTTACTTATGTATTTCACTTTCAAATGTGCTTTTCATTTTACTTTTTTTATTATGTCTTAGCCATGGAGTTTTCACAGAAAGCACAATCAAAGTTTCCTTTATCTAGTTAGCGAATTGTAGTTATGTAGTTCTTGTGTACTGAAAGGCATTATGTTATAGTGAAAACCATATATTCGTTACTTGTAGGAGACAGCTTGTCTGACTAAATGTGAAGCTTAACTGAAAGACTTAGAAGGTAAAGTAACAGAAGAAGGAAGAACTTGGTAGTGAACAGATGCATAATGAATTGGTTCATTCAGTGCTTTTCTTATATTTTTTTCACCTGCTCGTTATTTACAATTTGACATACTGAGAATTTACTTAATTGCTAAAAAAACCCTCCAAGTAATAGTCCAGTGTCTGCGTAATGCTGACATTTGTGGCAAACTCCCAGGTTTTTTTGCCATATAGAATGCTGATAACTTATCATGTAAAAGCTTTTAAATAACTGTAAGTAAAAAGATTATTGAACAAAAAGAAGTGATTTAATGTGCCAAAAAATAAAAATCTTCAAGTTATCCATTTCCTGAAGCATGCCATGCACACAAGCTCTTGTTTTCCTTTCAAGCAATCATTTCTTATATTTCACTAGTATTTTTTGTGCTCTCCTATCTATTGTGTAAACTGGAGAGGTTTACAGCTGAATCATATGTGTAAGTTTTTTTTTGTTTTGTTTTTTTAATTTTATCTCCTTTTAACTTTCAGAAACAACCATGAACACAGAATTGTTTTCCTCAGGTTACTAAAATAATTAGAATGCAATATTTAGCTGCCTCTACTGGAAAGAAAATCTAGGGAGCCTAAAAAGTTCTTGATTAAACATACTAACATGCATTAGCAAACCAGCTACTCAGGGTGTTTCCAGGCATCAGATGGGATCATGGTAGACAAAATCCAGGGAGAAGAAATGTTGCACTGATTAATTTTTTGTTCCTTACCTTCAAAATCTGCATAAGTCAGCTTTTACTATTTCCCACCAACTCTGAAGGAAGCTGGTTATTGCTCTCTCACGTAACTGTGCCCAGTGTGCCTGGGGCAGCTGCTGGAAGAAACTTCTCATCCTGTAACTCCTGGCAGACTAAGCAGGTGTGCAGGTGGGGGCACTGCATCAGCACCCAGCAGAGTTTGCAGACCTGCCAGCTACTGATGAGCAGAAAGGAAAAAAATGAGTATTCTTGCATCAGAGAGGAAACTTGTTGCCAGATTTAAGCCTCGAGGGTTTAAATTATACTTGGCAACACTTGATGAACCCTTTGTCACAAGAATCAGTTACATACCCCTACTGCATCATCTTCTGTATTCAGAAATGACACCAGTTTCCACTCAGTTCATGCCATAAACAGAATGTTGCACACAGGTGTTTACTGCTGCTGTCACCAGTAGGTCCTGAAGGACCATTGCCTGACACCGTCATGATCAGTAAAAGCTGGTGGATGGTCTGTTACCTGCATTGCCAAGAGGAACTGCTAGCAGGTAGGGAAGCCAACAGGAAGGGAGTTTTCCCACACTAGTGACTGGGAAAGAGTGAAATGAAAAGATTTGTTTCCTCTGTTGCTTTTGGAGAAAGTGTGGAAGCAACAGGTTTGGGGTTTTTTTGAGTTCCTGAGGACAAGAACTATTTCCAAGAAATAGAAATGTTTTTGAGGAAGGCATTAATGTAAAAACCTGACTGGCTTGTATTACAGCTTAACGTGGTAAAACTATACAAACAGCCTGGGGAAGCAGAAGCTCTGGTCAGAGGTCCATCTACTACTTCACATTTACTCGTTGCTTAAAAGCTTTGAGAAATTTTGCTATTGGCTTCTATACAGACAGAATTTGCCCTTTGGCTCTTTTACTTACAACTAATGAATTGTTGTCCTAAATAATTTTGTTCTGACTCTAAAAATTTATGGTCAGCAGCAGTGTTTGTAATATATTGAGTGTTACTGGACTGCAGTGTAAATCATTATAGGCACACATATTTAGCACTGCCTAAAAGACATTGTAGGCAGGTAGCAAAGTCTAGCAATGGAGTTGGTTTTTTTTGGTGATTTCAACTAATTTTGTGGTTGGACAGCAGCTATTTATAACTTCACAGTTAATCTGCCTTAAGTCCAAGAAATTCAGTATAATGGGTAAATAATATTGAGAGAAAAGTGCTTGTTTGAATAAGATTTGAAGGCTCAAAGGGAGAAAAACAGCCCTCCCAAGGCTCTGTTTTGCTATGAAGTAATTTGTGTATAAACTTATCCTAGTTATATATTTTTTTACCTTACTCATGCAGGATTAAAAAAGGACATTTTCAGAATGCTGTTGTTTCTAACATACCTAGGAGCTTCAGATGAAATATATTTTGCACTCTGTCTGAAAAAATGATCTCTTGCAAACTGCCCAGACAAAGTCTATATTTGTATGGATGAATGTCTGGCTGGGAGATCATCTGTGGTGACTCAGTGCATATGCCAATATGTTACTATTGACAAAAATGGAAATTCTGGCACACACCAAATATTTCTTTTGGGGACTGTGTTAGGAGCTGCTTTGGGTGATCTGGCTCTGTAAGCAGAAATGATATTTACAGTTCTCGTGGCAGTATTCCAGCATTGGTTCTAGGTTGAAACCAAGCTTCTATGAAAGATTTCACTTTTGCTGTATAGTTTATTCCAAGAAATCTTCACTTCTGCTGCTGTTTGAAAATACAGCTGGTACTCACTCAGATACTTGGGTCTCTGATATATAGCAGAACTGTCTTACTAGTTATGTTGCTCTTGCGGGCAGGTGTATTGCCTGAAAAGCATAAAGACAAAGGCAAGTTCCTTGGTAATAAAATGATATGTTTCTCCAAAGTCAATGTTAAAAGCTTTTTGGTTAGTTTCATGAGGTAAATGGAACTCACAAATACTTTTCTGCTTTTGTACTTTTGCATGTTTAGAAAGATGTGTTATGCAAGTTACAGAGCAGAGTTTGGATTTATTTGTTTTCTTTAATCCCTCACCTCTCCCCCTCCTTTTAGTTCTTTCATAAGTGTGATATTTATCCAGTATTCTTGAAATTACTTCCTGAGTGTCTCAAAGCTCCCTTGTCCTCCTGGTTTCTAAGAACCCCCTCCTCCCAGTCCTCCTCAGCTTTGAACTCTGCTTGAGAACCAGCTTTGTGCAGCAAAAAAAAATCCCTTTCTAACTACACACAGACACAAAACGTTGTCACAAAAGAAAACAACATGCCACATGTGTGAAATCAAGTGTGAAAGCAAGAAAATCTGTTACTGCCTAGCCCCTTGGCCAGTTTAGGGCATGATGTGCTTATCTGTAGAGTGCCTTGCCCATGTATGGTGAGAGATCAGGTCAGATAAATAAATAATAGTCCAAACTCTTGAGTTCTTTACTCTGGCAGTAAATTAAAGAAAATGCGAGTTTGCTTATGTAAAAAGTTAAATGAGTATGTCAGAGCAATAATAAGATGATGGGAAATGCTTTATCCAAATAGACTAGTACTGAAGAGCTGTAGAAGGTCGATGCCAAACCCTGGATCAAACTGAACGCCCACGACCATGGCTGACACCAGAGGAGGGTGTGGAGTACAGAGAGAGCCAAAAGTGAACTGGGACTTTTCCTTCTAGCGAAAGGACTGTATTTTGCATATGTGCTTTTATACATGAAATCACTCAGGAGGTAAGGAAACTTCCACTAGCTTATTATCCTTTTGCAAAAGCCTTTTGGTGGACTCAGCTGTAAGGGATAATCTGCAGATAGCAAGGAGGTTTCCCAGCCACATCAGGAGTGTATTGGTAATGTGGTATCTTTGAGGTCTCTCAGTGACAGAGCCTCCCGGGTTGGGGTTGATGTAGGGTGAGGTGGCAAAATAGGAAAACTTGGGGAAAATTATGTCAAATCCTTTGGGAATCCCTTTGGCTGTATCTGTATGTCTAAAAATGTCCTTAACACTGACCTCAGCTGTTGTGGAGTGGCCAGTGTCTGTGCTAGTAAATTTGTCTCTTTCCAGCAATTGTGGCTGTATCAGAGCTGTTTACCCTTGGCTATGTTCTAAGGGTTGTTTCAACTGCTTCATGCTTCCTGGGAGTTTCTCAGTCACAGTGCTGGCTGGGATGGACCAATTTAGCAACAGGAGGCTTTCCAGCAGTTTGTTAGTCTACCTTCTATTACTTCAGGACTCTTCCATGCAGTAATTTACAGATCTGTATGTAATTTGCGAACATTTGTAGATACATTGAATCATGCAATCTGTAATTTAGGTAGATGTCATCCATGTGTCCCAGGTAGCTTCATTTTTGGTTGGCTACATCTTCCCTTCTTCTGATACAGGTCAGTTTTAGAAAGACAGACAAATGAGGCAGCTGTGACACAGAAAACGGTTTACGTATTTCATGGATTAATGCTTTTGCAGAAAAATGTGAGGATTTTGCGTAGTTTGGGGTTGGTTGTTTTTTGAATGTTCAGTTTTCATGCAGAGCCAAGTACTGGTGCATACTAGAGGAAATTGTCTTGCTTCTGAAAATTTCTGTTGCAGGAATGTACTTTGTTAATAATTGGTGTGATCCAGTATAGCAAAAAGCACTGGGATTTGTGCCTGACTTTAACTTGTGCAGGTGCTCAACTGTATTTTATGTGTCTCCTTACACTTAAATCAATGTCCTGTTTCCTCGATGAAGAAAGGAGATTCCCTTCTGCTAAGGAAATCTAGATAGTTGTTATTGATTACTAAGAAGGAAGGTGAGATGAGAGGGGGAGATTCAAAAGCAGAAGAGAAAAATCTGAGAGAATAAAGACAGGGGTGAGAGTATAAAATAGGGGAAAAAGGAGAGAAAAAATCTCACTTTGATGTTTATTGATCTGGATGTGAAAATAAAAGTAAGAGAATAGAATAATAAGGAAGAAACCAATAGATTAATAAAGCTATCTCTCATATTTTATACAAACATAAAAATCTGAAGAAGCTATAAAAGGCGTTGGAAAGGAGAGTATAGAGCAACCTGGAAGCACAGGACCTTGAGAATTAGAAAGGGCTAAGAAACTAGAGACCTCCCAAGACAAATTACATGGGAAGCAGATGTATAGAGTTCTTTATGAGCCATATGGGTTGTCCAGTAGCTGGTGAGGATAGTGTTAACTCTTCCAGGAGGAGAGGGGAAGCCACAGCTGCATGCCCTAGGCAAAAGGATTGTCAGGCACCTGTCAGTGAAGGAAGTGAGGTGGGGCCCAGCCTCACTGAGTTATGGTTTTCTCCCAAGGCATTATAGCAGGAGCGTGTGTGCTGTCATTCACATAGGCTTTCATTATATGGAAAAAGGAAAGTGGTGCTGGAGAAAAGCTTGTGCAGGTGGTTTGTGTATGAAATTTGCTTTCACAGATACATTCTTTTGTTCTTTTTGCTTAGGCGTAGACTGTGGCAAACAAAATTCCTTTTGCTAAATGTAAACTTTTTGCTGAGTAATAACTGGTATCTTTTTTTCTCTGTGTGTGTTCATGTGGTGACTGCATAGATTTTAGAAAAAATGTCTATCCAACCTAAGCCTCAGTTGTTATGTTTTGGTTCAGTGTGATGGTAAAATGACTATCCATTTCTTCTCATCCAACACACATAGAGTGGTTAAAAATACCACCTTCTTTGTCATGCAAATATAACTGTCCTAACTGCTCTTAGTATAAGGCAAACTGGTTAGTGAGGACTAATCAAGCAAAGCCTTGTGTATCTGAACTGCAGTTCATTTTGGGTGAATGGTCCATCAAGCGTTCTTCTCTCCCTATCTTGAAGCCAACACCTTTTCAAGAGGCTGCAGTAACACAAAGGCCTTGTGTACATAAGAAAAGTGTGGTGATTAAATTAAGTATGTTTAAAGATCAGTTTAGTTAAATGAGACATTGCCACCTTTACACATTCTTGTTGCAGTTTAAGAGCACCTTATGCTAATGTTTTAAAGTTAACATAAACGATTCTTAAAGAAAAAACTCCAGTAAATTTGGTGTGTAAACAGCATTAATTAGCCAAATCAGTTGCTAAAACAATCTACTCAGATTCAACTGAAATTTCTTATATCACGTTTCTACTTGTTAGTGGTTTATTGTAGATACAGAGGAAGGTGATAGCTAAATAGGGATGTTAGTTTTACCTTGATAATACAATTAAGAAGATATTTGTTATGAAGAAAAGGTTGCTAGCCCAGCTCTCCCTTATCCGTCAATGGTACCAAAGCTGAATCACTTTTGTGTGTTTACGTCTGGAAAGACGCTGTATATATAGGATGATGGGAAGACAAATGATTTTAAAAGTTGAAAGGAATGATGATAGTAAACTGGTCATCATTTAATAGTTTCAGCTGAGAGATGAAGAAATATTTAATAAAATTTAGTCTGATTTGGAAATTTATTCATAGAATCACAGAATGATTTGAGTTGGAAGGGACCTTTAAGCTCATCTGTTTTCAACTCCCCTGCCACAGGCAGGGACAACTTCCCCTAGACCAGGTTGCTCAAAACTCCATCCAACCTGACCTTGAACAGTTCCAGCAATGGGGCAGCCACGGTTTCTCTGGGCAACCTGTGCCAGTGTCTCACCACCCTTACGATAAATAACCTCTTGCTAATATCTGATCTAAATCTCCCCTCTTTCAGTATACCCTTGTCCTGTCATTATATGCCCATGTAAAAAGTCCCTCTCCAGATTTCTTGTAAGCCCCCTTATGGTACAGGAAGGCTTCTCTAAGGTCTCCCCTGAGCCTTTTCTTCTTCAGGTTGAACAAGCCCAACTCTCTCAGCCTGTCTTCATAGGAGAGGTGCTCCAGACCTTTGAACATCTTCACGACCTTTCTCTGGACTCATTGTGTCCTTCTTGTACCGGGGCCCCAGAACTGGATCAGGTGGGGTCTCACAAGAGTGGAATAGAGGGGTAGAATCACCCCAGTCAACCTGCGGGCCATACTCCCTTTGATGCAGCCCAGGATATGGTTGGCTTTCTGGACTGCA
Source organism: Neopsephotus bourkii (assembly GCF_033783945.1). NCBI lineage: Eukaryota > Metazoa > Chordata > Aves > Psittaciformes > Psittacidae > Neopsephotus > Neopsephotus bourkii. The sequence goes on along the minus strand of NW_026900684.1, from coordinate 12,612,527 downwards.
AGTGCACAGTGCCAGGTCATGTTGAGCTTCTTGTCAACCAACATCCCAAAGTCCTTCTCGGGCTGCTGTCAGTTCACTCTCTGTCAAGTCTGTATTTGAGCTTGAGATACTTTGCATTCATGTGAAGCACTTAGATGAATGTTGTGAAATCACAGTGCAATTATACATAGAGTATTTTCTGATAGGGAGGATTTTTCTGAAGTAGCATTTGTGGAGAAATATGTCCATTTTTGTCTCCCCAGTTGAATTAAAAGTAGCTTTTACCAAGTATTCATGAGTGGATTTCTTTATTTTCTGCAAGCATTTAGTTTTATGACTTTTTTTTTTTTTCAGTTTTAGAAAATGTAAGCAATTAAATGCATATTGAGGATCCATTGGTGTGATTTGTGAGATATTGTTTGAGAGTATACCTACCTATCATTTAGCACAAACAGATTTTTTTTCAAGGATAAGCCAAGAAACTGAATGCTACCATTGAGGTGACTTGATTTGGCAGAGAACAGGCTAACACAGATAGTTCTACTGAAATTTAAATTAGATTGGTTTTAAATGGGGTTAAGGTCTGCTTTATAAAGAGTGCTTCTCAAAATGGGGATATTTTGAAAGCATGCTTACTCATCTGAGCTTCTGTCCAGGTGTCTGATTTCTATCAGCAGTGTTTCCATGTTTGGTCTAAGAGAAATCCAAATAAGGTGTGAGTGTGTGAAGTGTTAACAAGGCTGAATTGGTTATACAAATTCAAAGAAAGATTTAAAAAAGCAGCTGAAATATTTAATTATGAAAGCATCCCACGTAATAAAAACTGTATGTGAGTTTAATTCAGTCTGTTATTCAGTAGATATCAGAAGCACATCTAAGTCTTTACATTACATGGGAGCTCTCAGTAAGCCACTCAGTTTTTATAGGGAAGACTTGTTTGTCAAATGTTATTTGATCCAGTTTAGCTGATAAAACAGAAGTCTTTTTGCTGTAAGGGCCTAGTGAAATAAGATGTTTCCAAAATTCCTGTTCCTAACCACATTAAATGTAGTTCTTTGTTGTGTATTTGCTAAATCAGAAACATAATAGCTTGCTCTTGTGACGATTTGAATTATTCTCCTACTTGCTCTACAGGGGTAGTCAAATCATCTGAGTAGCTAAAGTGGGCCTGTTGAATAGAAGTGGTTGGCATGGTCCAATTCCTCTGACTTTCTGTTATCAATAAAGATTTTTGTCTTCTGGGCACTTAGCTTAAGTCAATAAATAAAGCTTCTGTTGACATCCTTGGCCAATTCCATTGGATATTCTTGTAACGAAGTATTTGTGGATCAGAATTTATCTCAGTACATTAGTTGGATGTGCAGTGTATGGCTCAAATAGAGATTGCATGTGCCTCTCTGCATTATACTTCTGAGATCAAGCTTGAAGTCATCCTTGTTTCAGAACCTCTGGTTGACAGCTTGTGGAATAAACTTCCTCAGCTAGTGGGACTGTAAAACAAATACTTAATGAGACCAAATTTTTAATTTCTGCTTTGTAGTTGTACATGGAGATCACTCTAATATTTAGAGGATAAAAATACAGTGAATTTATTTTAATATGTGCAAATTTCACCCTTGCAATCTTTTTGGTTTGTTTGTGGTTTTTGTTTGTTTGTTTGTTTTAATAACCTGAAACTGAGCAGTGATTTGCAGTGTCAGGTGCTATGTGCTGTAAATAATTCCCTACGTAGATCAGTGACTGATTTATAAAATACAGATTGCAACGCTTAGAACAAAATAGACAAAATTGCTATTTTTAAATGGTTTGGAAAGTAACTACCAAATTAAAATATGGAGCTACAAGTGGTCAGAAAATTGTATGTACATATCTTTCAAATTTCACTGGGGTCCATTTCAGAAGAACTGATCTGAATCTTTCTGAATTATTTTCTTGTATGATACTCAGATTAGGTATTCACTGAGGGATAAATTTGAAAGGATTACTGGTGAACAGGCTAGTGGCTGAATTTTTTCTCTGGGACCCACATGATGTATTTTGGCACTAATAATCCACACACATGATTTCTAAGAATATTTTTCAGGTTTAGAAATCGCCGACCAGCTGCATTAGTGTTTTCATGTGTCTAAGAGGAAAAATTGTTAATAATTTACAGTCAAGAAAATAAATGTATTTTACCTTTTGGTGAATTTGGGTGAACATATTCTGTGTATTGTGTTTTGCTTTTCTTCACATAAAATAGTCTCTTAAATACCAGCTGGTAGAGAAGTTGCCAGTTGCTCTTTGCAGAACAGATGATTTTTCACAGCAGTTACTTGATTCATTCCATAGCTGTCACTTTTCAAGGAACAGATTACAGCAAACATTCTTAAAAGTAAGGATTTTCCTTTTGACCCTTATCAACACTGAGTTTGAAATGATGGAAACTTTTGGAGTTTGTTCCCTGCTATCAAAGAGATTCTGATTTCCCCTCCCTTTTGTTTATCGCTCATGATGGTGTTTGGGTGAGAGCCCATCTTTTCCCCTATGCTCCTTTCTGTTCCCCTTTAAAATGCATGGTTAAATCCCAAAGACATGGCGAACTTTCCTTGGTTTTGAAACTCTCATTTCTCTTATTTTTTCCCGGTGCTTCTCTGAACTGTAGCTGCTGTCTCCATTACTGCGTTATGCCTTAATTGCTGGGCAGCCCGAGTGCCACCACGGGCAATTGCCTTTGAGGGAGCGCCTCCACCCCTTTCTATGCATGCCTTCCTCCTCTTGACGCTAATGGGACTTAATCACTCCTATCAAAGGGGAAATAAGCCACATAGCCTGGGCCATCACTTTGGGAGTGTACCTGATTGGCATGGGATTTTGTAGCTCTTTTTGTGAATTCCTTGGGGTGATGGTTTTCTGGTTTGTTTAGTTTTGTTTGATCCCCTTATACCCCATTTTCCCCCATTTTTCACTGTTGATTATTTTGTTTGTTTTAGTTCTGTCATTTCTGGAGCAGTAAGGATGCTTTGTTGCTTTAAGGTGCTAGAGATTATACCTAGCTTTTCTGATTTTAGTGTTACCCTTTCTTTAAAAGTTTGTCCTTTTGTCAATTATGCGTTATTCTATTTACCTTTCAACTCTTTCTTTTCAGGGATTTACAATAATGTTGAGTTAAGGATTCTCAACAGTAGATGGTAATGGAAAAATACTGTTAAGTAAGTTTGTTTAAGAGTGCTGATTAAGTAAACGTTTCTAAGTCTATTGCCTTAAGGCAATGTTTAAAGAGGCTTGATTTTCCTTCTTGTAGTAGAAAATGTATTTCTAATGAACTTGGGTTTTATTTGTCAAGCACTGTCCTACTTGATATTCTTAAGAAATGTAGTGATACCCTCATTGTTCTTAATAAAATGGATTAATAAATTGTAAGAAGATTAAGCATTTTAGCTTCTGGCCTTTGCACTTAATTTCAGAATACCCTTCTGGAGCCAAAAAAATAATATGCCAGTATCTCATGCTCTGCTTTGAAGTACTGCAATGCTGGAAATAGTTTCCAGGTAAACCGAATGGTTCTCACACTACCAGTGTGTCATTTGAAAAATCTGTCTTTCATTACTAGGAGAATGATTTTCCTTGCAGTTTGGCATAGCATTAATTTAGTGGGTAGGTTAAATTATTCTCTTAATGTAAGTGATTGAAGTTTTGCCAATTAAGACTTTGTGATATCATAATCTACAAGAGAACTTGCTTTTCATCCAAGGACCTTAAAACATCTTCTAAATGTTAATTAGGCTATGCAGTGTTTCTTTGAAACATATACCCCATTTTTCAGAAATACAAACTAGCACTCAGATGTCAAATGATGTTTTTGAGGCTAATAAAAATTACTCTTGAATCTTAAGCTCTGCTTCAACTTTGAGGTAATGCTATCATACAGACCCCTTTTTATAAATCTTAACTGAAGAATATGTAATTTTCATCATCTTCCAGCTTCATTATGACTCCGAACGCTGTGCTTTTAGGACAAATCGATTGAGATTTTGTGTGTTTGTGTTGGTTCAAAGTATCTAAATAATGCAAGGGCTGTGCTGTGGTATTCTGAAGTGATGGTGTTTATAGCATGAGATGAAAGGTATACGTTGGTATAGTTTGCACAGCCTGTGGCATGTCAGGAGAGGGTAGGTGAACCCCTTGGGAGCTGAGCTGGTGGGATCTGAGTACTTTGAGTTTCGTTGGGCAATGGTCTCTGGAGTGAAATACATTTAAGATCATACTTCAATTTTGTCTGGCAAATAGCAAGCTAGAACAACTTGAAGCAGAGTGAGGGAATGAACTTACAGTTAGAGAGTACAGACAATCACATGTTCTGCTCAGATTTGTTTGCTCTGGTCCCTATTTTATGTAGCAGTGTATGACCAAGAAGTCTGTGGCAGTGCTATTTTTTTAAATGCCTCTGAACCTACTGGGGTAACTGATAAAGCTTTTGACTGGGCCTTAGAATAACCTTGTTTAATGTACAGAGCTTGATGCTTGGCTTAATTCAGTTACTTTAATTCTGTTTCTGCAATACCTTTTACACAAAGTTTAGTATAGTTTTTGTTTTAAGCCCAAATCTGGATTCTCAATTTGTGTTCTGAAATTAACTGTGCTTTTTTTTAAACCATTTTTTCTCTTTTTAATTTTTTTTTTCCAAGCTTGTAATTGGTCTTTTACTCCTTAGGTAATTAGTCTAAGAATCTACAGGGAAGATTCTGTCCCATGTCCAATGTGGAAGTTTGTTGCCAAAATGACTAATTGCCAACAAAAGTTATTTCAGGGACTCTGCAATTTTTGACAGAGATTAAGACATAATTTTTGCAAGCACCTTTAGGGTTGCTGAGTAGTATCTATAATTAAGAAACATACTTATGATGCAGAAAAAAAAAAAGGAGAAAAGCACATGAAGCAATTGATTTGTCTCCTCCATTTCAGTTCACTGGTAGGTTAACATTTCAAATCCTAGAAATATTGTCTAGAGGAAACAGCGGTGACTATGGTATCTTAAAATGTGCAGAGTTCTTTAATAGGTACTTCATGCAGCTCTATTTTTTTTCTTAAAAACATTATTTTGGGGTATTTTTTTCTTTTGTTTTTTTTTAAATTACCTGCTCCTGTGTGTATAATCTTGTGTGTTTGGAATTGCTCACACAACACACTTGCCTGGTGCCTGGAAGATCAGCTACATTTCCACTACCTCTTGTGCCTTCACTGAACAGTGTAATTATTCTGCAACAAAGAAGAAAGTTGCATATCCATTTTATGTATGGCATCTGAAAAACACTGGGAAGGAAATATGCTAAAGCATTAGAAATGCTTAAGATAGCATTTATCTCCCTTAAGGTTAGCCTTCCAAAAGACAGGTGTTCAGTTCAAGCTGGTCATGTCTTATCCTGCTGATAGCAGTTGAAAGAGAGAGGTGGCATTATCAGTCACTAGATCTGCCTGTTTCAGATAGGTGTGTTAGACAGCCTTGGCCTGAGATGCCTGTTTTTCTATTTCTTCTTGCTGGCAAAGGTAAGTGTAGATGCCTAGGATCAAATGAGATGCACTTGGGCTACTGTTGAGTTCAGGCAAATTATCTAGACTTCACAAGTAAGTGATCAGGTATTGTATTTCATTAAAACTGTCTTTGCAAATACCTGTTTACCATGTCAATTCACATAGTTGGTGTTTTATTTAGCACTACACAGACAGATGCAGTGTGTTGGAAGCACAATTTCTTCACCATTGCAAGCTTGGTGACCCTTTTTTCTGGTTTTCGCTTTTCCCTGGTTTTGCGTGTTTGGTAGATCTTGACTGATAACATTGAGGAGTGGGTTACAAGAAATAAATATCATATTGAGGCACCCTTTCTAAAGGGTCTGTAAAATGTCCATTTTGAGAGTCAGGACCTTCACCAATGGCTGAGATAAAAATAATACTTTGTTTTAGAACAGGTACTTTGACGTTTGTCCAGTTACTGGGATCCACACAAACAGAGATCTTCAAATAGAGCTACCAAGGCATGCCTGAAGGTGTTTCGTTTTCTTTCTCTACTCCCCTTTGAGTCACTGAGCAGACCTCTAGCATTAGTTCTGGAGACTTTCAAAAGATGTTCTTAACTCAGTAGAGGGAAGGTGTGTCCCATGTGCTCTGCAGTCATGTTCAGTTATAAAAAATAAATATATTGCTTTCTAAAAGTAAGTAAAGCTCTTAAAAGAAAGTGTTACAAATTTATTACTCAACAAGTCTCCTTTGTATTATGCATTTCTTCTGGATCCGTCACTAACTTTCATCCTTTTAACAAAAGTAAACATGGTATGACAAGAGCTCCTCTTCTTCCTTCCAAAGAAAGGACAGCTGAAAAACAACTCATTTTCATTAAAATTGTCAGTGTTTTGTGCCAAAGAACAGGAAAACCAAGACTTCCGAATAAAAAAATTCTACCTCTTCATTCTGAGAAGCAAATGGGAAGGAAAGAGCAATTTGAAACAGTTTATAGATAGTCTTTTGCAGTCTGTAAGGTGATTGGTGTTATGGTTGGAGATGTGGGACTGACTGTGGGGTAGTCATTTATTTAGTGCAGTGGAAGTTGCAGATTATATAAATCAATATGGGGACCCCAAAAAGTGTCTTGCTAAACCACAGAAAGCAAGTACAAGGTAAAGCTATATTCGTTTTTGTTTGGTGAGTACTCAGGTTTTGTATGTATAGGCAATAATGGTAAGTTTTTCAAAAAGGGCTTCCTCTATCTATGTGTTAAAATTTTAGATAACCTTGGCATGTTTTTCTTCCTGTGAACTTTGCTTATCTATATTGTCATTGTGTACTTCCTGGAAGTTAGGTTTTTATCCACACTTAGTGCTGTTTCTGTGTAACAGCTAGTAATTGCTGTTTTTTCTTATTTAAAATTTGTTTCGGATTCAAGAAAGATGCTTAATATGATAACTAACCAAATATGTGAGTATGTACATATTTTCAAATCATTCAAGAATCTTAGTGTTTACTTCCAGAGGTCCAGAATAGAGTAGATGGAATTACAAAGCTGACTTATGTCTTTTATATAGAAAAAAAAACAAAACCAAAACAAAGTTTACACGGAACAAATATTAGGATATACTGGATGTTGAGGAAAGCCTACATGCGAATTTCAGTCCTGGTTTAGCTTTGCATGTTATTGCATTCAGTCTTCTTTGGGCATTCATAGCCATGTGTCTGTCTTTCTGTCTATGTGTTCATCCATCCACTACTTATGTGGAAAGCAAGAATCTCTTTGAGCAGCAAAGAGAAATCTGTAAACTCTGAGTGAATCTACAGTCACCAACCATACTTTATAGTTAGCATTTAGAAGAGAGCAAGCCAAGGACAGGAATTATGCAGGAATTATTACATTGTCATTTGTAGTTTAAGTAAATGGCAAATATTTGTGAGTTTGCTTACAAAGTGCATATAACCAAGTAAGTACGAACAAATCCACCCCATTTCCTCATCATTTTTCTTCAAAATTTCTCATTGTTAAAATATTAATTGCACTGTATTTCCAGGCTAGGTACAGAAATGGTATGGACAAAAACATTTCTGACTTTGGATTTGCTTTTTTTTATTATTATAATTGTTAGGAAGTGATGCTGAGCAATTCTCAGCTGGTGCAGTCTTGTGGTGATGAAAGCTCCCATGAACCTGCCAATAAAGCTGTCATTTAGTTATAGTGTTAACGCATGTCTGCTGGATAGTGGACTGAGCTGCACAAACACACTTCCCGATAGTGTTGAATAGTAATGTCTGCTGATCATGTCAGTTTCTAGACTGGATTTCAACTACTGATTTCAGACGAAACTTGGGGTTTGCTGCTGAAGAGTTGTCCCTTGCACTGTCAAGTGCCCTAGTCTGTGTTACGGCGTTTGTATATTTTGACCTTTCTGTCTTATTGTAGACTTAAACAATGAGCGTTACAATCCTCAGGTGCAAATTCCTGCAAATGCACTGTCTATAATTTTATAATTGGAGCAGATTACTACACCTGTATGTAGACTGCACATTGTTTTGTATTTTAAGATTCCTTTGATGTTTAGTGGAGAGTGTGATAGAAAAAAGTTATTATGAAAGTTCTGTGATAAGATTAGCAGTCTTTGAAATTTAGAGGAGAAAAAGCCCTAGAGCTAGAAAAAACACCGTTTCATACTCCCGTCCAGTTATAATTCAGATTTAGTTGAGTTTATACAGTTCGTATTTCCTGTTGCTTTCTTATTTTTCTCAGGAAAATGGGTGTTAACCTGCCAAATCAATGCCTGAACGTGGCTGTGCCAGGGAGAGGGTCCCAAGCTGCCACCGAAGCATTAGACCTCATTGTTCTGGTAGCTGAGAGACCAAACAGAGCAATATGAGTTAGAGGAAAGCAAATTAGTGAAGTCCTACCTCCTATCCTTAACTACATCCCTGCAGTCTCTGGGGAGAAAAAGTTCTCACAATTCCTGGGAAACTTGGAGAGGCAGACAGCCTGGCCAGGCTTACTCCATAAAACCGTAGTCTCAGCAGCCTTTCTCCCTCCTTTGGGTGCACAAATATGTGGCACAGATCCCACCTCCATGGTGGGAGAAAAGAGGGAGATAAATTGGGCCAGGGTTCCCCTGACTGCTGCTGGAGTTAGCAGTTAGCTCCAGGGGCCACTTCCTCTATTGCCAGTTAATGTCCTGCATCTCATCTAATAAAGTCTGTGCTATAATTTCAGGCTGCAAACCCTGATGATGGTCCTTGTTGCTGTTCGTATTAGACAATGACTTTTCACTTTTTAAAACAAAAGCTAGGAATTCACTTTAAAATAGCTTTTACCTGTTTTGTATCAATGGGTAGTGCGAGTGTATTATGCTCCAGTCCTCAATGAATTAGCAAAATATTTTGTCTTTAAAACCAGTCCTATTACAGAAAGGGTTTAAAGTGGCTGTATATCAGTCATTTCTGAATTTAGGTTATTTTAACAACTAATGTAGAAAAATCTTTTCCCAGTTATAGTAAATCATAATACAAGGCCCAAAATAAGAAGAACAATGCAGTACTTTATTTTGCAGGAAAGCCTACATTTCTTTTAAGGTATTAACTTGTGTGAAATATCATGGGAGAAATTGAAGAGCTTCAGCTCCTCCAAGGGGTTTGCTTTAGATGTATGCCACAAAGGAAGTTTAGATAAAAGGTAAAAGGAAAACTAAATATTATCATGAACGCAGCTGTATTTGCAAAACAACTTAGTGTTATATCTGCTTCTTGAATTCATTAGTTAAGATATGTTGGCAGACCTTATACAGAAAACCATATGAGTTTTACTAGTGGGTTTCTTACATTTTATAGCTATGAAACTTCTAACAATAGCTAGATACCAGTTTCACAGAAATTTGTCGTAACGAATTATGCTATCTCTCTTCAGAAGGAGTAGTTTTTAAGCTCAATTTTATTTAAATGAAAGGTCATCTTAGCATACAGTTCAGATTAGTTTTTCTTCCAAGCAAAATACCATTAAATTTTAGTACTGCCAGGTATTCCTGTCCTTGTTATTGTGAGGAAAGACATGATGTGACTATTTGGCTGTTAGCTTATCTGATATAATCTTTTCTATTAAAGAGCAGAATGCACATTGCCAAATTTTTGTTATCTAGTTTCCCAAGTGCAGTACAGCTTCAGGTTCTGCCAAACTGGCTTACGTTTTTCAAGCAATCACCATTGACTTTAGTTACCTTTTCCTGATAGTCTGCATCCTGCCACTTAGCTGTAAATGTTGCACACTCTTCTTCATTCACACTTCCTACTAAGTTATTTTTATTGAAATTTTGCACAGAAGTATGGAAGTGTGCAGGAGAAAAATTATTAAATCTATTCTAGACATGGGTACTGTTGAAAAGACTTTAATGGGAAAAAAGAGGAATACTGTTCTTGATGCGTATATGCTGTCTAGCGAGTGGAAAAATGGAAAAAGATGCAGAAAAAAATCAGGATCTAGAAGATTTTAAAAAAAAGTATTGTAATGTCTTTAAAGTATAATCAATGTGCACTAGGTTTTTTCCAGTTGTAGTTGCATAACATGTTCCTAAATTTAGCTTTCATATTTTACATGCAGGTGTTGATTTTTCAGGTGTAATCTGACCCTTTCAAGTTTAATTAAAAAGAAAGAACAAAAATGGAACAAAACTCAGTATATGAAGTGCCAAAAATTGTTACCATTTGACTGGTTGCAGGGTATGTTTCTTTTAAGTATCTAATAGGGTGATCTGTTGACAGATTAACCTACAGTGTGAAAGGCACCATCAAACCATATTCTTGCTAATTCTGAATAAAATTTTACTACACATTTCCAAGAGATTTTTTTGCTTTTCAACACATTTTATTGCAAATAAAATCTTGCTATATATCCTTGTGAAAGATTTTATGTAAGATTAGGGAAAATGTTCCCTTTTTCCCAATGAAACTGAAAGACAATTTTAAACTCCTTCCATAGCAGGGAAGAAATTCCATGGGCTCAGAATTTAAAATAAAATTAAAAAAATAAGCAAATTACATTATTCTCAAGGACGTCAAAGCCATAAAATTGGCTAGCATAATGTACCTACAGTCAATAACAGCATACTGTTAACTGTAAGAAGCGAGGAGTGTTAGATGCAAGTGTTGGAAAAGATGTGTACAAAGCCGTATAGTAGAGAACCCAAGCTACCTTGTCTTCTAGACAAATCAGAGAGAAGCTTAGATGCTTTTTTTTTTTTTCTTGCTGAGTGTTGACATAGGATTTCTACTTTGTTGTAATATTTCTCCGCTGAAGCTGATGGTGCTTCTGGGAGTTGCCTTTTCTGTAAATACCTTCTTCAGTGGTGTGTTATTAATATCATTTGTACAGTGCTCCATGTTAAATTTCACCTCACTGAGTATCATAATACAGAATTGCTTCAGAAATTTAGTTCTGCCCCAGCGGAAAATACCATAGATGCCATTCCTGAAAGCTGCTTTTGCTTCACTGACAAGATTACTTTGCCAGATCAAATAGGTTGACAGGAAAAACACAAGTGAGCAGATCAAAATTGTTCATTTATCTGTCCATCATGTGTAGCCAAGAGATTTATGCTTTTCAGATAACTTTGCCACAAGTCAAATCTTGTTGTGTGTGTCTTTTTTCTGATTACCATAAGCTCAAGGTTCGTGAGATTACTGTGAATCTTTACTGGCATTTCCTGTGCTGTTCAGAAAAATGGGGAATATTTCCGTCAAGACATCTGAACCAGCTGAAACCAGGTGCTAAGAATTTGTCCTGACTTTTCAGTTCAGGATTTATACAGGGATTTTGGGTACTTTGAAGGTCCAAATTAATAAGTGGTGGGATGTATGTTGATCTGAACATGCAAAAGTCTTTCAAGCTGGTACCTGATCAGAAATAGAATGACCACATCTTGTGCCGAAAGCTTTTGTTGTCAACTGTAGTGTGCTTGCTGACTGATTGCCACAAATACCTTAACAAGTTTCTGAATGAAGTGAAGTTCTTCTGCAAAATGTCAGACATCAAGGACAGGCAACAGAAGCCAGATCCATGAAACACAGGCTGTCTCCTTGATGTATTTAACCTGATCTGTAGCTAAGCGGTGAGAATGAAAATGTTCTGTCCGTTTGTGTATGCTGATGAAATCATCCTAAAAGCCGTATTGTGTGCCTGGGGGGATTTATTTTCTACATTTGTTAAAAATTATAGGCTGTTTTATAACAAAAATTTTGCTTAAATGCTGCAGAGAGTAAAGAGCAGGTTTTCTGAAAGCACTGGAAGGTGTTTATTTGTACTTAATATTAAGAAAAAAGAAATAGATCTGTTGATTTGGTCAAAGTTATCCTCTAAAAGACATGAGGGAGGTTCCACATTATCTTTTCACCTTTAGTGATAAAGAATATTAGAGCAATCTGTTATTCCAATTGTCTGTATTAGATACATATTTTATCTCCGGCTTTCTTAGAATTGAGATGCTTTCCTTTTCTGGAACTTAATAATGTTACCATTTTCTTCTATCAAGAAACAGCTTTTGCTGACTGCTACTTCTGATAAACTCACATAAGAGGGGTTGGGTTTTTTTTCCTCATGGTCTATTTTTCCAGATTCTGTCTCCATTGTACTGCCTCCAAGGAAAGACTTTGCTCTTCTGTGGGGTCTGTAGAGCAGTGGCAGTTGTTTTGCTTCTCTTTGCATCTAGGGACTGAACTTGTTTCAGATGTAGTGTTTTGGACGGGAGTTAAGTAGGCCATAAAAGAAATTTTCAGTTGATAGCTCCATTTTGTGACTGTCACATCAAACGCTTATTCTTCCTGCTGCCTCCTAAAATCTTTTCCTTCTTTCTGCTGTCTTAAGGTAGTGCAGGCTCTACTTGCAACTCATTTTTTCTAGAGTGTAGAATCCAGTCTTGTTCTTGGTGAACTTCAGGAATCAAGTGATGAATATATAAATTAATAAGATAATAATTATCCAGGATACTTAGCTGTACGTTTTAGCTACAATAAAAAGTATTAGTGACTTGGCTGAGAGCTTCCTTTCTAAGTCAAAGGATGTTCACTGCTTCTTGGCTGATGTTAGACCAAACCATTGGTTTTGAGGTTGCATTTCATGCAGATCCGAAGTTCTTTTGGTGAGACTGTTTGCTAGGATGCTGTCTGGTTTCCCATAGTGTGACTATGTGTGTGACGTCTACATTCGTCACAGGTCCATGCATGTGTATGCACATACTCTAAACACATGAGCTTTCTAACATTCACCTGAGTTAGATGTTGATTGTTCTTTTGGACTGCGTTGGATTCAGTTTAGCAAGAAGGCCAGGTCACTCTGGATTTATGACCTGTCTTTCTTATTGCGTATATTTACAGTAACACCATGCTATTTGCTGATTCTCCATAAGTGTTTCTATATATTCTTTTAGTTGAAAAACAGTTATATCACTTTAAGCTAAGATGTAGTTCTTGCAAGAAAAAAGATGCAGATGATTCATAATTCTTTGTATTAACTAAGCCTTCTCTTGTCAAAAGGCTATTTAAATAAATTTAATATGGCTGATTTTGTCTAATGCTACTAATATGGACATAATTGCTTCGGTTGCATATGGAAGAACCATGTAGTTTCTGACATGAGTGTGACATAGCTATCAAATTAAAGATGAAGTTAGTTTATCAATCTTATATTAGCCTTGAGATTTAAAAGTCTTAAAGTAATTGTTTTTATCTCTGAGTATAAAATTTGTCTGATAAGGTAACTCCTGCTGTCATTATGTCTTTTTTTAAGAATCCACTTATCTCCATTACTTTGCTAGTAATTTTAAGCTATAGCTATCTGTATCTTGCTGTGCAGTAGGACTACAATCATTTTGATTTAGCATTATTATTATTTGGTAACATGAAGTATGTTATTAGTTAAATGCTCTTACAGAATTTTATTGCATGGTAGGAATTCCATTAATACTGTCAGAAAATTTGTACTCTCTGACTTGTTGTATTTTAAATTCTTACAGTAGGAACAGCCTCTGCTTTTGCATCTGTGGTATTGGTTTATGAAAACTGAGTAGTAGTGTTGACAGGTTTTTTAAAAAACAGAAATCTAAAGCCAAGTAAGCAAAGTCAGCTTCAAATTAGAAGTATCACAGAAAAAAAGTTTTCGATAGGAAGAGTGCAGGTGACATACCATCTTAAAACTGTTATGGATAAATTACAGGAAGATAAATAGGGTAAAGTTGATGGTGCCAGGAGGGTTCTGAATTTAGTAGCTTGACCAGTTACATATTTCTGTGTTAATAGAACTTCAGAGTGAAATCTTTTTATTGTATTAGTAAGTGTTAGGTTGATAAAACAGTGAACTTCTGGGTATTCCATGAAAACGCTGATTGGATATGTGATTGGATTTTTAATTTAGATACTATTGGTTAGAGAAACTGGAAACTAATGTGGAAAAAATAACACATGTATTAGTTCATAAGTTATGTTACCAGTTTTTTTACATTTCTGCTTTCACCCACCTAGTGTTTATGTTTTGGGAGTTAAATGAAAGGAAAACCCAATAGATAAATTAACCAAAGCAGAGACTTGAATTTTTGAAACATGAACAGAAAAATCCACTTACCAAATGGAAAATTATGTTATCATTAGGAAGAAAGCTTATTTTCATACTCCCATGCTGGAACTAATAATATTTGATTCCATACTTGAAGAAAACATATATTTTTTTAGCGATGGTAGTCGAGCATATTGGTGCTTTCACGTTTGCACATGAGGCTTTGCTGAAATTATGGTCTAGAGGTGCCCTTTGTAGGGCAAGGCCACCTGAGAAATTCCCTGGGGTAGCTCTGTGACAGGTGGCATGTGAGATGTTGTGCAATGTGTGTAGCTCTGTACTGGGCCTGGTTGTCACCATTAGTTAGCCAGTAGTTAACACTGCTCTTTGTTCAGTACAGCCTGTGGAAGCAGAACAATGGCAGATGCATTTTGCTTTTCAGGATTTCTCTTAGTACTGATTTCTGTTAGTAACTCCACTCCCTGTGGAGTTAGCTGAGTACATTATTTGCCTGAGACGTTTGTCTCATTTTAGCAAGATAATTTGCTTTAATGCAAATCCAATAAATAACCTTTGAGATATCACAAACAGACTGGATAAGTCAAGTCGAGTCACTCCACAATGGAATGGGAATTGAAGAATTGGTTTTAGTGACTCAGAAACTTTTCAGTGTTTTCTTCCAAAAGCGTGGAATTGTTGCAGGTGGTATGTGATTCTTGTTTTGCAGGTTTTTGTTTTATTCTCTTAAAGTTCACACTCCACCAATCTTTGAACTTCTGTACTTTCTCAAGATTTGTTGGAACCTTGCAATCCTTTGTGTTCAATTCTGGACTTGAATGTTCTTGCTTATTTTCTCGTAGTGCCCAGAAATGTGATGTACCCCATTGCAAAAGCCAAACAAGCAATCGGAAAAAAAAAATCCCTCCCACTAACTTCAGCTCTGATGCCTTAAAAAGATCAAGAATCCTTTCCTGTCCTGCCAGATGTTCCTCCCATGTTTTATGAAAACAAATTAAGTCATTTTAGCACATGAAGATGTCTTCTGTTCTCAAACTTTGGGTTAGGTCATTTACTGCTCTCTGAAGTGTCCCTTGTGCATTTATGAATTTCTGAAGCGTTCATCAAAATTACAAGAGTTTTTAGGATGCCGCAAAGACAGTTTTCTGGTATATTCACAATCTAGAGCTAAGTTTCTTCCTTTTGCCTGACATTAAAAAAAAAACTGAAACAACCAAACAAAACCAAACCCAAAAGCGTAAGTTCTGTAGTACAGGATTTTCTTTTTGTTTTTCTTTCACATTATATCTTGTAGATTGTGACAGTTTTCTGTCTCTCTATTCTACCTTCTGTTGCTTTAGACCTTCTTTAGTTGTATAATTAACGTCAGTTGAAAATGAGTGCAACATTTCTAAAAGATTTTGCTTGATCTCCTTCTACTGATTGTATTAAAAAAAATAGAATCTTTAAAATATTGGGCTTTTTGCCTCTTCAATTATAGAAATGAATGTTCTCTCAGAACTAGCAAGTGCAAGATTAATTTATAAGCCACGAATATAATTTTTTGCATCCATGAAAGTGCTTTTAATTAACACTTTTACAGATCAATTTTTATATGGTGTTTGAATGAATTCTCCACTTAAATGTAATTATAACAGTAATAACAATATTACAGTAAATTTTTTAGTCATGTTCTTGGGGAATGATTTATAACTGAAAGGCCCTGACTTTCACAATGGGAGTGCATTACAGCTCTCTAACACCTGAAGCAGTATTGAAGCTACCTATCCACAATCTGAAATGCTGTCATACAGCCCTTCCTAGAAGAGCTTTAAACAGATACATTTCTGTAAAATGACAGTCTGTGAATATTTAGTTGTGGACAGAAAATTTAAAGTTTAAGTGACTGGCATGCCTTTCCAAAACTTGGGAGTGGCCCAGGGTCATGCACTTAAAATCTTATCTGTCCCAGAATACACTGACTTATTTGAGTACTCTGATATCCAAAAACCAAGGGGATGGCTGCCTTAAACAGCAGTGCTGTTTAGAGCACTGAGTTAGCAAATCCTTCCATTTTGTCCTTTACTAGGAACTGTATTTTCAATTACTCTGTGTTAACTCAGGGAAACACCTGAAGCAAGTATGTATTTACATGAGAAATGTGGACCTTTAGGATTGTGACTTACAGACTAGGATTCATATAACAAGAAATAGGGGGTAGAAAAATGTGTATGTTGGTTTTTTGTTATTTTTCCTCCCACATGTAGAGCAGAATGCTCTCAAATATTTACAGGAATATGCCATCTGATAATATAGGATTCTTCATTTAACATTTGGACACCATTCTGGACACAAAGTTTTCTAAACACAGTAATAATACATACGATCTACTCAAGCGTGATATAGCAATATGTTTTATGGGCACTCAAGTTTTATTTGTTCAAGTGCTTATGTGGTTTCTATATATTCATGCCTATTTGCGAATAGTTCATTTTGAAAGTATAAAAGAATAAAGATCATCTAGGAGTTAGGGAGCCTATTAAAATTTTCAGTTTCCTAAAATCTTAATAGTGAACGAATATTGAAATATTAAATCCTAAATGCCATAGACCAAATAGCAGTCCTCTGAAAAGGGTGATATTTAATTTGGCATATTTGCTCTGAATGTTAGCTACATTTGTATCTTCTCTGAGCTTGAAGGAAGCTTAGTAGTTGCAGTATCTTGTGTAATTTCTATTTCAGAGATATATAAAAAAGTTATTTGAGGCCATCACTGTGTTGATGTCAAACGACACAGCCCTCATAGCCAGAAGATCATGCTAGCTCAGGGTGAGCTGGCTAGAAACAGCATGTTTGGCTCATGTCCTTTGTTCCAGCTGCTGAATTGTATTAAAAGGCATCCAAAAAAACTCTAGGACTAATTTAAGCGGTAACATCTTTATTAATTAAGCCCAAAGGCATTAAACCCATTAAATACTTAGTGCCTATCTTCTTTGTATTCATGCAAACAGCAGCTGTAATTAAGACTGTTGCAGTTGCAAGGGGAGAAACCATGTCAGCAAGTGGGATGGCAAATGGACCATGGTTCACTATTCCTGCTAACATATGGGCTGCTATCATACATCAGCTTAAGGAATCTGGTGGTAAGCGGTACATGAGGAGCTGCAGTGGCTTAACAAAGGCAAGAAAAGAATACTAGATGTGGAGAAAAATGCAGGATCTGTTATTTGCATTGGCACTTCACTTTTCCTGTTTGACATGCAAACTAAAATGCCTTATAAAATGAGGATCAGCATAAGACTGACTTTCTGGAAATGGGAAGCTTAACCAAGATATAACTATCTGCTTTCTTTTAAGACTTGTGAAATACTTAAACTTTCACGTAGCTACTATTTTGCACCACAAAACTGTAATAAAATCCATGGGAATCAGAAGTGGTTTTTGTTATTGGACTGCTTTTTTCTTAATTTGCTTTTGGTACATCAGTCTGGTAATCAGTTGCGAATAAGTAGCAAACTCTAAGTCCCTATGTAAAATACCACTGTAAATATGGCCAGTTTAACCTAATCGCTATTGTGGCAGATTGGGGGTGGCATGTGTTATTGCAGCCTCAAAAGTTTGGGGATAAATGCAGGCTTGCAAAGAAAAGGACAGGGGAAAGTTGAAGCTGTGTAGTTTCTTTTTTTCATCACTCTCTCCCTCCCCCACTTAAGTTCTGTTGATGACACTTGAATTACTAACAATGCCAAAACCTAGGAAGTGAGTAAGTTTGGACTGCATGCAACAAGTATAATTCCCTTCAGAATGGGGCGGAGATTGTGCTGGCTTGCAGCAGAATACTTGCAAACGTCTAATACTCTTTACTGTTTAAAACCAAGGATTTAAGAAAGCTTTCAGCAGCTACGCTGAATAGTGTTTTTCAAGAGGGAACAAATGCAAAGCTGAGATGAGGTTTCATTGTAACTATCAAGAGGCAAAATATTAGAATGATCATATAAATTCTGTCTGGAGTACAATCATGGCTAAAATTCCTCAGAACACCAAGTTACATGAGAGTCTGATGTAACGAACATAAAATTCTAACTAATAGCTTGATATTAGGAATTAGATAGCATCAGTGATTTTCCACTGGACACTCACTGTTGCCTCACTAACTCTGAGTAAAGCAATTTCTACTTTACTTACTGTGTCCAAAACGTAATCAGCAGCTGTGCAGTCTCCATGGGGAAAAAAAAAAAAAAAAAAGTAAACCCTTAAATTAAAAATGCTGAAAAAAAATAATATTGTACTCAGTAAGAAGCAAATAAAATAGTTGTGATGAATAGGACTCGTCATTTCTTTTTTAAACCATGAAGTGAATTGGATGATACAGTGTAAAATAACCATGCTTCAACATTTCAGCTGTATTGTACTCTGGTAACAAAAAAATGTTGTAGAAGACAGCTATTGAATATGTGGACAAGGAATATACAATTTTTTGGTCCAACACAAAACTTGCTGTGTTAAGCACAGGATCACTCCCCCCAAAATAGCAGCATTAAGACCTGTTTAGTTGCTTTCCTTGTTTCTTTTGCAGAGCCAGGTTGCAGAAGGATGTGATAAAAACAGACATGGCATGACTTAAAAAGTGAGGCTCATGACAGAAATGACTGAAACAGAAAGCTGCAGCTGATAATGGAAAACACTTCTGAAACCTAAATAACGGTTTATTTATATGTAGTTTAATAATTCTCCATATTAAAATTTAAGACCATGCAAATGGAGCAACATTTATTTCATGTGGTATGAGTAGAACCTTGATCCTGAATGCCAGATAATCCCTGAGAGCCACTTCCCTTTCTGTGCCACTGGGCTTTCTGTGTAAATCTTTGGTTGCATTTAATGATTATTCAGGGATTTTCTGTTTTAGAGGTACTACTTAAGCCTAGTTGGGATTTTATGTCTGTGAGAAATGAAATATATGTTTATTTTTTGTTTCCTGAAGATGAGGAAGAGATACAGGAGAGGATTTCCACATAGATCAGTGCTGCTACAATATAACATTAATGTGGCATGGTTAGCATATTCTAATGACAAGTTTTAAAGAAAGTGTTACTGTATAAATGTGCGGCCTCTTATCACCATAGCACAACAAAATTACTAAGGGAGCTCTCATGTGTTACTGAGTTTCTTATGCAATTCTACTCCGTAGTAACAGTCTGTAGCAATAGCAGAAAGACATTATGGCTGTGAAATTTCTGGAAGACTGGTATTTCTGAAGTGAGATATCAGCTAAACAGTAATTCCCAGTTCTTTTTTGTAAATCGGCCACCTTCTGGGTTGTCATCCAAATTCCCAAACACCTACTGCTGCTTCCCTCTCAAGGCTGCTGCACAGTGCTGGGAATGTGCTGGCTGTGACCATCCTTGTGCTGAGCTGTCTGGAGAGACAGCCCTTGCACCAGGATTCTTCCAGGGGCATCACTAAAAATTGACTTTCCTGAGTGTGTTCAGAAATAGCAAACCCCCAGGAAAATATGCTTGCAAAGGCTAAAGACTTAGGAGCCACTCATCTAAAGTACTCCTTTACCTGTAGTATATATAAATCTATTCCTACAGTTTATCAAACCCCATAATTTTTGACTCAGTAACTTACTCACCAAAAGACTAGGATGTTAAATTGAAATTGTGATCAAAACTGCCCCACACAAATGTAGGTGAATTTTGAGTATTTTATTATTTTTGTTTTTCATCCTAGAAAATGATTTTATTCTCTGAAAACCTTACTATTCAATTATTCAATAATATCTCCATTCTACTGAATAGGTTGGAACTTTTTTCTTTTGGGTGTGGGAAGTGGAAAAGCAGATAAAGAATCTTCCTCTGTCCTCTGAAATACAAACATTTAGGCAAAGTCTTAAATTATCTTGGTCTTCCCAGCTGTTCCATGTCACTAACATTTTTCTCTTTCTCAAAAGAAGAAAATTCATTGTAGATGGCTAAAATTAAATACTCGGTAGCTGCCTGCCTTCTGCATGGTATATGTTTCCTAGTAGCCACATTCTTTCACCTCTTTTTCTCCACTTTGTAGCCCTCTTCCATTTAACTTTCTTTGATTTGATTTTCTTGCTCCTTGCAACCTCTTCTCCTTGAACCTGTGTGCTTTTTCTTAATTATGGGAGAGGAAACATGGAAGAGATTTATAGTCCATGTGGTCTATGCTCAAGGTTGTGTATCTCACAACTTCCACTTTATGTCAGTTTGTTCCCCTGCTACCTTTTCTGGGTTCTAATAATGTGGTGAAAGCTTTCATGCTTGTTGACTGGTCAGGATGCAGATGACTAACTCCAAACTCCTTGAAAGTTTTTAGTTTGCAGCTACCTAGCATGTAAAGTGTCTTCGGAGTTGCATGATTTTTTTGCTTAAGTAAGTTTTGCTATTAACATCGGAAGCCCACTTGCTCTTCCCCAGTTACCATAATATGTGTTGGGCTGAAAACCACCAGAGCTGCAAAACTCTAGGAAACAAAATTAACTTATTTTCCATTATCTGATGGTTTGTATGATAACTGTGCTGCAGTTTCCTATCTTCAGATAGAGCTCTTATTTTCCTTCTGAGACTTCAAGACTGAAGCATCAAAGTCATTGAATTAGAAACTGATCAGTGCTTTGAAAAGATTGTACTACAGAAAAACACTTTCTCTGTCCCCAGACGCACTCATGCAGGTGAATATATGCATGTAAGTTTCTAACTCATTTTTTACCTCTGGTTAGAAGGAAAATAATATTTCAAACCTGCCAAATAAAACAAGAAGATGATTTTTCTTATAATAACCATGCTGAACTGATTTAATTCAGTTTCTAGGACAAAGAAACTAGTACTGTGCTCAAGTGATGGACAGTTGTTTTATGATGATGAAAGTATTATTCTAATTTAAAAATACCTAAGTTTGCTCTGAGCAAAAAAATATTAATCATGTGGGAAAAGTTATGAAAAGTATGGTACTTCACTTACGTAATTTTTTTTGTGAACCTAGGGAAGCTATTTTCACATGAACATGGGACAGTATGAGTAAACAAAAAAGCTATAAAAAAGTTGCTGTGTTACAGTGAATTCTGTATGACAGATACAGTTGACTAATATGGGTGTAATGGCAAAGAATAAGAGTTTGTTTAATCATTTGGCTTGTGCCATGCATTATGTGTTGGGTTGTTCAATTCACTTGATCTGGTGGTGCTATTCTGTTTTCCTGGTGTTCAAATGAAAATGTCTAAGGCTTGCATCTTTGGGGAGGCTTTGTAGCAGCTTCTGTGTCAGCCCTGACAGCTGTTTCATGTAGGTGGCATGCTCAGACAGACAACATTCTTCCCAACAAGGGTTTTTCTCCATTCTTTTATACGAGCTTATTTTAAAGTAGTCTATTTTCCCATTTTTCAACAATTACTTAATTCAATTGCGTACTTAATTTCTAGTCTTAATTTTAAAACAATGAGTTTTGTTCTTTTAGTTTTATACCTTTACAAACTTTCCATATTTTTAAAAAGATTGCCCTTTAAGAGTGATAATTTTGCCTCAGGGAGCCTGATCTCTCTACTGTAAGAAAGCTTAGCTGTATAATTAACTTTGTAGACCTTGACCCTAAGGCTATTCATAGGATAATGGAGGTTCAGAGTAAAAAGAAGATGACTTTTATAGTATCATAGTGGTTATACAAGGGCTAACTGGAGTAGTTATGGCTGTGGTGATATTATAGACCTGAATCACACCCCCCCCCCCCCCCCCCGTGTATTTTTCTAGCCTCCTTGGTAAAGCCAGCTATTGCAGAAGTCGTCAGCATTTGCAGGTAACTGGGAACAGCAAAAAACTCCCATGACCCTTCAGCCCTCTTTTCTATGCCAGAAACAACAGCCTGCTGTCATTAAATGAAAAGTTAGCTGGAGCAGTGGCTTCTGCTAGGGGTGGCATGCACCCTTCCCAGGAAGAGGGAGAACATTTCCCTCACTGCCTTGGTTATCGCAGTGGCAGGTGTGGCAGACCCTGGAAATGATGGTACTCGCTTGCATGTGCTTTCATATAGAGCAGGTCAGCATTTGTTGTGGTAAGAAAAATCAGCTGTGATTGCTCTATATTTTTGGCAGCCAGTGATGTTTCTGAGAGCCCTTGGTTCTTGGTGTGGCTTTCCTTTTGAAATGGCTGATAACTGCTCTTAAGAAAGGCTCATGTTTCAAATCTTTTATTTTATTCATTTATTTTTTTTCCCTTTTGACTCTGCAGTCTAAAAACTGCAGTAGGAAAAGTAGAAAATAATTAAAAAGGTTAATAGCAAGATGGATAAAAGGATCATTTCCAGTGCATGCATATCTCTGTAAGTTTGTTTTGCCAATATCTGGCCTGAGACAGTGATCAGTGATGAAGAAAGTAGCTGGTTGCTTTGACAACATAATGTGCAGACACCTTTACTGTTTGCAGCAGTGTCCTCTGCATTCAGTTCATCAGTTAACCTATTACATGAGGAATATATTTTACCAGTTACAGAGTATGTAGAGTGTTGGTGATAATCTTGCATAAAGAAAAAGAATATAGTTACTGAAAATCAGGAAGCTTGCCAGGTTGAACAGTTCATCCAAGAGGAGCTGTTGCTTTCTTAAAGACGACGTGCTCAAAATACTGTTGAGTAAGGTTAGGAGTGAAGCTCTTTCTTTTACTTAAGACTGCAACTTCTGTCAAAGTCTTTGCTTTCTTGAAGATTTTTTGTTTTTTTTATACTAATTTTA
Organism: Neopsephotus bourkii; assembly: GCF_033783945.1. Taxonomy (NCBI): domain Eukaryota; kingdom Metazoa; phylum Chordata; class Aves; order Psittaciformes; family Psittacidae; genus Neopsephotus; species Neopsephotus bourkii. The sequence continues at coordinate 12,589,761 of NW_026900684.1, read as the reverse complement.
ACAGAATATGAAACTGCCCTTCAAAAAAATGTGGAATTGAAGAATTCACTGCTTCCAAACTAAGAACAAAGTAAAAACTGTAGCTAGCTCAGAGGAAATGGGCATCTTCAAGATTTACGTTCTGCCATAGAGAGACATCTCTAGCAAATTAATATCCCCTTTTACAAAGATTAGGTTCTACAAATGTTGCTTTTGGTAAGTGGACATTTTACCCTGATAAAGGGTGTCACAAATACTCCATTTTCCTTGAGAGGATTGCTTTGTATTGGAGATGTTTCCTGCTTTGATAAACTTGGAACATGCCCCAGTGCTGTATGCTACTTCACCCGCAGCCCATCTGTGCTCTGATCTGATTGCCGTGCTCCTGGGAGGGGTGTCTGGAACCAGCTGGCTCTGTAGGATGGAAGATGCTTCTCAGCATCCATCTTTGGCTCTACAGTGGGTTTTTGTGTCCATAGTCAGGTCATACCTGGTTGTTTTTCTGTTCTAGTTGGGTCAGTTTGGTAATAACTTCCTGCAGAGTTTGGAGAACAGTGTGAAGAAGTTGCAGTGAAATACTACGTATCACAGATGGGGTTCCACAAGTGTAACTTGGCCCCAACAAGGATGTTGCCTTGCCACCAGGACCCTAGCTATATATCAGAACACATGGTGAAAGGAAGGAAGGAAGCTAAAAGCATTCTGTGTGGGCAACACAGGGGAAATTTCCAAGAGTGGATGACATGAGACAGTGGTAAGTTGCAGGTAATGATGTCAATGGGGAACCTGTATCATTGAAGATTTCAGTAAATTGCATTAAAATTTGTGCTTCTAAGGATACCTTGCCGCCATACACAAGCTAGTTGATTTCAGGACAACTTTATGTATGCCTAGGTGAGCTATTGTCAAGAGATGCAACATTCAAAAGAGTGGAGGATTGTATTTCTAACTGGTGTATAGTCTGGAGATGTTTAAAGTATTCTGCCATCATTATTTTATTTTCTGATAGAACTGAAAATGATACATTCCTTAGGGAAAATGGTGGCTTTCTGGTTAGGAGTTTGAAACAGGAGTCTTGAAAAGTAGAACTGGTATGAGTGTTAATAAGCTTGCCTTTTTACATGTTTCACAGTAAGCAGAAGCATGGAAGGAGAGAGTCAGAGGTGTTATATTCCTTTCAGGTGTGTCTCTGTGAGCTTTTTCAAGTAAATCAAGGGGTTGCACTAACACGTACTAAATGTCATGTGTAGATTTGAAAATGCTGTATGATGAAATTAATGAAGTAGCTAATTTCTTGATTTGGTATGTCTGTGAAAATAGGCTGCCTTGGTCTTCTACTCAATATCAAAGTTTTATTTAGCTTTTTTTTTCGGTGTAATTTTTGTTCAATAAAAAGTTGATTTGTATAAATATCAAACACATGATTCAATTAACTTCAATTTTAGTTCATAATTGCTTTTGAATATTCTGTGAGCTCTGTACAGTAACATTGAAATTTATTACTCAATTACAGCTGAATGTAGCACTCATAATGAACAATGATAGAAAGAGTTCAGGGTATGGCATGCAGCCTTATGCTTGTGGTTGCATGTAACATCTTCTGCTGTTTATTTGCCCTGTCTTGTTCTCATTTTAATGTTTTCCAAGTGGATTGCACCTGAAAATCTTGGAATGGCTGAACTGATTTGAAGACTGTTCAAATCAGGTTAATTATTGTAGTGTATGTTGCCTTCCTTGTAATGAGATGAGACTGTTTTCACTTGTATATCTAAATTTTCCTTTTTCTGTTCAGACTTAGAGGCAGTTACATAAGCCATGAATAGATTGTATGGAACAATGACTCACCAGATAGACTATAATGCACATAGCAGTGTTGTTGCAGGGAAGTACTTAATGACTCAGCTTTAGAAAAGGCTGTGAATTGGAACCACTGCACATGTGGATTTAGATGAGTATCTGCCCTGAACCTGGGCCAAGACACTTTGGCACCTCTTGCTGCATGAATTACCGGTCAGACTTTGAAAAGTGCTGGGAGTCCCACCCATCAAAGGGTTTAAATCTTCAGATTTTAATTTTGCCTTGCAGTTAACTCTAATATTTTTGTTGTCTGTTCTTGGCAACTTTAGTGAAGGAGATAAAGCATAAACTTTCTGTGCTTTCTACTCCCAGTAGCATACCAGATTCTGAGGTTTGGCTTTTTAAATTTCTTCTAATATTTTCTTAATCCTTTAAGTGGTATCTTCTCGATACAGGAGCAATCTCCCTGTCACAATTCTCCATCTGCTCACAGAACAGGAGAATACTTTTGTGGTTGATCACAGTCAATATCCCAGTACGTGAATGTCTGAGAGAGAAGCTCTGTTATTTTCACAAACTTTCCAAATGTGGGGAAGTTGTACCTTAACTGAACATTTTTCTAGCCTGCACAGTCATCAGAACAAATCATGTCATGAAAATGGTTCTGGATCGCAGTGGTCTCTGGTGGTGTCAGTCTCTTAGAGCTGTCCTTGGTAGCTGGGTGTTCCTCCCTTCCCCAGGGTAGAGCTGGATCTGTTCTGCTTCACTGATGTGCTGTAGGGGCAAACATCAGCAATCTTAGATGCATTTTCTACCTTGTAACTAATATCAGTATGAATACTATCAGGAATACATTTTATTTTGAAATGTCTGTTTATGATTTGAGTTTTAAAAATTATTATTATAGGACAAAATGTGAAGGAAGTTTGATGTAGGTAATTTTGTTATTGCAATTATAAGGAATGTACTCCTGTATATATTTTCAGACTTCCATACTAACTGATATTTTAGATCCCAGAATGAGCCACCTTACTGCATATCATAGCCCCATGGATTTAACCACATGATTTCTTTCTTGTTCCCTGTACTTCTGACCCTCTGCTAGAAAGTCATGAAAGCCTATTTTTTTTGTCTTGTGTATATGCTGATTCATACATCCATACACTTAAAATAGCTTACACATATTTTTATTTTTTATTTCATTATTTATTTTTATACTCTATACTTAATAGCAGATTTTATTCATTTATAATACTGGATATTTGGTACGGTGATGTTCTTGTTGGAAGACAGTGGATTAGCAGAGAGAAATTTCCAGATGAACCTTAATTATTGATGATAAAAATAATAGTTCCTGTCACAAGCAGTAAAATGTAGCTGTGGTTCCTGTGCTTGTCTGTATTTTATAGATAATCTTATTTTTCCTTCCCAATCACAATAGTGATGTGGTAATATTAAGGTGTGTTTTTCTGGATGGCAGATATTTTTCACAACCTATTGATTTTCCTGTTTTTTTTTCATGCTTGTGCATTCTTTGTTTACGTGTAGCAAACTTAGCTGCTTTGCATGGCAGTGTTTTGTCTTTTAAGAAAATCAGACCTTTCTGAAAGTGTTGTTTGGCCGAGGGCTTGGAGTTGTGTGAAAGCAGAACTATGTCTACTCTACCGGTGAAGAGTATTTTCTGTTTTAACAGTTCCACATAAGTCCTTTTTCATTGTTACAGAAAAACAGACTTCTACTGTGCCTAATGTCATGGCCATAGAAAACATATGAAAATATAAACCAAATTAAAAAAAAGTTGTATGAAATTTGGTATAAAAGTTTATATCTCTATTTATTAAGTATTGGATAAAAAATCCATGTACTTTTTATTAATAACCTATGTATAGTAAAAGATATTTGAACTACTTTTCCCCTGAAATTAATGCTGTCTCAGATTTTCACAGATTTTTCCGAAGTTGATTGTCAATCTTGCATTTTAAAATAAAATGAAAAGCAGCCTGCCATATCAAGTTTTCTTGATCACTAAATAGGCAGATAGGATATGAGATAATATGAAACAACCTGAAATAAGTAAAGTTACATTAAAATTCTGCTTGGATGATTTTGAAAATTCTTCCATCCTTTTTTTTTTTTTTTTTTTAAATCATGCTAAGTGAATTGCTTGTCAGATTCTTGTTAGTTTGCTGGATGAAACTTATGAATTAAACATCTGTGAAAAACGAGGGAGGTGCAGAGCTGATCAGGTCAGTTCTGTTCAGGAGTTCCTTAGAGGGAGCTAATAAAGTTCTTAATCCTAACATGCTTTTAGCAGTCTTTAACATCATGCCTTGCATACTCAAACAACCCTCTGCTTGTTTTCTGTAAGGTTAAGATTGGTGTGTGACATGATGAAGTATACAAAGTGACTTCTTCAGATACTTTCAGGTCATAAAAATTTTAAGGCAGGGGATAAAAATACGGTCTCCTTAGTTACAGAATAGTTTAACACTTACACAGGCATTAAAAAAAAATAGAGGATACTTTTAACAGTTGTGGGAGATACCTGGTTTTTTGTTTTGTTTTGATTTGGAGTTTTTCTGATAATTCAGGTGGGGGTTGTGTCTCAGGCTTTGAAGGGCAGAATTTAGATTCTATGCAGTCCTTTCATTGGAAAAAATATGTTTCTTTTTAAAAAAAGGAGTGATCAGTTCCCTTTTTGTCTCAGTTGCTGATTGTTTGGACTATATTGAAATTAAATAGCATCCAGTTAACTGTTATTTCTTTTGCTAGGTATATACCTACCCTTTTGAACTGAAGTTTTTTCAGTAAAAGTAAATTGGCAATTATTAAATTGTTGCTAAAGTCAAATGAATTAAAGGGTTTCTGCCTTTCATCATGCTTGTCCTCTGTGTGTTTGTGTTTTTCTGCAAAGCAGAAACTTCCTTGTGTCAAAAAAAAGCAGCTTGAATTAAGCTTCAAGTCTTCCATTATACTTTTAAACAGTCATATGTATTTATTTCTTCAGCGTTAACTCACATTTAGTTAATACACAAGAGAACCTACCTCCTGTTGGTCACACAGATTACTTGTTTGCAACTACGTCAAACTTGCATCAGCACTTATTGTTATATTGCCATGGTTGTATATTGTTAAACTTAACCTTGTGCTTGTTTGCTAATCAAAAACTAGCTAGCAGTCCAGATGTTTAACAGAAATATCATAGCTTTGTTTTCCTTTCTAGCCCAACAGAAAAAGTTACTATCCCTTGCTTGAACATCATATTTTATATACGTGCACATAAATTCAATGCATTTGTGTCAAATTCAGTCACAAATAGTCTTTGCTATTTGCATTTTCATGGCAAAGTGAATGTTACCACAGTGAAGCAATATAGTTGCATCATCAAGACTAAGGGAGATATTTTCCACAATTTTTTTTCTACTTTATTGTTTTTCTGAAGTGTGATTTGCTTTGGGATTTCATATTTATACATCAGTATTACACACTGTAACCAAAGTAATTTCTGCTAATGCATTTCTGTCAATGAGTGATTTCTCGCATCATCTGTTGTTAGTTCAGAATCTTCCTTTTGTTAGTTCTCAGTATTACCAGGAAAGAAAAATGGGCTTGCTATTAAGCTTTAGCACTTCCTCAAGTCTGGTGTGTGACCTCTGCTGGGGCACATCATGTCTTTGTAGATTGAAATGTTAATAGTTTCTTCCTCTTACCATTTTATGTTCTGTTTATTAAAGTTTGCAATATTTCATTATGCTTATACAGTGGCCCCTGTTATGAAAGACATCCAAGGGAAGCCTCTAGAAGATGTTTATAATAGTAATAATAAATAATATTTGACTCTAATCAGATAGGAACTACTGACTTTCTCCCCTCACTGTTCTCCCCTGACAATTTGCCATCTTTTTCCTAGAAGCTTAAAGGAAGAAAAACATCTAGAGCTGCTCCTGGCTCTGTCTCGCTGCCTGGTGGTAAAACCCATCACTGGTAAGAGCAGACTAGCCAGAGGAAAGATGTCCCCAGTGCATCCAATGAATATAAGAAAATTGTGGCCCTTGGAAGCAAAGTGTTCAGAACTGTTAGTAGTGACTGAACAGTTTCAGAAATGGTCTCAAATACTTGTGGTTTCTAAGAAACATTATCTTTTTGTGTAAAAATTACATACATGGAAATATCCGTATTTAGGGAAGACATCAGATGTTGGATATGTTTGTAATTGAAAAGTTTCATTTACACTTTGGAACTCTGTAGGTGATCTATTTTTATTTTTTTAATGTTATTTTACATGGCAGGCCAAAGGCATTTCCAATGTGATTTCTCTTAGGTGCCTGGCATTCAAGAAGAATAATGGAGATAGGTAATAATCTAATATCAGGGAGTTCTTCAGAAACATTTTTGCTTAAGTGGGTATTTTTTTTTATATGGATTTGATTAAATACTAATGAATGCAGCAACATAAAACTACTGAGAATATTATCTGATGAACATTGTTTACAACATTATATGAAGAACAGGGTGAGAAATAGATCAGCTTGAATGGAAGTAGACCAGAGAGAATTATTTGGTAACAGCTGGACTCTGGACAAGGTTTTAGTTGTATGGAAACTATGAAAGCAGTTGGCTGTGGAACTGTATAATGAACAACCACGTAAAGTTAGTGATGTCTTCCTGGGTTGGGGAAAAAAGGGAAAGAGTTGAAGATGACACCAAGATTGAGCCCAGTGGCTTTGTGACTCTGAGGGGGCAAATAATAGAGCTACTGATCGAAGCAAGAGGAGAGGGAAAAGGATGAATTTGGATAAAGATAATAAACAACCACTTCAGCTCATGTTAATTGCTATATGCTCTGTTGAGTTCATTCACAGCGGTTGAGGATGGGCCTGTTGAGTTCAGCTTCAATGATAAGTTTGAGTTGGCAGGAAGATTTCAGAATAAAATCTCAGCAGAGATGAAAAACTGAGATTGTAGATCCTGAATTCTTGCAAGTGGGCCAGTATCTTGGTTCATTGAGTTGTGATGGCAGTTTAGGGAAGATGAGTTAGCTGTGCAGAAGTTGAACAGAAAAATCCTGAGGGAGTCTGAAAGAACAGGAAAAGAGAAGAAGAAACCCAAAGGCCAAAGACAGGTTAAAAAGAAGAGAGATAGGAGCTTGGAAAAGCGAAGGATGTGAAAGAATCCTAATAGTGAGATTAACTACAAAAACTGAAAGCATATAAATAAAACAAGAGGAATATTTTTTTTTTCACTCAGTTTAACGGAAAACAGATAAAAGTACTAATTCTCTGAGGCAAGGATAATATAATACATAATGTAATTGTAACATAAAAATTAGTTCAAATAATTCTCATTTTCAGGAAGATATTAGAAAATATAAAGTTTGTGTTTTCTCAGCTCTTATATGTATTTGATCATAGTTCAAATCTTAACATATTTCAGTGTCTTTTATGTTTTGTTATATTTACTTACAGAAGACAACACATGCTGAAATTTTTTCATTAGATTGACATTACATTTAAATAATTGCATCCAGGCAATGTGTAAAGAAACTAAAAAGGCTGTAAGAGTTTAGGTGAATACCAAAACCAATCATTTGTCTTTTGCTGGGTAGTTTTATTTCTTTGTGTAAAAATACAGATCAGTAAGCAAATATATGTGATACTAATATATAATTTTTGTACATTTTCCCAAGGGTTGTAACATGGCATTATAGTCTTCAGATTAGTTTTATTGTCTAAATAAATTCTTTAATTAAATTGAGCTCTTTTTTATTTAAAGCTGTCTTTTGGGGAGATATTGCCTTAGATGATGAAGACTTAAAAATCTTTCAAATTGACAGGACGATTGATCTTACGCAGCACTCCAACGAAAGACTTGGCCATAACACAGGTATGATATTTCAAGCTTGTTTTAACTTGTTTTTCCTGATATTTATTTCTGCATAGAAAGCAATCTCACTTTTAAATGTAGAAAGTCAGTACAATGTTTTGGGCACTAGTTTTTACTTTAAAGAGAATATATTGTTGCTTTATGGGGAAAGAAAGAAGCTAAAATTTTGATTTTATTCTGGCTTTTCTGATTAATAATATCACATTGAACTGAAGAGCAGAAGCTGGTAGGAACCATAAGTCCACTCCCCTCTGCAGGTGTTTGTGTGGGAAAGGAAATTGTACAAAGCTTTGCTTTCATCACTAAAAGTTCCCGACCACAGTGCCTGAGTGCCCTATAGAGAGCATATGTGAATTCCTGGAGTCAATACTGAGAATCCTGGATTACAACTCTTCCTTTAGCTATTTTTTCAGCTCCATTCAGACCTGTACCCAGATTTAGAAGCAACACAATGTCATTCTTGATAGAATTTGCCTTGTCTAAAAAACAAATAAATATCTGATTTGTGTCACTGATTTGTACATTCATAACTGAGAATAGTAAACTTTCAGGTTATGGCTCCGGAAAAGCCAAGCTACTTATGAAAAGTGTGGGCAAAAATGCTATTAGATGTTTAAATGCATAATTGAAATTTATTTTCTACTAAGCATGTTTTATGTGTTCCTGAAGTACTATTAACTTGATTCCTGATATGTGGAAATGGGATCACCCTGAGGAAGAAGCAGAAAGGAATTTTTCAGAACAAGGGAAGAAAAGAAAATGTTAACCTTTCAATATTGATATATTTAAAATATTTTTACTCTTCCTGGTTAGAAGTCATGATTAGACTATTTTTATAACAACTTTAAAAGGAGATAAAATAAAATTTCAAGCCAATTGTGTTTTCAAGGCAGGAACACCTTTGATCATTCCTAGGTCAGGACTGGATTTAAAAATGTTAATGGAGTCAGAGGTTTCCCTGCCTCACTTTCCCCCAAACAAATAGCTTTAATTGGCTTCAAAGGTATTTCAGGCACTAGTTTTGCTGACAAAATGTAGAGAGCAAGGTCAGTCATTTGCCCTTAAAGTGGATTCAGTCAAGTGATTTCTTTGGCCTGCTGACTTTCTTTTTTCTTCTTGTTTTTCTATATTTTTTATTCTTAATTGCACAGTTATTTTTTTGTCAGTTGCAACTGAAAGAATATACATTTTTAAGCTGTTTCTAAATAATATTTAATATTCTGTTATTTTATAATCTTTCCTTACCTGTCTTGAGATTTGTGAATTATTTCTCCTGTAGACAGTATCTTATTGGGCATACTGAGTCACCCTATTAAGGATTACTAATGCATTTGGATCAAATTTTTCTACCTTTATTGCACAAGAAGAGTCAATACAACTGCAGGGGTCACTGGGACTGGACTTTGTAGAACAAACTGCTGAAATTAATAAATTTGTAATAGCATTCAGTGAACCCTCAAAGTTCTTGATTTTTCTAAAAACAGGACTGGAGAACTCAATTTTACACTTTATATATGTAATTATTTTTCTAAATTTATGTCATTTTGTTGCATTAACAAGGAATTTAGCTGGGTTTTGCAAACTGCACAGCCTAGGGTGCTTTTTTCCTTTTAACTTCCAAGAGACTAAATTGCCAACAACTGACTACTTAATATTAGGTATAGACATAAAATGTCTGTAAAATAGAAGATAAATTAATATTTTACCTCAGTTACAGACACAGTGACAATTAAGTACAAGCTTGATTTCTGAACAGTTTCTGTTGTTGACTTTCACAAAGTACAGGTGACACCAGGTGGAAGAGTTAGATGCTTGGGTGTAAACCATCAGGATGAAGCTACAGAGTTGCATTTTTCATTGCAACTACTAATTAAAATCCTGAAGCTATCAGGTTCTGATTCACATTACCTGACACTCTGTTTGGTGAGGATTATCTGCCTAGATTTGCAAGGTCAGATACTTAATCTGTAAGCTTCTCAGTGTGGCTCTGTCATTTTACTTGTCCTTTTTTCTAAGCAATATGCATAATCACTGTAAACAGGAACAACAATAAAGATAAGATTTTTGTGTGTATTATCATTCCAAACTGCCAAAAGTATCCTCTTTTTCCTGCCTGAACTATGAGAAGATCAGCAAATGTGATTGATTTTGCTTAAAAAAATTTTTTTAGACTGTGTTTTGGCGAGGCTGCATATTATTCATATAAGATTAGTTATGTGAGATACTTTTTTTCTTCCGTTTTTCACTAGATAACAGTGAAACACAGGCTGTGTTAACACAGTAATGCTAGTTTAATAATTTTTCTAGAAATAATTATAGGGCAATAGTTGCTTTAAGTAAATAATGAATTCTTTGTCTTTTTTGCTTCAATTATCAATTGATGCTTTTAGGGATATTTTAGAATTAATTTGAAATCTTTAGCTATATGCCTTTTCTAATAAGATGATTGTTAAAATGAGAGACAATTGCGTTACTGATGATCAATACAAGGGATGGAATTGTTATATACTCTAGTGTATATTATAGTTACCATGTAACTTGTTGGAAAGGAATGTGTTGAACTCTTACCTCATCTATCTAAAATGCTTTAAAAAATTTGGAAAATTTTTCTCAAGGGAGCCAGCAACTATGTGACAGTGTAATCCAAATAATTAGGCACATTGTTATTCACTGAGCAGCCACACTAACTCACTTGCCTTATATGGAGTTTTCTCATCTGTAATATAATTTCTAGTTGCTGTTCGATAAATATATTCTCGACATATACATTGACAGCTTTTATGGGAAGTTGGGAAAGGTCTTTATAGTGGCAGTTGCAGGGTTCAATGGTCCTTTAATTTCTATCTTTTTACTTTTGCTGTTGTAAAGTAGTTAGAAGAATCTCCTGTCCTATAACAGATAGTGAATTTTAAAATGCAACCTATTACAAACTTCAAAAAATCACAAAACTTTCTGAACAGTTCGGAGTGATTTATTGACTAGTGCAGCATTATCAGTATGCTTTATTCTGTTTTGCTGGTGTTTACAAAGGCACTTGCAGCCACAAAAGGATTTTATGTGAAGGGGCTATGTGGCGGATTTATCAAATGTATGCAGTAAGCCTAGGGATGTGTTGCATTTCTGTAAATGGCATGGTAGATGTTTAGCAGCTTAGTTTTTTTTTTTATTGATGGCTGAAATGACAGACATATATATGCCTGCAACATCTTACTGCACTATACACCAGCATGTAATTTTCCAAAGCCTTTAGAATGCATTGACATCCCTTTGCAAAGAAAGAAAACCAAAGCTTTCATGACAAAATCAGCCATATTAAGCTTGTATCAGTTTTGTTGTTTTTTTCTGATCAAATTTTGGGTGTTTGCTTTCCCTCTTTCACCTCCCTCGAAATGAGAAAATTATGGCATGCATTCAGGAAATTTCTGTGAGAGTAAGCCTTTTAGCTGTCAATCAATATAGCTCTGAGGGTGTCAAGGTCACCAGGAAGAAAAAAGCTCCAAATAATAATTAGATGATGTAATTGTCATGACTTGTCTGAATAACAAAGATGTGTTGGCTTACATTCTGGAATGCATACTAGAAAGTTTTTCAGCTAAAAATGTATCTTTATTTCATTGTCAAGAAGAATTTGTATATGAATCATTGAAGAGTGCTAAACTTCATTTAAGATATATCGCAGTTTGTACGGGGTACTTTCTAACCTCTCCAGGCTATATAGGTGATGTAGGTGTAAGATTCCATGTTTTTAACTTTTGTAAAATGCTTTTTGTTTTTTCCTTTTCTTTTTAAAGGTGGCTTTGGAGAGCATGGAAAGTCAAAAAAAAGAGGTGCCCTCTATCAGCTTATAGACAGGATAAGAAGATTTGGCTCTGGTATTGTCACTGTTTAAATTAGCAGGTTGCCTGATGTGATAATGTATCATGAACATTAATGATGATAGTACTTCTACACTTTAAAGCCATTCTGCACTACTATTGGCGTAAACAAACTATAAAATAAATAGTACAGGAATAATAATGAAGTGATTAGCTCTTTGTTGCATTTTCTTAGAGATTTATTTCCAGCATCAAATCTGGAAGCTAAAATATGCAGTTTTAAATCTCATATTAAAAATTACTTAGCTTTTTTCAATAGCTGTGTTCATAGTTATCAGTTCTACTGATATCAGTATAATGTCTTTTCAGTACAGGTAGGCTATGCTGCATAGCTGCTAATTTTACCAGTATTTTTCCTGGACCCAGTTGAGGCATTCTGATAATTCAAATTTTCTTTGAAGCATTTATGGTGGTGTACAAACACGTTTTTATACTAATTATAAACTTGTCAGTATGAGCGTAGCAGAATTCAGCTGGCTATGTAAGTGGGATCCCCAGTAATACAGGCTGAATTTACTCACCATATTTGATGCGAGGAGATATTCAATGTCATGAAACTTCAACCTCAAACAGGAAAATATATGAAACTCCATTACAATCACACCACATTATGCCTAAATGCATCAGTGCATATTTTGTAAGGTTAACCAGAGCACAGTAACTGCCTTTGTATGTGTGCTCTGGTGTAGAATCTTCATCCTTTTTAAGATAATTGCAATTTTAGTATTGTATAAATGCTTGTCATCTTTTGCATGCATTTTGGCATGCATTTCTTCTAATTAAAAAAAAAGATGAAAAGAATTTTGAAGGTAAAACGTATATATTAACATGTTATACAGTTCAGTAATGACTGTATATTAAGTGTAAGAATAGTTCTCTGAAGTTTTTACTTGTGTTGTAGACTGTTGTGTAATTCTCATTGACATACTTATTTAATTACAAGGGTAAGTTATTTGCTTTACCTGAGTTTTATTTAAACCTTGAAATGTTCAATATCATTCCTGTAATAACTTATGTGTTACTTGTTACAAAGGCAGACTTTTCCTCCTGTGTACCAAGAGCTTTCTCCCTGCCTTCTTCCTTTTTCTACTCTCCCAGCCCTGAGGCTATGCCAGATACCATACCATCATCCTGCCTGGAATCCTCCTTCATTCTGACTTAGCCATTAACAGTTAGGAAGAACTGCTATCACAGGGGATACTCACAGAGGGAAGATGTATTCTTCAATGAGTAATAAGACTTGAACCCCACGGAGTAGGATTTGTTGATTGGCTTTCAAGTGATCTATTTTAATCAGCTGCCCTTCTGAATTGCTTTAGAAGAAACACCTGTTATGGTGTACAAATCCTTGTCTCACTATCCTCATCCTTTCTTTGTCACAGTTAAGTTACAGCTGATTTGAGAAAGATTTGTAATGGGATGAATGATGGTAACACCTCTCAAAATAGTAGACATATTTTAGTCTTGTGAAGAAATTCCAGACATGAGTGAAATAGTTATTCATAGGATTCCCAAAGCTCATTTATGAAAAATCTGCATTTCCATCCTGTAGTGTTGTAGGGTTACTATCAAAATGAAAGTCTTTCATCTGAAAATGTATATAGAGGTAATAGCTTCAGATGCTGGAGCTCGGAGGAAGCAAGGACGCTCCGACTTTTTTCCGTATGTATGCAACTTTGCAAATAATTGAGATTTTTTTTGCTTGTAATTCCTGACAATAAAAACCTATCTGCTACTTTAAGGAATTCTTTCTGTCAAGTGCTTTAAGGGTGATCATGCACTTCCTTTTTCCAGATCTTGCAATAAAAATGAAGGAGACAGCAACTGCCTTGATTATTTTGGTTCTGACCAAAGTCTTTCCTCCTTTGCTGGAAAAAAACCCAAACTAAAAACATAAAAAAAAAACCCTAAACAAACAAACCAAACCTAACACAGGGAGTGTGATTAAGAAAAAAGAAAGAACAAAACCCCCCCCAAACAAAAAACCAATAAACTATTATTAAATAAGAAAATGTAGATGAAATTACGTAATATACCTTCAAGTGGTTAAATATAGGTGCAAATAGTTACTGTAGGTATGTTGGAAAAAAAAAGAAGACTTAGGCTCTTCATTTTGAGCATGTCTCAGAAAACCAAGTAATGATAGGCTGTTGCATAACAGCAGTGTCCTACTTTTAAAGGGCATAAAGAAATAATCTGACTTTAACCTGCTGGATAATAACTGTTCTTTTTTCTTGTGTGTATGATCTCATTCAGTGTTTTAATTATCATTACAGGCTTTGAGCAAAATAATACATCTAAAGGAAGAACTACTGTAAAATTCTCAGGGAAAAATGAGAAAAACAGATTTCCCAGAGCTGCTACATCACGAACAGAAAGAATATGGCCAGGGGGTGTCATTCCATATGTAATAGGTGGAAATTTCACTGGTAAGCTTTGTGCTTTGGGTGGGAAGAAGGAATACGATTTTTTTTTAATTGCCTTTTTTTTTTTTTTTTTTTATTAATGATTTTTCAGTAAATTCATGCTGTGGAAGTCAGTAGAAGGGTTCCTGTTGGATCAGGCCTGAAATGCATCTGTTCTGAAAATATTAGTCATACTTCAAAAAGTTGTTCCCAAAGGCAAGCTACATAATAAAAATGTATAACTATGTTTCAGAAAGGGAAGGCTCTTTTTCTCATTGCATGTTTGTTTTCAAGAGCCTAAGTAACAGAATGTCATGAAATCTGTTTTTTAACAAGTGCAGGATATTTAGCACAAGAATATAACTAATTTAGCTTGTGTGACGTATTCTGCTAGAATGATTCCACTCAACAAACTGACTGAAATGTATTTTGTAATTCCTCGGTTAGTTTTTCAGATGGGTATTTATATGACAGGCATTATATAGGCATTATATATGACAAGAACAAAGACTTCAAAATAAATGTAGTCCTCAGTAGAAAACTGTAGAAAAAGTTTAAAACATTTGTTAACCCTGAAAAATGTAAATGGATCAATATCAATGTGGATGTAAGAGTTAAAACAAAAAGGGAGGGAGAAAAACAAAGATGGCTGGGAAAAGGTAAATAATATTTATTGAGTACAGTAATAAAGGAAATAAAAAGAAACGTGTAATGCTCACACACTGAGTACCTGTGTATATGGAGAAACCAGTGTCATTCCTTTCAAACTGACAGCTACATTGAGACTTTTCTTTTGGGTATTTACATGGTACTCTACCAAATGTGACCTTTGCATTAGGATTACCATCTTCTGAAATAGTGGTAGGAAACTAAATGAAGCGTATCATATCAAACATTTTACCTCTTTTATAATGAAAGATAAATTCTAAAGCTTGGAAAACATTGCTTAAAGATAAAAGAAAAGGGCAAGATGAAATGAAATAACCTTTAATTTCTAGGATCTGACATGATTTGAACTTGCTAATTTTATGCACTTCGATGTTTTGGGTTTTTTTTTCGGTTTAAAAAAGTGTGCTTGTTTTAATTATAGTGTGTTGTAACATGCATCTTTTGTAACATGAAAAGCTTGCAAGGTGGATGCATTTCTGCTAGCATATTCATGCCAAATTGTAACACTTGTGTATTTCCAGCACAGAAGCAATACAGCTATATTCTCAGATGCTGCCTCTATGTTAATAAGCCTTGTCTTTTGTCACTCAATGAAATTACATTCCTATACTATCTGCAGTACTGTATACTTGCTGGCTTTGTTTTATGGTGAGAGCTGGCCTGCCTGCGTCTGCATCTAGTGTATAGTTTTGATTGTTTCTGAATGTGTTTCTCATTTTTTAAAACAATATCTAGGTATGCTTAGTATTGCACCAAATTAATTTACACCTCTTGATGGATCAGTTGATTTCTGAAAAACCTTGATGTAAAGAAGTGCAGGCTGGTCCTTGGTCAAGACAGTGTTATTTAAATCAAATGACTTCCCTGGTGTGCCTGTTTGCATGGCTTAGGTTAAATTGGTCTCCAGATTGCCTTTTTTTTTTTTTTGCCTTTTTTTTTTTTTTAGCTAGATAGTCAGGATCTAGAGATCCTCAGTTATCTTCCTTTCTTTTTTTCAACTGGCCTACTTCATAATTTCATCTAGGAAATTGCTTAGCAAATATGCCAATACAAGCACATAAGCAACACTGTATTGTGCTGTCTTCCTCCGGTGTAACATAAACGTGCTTTTAATTAGAGGTTTTATGTTCTCTAGAGTGTGTCAGGTAGTTTTGGTCCCCTTGGAAGCAGATATGTTATGACGAGCTGATGGTCTGGTATCCCTTTAATTGTAACCTGCCTGGCAGGATATGGGACTGCTGGGACACAGGCCTTCATGATCCAGTGACTTCTTCCAGGCTTATATTCCTAGTATTGAAATCTGATTTTAAGAAACAAGACACAGTTAGAAAAGTCTCTTATCTCATACAATTATTTTTCTAGGCACCCAGCGCGCCATGTTCAAACAGGCTATGCGGCACTGGGAAAAGTACACATGTGTTACATTTATTGAACGAAGCGATGAAGAAAGTTATATTGTATTTACATACAGACCGTGTGGGTAAGTGTGTATGTATGGTAACAGATGTGCTTTCAACATTTTGGCATGTTTGTCAGCTTTGAAGTTAAAAGTGAATATGTATTTCACAGGCAAATGAATAGTTACTGCGTTTAAATGATATGTGTTCTGCTTGGCTGTAGGTTCAGTGCGAATAGCAACTTTCTGACGTTACACCTCTTTTGTCTATTTCTAGATACACTGATTCTGGTAGATATGGGATTTTGGTAGAAATGGGAAGTAGAGAATAATTGTGATGGTTCCCTTGCACTCACAGAGGTAGAAAGCAATGTGAATTTAAATAGGATGTGAAAGATGTAAGTGGTCTCAGGTGCTTTAGAAAGAGAAGTATGGGGATATCTACAGAGATCTTGGTTTCATGAAAAGTAAACAACTTCAAAGTGCCCAAAATCAAATGATGGAAAATCTCTCCAGCCAAAACATTGTTCCTTAGGCTGGTTGATGCTTCATGCAATCAAGTCACTTTAGAGTGAAGGCTGGGTTATAACCAATTTAAACCAGAATTTTGGAATATACTTTCAAAGTCACCATTATCTTTTACAGTTGATGTTGTTTTATTCATGGGTACTTCACACATTACAAATAATTTACAAAAGCTGTAACGAGTTAGAAATAAAACAAAATAGAATGTGTTTATGTGAATAGTTCACCAGTGATGAAAAAAAGTCAGGCTAAACAGAAAGGTCAGTTGAATGACTTTTTGGGGGGTCCAGAATCCATAAGCCATTTTACAAAGAGGCAGATAAATAAGAATGTATCTTCTCTGGCTGAATAGGAGCCATTGTGCACTAACCATTGGCATACAGTGCTGATGCAGGATTTTCCATGGAAAGAGCCTAGACAAAAGTGACACCAAACCATCTGCAAACACTTTCTGCTACAAGGCCAGTCGTATTGAAATTAATCTTGGTTCTTTCCCATAGCACCCTGCTGTGTTGGTTTGTTAGCACATTGTGTCATTATTGTTTCCAGTACCATGGCAGCTAACGTTCACAGATGAGGGAGACTTTATTGTACTTAGCACTGTTCAAATTACAAACTAAATTATAAACCTTGCCCCAAAGAGCACACAGTCAAAACATAACACATTTAATGAAACAGCAAGTGAATACAGTCATATATGTAGAAATTCAGGTGGCAATATCTGAAAATGTCTCAGATAACAGCATTAGTACACTAGCAAGTGAAGTGTGATTGAGCCTTTGAAACATTAAGTATATTTTGAAGGAGTGTAATGCATTACTTCTTGCAGCAGTTCATGGGAAGCTCATCCCAGAAGGGCAGTGATAAAAAAAGTGTGTTTGAAATACACTTAAATGTTTAAATATCAGAAATGAATGAGAGACGTTCTGATTATCGTAGTCACATAGAACTGTGAAGGGATCTCAGAAAGGTGTCTAATGTATTCTTAAGACAAACAGCTATACCTAAGTTACTGCTGATATATGCTTGTCTAATTTGTTTCTAAAACCTGCAAAAATGAATACTTCATGGCTTGCTAGGAAATGTATTGCTTCACTGTCCTTAAAATAAGAAATGTAGGAAGTTGGGGCAGTATTTTTGGTCATAGCTAAACCAGATATTTCTTGCGGCAATTTTAGCTTTCTTTTTCCTGCTCACCGTGGCCATAGAAAATAAATTATTCCTCTTTTTCAAAGGTATCTATTACATACTTTCAGACTCTTATTATGTCCAACCTCAGTTCCTTTTTCTTTTAGGATAGAAAGCACCTAATTAATTTAATCTTTCCTAGTAAATTGTGGGTTTTAGGCCTTTGATCACATTGTTATTCTCTTTGGGATTTTTTTCAGCTAGTCCAAATCTTCCTTGAAATTGAGGACCTAAAACTAGAGCATGTTTGTTCAGAAGAACCACTATTTCTGCTAAGCCAATGCTAGAGTTAATTCATAGATCCTGTAGTCTCTCTTTCCACTTGGGTACCTAAGGATGATGCCTCCCTGTTTCTCAACAGCTGCCACATTCGACTTTCCACTTGGGTATCTAAGGATGATGCCTCCCTGTTTCTCAACAGCTGCCACATTTGACTTGTGGTCTGCTGGGATGTGACTCCAAATTCTTCAATGAGGAAAGCCAGAATTCTTTCCACAGCACTGATACCCCACCACTGGTTCCATCATGTGCCATGCTTTACATATGGTGTCTCAGGACACCAAAAAAATTCTGTATTTCCCTTTTCAGATCTCTTACCTGTAAAAGTTACTATCAGTTCCAGGCTTGTCTTCATGCTGTTTTTTCACACTGCAGGTTTAAAGAGCATCTTCTTTGTCTTCACTTCATATAATATTCCAGCCATCTTTATAACCATCCCTTTATATTAGGGTTCTCTATTTTACTTACTGGAGCTTGTGTGGAAAACTGCCTAAAGCTTTACAGCTGGATCCCTCCTTCACATCAGAATAATTTAATTTGTTGCAGTCTAAATCTATAATTATTTGTCAACATGTCTTGTTTATTTAACCTGATTTTATGAATAGTTATTGAAATACTGTTTCTTAGTACAGCTGAAACAGTTGGTAGTTTGAAATTTCATAATTACTCATACTCATTTGTACCCATTAGCTGCAGATGTGAGAATAAGAATATAATGTTAAGAAACTAGTGTTTATGATTCTTCTACCAAAGCAGTGTACATTGACATTAATATCTATTACAGTAAATATTTATACAGCTAGTTGATTAGGGCAAATAAAACTGATCTGTGAAGAGGTTCAAAACATTTTTTTGTTCACTACTTCTCTATCCTTATGTTTTTTGCTGTTAGATAGGAAGTGCCTGAAGACACGGTCAATATACATCTCTATGCAAAGCCAAAAAGAGGGCAGCAAACTGGGATGAACTCTAGTCTTAATAGATATTAGTGAGTACAAGATCAAGATTCTTTTTTATACAGTGAAACAAAATAAAAGAGCAATTAGTCATATTGTACTGGGATCTCATCATGCCTTTGATTCGACTTTGGGGCAATTTTTGTTCTCTTAAGTACTAAAGACTGAAGTACTTTTTCTGCCAAACTTTAGATGACTTACTACAATCATTATTGTATCTGCTCATATGGGTGTTTGACAAAGCTGTCTGAGATACAGAAAAAATCAAATCTCTGTCATGTTCTTCCCCAAACATTGTAGACTAAACAGCTTCTGAATCTTTTAATGCTGTTTTGAGCTTAGTGGTATATTAAATAGACATTACAGGCAAGCTTTTTAAGTTGGTGAAACAGGTAAATTCATTGCCCGAGGTAGTTTTGCAGCATTCTTCAGCTTTAAGAAGGATTACATGTTATAAAAGGTGCTCAATCACTTTTATGGAATGAGAAGAAATTCGGGGTTGTGCTAAATACAGTTGGGCTGACTCATGTTCTCAGGTGGGAATTAACTCGAGCAGCTGGCGCTCTTCCTGCCTACAGCAGTTGGCACAGCTTCTCTGCTGGTGTTGGAATGGCCTGCAGGATGGGTGTGGTGGAGGCACAGGTAATTGGTTGCCAGTCTAAAACCAGTGCATTAACATAAACTCAGTGAGTGGTGATTTATGTTAATACACCAGGATAGGCAGCTGTTGACTGAGGGTGGATTCAGTTGGCTCTTTTTTATATAGTGTTGAGGTGGTCGTCGCCATTGAGCAGGTGAAGAAGCAGTAGCTGCTTCTGCCAACACAACAGGTTTTCTTAGAGCAGTGAATTTAGACTTTTAGTAACCATGATTGCATTGATCCCTGAAAAATAAGTAAATTCATCAAGCCAGGTCATAGCCAATATCTCCTTTGTGCAGAATGAGTTATACTTGTGACTGAGAGGTGTTTTTTTTTGCCAAGAAAAAAAAAATCAGCTTCTTCAGTGAGATTTTTTGAATGAATTTTATGAACTTCTTTCTCTTGCGTTGACTAACATGTAGGTGATGATATGCAGCCCTAGTATGTTTATGAAGTTTTATAGTTTCTACAGCTTCATACAGTCAGTGCCATGGAAAGCTGATGTTATGATTTATGAGGATTCTTTTATATTATTACATTCTGAAGAGTGCAGCAATTAAAAAAAAGTACTACATTGACTCTACCCAATTCTTTCTTCTTTCATATTAATTTAAGAGTATTTTTGACAGTAGCTGCGAAATAATATTACTTAAAATAATGAGTGTATTGTTCCAGTTGTTTCATTTTCTGTCTTTTTTTTTTTCTCTTTGCTTGCCATCATTGATCAGCTAGACTGATTAAGTGGAATTAGAGATTCATAAATAGTTACTGTCTCCAACTGCTGTCTGGTGCAATAAAGATTAAAGAGATGAGGAGCTTTAAAAGCTGCCAGTTGACTCAATTTAAAGGGAAAGACAGGTGCTTATACAGCTCAGATAGGTCTTGGTCTTTTGCCAAACACACCTGCAGTCAAACCCATGATACTACAAAATAATTTATATCATAGATGTATTAATTTAGTGTTCTTTACATTTTGACTGGGTGCAACTGTGGAAGTGATCAGAATATTGTAGATTAATTGAATGAGTCTGGTGTGCTTGACATGACACTTACCTCAGCAATTCCTAAGGACTCTACGAGTATGCATTGCTGCTATTTTGTTAGTGTTAACATTGATTTTCTTAAGCAAGGAAAGAAATACTCAATGAATTTCTGTATAATTGCTGGGAAGTACTTGAAATCTTTTAAGTAACCAGTGTTAAGGGAATTACCATACTCATCTGACTGCTTGTTTTTAGGAGCAGGCCCGTATTAAAATAATTCTGAATGTGTTGGGGTTTAGGTGTTCAGTATTAGACAACCTAGGGAAATGCTATGTAAAATATTGCATTTTTTTTTTCTTCTGAAAAGAAAACATCTTTCAAATATGTCACTGAAATGCTCACCTTCTCTTGGTATTTTCATGACTATAATAGTAAAATGTGAAATTATTTTTGTAAGCACCTAAAAATTTTATCTGTGAAAAACCAATAAAAACATTCAGAGGTGAACATAAGCACCTCTGGTTTTGAGTAAACAACTTTTTGATATTGTTACTTGTATTTGGTAAACTGGTCATTTACCGTGTTTTCTTATAAAACCAAATTGTCTTAAGAACTTTATGTGTTATACTAGACATTTTGTTGTTCTGCTATTATTGCATAGCTATTGCCTGACCTTTTCCAAGACACAGGGCACAGTCTTAAAAGGTTAAATCCTCTTTTGGTCCAAATGGAGTAAAAAGGACAGGAAGAGAGAGACTGTAGTTAAAATTTTGTTGTTTTGTTTGTTTTATTTTTTCCCTTGCTGTGAATAGTGTCAGTAAAAGCAGAGCTGGAGACATTGCATAGGGTATTGTATTTTCCAAAGTATCACTGTGCACAAATTATATTGACAATCTATGGAATTTTTAAGCCACCAAATACGTTTTTGCTAGCTGTCTGGATTTCACCTAGGATAGAGTTGAAGCATATAACATACATAAAATCAATAACACAAGCATGTTAAACTAATGAAATTGTATTAAGTATTCTACAACCTACAGTCTTAATAACATATTGATTTGCTTTAAGCTATAAATAATGCTTAATGTTCTTTAGTTCTGCATTGCAATATTTCTTTATAGCATTTCCGAGCAGTGGGAAACAGGAAAACTGAGCAGATCTTTTTAAACTGTTTTAAACTAAAGTGTTTGTTCTGCTTTTTTGTAATATTGCATGGTTATCTTAACTATTCTTATCAATCTTTCTTGCGCTGCTATCATGTGTTGTATTCAGATTATAAAGGTTTTGCACCTATCCCCAAGGTGTATTTTTCAGGACTATAGATTAAAGGAAAGCTAGATAAGTTAAAATTGGATGTGTGGTTGGGCTTGGAGGGTTGTGGTTAAAAGCTTGGACTCACACTGTTACTGGAAGCGTAGTATCACAAAGGCCTATCCTGGGACCTGTCCTATTTAACATCTCTATTAATGACCCACAAAGAAGTTATGGCACGTGCTCTCATCAGGTTTGCAGATGTTGGGTGGAGGGACCAGATGACAGGCTAAATGGAACTTTAATATGGAAATAGTGACATGCTGACCAGAATGTGGATTACTTAATTTGATTGATTCTTATGTTTTCTACCATGGTTTCCTTTAGACAGCCAAGGCAAATGCCACATCTTCCTTACTTTAGAGTGCTCAAAGATAACAGTGTTTTCTAAAAGATTTGAAGTCTGGGACCTAGGAACTGTGATAAACTTATTCAGTGTACATAATGCCTATGACACTGAATTGGGAATTCTATACTGAGAAGCTCTTTAATGGGTTTTTAAATAAATGAACTTTTCCGAATGAAGAGTTACTGAAAATTCTGCCTTTTGCTTTAAGTGTGTACTCCAGCATTCCCTCTCTAAATGGATGGGACAGTAAATAACACTGTGCAGGAGGGTTTAAAAGAAACAACAAAACACGCCAAACCTTCTTAAAATTCCAAACTATTTTCTCACTTGGGTGAGCACAAGTGACTAAGAGAGTGTATGAACTATGGTAGTTTCCTTATTGCACAAGAGACACATATTCAAATAGTTCAGTGACTACTGGAAGATAAAAACCCAGGTAAAATTGATCTTGAAACTATCTGTAGTGCTTGAATTATGTTTACATATTCATGTGTAGTCATAATATTTATTCTACAAACATGCAGTCTGAAATTATATCAAGCAAAACCATGTCAGCGTCTCAGGTGCAAAGGTGAAATCCACTGTGGAATCATGAGATAAAATGGTGTAACTGTTCTAAATTCTTATTTTAATCTTATTTCTGCTATCTGTTGCTCCTTTACATCACTTATGCTGTATTTTAGGGCACATCTTAAGGTATTTTTTCCATTTACTGTTATTTATATCAGTATTCATAGTAATATTTCTATATCATAAATATTGTAAGTAGTAATTTTGTGTTCATACTGTTTATGTAGAGTGAGGAAAATACACAGACCAATACACAGGTGTTCTTTTTTTTTTTACTGTGTTTTGTAACAGTAGTACTTAAAATTGCAACCTTGACAATAGCACAGAGTTATAACAGGGAGTCTAAATTGCCATTATTTTTATTTACCTGCCTTGAAGTGAGCTATCAAGGGAAGAAACCTTAAGAAATTAATTAAACATGGTATTGCCCAACTCTAGCTGAAGCACTGAGCCTAATTCAGTGCTTTGACCTAAAAAGGTGATCCATACCTATCCTTGGAACTAACTAAAGCACAAAGAAATCATTTAACTTGTTTTGAAGGTAGGAATACTTGGGAAGCAGTTGAGAGAGCAAGGAATGATTGTAATGTAAACAATAATTTTTCTGAACAGTATTTTTAAGCTTCAGAATTCTTGATACAACCCTCCTAGGCTGCTGTAATACATTCTTCTACAAAGTAACTTGTGTTGCCTTTATAATTTTAAGCTATAACATTTTGGTTTACCTATCCTTGATTTTAACCATTACTGCAAAGCCAATATATGCTTTACTAAGAACAGGAATCGTGAGCTGAAATTCCATGACTGTACTTCTCTAATGGTCATATTTTAAAACTCTAGTTGTAGTAGACTAACAAAAATCAGTGAAGGAGACCAACCAGGACAGGCCCACCAAAATGAAAAGTCTCTTTGCTACCACAAAACCTGAAAAGTAGGCAATGATGGCTGCAGAATTTCATCTGCTATCAGTATTGTTCCCATAGCTGCTCTTCCTTTATTGCCCACAGAGGCATATGGAGGATGGGATCATTTTCCACACTAGCATCATTTT
Source organism: Neopsephotus bourkii (assembly GCF_033783945.1). NCBI lineage: Eukaryota > Metazoa > Chordata > Aves > Psittaciformes > Psittacidae > Neopsephotus > Neopsephotus bourkii. Next base: position 12,565,905 of record NW_026900684.1, on the reverse strand, counting down.
CCGCACTCCTCAAGGACCAAATATATTGTGCTGTGTAAATGTTGCATCAGAAAAAGTGGGGTTTTGTATTGTTTTGTTTGTCTTGTTTGTTTGTTTTTAAAAGGGAAGAAGGGGGATGTAATCTGCTCAGTACAATTCCATTCCACCTGACAGACTGCAGAATTTACAGAGCAGATATGGGAAATCAGGCTTTTACTAGGGAATATGATGAAGTCGTGAAATATTTAAGATCTTTAGGGGTGATAAAGAATCAGCCCGTGAAACCTGAAATTGTCTTCCATTTTGGCAGGATATGCTTTACTCTCCTTTCTCTCGTTTTGCTTGCATAGTCAGCAGACTTCTTTTTCCTAACCAAAAAAGCACACATCTCGGATAAATGCTGACAGTGTGAATGCTGAAAAAGGCATCTCTGTTCCATAAGTTTATATTGGAATCATGGAAGTACAGTGAAACAGGAATGAAACATGAGAGCAGTTGTGAAACAGGGGTTTTTGGGGTAGTTTGTGTTGGGTTCTTTTTTTCTTGTGCAAATACGACATTCTGGGACTGAGGTTCCCATTGCAAGAAAACAGGAGTGGGGTCAAAAAATGGTTTGCATGTATTCAGAGCATTCAACCTCATAATATATTGTTGTTGCAAAAGATAGTGTACAACAACCATAGTTAGAGAAACAAAAAGAAATGAAAAGGGTTTTCACAGTGTCATCACAGTATTCTACATCTCATTCAGCATATCTTCCGTCTGTATTTTCAACTGCATGCAAATTTAGTATTTTAAAGGACTGCTTGTGTCATTTCTGCACCCTTTATAGATGGAACTAATGAAGTAGGGTGACTTTTCAGTTCAAAATAAAGCAAATTTATCAGACCTGAGTTAGCCAAGAGTCTGCTGAGTGTTGTCAAGATGTGAAGTATGGCACAGAAGAAACCTTGTCTTTACTTATTCTTTCTGCTTCCCTCTGCATGATGATTTTTTTAATTATTTTTTTAATTATTTTCTCATGTTTTAAAAATTTCCTATAGGGTTTGTAGACTCGTGTGAAAACTGTCATCTGTGTTTGTGTTTTAATTACAGGTGCTGTTCTTATGTGGGTCGAAGGGGAAATGGCCCTCAGGCTATATCTATTGGCAAGAACTGTGATAAATTTGGTATAGTTGTCCATGAGTTGGGTCACGTGATAGGTTTTTGGCACGAACATACACGACCGGACCGTGATGACCATGTCACCATCATTAGAGAAAACATCCAACCTGGTGAGATATTCTGATAAATATGGTGTTGGTTTTTGTTTTTTGGGGGGGGGGGGATTCAACCAAATCTGTTTATTTTTGGTGTTTTGTTCATCTGCTCAACTCTCTTAAATCTGAATGCTGAATAGCAGAAATTAACCGAACAGCAAATGAGCATGTCTGCCTGCTATTCCTCTTAGCTAGACTGTTCTCAGCTGATTATAAATTAAATACTGGAACTAAAATACCGTCTTTTCTAATGATCTGGCCAAGTAGCAAGCCATTAAATAGTATTGGCTAGAAGGAGAGGAATAGTAATCATGCTCAAAACTTTGAAGGAACACCTTTAAAAGTAATGTTTCTGTGCTTGAGAAAGGGCTTTTCTTTCTTAGTCTTTACTGAATGATAAGTAGCTTAGTTGCCCAAGAGGTTTAGACCTGAAAGGTAAGCTGAGGACTTTGAATCTGTAACAAAGATGGGCAGTGTTTCCACGGTTTCTACATTACTTGTTGCTTATAGAGCTTGCAGCTTTACCCAGTGGCTTAGGTGCTGCTGAGGTAAAACATCTGAGGAACGTAAGAACTTTAAAGTGTGACTCATCTCTTTATCAGTCTAGCTCTTGTGCCCATGTTTGTGTTGTGTGGGCAAGACGGGAAATAACCTAGCATGTTCATTTTCAATGTTCATAAATGTGCACAGTCTTTATGAAATACTGTTTTTGACTTATGAAAATTTTCTGCACAAGAATGAGTGAAATCAGAAATTGCCCAGTGATAGCTTGGAGTATTTGTCTGTTCCTATAGAAAATATTTTAAAAGAAAATAGACAAGAGATGCAATAAATCTTTGCTACCTCAGCTAGGACTTGGAAGGTGATTCGGAGTTGATACACGTTCCCACAAGTCTCAGATGTCCTGAAAGGGCATGTGCATTCAGGCCTTCCTTCTGTTCTCTATGTGTCATTGACTTGTGTAGATGCCATAAATGCATTTTTCTGTGGTGGGGAAAATCAGCTGGAGTGCCATACTTAGCCTCCTGTTCTCTCCTTTCAGTTGTCTCTCTAGTTTCTGGATTTAACCACATCTTGTGGCGTGGCCTGAGTTTGAGGATCACTAAATGGGATCAGGAAGTTATGACGACAATATTCTGTTGTTATGCAAACTATGTTGGTTAATGATGTTAGTGCCACTGCAGATTTTTGCAAGATATGAATGGGAATATAAATTGGAGTAAGCAGTTCTTTGCATCTCTCACTACAGTGATTAGGACAAAAATTTTCTGGTCTGGAATGATGAACTAAGTATAATTCTTCTGCTTTTGTTAAATTGCAACAGCTGACTCTTGAATATATGACTTTGTAGTGTTTGTATTCTATGGGGGCTCAGAGAGTAGCCTTTGCTGTAGCAAAGTCTCTTTAATTTAATATCCAGTCTAATGAGTCTACAGTGAAAAGGGTTCTTCCAGATTCTGCTGTCAAAAAAGATTTCTTTCTGGAATTAAGAACAAAGTCAGCAAATTTTATGGATTCTACATGAAGCACAACAGAATGTGTTGGGCCTTTACATAGGTTAGGTTAATGGCAATAGTCTTTCTAAATGCCAAATATGGGAATTTGATGTATGTTTCAGAAGACATGTCTGGCTAATAAAATCACACAGTTACTCCCAAATGGATAAGATTTATGAATGGTTAATGAATTATTAAATTAGGATCTTTGTTGCTTGGTTTTATCTTTACAAAAATAAGATATTAAAGAAACTTTCAATTATCAATCATTCATAGGTCAAGAATACAACTTCTTGAAGATGGAGCCTGGAGAGGTGAACTCCCTTGGGGAACCATATGACTTTGACAGCATAATGCACTATGCCAGGAACACCTTCTCAAGGTTGGAGTCTCAGGTTATACCTTTTGACTTTTAATTCTATTCCTGTCTGTGAATGCTAAGAACTATGCTTTTTAAGTATCCTGAAATTGCTTAAAATATCCCTTGTGATGTCGTATTCTTACAGCAGTCAAAGGACAGCTTGTTTATTTTAAGTCAGAATAATCTAATTATATCTTTAAACACATTTTGTTTCTGTTCAGTTTCAAAGGAGCCTTTTGATCTTGCTTCAGTTCTTAAGATTTTAAGACAAGATAGTCTGGAAACATCGTTTCCTGCTAATACTTTCTTATTGTCTCAACAAAAAATTGAATTCAGAAAAAACAAATAATTGCAATGGTTGAGAATTTCTTCGCTGTTGTTTGTACAGACTATTACTGTCATCCAGCCCATATAATAAAGAGTTCTGGTGGCTTTGCTCTGGCCTGTTGCAGGCTGATCCGTTCCCTGTTCCATAATACCTCACATGGGGCTTCATCTGAAACTCTGCATGGTTATGGGAGCTATAGAATGAGCTGTTCACATAGGCTAGCCCTACTCTGGAGAAGTGAAGGAGGAATCTTTCACCTGGCCTTCTGTTATACTTCATTCAAATTGCAGTTCACCTAATTACTTTCTAAAAATACCAGCGAAATGTAAATTAAAAGAAACCTAAAAGAAAAAAAAAAGGGGGCAAAAAAGAAAACACCAAAACTAACAAAAATGGCTAGTTTTAAAAGATATATCCTTAGCTTTTTTCATCCAATTTATGCATTTGAAGGTAAAAAATACTAGACAGTCTAAGACTGAAATAAACTGAAGACCACCAGAAATCTCACCAGCCTTTGCAAATGCTTTGAGCTTGTTCTCCTCAATATAAATGATATTAAAAAAAAAAAAAAAGTAAAAATCTTACCAAAGGATGTATTCAACATATACATAATTCAACCTTGAAGAGCATGGGAATGAGCCACATGAGGTAGATATTAGTCTCATTGCTTAATCCAGGTACAGATGCCATTACCTTAAGGAAGTGATTATTCTAATCTATATAAAATAGAGTAATTAAATAAGCTGGAACCCCCCCCCCCCCGAGTCCTAGGGCAATGACAACATCAAGATTAATTTGTGGGCACTGATCTCACCACTTTCCAAGGCGGCAAAAACTGATACTGCCATGAGCAGGCATGCCCTGCCCCAAGGTACAAGAGGTTGTTACTTCATACTGTTTAAAACCAACCAGCAAACCCTTGAGGTCACATATTGATTTGCACGAATTTATCTTGAACACATAAGTCATGCTCACTATGGCATATTGCCAGCTGTTTGTTAGACTTTACTCACCCAGATAAGTAGTAGAACTCACAAAACATCATAAAATTCTAGTCATGCACAGTGATGTTGTACATGTGGTATTAAAAGTGTAACAGATTATTCCCTTATTAAAGTGCTAAATCATTTAAGGAAGGGTTGGTTGGTTGGTTGTTTTCTGTAAGTATGAATAGCATCAGTTTCAGGTTGTACTAAAAATCAATGGTGTGGTGGTTTAAGCCCAATTTGCAACTAAGTACCAAACTGCCACTCGCTCAACTTCCCCCTTCCCTGTGAGATGGGGAGGAGAATCAGAAGAAGGTAAAACTTGAGGTTGAGATAAGAACAGTTTAATAATTGAAATAAAGTGAGATATAATAGTAACATCAATAATAAAAATAGTAGTGGGAAAAACAAAGAGAGGAATAAACCGCAAGAAAAACAAGCGATGCACAATAAAATTGCTCACCAAACACTGACTGATGCCCATCCCATCCCCAAACAGCAATTAACCCCTCCCAGCCAACTGCCCCCAGTTTATATACCGGGCATGTGGTTCTGTGCAATGGAATATCCCTTTGGCTAGTTCAGGTCAGCTGTTTTGGCTCTGCTCCGTCACAGCTTCTTGTGCCCCTCCTCACTGGCACAGCATGAGAAACTAGAGCCCTTGATCAGAAGAAAGACTGGCAAATGTCCCTAACTTTTGCTCTCTTTACATGTGTAATTCAGATTTGAAGGCTTCCCTTAAAAACTTTATAAGGAATAGTAACTGTGATTAAGAATTCTGTGATAGGGGCTAGTGTGTATGTGTTTTTCTATAATTTTATAATTATTTTTTTTAAATGTAGTGACAGCTTAACAGCAGTGCTTTTTTTCCTGTGTAGTCTTCAAGCAAAGAACCATAGAATAGCAGATTGAAAGAGACCTCAAGGATCACCTGGTCCAATCATTCTAGGCAATGCATAACTAGAGGTCCCAGAACCCTGTCCAGCCAGATTTTAAAAGTGGCCAGTGTTGGGGAATCCACCACTTCGCTGGGGAGATTATTCCAGTGACTGGTTACTCTCACTGTGAAAAATTTTCCTCATGTCCAGTCTTAACAATAGAAAGAGATTTCCCTCCTGTTGTCTAACAGAAATATAAAAGCTGATGTGTTAATTCTGTACTGAAAGAAGATTCTTTTTTGATAACTTTGCGTAAAATCTGCCAACCTGTGGAGTTTCTATGACATGTTTTCTGTATTTAAAGTTTTACCCTCTTATTTATGCCAGATGTAAATTTTAGATTTACAAAATATCATTATACATTCATAAAACTCAGTTTTATGACAGAAAACTGATAGGGGGTTTTGGGGTCTATTTTTATTTTTATTTTTTTTAGGGGCATGTTTCTGGATACCATTCTCCCTTCCCGTGATGATAATGGTATACGACCTGCCATTGGCCAGCGTACTCGTCTAAGTAAAGGAGATATTGCACAGGCAAGAAAGCTGTATAGATGTCCAGGTATTGCACCACAAACAAACAAAACCCACATACTAGCAACTGTTTAACTTGCTCAAGAGGAGCAATACATTTTTTGAGTCATCTGCTCAGTAGTTTACTTTCATGTTGGCAACTGATGTAGGCAGTTCAAGAATAGAATCATAAAAAAATCTTACAGATAAGGTCTCTGGAATACAAAACACTTAAAGACAGATAAATTGCATGAAACAACACTCAGTTCCATGACATTTCAGTTTTTGTTTTGCTTAGCTGTTCAATGACTAAAAAAAAACAACCCAGAAGTTTAATGTCATTTCCGGATTGCATATTGGCTGGGCCCTTATTTGAATTTAAGTAAAGTACAGTAGTAAATTAAATTATTGCAGTCAGCTAACACGTTATATTTTTTGAAAATTTGGCAAATAACAAGCCAGGACAACTAAGTTCTAAAGTCTTTTACGGATGATCTGGTTAATATTGTTACAAAATCTCTACAGTCTTAACAGATACATTTAGTATTTTAATATGTTCTGCCTAATTCTAGTATCCTATAATTTCAATGCATGTTAATGTTTCATCTTAAAACAATGTTGGGGTAAAATTACTGTCTCAGAGACATCAGTGCCAAGCCTGGAGTAATCTGGAGTCAACCCTGTGCTTTTTGTTCTTCTCTAGTGCTAGTTCTTTAAGTGTCGACAGAGGGGTGGGAATCTCAAAGCAAAAGGTTTTACTTTCCTTGCTATACTTATGGCTGATACCAGTTTTAATACTTGGTGTCAATCAAAGCAGCTCAGAAGTGCCATCTCTCCGCCAGAATTTGCCAGCAAGGACTCTGTGGGAGGCTAGACTTATGAGCTCTGTGCCACATAGGTTACAGCCCTCCTGCTCCTCATGGGAATTGATGAAGTCTCAGTAACTGTTTTAAGTCAGAGATATGGCTACTCTTTACCACCTGATCAATACAGAAGGACTAAAAAGAGGGATCAGGACTGAAGTGATGGAGCTGCTTCAAATTTGTATCAGCAGCAGTGGGATCTACTGAAGATCTGGGGCATCTGATGTGCCTTTGATGTACACTGTACAGCTGAAATATGTTTTTCCTTTGTGCTGTAAGTACACTGAATCATAATCTATATATACTGAGAACATGCACAGTGCCTCTGGGACTACCAGAGGAGAAAACACTTGAACATATTTTCTTTTAACAGTTGTTCCTTTTGGAATAATTTTTGCTCTTTCCTTTTCGTACAGGAGGTATTTGAATAATGTCATTCTTCTTGGCAGTATTATTTCTATTAAGAGTATACAGAGAGCAATAATTTCATAAATACAGAGCATACATTCATATTTTGATAAAAGACAAATATTGGAGACAAAAATAGTCCATAGAATTAAAGCTGAGAAGTCACTAGTATCTTATGATCACATTGATATCTTTAAGATGGGGGAAAAAAAAAACCAGCCTAGGCTGTTTAGTGCAAATATAATACTCTAACATGCACTTTCAGTCAACTGAAAAAGATGCAGTATGCATTTTGACCTAATGTTCAGAAGTTGTTCAGAGAAAATGTCCTTTTCGTATAATTCATTAAAATGTGTAATGATGAGTTATTATTTTTTTCAATGCTTGAAGGTCATGTTGAAATCTAGTTTCACACTGTTGTAAACCCATGGTTGTTCAGTCTTAGTGTGGACTTTAAAAGTAAGCTGGGTTTTTTGCAGCACTGGTGAACACAAGTCAGAAGGATAAAAAAAGTGAATGGTGGTTGCAGGATCATGCTTCTTTTCTGACTCTTCCCTTCGGCAAACTTTGGGATGAAAGACATTGATTTTCTAGCCTTACGTAAATGAGCCAGTCCGTGAAAGGAAGTGATTTTTAAAAGAGAGAAAAAGTCAAAAGATTTTGCTATGAATTGTAAAAAGCACATTATTTACCATGATACTTTTTTGGTTAGTATTTTTAATAGAAGCTGAATAGCTGAATAATATGATACTAACTTAAACATCCAATAGAGAAAGCAACTCTGTGAAAGTTGCAAAGTACTTGTGATAAAATAAATCTCCTAGGGAATAATGAGATTGAAAATTCAGATGTTAAGCTTTTGGTTTTATGAAAAGAATCATGTGATCACTGTAGTATATAACAGTAAAATTGCTGACACTGTGTTGGTTTTGGAGGTGTGCTGTATTTCCTGTTTCAGACAAAAGTTGTTAATCATGATGCCTGCTTATGATAAAACAGCAGTGAATATTTCAAAGTTAGTAACATCATAATTGTTTTATGTGTTTATTTGTGTTGCCTTAAATATATGTTGTGGTTTAAAACCAGCCAGCAACTAAGTAACATGCAGCTGTTCACTTCACACCTCCTCTACCCCTAGTGGGATGGGAAGGAGAATCAGAAAAAAGGTAAAAATCAGGGGTTGAGATAAGAACAAACTAATAATTGGAATGAAGTAAAATATAATAATAACAACAATAAAATAGGAAAAATAGAGAGAGAAACAAACCCCAAGAAACCCAGGTGATGCACAATACAATTGCTCACCAACCACTGACTGATACTCAGCCCAACCTGAGCAGTGACCAGTCCCTTCCGTGTGACTCCCCTCAGTTTACATACTGGGTATGATGTGCTGTAGTATGGAATACCTCTTTGGCTAGTTTGGGTGAGGTGTCCTGTCTCTACTTCTTCCCAGCTTCTTGTGCCCCTCCTCACTGGCAGAGCATGAGACTGGAAAGTCCTTGATTGGGGAAGAATTACTTGGCAACAACTGAAAACATTGGTGTGTTATCAGCATTGTTCTCACACTAGAGCCAAACTGCAGCACTGTACCAGTTCTCTATCACTTCTGAATCACAGGACAATGTAATGTGACAAAAGTACAGAAAACAATAACTTAAATAAATGAGTTTTTAACGGAGATTCACAGTTCTTTGATAAAGGATTTTGTGGCATTGTGCATGTTTTGTTTGGAATTCTGGTTATTCCTGCAAGCAGTTTCTGGTTCAAGAAGCTGGATGCATTTTCTGGGGCCTGTGAACATGAAGTTGAGCACAGAGCTGCTGGAGGATACAGCTGATCTTCACAGCAGTGAGGCAGCTGAACCTTCCAGGTTGTTTTAGCTAGTCTGGATATTAAGGGTCATTATTCAGGAAAGGGTTTAGTTACTGAAAAAAAAACCCACATTTTGAGCTTGATGAAGCCAAGGCATGAGATTTGATAACCTGTTTTTCATCAGCTGAGTGAGTGCCAGGACTCAAAAAACTAGGAAAAGCAATTTTGGTTTGGTTTTCACTTTTGCTTAGAATTTTGTCAAAAGAAAAAACATAACTGCTACGTTTTAACAGTGAGTAACGTTGCACAATGATTAATAAGGAGAAAACAAGCAACTAAGTTGAGTTTCCTTCCTTTGCCAATCTGATTGACTGTCCTGGCATTTGAGAACAGGTCTTGAACTTCAAGGCTGGATGTATTACAGTGATTTTCATATTGTCTAATAGAGTAATAAAATATGTTTTATTCTGGTGTAGCTACTAAAATTTCAACACATGTCTATTTTTATATAGAAATTATAGTTGATTTAAAATTCATATGCAGTTTTATAGGAGCAGGAGAATAGGGGAGATGACCAAGTTCTGTGGTGTGGTTGATATGCTGGAGGGAAGGTATGTCACCCAGAGGGACCTTGACAGGCTCAAGAGGAGGGCCAGCAGAAACCACATGAAGTTCATCAAGACCAAGTGCAAGGTCCTGTGCCTGGGCCAGAGCACTCCTAAGCTCAAGTAGAGGCTGGGTGGAGAACAGATTTGGAGCAGCCCTGAGGAGAAGGACTTGGGGGTGTAGTTGACAAGAATCTCAACATGAGCCGGCAGTGTGCACTCACAGCCCAGAAAGGCAGCTGTGTGCTGGGCTGAATAAAAAGAATCATGACCAGCAGGTCAAGGCAGGTGATTCTCCCACTCTATTCTGATTTTGTGAGACCCCACTGCAGTACTGCATCCAGCTCTGGGGCCCCCAACACAAGAGGGATATGGACCTGTTTGAGCAAGACCAGAGGAGGCCACAAAGATGCTCAGAGGGATGGAGTACCTCTGCTAGGGAGACAGGCTGAGAGAGCTGGGTTTGTTCTTCTGAAAAAGAGAAGGCTTACAGTACCTAAAGGAGGCCTACAAGAAATCTGGAGGGAGGCTTTTTACAAGGGTGTGTGACAGGACAAGGGGGAATGGCTTTAACGTGAAAGAGGGTAGATTTATATTAGGAAGAAGTTATTTACTGTGGGGGGTGGTGAGACACTGACACAGGTTGCCCAGAGTAACTGTGACTGCCCCATCCCCTGAATTGTTCAAGGCCAGGCTGGATGGAGCTTTGAGCAACCTGGTCTAGTGGAAGGCATCCCTGCCCATGTCAGTGGAATTGGAACTAGATGAGCTTTAAGGTCCCTTCCAGCCCTAACCATTCTATGATGAAGTAGGATACACTTAGGCAGGGTGGACAAGAAATAAATGGGTAGAGTGGGACTGAGTGGATAGGAAAGGAGGCTCACACTGGCAGGAGAGGGCTGTTCAGAGGAAGAGAAGGGGAAGGGAAGAAGTTCAGCAAATTTAAAAATGCCAGGATCTGTGATAGTCTGTGTGGAAAACAGCAGATGAAGGATACTTAACCTGGCTCTTTTTGTGTGCTGTTATCACTGTTCCTCAGGCTTAAATTGCTTCCACCTCTAGTGTTCACCTTTAAAAGTCAGTCTTTATTAATTAAGGTTTTTAGATTAAGACCATTTCCCCATAATTATAAAAGGGAATCAAGTCAATAGTAAGACAGTGAGTTGGAGTAAACTGTGTTGGGTTTGTTGTTTTCTTTTCTTTAACAAGTACATTATCAGCACCAGACATTTTTAGGTCTTTGTGGCAGCTTTATATGCCATGTGTGTATAGTTGTACAGACTTGAGTATGAGTAAAAGGTAGTAAAGTTCTTAATTCTCTTTGGGAAAGGATAAGCTTAAATTAACAGTGTATGAGAGTATGTATTTGTTAATACTATGGACAAAGCAATGAGAGTTAGTTCCCTAAGTGTCCTGGAGGATCTGAGCTTTGTTGTTTGTAGATTTCACTATAATCCTTAATGGAACTTGACCATTTGCATAGGCCAGCCCAAAGAGGTATTATACACAGGCTGTGTAATTGAACACTGCAGCAGAACTCACTGGTAGAAATTGCTTTGTGTAAGCAATCTACCTGCTGCCTGCATCCATTGCTAATACTTACAAGGTGATGCAGAAATAGTTTCCCTTTCCTTACCAAACAAAAGTTTATCAGAAGCTTAAACTTCTCAAGCTGTAAAATAGATAGGAGATTGTTTTTCTGACTGGAATGTGGGGGGTGAGAGGGAGAGCTGAAGTAGCATTTTTGCAAGTGGTCTAGCCTATTAAAATTGGCTAAGACATAAGATTTGAAAGGGAGGAAAAAACCGTCAGAGAAAATATTGGTGATGTTAGTGATCAACAGTGGAATAAAAATATACAGATGCTTTATAAATTAGAGGTGTGTAAGATGGAAGTTGTGATTAATTTCTTCTGACATGAAATATACTGAGATTAGTTCTTAGTAAGTGGCTCTTACCACTAATTTCCTTCTACATTTCTTTCCTAAAGTGAACATCATTATTAATGGACTGTCAAGACGGTAAAATATTTGTAATACACTATTTTATAAGTCTAATTGCAAATACTGTAATTGCCACAGTCCAATTACAGAGAAAAACTTACATTCTCTAGTGATAGAATTTTAACTGTTCCAACTACCATTGACCCATTGCATTGGAATGTGCCTGTAAACAAGAAGTGTCCAAGTATCACCCTGCCACAGTGGTTCTGAAACCCAACCTGGAACTCAGATTCCATAGATAGTTAATTCAGCTATTGATTGATATAAGATGTTCATGTTATAATTCCCTTGAGGCACCAGGAGTTTTAAAGTAAATTACAAATGTGGTGGAAAATGTAAAGTCCCAACATATTTTGTAAATTCTGTTAAGTCTTAGAAGTTATCCAATTACAATTTTTGTATGCTTCCCATAATTTCATTTTATAGATATATTTATGAATATTTAGAATTGATAGAGTTCTCCTAGGCATTTAATACTGATATAAGATATTTTTTGGTATTAATTTTATTTTATAATTCCTAGAAAAAAAATGTTCAGTGTCACCTTTTACACTTAAAATCCATGGTTTCAAGGCTATCTACAACTTCTGTATATGGAGCATGGAGTATTATTACTATTCTGGAGAAAATAATCTTGCACTCTGTAGAAGAAAGAAAAGTTCTGAATATTTTCAAAACTGTTATTCTATTATGCATAATTCATTGATGTGTTTATTTTTACAATGGCGTAATCTAGGGACTTTAGTAGAGTAAGGGGTGGTTATGCCAGAGTCTTTCTTCTCTCTCTTAGTAATTGCAGGGCTGCATTTGATCTGATATCTCATGTCATACCAAAATTCCACATCCTTGATGGCATTTTGCTTACATACTTCACCTTGTGTATTACATGACTTCATAATCAATATTTGTCAATATTCCCATCTCTCACCGTATCATCTGCTCAAGTCTTGCCTTGTAACAGTAGTGTTGGTGAAACAGTTATAACTAGAGCACACAGAAGGTCTACTAAAGAATCTTGAAGTATGGTTATATGCCTTGTGAGACAGCAGTGATGCCATGTAGTCTCAATGAAGCCATGCATGGGGGGAAGAACAAGAGAGGGCTCTAAAAGTGGTGAGTGGAATAATTAGTTCCTCATAGATTCTTGAGTCATGAGTGCATCTGCTGCAGAGGGTATCTGCTCTTTGGGTTCTGCTTTTCTCTACCTCTGTACAAGACTGCAGTTTTACTCTTGGCCTTAAGTGCTTTATATACACATTGTAAGCTACGATACAGTTCACTAGTGCTGGGGTAACCCAGTACGGTACTCTGCAACTTATTTAAGTTTACATTCATCGCTGTGTTAAAAATAAATTGTGGTTAATTATGGATATAGCCTTTTCATTGAAAAGTCTTTGTACAGAAATAATTATTTATCACCGAATACCGTCTTTCTATGTGTCATTTCCTACATCTGCCTGCATTTTTTGAAGAGATAAACCCACATATTTTAAATGAGGGGAGGAAAAGAAATTTTTTTTCTTTTCTGTTTCATTCCTAAAGGACATGGTGATGGTGACATTAGCTATTAATTTTTGGGGGGGCCTGCACCAATCTTTCTTTTCTCTCCTCATCACAATAACTATTTCAGTGTCAGAGAGCATATTTAATGCATTGAATGTAGATTATGCCTATAGTGTGGTTGTCAGATTACATCTTAGACTCATTTTAACAAGACAGCCTTTACAGCTGTGTTGTCTGTCTTTGTCATAAGCAATCTCTTCCTTTGTACCCTTTTATTTAAAGATTTTCCAGATCATTTATAATTCATTGAGATTTTGATGATACAGTAGTTCACCTGCTGGCAGTGGTAGCACTGTAATTTGAAAGCACTGCAGATCTGATTACACTGTCAGTCATGGGATAATACTCTCAAATTCACATCTATCACATCACACCTGCAAAATCGGTGGGTGAAACCAAATTGATTAAGGTCAAAAAAGATGACTGACTGAGGTCCGACACCCTACCAGAATCAGTTTCAGTCTTGGAGAATGGCAGGAGCTTTCAATGTTATACTTTAGTGTGAAGAGGAATTATTAACCAGTCTGCCAGCAGCTAGGAGCATGATTGACAGGTGAGATAGGGGTGCTAAAAGCCTTAATAATAAAGAATATAAAAGCCTTTAGTATCTTAGGACTTTACATTTGCTTTGCTTTATTATTCGTATGTCTACAAATCACTGTCACAAAAGATTTTGTTGAATATAGGGTTTAGTCTTCTATACCAGTATAAATGAATGAGTTTAGGTCAGATCAGTCTCTCATGTGGGCAAGTGAAACCGCTGATGAAATTTCAGTGTGGTGACAATCATACTGTGCCAGCCTTTGTTTTACTTTTGTTTTAGTTCTTAAAGGCTGTATCTAAGGGTGTGTCAAACTTTTTTTCACCAAAGTTAAGTTACATGTATAATTTTGCAGTTGATTGACAACAATGATATTTTAGACTGCTGTAATTTTGGTTATGTCAGTAGACAGAGCACAAGTGAAATAGTTTATGGAATAAAAACATCCTGTGTAAAGTGGAATGAATGTCAGAGTGGCTTAAAATCATTGTTTTGAGCAAATCATAAAATAACTAGTCTGTTTTCTATTCTGCATCTGCAGTGAGTTAAATATATTCTGAATAGATAGTGAAAAGATGCATTTTCCTCTGTTAGGCACATTCAATTTTATATTTTTACTGTATTTTGTTTCTTTCAGCCTGTGGAGAAACGCTGCAGGAATCTACAGGCAACTTTTCTTCTCCAGGATTTCCAAATGGTTACCCTTCCTACACACATTGCATATGGAGAATCTCTGTGACCCCAGGGGAGAAGGTATTTTAGCATTCCCTCAGCTAAGCATAGATACTATTTTCAAAATAAAATGTTGTGTTTATCCAGTTTATTTAAGTTTAAAGCTTGTATAATTGAAAACATGGTATGCCATAAAAAATGAGACCATGAACTATGTGAGAGAGCAGTGTAGGGGAGAGGGACCTGGGTGTCCTAGTGGACGACAGGGTGACCATGAGCCGACACTGTGCCCTTGTGGCCAAGAAGGCCAATGGCATCCTGGGGTGTATTAGAAGGGGGGTGGTTAGTAGGTCGAGAGAGGTCCTCCTTCCCCTCTACTCTGCCCTGGTGAGACCTCATCTGGAATATTGTGTCCAGTTCTGGGCCCCTCAGCTTAAGAAGGACAAGGACCTGCTGGAGAGAGTCCAGCGCAGGGCAACTAAGATGATTAAGGGAGTGGAGCATCTCCCTTATGAGGAAAGACTGAGGGAGCTGGGTCTCTATAGTTTGGAGAAGAGGAGATTGAGGGGTGACCTTATTAGTGTATATAAATATATGAAGGGGGAGAGTCATGAGGATGGAGCCAGGCTCTTCTCAGTGGCAAACAATGATAGGACAAGGGGTAATGGGTACAAACTGGAACACAAGAGGTTCCACTTAAACTTGAGAAGAAACTTCTTCTCAGTGAGGGTGACAGAACACTGGAACAGGCTGCCCAGGGAGGTTGTGGAGTCTCCTTCTCTGGAGACATTCAAAACCCGCCTGGACACGTTCCTGTGTAACCTTATCTAGGTGTTCCTGCTCCGGCAGGGGGATTGGACTAGATGATCTTTTGAGGTCCCTTCCAATCTCTAACATACTGTGATACTGTGATGTGCTATAGACTTGACTTTGGTCTGTGGCATTAGAACCACATCATCTATTTGGCAGCTGTCCATGTGAAATGAAGGCATGATTTCAATCTGCTACACATTTGCATCATGAAATCTCTTCAAAACTGTCTTCCAGTTCCGTTGGTGCTTCAGTGTAAAGGTGGAAGAAGTAGTTCAGGCTTCTGAATGATCTCTTTTCCAGCATGGGCTGAATGAGCTGTGTGGGACCGATAGCTGGGCTCTGCCTAAGGAAGCTCTTAATATGTTGAATGATGTGTTTCTGAAGTGAAACAGTAAGAACATGGGGTAAAGAAAGTGTCATTGTAGCTGTTTCCTGGTATCAGTTCTAGTGCATATAGTTTTACTTTCTGGACATCAGTTTTAGGAGGAAAAGTGGCAGGAGAGAAATTGGCTTGGTGAGTAGTTTGGGGAGAGAAGTGTGCCATCTTACTGAAAGCAAATCCTGATCTTCATGTATATGCTTTAAAAACATGCTATTTGAATCTTAAAGTATTGGCTCAAATATTAGCCTACCTCAAAATAAATAAGGAGAGAGGGAGTGACGGGAAGTTGCACTGAGACAAAATCTGGGGGGGGGGGGGCAATAAAGGGTGTAAGTTCCTTTACAACAACCAATGCCTGATATTAAGCAGTCAAATGCAGGCTGAAGAGTGAAATATAGAACCTAACACCAGCCTCAGTACTGGAAAGTCCAAAAAGGAAAATCCAGCATTTGCACCCAGATCCTTCAGTCAGTTTTGTCAGTGGTCACCTACTCCATAGTGGACATAATTTTCTCCTGACTGGATTACTTTATTCTGTGTTTCTTTCAAGTCAGGGTCCTGGTAGATACCAAGAATATAAGTTCTTAATGTGCTAATAGATGCTGTGGAGCTGTAAGAGCATTTGCCACTGTGGGGGATGAAAACAGTCATTTGGAAAGCGTTTGCCCTCTGCTGGGCAAGAGCCAGGGACAGGAGGAAAAATAAACACACTCGGTGCTAGGAGGGCGTGGGTGGCTCTGCAGGTTGGCAAGGAAGAACAGATGAATCAGAGAAACTTTGCATAAAAGATGCAGATTGATCTAGATAGGTAATTTTATGTCCCCACTATTTGTGTGGCTTCTTAGACGCTGTTGTGATTACAACAGAACTGGTTTAGATTTCTTCTCTATTCCGAAGTAAAAAAAATTAAAATTGTAGAGTTCATCTGCAATTATTGTTAGCTATTGAAAATGGCATTAATGTATGAGTTAGAAAATGGTCACACTTACATAGTCATATCATACTCCAGCTTTATGTAAACCTATCTGTGGATATTAGTGTAATTGTAATACATTTCTAATACCATTGAGACTGTAACCACCACTAGAACTGTATTACACTGTACCAAAGCTTAACGGCGGAAAGCCCCTATCTTGCAGTAAGAAAACTGGCTCCCTTCCCATCTTACCCCCTTCCCCAAATGGGGAAAAAGACTTAACAGAATGTTCTGATTGAAATTTGATGTGATGAGTCATGTCTGTTATGCCCTGTTCTGACCTCCAGCTCTCATAGTCTCCATATAATTCTGCAAGAACAAATTAAAGGGTGGTTTGTGCTAATGTCAGAAAGTGTGTTTTGTTGGTGCTGTTCCCATAGGATATTGTCTGTCTTGAGATAACAGACCTATTTGCAGCAAGTACTTGATGTGAATAGGAGATAGCAGGAACAAGTTCTAAATCTTAACTATTGTGTGTTTCATTCAGGGTAATATTCACATTATACAGGGAATATAAAAGATTATTTAAATTTTTGTTCATTTGTTTGCTGGTTTGACCCTGATAGATCTCGAGAATGTTGTGTGGAGGTTAGAGTACGTATAAGTACATCACATCATGTTCTGAAATGTCAATGAGCACTTTAGTCATCTAAAAATAAACTGAAAAAGCATCAGTCCAGATTGTCTAGCTCTTGTCTCTTGTTTATTGAGATTTTACATTGTGCTGTTTGAGCATAGTTTGGAGGACTTCTATCCACGCTGCTTTCTGCAAGTACAGACACTTCTGGTCTTTGATGGCAGTAAATTCAAGAAGGATTGGACTGCAGGGGTATACACTAGCTGTAGCATTCCTTTTATTGATAGGCATCATAAATTGGCAGCTGAACCTAAAATGCGTCCATCCCTATTACTAAAACAAGGCAGTTCATTTGCCTTTTACTTGCTCTCAAGATTTAAGACCTGTGTGCAATACATCTATACACAGAAAAATCTCTGGGGGAGGACGATGTTAGTAATACTGTATGCCTTGTGCCAGGATGAACTCCGCCTTCTGGTGTGTAGAAATTTTGTTGGCATGGGGAGTTGCAACTGTGCCAGTGTGGTTTTTCTGAATTCGCCTTTTTGAGTAGGTTATATTACTTTCCTTAGTGTTTTACATGAATGATGAAATAGAACAGATAGATAAATCCTTGGTTGACATGGGAAAAAATACCACCTGCAGAAAACTTAATGCTACCTGGTGTTTGCGATATATTTTTTGCTTTCTTACCCCAGGCAGTAGGAGGTATGATATATTCTCTCAGAAGCTGCAGTAACACAATTGAATCTCCTGTGTAAGCAATAATTCCTTGATTGTGCTGACAAATACCCACTGATTGTTTTTCCTATGAAGAATTTCAGCCATCCTGTCCCTTTGAACAAGCTCTGCCTTGGTTAGCTCTATTTAATGCTTTCCAGAACTGCAAATCAGAATCTTACATATATTTATACTTGTTTGGTTCCCAACCAGAAATCATGCTGTGGCAGACTGGGGGTTCTGTCTATGTACAGTTAATGAATTCTGGTCAATGTTAAGGAATTGCTGTGTCATCAAATAGCTTGGCTTGTCAGAGTGAGAAAAGGCTGTGAAGGTTATTTCATCTAGTTTCAAAGGCAGGGGCTATTGAGGAGGCTTATTAAATTGTAATGGCTTCCATTTAGATAGCAGCACTTTTGAGACAATGGCATGATAACACCAAAGTAAAACCATTCTTTTCCCAACTCTGTCCTGGCAACTAGGGTTTTAAAAAAGGCAAATTTCCAAACATAGAACAGAGAAATATGATGCTTCAGCTGTGTCATGAAAAATGGAAAACTTGTGGCTGGACTGGTGAGAGACCTCAAGGCTCTGCAATGCTGAGCCAATGAAGGAGCTATAGCTTCCATAAGTGTGGCTTCCATAAGCTGCTTCCAACAGAGCCAGCTGGGTTAGCTTAAGCAGATGTGGAAGGTGGCCTGAACCTAAACCATCCATCTGCATTTCATCTGGGCAGAGAAAAAGGCTCCCTTTGCGAAGCCATTTGCCTGCACTACTGGGGTGAGGTGGGCATGAGTGGAAAAAGAGGAGACTGTTGTGGGCAGTAGGGTTTTCAAGTAGTACACCAGGATACAGAGATATCTGTCTGAGACACTCAGGAAAAAAAGGAAAGTTTAAAAGGAATCTGAAATGAGTAGAACAAAAATTTTGTAGTTGGTGAGGCCTCTTTATTTGAAGGACAAATTAGAAAAGAAACAGTCTGCAAAGGACAGATAGAATTGCTGTGTGAATGAGAGAGTATACAGGACCTTTCTGCCATCATCAGAGGTAGATTCAAATAGCACTTATAAATGTAATTAAAAAACTGAAGCAGGGGAAGGTACTTTTAGCCAGATCTGCATATTTCTCATGGAGAATAGTATGGTAAGGTGGTGGGTTTTGAGTTCTAGTGGTATTTGTTTATTTTTTAGTACATGTTCCTGAAGGACTGCCTGAATAGTAAAGGCAAAATGCCCTGTGGGTTAGACATCTGGGAAAGGGTGCATGTAAGCTAGAAGAAGTTTGAAAAGTTGATAGAATATCTATTATTGCAAACTTTTCAGTATAAGGAACATGTTTTTCTTAAGTATATTTATTTATATTGTAATTTCTATTGCAACGTAGAGAAGGGATTGCACAGCAATTGTGTCATGTTTCACATTAGTCCATTTTCATTTCTAAGCTCAGGAAGGAAGCCTGCAGTATAATTTGGCTATTTATTGTTATAGATCTTTATGAATCAGAGTGCCAATGGGAACCTGAACATGAGTTAACATAAAATATATTTCAGAAGTATCAAACTAACATTGAAGCAGAACATTCTCTGTGTATAGATCAGAGACTAAATTATTGCCTCCCTTTTTTGCCCCAAAATGATGGAAGGAAGAGGGCAAATAGAGAGGACAGGCTATATTTGTTGCATGTGCTAAAGACATACCAAAGCTGCTTGCAGGATGTGCCTGTGGAGAACAGTGTTAGAGGCACAGTGCTGTTTAAGCAACACTTCTGCAGGTTTTGTGGATGTGGTAGCAGCTTCTGGATATGAATGTTTGGCCATACTTAACCATCAGAACAAGTATTCATTTATTCAGTGCTGTCCTGATAGTCCTTGGCATGCTTCTTTTCCCATACCTTCATCCCACAAAGCTATGGCTGCCAGCATAATGTGCCTCACTGTACAGGACTTCTGGCTGTTGGATTTTATGTGTAGCCTTACAGATGTTTTCTGTTTCCCATGGCATCGTGGTAGTAAAGGCAAAAGCGGAATAGAATCACCTGTGAGTTTGGTCTTCTACCCAAAGTGTCAGCAGTGTCTGCACTGGGGATACAGGAAGATACGGCTCTTAAGAGTAACTCAGAAAATTTCCCATTCTCCACCGAAAACAAAGGATTCTTGAGAATGTAATTGCTCATATGGATGTATTTAGTTAGTTTTTGTGCAAAGTAAGTGAAAGGAAAACCCCTGCTAGCCTAATGTTAAGACGCATAGTCTTTTGCTGTGAAAAACTGCCTCCATTTTACATTGTTTGAAGTCTTACTGTGACTCTCTACCCTCTATGCACCCAAACAACTAATCTTTGTTATCTTTAAATTAGCTTCCTCCAATAGTTTTTATCTTCTTAAGCAGTCTGAAAAAGTTCTGCCCATCTGGTTTAATAATGTACTAGGTTGTGGTTGGAGGGATAATTGATGCCTTCAGAGGAGGTGGAAGTAAACCATCCCATCTGACACTCTGGGCCCATTGTTCCAGTTATGGTGTTGTATTTCCTTCTTGCAGCTGGACTAAGGGTAAATTCCTCTCCTTTCAGCTAACACTCACAGCTGCTTCATAGGCTTTCATGGAGATATATTTTGCAGTGCAAGTTATCTGCTACTGTGCAGCAATTCATGTTTGCTTTATTGTAGCAGGTTTCAGTTTTGAGTTCCTAGGATCAAAGCTAAATATAAAACCACTTGGGTGCTCATATGGTCAGTCTTAGGATCATGTCCTGCAATTGCAGAGATAATTCTGAACAAGAAGATTAAAAATCACTCATATTTTATATTATAAAATAATTTCTAATTCATACCCTTTCATTGATTCAGGTGTATTTGTAAAAAGCATAAGTTTATGGCAGTTTAGTACTTCTAAACCAAAGTGGAATAATGTAACAGTCTAGGATAGTCCAGGTATCAAGTATTGAAAATATGTCTATTTACAGATGTGCTTAATAAAATTGGAAGTCCAAGTTCAAAATTTCCAGAAATACACAGAACTCAGATTTCTATATAAAAATCTTTATTATAGTTTCATAAAGAGTCATTAAGGGAATACGTACTATTTGTTTTAGTGATGCTGTCTTCAGCATTACCCTCCACTATTGTCAATGTTTAACTTGTCTGAAAGTAAATTATCTTGTCAAAACAGTAGTAGAGGGAAACACAAACCAAAATAAAAAACTTTTTTTTTACAACTGTCAGTGCTGATTGTAATTAGAATTGAATGGAAGAAGAATTGGCAGGAAGTTTATCAAATAACGTACTTACAACTATATTTACACATTATATTACCTTACTAGCATTCTCAATTTTTTTATTTCTCAGTGAGAAGCTCCCTGTAAGGAATTAATGAGTAGTTGGTCTTGAAACCCCTCAACTATTTAAGATTAAATAAAAAACTTTTAATGTTCCCAGACAACTTTTACTTACTATAAGAAACCGAGAAGCTGGTTAAGTGTCTAAGTAGTTAGAATCCAGTTACAGGTAACCACTCTACTCTGACTTTAGTTTTGCAGAATGCTGTTGTGATCATTTTCTAGTATTAACCACATGTGATTTATTTAGGTGTTCTCTGATTGCAGATTGTTTTAAACTTCACCACCATGGACCTTTACAAGAGCAGTCTCTGTTGGTACGATTATATTGAAGTAAGAGATGGCTACTGGAGAAAATCACCTCTGCTTGGTATGCAACTATCCATAGTTACCGTACGCATGGAGTTCAGTGGACTTGCTTGCTGCTGAATCCAGAACAAACCTCTTGGATTTAAGATGTCTAGAATGTGTCTAAACTTGGTGATGGGAAGAAACCTCTAAATGGCCTCAAATAAGTAGTTTATTCAAGCCTTCACTTCAAGCCTTCAGCCTTCCTTTCATTGCATCTAGCTGTTACTCAGCTGCATGTGTGGAAAGATGAAAACTACAAAGCGTGCAACTTTTTGCTTTGCTTATGGATATTGAAATGTGAAGTTGCCATAGTTTTGTTCATGGAAATGGAGAAAGAGTACACAGAAAAACCTTTAGAGCATGTGACGGGAAACCCATACAGCACATGATGGTCACATGCACTGTGCGTGAGAGCACCCACTCTAGAGTTGTACTTATGAGCTCTGTTCTTGTACTTTCAAAATTAGGAATAGAAGGTTACTTCAATTTCTACTTTGCATGTCCTTCCCTGCTCTTGCAGAGAAAAGACAGGCAAAGCAATAATGAATTTAGAGTTGCAGCTAATATGCCAGAAGCTGCAGCCATTCTTTTCTTAATTCAGAGGTTGGTGGGGAGATTTCATAGCCCATAATGGCACTGTCCAATTCAGAAGGTCAGTTTGATATCCCATGGTCTCCTTTAATTGAAACTGGAGATTTCAGGCCCATAGGAAATGTGAATGTCTCCAACTTCTTGTGTCAGTTTTGTTGTTTTTAGAATGAGCACTGAAGCTATTTGTTAGCGTCCTAAGAGCCACAGTTTAATAATGGGGGGGGGGGGGGGGGAGAAAAAAAAAAAAGAAGAAAAAGAAAAGAAAAAAGAAAAGGCGGCAGGAACAGAGAACAGCTTTTTAACAGTGGTGCCTATTCCTTTGGCCTTAAAAAGAAAAGAAGAAACAATTAAGACCAGATCATAATTATTCTTTTCTCTTGTTCCCTTCTCTGTCACCTAGACAAACAGAAATTTCACCTACCTAGGCTGAATTTAAGAGGATAATATAGTCTAGGGTCATTTGATTGTTAGTTTTTAAATCTCTTTGGTCCTTAAACACAATGAGTGGTATTACTGTGAGCTAGATTATGTTCCTCTGTAAAGATTAGTACTCTCCCCCCTCCAAAATGCCCAGGTTTGTATGTATGGAAACAATATATAATGATAACTTCTCTACTTAATTCCCCTGAGTTTTTATACTTAGACTTGTGAGCCTGACTACAATGAAAAGAAGTACTGAATGCTTTATAATGAAACCTTTGTGTATTAGGTCATACTCTGCAGAAACACGTGTTTAAACATAAGCATGTGAATAGTTCCACTGAGTTGGTTATGCTACTCCTGTTTATAATGTTAAACACTTGTATAAATGTTTGCAGCATTTGGCTTCAGAGGCGGCAGAAAATGCAGTTACTGGTTGCATGTTTTTAGGCAGGTTTTGTGGTGACAAACTGCCAGAAGTCCTTGCATCCTCGGACAGTAGGATGTGGATTGAGTTCCGCAGCAGCAGCAACTGGGTTGGTAAAGGTTTTGCAGCAATCTATGAAGGTAAGCCTCTTATAGCATTGAAAATGACTTGATTACAGAAGAAAAAATAGTAACTGGATACCTTTATATATTAAAAAAGGACAGAAATAATCTAATACAAAAATGGCATATTATTACTAAAAAGAGACAGCAGGTGTTAAGTTCCTAGACAGGACATTTTGAAACACTTCCTGTCTTCAGATTTTACTTGAACTCTTTTTCCAGGCATACCTATGATAATATTCATAAGTGGTTTTTACCAGTCGTTCAGTTAACTAAATGTGTGTGTTCTTGTGTGTAGTGTGTGGAAAAATTTCCTTGAGTATTTTCTGCTTATTCTTCAGAAAAACACGACTTAAGTTTTCTCTGTGCCCTGGGATTTCTTACTAGAGACACTCGCACACACTATTAGCAAGTCAGCATTCACCTGTTTAAAATAGAGCCTGTTTTCTTAAATATTGAATCTATGATAGTAAACTGTATGATTTAGTTGATAGTCACAGATCTTTACATGATTATCAGTGTGGGCCCTTAAAGGCCCATTTACTTTTCATGAAAATATTGTTTATTTATATTAGCTATTTTTTTCAAGTTCAGTATAAGTTTTAAGTGACAAACTGTAAGTTAAAATGCACAGATAATTATAAAATTTGAGATTTGTCTCATCTCTTTCTAAAGGTTAGTAAATATAAATGAAGAATGTTTATTAAATGTATTTCAAAGGTGAGCAAAAAGTAAACAATTTGGACCTTTTAAATATATTCTGTGAAATGTATAGATACAGATTATCTATGATTCCAAAGTGTTCCTGAACTTTGTAGGTATGTTTAATGCTACTAGAAATGCTGAATTATATTCACTAACTAAAATACATATAGAGGTTTAAATGGATTGTAGTTTTAACAATTTGTCCTTCATAGACTTTTGAAGTCTTCTCAAGAATAATCTTGTCATTAGTTTTAAAAGGGGAGCATAAAGTGTCAATTTGAGTATGGGGAATAGAAAATGTCATTATTGACAGTAAGAATTTTATGCTTTTATCAGCTATCTGTGGAGGTGAAATCCACAAAAATGAAGGCCAGATTCAGTCTCCCAATTATCCTGATGACTACAGACCAATGAAGGAATGTGTGTGGAAAATAACAGTGTCAGAAAACTACAATGTTGGATTAACCTTTCAAGCATTTGAGGTAAGGCTTTTTAACAGATCTCAGAAAAGCATCCAGGGGATAGGTAACAGTGACCTCTAAGGGAATGCTCATTAAACCTATGAGTGAATTTAAGAATTCTCTATGAAAAATAAGCTCCAGAGTCTAATTCTGCTTTCCATCAAACCTTTCCTTCTGCAGAAGTTTTGAAGATCATTAAAGGTTTTTCATGTTTTCTGTGCTATTTGAATTAGGATGTTGAATTAGAAATACTGACAATAGTTGCAGTTTAGCAAATATATAATCCAGTTCAGCAAGGATGCTTTAATATTCTGTTAAGTAATTGGGATTTTTAAAGTTTTGCTGAATCTTATTGTTAAAAAGGAATGTCTATCTGGAAAGAAACCACTGTGTTTTCTTTTTACTTCTGTTTTGAGAAGAAGGGGAAAAACCCTGCCCACTTAACTTCAGTTTATAAACCTATATTTAGAGAAGGAAGAAAAAAGCCATGGTGAGTCATACTTGCATGTCTTTAGTGTACATCCCTCTGTGCATAACATTGTTAAACAGTGGGGAAACTATTGTATAACAAAGAAAAATAATATTTCACACATCTTTTATGCATATACGATACCCTGTCTTGAAGTTCGTAGATAAATTTAGTAAAATACTTTGAATTCAGTTATTTTATTTGAATATACTTCAGAAGTAATGACATGAAGAACCTTTCTTTTTCAAATATAAACTTCTTGGCTTTATGGTGCACATAGGTATAAACACAGGTATAATAAATATAGATGTAATTTCCAGACTGTAATTTTGGTCTTACAGACAGATGTCAGGGGTATGGCAAGTTTTTGCTATAACTGATGAAAGGGCTTCGCATGATATAACAGGGGTTTGGGACTTTATCAGTAATTATTAAAATAAGCAATGGAAGTTGTAATAAATTCATAGGTTCTACTTGATTTTCACTTTTTTGTATCCTAAATTAATGTTGGTCTAGTGCAGAAAAGATCCGATCTCCCTGTCCTAAGAGTTTTCCAAATGCCATTCAGACTCTGCCTGGCTCAAAATTATGTAACATAACATGCCAATTGCTCTTTTAAAGCACCATTGAAAATGACCAATGTTTTCAGTAACTTTATATAATTTACTGACTAGACATGGAGTTTTTCTAGTCTGTCATTGATGCTCAGTATTTTTCAATGTGATCCCAAAAGAAACAGCACTCTGCCTCTGCATAAGAGACTTGCCATATCATTTGATCTCTATACAGATGCTCAGTGTTGATCTGCATGTGGTACATTATTGCATGAACTGATATTTCATTATCACTTCTGGGAGAATCAAACTTCCATCTCTTCCTATCTTTCAGTATCTTCTTCCGATCACCAGATTATGAGTGTGAAGGTGACATGCTCATGCATCATCATATAGAAAATCATTACAAGCAAAGGAACACAACTTGGTAGGCTAGCGGTTGAGACTGTAAGAAACATCCAGTTCTTCCCGCAGACTATTTAGTATTATGGCACTCTCTAGAGGTGGAACATGTGGACTGACACCTCATAATAAGAAAAAGGAAACTGTGCAGAGGTATAATTGAGTGGTAGTCTCAAGTTAGTGCCTCTGCTAGATGTATTATGAAAGGGAAAAAAAAGAAAAATATTCCAACAGTAAGGACTTGAAAGGTACATGCTTTTCCAGGGAGAGTCTGAGCTGTGATTCCAGAGTGGCAAGATGCCCTTGAGCACCAAACGAAATGCCCCAGAAAGGCACAAGCCTTCTGTTATACCTGTTTTTGCAGCGTTTCTTACTGGCTTGTCCACAGGGCTCCCCACAGAGCATGAGTGTTGCTTTGGAAACTGCTCTGAAGTGCCTTGCCTAGACATTCACCGTTGGGTTTGATTTCCATTTTAGGTCCAAGTGCCTGAACGTAGGTGTTCTGTTTTTTGGTACTAAGTCCCTCTCTGGACTGAATCCTTGGTGCGCTGCCCAGTAAAACAAAATGTTGTTTAAAAATCAGTTCTTCATGCCAGCTGAGATGAAAAAAAGTAAATGTCAGGCCAAAGAGTTACTGCAGCGTGTTTGTGAGAAAATTACTTCCCTGTCCTTTGAAAGGTACAGTTAAGTAAGAGGAATTTTCATTATCCATATGTAATGCTAGAAAAAAAATAACTGTATAAATAACCTTCAATCTGAAATGAAAGCACTGGAGAAGCTGAGAATTTCAAACTGTATCACTGAGTCATCTTATTTTGCCTGCTGTGGGCAACGCATTTTCCACTGAGCGTGGGATTACCTTTTCTTATTTGGCTGCCTGATGGACAGCTACACTTTTCAGTACCTACATGTCAGAAGAGATGTTGGAACTGGTAACTTCATCTTTTTGCTTCCTTGTTAGAGTCACCTTTATTATATTGGTCTTTGAAAATTAGCTGGTTTGGGGTTTTTTTTAAGAACTTTTGCTGGCACGCAGTCTCACAAGCTAAGGCAATCCAGAGGGTTTGTAGAGCTGAGCCATATTAATCTTCCTCACTTGTATGGCTCTGTTAATCTTTGTGTAGATAGAGTTCATTTAAATTATTTATACATAAATCAGGGAATAAAATCTATCTGAATTTCTAATTCCACTAGGCATATATCCCATCATTTATGACTGAATTCAGTGACCTGGTTCAGATATGTTTACCTGTACTGGAACTTGGCTCTACCAAATAAATTAACAATGAAAGAAAGTAATTAGAAGATTTCTCCGGAAATACGGTTGCCCATAGATTCATTCTTCTTTTTTTTGTGTGTGTGTGTGTTATTGATATGTGTTTTTTCTGTTGGGGGAATGCTACAATCATTGTGTTTTTTAAATCTGAAACTGTATAAGGATTTTTTTTATTTTTTTTTTAGAATGGATAGTGAGAAGTTCTCTGGCTTTCCATTTCACCAGGAGATTTATTGGTGTTTGCTTATGTGTCTGTCTTAGGAATTTTTCTGTCATTTTTTCAACTTAGTTCTCTAATGCCAATCAAATTGTGGGTTTTCTCCAAGGAGCCAATGGTATCTTTAATTCTCTTATAAGCAGTGCATTTTTCTGTAAAACTGGTTTGTTTATGCCTTTTTTTTGCATTTGCTAACATTTTGCATTTTTTTTTGCTTATCCACATGTAATATCAATCTTGTGGAATTTTAATGCACTGGTAAATAAGGCTTATAGAATAAGTCCAGTTACAACTAAACTCACTGAGAGTCTTTTCATTAACTTGAGGAGACTTTCTCCCTTGTAGTAGGAAGAATAAGAGACTATTGCAAGTGTAAGAGATCTTTGTAGGGCAGTGTTCCCAGATGACAGTACCACGACATCTTCAAACCTGATGTACAGATAAGCAAAAAATATTTAAACCAATTCTTTTTCATTGGTTATTAAGAACCTTAACACCAGACATAATTTCTTACAAACACAATACTTGTCCATTAGTTTATATAGAGATGTGATGATTTATTCTCTTTATATAATAATATTGGTAAAAATAATGACATCACTTACAGAAATAGTGTGCTAAAAATATATGAATATTGTTGAATGCCACCTTTCAAATTGTTTTCTTGAAAATCAATAACACTTTGTGAGTTAGTTGATTTTTATATTCTTAGGAAGTTTACAACTTACTACTATATGAAATGTATTTTTAGATGTTGTCTTCTGCCAAAAAACAGAGTGATTCTCAGAAAAGAAACTAGCAGTTCCACTCAATTGGAATTTGGTACATGTAACTCAGAGCAGCACTTGGCCTATGAAAAAAAATCATAATTTCCATATTGCCTCATAGAACATGGAAACATGGCAAAACCAGATGTTAATTGAAAGTCTTGAGTGTTGAAATTACCACAGATATGTTGAGGCAAATACACAGTTCTTTCATTGATATTAGTGAATTTTAGAACAGGTCGGTTCTTTCTGCATCAGAGTGCAATGTGATTTTTTTGCTGAGATAACAAGACAAAGTTTGTTTCAAGTTGGAATATGAAGTCATGTGTTTAAACCTAATTATTTAGATTAATGAAAATTTGGAGTGGGTATTACAGTGTCAAAAACTTATCAGTGCTCAGGTAGACACATCTGACTGCATTAGTTGTGAACATGCAATTGCCATTGAAGTCAGCAATGGGAGGTTGCATCCCAGATCTTCGTAACTTTTCTCACTCCTTTCCCAAACTCTGGCCCAAAGCAATTCCTGAGCAAACAGCTAAGAAATTACGATAAATGGCAATATGGATTGTGCCAGAGAAATGAGTGGGAGAAAATTACATATGTAAATGCTTGAAGAATTGGAAAGTTGGAAAGAAGACAGACAAATTTTGTGTGTAAGTGCCATATTTTGATGCTATTAAAATGAAGCAAAATCAAACAACCCCTTCCCCCAGTTTTCCCTCTGACATAAAATAGGAAGTAATCCTAATGTGCTAATTGAAACCTCCTTAGTCTGTGGTGGTTACTGAGCTTAATGTTGGTATTGTGAACAATTAGAGCAGAGTACCAGCAGCCATTTGTACTAATTGTACAGCTTATGTGCAAGAACAACTCTGTCTGGAGATGAGCTGTGGATTTTTCTGGGTTTGATTTTGACTTCTTTGTCATTTTAATAGAACAGAACAGAAGCTGAGTTAGATTTGAAGCTTCTTCAACCCATTCTCCCTGACTGTGGTCCTGCCCGCCATCCCTAAACCTGACTCAAAATTCAGCCATTTAGTCGAACGATAGATTTTTTAGAGGAAGAAAGTAAAATATCGATCATCACCTGAAATAGCACAGGCTGATAATATCTAAAAATCTTATTCATATTAATTAAAATTGAGCATTTTAATATTTCAAAACAAATCAATCTTTCTGACCTGTTGTGTCGTTGAACCATTAATCTTGTGTACTTGAGTGTACATGAGAAAAGAGAACTTTATTTGAGCTCAGAGTAGGAATATGATGGAACATAAGAAAACTTAGAGGTGAGAGTGTCTTTTTTAGCTAATTTTTTTTTCCAGTTAGTCTGTTTTGTCCTGTGTAACTTCTCAACAGTTTTTCTTGTAGAAAACAAGTATAGTTAAAAAGAGTCCAGTGATGACTGTTCATCTTCCTGATGTTTGAATTCCAAACAGAGAATCCTAATCTTAACATTGAAAATGCTATTTATTTTCTGATTGATATTTGCTATTTATGGTCAAGTTCAAATAGATCACTTTAAAAATGTTTCTTTTACAGATTGAAAGACACGATAACTGCGCATATGATTACTTGGAAATTCGAGATGGAACAAATGAGAACAGTCCTTTAATTGGTCACTTTTGTGGCTATGACAAACCAGAAGACATTAGATCTACCTCTAATACCCTCTGGATGAAGTTTGTTTCTGATGGAACTGTTAACAAAGCAGGCTTTGCAGCTAACTTTTTTAAAGGTAAATGTAAAAGCGTATTTTGGTAGCTGTGAACTGCTTAGCACTTGTGTTTTTACTAGGAAAAAACAAACAAACAAAACCCCACAGGCTATTAATAATATTTCTCAATCTATCTTAACTAATATCATTTCTGTACTATCTCTAGTATATTTTTTACCTGGGCATACAATTTTACCAACACAAAACAATAAAGGTATTTGAATCTCCTTGTAAAATATGTTCAAAGAATCAAGGAACATACTCAGTGCAACTTCCTACTCCCTTCAAATAATAACCATAGTTTTGAAACACTTTTGAAACATATATATTCTTGTAAAAATGGCTTTTTTGGTCATTATGTTATCAAATATGAAGTTAAATAGTATAATCACAAACAGGTCATTTATTTTTTTCTTTTGTCTAAACGTGGTTTTTCTAATCTCTTTGCTGCATTAGGCTGCTGTAGCAACTTGTTGCTTCCTGTAAGCAAGAAAAAACCCCACCACAAAACAGCTGAGAAATCATAGTGTTGAATGGCCTCAAAGTCTTCCTCCAGTTTTGGGGTGTGTGTAATACAACTGCAGGGATAGATGCAGCACTTGGTGCATGGGCAGTAATTCCCATCATGTACTGCTCAATGCACAGGGAAAGCCACCAGCAGTGGTGAGGTTATGGTGACACATCAAGACAACCTTTTTGCAGAAGCTGGGGCTTTTCTCACCCTGTTGTTTTTCAATATAGACAATTATAATCTTGAAGGCTGCAGACATGAGAATGGGAGCTCTGTTTTGTTCCTAAGAAATTACTTGTCCTGGTATAGGGAAACAATATTTCAACATCTGAGGAATATTTTAACAATGAATCTCGTGAGTATACTTCAGAACTAGTACAGAAAATGTATTATTCCTTTCCCTCCCCCATTCCTGATGCATCTTTTTCCCTTTAATATCAGCAGAATGAAAACCTGGGATTTGAGGATTCTGTTAATCTGTTTTTGAGTATGACTTTGGGATAATGCACAGATTTACTCTGTGGGAGATAAAGTGCCCTTCAAGTGACCCTGCTGTGGATTTTCAGTCTTTCTTTCAATACTTTATGCAACCTTTAGATTATGGTGCTTCGATTACTGCATGCTGCCCACAAAGTGCTTATAAATTAGGTCTGCATCTGTCAGTAGGTATTGTACAAAACCCCACCCAAACCTCAGAAAAGACATTTTGTTTTTTATTTTATCCATTGAAGATCTCCTTAGCATTTGAAAATCCTCTAGTCAGCAACTGCAGTGTGTTATGTAGTGTACCTTATAATGGCATGCATGCAGCTTTCTGAGTTAATACTGATCCAGGAATTACAGCTGAGGAAGGTAATTATTTAACACATTTTTGTGTTCTTCCCTGTCTTGGCAGAGGAAGATGAATGTGCCAAACCTGACAATGGTGGCTGTGAGCAGCGCTGTGTAAATACTCTGGGCAGTTACCAGTGCGCCTGTGATCCTGGTTATGAACTCGGTCCTGACAAAAAGAGCTGTGAAGGTACAGTGTGTTGCTGTTTTATGGGCTCCTAAACCTCACAGAGAGCCATTGCTGAATGGAATGCTATACTTTTCATATGCTCTGTCCTAGCAGTGTGAGATCTGTGGGACCCAACCTGGAAAACCAGTGATCCCCTTTAAGTAATGGTGCCAAAGTCATGTCTGTCCACAGCAGTCGTGTTCCTCGGATGTTTGTCACTAATTTAGCTTGACAGGCTTTGCTGTTAGTCTATCAGGAGTGATGCAAAACCGGACCTTGTACCTTCCTAAACCACTTATTACATTATTCATACTCACTAAAGCAAAGTCTCCCACCACGCATAAGGAGACAATTATCAGCAGAGCAATGTGCTACTGTCTCTGAATTTAACAATCCCTCTGAGCACCTCTAATTGGGGTGGGACTGGGGAGCTGGCAGGTTTAAAGTGCAGGATCCTTTAATCTAGGTCAAAGCTCATAGGTATCCTCCCCAGTCCGTCAGACTGTGGAGTTTCTTTGCTGGAAACAAATTCTACTTTTCAGGGTGAGCAAAGCATGTTCAAATAATCACGTGGAGAAATAAAAACCTGGTAAGTGGAAGTTGTGTAAACATAGGGTTAGACTGAGATAAGCTTTTGTATTCTCTACATATTTCATATCAAAGGAAAGAAGCAAAATCTCTTGATTATTGTGCATCAATTATTGTTTTTTAAATAATAAACATCAATAAATTCAGAGATAACACAGATAATTCTTATTTCAGTTCATCTGTTTGAATAGTGAATTTTTCTCTCCTCTCCTCTCCTCTCCTCTCCTCTCCTCTCCTCTCTTCTCTCCTCTCCTCTCCTCTCCTCTCCTCTCCTCTCCTCTCCTCTCCTCTCCTCTCCTCTCCTCTCCTCTCTCCTCTCCTCTCCTCTCCTCTCCTCTCCTCTCCTCTCCTCTCCTCTCCTCTCCTCTCCTCTCCTCTCCTCTCCTCTCCTCTCCTCTCCTCTCCTCCCCTCCCTCCCCCTCCCCCTCCCCTCCCCTCCCCTCCCCTCCCTCTCCTCCCCTCCCCTCCCCTCCCCTCTCCTCCCTCTCCTCCCCTCTCCTCCCCTCTCCTCCCCTTCCTCCCTTCCTCCCTTCCTCCCTTCCTCCCTTCCTCCCTTCCTCCCTTCCTCCCTTCCTCCCTTCCTCTCTTCTTTTTTTTCTCTTCTTTTCTCTTCTCGTCTTTTCTCTTTCCCTCTTTCTCTCTTTCTCTCTTTCTTTATTTCTTTTTTTCTGTTCTTTTTTTCTTTCTTTTCTTTTTACTTTCTTTCTCCTTCTCCTCTCTTTTTCTTTTTCACTTTCCCTTTCCCTTTGTTTTCTTTTCCATTTTTTCTTTCATTTCTTTTTTCTTTTTTTCTTGTTTCTTTTTTCTCTTTTTCTTTTTGTCTTTTTCTTCTTTTCTTTTTCTTTTCCACTAGCTTTAATTCATGATTTGTCACAATTTGGGGTAGTTTTATTCTGTTTCTTTTCACTTTTTGTTCTTTTGATTTTGGCTTTGTGGACTTGGACATAGACTATGGGCATGTTAGATTGTGATTCTCATCAAGGTGGGTTTTTTTGTTGGTGTTGTTCCCCCCAGCTTTAGTAATGACCACTTTGGGGAGCAAAAAAAATATTTAGACATCTGAATGTTAGTCAGGATGCAGAAAATAAGGTTAATCCAAGGTGGGACCATGAAGGCAGAGGTTTGATCTCTGGGTCTTTGATCATCAGCCCAAATTTATGTAAAGAATTTGATTTAGTCTGCCTGCTGACCTGAGTCAGAGTATTAGGGAAGATTATTAGTCTTTCAGAAAACTCTTCCTGCTTCCAAACAGAAAAGCAACTCTGGCAAAAGAAGCAACTCAGAGTAGTGCAGTGTGGAGCAAAAAACATGACCTATCCCTAAAAGCATGTATGTTCCATGTGACATGGATGTAGATACTACTTGGGACTGCTGAGTTAAAATCACTGTGTTATCACAGTGAGCATTGGATCCCAGTTATAATTTGGTCTCTTGAGGGGTGACCTAGCTGTATTAATTCATGCATGATACCAGGGTAGAAGCTTCCAACTCAGAAACTCCACCCGATACATCTCTGCAGTCTAATCTTTGTGCTAATCCAAATCTCCCCCACTGAAAGAGTATTAAGAAGCTTAAAGATTATTTTTTTCCCCCATGTTTCTACATTTCATGCCATTGCCTCAAGGAACAATGGAGTGACACTGAAAAGCAGAGATTGAAATCAAACAATAGCCATCCTGACCTAGACTGGATCATTTGGGGATATATCTTGTGTCATTGGAATGCAGTTTCTAGTGCCTGGCCCTTTTTTGGTATACTGAGTCATGACCTCGTACCCCGTTTGGGTTACCTTTGTGTGTACACTAAGAAGCCTTCTCACAGGAAGGCGGGGAAGCCTAGTGCCAGAAGGAAGACTCGTATGTGTCTGAGGTGGCCAAATGAGCCCTGAAACTGGAGAGTTCTCCCAGGTGTTTTGGATAAAGTGTCTGTAGTGTGAGAGGCACACAACTAGACAGGAATAGCCAGTTTGTAAAGCATTCAGTGTTAGCACAGAACAGGTGGGAAAAGGTGGAGTTTTCCCTCACCTGAGCTCTTTAAAAAGAGATTTGTGGATGATTTCCAGTGCTGTCACAGTGCTGTGATAGTATCAATGCAGCAGAGTGTGATCAAGAAACCTTGCAAATCCCATTACTCTCCTTTAAAAATAAAAATTCCTCAGATGGAAAAAAAATGTTTACTCTTTGCATTCACAAACATAATACAGTCTTGTTCCGTGGTACAAAGGTGACTACTTGGCATATACTTAGAAATAGCAAGTATTTTTATTATTACTTGAACACCCATACTTCAGCAAAAGTAATTGTGACTGAAGAGTATGTGATTGCTATCCCAAAGAAGTGACCCTATCTACTAGGTTATGGGAGGGATATACAGCTGTGTGAGCTGAGATAGGTACAGCTGATTCTGGATCAATAATCAAGGAGAGAAGCAGGGGAAATGTGAAGCTCATCTCAAGTAGCCCGTCTGTCAGAAGAGGGGTGGTCAAGGTCCTGGGGAGGGTGGTAGGGTCAGAGGACTTGCATGGGAAAGGCTGTGAGAGAATAACCAGAGTCTCTGGAGGGAAGGGAAAATAATGAATATGATAACGCCTTGTGTAGTCCTGAAACTTATCTCTGCTCGCAAACCTGCAAGCTGTTCAAGATAGGAGCTGTCTCTTTCTCTTTGTTTGCACCAAGTATGATAAAACAAGATTCTGATTACTCTGTCCGGGCATTACAGCAGTATAAGTAATGAGAGGTTTGAATCTTCTTAGTATGCTTCTGTTTATAGTAAAACACAGTTTCAGTCAAATAATGCTCTCCCCTTTAATTTTACAGCTGCTTGTGGAGGACTCCTGACAAAGCTAAATGGGACTATAACCACACCAGGGTGGCCCAAAGAGTATCCTCCAAACAAAAACTGTGTGTGGCAGGTGGTTGCCCCAACGCAATACCGAATTTCAATGAAGTTTGAGTTTTTTGAGTTAGAGGGGAATGAAGTAAGTAACCGTGAGCAAAAAGCTGCACAATCTGTTACACACTAAACAATTTCACGAGCTTTCAAAATAGATATTGCCTTATAAAACACTTGCTGACCTTTCATATGCTGACAATAACCACAGATATTCTTGTTTTCGTTTTGGGACTGTTTCTGGATTATTTCAAAACAAACATGGAGAGAATAGCTCTCTTTTACATATCATCTAAATGTATATGTATTACAAGAAATTTAAAAGTAATGTTCTCTGCTGAGTCTCAGCTGACTTTTTTTATCAACAAAGTAAAACAGAGCAAATGGCTGAGACATATTGGAAAGAATTCAACAGAAGAAAATCTGGAGAAACCAAATCATCTTTACAGAGTATGACTACAAAGAATACACATAAGCTGTGGTTAGTGATGGAGTGAGGGAGCATTTAAATCACTTACAAGTATCTCATGGAGGGGAAAATTTTAAAAGGAGCAGAACCAGAAATAAGGCATAAAAGAGGAGCAGCAATGTTTGAGCTGGGTAGCCCCTGGAGGCATGGGGGATATCTTCCCCAAGTGGAGAAGGGCAGAACCCTCCATGTGGCAAGGGCTGCTCTATAGTTATAAACTAAGTAGTGGGGGATGCAGTGTTTCAGGGGTGAGAATCAGTATATGGGTGTCAACATCGACTTTTCAGCCTCTGTTCTTCCTAGACACTGCTCAGTCATACCATTGAGTTCCCCTGCCACAATGTAGCCTAATGTACTGTAGCCATGGAGTTGATCTGGATGCTCTTCACATGGTATTAAGAACCCAAATCCCAGGACATTATTGCTGACTAAACAAATTTGTAGCAACATGTTTGATACAAGGATGGGCCATGTTTGGGGCATAAGATCTGAAATGGAAAAAGCTAGAGTTTAATTTGTAACTAAGAAACAACCCAGCCATAGCTTCTCAAAAGTATCTCAAAATTACTTGCAGAAGCAGCAATGTGAGATCTTAATTTTTATTTCTTTTTCTTTTTAATAATTTGGGGTAGGTTTTAAAGTCCATGAAATTCCAATTTTTAATGATTTATATGTTACACTCATCATTTGTTAACATTATTACAAGAAAAGTGTAATAAAACCTTACAAATCCCAAAGAATTAAAATTTAATTACCATTTGAACAAACCAGAGCATGTTTTTTCCTTCACTTTCTTGGTACTTAAGCCAGATTTTCAAGGAAGACACCTGGAGTGTATGAAGTTAAATCGGTTTTCTAAGGTTGTACTCATATGACACATAACTTAAGCAGATACGAAAAATACATACTTAATGGTTTTGAATATTTAAAACTTTGGTTTGATCCTCTCCTCTGCTACTAAATCTCAGCTTTATACTATTAAATATTAGTACTAAGAATGGTACCTTTGGAAATCAGAAGTAACATAAAGTATCTGGAACATTCTAACATAGTGTCTGAGTGCAGGCATAAAATGTATACATTCAGCAAATGCTTTAATTATTTTTTTATAGGAGCTCCACTTAGAATAAGTTGAGTATGTCTTTTCCAATATTACCATTTTAATATTTTTCATTTTACCATTTCAATTTCAACTTAACTGTAAATTTTTTAAAATGTAGTGTAGTATGAAGGAAGTTAGATTGATCTGAAATTACATTTCATTTCTAATCTAAAGATATAAAACCATCCAAATTCACCACTGATGTTTTGCTGAAATTGTTTGGATTTATTAATGTTGTCAACTATATTTGAAAATCACCTGCATTAGTATGAATTTATCTTACAATTAATGTAAATCAGCGTGTGGCAGGAACTCAAGTTTTATGAGTCTGTGTTCTTTATATTGTATAAAAGTAGCTTCAAGTGAATTAGTCACTTTCCAACTCTGCAATGTGATTTTTTTCCAGTAGCAATATTTAATCTACATCTATATTATATTAAAAACAATTGGGAATATTGAAAATCATTTTATAGGGAGAGAGAGCAACCAGGGCCAAAAGAGTCTTTTCAATAGTTCCCTTCCAGTTCCCCTGACATTTCTTTTTTGGCTAGAAATTATGATACATCCAATACAACTTGGATTTTATGGATTTTTTTGGATTTTATGAACAGTCTAAGCTCTGTGTGAATCCTCCTGGCCGCTGGTTTCTTGTAAGATATTAATTGCAAACAACTGGGACATTTTTGATTAAATGATTGGTAGTTGAGACTAAGAAGCTTAGAAGTTTTGGGTGGAAGGCTTTAGGTCGACCAAGGGATTATGCACTGAAAGTATTACCACAAGTAGCAGGTCTTGCATAAGGCTTTTTATTACATTATTTTAGTTTATTTCTTACCTTTTAATGGAAATGTCATGAATCACAGCATCAGCCTTCCAAACTGTAGCTTTGCTACTGTTAAAGAAAGGTGGATGGGTTTAGAGTGCAGATGGATATATTTGTCAATAGATGGATATGTCTTAAGTATGTTATGGTAAAAACTTATCTTGTGTGTTTCTAAGTGAAAATTTAAAAAATTAAAAAAATAATAATCTATGAGATGCAAGTAGTAGAAGGTTTGTAAGTTCTGGGTAGGCGGCTTATAGCACAAAGGCAGTTATAACTTTTAGGGTTAATATTTCTAAATTTTAATCTAATGTTGCTGGAATTTTTATTTTTTAGGCTAAATGGAAGTGCTGCGAGCATCTTGAGATTTAAATACTAAACACAGATTAGTGTCTATCAAAATACATTTCTGAATGTAATGCGTAGTGTAACCATGCCTTAGTGACCTTAAAATATTCTTACACAAATCAGTGAATGTTTGCAAACATTTACAAATGTTTTCAGTGTCAGGAAATAGTGGAAAAAAAAATAAAAGCCAAAACCTATTAATCTATTATTTAGCAGTATACACCAATCAGAGTTCTTACATTTGTAAACAACTTCATGCTTTTCTTTTGATTGGGGAAAAATATTTTTCTTTTTCTCAGGTTTGCAAATACGATTACGTGGAGATTCGTAGTGGCCTTTCTTCTGATTCTAAATTACATGGTAAATTCTGTGGTACAGAAGTGCCTGAAGTTATCACTTCTCAGTACAACAACATGCGAATTGAGTTCAGATCTGACAACACTGTGTCAAAAAAAGGCTTCAAAGCACACTTCTTCTCAGGTATAAAAATTAATCTTGTGTACCTGTGAGTGTAACTGACTAGGTAGAGTGAATACTCTATTTTGGTATGAAAGTGAGTGGCTTTTTCCTTTATACTTACCCTGGTAGCTTTGAATTTGTTTTATTTGTACAAGCATAAACAATTCTTCTGTCTTAAAATACTGTTCTGAATTGTAATTTCTTTTATCCCTTTTTTTTTGCCATTTCTTCCAATCCCAGTTGTAATGTGATATGAATTATGTACTGTATACACTTGTATTTTTTATTCACTCTTCTCTCTTAATATACTGCATTAGTTCTGAGATTACCACTTTGTGCTACACATTTGTTTAACATTATGGGTGCTTTCTTGCCAAACTTTGCACTCCTTAATGTTTTGCAGAAGACCAGAGTTTAAGACTTTGTTCTTACAAAAATATGTCTTTTTAGTTATGAGTGTAATTTCAGTGAGGCAGATCAGAGAGATGGAAGTTTACATCATCTGAGGCCATGTATCATTGAATAAAGTTAGAAGTGAAGCTGAAGATGTGAGGAAGTATTTGCACAACAGTAGCCTCCGCAATTACCCATTAAGACTAAATTATAATAATCTGCCTGTGGCAGGATACCACCTAGTATTAGTAGTGGAATTTTGCTTAGTGTTTTTCTTGTGTGTTTACACACACATACACAAATGCATGTGTTATCTTGTATAAAACCACACCACAAAACAGTTTTGTCAGCCCACCTCCTCAAAATGGAAGTCAACCAGAAGCATTTGGAATTTGAATTCTGCCTCAGGTTTTTTGATAGCCATTAAAAATCGGAATCTGGAGAGTCCTGATTATGTTTACCATGTAGCAAATTGTATTACCCGGCATCGTTACTAGAGTTTGTTTGCTAAAATATTTTATCAAAACTGAAATGAAATGGTATTTCACTGGTTAGCTTTAAGAACTGATAACTTATCTATTACCAAGTAATATGAATCAGAATATTGTATAGGTCATATGGTCTGTAAAGTGAGGAAAAGAATTGTCAAGACAAACAGTTCAGACATTTAGAATAGCTTAACTCTTCTAAAGCATATTATTTTTTTTTCTAGTAATTACGTTTCTCTGGTCATAGTCTTTCAAATCCATCTTTACATATAGTAATGCTTTTTACTTTTGATTTTATGTGTTACATTATCAAGAAGCTTTTGAGGTTTACTTGTTATTTGTAGTAAATATGTGTATGCACACAACAGAGCTTCCTCCTAGAAACACCTACACAGCTAGTCATTTCATGTAGGCCTGTTAGTGCCAGCAGGAATTGTCACTTATTTTGACTTTTTACAAGAATAAGTATTGACATGTTCCAGTTCTAAAAATGGTCTGCAAATTAAGATTGTTATGTATTTTCAGGATCTATACTGCTATGCTGGATAAGATTGATGATGACAGGTTTATAATTTGTATGAGCTCTGTAGTTCAGAAGTGTTGTTTTTTTCTTGTGGACATGCTGAACATTTACACATTTATAGTCAGTTAAAGTTTGGTTTTCTTAGCTCATTTTCACAGATGGGTTCAGATACTTTGACTATTATTTTTGTGCTTTCTCAATTCTCTTCCAGTTGTTGACCATTTCTGGCAGATTCAATTCTTCTGTGTTATTTGGTTTTCCCCTTTTGACAGTATTTCCTGATTAAAATAGAAACTTTGTAATCATTGGGACAAACTTTTGAACCTAAAGTATCTAAAAAGAAGTTGTCATCTCTAAATAATTCATGGCACAAAACTCTCATGGCTGTCAGAAAACTCATTCATTTTTTTACCCCCGAATCCCTTAGTACAGACATAAGATGCTATTGGTTTGTCAATGAAGAACGGACTTGAGACTTCAAATGTTTTGACTATTGGGAGTTGATAACTGATCAATTTTCAGCTGATGAAGTGGGATTTTTTCCCTATTTATGTACTTGCCTTCAGAATACAATCAGAGTACGATACTTCTAGAATTATATCTGTGGAGAAATGCTTAGTGCTACTGTCAAATACTTGCTGGAAGGCATTTAACAGTTTTATTAATTAAATCACAATAGGAATACGTGTAATAATTTGGTTATAAAGACATGTACAATGAAAAAAATCAGGGATTAGTAAAACACTGCATCTTGAAGTCTGTTTACCAGTAAAGGACATATGCAATCCACAGCAAGAGAGACAGGTGGGTACGTCAGATTAGTTTTAATATTAGAACTGTAATGTGTTCCTCAAGTACAGCCAAAGAACTTCTTTTTGTACAACTCCTTTGGGTGAAGAATTCTGCACCCAGAGCTATAGTTGAGAAAGCATGGCCCAGCTCCAGCTCAGAAGACAGAAAGCATTTTTTGGGTGATTGGAATCCACTGTGATAAACTGTGAAAGCAAACAGTGACATAGGGCAACAGATGACCTGCCTTAGGAAGGTATTTATGTTGCTGTAAGACAACATTAATTAAATTTTTGGCTGTAAAATGGTGTTAACAGCCAGACAGGTGCTACTGGAAAGTGAGAAAAACTTTTTTATTCAACATTCTGTAAAATTTACATTTGATGGGACAGTTCTGAGGGAAGCTCAGTTGGGAGCCATTGGAGGGATCTCTCTAATCTTTAGAGACACGTTTGTATATTTATCATCAAGTTTCTTGGGTAAAGAGAAGCAATAAGGGAGTCATGTTATATTATTTTTTTTTATTTAAATATTTTATTTTGGAATTAGATATTAGGCTTCTAAAGTGAAAATTTGCAGTAATTAGGTTTTTATTCTTTCTTTCTTCTGCCATCCCTTAACTCTCTCCTGCTCTGTTACAAGACAGTAAACTATTGGAGTCTGCTTGGCCCATAAAATGACTCCATGAATTTACATTAGGGTGAAAAAAAAGATAACAGTATTATATTATTTTTTACCCTGTGATGTTTCCAAGAAGATAGATTAATGATTTCTTTAAATCAGTCTTTGTATAGTGGTATGATTAATACCCACTGATAACATCACTAAACTGCCTCCACTTATCATAAGTTTTAGAGTTACTCCAGTGTTTTAAATAAACGTGAGTCTAAACATGATAATTCAAAGCATACATTGTGTTTGTTGTAATATAGGAAAAAGGTTTGTTGGAACATAGATTTTTTTGGGTGATGATTCATTGAGCAGTTAAAATGAGAAAGCTAGAATGTTTCTAGCCTTGAGCAAGTTTGTTTTAGAGCAGAAACTCATTTCTGGTGCCATCCTGGTACATTTTTTTCCACAGACAAGAAAGCTGCCTGCAAAGAGAAAATTTTTGTTTTTGAATCTTGCAAGGACTTGGTACAGGTCCCTTCAGGCCGAGTACGTATTATTCACAGACTGGTGGCCTCTGAGGGTCTCAGAGGTACGACTATTTGTCCTCTGAATGATTCAATCTAACATTTTATTGAGAATGGAACTTTCACTCTTCTGAGTACTAAAATGAGGAAAGAAAGTATCCATTCAAAACTGGGAGACGCATTTCCATCTGCCAGCCTAACAAATGGCTTTGTTTTTACATGGCAAGACATTTGTTCCTATAACTAATACAGACTAATTGGGGTTTTTTCATGAATTTTGAAACTGGGGGATCAATTTGACAGAAAGTCTGTTCTGAATTATGAAGTGTGATGAAGGCTTGTTCAACAGTTGCATCCTTGATTAACCATGCACAAGCAATTATTGTAGTTCAAATTCAGAAAGCTTCTCCTTTCTACCTTCTGTCCATTGTTGTATCTCTGAGAAGGTCCAACATGGAACTGTTTGCTTATGCGCTTGTCTCTTAACAGATTATACAATAAAAGCTTATTTAATGTTAAAATACTTTTCAGTATTTTCACACAGTTTGGTTGAAGATGAAAATGGACAGGGGTTTTTAGAATTTGTGTACCTACTCTGTACTTGGAAACCTAACTTGAATGCATTTTGAGCTTGCCTTCCATTTAGTTTGCTATTTTGGTAGAAAGCTACAAACTAATGCTTAGATGGGGAAATATTGAAGAGTTTTGTTTGTATTGTATCTAATATCTCATTTGCTTGTTACTATTCTTCATTTGCAACATGGAATTAATTTATGAGAGTGCTTGCTTTTGCAAAGATAAAAATATTGTAACTTTTGTTTTAAATGAAATGGATTTACTATCTCAGTTTGAGATTTGCATTGCATGGGGCATAAACAGTGTATCATGGAGCTTTCATGCTTCTTTCATCATCAAAATGACAACTAGTATAAGCCTTTGGATGTATGATTCTGGAAGCTACCAATGTTTTTGGCTGCTTCTTAACCTTCAAGCCTGTTCGCATCTGCAGAAAGCTTTCAAAAGCTTTCAACACAAACAGATTTGAGATTTACAGGACAAAACGCAGTGGATGCTTGTGTTTGACTTGCAAAATTTATCTGTAAATGTACATTATCATCATGTATTATAAGTAGGAACTGATTTTTATAGAAAGACCTGCAAGTCAACAGGTCAAGTGTTGCAAATGCTTTGGCAGATAAAGCTGATGTGTATGCATTTATAATGTAAACTTCCATTGTCATGTTACTAAATATGAGCATAAGTAAGGGCAGGGGAAAAAAATGCATGAGTAAGACAATGAAAAGAGACTTAAATTATCCATAGTGGCTTGTAATCTATAGAAATTCTTACTGTGCTGACTAAAGTCTGAAACACTGCATGTTACTGTGTTCAGAGATAACACTCGCTGCTTTTCAAGGTACATGAGGCAGAAGGGGGTGAGTGCTCTGCATTCCAGCCCTGCAGCAGCTGGACCTCTGGGATGTCCACAGTTCAGGCCCTTTTTCCTCCGTTTTTTTTCATGTTGAAATAAGACGTTGTAAGACACAGTGTTTTAAATTGTGTTTATGTGTGCATGTATATATATATATATATAGGCATATATTTTTCCATTTCAGGATTTATGTCTATGTCTATACATATATAGAGAGGTATGTACATGTGCATACATATACACATGTATATGTATATGTCAGGAGCAGTCTGCCTCTTTCAAATGGGCCAGCCTCGCCTCAAATGACAACAGCTGAATGACATAGAAGGGTGGCAGCTGAGGCCTCTTGCTAGAATGACAGCTTGTTAATCTAGTTTGGCTTCTGTCCATGCAATGAATTTGTAACTGTTTAATGGAGGTCATGTTTCCTCCCCGACTCTGCTTTATTTCTAACACACTAAAAAGCTCTTTTGAATGATTATATCTTAATAAACAGAACTGCATGCTGTATTGTACATCTCCTTGAAATAACTAATGCCAATTTCTTTTGTATGTTTTTCAATGAAATGCTTTCTTTTGTGATGTTCTGTACTGTCCAGATTCGTTAAAAGTAAAGCACACTGTCACTCTGCTGGGAAAAAAAATCAGCTTATTAAAGAAGTTTATGTTAAATCCTTTTTTTCTTAGTGCAGCTTGAAGCATTTTTTGGCTTACATATTCCTTTTGACATACCATCATTAAATTGTGGAATTTGCATTAAGTTGGAACTGTGTTGTCCATAGATTACATCTCTGTTGCTAACTGAAATAAAGCTTTGGATGGGATATTTATGATTTTTTTTACCAGCTAGATCACTTGAAATAGCAAACACTGGTAACTGTCTTACATCCTTTGATTTAGCTTGTTTGTTCCTCTCTCTCAGGAACTACCCCTCATTTCCTAGAAAGATGAGTCAAGCTGTTTGTACCATGATGCAAGGCTTTAGGCTGAGCAATGAGTGGCTAGAACTTAGGTACCATGAAACTGCCACATTAAGAAGACTCATTGTGCCTTAGCTACCCTTTTCTTGAAACACTGTGCTCTACCTTTTCTCTCTTTGGTAATGAGGACTATGCTAGCTTGATGCTCACCCAACCTTGTTGTATATTTCTCAGACAAGGATGAGTGTTCGAAGGACAATGGTGGCTGCCAGCATGAGTGCATCAACACGGTAGGAAGCTATGTTTGCCAGTGCCGAAATGGATTTGTGCTACATGAAAACAAACATGACTGCAAGGAGGGTG
The DNA here is from genome assembly GCF_033783945.1 of Neopsephotus bourkii. NCBI lineage: Eukaryota > Metazoa > Chordata > Aves > Psittaciformes > Psittacidae > Neopsephotus > Neopsephotus bourkii. The sequence continues at coordinate 12,522,062 of NW_026900684.1, read as the reverse complement.
AGTAGTAAGGTATTTGAACAATTAATTATACAACTGTTTTCAGAAAACTCCCTGCAGCTCTCCTTCCAAAGAAAAGAAAGGAAGGAAAATCATCTTGGTAACAGGGGTTTAGACATTTGGGCTTAAACGCTCCTTTGCCCTCCCTTTCCCATCCCCTCCATCCCAGCATTTGTGTGTGGCTGAGTTTGAGGTCCACAAGAATGCAGTTTGGAAAACTTGGGATCATTGGCAGGGAGTGCTATTTTTAATAGTTCTGTGAAGTGTAGAACATTTAAAGCTGTGATAAATGCTGAATAAAACACTGGGAAAGAGTTTCTGGAGAGAAGCCTGGTAAACTTGTCATTTGCTCCTATCAGTAGTAGTTAGTTTCCTTGCAGTCACGTTGAAACTATCTGCCCTTTCTGAGATTATTCTAGGGGACATATTTAGAGAATCCTAATTCCAGTCAAGTCCCTGTGCAACTTCCTTCCTATTACCTGTCTCAAGGTGTGGCTACCTCCAAAAAAGCAGCAGGCTTTGCAGTTTAGGTAGAATTAAATTATCTGCTAATGAAACTCAAGCATGCAATATCATGTGAGCTGCTGCAGTTTCTCAAGGCTGTATTCTAACACAGATTTAATTTGCGAGTAAAGATATGCCCTTTGTGAATCATTTGCATTTTCACTGGTGTTGAAATTATGCTCGTCTGCTTTAAAAGATTCCTGTTGAATAATTCTCTGATGTTTATAAAGGAATTTGAGATTATTACACTAGATGCAAAAATTAGTTTTCTTTCTTGCCTTCTTTAAGTTTTATTTGTTTGTATTTATTCACAGAGATGCACTTCTAATGATGCAGTTAGGGAGTGAACGGCTAAGCTGTTCTTGTTTAGCCTTAGCTATTCTCTACTGGTATATATGTCCCTAAAAACTGTGTTTTAGAAATCAGAATGATTGCTCTGTATCTGCAGTATGAAAATTAGTGAGAAGAGATTAAAATAAATTGTTCAAGAAATACCATTTGATGCTGGAGTAGAAAGATTGCTCATATGGGTTTTCATACTTACTTGTATGTAGAATAGCAGGAATGGCAAAATATTTTATTATGGTTTAACACTTATGTTCATTCCTACATAATTTTTTCAAAAAAAAAAAAAAAAAAATAAAAGCACCACTTATTGTAAATAACAGTATATGTTTCACAGTAGTCAGTAAACAGGTTAGTTTAGTTAGTTGTTAGTTGAAACTAACCCAGGTTAGTTGGGTTAGTTTCCATAAAGTGCCAAAGGGGAAGAACACGATTGTGCATGCAAAAGAGAGTGCTTAGGTGTCTTCCTAAAAATCCTTTCTGTTCCATGGGTTCGCTGACAAAACAGGGTATTTTCTGGCTACCTCTGAATCAAACCCCCAGACTAACTGATACTATCATTGTTGGCGCAGCTGAGTGTGAACAGAAGATCCATAGTCCCAATGGCATCATCACGAGTCCCAACTGGCCTGACAAGTATCCCAGCAGAAAGGAGTGCACATGGGAAATCAGTGCTACCCCAGGGCAGAGGGTCAAGTTGGTGCGTATCTGCTTACCCTTCCTTTCTCTCTTTTGTTCCATCAAATCTGCTTCTCAAATGACTGTTGCTAAACTTTACTATCAGTTTGCAGCCCAGAGGTAAACTGTTTTAAAAGCCTGCTGACTCTTGTCCATTCCTGGCCAACTGGGGCTACTCAATATCATAGAGCTGTGAATTGAAGTTTGTGGTGGTTGTAAATACTCTGGACAGCAAAGGGCAGGAATACTTTCCTCCTTTCAAGCTCTACTGTATCATTGTTGCGATTCATAAAATTTGCATAAAGCTTTGACAAATGTGGCAGGGGCTATTTATGCAAACTCCAGCATATAGAATAAGCAAAATTAGAAGTTATGAACAGTCCTCTTCACATATCTTTTGCATTTCTTTTTGAGGAGGAAAAGAAGATACAAAACCCAAGAATCTGGACTTTTCATTTTAAAGTGGCTCCAAATTTTAACACATGTATAAAAGCTGTCCAAGTAGTCATAAGTGACCTTTGTGTCCAGCTGGCTGAGAACAGTTCTGGTGCCTGAAGACAGGCTAGTATAGCTTAGGGACCTTTGCAGTTCCGTTGAGGTTACACAGCTTCTGTACAAAGCTGAAGGTACAGACCTGTCCAGGGGGCTTTTCTGCTTTGAGTTCAGCCCCAGTGTTCCTTCAGGCAAACTACTCAGGGGATAGCCACAACAAAAGCTGGCCTTAAATATTTTAAAATCTGATAAATTGAGTTCACATATATTTTAGAGCAAATAAACTGAAGAAGAGAGGTGTTTGCTTTAGAGAGAAAGAAGTGCTGATATGGGATTGTGTATTGGTTCCTGTTCACCAGAATTTAAATGGTTAAACTATTCTGGGGGATGTGGGGGTGGCAGAAGACAAGTTGTGTGCATACTCTGCCCATTTAAAGGGTGAAAAACAGGTTTGTGATTCAGGTGGCCTTCCTACTGTTACTTCTGAGCAAGAGTTCTTCCATCCTGGTGGAATAAACCAAAGCCAGCCAAGCATGGGCATGTTACTCTTTTCAGTTGTTTTAACCTCAACTGACAAATTTCCAGCATTCGGATTTCTTCAGTGAAATATCACATCATCTATTTTACAAGAAAAGATTTTTTAAATTTACTTTTGCTAATGAAATTGGAAAAATTAGATAAAATTTTACTAGATAGAGTTAAAAAAAACAAACCCACCCAAGCATATGATTTAGAGTCTGAAATCCACCTTTCTGTGCAAACCAGTAGGACAAATATACTAAGTTCTACGTGCATAATGTCTATAAAGTCTAGTACAGCAAAATGCCATGTGAATATTAATATCATGTAATACAATGCTTCCACTATGGATAAATATTTTTTCTTGGACTTTACAATGTTTTTAAGTTTACTTCTCACAGTTTACTTAGTCAGATTGAACAAGGAGAAGTGATTTCTTCATGGTAACAAACCACATGAATTGTAAGCCTGAACTTAGTTTTTTGAGAGAGGTGTGAGTACCGAAACTAATCTTTAGTTGTGATTGCTCTCATTCTGATAAGCATTGAAAAGTCTCTTCCTGAAAGGCTGAAGTTAAGCATTTAGTGTAATTAAAAAAGCTTATGAAAAAATGGACATGCACTTCAGAATTTTTAAATGAAATGTGTAGATAAAGATAGCTTTGAAAATGTATGTAGCGGAGAGAACGATTTTCATAAGCTAATCAGCGGATGTTTATAAGAGACAGACTTAAGTGTCCCATTCAGACAGCTATCTGTAAGTGCCACCAACGTATCTACTCAGTTGAGTGCTATAGATAGAAAGGGCTGGATGTCCAGAAACAATATGTAACATTTCTGAATATCATTCCCTCTTATGAGACAGTCAAAATGGGGACTATAGTCGTGGTGGGGTAGTTATTCAAAAGTATTTGTCCCAGGAAGACAGAGTGTGATTCAGTTATACTAACAACTTTATTAAATTATCTGTGAACTCTGTTGGCAGCAACTATTCAGTTATATTCAGCTTTAATGAAAGTGTGTGTCAGTTCTCCTCTTTCAAACCTGCTCTTAGTCTGGCCTCTTTTTAAAAAAATGGAGATCATATCTGGGTGTTCTGAACTATCAGGCATTTTGAGCTTTTGAAAGACTTCATATTAAGATCTGCTTTTCCTTAAAAAAAAGGACAAATTCCTTTGACTCTCTTTGTAATTTTTAGAATCAACTGCTAGACTAACACATTTAGGACTTCTTTCTATTCTTTGTGGAACCCAATATAACAAGTACTGTCCTCCTGCAGACTTGGAAATCCCAGTGATAAGTCAAATGTTAAAAATAACAGGTGTGTCTTGCAGTTCACGATGAGAACTGCTTCCTAGAGAGTGGCTTTTTTGTGCTGATGAGAAGTGAACAAAACTGATATAATTTTCCTCTAAAAGAAAATGAGGTCCCGCAGGCTGCTTTTAGATCACATTGAGTGCCCCTATTGGTTCCAAGTTGGCTTGACTGAATTCTACATTTAAGTAACTCCCTTACAGTTAGTCTCTTATCTTTCTGTGGGTTGTTTTGTTTTTTTTTTTGTTTAACCTATCAGGTTTTATTTGGGTATAAATGACAAAACGTACTTGGCATCATAAAAGTAGGATGGCTGACTATAATTTAAGAGTAGCAGAAGGGACTGCTGTGCAGCTGTTTTCACTGATTCCGCAGTTTCAATCCCTTAAAATAAGCCCCCAAGCTTTCCTCTGAAATCAACCTATATCCACTGCATCATGCAACTTTTCACTCTTTGCAAAACAAAAATGCTATTCTGAATATTCCGTTTCTTTGGGCAAAAGGCTGTGTGTTAGCTCTTTATAGTTCCTTTAGGTCAGCTGTTAATATAAATTACCATCACATTTCACACTGGCTGGATTCCACAAGAGATTCAGTAAGTCAGATTTTCTTTGGTAAACCTAGGTACTTGCTTAGTATTTGACAGCTCAGTTTTGTTAAACTTAATTATTGCTTCTTAATCCTTTAGTGTTTTTTTTGGGTGTAAAAAGAGTTTGTTTGTTGGATTTTGAGTGTTTTTTTCCTTAAATAGTCAGGTGTATAACTACTCATGGGAGCATTCATACTTAGTGGTTTTATGCTATTTTGTTTAACAAAAAATATATTGAATTTCACCTTCAGTTGTAGTTTTTTTCTGAAAATTCACAAAGGTTTCTATGTGTATTGCTTTCTCAGTGTTTACACTAGAAGAAATTTATGGATTTTAAGGTTTAGATTTCTTCTTGAAATTTAGTCCTTGTCAAAAAGTCTTACCTGAAATCTCTTAGAAATCTCCTTGAAATAAATGTGTTGATACCAGTCCAGTGTCAGAAGACACTCTTCCGTACTGGAAAACCAGGTGTTAGTTGCATGTGTTTCAGTGGTTTTTGTAGGATATGGCATACACTTTGAGTTTGGGAACTATAAATTCCAAAGTTTTTAAAAGTAAGCTGGCCAGGCTCTGCTGCAAAGGACTTGCAATTTAGAATTTTTAGTAAACCTGAATTTGTCTTTACAAGCTGCCATGAGCACTGAGAGACTTAAAATCCTTGAGAACACAGCAAGTAAGATAAACGTTTTTAAGTGTAGAAGAATCATCACAGATTCAAAATGAAGTGAAGTTTGCAAGCCCCAGTTTGTGATCAAACTATGGCAGTAATTTGAATTTTCTTGGAAGAGCTGAGGACAGCAAAAAACCTCTGCTGAAGTTATTTTAATAAACAACATAATTTTGTAATTTGTCCAATAATTTTGCTAGCAAAAATGTGATCTTAGCATGAAGGATGCAGCCTGAAATTTTGTTAGTATTGTAATAATAAAAAATAGATATCTAGAAAATGGTTAGAAAATATAACTTTCATGCATAAGCATTCATGTGGAAAGGTCATTCTCAAAGGCTTTAGTTGCGGTGTGTGGTAAGATTGAAAAAAAAGGAGGGTGCATTATGTTTTGCAGATGTTTCAATCCATCCTCAACTATCTGAGGAACCAATAATTTTCAGCTTTTTGCTGGTTTAAATGTTCTGTGAAATTTGGAACAATCCTATAAACTGCAAATTCAACAGAAAGGCCACTACATTCTAGATTTAATAGGTGTTCATGCATGTTAACTGGCTATAAAGATTCTAATCCCTTTCTATATGAAGAATGATGCCCTCTTAAAATTCACTGTCTTAATTGTTATTCCACTTCCTCAAAATCAGTATGTTACTCAAAGCTAATGGCTTGTAGGGGCAGTAATGTTAAATCTGTCTTCTTAACTACATCTGTTTTGTATTCTGAAACAGACTAACAGTACATATGTACTGTGTAAGGACAGTAAACACAGTACTACATTGTCATTTTTTGCATTTTTTCCCCTCCCTCAGACCTTTAATGAATTTGAGATAGAACAACATCAAGAATGTGCTTATGACCACTTGGAAGTGTTTGATGGTGAAAGTGAAAAAGCACCAATTCTGGGACGTTTATGTGGCAATAAGATACCAGATCCTCTTATTGCTACTGGAAACAAAATGTTTCTCCGCTTTGTTTCTGATGCATCGGTTCAAAGAAAAGGCTTCCAAGCAACACACTCTACAGGTCAGAAAATCAGGATGTGCTTTACTAATAACTTCCCCTTTGTTCTTTAGGGGAAGATGTTTCAGCATTTCTTTTACAGGAGTGGGATGAGTTAATAGATAAGACAATTGTACAACTAAATCTAATGAAACCTTAAGAACAGTAGGAAAAGTCTGAGATTCCAGAAAGCATTGTCTGATATTTTAGATGTTTTATTCTCCTTTCTCTCTCGCTGTACCTCTCTCATATAGGTAAGTTATTAAAAAATTTTGAAACAAAGTCCCATGAGAAGAAGATATTTATGTACATAATTAAAGAGATATTTCTTACTACTCATGCTATTAGTTTGTAAAAGATTCAGTAGTTTTTCATTGTATTTGTAATGGAAGTACTTCACTGGGACATGTGATGCACCTCCATTACTTTCCTGTTCTAACATAAACAAAAGTCTGGGTTTTGTGTAAACAGCTATTACTTTCCTGTGGAGAGAAAAAGGAAAAACAGGCCAAAGAAGAATAAGTAAAAGCAATATTGAAGACTTACTTAGTATTTTAGCAATATAATCTCCTTCATACTTACCAGTTAATTTTATTCTTTGTCAGAAATCACGGAAACTGAAAACAGTATTTTGCAATTGCATTAATAGGTTTCTTAGGACACTTTCATAGAATGCACAAAATTTCCGTGACGTTGCTTGGCTTACAGTGGCCCCTAGTGCTGAATCTCTGAACTACCAGTGCCTGCTATAAAACTCAGTTTAGGATCTTGCATCACTTCCAAAACGACTGTAATAATTTGGTATGGCAATGCTGAATCAAATTTATTATATGTTTCACTCGTTCAGGAAGTGTGGTTTTAAGCTTTTTCCATCTGTCCAGCCTCTTAAACAGTCAAGAGAATACTGCTTGATTTGCTGTTACGTTTGTCAGAAGCCTAAAAGCCACTAGAAAGGTCAGGAAATGAGAGGGGTTTTATTCTTTAGCTGATACAGAAAAAAAGTCTTTCACCTAAAGCTATCAGATCAATTGCATTTTACAAATCAGTCATATTTATTTACAGTCAGATGTGTACAGTGCACCTACAGTAGAGCAGACATAGCTGTGCAATGGAAAGTATGATGGATGGTGCAGCTAGGTTATTTCTGACATGAGGGGCTAAGCAAGTGGTACTGTGAGGCACATCCCTGTTGTGTGCAGACCCATCACAGCTTGTCCCACACATCCTAATGCAATGGTGCATTGTGCAGGCTGGTTGTCAACTTTTGAAACTACAAGTTAGTACTTAAGAACTTCAAAATTTTAATTTTAATTTCTAAAACCAATACTTCATCCTAAAGGGATAAAGTAGGACAAGAAAGACTTGAAGCTCTTAGTTGATGAGATGCAGCACAACATGACCCAGCGATGTGCACTTGTAGCCCAGAAAGCCAGCCATAGGCTGGGCTGCATCAAAAGGTATGTGACCAGCAGGTTGAAGGAGGTGGTTCTCCCCCTCTACTCTGCTCTCCTGAGGTCCCATCTGGAGTAGTGAGCTCAGCTCTGAGGCCTTCAGCACAGGAAAGACCTGTTCATGTCCATGAACTACACAGCTTCATATAGAGCTGGTTCTCAAGGTGCCTACATGATGGCTACAGCTAACACTTCTATGAAACACAAGACTTTTGCACTTGATTGCTGACTGCATGTGTGCTAGAGCTGATCCTCCCCAGCCACTTGCAAACAGTATTGTTAACCCATGTGGAAAAGTCACCACAGAAGTATGGTGAAGCACTTGACTTTAGTGAGGCACTGGAATAGGTTTCCCAAGGAGGTTGTGAATGCTTCATCCCTGGCAGTGTTCAAGGCTAGGTTGGACGAGGCCTTGGGTAATATGGTTTAGAGCAAGGTGTCCCTGCCCATGGCAGGGGGGTTGGAACTTGATGATCTTAAGGTCCTTTCCAACCCTAACTATTCTATGATTCTATGATTCTATGACTTGCTTGTCACAGGCATCCCTTAAGTGCCTACCCAAAGCATGTCCTACCCCATTCTTTATAACTTTGATGATCCCTGTCATTTTGTCTTTCGCTTGAAAATCCTGAAATATGTTCAAGCCTCTAGTTGTAAAAAAGAATTTACATAGGAAAAAACTCAGAATGATGGATTTGTATTCATGCTGGGAAGTACTTCACTCTATGCCTTGTTAGATTGGTGTGCTTGATGCATAAAAATGCACTCAGCCTGAATAAGGCTGGGCATCTATTAAAAAAAACCCAAACTAATTTTTACTGAATAAGCTTTTTCATCCCTTTTTCTGCCCCCTCCTCTGTTTAGAATGTGGTGGGCGGCTGAAAGCTGAAACCAAGCCCAAAGATCTGTACTCGCATGCTCAGTTTGGCGATAACAACTATCCAGTTCAGGCAGACTGTGACTGGCTACTGGTGGCAGAGCGCAGCAATCGAGTTGAGTTAATGTTTCAGACATTCGAGGTTGAAGAAGAGGCAGACTGTGGTTACGATTATGTGGAGCTCTTTGATGGTCATGATAAGACATCTGTGAGACTTGGTCGATTTTGTGGATCTGGGGTAAGTAACAAGGTATTAACCTTTTTATTTCCACAACAAAAAGAGTAAGAAAGACAGGGCAGAGGAAGGAAAGGGTCAAGAAGGTATGAGGCTCAGTAACTGTACCTTACAATGAAGATGCTCGATTATCTGCTTTAGGTTTTGGTGAGGGTTTTTAATAGAAGTTTGCAGGCTTATAGTACAAGTTTTCCCTTGAAATATTTTAAACAATAAATATTCTTATCTAGTTCTTGACCAAAGTATTATAATGTTATGTTGAGCGCTAGGTAGCTGACAGTGGAGTGTTTGTCAGCAACCCAAAAATAGCTACCATACATTTTCCCATGCAGAGAAACACACCGGTGTTGAGAGCTGTCACATTAAAATCCTTTCAATTTGAATGAAGAAGTCACATTTTACAGAGGGAGGAGTGCTTGGGAAGCCTTTATAATATCTACTGGTCTACTCGTCTACTACTTAAATCTAATTTTAAGAAAGTGCTCCTAAAATGTGTGATTAATATGGGCCTTAAGAAAGTCCTGTCATTCCATATGCAACTCTGATTTGTTTTAACTCTGAGACATGGGGGAAACTGGCCAGATGACATACTGGAAAGGTTGTATCCTAGTTCTCCTTTTAGACCTGCATCGTTATGTCGGCTGCCTGCCTTGTGAAAGCTGGTGCAATGATCCCATGAGTCCTCATCAATTCTTTATGCATGTGCAAATGCAAGCACAATTTCATACATACCTATACTCTTTGCCTAGATAAAAGGTTCAAAAGGCTCTACATGCGTCAATAGGAGCTCTTAATTAACAAAGTGTTACTTTTTTGATTCACCCACAGTGCTGGAGCAAACACTTCAGTCATTCGGGCTAGTTACCTGCAAGTTGGCTTAAATCCTTTTAAGGCGTTTTTGAACACTAAAAGATGCAAGAAAGGTCCTGCAGGAAAGGTGCTACTACTGAGCTTTAGGCAGTACATTCTAAGCAAAATGATACAACTGAGCCCAGCATCTACCAATTTACACAAAACAATACTTTTCTTTGCAAGTTGCTCTATTTTTCAAGTAGAAGGACAGCAAACTGGAGAATGGCCCAATCTTGGGCTGAACTAATTCTTCTTTTGGGAGGTGAATGGCTCGTGATGGTTGGGTTTTGTTGTTGTTTTGGTTTGCTTCTGGTAGGATATGGATGAATGGCTTCAGAGGCCACATAGGAAAGACAAAATTAAACAGAAAAGTTACTGAAAGCAAAATAATCCAAACCAAAGTGGAAAAACCACACTATTAATATATATTGCTACCTTGTCAAACTTAGGAAAACACTTGCTAGTTCAGGTGGTACTTCTGATTGATGTGCTTCAGTAATAAACCAAGCCATCCTGAGTGCTTTGAAGAATAAGATGGAAAATAGGTACCGGAGTCTGTTGCTTATCTAAATTTAGAATATTGTGTATGGTCTTGCCCAGTCACTTGCATGACTCCAGCAGTAATTATAGAAGACATCTGGAAAGGACAAAAGAACAAGGAGCTTTGTTTTCTTTGTATCATGAGAAAAGACTGGAGATGCTTCATACAAATTGAAGAAGTTAAATCAGATTCAGAAAGTTAGATCACATGTTTATTTAGATTGTGTGAAAAGATGCTTTTCGGGCCCAGAGCTCAAGACTGAAAGAGTGCACATTTATATGAAAGCCAAACAGTTACAATAATACAATAACAGAGAATTTCAAAACTTCTGCCAGCAGATGAAAATTCAAGCATCATGATTTAAACTGGCCTCCAGCTTTTAGGAGTTCAGGTTGTCATTTCTTCAGTCTGCCTCAGAATTTCCTGGCTTATAATTGGAAGCTGAATGACATAGATATATTTTGTCTGATCATGTCAGGTGGCACCGTATGAGACCCAGTGGAATTATATGACAAGGCATAACAGGAAAAGAGAAACAGCCGTAAGAAAAAAAACAAGTGAATGAGTGGGATAAATACAGAGTGGACAGTTAATTTATTTGTTTCTTCATTTATTTTAGCCACCAGAAGAAATCTATTCAGCAGGAGATGCTCTTCTACTTCACTTTCACACAGATGATACAATCAACAAGAAAGGATTTCATATACGATACAGAAGTATAAAATATGCAGATAGTGTGCACACCAAAAAATAACACAAGAACCTCTAAGCCAGAAAAGGAGAGTGAGAAAGAAAGAACGCACAGTGAAAAGGAACAAAGGTGTGTCTTTTTTTAAAAACTGCAGTTATTAGCACAGATGTTTTATGTGAGTTCAGTTGAAACGGCGACAAGAGACTGAACTAAAATTAAAGAAAATCAGCTATACCGAAGGAATAGTCAAGATGATGATGTGAAGGCTCCATACTTGACTGTTGCTGCAAAGCTTGCGGAAGGACTTTGCATGCAGGGAGAATAGAAGAGCTTTTGTTCGTGGTTTGACATTTGTCATAGATGCGTGCAGATTCAATCAGTTGCATTCAGGGGAAGTGACCCTTCAGACCGTTCTTCCTTCTGACAATTGTATGGTGTCCAGGAAGAAAAAAAAAAAGCTCTTTCAGGTCACACAATCAAAATACTGTCCTTATATCTAGTTGCTTTGACTTTATATCCTGCATATGGTGTGTACAAGGACTTGAAAGAAGATAAGAAATGGGAAGGTCTCCCTACATTGTTCTGTATTTTTTCCAAATTCAACTGTCATATCAGGTTAACAGTGTTCTGAAACTGGAAAATCCTACTTCTGAAACGTAACTGATCTTTAGAGTATTTTGTTTTACTAATGGCTGATAAGTCTGAACTGTTACATCAGTCACTAGCTGACCAATCGCTAGTTGACTGAATTTGAACCGTAAGCATCTATAAAGTGTTTGGTTTACTAGTTAAGTAAGCTATCTCTGATGATGTGCTCTTATTTTGCACTGAACATAGAAAGACTAAAATGAAAACATGTCCTGAATCAAAATCTGTATCCGTGAGAAACAGAAATAGTCAAGGATCATATCAAACTCCTACTGAATTTGCTTTCAACAGTACGTTTGGAGCCACTACTAAGCTTTATTTCTTTGGACCTCTTTTGTGAATGAGCTAATTATCTGGTTTGGCTATGCAGAAATGAAGCTGCAGTAGTATCCAAGAGGGAGGTTTCCCAAAGAATTGTTTTTTTTTCTCTGGGAATAGGAGTATCTGTGATGGTGAAAAGAGCAAATCAAAATAACAGACCCAGGATTTCTTTGTTATTGAGTGAATTCCTATGGTGCTATTCCATGAACATTAAAAACAAAACCAAGAAGTTTTAGACTTTTGAGCCAACAGCTTGCAGATCATGAATGTCTCACTATGCTTGGCTGCATCTGGAGAAGGAAGGGTTTACTGCTCCAACAGAGAGTGGGTTGCAACAGCAGCACTAGTCCTGTGGAACAACTACTACTATTGCCTTAGAATCCTCGCACACGGTCAGACAGATCTTCCTGTAGATACACCTCTAATTTGATAAATATTTCGACAACTTGGACATCTTGGTGTACAATAACAAAAGGATCTTCAAGCGAAAGCCCCATCTGCAGAGCGAGATCATCTGCTGTAAATACAGTGACCTGCTTTTGATGTAGAGATATGTTACGTTTAGAACTGAGATATTCTATGTGCTTTAGGCCAGACATGGCTTTAGTCATAATGTATATGCATTATGTAAGTATTGTATGAATGAGTGCTCCAGGGGAGTGAGAGGTATTGTATGAGTGAAAATGGAATTGTTTCTTTATGTGCCAAGTTCTGTCAGGACCCTGTTTGACTGTAGCAACTTTTCTTTAAAGTTTTCATAGGCAGATAACGAGGACTTCTAGTTGGCAAGAATCAAGTTTAAACGAAGTACTATGTTTCACTTACAAGAAATATTATTTTGATATCCTTTGATGTAAGTTGCTACTCAGATTAGCTTAGTTTCTGTTTCCTTATTATGAACATACATTGGCACTAATAAATCTGATCTTTTTTTAATAAAAATAAAACCCAAATGTCTATATGGGTGTCTTTGGTTGTTTTAACAGCACTGTTGCTGCTTGTTTATTACCTTTTTCTTTCCCAGAAAGCGTATGTGTGTGAAGTTCAAAATGTGAATAATTCGTGTATTTTTGTAATGCTGCTCCACTGTATTTTTGGTTGGTTTATTTTTCAGGGTTTTTACACAAGAAGTTAACTGCAAACATTTTCTCCAAGGTCTTCTAAGACAAAATTCAAGCAGAAATATTACTATAGTTAAAAAGAAAAAAAGAAGTATTCTTAACCTTGATACATAATTTATCAGCCACACGGAATTCCAGTGCTCAAATTTCTGAGAGGAAAAGCAGGCAGCAGCAGAAGCAGTGTCTCCCTGGCATGGATAATTAACAGGAGTTGGGAAAGTCTGAGGCTGGGAGGAAGAGCATATTTCCATGTAATCTTTTTTTCCACTTTTCTGCTTCAGTCTCCTCCTATATTATCTCCCATTTGCTAAACAAAATATTTTAAGTCTTCCTTTTATCTACATTAGACTTTTATTCCCCCCCAAGGTTTACATTAACAACCATAGAGCTGAGCCAAGATTTTTTATTTTCTTGAAGGTGGTTGTTTTTCTTTTTGATTCATAGAGGCTCCTATATAAATCCTACTGCCCTATGCTAGATATTGCAAATGGAGTAGTTGGTGAAGAAAGTTAGACAGAGCAGGAACACCATACAGTGTATTTCCAAGGCTCTGTGAAAGGTGGCTCTTTGTGGTGATATCAAAACATTGCTTTTGAGCACAATATGTCAGGGATTGTTTCACATGGAATATGTAGAAATCAAAACAGAGTCGCTTTAACTTTGAATGCAAAGTTTGATTTTATTTCTCCAGTTGGTTATTCCTTTGTTGACCACATATGCTCGAATGGTGAAAATTAAAAGGTGTTCTTAATGATTATCTTGATGATAAATGGACCATATAGATAATTTCTTTGCATTGTCCATGATCTTAGTTAATGCCTCATGGTGCTACCAGATGCCACTAAAACTATAGTTATTTCCAAGTTCTAGGAGGTTTTTCCAGATGTAGAGAAAATGACATCTTCAATGAACTCCTTATTTAATAGCAGTATGTATTATAAATAGCCTGGTGATAAGAAAAAATTGCTTTCATAATTTCATCAGTTTAAATGATTTTTTCAATGTGGGTTATGCCAAGGGTATCTTTGAAATGGAGAAGTTTGTTCAGGACATTAAGGTCTTGCCTGTCAAGTAGTCAACAAAACATGACACAAAATCCAGTGTGCTGGAGATCCAGCTTTGAGACCTAGTTACAATGCATTTACAAGTAGCACTCTTAGAAAGGTGAAGATGATACTCATTCTGCTTCTTATTTGAGACAAACATTCTTGACTGTGGGCAAGGTGCTGGATTTAAATTAATTTTCCTGTAACATGACAAAGTTTTCTTTTGTGCTAATATTATTTAATGTGAAATTCAACATAAATTAGCATAAATTGTTAAGGAATATAAGGATCTCTGGATATAATTATGCTGGATCTCTGTGGCTGCCTGGCTAATGAAGAGCTTAAGTCTGTAGCATAGAAAGTTCTGTGATCAATACCATGCTTAGATAAGAGGGAAGATATGTTTGTGCACATCATTCCTTAAACAAAAAGAAAAGAGGAAAAAAGAAAGGAATAAAAACATCAGTGAAAGTCACTTAACATGGCTGCCTTACATAAGGGCTGTGAAGGTCTAGCTGGAGGGGATAAAGAAAGGTAGGTGCACACAGCAGATACTCTGTTCTTTGCTGGCCCTTTGTTATTATTTGCAACATGCTTGAGTAATCCTACCTGGCTCTGAGACCTATGAAACAGTGAGCTGACCTATGCATGGGTAAGAGTCAGATCAGGTCCTTAACGTGGTATTGCAGCGTTACGTTTTCATTTAAAGCAGATTGCTTTTGAACCCCATAAAAAATCAGATAATTGGGTTTAAGCTTTATCCACTTGGGAATCAGTTATGCAATTTCACTATGTTGCCAGGGGTGCAAGTGGCACACCTGATTTTTTACAACGGAGGAAATTGTTGTTGACCTCACAGTTTGTGTGCTGTGTGAACTCTAGGTGTGTGCTGCACCACCATAGAGCATGGTCACTGCTGAGGCACACTGAAGCTTTCTTTTACAATTAAATGGTTCTGTTCTGCCAAAATTCACAGATCTCAGGGTTTAGGGACCTGGTATGGGTATGTAATTTCAGGAAAGTATTCAGACTTAAAATAGTCCTGACCAGTAACCAGAGGGGAATTTTTCTTTGACTTCAGGTCTTAAATTTGGTCCAGATGAGTACTAGGAGGGGATGGGTTTTATCGCATTAACATATGTGATCACACAGATTGGCACTGATTGTTATGATTCAATTAGTAATTGATCAGGAAGAAGAGCAAGAACAAATGTCTGGAAAAGCCGAATGTAAAGATACCACAGATACAGCTACGTTTCATTAAAAAAAAAAATAAATAGATGTAGTTTCCAAAGTCAATGCTGTTGCTGATGTATTATTTTTTCAGTGCATCCTTCATATTTTTTAAAAATGCCTTATGCTGTACTGCTTTCATTTACCTTGAAGAAGAGTTAGATGATTAATTACATTGATTAGTAATTTTTTTCAAGCAGAGAACTGAAGACAATGTAAGGAATGACTTGCTTTTGGTTCCTAATGTTGCATATCCTGAGTAACTGACTGTGAGGGAGTAACACTGGGCTATAACTCTTACAAGCTTGTTTTTTTCCCCTCTGGCACTCTCGAGTTTTGCTGCTCTAAGCTGAATACTTGTGCCAACATTTTATGTTACTGCTTGTGATCTAATTAAGCTAATCAAAATAGTAATGTCTCTGCCCATGGGGGGGGGAGGGGGGGAGGTGGTGTGTGCAGGGAGGATGGGAACTAGATGGTCTTTAAGATTGTTTCCAAACCAAACCATTCTATAATTCTGTGATTATGAGTAAGCAGCTGTTTAATACTGTTATTTTATAGAATCAGGGTGAATGAAGTCTGATTAAAACAAAAAGAACAAAGGAAAATGCATTTTGCAAGTTATTATTTTTTAGCAAATGTTCTCATTTCTCTTGGTTTCTCAGTCTGGGTTCACAAAGGAAGCAAGCTGTAGCAGCTGTAAAAATAATGTGTTGCATGGCCAATGAAAGGAAACATTGGCAAAACTTTGGTCTTTCTTTGGTCTTTGGTTTTGTTACCATCTTTGCAATTGTTTTCTTTCATGTATTTTACATGTAACCTATAAAATCTCATGCTAATCCAAGGTTTAAGTGACCTGACATATATATACGTATATATATATATATAAAGGATAATTTATTTTTTTTCTTTCAGTGATTTTCAGATATAGTAATTCTTCGTGTTATTCAGACTCCTGGAAAGGATCATTTACTTTATGCATGTAAGTTAGAGTTAGTTAACCATGTGATAGCAATTTCTGCAATACACATAATACCAATAATCACATGGGCTGTAAAGTCTTTTGGAGCATGTTCAATGACCTTTATCTCCGTCCATGGTAATGCTAGTATTAGTGCTTTCTACGTACATGTCAGGTAAGTGGTCACACAATGAAGCGCAATGAAGGGAAGTTACGATGGAAAAGGAAAAAGGAAAAGGACATTTGGCTCTCACACAGCATGTGATTCCCACAGAAGAGAGTGAAATTGTGAAAGGCAAGTTACAAGAATATATATGAGTAAAAGAATTAATTTAAACAATACAATATTTAAGCTGAGTGTTAGGAGACCTTTTCAGTGTTAGAGACAGAATAGTTTCCCAGGGGTGACAGTTCATCTCCCAAATATCAGGAGCTGTACTGTATACAGAATGTTACTTAATGGAGCAAGTGCAGTACTCAAAGGTGCCTTTCAGTTATGAAACTCTGTGCTCAAATATGTGCAAAAAATTTCCTATCTGACTAATGAATTTAGTAGTAATAATAATACACTTCTTTAATTAAAAGACCTGAAGCTAGTGAAGACAAAAGCACTTCTATTGCAATAGATAAAAAACAGTAATAACCTACAATATCCTACAACCTAGATATTTCTAGTCAAAATTCTAAAGTAGAAGCACAAGCAGTGCTGACAGTTGTTGAGATGCCTTTTAAGATGATGTTCTGAAGAGCTGGATGGTCAAAAGCTGATTTCTTTGAGACATCTTGGGATATTATATGCTTGTCTTTTTAATATTATTGCTATGTCTTTGGATGATCAATATACAAACAATTTTCATTGGTATAATCAATAGCATTTGCTGTGCTATATAGGAAGGCCATATGGAGGTAAGAATATCACCTATTGTCATAATAACATTGTCGTTCTCAGTGTTATGATGTCAGCAAATGCAGTGAAATAGTGAAGACATGAATAAAACTTTTGGAATATTTCTAGATAATCATGGTAGTAAGTCGATTTTTGACTTTTCAATGTGAATTTTTCTTAAGATTGTTGCATCATTGACACATTATTTCTTAAAATGTGCATTTTAGAAAACACAAATCAATCCTGTATTTTCTTGGTTAGTTTGACTTGTAGGGGCATAAAAATATTTTAGTGTTAGTCTGTGCTTATAACTATTTAAAGAATGGGCTGTTCAGTTGTATCGTTGAAAGTATTTTTAATTTTTTTTTCCTTTAAAAACCCTATAAAAAAGGGTCATTTTGGAAATACAGTGAGAGCTAAATGAACTTAGTGTGTGGTAACTTTCCATAATGCCTGTTGATGATGAGGGGGGTAGGCAGGCAGGGAGGGAGAGGCAACTCTTAATTTTGTTTACAGAAAGTCTGGCTTATGAATTCTCTATTACAAAGGGCATGTTTGTACTTTGTTTATGTATAGACACAGTGAAAATTTGGATGAGAATATCTCACAATACTTTTATCCTCCTCTGATGTGTTTAAATGTTTAACTTGATAAAATATTTGTGTTGAGATGATACAAATTAAATACCGTAAGATATCAAATACCCTAGTCACAATTCAATATGTTGTTAAGAATATGCTATTCTCCAATTGAATACAACATTTTCTACAGTAGTTTTATCTTTAAAAATATTTCAAAATTAGTGATACTATTCTCTTAACAATTTTATTTGTAACTTTACTACACCATTAAATTTTAGTTTTGCTAATTTTGCTGTCCATAGAATCTTGGACTTGGATATTGCAAACTTTTCTAAATAACCAGTATTTCACATTCGACGATGCTTTCAGTGCTAGTTTTAATATAGTAAAATAGGTGGCAAAGATTTTGTGGCATACATGTTATCAGTCATGAAACACAGTGGTTCCAAGCTGCAAGTCTTTATTGAGATCTAATGCTTTTCAGAAGCAAAAGAAACCTTCCATACTTATTTTTAGAATTATTCTTTAATTAAATTAAGAATATATATGAGACTTGCAAATGGAAGTGAATAAATGCTATATTCTAGGGTATGGGGAGGAAAAGTTAAAAGTCAGATTTCTAAGGCAGATTTTAGGTAAAATAATTTTTGGTGTGCCATAGTACCTAGAAGAAAGTTTCAGAAAAGCTAGTGAAAATATTTATTCTAATGAAAAGAGCATTATGAATAAAACCCAAACTGAATAACTTTGATTTTGCTTTATTTTATTAGAAGCATTATTTTTGCTCTAAATAATTTTGGAAAGTCAAACTCAGTGGCCTCTCATTCCTAGTTCTCCCAAACCAATACCAGGAAAGACTGTGAATCACATCATTATTGACAGAAGTAAACAGATTTTTAACAAAATGAATGGCACAGTAAGTGCAGAATACTAAATATATATATTTGCAAATATAGTTGGAATATACATCAGGGAAGATACAAGAATTTCCTACTTCTTGTTTGTAGATTTTGCACAAAATGGCAATTAAGAAACTAAATGGTCAATCAATAACTTGTCCTTCATCCATTTTACAGCTGTTCAGAATTAAAAATAAAAAAAGAAATACATAGTATGTATCAATTAGTGTTATAGGTATACATTTCATCAAGTTAAGAGGTAATGAGAAGTGAATACTCCTTTGAAATACTACAGAGTATTTGATAAGGGTATATTATCTATAAAATTCCTAAAAATATCTATAAAATGGATATATTATCTATAAAAGTCACAGACTATACTTTTCAAGATCATGAGTTTGTGCCCCTAAAGAGACTGCATAAAAAATTATATAGTAAACATAGCAGAGTAAGAACATGGGTTTTGCTCTTCCTGGTGGATGCTGTGGTCCATACTGTGCCTCTGTTGGTTTCAGACTCTGGGGACAGGGACAAAGGGAGGATGGGCCAGAGGTACCATAGTAGGCAGCTGTAACAATCTCTGGGAGCCTGAACCACCTACAACCAGACTGGTATGCAGAAGGCCTTCCATGTGTGCCATAGGTTAAGCCATCCATGCATCTTCTCCCTGCCTTGTGTTGGAAGGTCCTTGGCCTTAGGAACTCCTTTGCTGAATAGACTGTTAGGCAGGCAATGTGATTAGCTACCCCCTTGAAAAGATAACTGGCAATCCTTGCAGTTGCTGATTTCCATCTAAGGATCTTGGATTGGTTGGTGTGTCCTAGTTTTGGCGTGTATTTGGTATCAGTAAAAACAATAAGGAATATATTTAAAACTATAAGTTGGAATAAATTTGTTTACTTTATACTGTGGACTACTGAGTGAAAGTCAAGTGTTAAGAAAGAGATTTGTTAGAAGTGAGGTTATATATGTGAAACGGCCTCTTTTCCCTGAGTGTACATTCCATCTCTTACGTTCATTGCTTTTATCTAAAATCTGAAAACAAATGACCTTGGAAGAGCAAGCTGGAGAAAAAGAGTTTCTCTGAAATTCTAGTGCTAAAATGTATTTGGAATCGCCACAAGGTGGCTCCGTAAGGAACTCCTGAGACTGAAAATATCTAAATAGGATTTCAGACTATAAAGTAGAACTCCTGAGGGAGAACAGAAAAAAAATGAAAAGTTGTGATTGAATATGGTGGTGTTATTGCTTCTGCAGACAAAACCTTTATTTCTTTTTTTTAGTTTTACTTTTGGGCATGATCTTCTCAGCATTGCAGAAAATATCCCAAATGTGTTCTTTAAAAGGCCTTCTTCTGGGTGTAGCTGTTGAATGAAGAACAGCTGTTTGTATCCTAAGGAAGATGGATTGTTTTAAGTGAAAAAATACTCTCTGGAAATAGTGTTCAAATAAAAAACATACGCTACTGCCAACATCGTCAGTGCTTGATGTCTCTCCAAAAAGGAGGACTACAGTTGCCTGTTATGGCACCATATTAAACATTTTGTTCTTACACAAGTCACCTGAGGAATACTTCAGAATTTGTTGTTCAGTCTCCTACTTTCAAATATGTAAGAAATACAGTGGAAATCAGACATGAGTTCGTAGCAAAATTTATGGTAAAAGAAAATCAGGACTTCATAATGAAATGGATCCCTGGCATCAACAGTATAGTTCTGAAAAAGAACCACACTGTACCCAACTCTATACTAATTGCTTGCTTTATATTTTTTTCATATTCCTTCACTGAATTAGATTCCCACCCAGAAAATCATTTATCAAGATGCTTCTTTAACTTGGTTTCATCTTTCCCAATGGAAATTTCTTTGAGTGAAATTAACTGCTCTTATGTAGGCATAAGAAACAGAGACTTTGTTTACACTCATTTCTGCTAAATTTTAGTGGGTAACATGACATGTGTTACTTTTGATTATTTCCTTATGGACTCTCAAATAAATTGTGAGTGCTTTGAAGAGGTTATGTTGGATGAGTTTTATGCTGGTTAACTGACTTCCCTTATTTCATTAACATGTAGAAATTTCAATTTTATTCCTACACATCTCAAATATATTTCATTGTGAGGGTAGTTCGCCAATATTTAATTCTCCAGCATACCCCTGCCCTTGTACACACAGAAGAACAAGTTGTAAGTGGGCAATCACGAGCTTGTTTGTAGAAAAAAAGGATCAAACAGACAATTTGAAGATGCTAGAGTGCCATTGTATGACCTGCCTCAGTATACTTTCAATGCTTTCTTCCTCATTTTCATCATGCCTTGCTTTGAAGGTAAAGATTAACTGAGACTGTTTTTCTTGACGATGGGGGGATGACAATTTTTACTAGACCTTTCTGTTTAAGAGCTCAAATTCATTCAGCTTTAGAACATAACACAAAACATGCCTGCTTAGGTTTACTTTTTCTAATAGTTTATATTAGGAAGAAGTAGAATATTTCTTATGCTAAAATGGATGAAGTGATAGTAACTGCTATTCCAAATCCACTTAAAGACAACACATACACACACACAAAAAAAAAAAAAAGAAATATTGATTTAGATTCATTCAACCAGTGCAACATGTTGTAAGCATGCCAATCTGTCCCCTGTTGAATTTAATGGGTTATTTAACCTGACTACAGTGATGTTAACATTAATTTATTATTGTTAATTATATGTTAATGTGTTAAAGAAATTTCTGTTTGGCAACTTTTGACTTTGTCAGTTGTTTACTTCAGTTTAATTCTGAAAACTCTTTTATGTTTCTGCAAATGTAGATGGTTTAGAACATGGAGATTTTCCATTTTCTCTGCTCAGTTCTGCCTTCATGCTTTTTTGGGCAGAAGGAGTTCCTACCTCCACATTAATGACAGAAATTGTGTATATATTAAACATTACTCATTTAAATAGAACACGTTTGGGCCAAAGAGAGTATCCACTGAGACAAACATTTCTCTGGGCAAACTGATGAATCAAACAATGTACTTTGATGTGTGGAGTCTTTGATCAGAGAATGACTAGAAAGAAGCAAAAATGAAATAAAGAATAGGATTAAAAAGAGGCTTTTCACAGGGTTTCTAAAAAAAAATAATAATAAAAAAAAGAATCAACCAAACCTAGAACAGAAAATTACAGGAGTGAGAGAAATCTAACAATTCCAGAAGGAAGCAGAAAACTATAGTGTCTAATTGTCACTTTCCAGTTGTAAACAACATGTGAATGGTAGGATGACTGAGGCTGAGCAAAACATGAAGATGTTTGTTTTGTTTTGGTTGGGGTAAATTTTCTTTATAGAAGTTAGTATGGGGCTATGTATTGGATTTGTGCTGGAAACAGGTTGATAGTTCAGGGATGTTTCAGTGGTTGCTAAGCAGTGCTTACACAGGGTCAATGCCTTTTTTGCCTCTCACCCCACCCCACCAGTGAATAGTCTGGGGATCAAGACGTTGGAGGGAACAAAGATGGGACAGCTGACACTAGCTGACCAAAGGGATGTTCCAAACCATATGGTGTTATGTTTAGCTTATGAAGCTAGGAAAAGAAAAAGGAATGGGGTGACATTCAGAGAGATGGCATTTGTCTTCCCAAGTAGCCATTATGTGTGATGAAGCCCTGCTTTCCCGAAATGGCTGAACACCTGCCTGCCCATGGGAAATAGTGAATGAATCCCTTGTGCTTCACTTGTGCACATGGCTTTTGCTTTAGCTATTAACCTGTCTTCATCTCAACCCATGAGTTTTTTCACTCTAGCCCTTCTGATTCTCTCCCCATCCCACTAATGCAGGGGGAGTGTGTGGCTGTGTGGGGCTTAGTTGCTGGCTGGGGTTAAAACATGGCAAAGTTTTATTGCTTTGTCTGGATCTACGTGCAAACAAGGAACCAGAGCAGTTTTACCATGACCAGGAAGGTGACAGAATGCAACATCTTCAAATGATGTGAATCTCTATGGCTCTGTGGAAGAGGCTGACTGTTGAAAAGAATATACTCAGTGCTGGAGGATTGATAGGTCATAAGTAATAATTATGAAACTCAGCACCAAGGAAGTGCTCCAGGGTAACTGGAGACAGAAATGGTTGTTGTGGCTAGGCACTCCACAAAAGCTACAGTGATATTTATAGAAGGAAAAGCATTCCATTGAAGTTTCTTTAAATGGCAGGAATGTTGTTCATTTCCCCATTTTTCTGACCAGATGATCATTGTCTATCACCTTTTTCTAACTCCTTTTGGCTTAGATTGGTGGGTGAATGGCAAGACCTGTCTGATCTAAAACAAACTTTATCATGATATTTTTGTTCACAGAATGGATTTAGTTCTTTCTGCCTTATTGGACAAAGTCTACAGACTACTGTACTCTTCTCATGGTCTGTGCCAGGACCATGTGTCATTCATTTGGGATCATGTGACCAACATGGGTAAGCTCTAGTCTGATTTATAGAGCTGATGATTGCTATTAATGAGCATGGGATTTCTACAGTAACTTTATTGCTTTATACCATAGCAGAGCCTAATGGCTATATGCGCAGTCAGTTTCTGTTTTTCCAAGGTCTGTTTTGCATCCTAGAATCCTATCCAAATTACCTGTAATGTGACAAAAACTCAAATAAGGGATAACATTGGGCCATTAATTAAAACTGGAAAATAATTGCTTCTACAAGTAAAGTCATTGTTACTTTAAATAACTTGTTACCTTGTGTTTCAAACATATAAATAACAAAGATGTAAAAAAATTTTGTGCTAAAATACTATTTTTTTACTTCTTTATGTAATAGAATTCACCCAAAGATCATGTGGAAATTTGAAATTTTTTGCTATTCCTCCAGAGAAAAATCTTCTGTAAAAATAGTCACATATACAAATGGGACAATGCAACCATTGGGGTGCCTATGGCAGTAAGAAATGCAACAGTGCCTTCTGTAAGATTTCCATGTGTGTCATATCTATCATAAAAGAAGTCAACAGTAGCTTTTCTTTGGAATTTACTTAAAGAAATACCTAACAAGAAACTGCTTTATGAGTTTTCTTATCACTCCACATTGTCTTTAAAGCTGTTATCAGAAGGAAAAATAATTGTGTTTATATGTGTGTAGAGTAATCTAAATGAATTAACAAGCAGTCATGTAGTATCGGGGAGGATTGTTTTTTATTTTATTTCCTAGCAGGCAAAATTTTGGGAATATTTCCTTTGATTTTCTATGTTTAAGAATATCAATAAACTTTTTATTTTCCCCAAAATGCAAGTTATCCATTAGTATTATCAGAAGGAAAATAATTGTGTTTATATGTGTGTAGAGTAATCTAAATGAATTAACAAGCAGTCATGTAGTATCGGGGAGGATTGTTTTTTATTTTATTTCCTAGCAGGCAAAATTTTGGGAATATTTCCTTTGATTTTCTATGTTTAAGCCTATCAATAAAATTTTTATTTTCCCCAAAATGCAAGTTATCCATTAGTATTATCAGAAGGAAAAATGAAATCTTTCTCTTACTGGCAGTCAATCTGTCTTTTCACGAAATTTACTTAAATCAGTTTTCAAGGAAGAAAAGCAGTCTTTTCTAATCTGAATTTGGAGCACGTTATGATTTAGTAATTTAAACTGTCATAAATATTCTTTTAATCTGAAGATTTATTACTATTATGCCTTTTATTCTTAAGCTTGAGTATCACTTGGACTGCAAAACTCCCTTCTGTTTTTCTCATTTCCTTTAAATTCAAAGATAGTCCATATTTCTTAGAACTCTAGTTCCTTATTTATCTGCCTGTCAATCATTGTGTCTCTTGGGACCACTAGGAAATCAGGTCTCTTTAGTTCTCTGTACAGCTGAAGCAATGGAGTTCTGCTCTGGGTTTGTGCAGGTCAGAATTTGACCCTTACAGTTTATCACCCAACATCCTTCCGGAATTAAAAGACTTTAGCACCATTTATCTACTTATTTTTAACACTCAGATCAAAGCCAATATAAGACATCTTTTAAATTTAGCATAACCTTTAAATTCTAAAGGAAGGAGATGGCAAGTCATTTGCAGGAAGCACTTATAAATACATAAGTAGATTCAAAGTATGATATATTCTTAAATGAGACAATAATCTTCTTCCTTTTGTTTTAGAGGAAATACTCACCTCCTCTGTCCTATTCCCTTATGATTTCTTAAGTGTTTAAATGAGTGCCATTGGCTACGTGCATACAGTGTGCTGAAGCGGTCTTGGGGCATCAGTGATGTGAAAGAGTAAGACTGAGGTGGAAGGGTTGTTTAAAGTCTGCCATCATCAGTAGGAAAGGGAGAAGTTGTCACTACGGAGTTACACTGGCTTGGACACTTTTTCCCTGTTCATGTTTGTTTGCCGGCTGTCCTGCTAGAATTACTTTTTTTTTTTTTTTTTGAGAGAGAAATGAAGCAATAGCTGTATTATGCTGGATGCAAGAAGTGAATGGGGTTGATGCAGCCTTGAGGTCCCCTTCTGTTCTTCTCTGCACTGGGGTGGGGCCATACAAAGACAAAATGAAGAGAGATGTTTTATGCTTTGGCTACAGTGTGTTGCATTAGTTTCTTGCTGCCTTTCTGCATCTGGACCATACGCAAATCATATACTCTGATGCTACAGCCATCCTTGAATCTCAGCAACCTGTCAGGGAAGGAAGTAGAAGATACATACTCCTACCCCTCCTCTAAATCAACATCTACAGCAGTGCATTTGGAAGTAAGGAGAAAGTCATGTCCCAGTGATGGAAGGGATTTGAATGGCCATACAGTAAGGACCCAAACAGTTGTATCTCACAAGTTCCTGCATCCTTCCCCAGATTAATTCAGTGACCTGCAAATAAGGTGGTTCATCCTGAAATCCCCAAATTTCTTCATTAGCTTTTTCATTCTCACCTTTTCCTCTTGTCCTGGGTTCAGCAGTAACAGTCACTTTTCTCAGTCTTAGTAGCTGGTGCAGTGCTCTGGTTTTGACTTTCAGCCTGCGAACAGTGCTGATAACACCGATGGTTTTAGTTGTTGCTCAGTAATGTTTACTCTGACCAAGGACTTTCTGAGCCTCATGCTCTGCCAGGGAGGAGGGGAAGCCGGGAGGAAGCAGAGACAGGACACCTGACCCAAACTAGCCAAAGAGGTATTCCATACCACAGTACATCATGCCCACTATATAAACTGGGGCAGTTACTTGGAAGGGCTAGATCACTGCTCAGGTCAGACTGGGTATCAGTCAGTGGGTGTTGAGCGGTTGTGTTCTCTCCCCTTGTTATTTCCTTTATCATTATTATTGTTGGTGGTAGCAGTAGTGCTTTTGTGTTATACCTTAGTTACCGGACTCCTCTTATCTCAACCCATGGGAGTTACGTTCTTTTGATTCTCCTCCCCATGTCTCAGGGAGCAGGGGGAAGAAGGGGAGGAGAAGTGAGCAAGCAGTTGCTTGGTTCTGGGTTGCCAGCTGGGCTTAAACCACGACACCTCTGCTTCATGAACCCATCCTTCAGGAGGCAACATTTCTGGAGGTGGGTGCGTCTCCTCCTGTTCTGTGACCCAAGTGCTTTTTATCAGCTCTTCCACAAAAGCCCATCTTCCTGGGGCTGCACTGTACCTGCAGTGCCTTGGCAATCAATGTTTATTGTATTCCCCACACTGATTCAAGTCAATGAGCAAATATTTAGTAGAGGCTTGTAATTTGTAGCATTTTGAAGCAAGGCACAAGAGATATCTTTGGCATGTAAATGCCATATGTGCCTTGAGAACCTTGTTCTTACAACTGTAATTTATGATTTGTTGTAGCTGGACTATACCGAAAGAATTAGTGAAGGCAACTGAGACAAGGGGATAGAAAAAGGGGGGAAGTTGAGACAAGGGGGGGCACGAAATTACAAAATGGTATATAGAAATCTTTAGAAGTAGCTTTAAGTAGTGTTAAGTTTGATGGCTTTGTAACAGTAGCAATGGAAAATTACTGAGGTGCAGGGTACATAGAGAAAAATATGTGAAGAGAGTGCAGCTAGAGAACATACTGAGAATTCTCACAAGATAAATCGTTATAGTTGACATAGCTTTAAGAAAAAAACAGCCTAGAAAAACAGGACACAGGGATAAGGGGTATCTGGGAACTGCAGGTGTCCAGGATGGGCTACAGTTGAACTAGCAGATAAGTAGGAGGATGGGAGGATTATTATGTCTCTGGTGCTAACGAACCAATTAAACTGGTATGAGCATCTACTGCGCGTGCTTCAAAGGCTGCCAGAAGTGATGAAGATCGTTGGAAGAAGTAAACGACCCTCAGAGACCACCACCACAAATCTGTACGCATGCGGGGAACTCTCTGGAAAATGATGTAATCCATATGTAGCCTCATGAATATGTATGTATGCCCAGGGGCTATAAAAGGACAGCTTGTGGGGCAATTAGGGAGACACAAGTTAGGAGGATTTATCCCCCGTGTCTCCCGGCGCCGCAATAAAGAATACCTGCTTGTCAGCTTGAAAACTTTGTTGGCAAGTTTGTTCCTGGAGTTTTCTCCGAATCACAACTAAGTAATATATGTTCATATATGCTGATCGGCAGGCTCCCTATATGAAATTGGCAGGATCCAGTCCCCAAGGAAATTGTTTTTAGGAAGCATGTCTAAGTTTAATGCTCAGTTTACATATATATGAGAAAAAAATTGAGTACCACTGTGCATAAGACTTTCAGCTAGGTCACCTTCACAGACTATGGCCATAAACACACCACAGCTGCAACTGAGATTAGTCAGCCCAGATTGGCAAAGCCACTACGAAGTTACAATCTAATACATTCTTTATTTATGTTCAGAAGGCCACAGGTCTAGGTGCTTTTTTATAGGGAGAGGTGGCCATCAGTCAGGACTCAGAGTCCATCAAAATTACCAATCATTTTCATTTCTCAAGCCTTATGAGGTTGAAAGTAAATTGGGTTGGAAAGAGAAAGCTTGAGGAGGACAGCATACTGCCTTGGACTGTTGCTCTGATCTTTGTGTTTGGTTTTCTTTTTGAACGCAGTCTATTTTCATGTTAGGCCTGCAGTTAGGTACCTGAGCAGTGACTGGACATCATGGCTGATGCTCTTACTGTGATTTCAGGCATATTTTCTTGACCATTACTATTGCTATTGTAAAGTCAACCAACAACAAAAAAAAAGACATCCTTGCAAACGGGCTAGCATTTCAATACCAATACCATGACATATATAAGCCAAATAGATGAAGAAAGACCCACTATTGACTTACAGTCAGATTCCAAGAAATAATATTTGCATCTTCCAAACACTTGCTTTTAGACATTCTTTTGCTAGTAGACATTAATTGTTTTATAAAATGGGGTTGATTAGAAATCACCAATCTTTCATAAATTGTTTCATAGTATTGTGGGGTTTATGTGTTAATTCTAATCTAGATAATGAAGCGATTTTACTGTTGGTTCTGTAGATACAAATTAGAGTTGTGAGTCACTCCCAGAAATCATCCATGAAGTTAGAGGAAAATCCATCTGTAAATAATTTTTCTAGAATAGATAAATGCACTGTATTAATAGGGAAACATTTATGTGGGTTTTAGGCTACCCCATTATTGTAACACTTGTTCTCAGTGGAAGCAATATGAATTTTGCCATTGAATCAGCGCAAACAATTTAACTCCAGGTGCTGAAAAAACAGAAGTGAGAACATACTTGCATAAAGTCCTCAGGTAACTGCAGTCTCCTAATATTTATCCCATGTATCTTGTAAACAGCGTAGTAAATTGAAGTGCAAGTTTATCAGCCTTGGCCAGAGGTATGTAATTTTCTCTTTGCAAATGCCTTTTGGGCTAGTGAAGGAGGAATAATCTAGGTATTAAAAAAAAAACCAAAAAAAACAAAAAAAAAGAAATTTCTGTCCCTCCATCTGTTAACCACTTAACTCATAATCCTGTGTGTAATGATATTACAAATGCATAAATAATTGCTTCAGCCTTAAGCTGCATGCACTGCTTAAATAACTCGGCAATATATTACTTCTACAGGAATGACTACAGCTTACAAAACATACAGAGCAGAAATACCTATTTCTCTTCATTACATATGCTGACAGCTTCCAGATAAGTATTTTGTTGTCATCTCTGATGTAGCCAACATTAAAATGTATGTGACTGAGTAAAATGTATGTATAGTGAGTTCCCACTTCTACATGTGTGCATGTGTGGCTGTATTGGACGAGCTCCAAATGGCCTGGATGCCCTGCTGTTCATCTCTAATTGTTTTCTGTGGGGAAGGCAGTTTGCTGAGGGCATTTCAGGAAAGGGAAGCCAGTAGCCAGTGGCTCCATGAGTTTTACACTAGATGGCGTGTGGGTGAGCTAACAGTATTTACTGGGCTAAGAATTACTGAATACTGCAATGAGCTGCTCCAGGCATGGAAGGGATAGGAGGGATGTTGAAAAAAAAGGATAAAACCAATATATATGATTTAAAAATAGAGGGTTCTCATATCGTTTGCTGCTTTTGGGTGTTTTTTTTTTTTGTTTGGGGTTTTTTTTGTTTGTTTTGTTTTCTTTATTTACTTTTAAAATATGATATTGATGGATTAGAAATGAAGCAGTGAGCATCTCCACTGAAATGAATTGATATACATCACCTACTGATGGATTGCTGGATCGTTGCCTGCTGACGACACTGTGGATCTCGTCTTTGTGGCACCCAATGTGGGGCACGAAAGTTTCAGATAATGGCAGATCTGACCAGAGTGTGGCTAATTGTCTAATTGTGTTTGGCTTTCAAATTTGTTACAGATTTGTTTGGTCTCAGAGTTTCAGCATGTCATACCTTACTTACATCCAGTATTTGCTGTTTTAGTATTTATCAGCTGGGGTGCCTGGGCTAAGGTTCTTGTTTTGCTGTACTTTATGGTAACGACTTGTGATACAATAAACTCATTGATCATGAAACTTATTTGGCTTCTGTTCCCAGTGTGGTCATCACTTCTGTACTTTGGGAGGTATATAATAGAAGTGTTTAGCAATTACACATCTTTTTTCAGTCCTCAGGTGTTCAACCTGTGAAAGAGACATTCTCTTACACCCCTAGCTCCCCCACCAGACCATTTACAGCATCTTTTGAGAGTTCTGAAGGTTTTGAATGGCCTTTGGATACACTTAAGACCCACCTGCTGATTGTGATGGGGACCAGCACGTTGGCACAAATACAGAATGTGTTTTACCCACTCCCATTTCTTCTGAGCTCGAAAGTTAAGCAGTCAGGTTTGGGTCTTGTTTAGAGTTAGATGATGATATAGGAAAGCCAAAAGATTTTTCCCAAGGCTGGACAGTCATGAGTGGCAGGGTGTGTGGGATAGTTTGGGCAAGTATCTAGGCCAGTTGGCTCCTCCAGTGCTTTTGAATTTCATCAGTGAGCAAGTGAAAAATCCAGAAAAACTAGTAACACACATAAATGAGGTGTGTTGTCATCCTGGTCATACCAGAGGGGGACAAACCATGGCAACGTGCTGCGGCTTGGCCTATGCTTACAGAGTCCTGTTCAACACTATCTAGCACCTTCAAAGGGAAAAAATGTCTCTGGATGTGATGGCAAAGCAACAAAGAGTGCAGCTACTTCAACTTCAAGTACAGTAGCTACACAAACCCCAGTGACAAGTGCAGCAGCTACTCAAACTCTGACTACAACAGACAATGCAGCTGCTGGTGCACAGAGGCTTCACCAACCCTGACAACAGATACTGCAGCCACTCCAACCCTATGGCAGACACTGCAGACACTCCAGCCACAGCAACAGTCACTGCAGCCAAACTGAAGGACCAATTCGTGCCAGTATCGGTTGCCCCTGTGCACAAGGGGAAACGCAAACAAGAGGCACAAAGAGCAACCTGTAGAGTGAAGAAAGACAAAGAACCAATGCACTTACTATATGGGACAGAATCTGAACAACAGTTATGTGAATCAGAGGAAGAGGAAGAAAAAGAGGTGACTTCGCAACCCTGGACCTTGACTGAGTTATGGAATATGTGAAAAGATTTCATCCATCATCCGGGGGGGGGACCATATAGTGACCTGGTTGCTCCGATG
The DNA here is from genome assembly GCF_033783945.1 of Neopsephotus bourkii. Taxonomy (NCBI): domain Eukaryota; kingdom Metazoa; phylum Chordata; class Aves; order Psittaciformes; family Psittacidae; genus Neopsephotus; species Neopsephotus bourkii. The sequence goes on along the minus strand of NW_026900684.1, from coordinate 12,491,527 downwards.
CAGGGACAATGGTGCTGACAGTCACAAACTAGATGGTAGGGAAGCTAAGTAGCTGGGATTACTTGCTAGAGAAGCGGGAATTGACAAAACAATTGCAAAAGAGAAATGGTCTCTCAGCCCTTGGAGGCTGCTCTTGGCAGCTTTGAAGGAAAGGTTTCCCTACAAGGGCAACGTTGCGAGTCGTTCATCCAACTGGACCGTGACAGAGAAAGGCATCCAGTCTCTGAGGGAATCAGCCATTGTAGAGATGGTCTGTCATAGGCTGGATGCCAGAAATGTATCTGTAGATCAAGATGAAGTCGAATGTACATCACCCATGTGGTGGAAATTTACACGGAGTGCTCCACCATCATATGCCCATGGAATCAATAACCTGGTATGACGTAGCACCACCAGCAGTGGATGAAGTGATTCATCATCTCTGAGAGTCTGAAGACAATCTCACCCTTTCCATCATTTCAGCTGTGGAAAAACTGTCCCAGGGGTTTAAACAATTGCAAGACGACCTATTCGATCTATCCAGCTCCCCATGTGTACCAACCAGTGTCTTAGCTATCAACAAAAGGTGCCCTACTGCTTGAGAGAGAATATTTAGGACGTACACACCCCAGGCCTTCCTGTGGTTTTACCTGTGGGATCAGAGAGAAGACATGAGAAAGTGGGATGGAAAACCTACATCAGGCCTGGAGGAACAGGTATGCTAACTGAGGGGAGAACAAAGATCAAGGATGATCATCCCATGAAAGCTGTGGCTTCAGTCTCTGGTAAGCAGGTTCCCAAATGGAGTGGGAGATCTGATTTTACTCCGGCTCCTGTGACAAAGAAGTCTAGTCCCTGTCTATGACATGTATATGATCAGTATTGTCACTATTAGAGGGGCCCTGCCTCAAGCCAGGTGGAGGTAAGGGACAATCGGGACTGTGTGGATCAGATGGCCTGGCACATCAGTCCCACAGAAGTGTAAGGCTCTAGTAGATACTGGTGCACAGTGTCCCCTGATGCCATCAAGCTGTCAAGGGGTAGAACCCATTTCCATTTCTGGAGTGACAGGAGGATCCCAAGAGTTGACTGTACTGGAGGCTGAAATCAGCCTGACTAGGAGGAAGTGGCCAAAGCACCCCATTGTGACTGGTCCAGCAGCTCCACCCAACCTTGGCATAGACTACCTCAGGAGAGGGTACTTCAAAGACCCAAAAGGGTATTGATGGGCTTTTGGTATTGCTGCTTTGGAGAAAGAGGAAATTGAGCAACTGTCTGCCTTGCCTGGTCTCTCAGAGGATCCTTCCATTGTGGGGTCGCTGAAAATCGAAGAGCAACAGGTGCCAATAGCAAACACAACAGTGCACCGGCAGCAGTATCGCACCGAGACTCCCTGATTCCCATCCATAAGTCTCCATAGACTGGAGAGCCAATGAGTGATCAGTAGGACCCACTCACCCTTTAATAGCTCCATATGACTAGTGCAGAAGTCTAACGGAGAGTGGAGACTAACAGTACTGAGGCCTGAATGAAGTCACACCACTATTGACTGCTGCCATACCGGATATGCTAGATCTTCAGTATGAATTAGTCAAAGGCAGCCAAGTGGTATGCCACGATTGATATTGCCAATGCATTTTTCTCGATTCCTTTGGCAGCAGAGTGTAGGCCACAGTTTGTTTTTACTTGGAGGGGCGTCCAGTAAACTTGGAACTGACGGCCACAGGGGTGGAAACACAGCCCTAGCATCTGCCATGAACTGATGCAGACTGCACTGGAACAGGGGCAAGCCCCAGAACACCTGCAATACATTGATGACGTTATTGTGTGGGGTGATACAGTGGAAGAAGTCTTTGAGAAAGGGAAGAAAATAGTCCAAATCCTGCTGAAAGCTGGTTTTGCCATAAAACAGAGTAAGGTCAAGGGACCTGCACAGGAGATCCAATTTTGGGTAATAAAATTGCAAGATGGACGTCGCCAGATCCTCACAGGTGTGATCAACAAGATAACAGCAATGTCTCCACCAACTAATAAGAAAGAAACATAAACTCTTTGGGGTGTAGTGGGGTTCTGGAGAATGCACATCCCAAATTACATTTTGATTATAAGCCCTACCTATCATGTGACCAGGAAGAAGAATGATTTTAAATGGAGCCCTGAGCAACAACAAGCCTTTGAGCAAATTAAACGTGAGATAGTTCATGCAGTAGCCCTTGGACAATTTCAGACAAGGCCAGATGTAAAAAATGTACTGTACACCGCAGCCATGGACAATGGTCCTACCTGGAGCCTCTGGCAGAAACTCCAGGAGAGACTCAAGGTTGACCGTTTGGCTTTTGGAGTCGGGGAACAGAGGGTCTGAGGCCAGCTATACCCCAACTGAGAAAAAGATCCTGGAAGCCTACGAAGGCATTCAAGCTGCTTCAGAAGTGATTTGCACTGAGGCACAGCTCCTCCTGGCAACCTGGTTGCCTGTGCTGGGCTGGATGCTCAAAGGCAGGGTCTCTTCTACACGTCATGCAGCTGACGCTACATGGAGTAAGTGGGCTGCACTAATTATACAATGAGCTCGAACAGGAAATCCCAGTTGTACAGGAATTCTAGAAGTCATCATGGACTGGCCAGATGACAAAGATTTTGGAATGCCAGTGTTATTCATGAATATGAAACATGTACTGCAATTAAGCAAGCCAAGCAGTTAAAGTCTCTCTGCTATGGAGGACGATGGCTGAAGTACAAATACAGGGAGGCCTGGCAGATTGACTATATTACACTCCCACCAACCTGCCAAGGCAAGCACCGTCTGCTTACTATGGTGGAAGCAACCACCAGATGGCTGGAAGCATACGCTGTGCCTGACGCCACTGCCCGGAACACTATCCTGGGCCTCGAGAAACAGATTTTGTGGCGACATGACACTCCAGAGAGAATTGAGTAAGACAATGGGACTCATTTCCGGAACAATCTTATAAACACTCGGGCCAAAGAGCATGGCATCAAGTGGGTATATCACATCCCCTACCATGCACCAGCCTCTGGGAAAATAGAGCTGTACAACTGGCTGTTAAAAACTACACTGAGAGCAGTGGGTGGAGGGACTTTAAAACATTGGGATACACATTTACCAAAGGCCACCTGGTTGGTCAACACCAGAGGATCTGCCAACAGGGCTGGCCCAGCCCAGTCAGAACTTTTGCATACTGTAGAGGGGGATAAAGTTCCTGTGGTGCACATAAAGAATTTGCTGGGGAACACAGTCTGGATTACTCCTGCTTCAGTTAAAGGCAAACCCACTCGTGGGATTGCTTTTGCTCAAGGACCCAGATATACTTGGTGGGTAATGTGGGAAGATGGGTGTCGTGGTTTAAACCCAGCCAGACAGCTTGTTCACTCACTCCACCTCCTTCTTGCCCTCCCCCTACTCCTGGAGGGACGGAGAGGAGAATTGAAAAGTATGCACCTCCCACGGGTTGAGATAAGAACAGCTTAGTAACTAAGGTATAGCACAAATCACTACTGCTGCCACCAATAATAATAATGATAAAGGAAATAAAAAGGGAAGAGAATACAACACCCCAGCACCAGCCAACTGATAACTCTTCCCCCAGCCTGACCAAGCAGTCTCCATGCCCTTCCGGGTAACTCTGTTACATCCTGGGCATGATGTGCTGTGGTATGGAATACCTCTTTGGTCAATTTGGGTCAGGTGCCCTGTCTCTGCTTCCTCCTGGCTTCCCCCCTCCCTGGCAGAGCATGAGGTTCACAAAGTCCTTGGCCAAACCAAAACATCGTTGTTATCAGCTCTGTTCCCAGCCCGAAAGTCAAAACACAGCAGTGCACCAGCTACCAAGAAGGAGAAAAATGACTGCTACTGCTGAACCCAGGACAATGGGGAAGTCCAATGTGTACCTCAAGGGGATTTGATTTTAGATGAAAACAGCCAACAAACTCAATTGTATACTATTGCCTGCTATGTAATACTTTTATAGCCCACCAACTAGATGTCTTCAGGTCACCAGCGACTGGCTCTGACTTCCCTCCGACCATCATCCCAACAAAGAATGAGCTTTGATGAAACCCGACAAGCTCAGCAGTGACCATACAAGTTCCATAGTGTCATCAGCAGGCAACAACCAAACACTGCACACAGCCTCTCCCGCTCTGAAAGACTGGTACAAGAGATGGAGCATAAAATCATGGACCAGATGAGCTCAGAAGTTTTATATGGATTGATCCATACACTAAGGTATGATACCTCTTTCTTTGTGTGTGTGTGTGGATGTGTGTGTATATATATGTGTGTGTGTGTGTGTGAGATGAGTGACGGTATATTGAAAAATGTGGGATCTGAGCATGATGTGAATGATATAGAATAAGGGGTGGATACTGTCCTGGGTTCAGCAGTAGCAGTCATTTTTCTCCTTCTTAGTAGCTGGTGCAGTGCTGTGGTTTGGACTTTCAGCCTGGGAGCAACACTGATAACACTGAAGTTTTTAGTTACTGCTCAGTAATGTTTGCTCTGATAAAGGATTTTCTGAGTCTCATGCTCTGCCAGGGAGGAGGGGAAGCCAGGAGGAAGCAAAAACAGGACATCTGACCCAAACTAGCTAAAGAGGTATTCCATACCGCAGCACATCATGCCCAGTAAATAAATTGGGGGCAGTTACCTGGAAGGGCTAGATCACTGCTTGGGTTGGGCTGGATATTGGTCGGTGGGTGTTGAGCAGCTGTATTCTCTTCCCTTGTTATTTCCTTTATCATTATTATTACTGGTGGTAGCAGCAGTGGTTTGTGTTATACCTCAGTTACTGGCCTGTTCTTATCTCAACCCATGGGAGTTACATTCTTTTCATTCTGCTCCTCATCCCTGGGGGGGGGGGGGGGGGTTGGGGGTAGTGGGTGTGCAGGGAGTGAGCAAACAGCTGTATGGTTCTGCATTGCCAGCTGGGCTTAAGCCACAACATATCATAAGGATGGTCTTTGGGTGGTTGTTTGCCAGAGTGTTAGTGTACATATACCTGCCAGAAAGCAGTTTTCTTTTGGTCAGTGCAGAGTTACATGAGTTTTTTCATCAGCAATCAGAAGGGTGTACACTGACTTGAACCTGTGCAAGACTCCACCTGCACTGCACCCCTCTCCAAGCTCTGTGTGTGACCTGTCCCCTGATCTACATGCTCACATTCCTCTCTTATCTTTGGCCACACACCATCCCATGCTTAATAGGTTTATCTCACTTACTTTTAACAGGACTGTGTATCTTACAACATTCTTCTGACCTTGTTGGCACTTTCATCTTGTGTAAACAGTTTATCTATCAGTCACAGAGATGTGAAGCTCCTTTTGGTCAACACTTAAGGCAAAGCTTTTATCTGAGCAGTGTATGGTCTGAGCTATGCTTCGTGAAACTGATACCAGTGATACAGATATGTACCCCAAAATGAATGTTGTTGTAATATGGGTTGGCATAATTTTAATTTAAACTGTGGTAAAAAAATAATGGTATCCACCAAGTAACTGAAATACTTTATTTTTCTTAAAAGTAGAACGAAACAGATCATCTCTGGCTTTTATGCATACTGCCATGACAAATAATATATGGCAGGATTCAGAAAGGGTGCTGTTAGCTCATTTTTAAAAGCCATTTAATAGTGCTTTGACAGCTCTGTGCAGAGCAAAATCTCACACAACTGTAAACTGGGAATTTTCTTTGGATGTTTATCTAAGTATATGCATACCCTTAATGTAATCAGATATAAGCTTATTAAAAGATTCCTTCATATACTTCCAAATCTCAGCTGAAAACACCAGAGTGTTTATATATGTTCATCAGAAAAATCTATAGCTGGGCAAATAGTAAAGAAGCTTCTGCATTGACAACTCACTAATTTTATTAGTTGGTGGCTGCATGGTTGACTAAATACCTGAGACATGAACTGAACTTGATTTTTAAGATAGGTAATTAAAACATTAACACAGTTTTCTAAATTGTTGAGATAATTCTAAATCCTTATAGATACTCTGTATGTATATAGCATACATATGTTCAAGTGCATACATCAGAAGAATACTATTAAGACTGTAGTGGGAAAGTGCAATGAGAAATTAGAAACGTGATTTGACATTTGATTCAATAATATTAAACTGCCCCTTTTCTCCATTCACTTGCATATGCTTATTATTAAAGCCTGTAATTATCATGATTGCAGACCCCTTTCTGTGCAGTGCAAAGATAAGAAAGTGCTTACACCATGTGTGTGACTATTTTGTTCCCCTGTGCAGCCTCATGTGCATTTAATGTTCAGTTGATCTCTGAAAACATTTAACAGATTTCTTCATGATCTATTTTTCTTTCCATTTCATCATTTTTGTATTTGGACGGGCTTTTCTAAGGATTACTTACTTTTGGGCACATCTGTCTTAGCGTGTTCTCCTTTGACAGGAAACAAAATTTTGCTATAGAAGGGAAGTGAGAAAATGTGCTGTGTGTCATACACTCTTGTCTCAAAGAATCGTACTTCTGTTAGTGATTAAAGATAACCAGCAGTCTTTTGGCAGGTCTAAACAGGCAGGGGCAGAAATTACATTCCTGGCCAGATGAGCAGGGGTAGGTGGTTGTGATGAGAAGCAGAAAAAACTAAAAAAGGTATTTTACTTTTCAAGGAGGATAAGGGGCCATCAGGTCATTTTGTGGTTTTAGCAGCCCATACTGGGTGCAGCTGAGACCCTTCATTTCAGCCCTCTACAGCACCCATGACTTGTGCTGCCACGCAGGCCTTGTGGCTGAACTTCTGTTTAAAACAAATGCTCCCTTTTTCTTTGGCCTTAGTGGAGAAAAACATTGATCCCATGTTTACAGCTCAGAAGAAATTCATAGTTTTCAGATCTGTGTGGGGTTTTTTCATGACCAGAGTTGCTTTAGATTATTTTATAATAAAATCTAGTAAACATACATTATTAATGAAACAGAGAGACACCATTTGCAAGTGATACTTCTGTAAACACTGAACTAAATATATGAGAAAGCTGATGCAAATTTTGATTATTTTGGGGCATTTTTTCTTGTTGTTTGTTTGGGAAATAATGGTTTGTCCACATTTTTTGTGTTGGTAGTGACCTTCCTGATTGAGTTAAAAACAAATGGAGCAGAGCAAATTACTAAGGCACCCAAGCATGTTCTCATCTTTGCCACACTGAAGCATTTGTTTATTCTGCAGGGCTTCAGGAGGGCAGCCCAAAGGCTTTGTGAGACTGAGAACCATAAAAGATGGAACAGGTGGGAATGCCAAATCTTTCCCTGGAGTATCTCTTAATTTGCTACTGCTGTATCTTTGGGGCATTTTTGTAAAATATGTGCATGCCAAACAAAATAAAAGTGATGTAGACTTTATGTCAATGAGATGGCAATACAATTACTTGTGGTAGATTATGCTCAACAGTACTACATCCATCTGCTCCGATTAAGTGAAATGAGAAGTACTCCAGTTTCTTACTGTGAGACAACAACAGAACACATAACCATGTGTGTCAGAGTTATTGGTTACCAGAGGCGTTTTTCAGATTATACCATCTTCTTTATTCTTCCTTACCTTCATTCTTTTCAGGCTTGCTGTATACACATCATAACTTCTGAATGCTGCAGTCATGAACGCATAATTTAAAATAGCCCTGAGATAAATGCCCATACAATTTATCTTTTAGCATTTATCTTTTAGCAATCATTAGAAATATGACTTCATTTTTTTAAATTGTCTTTCAAAACACTGTTGTTTGATATCCCTTCAAATGCAACAATTGAATCACAAAGAGAGAAAAATAATTTAAGAAAGCTTCCAAAATGGTTTTCGAACTAAGGGAAATCAGCATAAATATATAATAAGAAAATTTAGGCTTAGGTACCTTTGTCCTCTGTTGAATAAGGTCACTCAAGTGTGTGTCATACAGTATTTATTACTTGTAACTACTGTTAAGTTTCTGATCACAGAAGCTGTACCTGCAAGAACAGAAAGTGTAGGTTTGTAGATCTACCATCAGTGTAAAGTCACAGACAAATGTAGTTTGAAATCATAAGTGTGCATACTTTGTTACTGATGTGATATAGGTACACCTTCAATGCATTTTTCAGATAAACTTCCACTAAGATTTTAAAGTAAACTTTAAACTCTGTTCTTAAATTTTTCATGATTGCACATTGACATATTTCACAGCACAGGTTGGTGCTTTCTACATGCAGGGCCATGTCAGACAGTAGTCAGGTGTGAAAAGCTATGCAAAATTGTTCATGAAAAATTGTGTTGTTTTCCACTTCTTTATTCATCTCCCCATGTCTTTTCAGTGTTGTGCTGTCTCTGAAAAAGCAGCAGATATTTTTTTTAACATGACAGTTGGGATTGCTTTAATTGAGCAAAAAAACCTTCCACTAGCCTGTGAAGAGCCATAGAGACAGGAGTGAAAGCACAAAGTCTGAATAGTCACCTCACCTCATTTCATTCTGTGATCATCTAATGGAGATGCTTCTTCACTGAACTTGGTAAGTATGAACATTTCTGTGAAAGGTGAATCTATTTTATTTCTACAGCTTTTGTACTGGAAGAGAGATCACAGTTTTCAAATTTCCAAAACCACCCAAGCATAAATTCTCTAGAATATATTCCCAAATTATACGTCTCTCATGGGACTTTCTTTTTAAAAAATCCTATAAGAATTAAAATCTAAAATGACAGTGAAAACTTAAGCATACCTGTTAGGTATGTCAAAGAGCTAATTTAACCTGCTTCTGAGCAATGTATATTGACTTCCATGCTACCAGGTTGCTGCTGCTAACTAGCCTTTATGTAAATCTAGTTCCTTCATTGCAGCCCAGAAATTGCTAAATATCTGCATGTAATAACCTGGAATTTTATGAGACTGTACCACTAAAGTCAAGCCAGTGCAGACGTGCTAAAATCATTTCTTAAAATGTAAGCATTAGAAAATAGTGACAAGAAAGCTAAATAGTCTGGGTTTATTAGCCGTGGTGCAGATGCTATGAATACAGAACTACGTACTCACTGCTTTTAGGTCCAAGCTGTTCATACAGAATTCAGTTTTATCATTTACATGCACCATGTGAGTTTAGTAAAAACTCCTTTATCCGTATTCCCTGTTCCATTGAGTAGTACAGAATTTAAATCTACTGCGCTTGTGACTCCTTTATCTTGAGAGGCTGGAAAAAAAAAAGGCGAATATGCTATGCTGAATACATTCTCATGTGCTGCAAATCAAAAGGCTCATCTGAACTCTGTACTGAAAATCCTTTAAAAGGCTTCATTACAGATCACAGACATGAGACTACACAGCCAACCATTTTTAAATGATTGCTTGCTTGAATTTAGAGACAATTCCTTATTCTAAGTTAATGGTCTGTAAAACAGCCATGAAAAAATGAAACTGTTTCAGAACCAGACTGCAGATGGAAGAACAGGCCTCTAAAGCATCTGAAGACACATAAACCTTGTGTAAGGATAAAGAAGCCAAAACAATCTCTCTCAGACTTCGTATAGTATTTCAAGTCTCAGCTGCTAACTGCAGGCCAAGACCAAACATGGAACATGAACCACAAGATGCAGTCGCCCCTAGACATCTAAGAAATATTTTTCCCTTATGCAAATAGCATCAGCTGCAGGTCAGCCAGAGAGAGTATACTGCTGCCTCATCAGCAAGCCACCTTTCACATTGCCCTTGAATAACATACAAAAAGCCTGGTGAAGACTGCCCAGTGTTATGCATGAGAGCCATGGGCAAAATTGGACTTCTTTGAAAAATATTTTATGCCTTAAGCAAAAATCATACTGGCAACTCAGCCAGGGCTAGCACTGTTACCCACTGCTCATCTTTGCACAGTCAATTGCTGAGGTGAGCAGCTCGAGAGAGGATGCCTTCAACACCTGAGCGGGGGGAGATCAGCATCCAGGAGCCTCAACTCAGAGCGACAAGAGCCACCGAGGGAGCCTCAAGTCCTCGACAGGACCTGCCCAGGAGCCGGCAGCTCAGCTGACGCGAACAGGGACTCACAGGGGGCGGAGCCAGGAGGAGCGGCACCAGCCCTGAGTGGTTAAAATCCTGCCCCAGGGAGCGCGAGCAGACTTTGGCCTCTTCAGGAACCTGCTTAGTAAGGTTCCATGGGAAATAGCCCTAGAGGGCAGGGGGGCTCAAGACTGTTGGTTGATATTCAAGGATCACCTGATACAAGCTCAGGAGTGTTGCATCCCAGCTAGAAAGAAGTGCAGCAGGAGGGTCAGGAGACCTCCTGGGATGGATAAGGAGCTGCTGGGGAAAATTTGAAGGAAAAAAAGAGGCTTATAAAAGGTGGAAGTGAGGACAGATGGCCTGGGAAGAATACAGGGATGGTGTCTGGTAAGCTAGGGACCAGGTTGGTAAAGCTAAGACCCAGTTAGAATTAAACTTGGCTAAGGATGTGAAAGATAACAGGAAGGGATTCTGTAGGTACGGTGCGAATAAAGGACAGACTAGGGACAATGTGGGTCCTCTCTGGAAGCTATCAGGAGAACTGGCTATGCTGGATTTGGAGAAGGCTGAGGTTCTGAATGACTTCTTTGCCTCAGTCTTCACTGGCAAAGGCTCTGACCACACCACCCAACTCTTGGAAGGCAGATGCAGGGACTGTGAGAATGAAGACCTTGGGCCCACTGCAGGAGAGGATCTGGTTCGAGGCCACCTTAAGAACATGAATGTGCACAAGCCCATGGGACCTGATGAAATCCATCCACAGGTCCTGAAGGAGCAGGCAAACAAAGTTGCTAAACCACTGTCCATTATATCTGAAAAATCATGGCAGTCAGGTGAAGTTCCTGATGACTGAAAAAGGGAAATATAACCCCCAATTTCAATAAGGGAAAAATAGATGACCCAGGGAATTACAGACCAGTCAGTCTCACCCTGTGCCTGGGAAAATCTTGGAGCAGATTCTCCTGAAAGGCATGCTAAGGCACATGAAAAGCAACAAGGTGGTTGGTGACAGCCAGCATGGCTTCACTAAGGGGAAATCCTGCCTGACCAATCTGGTGGCCTTCTATGATGGGCCTATGGAACTGATGGACAGTGGTAGATCAGTTGATGTCATCTACCTGGACTTGTGTAAAGTGTTCAACACTGTCCTGCATGATGTCCTTGTCTCTAAACTGGAGAGACATCAATTTGATAGGTGGACCACTTGGTGGATAAAGAACTGGCTGGATGGCCGCATGCAAAGTGTTGTGGTCAATGGCTCAATGTCCAGCTGGAGACCAGTAACGAGTGGTGTCCCTCAGGGATCGGTGTTGGGACCGGCCTTGTTCAACATCTTTGTCGGTGACATGGACAGTGGGATTGAGTACGCTCTCAGCAAGTTTGCCGATGGCACTGAGCTGTGTGGTTCGGTTGGAAGAAGTGCCATCCAGAGGGACCTTGAAACGCTTGTGAGGTGGTCTGAAGCCAGCCTCATGAAGTTTAACCATGCCAAGTGCAAGATCCTACACCTGGGTCGGAGCAATCCCAGGCACAGCTACAGGTTGGGCAGAGAAGAGATTCAGAGCAGCCCTGCAGAGAAGGACTTGGGGGTGCTGGTCAATGAGAAAATGAACATGAGCCGGCAGTGTGCGCTTGCAGCCCAGAAAGCCAACTGTATCCTGGGCTGCATCAAAAGGAGCATGACCAGCAGGTCAAAGGAGGTGATCCTGCCCCTTTATTCTGCTCTCATGAGAGCTTACCTGGAGTATTGTGTGCAGTTCTGGTGTCTTGAACATAAAAAGGACATGGAACTGTTGGAACAAGTCTAGAGCAGGGCCGCGAGGATGATCAGCGGACTGGAGCACCTCCCATATGAAGATCGGCTGAGAAAGTTGGGACTGTTCAGCCTGGAGAAGAGAAGGCTGCATGTAAACCTCATAGCAGCCTTCCAGTATCTGAAGGGGGCCTATAGGGATGCTGGGGATGGACTCTTCATTAGGGACTGTAGTGATAGGACAAGGGGTCACGGGTTAAAACTTAAATAGGGGAAGTTTAGATTGGTTATAAGGTAGAAGTTATTTACTGTAAGGGTGGTGAGGCACTGGAGTGGGTTGCCCAGTGAAGTTGTGAATACTCCATCCTTGGTGGTGTTCAAGTCCAGGTTGGGCAGACCCTTGGGTGAGATGGTTTAGAGCGAGGTGTCCCTGTCCAAGGCAGGGGGGTTGGACCTAGATGAACCTAAGGTCCTTTCCAACCCTAACTATTCTATGATTCTGTGATTCTTGACTGAGAGCAAATTTCATGTGGGAGTCTGTTGAAGGTGAAGCTGTTGTTGCAACAAATTCTATGCAAAGAGTCTTCTGTTAAGAACCAATTTCCACAAAAGCCTTTTTTAGGTGACTGGTGCAAAAATGTGGCAAAAACTTGATCAAGTGGGCTTAAATACCCTCCTGAATCACGCCAGCCTCTATAGGTGTAACTAAAAGAGAAGGCAGCTCTTCAGGTCTTTTTCAGGGATGTGAGGAGAATGTTTCATTAGAATTAGAAGGTGAGGAGATACTGGCAATACCAGGATGATGAAAGAAGAGTCTGAGTATTGTTTCTTGCCTCTGAATCCAACATGAGTTAATTACAGGACATGAGGCTGTAACTGCAGCAGGAGAAGAGGAAGATGCAGAGAATAAATTTATGCCAGGCAGAGATATCTCACATAGTTGGTTCAAAGTCAAACTGTATATAATAAGACCATAGGATGGAATGAAGAGATTGTGGCTGCATTGTAGGATTGCATTAGAGACTGGAAAGAATGATGAGAAGAGCAGCTTTTTCTGGTTTTAAGGTAGTCAAGTATGTAGCCTCAACCATTCACACCACACTTGATGGGAGAGTGGGAGAGTCTACCTTTTAAAAACTGTAAGAATTTCAGGCACAGCAGGACTCAAAAGTGAAAGCTTTAAACAATCAATTATAAAAGCAAGAAAGTGAAAGATTCAGACACAGTAAAAATTTAGGGGCCCATGCATGGTTTCTTGCTTCCTGCTGAGCACAGCTTTAATGAGTCATGAGTAGGGAAAGGCAGCTGCTGTGGTAAATTGAGGGAGAGGACACTTGGGGTTTAATTTAAAACTTCTTCTGAGGGGGAAGGCTCTGGATGGGGTGAGAGGTTCCTGCCCAGCTGGCAACCATGTGTGGGCAGGACTTGAGTCTTTGAGAATGAACATGTATTACGGGCTTCTTATAACTACCCTGTGATTTACTACTTCTTGTTCCATGAAAATGTGAGATCTGGTTTTGGTTTGGCTTGCAACACAGGATTTTAATAACTCAAGTGGCAAACTTGTCAGCATGTAATATGATCCTTTCAGTCAAAATATCTGCTTGATTGTATTTAGTTGAGATTAACTCTCTTGTTAATTTCCACTTGTATTTGTAATAGTCCTTTTGTACCCTGGGATGATGGATTGAAGTATCTGATTCCTCTTCGCTTGTGTTATTGATACTCTTCTCTGATCTCCCCTGATTAATTTCCTCTCTAAATTAAGCATTTCTCATCTTTTTCAGCTAGAAAGCTCCCGATGTCATTGAATACATTTTTTTCTTTGTCCCTTGGGTTCTTCTGGTTTTGCTGCATTTCCTTGGAATTGGTTGATCTCTGAATTTTCACTTGTGACTACTTCAGGAGGAGGAGGCAGCCTATCTCAGCTCCTTAGAAAGTCCTCACAGATCACAAACAGGTCTTATGGGCTGCTTTGCTTTCAGTTATAAGGTGGTCAGAAAGACAGTTGCAGACAAGAGGTAAATCAAACTCTCCTGTCTTGCTTACCAAGGATTTTACCTCAGAACTGAATAATACAACAGAATTCAAAGCTGTATATATTTCATTAGGATCCCTGGCCATCATTCAGCTCTGTTGGAGTTGCTTTAATAGAGCAACTGTGAGTCCAGAAAGCCTGGAAATTTCCACAGCACATATGCACTAGGAGGGAATACCATGATTCTGGAAAATGCTAGGTTTACTGGACACATATTACATAATGTATACCCTCATGCAACATATCTTGAAGGCTTTGGAGTTACTGCACATATGCAGTGCAGCAGGTATTAATATTTTCCACCTGGAAATTCCTTGAAAGAAATAGAGCAGCTTTAACTTTCTTTTTCTAAATAGATATGTTGTCTCCTTCTTTCTGAAGCCATAAGGATCCAAAATGATCCTCAGTAATCAGAACCAACAGTTAAAGATAATCAGGGGGATTGCAAGCAAATGCAAATCTCTTCAGCATGAGTAAGGCACTTTGAGTAGGACTGTCTTCCCTGGCTAAGTAGCCACAATATGAAGTGACTAAGATACTGTCAAATCACAAGTGAGAAAAATTATACTTTCTTTACCTACTACATTTCCATTTAACTTCCTTCATTTCCTTTGTAGAAGAGGTCTAAGAGGTACCTGAAACCAGTGACCCGGTAATACAAAAATTCCTGCCATGACAGCATGGTAGGTCTCTTTTTAAGAGTACATCAGAACCCCGTGGGGGGGGGGCCCCCAAAAAAAAAAAAAAAAAAAGCTTCATTTCTTCCTTTACTGGTTATTGCTCTCCCACATCATAAATCTTTATCTTGTTTTATTGACCAATACTTAAGAAACTAATGACAATCTGGTCAAATACTACATCAAAGATAATTTAGTAAGTTTAGTTTGCAGAAACTTGCTGACAATAACTTTAGCCTCAGTATTTAAAGGAATTAAAATAGCCTACCAAAGACATTTCTGTGCCTTGCTATGCAATTTTGTTGCAGTAGATGTCACTGTTATACTTCTTAAAATATGGTGGCTACATTTTACTGCAATACGTCCTCATGCTCTAAGATTCTTAAAAATCTGTTGTGTATGAGAAGGTGCAACCAGGAGAGCATTTTAATAGCACAGTGCTGCCTGAAAGTGTTCTTTTGGTTTGGTTTGAGTCTAAGCCCCTGCTCCTGTATAGAGAAGGGAAAATATTTCTTCTCTTCAGAGCTAAAGACATCCTAATTCCTGTAGGTGTGAATGCTCTTCAAACTATTTCAGTGTAAATGCTTTTTAGTCCCCAGAAGATTTGTGGCAGTGAATGATACTGAAAAATAGTACAGCAGTTGCCACATTAGCTAGTAAAACATAGAAGCTCAGCTTCATCTCTTTGTTCTTTAAATGCACAGAGATAAACCAAAAGAAATGTAAAGCCATTATATTGGTGGAAACTATTAATATACAAGCAGATGAACGCCCATACCTGGCTTCCTCTAGCTTATCTTCTACCTGAAAGTGCAAAATCTGGTAGATGTCAATCCAGGATGAATTTCTTCCACTATCTGAGAAATAATATTAGATCTATATGGTATGCAGTAATTGATAAGATTGATTTTTCTTAAGGTTAAAGATTTGTTCAGAGAAAGAGAAAATTTTGAGGACATAAACAGTTCTGCTTTTAGCTGATGTGTGCATTCTCTGTGTTCTCTGCTGGAGGCGCATGCCAAAGTTGTGACTGACATAAACACATTTGCTGAGGCCTACCTGTCTAACTTTCCCCCTTTTCCACACTCGACACTTTGGCAAGCTGTTCATCTCTCAGAAGTTCAAAGAGGTTTATTTGCCTTTGAAATAATCCTGTGGTTTCATTTGCCTTCTTGTTGTTTCTTCTCCAGTCAGTGGTGTGTCTCTTTGACTGTTACCTCTTGCTCTTTCCAAAAATTATTTATCTGCTTATGTGACCTCCATCACCCACCACTTCTGAGTATTTAAAACCAATAAAAACAAAGAGCCTTCTCTCTTTCTTTCCAGCCTGATAGGTAAGTAGTTCAAATAGTCTATCTGTTTTGGGGGTGTGTGCTGAACCACCTCTGTACTTTTCAACAGGTAAAAATCAATTCATTTTGCCATCCCAAGGGAGATAAGCTGGATGCTGCTATGGAAATGAGTTGCAGGCTGAATTTTGGAGCTACATCAGGCAGCCTTTGCTGTCTCAAAATTTCTGGCACTGGCAGTATATATAGCAAAGCCATAGCCATCCTGTTGCCTCTCTGAGTACACCTCCAGAAGAGCTACTTTGCCTGTGCTTAGAGGCAGCTGAGTATCTCTGTGTGTGTATTACATACGTGTGTGAGAGAAAAGATTTACTGAAAGTAAGATGTCAGTTACTTCAACAAGGTCTGAAATAGATAGTATTTCAGGTTATCCTACCTTTTCTGTTTATAGTCTAGACTGAAAGAAAATCTCAACGAACAAGTCCTTTATATCCCAGTAGGAGCAAGTTAGCCCCAAACAGTTTTTTTTAGATTTCTTACATGCTTGAGATCCTGAATAAAAAAATTGTCATTGTACATGCGCCTTACATGAGGATCTCTGATTGTCTTTTCTGTCTGGTTCAAATTTACCTGAAGCCTTTGCATCTGCTGCTTCATTAGCATTCATTCGTGAACTGTGTTTTTAACCACTAGGCTTTTCCTTTGAAACTCATTTTACCTTATCAACTCAGCTGCTCACACGCAGAGAAAAGAGATCTTCAGTGCCAACATTAACTAGATATCTGAAAGTAACACTTAAAAAGAGGACATAATCCCACTAAATTATTTCATATACACTTAAGTGTTGCATTTGAAAGAAAAGAAAGCAGTTTGTAATATTTGTAGACCAGTTTGTACATAGAAATAAAAGCAGACACATTTTTGCCTTTGATCTTTTCTAATGGCCTAAATGACCCCAAAAAATGTGAAGACATTGTTGGTTCCACCTGTTGGATAACTGAATTTGTAATATCCTTGAACATTATCAGCAGGCAAAGTAGACTCTTCTGCAGCTAAAAATCCCCACTTACTATTAAAAAAAAAAAAGTGTATTGATCAAAATTATAGAAGGGATTATGCTTAATTATGCTTGACTTTCTTTAAGTTGGAATTACTTTACTGTTATGGCTTCACAATATGGTCTTTTAAGAGCATTTTCCATCTTTATGTGCAATGTACAGTAGAGTAACTACATTCCTAGCTAGAAAAAGACACTTCTCCCACAGGTATTATGCCATTGTAGCAATTATCCTGAACAATGACAGGCGGAATTAAACTCTGCTTCCTTCTTATGCAGATTCTGAGCTGCACGTCTGAACCGTTAAAAATGGCAAATCCTTCCAGGCAGTCTATTACTCAGCCAGCTGAGCACCCAGGCCAGAGCCAGAGGGCAGACTTTCATTAGACTAGGTCACTTATTTCCTCTTTACCATATGAAGTCTTTACAGAAGGAGTAGGATTTTTAAAACAACTCACAAGTTTCCTAGCGCAGTTTGCATGTAAGTGATTTTGATCCAAGCTACTCCAGCAGTATTAAAATCTATAATTAACTGCAGTAAATTTGTAGGTTCACTATTCCTCTGTAAGAAAGGAAACAGTTTTGGTTTTTGGCTTTGCCTCTTTTCTCAAACATTTGATTTTCTTCTGTTTTTATAGACTGCTAAATCTATAACAGTCTTGCAAACAATGTAACATTATGCAGCTACGAAGGTATGTTTTCACTTCAAGTATCAAGCAAACTGTATGTCCTTCTTAACAAAAAAACCATCTTGTCCCATCACTGCTGAGGGAAACAAGGTGGCTGTCACTGACAGTTGAGCATGCTGCTGTAGGCTGCGTATGTCACTGTGTGCATTTATTCTTTCCTTATGCCCATATACCAGATGGCTCATGCAACAAGCAATTGAAGGAGTTCAGTAGTCTTGGTCATGTTTAAAACAGACAAAAGACAACGGCAACAATAAACAGAATATGCTGAATATTGCTGATGAAGGGAAGTAAATGTATTGCACACTATAGCAAAATTATTTCCAGATTGTGATATAAAGCTCTTTGCCTCAGAAAATGTAAAATATAAAACATAAGTTGCCAAAATCCTAACTGAAATTCCTTTACAGGAGATAGTAGTATCCTCCTTGTCAGCGCACAGTGTACTTTTAAAGTAGTACCATGTTGCTTTTACATCATGTTTAAAACAACTCCTAGGAAACCGTTGAGAAAAACAATGTCTGCTGTGAACAGGTGCTGGCTAAACTAAAACCATAGAAACATAAATATATGTATAATATATATATTTTTTTCTTCAAGTAAATTTGAACTTCTGTGAGAAGTAAAAGAACTTCTTAGTTCTCATCTTACATGCCTTCTTACTGGGATTTTAGATTGGATATTTTCAGATATGGCATTACAGCAGTCTTTAGAATACATTAAAGACTATATCTGCATTGTGTGAAGAAGAGCATAAACATTATAAAAAAGGTATTCTTCATAACATTGATGAAATAGGAGTACATGGAGCGAGATAACAGTAATTTAGGATTTATTCTGGAGTTATGATTAATTGCAATTATCTTGCAATATTTCTCTAAAGGTTAATGCACTAAAAACATCTGAATTTTCTTTTGTAAATAAAAAATAGCCACTTTTTATTTACACTGAGGAAGCCAGTGAAATTTAGGCATGTAGTTAAACGTATGCACATAGATGAGTACCTTGCCAGGTAGCCATGTGCATGAGCCCTGGCATAGGATTTGGCTAGCTGAACAGACCACAGGAAACTGCTGCACACAATATGGGAAACTACTGAATGTAAATAACAATGCAAGAGGCTCACAGAGTTATATATAGCACCCCAAGGAAGGACAGGATTTCACAACTAGTTAAGTGGAAATGATGCGAGAGACTGCCACACTTCACACACAATTTTGGAGGAGCACTGGAGACATTTTGGGAAGTGCAGCCTTGCAAGCCCAACAGCACTTAGGTGCAACCTTGTCAGTAATACTGCTTTAAGGCTGAGGTGACCTAGGGAGGGATTAAAATTGAGGGAAGGACAAGAACAGAGAAATGGACAGAAGCGGGGATAAAAAAGGCCAGTCACTTGCAAGCAAGCTGACAGTACTCTCATCAGCCTGAGCCCAGCACCTGATCACTGCAGGCTTTTCTTCTTACCATAAAGCCCTATTATTGAATGTTTTCTCACTCTCTATATTGTGTGTGTGCATGCACATGTAAGAAGCAAGTTGCTGGAAAATGCATTGCTCTCTCTTAGTCTGTGTGAGGGATAATGTTAATTTCGAGCGTGTGTGCCTGCATCTTGCTGTTGGCCAGATCTGCAGATGGTAAAAGCAGTAGCAGCATCCATTGGGATGGGATGGGAGAAACATGGGTCTGAAAGCACACAAGATTTAGCTCTGGCAGGCTGAGGAGAGATGCCCCAGGTCCTGAAGTGCACTTGATTCTGCCACTTCAGTTTGATGTTAGATACATCCTTACCAGTACAAGAGACAAGAATCAAGAACCACTTGTCACATTCTGAGAACTGAGGAGATGTGCCTGGAAGGATGAGGTCTCTTCTTGATTGCATAACATTTTTGGGGTAGCATTATGAGACTACCAACTCTGAAAAAAAAACTGTTGTTTTTTTTTTTCCTGGACAATTCCAGCCTCTTCTGGAGGGAAGAGCTTCTTTGCTTATTAGTCTACCAGAAAGCATTTAGAAATGGGAGAAACAGATGTTGCTGTTTCTTATTATTTGAGCAGCTCTTTTGGCACTTAATGATTTACGTTTTGTTGGTTTGTTCTTTGTTATCTGGGTAAAAGATATTTATTGCCTCTTGCAGGATCCATCTGCATAGAGAAGGAAACAGTAATAATAAATGACAGGGAAGAAGTCTACAGCTTTTAGTCAGGTTTGGCTGGTGATCTAAAATTGCCTTCAAAGAAAAGGAAAATGGGACCCTGAAACATGTCAGTGCCCAGATTTATCTTCAGTCATCCCTTTTTACTTTTTTTTCATTATGTTTCTCATTTTTTCATGCAGGAATTTGTTACAAACTGATGCCCTTGACAGAAGACTGAGGAGAAGAAATGGGTAAGTTACAGAACACATGCAGAGTGTATCAAAAAGTGAAACGACAAGGTAGCCCATTTCTATCTTGGAGATGAAGTAGGCAGCTGTGCAGATAGCAGTGAATGCAGAGCAAACTGGGAATTAGTTTTGGTTAGTTTTATTTATTTATTTATTTTCTTTTTAACTGGGTTACCCCCAATTGCCTTTTCACATACGCCATCTGCTGCTTAAGGGTTTACATTACAAAACAGAGACGGGAGATGTAACTAATCGTGGTTATCTGAATGGAACCAGTATTTTGTGAAAGAGGTGGAACTGCAAGAAAACAGGTATGAATTCACTATTAATCAGTTGTATTGCAGTGATGATAAGAGGCACAACTGTTAATATGACAATGCATCACTGAAGAATAACTACAGCCTCTTTTCTCAGTGTTATACATATCATATACAGAAAGAAAACAAGATGAGGATGGAAGAAATATCCACACTTCAGAAATAGATGTAAGAGATACAGGAATAGTGTCCATCTCCAGATCTGTATAAGGAGGTTAAGATAGACTGTATTGCTTCAGTCTTACCCCGGAGCATAATCTGAACCTAATATTATCTATTTTTGAAAAAAAAAAAAAAAAGAACCCGAACAAAGAAACAAAAGCCACTACAAATGTCTATGCAAGAAAAAAAAAAAAAAACCATAGTAGAGGAATAAACATCTTAGTAGGTATAAAATGGCTCTTGAAGCTGAAAATTTAGACCTATGAAACACTGAAGGTGTCAGTGGCTTACAGATAATAGGAAATGCACTGTCATGTTTACATCTATCAAAGTCACAAAAGCCTGATGAACCTAGATATTTTGCATTATAGACAGGGTAATGAAGTAAAAATATCTAATAGATGTCTTCCCCCCCCCCCCCCCATTTCAGGACATTATTTCCTTTTCTTTTCCCCCTCCTTTACCTGTTAGTCTCTTCAAGTAACTTTAGGATGGTGTGCCCTTCACAACACACAAGTGTCTCTTCTTAAATGTGTTTCTTGCCTTCAAAAACTGCTTTAAAATGACATTTTAACAAGCACATTTTGACACAGATTCTGAGGAATTTATTTTTTTTCCTGATCTTGCTGCTTCTCTATCCAGCAATTCTGCCATTCGTAGGTGCAGACAGTGCAATGGCTGCCAGCAGTGCCAGGAGAGATCCCACAGCAAAAGGAGTGAACTCAGATGTGTCCCAGTAAAGCTAACCATTTCTATGTAATTTTTCCTGTGGGACTCCCAAAATCTCTTATCTGTAAGAAGAGATGATGTTGTGTGAATTCCCTGTACAGTGCACAATTTGCCTGACATCTGAAAGCTACAAGTCCATGTTGTCCCTAGCCAAATAATCATTTATGTCCTACAAGTAAAAATGCTTACAAGACCTTGAAGGCTGTGGGATCACAGCTGGCTCTGTCATGGTAGCAGAGAATGAGGTTGTGGTAAAGAAGGCTCGGTGAAACAGCTATGTGCTAAATTAGAAAAACTGGTGCCTACTTTGAGTACACACCAACACGTAATCACGCAGGAATTCATGAGCTACATGAAAGCTCTGGAAGGGCAGCTATGAGACTTTTTGAGGCAAATGTGTAAATAAGAGCCAGTGTATTCTAGTCTGATGAAGGTTACCTATAACTTAATGCTGTCTCACAGGATATACAGCTATATGTAAGGCTTTTCAACTGTTTGCCTAAAGTTTTCCCTTCTGCTTTTATTAGTACAGCTAATCTATATCTTCATTTCTATTAGCTTGCCACCAGAGTGTATTATTAATTCAGTGCTGAGCTGTGGGAAATAGAAAAATGTAATTGAAAGTTCTGCATCACCTGCTGCAGGAGGCCCAGGTCCTATGCTTGGCTAATTGTCAAAGTGCTAATTGATTACAGTAATATTGTCTAAGCACAATCCAGTCCGTGTGGGGGGTCTCAAAAGTGGAACTGTGTACATTCTGCCTATTAAACTGCATTCTCAGGAGAAATATGCTGTTTGTTAAGCTTTTGCATGGGGTAGAGGAAAGTGGAGTCTCATAGAAGAGAGACACCATTTTCCTTAATAAGTAGTAGAAATTGGAAACTGAGAATTTGAAAACAGTAAAATCCTGAGCTGTATGCTTTAAACTGAAAAAAAGATTCTGCTCTCACACGGAAGATGGGCATAGCTTTTTATGAATTGGTAACATACACTACATGCTGTTATGAACCCGTGATCTTGTAGCAGGAACATTTAGCTGGGTTAAGAAATGTTCTTGTTTATTTGTGGAAACAGAAGGGAATTTTTTAAAACTGGAAACTTTCTGGTTTGTGACATAGAGTCCCGAAGAAGATAACATCTTCCTTGTAACAGGTGCATTCAGCACAAACAAGAGGCTTCTCTTTCATCAGTGTCCATAGGCAAAATTCAGGTTAGATATAACTAAGAAATTCTTTTCTGTGAGGGTGGTGAGGCACTGGAACAGGTTGCCCAAAGAAGTGGTAAATGCTCCGTCCCTGGCAGTGTTCAAGGCTGGGCTGGACAGAGTCTCTGGTGACATGGTCTAGTGTGAGGTGTCCCTGCCCACGGCAGTGGGGTTGGAACTAGATGGTCTTACGATTCTTTCTAACCCTAACTATTCTATGATTCTATCAATCTCTTTTGCAGCAACAACCTTCACTGCCCACTTGCTAAGTTTTCAAAAGGTACCCCTATGTCTTGACCTACAGTGCCTCTTCTACAGTAGAATTGTGACACAAATAGGCACAAATCTGCTCCGTTACCTTCCTTAAAATTCCCTCCACTATATTACTCGGTAGACAAATAAAATATGTTACCAATATGGTAGGACTGTCATTGTTCAATAGGATTTCATTTTTATTTCATTCAGGAATCATTTCTAAATCTAACTGGGAAACGAAAAGTTCGGGTTTTTTAAATGTCCATTCTTTTTCACTGTCAGTGTCCACCTGTTGTGTCTTGTTTTACATAGAGATTATGAATGGGGTCTTTTTGCCAGAAGCTGTTTTTCTAGCTTGTGTTTGTGCAGCATCTAGCACATTAATGAGTTGGTTCTTGACAAAGGATTGTATTCATAATGACAATATCAGTGATGAATAAGCAAATATGTTTTATAAGGCTTTATAAACCTCGAAATACTTTGCCCTATTTTATCACTAGAGAGAAACAGGGAAAAAAAAGTCATTTGGGTATTCAGAAAAATAAGCATAGATTCATTTAAGTTTGAAAAGACCTTTAAGATCATCAAGTCCAACCATTAACCTAGCACTTACAAGTCCACCAATAAACCATGTCCCCGAGTGCCACATCTACATGGCTTTTAAATACCTCCAGGGATGGTGACTCCACCGCTTCCCTTGGCAGCCAGTTCCAGTGCTTGACAGCCCTTTTGGTGAAGAAATGTTTCACAATATCCAATCTAAACCTCCCCTGGCACAACTTGAGGCCATTTCTTCTTGTCCTAGCTCTTGTTACTTGAGAGAAGAGACCAGCAGCCACCTCACTACAACCTCCTTTCATGCACAGAGAGCCATAAGGTCTTCTCTGAGCCTCCTTTTATCCAGGATAAACAACCCCAGTTCCTTCAGCTGCTCCTCATAAGACTTGTGCTCCAGACATGTGCATCCATTAAAGGCAGAGATTCTTTTTAGCCCTCCTCTTGTTGCAAATATATTTATAGAAACATTTTTTATTGTCTTTTAAGGCAGCAGCCAGATTAAGTTCCAGTTGGGCTTTGGCCCTCCTAGTTTTCTCCCTGCATAACCTCGTAACATCCTTGTAGTCCTCCTGAATTTCCTGCTCCTTTTTTCAAAGGTCATAAACTCCTTTTTTTCTGCTGAGTTCCAACCAAAGCTTTCTCTTCAGCCAGCCCAGTCTTCTATACTGCCAGCCCATCTTTCAGCAATATGGCTAGCCTGCTGCTGTGCCTTTAAGATTTTCTTCTTAAAGAGTGTCCAGCCTTCCTGGACTCCTTTGCCCTCCAGAACCCTCACAAGAGTCTCTGCCAACCAGGCCTCTAAACAGGCCAAAGTCTGCCTTCTGGAAATCCGACACAATAGTTCTGCTACCACATAGGTGTGACTTAAACTAGATTTTTGCATTAACCTTTCTACCACAGTGACAATGTTGCTCTAATACACAGTAGAAACTCAAGCAGATTTAATGATATCAATCTTAGTGATTTTAGTGATCTTACTGATTTTAATACTTACAAAATTATCAAAAAATCATTCACTAAATGTGACTGAGCTAAAGGAGATGCCTGTTCTCGAAAAGAAAATACAAGCTACGAAGATATTATCTAAGCATCTTTATCAACATCTAAACAGAATAAAGAGCTAGGACAGGGCAGGAGCTGAAGATAGAGATGGAGAATGGCAAACAGAAAGGTCCTGGCATTAAAGTAGTTACAGAAGAAACCTGTAGACACATGAAGCCTTCAACATCTTTGGTCAGGTAATCTCTAGAGAGTTTGGTATATGGTTCTGCTTCAAACCTGAAGTTTTAGAGGAAAACCTAAACAGAAAAAATCCATTGCAAAAACTGTTCTGTTTCCTCCTATTTTTTTTTCTTTTTTTTTTTTTTTCACAGAAACTAACATAAGGATTTTAATAAAACACCTGGACTTGTCCAGAAAACTAGAGAAGGTATATATTGGGAAACTACAGTCTTGCTGATTTTCCCGAACATACTTGTTCTGTGTTAGTGACGAGAAAAACACCAGCTAAAGGACCCTTTATTTAGTAAGGCTTTGCGGTTTGCACCAGAAATGACAGTCTATTTGGAAAATCCGTTCAAGACCTAAATCAACTTTTTTTTTTTTTCAAGGCACAGCAATTAATTTTTTTTTTCCCAAAAATATATTTTGGAAATATCCCGTCATTACCAGGAATGGCAGCTGAGCATTCAGATTGTGATGCCAGTTACCTCTCTACCAAATAAAATATTGAGCAAAAAGTTAAACCACCATTAGAAAATGTGCTACATTGTCGCAGGCCCACAATTTCCATTTCCATACCACTCTGACGTCAGTGCCAAGTCTTGAATGAAATTAAGGGAGGAACACTAAAAGCTGTGACAAGTTGGAGGAAGAGATACTGGGGATGGGGTAGCAAGAAGAGGAAAACTGCTATTACAGAGTTGCAGTGTTAAAGCTGATTCAGGTAAGCTCTGAGTGCAACGTCTTTATTCAGCTGTGTCAGGAGTAGCACATGCAGTAACATAAAAGCCCTGAAGTGTCAACCTTTGATGTTCAGGAGACAGAAAACTCTTTCAAGTTGAAGTACAGAACATAGACTTGGTAGTAGAACATGGAAAACTAGCAGTCTGAGGGTGGCAATGACAGGTATTAAGTGGCAGGAATGTTGTTGAACAGTGAAAAATCACTTTTGGCTTAAAAGAAATCTTAGAATACAGAGTTGATATAACATTGCTAGTTTTATTTATAATTATCAGAAGGAAGTCTGTCCTAAAAAGTATCAACAATTAGAATAGGTATTAAACAATGTCACAGTATTATAAAACTGGCTGCAAATTTTAATGGAATATGCTATTTCATATGAGCTATCCGTAGTAAGCAGGTTTACCATAACAAATTGCTTTTTTTACTCCTTAAGATTTTTTTCAGACACACATAAATGAGAAGTAATTCCATGGTAATTCCAGGCCATTGAAAGCTTAATTCTATAATATGGGCTCCAGATAGATTATTTGTGCTATTTTATCAGGGTCACCCTGAATCTTGAATTGTTATATTAGCTTTAAATGTAATTTCGCAGTAGTTCCTAGGATCAGTTTGAAAGATTCAGTCTTGTTTCCGTGTCTTATGATTTTATGAGCAGTTGAATGTCAAGTATTTCCTGGTGTCACTAACAGGAGCTACTCCCTTAAAATAGTGAGAAAAGTAATGACCCTGTAAATCAATTTATGGCTGCGTATGTACTGCTGTGTATTCATGCTGCTAGCTGATTGATTCTGGTTGTGAAAGTCACTGTAGAAAATACTTAACTGTCATTACACATTGACAGCAACAATCGCTGTAAACACAAACACCCCCAAAGCCCCAGACAGTTATTTGAAAGCTGTTCTCGTCCTTTAAATGTAAGGCTTTGCATTTTTAATACTGGAACAAACAAAACCCCTGTCTTTTAAAACAATTCAAAGCAGAGCTGTCTCCAGACTAACACAAAAGCAAGCACACAGTTAATTTAATGTATGTGAAGATATTTGATATTTAAAAGGTATCAGCTGTAACAGCACATCAGCATTCTTCGGGGGACACTCAAAAACAGCATTCATAGGGCATTGTATTTTCCTCTTTTCTTTCATGAACTCAGCATTCCTGACGTTAAGAAGAGCAGACAAGACATTCAGCAGAGGGCAAAAGAACAGAAAGTCTGTGTAGTGTTTTCCTGAAACAACAAAAACATACATCGTATAGAGGGCAGATGGGAGTCTGAGCAGTCCAATGAAAGTCCCGTTGATGACTGGAAGCCCTGGCACAAATTGCCTTGATTCAGAGATCATCAAGGGCTTCAGGAGGGAGATAAAGAGGAGAAAACTGCTTGTGATATTCTTAGGGCTCTCACCTGTCTGTGATACCAGAGAACTGTGGAAAAATAGACCTTAATCTAGAAAAGAGGAAGGAAGCTTGTATGTCAAGCTATGGTTGTGACCTTTCATGATGAGGGGCTAGAGGGAGGGGTGAAGAAAAGTTTGTGCTGAATGGACCTTTCTTCTGAGTGATGGTTCTAGGTGATGCACTGGAGATTCTTATAGGCTTGCTTAGTGAAGGGTCAGTAAGGGATGAAATGCCTTGAAGGAGACTACAGACGAACACAAGCTGCCTTACCTTTAATGATAATAGTGACAGAAATACTTCTTGTTTTTCTGTGCATCTTAAGACAGGTCGAGGGAGCCAGCAGGACCTGGAATTGGTAACTGTGGATCTCTATGGGCACAAACTCTCTCCTCTGGAGGGCTGATAGCTACAGTCACTCAGTTCCTGGACATTTACCTTCCACACCCTTGGTGCTGGAGGAGACCTGTCTCCTTTGTTTGTTTGAGAAACAAAGCCCCCAAAGATGAAGATTCTGATGAGAGCCATCACAGAGGAGAAGTCCAGGTTTGGGCCACACAGAAAAATTTTTGGCTGCTGTTGGGTGTGTCTGAAGTGTGAGTAATAGGAGTGTTTAAAGAGAGTCTGTGGAGTATCCTGCAGGTAGCTTATAAGTAGCTTGAACTGAAAGAATTAAAATACTAAGAGAGATGGTAAGAATGTACACTTTTTAGTTGCCAGTTGTAGAGATGGAGAAATAAAAGGAATGAGAAACACTTCTTTTGGAAATAAAACTTTGTGAGGTAATTCTCATTCCTGGTATTTTAAAATAAGTATTTTTAAATACATAGGTATAATTTTTCTAGGAGGAAAGACAAGGAGCAAAAGAAGAGTCAAGCATTTAACTATTACCACTGAATTGCCACTGACTGGTAAACAGAAGCATAAAGAATCCATTTATGACACTGGTCTTATCTATTGTAGTGCTGTGTCTACTTTCTGGGATTCATCCCACACCACCCAACAGAGTGAGCCTGCAAAGAAAGTCTATTGTCCTCAGGAGCAGCAGCCATTAAAGCGTGTTCTGGATCTTCAAGGTTTTTGCTATGTAAGGATTCAAGAGCATGCCATGTCCACTGCTGAACCTGACTCAAACACGCTCAACCTGACTCAAACACAAGAAGGTGAGCCTTCCTTCTCCTCACAACAGGATCTCCCTATACAGTTACACTACTATGAGTAAAAGCAAAAATTGTTCAGATTCCTTATGTCAAGTGACTGATGTCAATTGTTGTTCTAGTAACCACTGACTTCTGAAAAAAAAATCAATATAAGAAAGTCTCAGAAACACAATGAAAATTGAGGACTCTGGCTGTGTCACAATTATCTGAATATAGAGGAACTAAACTTTTTAATAGTATCCTTTACAATAGAAGATGTTGTGATAGAACTGTAGAGAATTAAAGGGACTCTCATTAAATTGATGGAAAGATGGTTAAACAATACATGGCAGAAAATAATTGTGGTATAAGGTCCTGAAATGTTAAGAGTAAAATTAAATAATAAAACCCGTAAGATTACTGTATTTTTTTGTCCCAAAGAATGCTATTGTGGGTGTAGATTTACTCATTGGAGTGGAAGAACGTTTTGAAAAGCCATAATCCCAGTAGGATTTCAGGTGAAAATTGCTAGAGAAAGTCAATGTATATTTCTTCATTCTGGAAGCTCATTTGATGAACATTAAAGGGGCCAAATGCAAATGAATGTATTTAGGAATTAAGATAGTAACATGTCCTTTTGACATGAAACATTGCAGGCTTTAAAGATGTGAAATGAATTTCTAGTGCACTGTTACTAAAACACATAACAGCCATAAAAAGAAAGTCAGGAGACATAAAGTAAGAAGATGCCATTTTCTCTGATTATAACTGTATAAATCCCAGCTGTCTTCGGAATGAAAGTTGCAAATTTTCTTTGTTTTATTAAAATGTTTTTCAAAGCACCCAGGAAGGCTTTGAAATTTGAAAGTGTCGTGGTTTAACCAATGCCAGACAGCTTGTAACCCACTCCCCCTCCCCTTCTTGCCCTCCCCTACTCCTGGAGGGACAGAGAGGAGAATCAAAAAGAAAAGCAACTCCCACGGGTTGAGATAAGAACAGTTTAGTAACTAAGGTATAACACAAATCACTACTGCTGCCACCAATAATAGTAATGATAAAGGAAATAACAAGGGAAGAGAATACAACACCTCATCACCAGCCGACCGATAAGTTGCCACCCCCAGCCCGACCAAGCACCAACCGATACCTCCTCCAACCCTGCAGTCCACCAGCCCTTCCGGCTAACTCCCAGTTACATCCGGGGCATGACGTGCTGTGGTATGGAATACCTCTTTGGTCAGTTTGGGTCAGGTGTCCTGTCACCTTCCTCCCAGCTTCCCCCCTCCCTGGCAGAGCATGAGGCCCACAAAGTCCTTGGACAAACCAAAACATCATTGTTTTTCAGCTCTGTTCCCAGCTGAAAGTCAAAACACAGCACTGCACCAGCTACCAAGAAAGAGAAAAATGACTGCCACTGCTAAACCCAGGACAGAAAGACATTTGCCTTTAGAAGCTAAAAATTCTGTGGAGTTGGTCACGGCATGTACTACTTAACAAAAAAAGACATCTCTGATATTAGGACTTTGGTAGCAAATCAGCTAGTTGAAAGTTACAGTTAAAGAAATGCAGACTCAAAATAAGGTGCAAGTTAGGTATGGTAACACTATTTTATTTATCATCTGTCTTAAGAAATTACTGCTCTCTCAATATTATCTTGTATTAATAAGATTAGAAGAGAACAGCATGGCTGTTCTGTAGGTCAAAATAGTATTGAAGAGGGTATAGCTTTGATTGTTGTGTTGTATGGCATGTGAAATGCAGGACATTTGATGAAATGGGTTTCATGCTTCTCTCTAGCTTTAAAATTTCTGACTTTATAAATGGTGGCCAGACTGGTAGCCCTGGGGCATGAATGTTTATCTGCACAGCAGGTACCACATGATAAGCACTAGTGCACATATCCTCCTTAATAAGCCCAAATCCTTCCTGTGGGGCCCATTTCTGTGGAAAACAGGATGATTCCTTGAGAGGTGGCCATCCTTCAGGGGGACAAAAAGGTGGAGGGATACCTAACAAAATCTGGAATACTGTCTGTGAAAGGGAATAATTTTACAAGGATTTAGACAGAGGACCAACTCATATAGCCACTAATAGTCAACAGATGGTAATTACTACTGGCAACTAAAAGCTAGGTCAGATTTGAACCTAATGACCCAAAACTAAAATGCTCCATATGCTATCACTATGCTACTGTCTGGTATGCTCACTAGTTGTGACCCTCCAACAGAAATAAGACCTTTCCCCCAAGCAGGAAACTTTAATGTTCTCAGTTAGATTAAACAACTGCCTTGACATTTCTATTCTGCCGCTGGTTTTAGCTCTTGCTACATGTTGTTTATCACACTTTAGTTTTAACCTTGGGGTGACAAGGGAAAACAAGACACTTCATGAAAGTGAGGAAGTCATG
The DNA here is from genome assembly GCF_033783945.1 of Neopsephotus bourkii. Taxonomy (NCBI): domain Eukaryota; kingdom Metazoa; phylum Chordata; class Aves; order Psittaciformes; family Psittacidae; genus Neopsephotus; species Neopsephotus bourkii. The sequence goes on along the minus strand of NW_026900684.1, from coordinate 12,461,526 downwards.
GAAATAGTAAAGATTCTCTTAGAAGAGAAGCTTTCCCTAAGTGTCAGTCAGCCCATGAACATAAATTTGGGTTAGGTTTTTTTTTCCTTCTCGCACTGCTCTTCATGGTCTTCTCTAAGTCCTCATTTGATAACCAATTGCTAGATGATATCAGTCATCTTGGATGGTACATTTATTAACAAATATTTTTGTTAATTTAGGCTTAAACTGTCTGAATTTTATCACTTAGGTAGAATCTGATAAAAATCTAGCTGGAAGGTGTTCATTAGGCCCATAGTGACAAACATACAGCTTCCTGTGTCTTGAAAAATATGAGGATTACTTACTACTAGGACATGAAGAACACACAATAATTTATACACCTAGGCATTTAAATGCTCTTAATCATCATGGCATCTTCTTTCATATACATGCATTAAAATACACTGTTCTCAGTTATTAATTTCTTCTGATTAAGAGTTTGGGGAAGTTATTGTGTAGTGAGTAATAAGATGTTGCTCATCCAGGTCATAATTAATAGGGAAGAAGTACAGAAGGCAAACCATGCCTCTCCTGCTCTTTAGTTTCACAACTAACAAAACAGTGTCTGCTGTTTAACGTCACACCACAAAGCTGTTAGAAGTGTGATGGTCACTATTGATTATACCACAGCATCAAAACTGCATTAGGTTTTTTTTACCTAATTAGTAATCAGGTAAAATTAATGCATTAGGGTTTTTTTTTCTGTCTTCTTAGGAAACTGTTCTGAACTGTTATTGTATTTATGATATGTCATATATATTGCTAAGAATTTCCCTGGTAGGAAACCACCTATCTTCTAATATGGTTGCAGATATACGGTTTACTTGTAATCAGATCTGTATTGAACCTGTTATATAATTGTGTTTCTTCTATCTACTACTGTTAAGGAGATACCTGGAAATGCATTAGGTGGCTTCAGGACGTTGCTTCTTTCTATGACTGCTGCAGGATAAGCACTTTCCATTACTATGGCCTTTATAGCATAAACCTCAAAAACTTGAAAAGATGCTTGTTAGCAAGTATTTTGCAACAGTGGTTTTGTTGTTTTTTTATTTATTTTACTATATGTAAATTTCTGCAGCCATGTATCTGTGTGGCAGCTAAATAGGTAATGTAAAACATCTTTTTCTTTTTTTTTTCTTTTCCTTAGGAAGCTCATAAAATATCAACTATAAGGCAAATATGTGCACTTGGTAGTGAAACAACATAATGCTGTATCAGCAGGTCTTATTTCAAAAATTAAAACAAACAATGCAAACAAAACTCTTTCAGTACACAGTCAGTTTTAGATAACGCTAACACATGAGAAAGAGCAAAGAGCAAACTGCAAAATCTGCAACTTTATATGTATGAGGAAGTCAGTAATGTGATAATAAGCTTCAGAAGTATCAAGAAGAAAAGGAAAAAAAAAAAAAACAGGAAAAAAACCCCAGAAAAATATTTTCAGATGTAGTTAACTCTGGACTGCAAGAAGATGCATAAGCACCTAAAGTTTCCAGCAAAGCACTATAAAGATATATTTGCTGATACATAAACCAGAAAATGCAAACGTGTTTGTGACTGTCTTCCTCAAATGACAGATTAAAAGCATGAAATTCAGTCTTCTATTGAGTATCACCATAAGGCCTACACTACTTTATCTTCCCTTTGCTTTTTCCATGTGTGAACACATTATTTACCAATACTGGCTACCAACCAAATTAGAGTAGCTGGTTATAGGATGTGCAATTAAATATTTCCTGTCTAAACAGATTTTTTTTCCTGCACTCTGTATGGCTTTTGTTTAATACCTGTTACTGTGGAGGAGGTCTAGGCTGTCACATTGCTGTGATATTTTGTCCACCTGCTTGGTGGTAAAATATCTAGAACAAAACCCTAACCCCACTGGCATCAATTAAATACACTTTTTTTGAAGGATAAGACAAAGGTTAGCTTCTCTTTTCATTTAACAATTCCCTTTATTTTATAATGTTCAGTTCCTAGGGATCTACAGCAGTCTGTACATAGCATGAAAAGGTCTTGCTGGGGTTTCTTTTGCTGAAAAAAGAAACTCCTGAATAAGACTGATTTGTATGTCTGATTTTCACTAGGGATTATTGAACGTAGTCTGGATGCACCATCCTAATAACAGCTCAGACAATATGATAATTATGTATGATACTGTCTTTTATTGTAAGTTTGGAAGCTGTTTAAATGAAGCACGCTGTATTTTAGCAGAGCTATTTGCACCTTCCTTCTATTAGAACAGTTAAGTATAATTCCCATCAATCATTGATCAACTTCAGTTTTCTGAACAATAAGTGTTCCTCCTGATATCCCTAGCATCATTTAGTATCTTCTTATAAGATGTCCTGGGGCTAAAGTCTCAAGAAAGGCAAGTGTCAACATGGCAAGAAATACTTAAAAGGAGTAAAAAGGTTCAGTTCTTTAAAGGAAGTTTAAACATACAATCACTCAGGAAAGAATAATTAGAAAAAGTTAAAAAAAAAACATAAAGAAAACAACACCCTACATAAGACACTTCAAATGATACAAAAGATGTTACAATACACAGGAGACTTTTATGCCTTTCTGCCTTTCTACCTTTCTTCTTTCATTTATTTTTTACAGACTAACATTTTAACTAATGTTAAATCAGTTAAAAAGAATGTCAAAGTAATTGTTGTCTATCTGTGAGTACCCAAACACCAATTCAAGCACAAAAGACTCAGCTGTCAATCAGCACAAATAAACCACTAATGGATATCATGTCTAATCTTTATGTGCTACAGCTGGGTTATGAGCACAAATTGATGGTTAGGCTAGTGCTAGATTACCAGTCTTCAACTGATGTCTTAATTCCTCATGCAGACTGTGTCTGAAAGGTAATTACTCTTTCAGGTGTCAACCCATTCCAAAGCTGCCCTGAATTCTGAGGCTGGAGAAAACAGACAGAGAAAAGGGGGGGGTGTGGTGTGTGGTGTGTGGTGCTGCTGCTGCTGCTGCTGCTGCTTTGAAAATGCAAAGGTGGTGAGTTGAAATTGGGCATCCACAATGTAAAAAATAGTCTCTGCAATGGAGAATAATTAAAGATGGCATTTTGGGGTTACAACTGTGGAGTGTCTGTTCTAAAAAAATGCAGTTAAATTAAAGCTGAAAGAAACAGCTGCACATTCAGCTCTATTTAATATTGATGCTAACTGAAGTATGGATTTGAGTGAGTTTTTTCCTCAAGGTCTTTGCCTTGTGTCACTGTTTTATTGTATAATTAAAAGGATTTCTTCTTAGAAAAGTATAGCAATCACTCATGTATACTTCTTCATTGTATTTTGAGAAGGAAAAAATATTTTTCTCCTTATAAGGCTCTTCTGATGGTGCCAAAATAGTCTTAGAGACTCTGCCAAAAATGAAAGTATAGTCTGTGAGAAGGAAACCCCCCTAGTCTTTGAGTGGGAGAATGAATCTCTATAGTTTACTTACACTTGATATTTTGAAAGTAAATAATTATGTAAAAAATGTTTTTAATCAAAGCTGTTTCCTCAGACATACTGATTCACGCCACATATATTGGTTTGGTTACATCTGTAAAGCTGTTCTCTTTCATTTACTCGGTTGTTAGTACACTTGGATGGTAAAGAATTCTGTCCTGATTGCTTTTCTTATTGGAAATCAGATCTCAAGGCTGTTAACAAGAAGTATCTTCTCCAGTAGTTAGTTGGGTACTGATTGGTGTGTATTTAAACCAGGTGTCATTGCTTCACAGAGATCTGTGCATCCTCCCTAAAAGAAATAGAAAATACCTTACACTGAACAAAATAGAGAAGATTCCTTGTTACTGCAGCAGTAGGAGCTGAAATGCTGTCCCCAGTTCATCTTCTTCCAGGCTTCCTGGAACATCGCCTTGCTTGGTGCTATGGTCTGATCACTGCCTAATCATCCTGAACACTTTTTTTCTTTCTCTTTCAAGTTTCCCAAAGAAGTTCTGAGAGTTCCCCGCTCACAAAACTGATAACATTTGATCACTTGAGGCAAAAATACCAGGTTCTTAATTTTTTTTTTATTTCGTGAAAGCTAACCTCTAAGCAGATTGCCCGAGTGAATAAAAAGTCTGAGATTTGATAGTTTCCTTTCAAGAATATAGGTTCTTTAAATATTAAATAATGCAGTGAATATTCAGCAATGGATAGGATAATGTAATCTGTATTTTACTAATGTATTAATTCCAATATAAAGACAATAAAAGCTTATGCAGCACTGCACTAGAAAATCCAGGGACAAGGTTATGAGACCTCTCTTTGACGTCTAAAAAGCTGTTTGGGTTTTTTGTTTGAGTTTTGGTATTTTTTTTGTAGTTCCTATGTCTAGTGAAAATATTTTACAGTAGTTTTTCCAGCTGAAAAATAGGCAAATTTTTGGTTGAAGTTCTTAGTCTGCATAACAGTTTGACTTCTCATTGACAAGACATATATTTATAGGAGGCTTCCATGAAGTTAAAAATAAAATCTAAATATTATTTGGATTTATTGATATACTTGTTTTAGTTGGTATTTTCTATGGCTTTCCCATTCCCCCATGTTAGTCATCTGGTAGTCAAACTGGCTGCAGCACAGTTTTAGAGCTTAGATTACTCTTTTACTAGACCAATTGCCTTTGTAAAGGTGATGAAGAAACACTTCACTGTATCTGCTGTAGCAGTTGTGCTTAGGTTAGGGTTGCATTTTTACAGTTAGTCTCCTAACCCATGCTTTCCTGTTATACCAGGGAAATGTTGTGGATTGCACAGATTTGGATGCCTTTCAGAGGAAAACACACTTGAAGTGCTTGTAGGGCAAACCCAGCACACTCTGAAAACTAAAGCTTGTTCAGTTCGTAACACCAGCCAAAGACCAAATGTGCACAGCTGAAATAATAATTAACAACACCATCTCTCTTGCTCTTCAGATCCAATCCTGATGAGCTACAGCTCCTGTTAATGTGATCTGGTTATTGTTGGCATGTCAGCAGGTTGTCTTACCTAGATAGGTTTGCCAAGTGAGAGACAGAAATATGTCCCAGGTCAGTGAAGTGCTGGTGATCCATTAGACATCAGAAGGCAGGTGAAAGAAAACGTCACAATATCTTTTCCAATCCTAGCAAAAGGAGCAAAACCAATTATTTCAAATTTAAGCTAAACATTTTTTGGTTAAAATAGTGGAATTAATCATGGCAATGCTTTAGGTTTGCATTAATAACAGAGAATGGGCTGTGGATTTTTTCAAGAAAGTCAAGTAGACTTTGGACTAAAAAAGTTTAAGATAATACTGTCCTCTAAGTACTTCTGGACATCTGTCCTGTCTTTGCCTGTTCAACATGTCTGTGAAATCACTATGATGATTATTAAGGATGACATTTGCTGAATTACTGGGAGAGTAAGACAATATCTAGGTGGGAACAAACTCTCATTGAGGGTTAACTTCTTGAGGCTGTACCCAAAGTACATTTCAGTAAAGTTGACACATTGAAAAAAAATAAAAATTAGAAGAAATCACAACATTTATATAGCTCCTGTGATTAAGAAAACTAATATGTTATTGTGGTAGAGGTTTAGAAGATACATATCACCACATGCCTGGCAATCACTGGACTAGCATGCGAGGGTACTTTGCCTTTCACAGCTGGTGAAAATAGTACACATTTCCTATGCAAATTAGCTTTGCAGAAAATATTTCTGTTCTGGTAACTGGCAGAAGTACATATCTACTTGCAGAGAGAATACCTTTTCTGTAACGTCCACTGATAAAATTTTCGACAGAATCTTTCTGCCTCCTTCTTTCTCCCTGTGCAAAGGTGACACACTAACAATTAATGACACTTTGTTTTAATTAAGTTTAATTAATGGATGTTAAAGATTCAGTGTTATTGTGTCAAATATTTTGCTTTAACAATGTGTTTAACAATATTCTGGCTTTGAGGGAAACTGCCTTCTGATCTGTGTTTTGTTTTTTCAAGGTATCTACCTTTAGATCTATTTAAAGACCTACTGAAGCTAAGAAAGAGATGGGGTAATGAAAGGTAATATTTTTTTCTGCTTTTGCCTTTTACTTCCCTTGAATTACACTATTCTGTTTTCTAGCACTGGTTCTGAATTTTTAAACATTATAAACAAAATTTTATGAACCAAACAAATAACCCAATGAAAATTAGAATTCTTACTTAGATATGTGACTGAGATAGGCTAGTCTTCTTGTAATAGAGGTTTGTAGGCTACCACCTGTATGTCAACACTATTTGTGCTGTAGCAAATCCATTTATTTTAGGTAATGGATGGGATCCTGCTCCTTTCTGCCTCCCTGTTAAATCAACTCTCTCTGCATACTGATATGTAAAGGAGTGTTTATATACATTTCCTTAACCATTTGAAGGAAAATAATCTGGGTTAGTATAAAACACTTATTTAAATTTTGAAGACTAACCCAGCTGATTTTGGCTGAAGAAATCTGGAAGTATTCAAATGTAGGGATGTAATCTTAACAGCAGGCTGCTAGACAACAGCTAGAGAGGAATTACAATAATTTATACACCGGACATTTTATTTTTTTTATAGAAAGTAGAAATTTCAATCTTAGAATGAAATATTTAGCACATGCTTTGGTTTGTGCCATCCCACAATTTCTTTTTATTATTTGTAGCAGAAGTTAATTTTCTAATTAAACTGTGAGGATTATCACTGGGGAACGTTGACTTATTTTTTTTAGCTGTAGTCAATAACAATGTCCCAGTTATGTTTCTTTGTCTGTCATCTTCCATGAAAATACTAATTTTTCAATTTCTCTGCTTTGCTGCTTTTAAAGCCACTTAGAATCCTTCAGAGCTCTGATGTTTTATAAAGTTCTCCACTCATACATCTTGGAAAAGGTGTTTTCTTAGAAGAGGTGTTTTCTTAGAAGAGGTGTTTTCTTAGAAGAGGTGTTTTCTTAGAAGAGGTGTTTTGGTTTAGGTGCAACTTACAGTCATGTGGTATATAAGAGAAACAATGTATTGAACGGAATAGGAGTATATAGCTATACTTTAATGAGTCAAACAGGCTTTGCTACATAGGACATTTAGGGCCCTTTGAAATGCATTACAAGCCATTTCTACCTCCTCTGCCTCAAATTACTATTTTACAGGAAAATACACTTGAGTGGGGCAATGAGGTCAAGTAAGAGCTAGAAGCTAAAGTCCCTCAGTTATGATTCTGCCACTACGTGCAATTTGGTATGTGAAATTCCATGAGCTATTTGTCTGTGCTTGAAATTACTCATCCTTAGCACAGAGATAAGAAAACATACAACATCCAGCTAATGGAAATATTCTGACATTTAATTAATTGTACATTTCTTTCATGAGAAAAATTGCTTTTGTATAAAACTCCAAGACCCTATCCCCACCTGGAATTATTCAAAGACACCTACAGGCATACTTTCCAGCTAAATCAAACTAAAATATGAGTAAGATGCTCCAATTCCTGGGATATAACTTAATAAATAAATAACTTAAAGGTTTTAACTATTTTTTATGTAAGGAAAAGCTATACAAACTTTTATAACCCATTTTTTTTTATTTTAAAATGAGGTGCAATCAGCTATTTATATTCAGAAATATCTATGCTATTAATAAAAAGTGCCTTGATTAGTAATATTGTCAAATTATACTAAGGGTGTTCAGTGAGCTTTCTAAACTATACATGTGTAAGCTAAGCAGAATTAAATCCTTTTTCAAAAACATTACTAAACAAAAACTGAAAAGTCCTCTGGACATTTCTCTGTGTGACATACTTGTATACACTATACTATGACTGTTAAATATATTAAGCAAAAAATAGTTAATCTCTTTACATGTCTCTATCAAAATCCTTTCCTGAGAAAGAACTATCAGCAGGCTTACTGCAACATTATCCTCATTAAATAATCCAAAACAAAATCAGTAGTTACATACAATTTAGATTTTTTTCTTCTCCCTGCATTTTAGAATAGTAATAAATCTGGCTGGGGAAACCAGTGGCTTATACCTCTCAATTTCAGGTGCAGAATGAAGTGTTGTTAATTCCACTTGATAAACTTCAGGAAAACTGAAGACATGAGCAGCTCTTCAGCTCAGGGTCTTCTGCAGTTTAGTAGCAGCAGTTTGTTCAGAAGCTGATGACATTCTGGGTAGTCACTGCAACCTGAATATCACAAATAGTGGTGATATTGGAGCTCTGAAGGTAGAATTCACCCATCCATATTCTACTGCCAAGGTGGAATCCTGATACATATTTAGTAGGTGCCCTTCCATCATTATGCAGAAATGACTAGATCACTATGACTGTGGATATTCAGAAAGTAGAAACGAAGAGCTAAACATTGATGAACGATTAGTTAATAACTTACCTGAGTGCTCATGAATACTAGATCTGAAGGTATTAGAAAGTTCAGGATTAGATTTTATGCAGAGAAAATTACTCTGTCTTCTACAGGCCTACGTCTTGTGTCAGGCTTCGTCTTCTGAAGCATTCGTCCTTTGTTTGCCTGTATTTTGGTAGTCCCTAAAGAGGTTTTGCACAGTAGTTATTACTGTGTTGTTAGAAATGTTAAATCTTGATTGCTGTGGTTAGGCTACTACATGTGTATGGCATCATTTTCAGTGGTGCTATGAAATTTCAGGCCTGTCCTCTAAAAATTAGTTTAATTATGATTTTGAAAGAGAAAATTCTGAACGTAAGAGAGTGGCTTCAGCACAAGATTCTTTGGGCACTTAGTCCTTGAAACATCTTCTGGAATCTTGTGTTCAGTATGAAGATATGTTGCAGTGCAGCATTTTAACGATTCGGCTTCCTGGGAAATGATTCCCAAACTATCATCCTGTTGAGCACTGAGCCATGAGGAGAATGAAGACAGGGAACGCTAAAGAGAAGCAATAGCTTTAGCTCATCATACACCTATCATTCATTAATTCTTTGATAGCATGCTTTTGCATTCATACATTAAAAAAATTTAATTTATCTTCCATACTTACAAGTAACATGTATGAAAATATCTGATATTCCATCTAGCAGCAGGCAGTGATAAAAAAATATATTTACTAGTCATTATACTGAATACCATGATTCACTGACCAGTGCAAGCAACTCACTTGTGATGGTTTAACCCAGCAGGCAGCTACACAGCACAGCCATTCACATACTCACTCCCCAACACAATGGGACTGGGGAGAGAATCTGAAAAAAAAAAGAATAAAATTTATGTGTGAGAAGAAGACAGTTCAATAGGTCAGAAAAATGAGAAAAAATAATAATAAGAACGATAAAATAAGTAGAATATACAAAATAAGTGATGCACAGTGCAATTGCTCACCACCCACCAACAGATACCCAGACAGTTCCCAGACAGCAGCTCCTGGACAGCTTTCCCCCTGGTTTATGTACAGAGCATGACATCCTCCCAGTTTCCTGTGTCCCCCAGCCTACTCACTGGTAGGCAGTGTGAGAAGCTGGAAAGTCCTTGTCTCTGTGTGAACACTGATAAGTAGCAACTAAAACATCAGTGTATTATCAATACTATTCTCATCCGAAATAAAAAACACAGCACTGTACAAGCTAATAAGAAGAAAATTAACTCCATCACAGCTGAAACCAGGGAATCACTTTACACGACTCACATTTCATATACCCATTTTGAAACCCAAAACGTGTTCATTCAGAATTTATATATTTTTCAGAAAGCTCTGCTAGAAAGTGCTTTATACTTTTTGGAACATTGATCTCTGGTCATAATCTTAAACCTCAGCTCCTGCTGGTTCTGTTTATTGTCCAGGGAGAAGTGTGTTATGCCAGAAGGAGATAACTTCTGAATTATCGTCAATGCATTCTCAATGAAATTGATTGTAATGTCTTGGGCTGTATCATGTTAAATATGTATGATTGCATTTTGCTACATCTATCACAGACTTGTGTTAACTTAATTCAGTTTGGGTGTTTTTGCACAGCAGAGTATTTTGAGATGCAGGCTTATGGTAAGTGTTACAATATATAAGGTATGCCCTGCCACTGCTGGTCTCCCTAAAGCCTTTGTTGTGATAAGTTGAGCATTATATCATATCTCAGTACAGCTAATCATAGTTTCATGATCAGCAGTGTTTCAGTTTATCATTTGTCTATTTTTTACTCTGCTAATTTAGGTCCTAGGATATTCTACTGTTCTTGGTTAATACTTGTAAGGTATATATAGAGCATTAATTCAGCTGAAGTTCCTATTATGAGAAATTTCAAACTGGGATGCCCCAGGCAAGTTTCACATTTTCTGATCTTGCACCCTCCATCTTACACTCCGTTTAGAAAACAGCCATTTACCTGGATTTTTAAATATATGTAAAAAGACTTTAAATGCATTTTTGCTAGTTACAAGATTAAATTTAATTAAAATATGGTATTGTTGTTAGAAAATTACCTGAAACAATTTGGGAATGGAGAGAAATACATTCTTTTTTTCCTGAAAGATTTGAACTCTGAGCTTTGAAATGCAAATTTGATTTTATAATTTGGGTGGTAGAGAGAGATTTGGGTGGTTTTACTGTTCATTGCATTTAGGAACACTTTCATGATGAGCCAGCATAATGTTTGCAATTGGATGCAGTAGCACACCACAGATGAAATGGGGCTCTGGGGCAAGGAGTGAAATATCATGCCCTGTTCAACAATGCATGATGATGCTTTTCTGCCATCTTCATAGTTTAGCAGCTGGCTTTGGCCTGCAAGCCCTCAGAGAGGAGCTGTACTGTGTCAAAGAGTATCAGTCTCTGTAGGTTTGTGCAAAGTGGAGGGAAAGGTGTAAGGTGCATTTCAAAGTGCTTTTTCCTCTAAAAAAAAAAATCCTTAAAATTTAGGAGTTGGAAAAGGAAATAATTAACTGGCATTAACTATTATTTAGACCAGTCAGTCTCACCTCTGTGCCTGGCAAAATCTTGGAGCAGATTCTCCTGGAAGGCATGTTAAGGCACATGAGAAACAACAAGGTGGTTGGTGACAGCCAGCATGGCTTCACTAGGGGTAATCCTGCCTGACCAATTTGGCAGCCTTCTATGATGGTGCTACGGAACTGACGGACAGTGGTAGAGCAGCTGATGTGATCTACCTGGACTTGTGCAAAGCGTTCAACCCTGTCCTGCATGACGTCCTTGTCTCTAAACTGGAGAGACATCAGTCTGATAGATGGACCACTGGGTGGATAAAGAGCTGACTGGATGGCAGCATGCAAAGAGTTGTGGTCAATGGCTCAATGTCCAGCTGGAGGCCAGTAACGAGTGGTATCACTCAGGGATCGGGGTTGGGACCGGTCTTGTTCAACATCTTTGTCGTTGACACGCACAGTGGGATGGAGTGCACCCTCAGCAAGTTTGCCAATGACACCAAGCTGTGTGGTTCAGTTGATACGCTGGAGGGAAGGGTTGCCATCCAGAGGGACCTTGACATGCTTATGAGGCGGGCTGATGCCAACCTTATGAAGTTTAACCATGCCAAGTGCAAGGTCCTAAACCTGGGTAGGAGCAACCCCAGACACAGCTACAGGCTGGGAAGAGATTCAGAGCAGCCCGGTGAAGAAGGACTTGGGGATGTTGATCAATGAGAAACTGAACATGAGCTGGCTTCAGTGTGCATTCACAGCCCAGAAAGCCAACTGTATCCTGGGCTGCATTCAAAGGAATGTGACCAGCAAGTCTAAGAAGGTGATCCTGCCCTCTACTCTGCTCTTGTGAGACCTCACTTGAAGTATTGAGTGCAGTTCTGGTGTCCTCAACATAAAAAGGACATGAAACTGTTGGAATAAGTCCAGAGGAGGGTCACAAGGATATTCAGGGGACTGTAGGGAAGTTATGAATGCTCCATCCTTGGCAGTGTTCAAGGCCAGGTTGGACAGAGCCTTGGGTGATATGATTTAGTGGGAGGTGTGCCTGCCCATGGCAGGGGGCTTGGAACTGAATGATCTTAAGGTCCTTTTCAACCCTAACTATTATATTATGGCTAGAAGGACTGCTATCTTTTCCTGTCTGGAAATAATTTTGTGGTTGCAGCAGCCCTGGGATGCCGCAGAGCAATGAACAAGAGCAGTGCAAGAGCACAAATAGTAGGAAAAAGCATAAGATCCTTCTCAGAAAATATCAGCAAGTTCCTTTGTAACACAGTGTAAATACTTAGGGCAGTTTTATGTTGGTGTATTTTTGAGTCACCTGTTCAAGCCTAGAACCAGCCCCTTTTTTTATCGGTGTAATCTGTTATTGCATGTGGGTTTTTTTTACAGCAACAACCAGCATTTCCAATCATCATCAGATTAAATATGAGCATTCTCTTTCTCAGAGAATTTATGTTTCCTTTTGGTGACAAAACAAAGACTATCACTGACCCATGATGTCTATACAATGACTCTGGCAGAGACTATAAATGTGAGTAGACTACAGCGGGTAGGACAAGAAAGAATGTGCAACACAGGCTTTGTTGCTTTAGTTAATCTAAGAATAAATATATAGTAATATATTGTACCTTACTTCTTTGCTACCATTGCTGTGTGGAAAAGGTAGGATTCATTCTCTCTCACCTAGCTGATTGGAGCTAGCCTAGCTAGAGCCGCAGCCGGCACGCTACAGCGACCGCGATCTTCTACCGAGATCAGGAAAATCAGAGGGGATAGAGCGGAGCCACCGCGATTCCCCACATTAGCCAACACTTCCGGACTCCCGAAGTTCCAGCAGCCCTTGCGAAAGAGCGGCTGACGTGGCGGGGGGCGTTCCCACGGCGAACGGCGACCACTCCCCTGCCCCTTGACTTGAAAAAGCCTTTGAGAGGGCAGCGACCGGTCGCTGCCCAGTAGGTGCAGGGAGGAACAGGTAGGTCGTTGTGCTGACCAGTATGGTCGCCTCCAGAAAGAGAGCTACCAGTAAGAGGGCTGTAGCAACGCAGACAGAGACCCCGGCCCTAACCGTGGCTGTTCAGGTCTCTGGATGCAGGGAGTGCCAGAGCCTGCTGCTGCCGGGGGAGGGAGGACAGCATTCCACCTGTGTGAGGTGTGAGCAGGTGGATGATTTGCTTAGCTTGGTGGCTGAACTTAAGGAGGAGGTTGAGAGGCTGAGGAGCATCAGGGAGTGTGAAAGGGAGATCGACTGCTGGAGTAACTCCCTGGCTGGCCAGTTGGTACGGCTCCAGGGAGATACCCCCCCAAAGAGGATGGACCCCCTGCCCTCTCAGACAGAGGGGGATGGCCTGAGACAGCCCCTGTCATGTAGCTGTCGCCCAGAGGTAGGGGACCAAAAAGATGAGGAGGGTTGGAAGCGAGTTCCGGTTCGGCGTCGTGGGCAGCCCTCCTCCCTTCCTGCCCCGCTTCCCCAGGTGTCCCTCTGTAATAGGTTTGAGGCTCTGGATCTGGAAGGAGAGGTAGGTGAGGATGTGGTGCAAGGCCCGCCTACAAGGCCACATAGGAAAAAGCAGTTGACTTCGCACCTCAAGACTGCCTCTGGTAAGAAAGAAAGAAGGGTCATTGTAGTGGGTGATTCCATTCTGAAAGGAACAGAGGGCCCGATATGCAGAGTTGACCCTCATCATAGGGAAGTGTGTAGTCTGCCTGGAGCCCGGATCAGGGATATCACCAGGGCGCTCCCCAACCTGGTGCACCCGACAGACTACTACCCGCTGCTGGTCTTCCAGACGGGTGAGGGGGAAGTTGCTTCCCGCAGTCTGAGGGAGATGAAGAAAGACTACAGGGCCTTGGGGCGGATGGTGAAAGACTCTGGGGCTCAGGTGATCTTCTCTTCGCTCCTTCCATCTTCTGTTGATGATGTGGGACTGAATGGGAAAATGCAGTCCATAAACGATTGGCTTCGAGGCTGGTGCTCCAGGCAGGGCTTTGGATTCTTTGATAACGGCTGGTTTTATAGGGCACCGGCCTGGACATTGGCATGTGGGAAAGGTTTATCGCACAGAGGTAAAAGGATGCTGGGGCACGAATTAGCAGGGCTCATTTGGAGAGCTTTAAACTAGATTTGAAGGGGGATGGGGTTGTAGCTCGGCTTGCCTCAGTGGGACAGCGCTCCGGAATTGATGAAGACTGGGAGGCCTCCTGTAATCCTAGGGTGAAATCGGTGTGCTCGGCTCGCTCCCTGAAATGTCTGTACGCCAATGCGCGCAGCATGGGAAATAAGCAGGAGGAGCTAGAAACCTGTGTTAAGTCGGGAGATTATGATCTGGTGGCAATTACAGAGACGTGGTGGGACAGCTCACATGACTGGAATATAGTCATGGAGGGCTATGTCCTTTTCAGGAAAGACAGGCCAGCCAGGCGGGGTGGTGGGGTTGCTCTTTATGTGCGAGAGCAGCTACAGTGCGTTGAGTTCTGTCCGGGGACAGATGATGAGCGAGTTGAGAGTCTGTGGGTGAGAATTAAGGGGCAGGCTGGCAGGGGCGATACTGTTGTGGGGGTCTGTTACAGGCCACCGGATCAGGGTGAGGAAGTTGACGAGGCCTTCTACAGGCAGCTGAGAGCGGCCTCACGGTCACAGGCCGTGGTCGTCGTGGGGGATTTTAACTTCCCTGATGTTTGCTGGAAGGACTACTCGGCAACCCAGCCGCAGTCCAGGAGGTTCCTCCAGTGTATGGATGATAACTTCCTCATGCAAATGGTGGATGAGCCAACCAGGAGAGGTGCGCTGCTGGATCTCATCCTCCTTGGAATTAAAGCTGGCGAGAGGGGTCAAGGACAGCAGAAAGAGCTTTTTCAAATACATGGCAGGTAAAACTAACACCAGAGGCAATGTAGGCCCGCTGATGAACGGGACGGGTGCCCTGGTGACAGAAGATACAGAGATGGCAGAGTTACTGAATGACTTCTTTGTCTCTGTCTACTCTGCTGGAGGCAGTCCTGAAGAGCCCTGTACCGCTGAGACCCCGGATGAAGATAGGTCAACGGAGCGGTCTGCCTTAGTCGATGAGGAATGGGTTAAAGACCAGTTGAGCAATCTGGATATCCATAAATCCATGGGTCCAGATGGGATGCACCCGCGGGTGCTGAGGGAACTGGCTGAGGTCATTGCTAGACCGCTCTCCATCATCTTTACCAAGTCTTGGGAAACGGGAGAGGTGCCTGAGGACTGGAGGAAAGCAAATGTCACTCCTGTCTTCAAAAAGGGCAAGAAGGAGGACCCGGGTAACTATAGACCGGTTAGCCTCACCTCCGTTCCTGGGAAAGTGATGGAACACCTTATCCTTGGTGCCATCTTAAGGCATATCAAGGATAAGAGGGTTATGAGGGGCAGTCAACATGGCTTCACCAAGGGGAAGTCGTGCTTGACCAATCTCGTAGCCTTTTATGAGGAAATAACACGGTGGATGGATGATGGCAGAGCGGTGGATGTGGTCTACCTCGACTTCAGCAAAGCGTTTGACACGGTCTCCCACAGCATCCTTGCGGCTAAATTGAGGAAGTGTGGTCTGGATGATCGGGTAGTGAGGTGGACTGTGAACTGGCTGAAGGAGAGAAGCCAGAGAGTTGTAGTCTATGGGGCGGAGTCTAGTTGGAGGCCTGTATCTAGTGGAGTGCCTCAAGGGTCGGTACTGGGACCAGTATTATTTAATATATTCATCAACGATTTAGATGAGGGAATTGAGTGTACTGTCAGCAAGTTTGCTGATGACACTAAGCTGGGAGGGGTGGCCGACACGCCAGAAGGCTGTGCTGCCATCCAGAGGGACCTGGACAGGCTGGAGAGCTGGGCGGGGAATAACTTGATGAAATTTAACAAGGGAAAGTGTAGAGTGCTGCATCTGGGCAGGAACAACCCCAGGTTCCAGTATAGATTGGGGAACGACCTGTTAGAGAGCAGTGTAGGGGAGAGGGACCTGGGGGTCCTGGTGGACGACAGGGTGACCATGAGCCGACACTGTGCCCTTGTGGCCAAGAAGGCCAATGGCATCCTGGGGTGTATTAGAAGGGGGGTGGTTAGTAGGTCGAGAGAGGTCCTCCTTCCCCTCTACTCTGCCCTGGTGAGACCTCATCTGGAATACTGTGTCCAGTTCTGGGCCCCTCAGTTTAAGAAGGACAGGGACCTGCTGGAGAGAGTCCAGCGCAGGGCAACTAAGATGATTAAGGGAGTGGAGCATCTCCCTTATGAGGAAAGACTGAGGGAGCTGGGTCTCTATAGTTTGGAGAAGAGGAGATTAAGGGGTGACCTTATTAGTGTATATAAATATATAAAGGGGGAGTGTCACGAGGATGGAGCCAGGCTCTTCTCAGTGGCAAACAATGAAAGGACAAGGGGTAATGGGTACAAATTGGAGCACAAGAGGTTCCACTTAAACCTGAGAAGAAACTTCTTCTCAGTGAGGGTGACGGAACACTGGAACAGGCTGCCCAGGGAGGTTGTGGAATCTCCTTCTTTGGAGACATTCAAAACCCGCCTGGACACGTTCCTGTGTAACCTTATCTAGGTGTTCCTGCTCTGGCAGGGGGATTGGACTAGATGATCTTTTGAGGTCCCTTCCAATCTCTAACATACTGTGATACTGTGATACTGTGATACATAAAACCACAGCTAGGTCCCATCTGAACAACAAAGTCGAATTGCCCAATTTTAGCATTTGCAAAGGAGATGTCTATTGTGTATTGTAAAGAGGACTGTCCCTTAGTGTTTGTGAGCAGAAAGGAGTAGCTCTGACAGTTTTGTTCATTAACATTTGTCTGTGCGTAGTGATCAAAAGTGACTAATATGCCAGAATAGATATTTTCTGCACCAATTTTCTGATTTTTAACACTTCAGGTATTTCAGAATATTTCTTCAAATGTCCTGAAATGTGGATTTTCCATTGCACTAAAGTAAACTCAGTGCAGGTGCTGAAGAGAAAAAAAAACATATCCTTCATGCTTGCTCTGAAGCCGATGTTAACATGCTCTAAAGCTGACGATAGCAGATAATATTTCCAAAGGACTGTCTGTCAGCCTTGAACAAGCTGATCAAGGCATGCCCTAATCTCCTTACCTTCTGGCTAACTCTCCTGCTGTTAAGAACTTCCCCATGATAGATGCTGCTTTCTGGCAAAACTGGGTCTAGGAGGCGTCCCATTATGCATCTGGGAAAGGAAATTGAAGAAAAGATCCTCCATTATATCTTCTCATCCTCTCTCTTCCCCAGAAAACACAAAGCTCAAAAACAAGAAACATTCAAGAGAAAGAGCATCACCTCTTGTTTCCTATATTTTCCTTGGATTACTTATTTCTGCACCCTCCAGTTAAGATGTATAGTAATTAAAAAACATAGAGGTGTAATGCAAATTAGGTTAGGAGTCCTTATCCTGAAATTCATCATTATAGGGCTCAGACTAATGTCTCATTTTCATGTCATAGTGATGCTGCCTGCACAGTTGATGTGCTGGTACAGTTATTCTGTTCTGCTTGGTTGTAGAGAGCTTGCTGCAGAAAGTAGGCCACCCAAAGCACACTTTAGGATGACAAAATCCTCTGTCTCTTTGTGCCTCTTTGTGTATGGAAAGATAATGACAGTGCCTGTTCCAGAAATACTTTTCCCTCCTAACAAAATCCAGCTGTAGTTGTCATCATTTTGACAGAAAAGGTAAAATATTTATCAAATGATAAATATTTGCATTAATGCATTGGCATATTACAATGGCATGTATTTATGTTAAGCAACACAGAAAAAGTTTTTCTAAAGAAACATAGCTTTTTTAAGTGCAGGCATAATAATGTACTTAATGTCTTAACTTGCTGTTATCCAGGAAGGCAATTACTAAAGCTGCACAACATAATCTCACTTGATCACTGCACCCATAACTGATCTTCAGTCCATCTCTTCTGTGAGACTGATTAGAAGGAGCCAGTTCTCAGTTTTACACTGAAGATGAATTTGATTTATTGGGTACTCTTCTGTCAGGAAAGAAACAAATGTCTTCTCAGGAAGGTGAAATGAAACCTAGAGCAATTTGGTTTTCCCTTATAATATGTGAGTTATCGTCATTTTGACCAGGTATGTTTTCATTTTAAGCAACCTGCTTTCTTAATATTTTTTTTTTCTGTTCCTTTCAGATAGTTTTGAAAACTTGTTTCATGCCTAGGATGTGAAGAAATGAAGAATCATAGGAGCAGCTTTATAAAGATATTTCTTCCTGTTCTCCGCTTATATCTTTACCTCAGATAGGCATTTAGCTGTACTTAAACTTTATTTATGTGTTTCTCTGTACTTTTAAAACTGAGATGCAGGGTATGTCTCCCTGTGAAAAATTTTAAAGGTTACCACTAAAATGTGCTACACATTGATATTTTTTTAACTGAATTAAGAGAACCTTGTATTTTATTTCTTTTTTCCTAGAGGTATAAACAAAATTCTCTCTGCATTCTTATTTATGAAATTGTATTCAGGAATTAGAAATTTATATGGAGCTATCTGTTTGAAAAACTTGACAAATAATCATGAGTTTTAAACATGAGCAGTATTAATACTTGAAATTGATATTTTTCTTATTCATAGAAAATACTATATATTTGACTACCCTGCCATATTATGTTAGTTACAGAGATCAAGTGTAAAGTTGGCTTTTCTTCTACATTCTCACTGTTATGCAGGACAATGGTTATGTGAGCTTTAATGGGTGGAGGATTTTTTTTTTTTTAGATCTGCCATTACTTCTTGGGAGAAATCTCGAGTCACAGAATATAAGATTGAGCATATCAACAGAAAATAACTGAGTTTCCAATTAAAGTTTTTATAATGCCTGTAATTTACCAGCTCAGACCATCTGGCCAGCTCTAATATTCTTTTTTCAGTGTCAATTCCACTTGTTTATCCATGGCCAGTAAGATTTATTACCTTCATGCTTTTACAGCTCTATTACGGACTTGTAACCATGGCTTACAACCAAATGTACATCCTAACCATATTTACTATTCTGTAAACAGTTTTGTAGGCAGAGCATTTTAACTTGATAAGCTGGGCTGAACATATTTCTTGATCACACAACTGTGTTCACAAAATGAAACTCAGCATAGCAGTTAATTCATGACCAACTCAGATCCTATTATAAAGGCCTATTGAAAATATTGTTATTATCGGGTCCCAGTTAATGACTATAAATTATTTGTTTGCTGAAATAGGGGAAGTAGAATTTTCAGAAGGTTTAATCTAGCCATCTCAGTGGAAAACTTCACATCACTAGAGAATAACAGTTCCAATCCATGAGTATTCTGGAAATAATCTGTAATCATGATAGACTATTTCAGTCTAGACACAGGGAGATTCTTAGTGAGAAATCATTACCATAATTCTTCTGGTTATTAGGTGCCAATTTTCTATTTTTAAGACAGAAATTATATGTCTGTCTTAACATCTCATTTTGTATCATTTTCAGATATAAATACATACAAGAGTCTTATGAAAGCAATATATCTGTGACACAGAACTTTTCTCAAAACTGTCTCAAAGATCTGTTATAGATTATATTCTGAGCTTTTAATCACATCTCCTGTTTCTGGGACAAAGACTTTTGTTTTGAGTCTGTAACAGTAAACCAACCAGAAATAATAAAGAATAGAAAAAGAAAAAATGTTTTGATGAAGAAGGAGTTGTTGAAGGGTTAATTTGCTTTCAAATAAGATTCACTGCTCTGTCAAAAGGGAAAGGATGTTTTCTGTGCTTCCTTTGCCAGCTTCCTCCTACAGTTCCAACTCTGCTCTTTTTTTCCTGATTTTCTCTAGGAGGCAAATCTGAGTGAGGTGATCAAAATGCACAGTTACTTATTAGTCACCTGAGCTGTTAGGTTCTGCACACTTAGCATTGATACTATTTTTAAATCTGTTCTCAGGTTTCTCCATCTTTCCTGATAGACTTTCGGGTCCTAAGGTTGTCTCCACTGCTATTAGTGAATACATAGGACCAGGCCTCAGATATTTAGCAAGCTGCATTCTAAAAATTATTCTAGATACCTTAGGGGTAATGGCAATCCAGTGTTACAGTCGAGAAATAAATTGGCATAATAAAATGAATGAGTGAATATTCATCTCAATACAATATTAAACACATTTGTCATGATAATTTATGGTTAGGTTTAACTGTATATTTGGCATAAATTGTCATGTTAAGCAATTACCAAATAGCAGGGTAACCACCATTAACTATAGCAATATGCTTCAGCCTTTCCTCAGTAATTGCAGATCAGATCTGCAATTTTACATCCGTATAACATTTGCTTCTATCTACATTCCTATTATTTAAAACATTGCAGTGCACATTTTTCTATTAGTCATCTTGCATGTGGGTAGGTTAAAAAAACACCACCCATTCAGTTTCTTAAAGTACTCATCATTATTCTGACCGAAATATCATGAAGTTGTTGAATTCTGACATTCGTATTGTTAACTACATGAACAATGAAAATGCTGTTCCAAGAGTAGAAAATAAATGATGATCCTTTATTTCAGTATTTGTGCCAGATCATTGCATCTTACTGTAAAACAAACTGTGAAAACTAGTGGATCATATACTCACAGATGAAATACAATAGTTGAAAAATGAACATATTTAAATGCCCTTTTTCAGATTAATAGCTCAGCAGTGTACACTATGTAGGCAGTAATTGTGCTCAGCGAGTTCTGTGTAGTGCTAAAACAAATTATTCAAGTAACAATTGAAGTGAAAACTGTTTCAGAAGTAGTACCTGGTTTTGTGGTTAAGCTGAACACACATTTTTTCAACAAAGTATTTATTTTTATTCTTTGGTTTCGTTTTTGTTTTGTTTTGTTTTGTTTTTTAATTCTGAATTAGAAAAAAAAAACCCACCAAACAATAACTCCCCCTCCAAAAAAGCAGTCAAGATACTTCATTGTTTTTGAGTTTTAGAAAGCTTAAGCAAAAGGGAAGACCCCTGTGACCAAAATCAACAAGCACAAAAGCTGTGGTGTTAGAAAGAAGTTACACAATTATTTTCATTACAGCCAGAATTTACTATAACCTGGGAATTATTCTAAGAGACAAGTGACTTCTTTCACCTTCTATTATAGCTGATAAATTTAAGTAAAAATATCCCCACTGATTCCTTGCAAACTCGATCATGTCCCTGCTGTGTTTCTGTAAATAGCACTGTTTTCAGATTACTCATGTGAAGACTGGGAGAGGCACTCAAATAATTTATCTGATTCATTATTTTGTTCTGGCCATTGTCCACAGTGTTAAGAAGGGAGAGGGAGGTAATTTGCTAAATGCGTATTTATGCTACTACAGGGAAAGGCAAGTAAATTGGGAATAATGCGCTGACGTAGCACAGAGAAGAAACCAGTTAATGCTAAGATGAGGAAGCTTAAGTTACTAGAAATGGTGAGTAAATTATACAGTGTATACACAAGCAGAAGACAAGCCTAACAGAAATACCAGGAAAAGTGGGAGCTGTCTTTAAGAAATCCACTTCTGTTGACTTTGCTTTTCAGTCACATGGCCCTTATAAAATAATTACAATATTTACATCAATTTTTAACTTCTGGGACTAAGTTGCAGCATTTTAATGTGTTTTCTCCATAACCTGGTACTTTATATTTGAGAACTTTTAATTTATGCTAGAGAACACAGAAGGAAAATTTTATGTATCAAGCTGTGTATGCTATGAACTTGATATGGAACAGACTTTCTGGTCTGCATGCTTATGTTTTATGTTTATTCAGTGAAATGTTTATTTTGCTGAAGCATGAGGTCTCTCTTTGACTCTTAAAACATCTTTTAGAGCGCAAGTTGGCAAAATATAGTCCTCTTTATTTTTTTTGTATTCATCATGACCTCTGTGATCAAATGGAAGTACTTGAAAGTCAAGATCTACAAAGGATTAAAGGTGAGGGTAATGTTAATGTGATTTGACTGGGTTTTGAAGAGTATGTGTATCAAGTACAGTATCAAACTGTACAGAAAGTAGCAGTAACATTTTCATCATGAACAGCCAGTCTTTCATTTCCAATTTTAGTTTATGAAACAAGTTTCCATTACTGACGTTAAAGATATAAAATCTTCATATCAAGAACAAGTTTAATTATACAGTCAGAGAGAACTTGAGAAACTGTAATTCATATGGTCTCTCTCTCTGTATGACAAGTTAATGTCTATAATTATGTATTTTTCAGAAAGACAACTTTTTTGAGTGATTTTAGAGAAAACTAACAAATAAAACCGTTAATAAAACAGCTGAACTTTAATAGGAAACCTATGTAAGATTTAGTACTTTGGCTCTTAACAATGGTACTCTGGTACTCTGATACGCTGATGCTTAGATGCAAAAGTGAATATATGATGACCAGATACCCTGGTTTTGATTGGGATATTTAATTTTTCTTCCTAGTGGTTGGTGCAGTGATGTGTTTTGGCTTTAATCTGGGAATAATTTTGATAATACAATGATGTTTTAGTTATCTCTAAGTCGCATTTACCATGATCAAAGACTTTTTAGTCTCTAATACTCTGCCAGTGAGGGGAGGCACAAGAAGCAGGGAGGGAGAAGAGACAGGACACCTGACCCAAACAAGCCAAAGGGGTATTCTATACCACAGGATGCCTTGCTGTGTATGTAAACTGTGGGGGGAGATGGCCAGGAGGGGTGGATCACTGCTCGGGGATGAGATGGGCATCTATCAAAGGGTGGTGATCAATTATACTGTGTATAACACTTGTCTGCTTTTTGGGGGGGGTTATTCCTCTCTCTTTCCTCCACCTTGTCATTACTACTCTTGTTATTATTACCAGTACTATTGTTTACTTCATTTCAATTATTAAATTGTTCTTATCTCAACCCTCGGGTCTTAATGTTTTCTGATTCTCCTTTCCAGTCATACTGTGGTGGGAGAGATGGAGGAGTAAGTGTGTAGCTGTGTGGTACTTAGTTGCTGGCTGGAGTTAAACCACGACACCAGAGAAGTATGCAAGTGTCAGAATTCTCCAGAACATTTTTGTAAAACTTGCTGGAAATGGAAATGAGCCATATCTACTGAGAATCTTGTATTTCACTTCATACCTCTTTCTTAAAAGATCCTTTCTTCTGCTTTAGTAAATTGTCTTCAATGAACAGTATTTGATTACCTGATCTGTTTCTAGATAGATAAATAAAAATAACTTAGTAGATCTATGCTTATTATCACCTGAGAGCAGACCAATGCTTAATGAATGGCACTTTTTCTTTGCTCATTTTTTACAAGCTCTGATGCTTGCATTTAACACTATTTTATTTCAGTGAAGCCCTGTAGCAATCAGCAGGCAAGGTAAGCTTCTTATGTGCATCTTCTGAACTTCAAGTAGCTACTTGAAGATGTGGTTAATGTCCTGTAAAAAACGCAGAGAGGTTACTTATTAATCTATTCCAAACCAGTCTTGAAAGAATTGCCATAAAAGAAATATATGGGAGGAGGTCATTGTCATTGTATACACTGTGTAAGACATGAACGGTTTCTGATCAGTGTATGAAACCACATAATATCTATTTATATGTATTTCATCACACAGGAAGCAGATACGTCTTAAATTAGTGATTCTATTGTAGTAGTTCTTTACTGAACATATTTAATGCAAATGGCCTACTAGATAAGGAAGTTCAATGACATATGGCCAGACCAGGATTTCTGCACACCACCACTTAATCATCCTGAAATACATGGGTGTGTTCACCACCCAGGAGAAGCGGACTAAGGATATACATTCTTAAAAATGATTATTTATTATTTGTATCCGGGTACTGTTGTGCATTTGTATGATTTATACAATTACAGTTTTCATCTAACTTCATCTTGAAGGTAAGAGAAACCGTAAATTAATGGTAAACAGAATGTCACTGTGGTAGTATTATTTGTGTCAACTATATCACATATTCACTGGAAGCCTAGCAGGAAGATTCAGGACAGTAAATATCATTGTGTATCTGTTCTAACCATTTCTAATGATTTCCTTTTCTCTTAAATCTGAATTGTAATTTACATGCATGTTCAACTTAGTGAACAGTTTGCTTTTCCTTTTGAATGGATATCACTAAAAGAGAATAAAAAACATGTAAATCTGATGTGCTCTGTTTTCTTAGGTTCTTGAAGTGTAGAATAAAACCAGTTGTTATTACTATGATAGTTGTACTAGAAACATTTAGTGTTTACTTTATAGCTAAGGAAAGCTGACATAACTTCTGTAAATTAGTTAAGAATGAGTACGCTCCTCCGTAATATCTGTATTTGCTAGTTCCCCTTCTAGATCTCATTTAAAATGTATGAAATTTAATTACAGTTCTCCTGGTTAAAAATTAGACATAGATGAATATGTTCCAAATATAAGGTTCTAAAAGATTTTCTTAACTGTGAATTAAGCCTTTTTTCTCTTCCCCAGCTCTTTCTCTGTGATTTTTATTTTTTATTCCTCATTACATTGTCTTAATCGCTTCTAAATTATTTCCCCCTCATCATGAGCCTCTAAAATCACTGGATAAAATGTCAAATACAGGTCTGTCCTTAGATTTTTTTGATGCCACTACTGCATGGTTTAGAAACTGTTGTGGTAAAGCTTCTAACAGGGTGCAGATCTGATGTTAAAAACATGTTCATTCCAATGCAACTCATTAAGATGAACTCAAATTAAGACTGACTTTGAAGGTAAATTTAGAAAAAGGACTTGGTTTTTAACTGGATCTCTGCAAGTTTGCCTCCACCTTTTAGTTATTTCTGATAGTTGTACAATTTCCATGAAGCTGCTAAGCTTGATATTCCTATCCTGTTTCAGTGCTTAAGTTTCTGTCAGTGAATTCCTACTTGCCTTCTACCAGCTGTACACTGCACATGTCTGGAACCATTTAGACGCTGTTTGGAATGCAGGACTATGTAAAATTAGAGTTTTAGGAATCTTGGATTTTGGGCCCCAGATAGGAATCCAGATGTGTTATGTCTGCTCAGATGCTTGGACTGACATTTATTTCTTCTGCCCAAATTGCCCCAGATTGATTTCTGCTCTGGCAAACTATTGGCTATGCCATATGTCTGTAAACTAACGTGTGCCATCAGCAGTGTGTGGCCTCTTTGCAGATTCTCTTTGCAGTCCTCAGAACAAAAATTAATAGGTATGTTACAATGTTCATTTCTCTTCCCGCTTCCTTTTCCTTCCCTTTCTCCTTCTCATTCCTGGGGGGCTACAGTACTCAGGCAAACTAGTTTAACCAGTTACCAAGAAATTATTTGTGAAAAAGTAAGGAATTCCTTCTTATCTCAAAATATAGATGTGGAAATGGATCTATGGAAACACTAACTAGCAAACTTTGGACACACTACTATTTTAGAAAACAGACAGGGTTATACTGCAGTAGCTTTCCACTCTACAGTGTTTTCTCATAAGGGAAGTAAACAGATAAGCAAAGCAGCTTTATGGTGAACCAAACAATTAACATTTTGCAGAAATATACCATAGCAGTAGAAAATTAATTTACTCTGTTTTTCAATTTCTTCTTTTCCAGTTTTCCTTTTCTGTTTTCTATCTGAAGTACACAAGTTACTATGGAAACAGCAATGTCATTGGCATGGGTCTAAGCATACTGATGTCCACTAGTTCAGTAATAAGTCAATTTCTTTAATGATTTAGAATATAAAATATGATTTCGGAAACATAATTTTGGACAGTAGAATACAATGAAAAATTGGCAAGGTTCTTAATTTTCACCTTGCAAAGAAGAAAAGTCATGATCGTTTCATATTATAGCGGTTTTACCTGAAATTAAACATCCGCTCAAAAAATCCTCTTACGTCTTCTCCTATTTCTACGGAAATAGTGGCAATAATTTAACTTGAATTCTGATCTTCATAGTTCCCATAATTATATCATAGAGCAACAACTTCCAGTGTAGATGTTTGCTCTAAGAAGAAGGTATTTTATTTTTATGATCTTGCCATAACAAAGCAAAGATGCTTTGTTCTTGACAATCTCTCACTTGCGTGTTTTTCCCCAGAGTTTGCTTCAGGGTTTCAAAAGTACTTTAACAGTCAGTTCTATGTTGGCCTGTTGCTTTGAGTTGGAAGCAGCCTCTGTATATTTTTAATGTTATGTGGAAATATAAATGGTAAAATAAAATAAAAGGTTGGGTTTTTTTCCCAAATCACTGTGAATAGATTCTACAAAGAATCCTTACTGGGTTTGTAATGAGCCTGCATTGTTTGTTAATAGAATTATCTTTTCTTTATAAATGATAAAATTCTTTCTGTTGATAAACAGATATAAATGCCACTGAAATATAAAGAATCACTGACCAGCATATCATGGCAGGTCTCAAAATGACCCTATCAGGTATACTGTGGCCCAGAATTTTTTTGCAGTATTTCAACTACTTTGTATGTGTATGTAAGCAGGGTGTCTCAGTTATATTTTATGCATGTTTTTGCATATAAACCCTTCATTTAAACCTTTGAAAGTTGTTTAGATTTATACGTGCATATAGATATTGTCTATATTGTTTCTACCATCTTTTAGTAATAAAAATGGTGAGTTCTGATTAAACCTGAATTTAGTAAGTCATAAAAAGATGATTATTATTTAATTTCCACCTTACTAAATGGATAAGAATTTCCATAGAGAATAAAACATTTACATTGCACCAAAATATATGCAATTTTAAAATTTGTGAGCTAGTCATTCAATATAAAAAGACAAAGCAGAGCTAGTACAAAGTTCCACTGAAAAGTTAACTTTTGGAAGAATTAATTGCAGTTTCATTGCAGATAGAATACCAGACATAGAAACAGGATGAGTTTTCTGCCTGAAGGAATGTCCAGATGTAAACTCATTATGTCTTGTTAAAGAAAAATTGCAGGATTTGTCATTTATACGATGAACTTTGTCTTCATACCTGTTTCAAGGATTTGAGAAATTAGCACTGTGAACTTTAGTCTTTATTTGAATAAAATGCATTTGAAATAACAATTATTTGCATTTAATTTGAAAGGTTACCACCTGATATTGTGGCAAGTGCCACAGTTTTGCTTTCCAAACTGTTGATCTCTTTCAAGTACATTAGCTTCAGATGTTTGTCTGTAGATTGTGTTCAGATCATTTAGATACCCACTTTTATGTGAGGCAGCATAAAGATACATCTGTCAGTTTTTATTGTCTTCATTTTAGCTACTGCATCTCACCTCCCAACATCTGATCCGTTCCATTTGCCTTAAATGGTATTTCTAAATCTTGTTTCTATAGTACATTATTCTAGTCTGTGTTGTTACAAATCAGTGAAGCACAGGGTTGTTGATCCTTTCTCTTTGGAAGGATAAATTTATACACAAAGTCCAATGTCAGCTCTAAACTTCTGATTAGCTTGCCTATAATTAACCACATTTTCTGTAGAATACCTAAGGCTCATTGTAGAGTTTTGTACGGCTCCTGCCAGGATGTTGCCTTATTTACAGAATAATTCTGTATTGGGACTGCATTAACAATTTTAAACTGGAAAATCTTTACATTAGGGCAGTTTTCATTTGTGTTTCAGTGGCACTGAACAGGTTGTCATTTCAGCAATAAATAAGGATACATAATAAACCAGAAAACTTAAGCTGAGTACAACTTCATACAAAAACCAGCTTCAGCAACTGCTATTAGGAAAGGAATGTAACAAGTCCTTCAGTAGTCAAAGATCAGCTAGAAAAAAAACTTCAAACCTTAGCACTGGAAGTCCAAGTAAGCAAATTTCAAGAAGAAGAAAACTATCCTTTCCAGCTTGTCTTGTGAGAATTTTTGCCAGGCAAGGATATTGTGTGAGAGAAATTTGGCTTCAGACTGAACAAAAGGAAGGAAAAGCCTAGTTTTTGTAACATGTTGAACAAGTTAGTAGACATTTGAGATAACTCATTTTATATGGGTACTTATTTGGAATATTAAAATCTTTTCTACCCAGTTTTCAAAATTCCTTACACATCTGTTTATTAATGGTGCTGAAAACCACTAGTCTCTTCTTTTACAGTAACTAGTTTTATTGTTAAAAAATTCTGCTTATTCCATTTTAGCTTTTAGAAGAATAAGTCTTGTGGTAGACAATAAATCTTGCTGTATTTTATTGGAGCTTTCATTTTACTTTATTCTCATGTCCATTTCAAAAGCCAGAAGCAATCTAGTAAAGTCTGTTTGCAGCAGGAACGATCCCCAAAGTGAAAATTTTTGACTTTAACTTGAATTCTCATCCAGAGAAAAAAATGGTTAAAGCCAATTCTAAAAAATTCCCTTAAATAAGCAGGATTGTTAATTGTAAGATCAGCAGAATCAAATTTATAATTTTGTTATTTTCTGGACACAGAAAACAGTTTTAGAATCATAGAATAGTTAGGGTTGGAAAGGACCTTAAGATCATCTAGTTCCAACCCCCCTGCCATGGGCAGGGACACCTGCAGTACCAGAGGAGTAATATCAATATGTTTTTTAGTGAAATTTGTTCTTTCACAGGATACACAAACGTCTTTCTCATTTAATGACAGGTTGTAACACCCTATGATCTTTTGCTCTGCTTACATACTGCCCTGCATGATAGACGTGCATCTCTCCTACATTCTGTTGTTGACTCTATTACTCCCCTTTTTCCCCAGTATAGCAGCTTTTAATGTAAAAAACCTCCAAATCTAAGATTATTTCTTTCTTACATCTTGGGTCCTAAAGATCTGGCTGTAAATTCACTCTGTTTTTATGCAGTGATATAAATAAAACAGCAAAATTGATTCTTGGCAACGATAGGAGAGCACTCTGATAAGGTATATGAAGCAATTAAAAATCTGAAAGTTGATCAGAACAGCTGATAGAACCAGCTATTCTTTTGTTTTCTGTGTTATACTGATATCAAACCGAATTTCATATTGTTAGACTAAGACTGTTATGTAAGAAAGACTTTGAATAATTATTTGATACTGAAGTCTTCACATCTGCTAGAGAATGTTTTACTATCAATCGAGCACATTCTTGAAACCATTAGTAGTGATAAATACTGCTATGTTCCTTATGTGGCAGCTCTGTCACAGATAACATGAGTGACAATTCACTTTACTGTGTGGCTCAGGAGTGGATTACTACAATCTCCTGTATTCTTCTGTGGAGCTTGAACTGCATTTTACATTTCAAGCACAAGGCAAATAAATGTATGGGTTTGGAAAGCCCACGTCTTTGACTCTTGATTCCTAATTTGTAAATATTTCAGATTCTGTATAAAAGTACTGCAAGTGACTATTAGTTATGGCACATCAATTCATAGCTGTAGATTCTTCTTAGCTGTAAAAACTGTACTCCACTTCTGACTCCATGTAGGAGGCTTTTATGTGTAAAGGATTGACAGAGAATGATCTACTGCAAAACACAGCTATGCTCATTAGTGATAATGTTTATAAAACAGTGTTCCAAATAACGAAGTTCCTAAATGTATCTAAGAGAAAATTGCAGTTTACTAGCAACTCCACAAGACTTAGCTTTCATGTCCTTCCTTTTCTAAATCATGACTTTCTGCAGAGATAATGGGGCCCATTCTCAAGGTAAGCTCTGTCTCGGTATCACCTCAGTCTGTGGTGAGATATTTCAAGGCAATAGACAACAACTTTTACAGAAATAAAGTGCTGATGTAGATATTGAACCTGAGAGGCAGGTTCTTTGTTTCTTAGCTTATTCCTACAGTGTTTCCAACTTCATCTGGAGCACGAATATTTCTGTTTCAAAGAGGTTAGTACACCATTTTAATGGCCTTGATATATTATCTGTATGATGATGTAAAGACATTTCAAAACAGCCAAGGTCTGTAAGCCCAGAAGAGGAGCTGGAGGTGGTTTTAAAGGGATGGGTAAGCACCAGCTCTTTCCCCAGAGCTTTTCCCCAGCTGTCCTGCAGATGTCCTGTTATTTCCAGGCATTCATTTCTGTTGGCTCAGCTCTGGCACTAGCCTGAGGTGAGCCCCTTACTATAGTTATGTTTATGCTCTGTTTTGACTGACTACTAATGCATTACTGATAAATCCAGATGTGAAAGGAAAAGGGCAGCACAAATATGAACAAAATGTGAATAAAGGTAGAGCATTTTCTTAGTCTGAAAAGTTTCTTTTTGCTTGGATTCAAAACTTTGATCTGAAGAATGGTGGTGTTATGCAGCTCCCCTCTAGAAAACAAAAAAAGAGAACACCATAGTCAATCAGTACCAGTAAGACTTATAGTAATAGCCATAAGCTTATGCCACAGTGCTGGAATGAACAAGATCATTAACAGATAGCTAAAATAAGTCTTCACGTATAAGATAAAAATTAATTTAATAATTTTATTAATGACATTTTGAATAAGGATGTTTTTCTGTATGTAAACTGGCTCTAAATTGAAAGGAAATGGGATTGTTACAAAAAAAAATTTAGAGACTGAGACTTGTATATTCCATTTAATATTAAATTCTGAACTTTCATAGATATTTTTACCTCAGAGATATTTATCTCTTCCTATTTCACCCTGTGCTCCTATCAAAAGTAATAAAAATGTAAATAAGTGTACAGTGTTATCAACTTTTTCAGTTAGGTGCTTTGTAAGTCAAAATAATCAACACAAGATTGAATAACTAGTTGAAATCTTTGAATCTTTCTATCTCCACCATAAGAAAAAACAGAAACATCAAGGCAATTCCAGCTTGGTTTTATAGTGCTCATGACTTTTTCCTCTGTAATATTAAATGAGAACGCAAACCAAAATGCATTTCTCCACTCAACATTTATTTGCTATATAAAGCTTCAGCAATAATGTGTTTTCTTCTTTCATTCTACTTGAGTTGATTGAAAAGTTTTACATATTTACCAAGCTCACTTTGCCCAAGTTCATGAATTATGCAATTAACCATGAATGCAATTTCCTGCATTTTACAGTAATAGCTTTAATTGTGTAATGCAGTGCTATACAGAGAGCTTATTCATAAGCTATAGAACACCTTAGAACAATTTCTTACATGGGTGAGTATTCTTGGGCAAACAGCTCAGATGAATATGGTAATTTGTCTACTAAGCTATTTCTGGGCAGTTTTTATGTGAGGGCAATATTCGTTAGCTACAAGGTATTTTCAGAAGCACTTCAACCAGGTTAAGTATGAGCAGGACACCAATGGTATGTTTGTATGTATACTGAAAAGATTCTAGTAATGTCATTAAATTTCAGTAAATTTATAAATACACATGGACATGAAGAACATGTAGTAGAATATGACATCAGTGTTTAGCCTTTGTAATTCTAATGTGGATTGTTTGCTGTAGTCAATTTCAATGATGTCCAGGTTATTATACTGGCACCACTTTATGCTGTATGTTTTAGGCTATGAACTTAATGAGAAGGGGGTCAAAGAATTGTTTATTTTGTTACAGAACAATCTTAATGCAGTAATACAATTAGCAATCATTAGTAATTTGCTTCACATTACATTTACTTTAAAACAAACCTGTGATTCCTGAAAATTTAGCACACTGTTTATACCAATTAAGCAGCAAGACTCAGGCAGAATTCAAGAGTAGAGAGCTGGGCCACCATGCAACATTGGAAAATCTAATATTTCATCCTTCTTTTTTTCATTTGCAGCCTTTAAATCAAAATGTTACTCTGTTACTTTTGAGCAGACAGCTTTATTTACCTTTTGCTGGCTTCCACTTTCATAAATTGCATAATTTGTATATTTAACTTCAAAAGCTTACCTGACTTGCAGAGCTGCGTTTGAGGCTGTTATCTACAACAGGCTTCTTTTTACACCAAAATGCCCATATGCTCATGTCTTAGACTGTATTTTGACTGATACAGCAGGTCTTTGTATATTTCCTACGTTTAAGAATATTTGACTAGGAGTGGTGAAAAGAAATTTAGAAACATGCATGCATTTGTGCTGTGCTTGGAATGGGCAAATATCCATTTCAGGAGTGCTCCTCAGATCATCTGTAATATTGGGAACTGTTGGCGTCTTGTTTTTCAACACCTGCTGTCAGTACAGTTCAGCTTGCTATTCAGCTACCTGGTCGGCTGATTTGCTTCTGAGGCCTCTTGCTTCACCAAGGAACTGAGGATTGGACACCCTGAGCAGGGTTTATAAGACTAAACAGAGTGCCGTTTAGGATGCTCAGGAGAGCCAAGAAATTTGCAAGGGCAGACAGAAGAGTAGTAGATACCTGCATCTTTGCAGGTACCTAGCAGAGTACACTGCAGTGCCTCAGATGACCCTGCTAACTTATCTGGAGGTAGCTGAATCCCATATACCATCTCTTTGTGAAATTCACAGTGAGAGAATTTTGGAAAAGCAAGTAAAAGAACAACTGAAGGAACAAATAGGAAAGAGACTTTTTAAGATAGTACTTAGCTAAAACCTAGCAATTGTGGACTTCCATTTGCAGGCTGCTCACTGTATGCTGCATCCACACTCTAATCCCTGGTTTGTTTAGAAAGGTGGTGCCTACTGACATTTCTTTTCCTCAGGCTACAAGCCTCACTTTAATATTGCCCATTATGCTTTTTAGGATAGTTTGCCTTTGTAGCAGACAAATTAAGTTCCTAGCACTTGGAAAGAAATCAGCTTTTATTTCTTATGTGAAGTAATTTCTGATTATTCCACTTTTTTATTATTATTTTTACTATATCCTGCTTTAATAACGAAACAACAGTTCCCAAGGAATTTTCTGGTAATTATTGGTTTATTATTTAATGGCCTGAGGCCAGACCAAAAGTAGAGAATGTTCTTCTAAAGCAAGGCAGAACTGCAGTAATGGTAAATCTCTCTGGTATTATTGCTGTTATGAACCATTTTCAAAAGTTTATGATGCAGACATGCAGGCTTGAAAGCACTCAGATTCACATTAAAGTATTCAGCTATTTTAGAATTAACAGCCTTTTGTGAAGCCCTAAACCTTTCCAGCCTACATTTCAAAACAATTGGTGCATTATTTCATAATCTTTCTAACCTGAGGCGGCTAATGTTCTACATGCCTATTCTCTTTCCACCTGTTATAAGAAAGTGGGAACATAATAGTAACTAGATAGAAACTCCATTTATTTTCCTAACATCTGTCTGTCTTGTCTTGGAAACCCATACCAGTTCTAAGGAGATGAATGTCAAGCAAAAAATCTCAGTAGAGTTCATACTGGTGTACCTCCTGGTGGATACTATGCCTTCTGATCGTCTCTGATGAATTCATACTAGTGTGCTTTCTCGGGTGAACTAAGGAAGTCATTAGCCAAAGGAAATATGGGCTTGGACTAAAGGCTAAAGCATATGCTCTCACTCCAGCTTACAGTATAAATAGTTGTGCAATACCTGGCTTTTCTGGCCTGTGTAGTCGATGCAGAGAATATTTCACAAAGTTTCATGGCCTCTTCACAGACCCAAAACTCTCAGTCCACTGGTCTGGCATCACACTATGGTACATTGATATATGGAATATTTCATTTGCATGTGCCCTTATGGAGTTATTATACTCAGAAAAGTAGACTCTTCTTTTGGCCACGCTTGCAAGGACTGTTTCTTAATGGGAATTGACATATTGTCAGAGATAGAAGGGAAGCATTAAGCATTTCTCAGGCAGAATACTTCAGCAGAAAGCATTTAAACATTTTACTACTTTATCCTTTTGACTAAAGATGATGAGTGCATAATAAATACCTGTCTCTTTTTTTGTTTCTGTAACCATCACCATCACTTTCTCCTTCTTCTGAAGTCTGCATAAAGTTGCTTAAAAATTTTCTACATTACAGAAGCTTCATTAAATTTAGATTTTATTTTTTTTTTATACAGAAATAAAGGCTGTTGAAATAAAAGAAATTTCTGTGCAGCCTATCTGGTCTTCTATCTCTGAATAAACTAACTCGCATAAGTCCAGTCTGAATAATTTGTAGGCAGAAATACTCTGTTCAGTTTTGAAGAGTTTCTTCTTGTCTTTCAGAGAAGCGCATATTCACCCTCTCATTTGTGTGAAGTATTTCATATATTCCACTGGTGAAAAGGTAAATCACAAGCCCAGCTCAACAACCCTTTAATTGCAAAGGTGCTAGCTGTACACACAGAAAAATGCTTCACAGAAGATCACATTTGCCTTTTTTTTTATGTATTCTTTCAGTACCAGAACCATTCTTTGTTGAAAAGAAGCATTTCAGTTGCTAGACTAAAACTATAATTGATTTCTTACAGTAGTAAGACAATGTATAACACATGTAAAAACTGTGAATCTTAACGTCAGACATGAAAAAAAGTTTTGCTGAAATTAAATCATGGTTTTTTAGAAGTAGTGAGACTGGTTTGAAGGATTAGGCCCTCAGCCTATAGAAGCTTAAAACCCAGATTTTAAAATATGTATTAATTCTTGTATTCTCAAATACAACCAATTTTTCATACCAAGCACGTTTTGGTTGTAATTTATACTTCCTTTTTGTTAATTACATCACTGTTCCTGTGCAACAATTGTGTCTCAATTGTGTTCACATCTTCTCGGTAAAGATGCATTTTATTTTTGCTCAGCCTTAATGGTACTGCTATGTCATTCTGAGCCCAGCTTGCTTTAGAAGTCTCCTCTAGCTTTGACCCATAATATGAACTATTTTGGATTAAAGTACCTTTTTGTCCCTAAGATCTTTTAACAGCAGGAATGCATTTACTAAAGTTAGTAACAAGAATTTGTTCTGAGCTGAAGAATTTGGCAAGAAGGCTATATTTGGCTGTAGAGTTGTGTCTTCATTCAACTGTTTGTATCCCTGTGTCTAATTCCTATGTCCATTTTAGTTTGCAACTTTTATTCACATTTGACTGACTACACATTGATTTCTGAAATGTTCATATTTCGAGTACAAAATCTCAGAGTATCACCCTGCCGTGTGAAGATTGTTCTTACACATGCCCTTTATTTTTGCTTGTCTTTGTGAATTCTCTCCTCTATGTTTATATAATATGGTTTTTAGAAATGTATCAGCAGTTACTAGTGAAAAAAAATGGAAAGAATGTGCCTGAGAACTGAATGCTTAAGGGTGGTGGGAGTTTTAAAACCTTGATAGCTGAGAAACTTCATCTGTTAGAAGGAAACAGTGACAGACTTGTGTGTTGTGGGCAAAAAATTCAGTATGATCAAATGAAATAATGAGATATTAAAACAGCTAATGGAAGCAGTGCTAGAAAGGTCCTCAGAAAAACCTTGCCAGAGTCCTGCATTCTCCAGGTCAAGAGACAGAAGTGATCTGAAATAAAAGGAGTAAGAAATCAAAGGCTGTCAAAAGCAGGTCACTGAAAATCACAGCTACCCCTGTATTGTAGTCTGACCACAGTTCCATTTAGTGCATGGAAGAGACCACAGCCCTAGAATGCTAGAGGCTGAGCAAAATGTTAGTGAAGGGCTTTACAGCAAGTAATGATGATAAGAACATCAGCTATGAGGTAGCTTGGTATCTTAAAAGCATGTAAATCATTCACATCAAATAAGACTGCACAAAATATAGGTAACTGCACATGAATGCCTTAAAATTGTGAATCTGGTTGGCAAAGGGATCCAGCAGAAATATGAGATATGCTTGACTGTTAGAAACAAACAAACAAACCAGAACAGACAAAGAAAACCAAACCAAACCAAAATGAAACCCCCACAAGAGGTTAGACTGTTTCTAGCTGAATTTTCATAGTAATATTACTTCTTTACAGAATCATAGAATAGTTAGAGTTGGAAAGGACCTTAAGATCATCTAGTTCCAAACCCTCTGTCATGGGCAGGGACACCTCACACTAAACTTTGGGAGGAAGTATGTGTATGCAGAGATTTGACAGAAGAGAACTGGCTTGGGTTGTGAATGACACACAGAAATACAAGCCCTTGGGGTTTTTTTATCATTGAAAGCAATCCTGAGAATGAGATGGAGGAGAGATTTGAGCTTTAGATTGCAGTGTTTTAAAGAAGGCCATTGCATTTCAGCTCACTTTAATGGAAAAAAAAAAGGGGTTGAATTTATTTTTGGGTTTGAATAATTAAAATTATTGAATGGGATTTGTTTCAAAATAAAATTAAACCAAATTTTAAATTTTCTCAAATGTTCAGGAAATAGAATAATGATTTTCATTATTTTTGTTACTTCAGTCATACACAGGAGGAGTCAAAGCACTAGAACTTGCAGCCTGTGGCTGGAAGGAGCCCAGTGTGGCTGGCATCTGTTTAATTCTCTCATCTTTGCAGTGCCTTGGATGAAAACTGCATCTGCTGAAACAGTTTAGTTTCAGCAGCTTTTTCCTTCTAAAGCTATAATCACTGTACATGATAGCCTGCTCTCAGAAGAAGAATATTAATTATGATGTAGAGAAAAGGGGTGTTCAAGCAGCTGCAGAGGTAAAAAGAAAAGCCTATAGGAGAAAGAATGAATTAGACAGTTCATTTCATATCCTGGATGGTAAAAACCCCTAAAATACTAGAAACCAGTATAAAAACAACTACTATAGATTCTGTATAAGTGGTCTATGAGACAGACTGGTGTTTGGTGCTTTAGCACTGTAGTAGTTAACAGCGAAGAACACTTTATATGAAAATCCAAGCTAATGAACTGCTGGGACATTCATAGTAGTAGGATGAAGGCAATAGTGCACAGGAGCACCATGATAACTACTAGGGCCTTTTATTAAAAGGGTCAGCAAAATGTTAGTAGAATAGCAATACTGCCATACCAAAATGGTAACACTTTAGCTTGATTTCTCCATTAGGCTAATTCTTAGAAATAGGCTATGCATCAAATAGTGCCATTTCCTTAAGCTTATAATTTCAATATTTATGAGTCAATTTGAATCCCAAATCAAAAAAGAAGTTCAGTTGTGCAGCTGTAGAAAACAACTTATCTGATGCATAACTAATTGCCTGGAAAGGTTCAGCTGATTTCCTTGCCTCTCCTCCCCTCCTCCTCTTCATTCCCTATGCATACAAGTTGGTAGCAAAGTTTCTAAAAAATAATCAATCCTCATAAAAACTGCTAAGTAAGTACCTACAAGCCAGTTTCATTTTGAAGGAACTTTGAGATATGGAAAAAACTAAAATCAGTGTGAGATAGTGCTTTAAAGTTCTTTTCTCATTCCAAGAGCCATGACTGTTCAAGTTCTGCAGCATGTTGCCTCTGGTCTTGTTCTTTGACTCATGGTTTTTTTTTTCCCTTAGTGCAGGAGGGACAATGTTTGTGGTTGGCTCTGTTCTATTTGTTTGCTTCTTTTGTTTCTGTCTTTGCTTTTGTTGTTGTGTACTTTTAGCTAGTCCTTCTGCCTTTAAAATATTACACTGTTTCATGTTGTGCTTCTCTTTCATCTCCCTAGGTACATCTCTCAACTTTTTAAAAACATGTTTACATCCCTGTGCAAAACAGATTCTGTTGTTTCTTGGTAAATGGAAATGGTTCTCTTGGAGATGTTGAGTGGGAAAAAATGGCAGCCCTAAATCTCTCAGGAAATTTTTATTTCAAAAGATTTTGGATCAGGGCCCATAGGAGAATGCTCTCAATATGGATGAAAAAATAGAATATCAAAAGAACACAGACACACGAATAAAGATTTTGATTTTGCATAGTTCTGCCAAAGGA
Source organism: Neopsephotus bourkii (assembly GCF_033783945.1). Lineage (NCBI taxonomy): Eukaryota > Metazoa > Chordata > Aves > Psittaciformes > Psittacidae > Neopsephotus > Neopsephotus bourkii. The sequence continues at coordinate 12,423,955 of NW_026900684.1, read as the reverse complement.
TAGTTTAATGTGAATGGTCCTAAATCAAATCTTATTCTTGGATATATGATTTTAACTTCTAAAGTGCTGTACTTCTAGCACACTGAAAATTTGCAACTAGGTAATTAAATATGTTGGTGATAGATTAATTGTTTGACCATCTGGTAAATATGGACACATCTTACTTCTCTTTTTTTTTTTTTATTGCCCTTTTCCCCCCTCTCTCTCATCAGTTTAAAGGACATTACATTAACTGTCTGTCTAGCCTACTTATTAATAACATTACTACTGTTCAAACAGACTTTTTAATTTGGGTAGTTTGAATATGAAGTTACAGATTTCCTTCTCCCAGGTATTCTTATGAGTGGTGCTTGAGAGAAAAAAGTCATCATAGTGATTTTTCCTTGATCAACAAAATTTTATTCCACCATGGACTGGAACACTAGGAAAGGTTTTATGGTGATATTGTCACTGATTCAGTGTCAATTTTCTCCTCTTCTCTACTGAAAAAAGCAATTTATTGAAAAGAGTTGAACGGATAGATGACTATATTTAATATTTCTCCGTATAAAATATGTGTAGATAAAATTTTTGAGATATGTATTTTGTTTAAGGATTCAAACTTCTCAGTTCCAAACATATCCAGACTGGGAAGGCAGAAGTAAAGAAACAACAATGAAAATCCAAATTCATAGTACATCTCACTTTCTACCTCTTAGAGGCTTTGAATTTTGGAAGGAAATTGTGTTGCTGACCTTAAGGGGGAAGAAGCCGGAAAGGATATGGTCCTGCCACCATGCATCCAGACCTAACTTGTCAAAATAGCAAATGAGTGTCACCAAAGCAGACGCACTTGATGGCAGTGCCCAAGGGGATATTCAAAATTTTGTAGGGGATAGATCTGGCTATGGAAGCAAAATACTGTGATTGCTCAAGGAGTACACATCTCTCGATTTTGGTGCCTCTGAGACTGTCATTTTGCTGAGGCAGGCAGGTAGTTCAAACTTTCTGCTAGAGCAATTTCAGTTTGTGCTTAGAGACTCAAGCCACCTGCAAGATGATTGTTGCTAATTTTGTTTAGTACCTTAGCATTCTGTGTTCAGGCCTGTTTTCTTTTGCAAAGCCAGACTTTTCAGGCATGAAAACATTTTTCATACTACAATACCTGCCTTGCTACCCATCCAACTGGCTTATTGCACCAAACTTCAAGCTCTGTTGTATTTTTCTTATGAATGTTATCTTTTAGAGCTTGATCAAACTTATTCCTAACTCCTACTGACTATGTGAGAAAGATTCAGCTCCTTGATTTTTGCCTAAACTTTTTAGTCAAAGCACACCTCCTTAAACACTAAAATAAACTTTTCTGATTCAGTCACTTAAGGTTAATTTTTGCTATTCATTCCTTTGATGCTTGGCAACTTTTAAAGTAATAGAATTATTTAAACTCTTAATAGCTGTTTAAGTCTGGAGGGAAAAGAGTTTCTGACAGCATAATTATTTCCATGACATCAGACTCTGCTGCTGTAACATTTGAAGTTTTACCTACTCCAAATGACCTGGGTAAATTTGTGTTTGAGCAATACTAAGAAACTTTTCACATGACAGAAGAACCTCATGTCCACATGCATTGTGAAGATGAAAAAAATCTGGATGTGAACTGTTATTTTACATTATCAACTTGTTTGTGGCTAACATCTAAACCCAAACCAGACACCTAAAAGGTTTTAGGTTTGTTAGCCTTTGATATTTTTTCACAGGAATTTTATTTGTACAAAATAACCAAACAATAAATTCCTTTTCTGATATATGATCAAGCAGTTAATTTTATTATTTTTTTTTTCAGATTATCTTCAGAAAGTCTATATCTAAAGGAAAGTGTATCACATTTATTCCAGTTCTGTGGAAATGAACTGGTTTTTAGGTTTTTGTAGGAGTTTTTTGTTGGGGTTTTCTTTCAATAATAGGATTATTTTTACATATATTAATCTTGGAAAGAAGAAATTCTTTCCTAAATGTTCACCATTTAAATAATCACTCATGACTTTATGTAACTGCACATTATTGCCAAGAGATGAAAATTCTTAGACTCTACAAGTAAGGAGGCATAAAAGCATAAAGATATGACAATCAAGGCCTCTATTTCTAGCAATACTGCTTTGCAGGTTGGTTTCCTTTTGTTTTCTTATTTTTATATACCATTTTGTTCTGACACAAATGCACAGGAACATAAATAGTCTAGGTTTCTTTTTATTGTTGTAAGATTTCTGTTATGTGATAATTTGAATCCTTTGGAATGCTGTATTTTAAAAAGTAGATTAACAACATCACACTCAGTGTCATGCTGAATTGATGTTTTGGCCTTCCACGATGGGGCTACAGAACTGATGGACGGGGTAGAGCAGTTGATGTCATCTACCTGGACTTGTGTAAAGCATTTGACACTGTCCCACACAACATCCTTGTCTCTAAATTGGAGAGACATCAATTCAACAGGTGGACCACTTGGTGGATAAAGAGCTGTCTGGATGGCCACATGCAAAGAGTTGTGGTCAATGGCTCAATGTCCAGCTGGAGACCAGTAGCGAGTGGTGTCCCTAAGGGATCAGTGTTGGGACCGGTCTTGTTCAACGTCTTTGTCGTTGACATGGACAGTGGGATTGAGTGCGCCCTGAGTAAGTTTGCCACTGACACCAAGCTGTGTGGTTCGGTTGATACGCTGGAGGGAAGGAATGCCATCCAGAGGGACCTTGACACGCTTGTGAGGTGGGCTGATGCCAGCCTCATGAAGTTTAACCATGCCAAGTGCAAGGTCCTACACCTGGGTAGGAGCAATCCCAGGCACAGCTACAGGTTGGGTGGAGAAGAGATTCAGAGCAGCCCTGCGGAGAAGGACTTGGGGGTGCTGGTCAATGAGAAAATGAACATGAGCTGGCAGTGTGCGCTTGCAGCCCAGAAAACCAACTGTATCCTGGGCTGCATCAAAAGGAGTGTGATCAGCAGGTCAAAGGAGGTGATCCTGCCCCTTTATTCTGCTCTCGTGAGAGCTTACCTGGAGTATTGTGTGCAGTTCTGGTGTCTTGAACATAAAAAGGACATGGAACTGTTGGACCAAGTCCAGAGGAGGGCCACGAGGAATGCTCAGGGGACTGGAGCACCTCCCGTATGAAGACAGGCTGAGAAAGTTGGGGCTGTTCAGCCTGGAGAAGAGAAGGCTGCATGGAGACCTCATAGCAGCCTTCCAGTATCTGAAGGGGGCCTATATGGATGTGGGGGAGGGGCTCTTCATCAGGGACTGTAGTGATAGGACAAAGGGCAACGGGTTCGAACTTAAACAGGGGATGTTTAGAGTGGATATAAGGAGGAAATTCTTTCCTGTAAGGGTGATGAGGCACTGGAATGGGTTGCCCAGGGAGGCTGTGAATGCTCCATCCCTGGCAGTGTTCAAGACCAGGATGGACAAAGCCTTGGGTGGTATGGTTTAGAGCGAGTTGTCCCTGCCCATGGCCATCTTAGAGTCCTTTCCAACCCTAACTATTCTATGATTCTATGATTCTATTTTAAATCAGTGGATTTGTGAACTAAATCTGTGCCCTAGACTCTGAAAGGTCAGAAAAGAGTTGTACTTTTTTTGCCGTTAATACTGAAATATAGATATTAAATTTCAAAGTTGCCTTTCTATTATCTTGGCAGTGATAGGGAAAGGACTCTAGGATAGGCACGGTATGCTGCAAAGACTACTAAGTGTTCCCAGCTTTTTTTCTTTTTTTTTTTTCCAGTAACATCTTCATAACCTTTGTTCTACCTTTCTGCTTTTTCCATTTATTTTGCATCAGCATGTAAAAAATTCTTTTGTTTTAACAATTTTGCCTCTGCAACTCAAGAGGCTCATTATTTCTGTATCCAGTCTTTTCAAATTGATTTCTGTGCTTAAGAGATGTTGGAAACTATATTTTACTGAACTGCCTTTTCTGGAAGCAGGTGAATGTAAATGCTTCAAATATAGTTTTAGGAACAAACATTGAGTTTTTTTAAATGACTTCATTCTTCTCTGAATATAAAACAGCCCTTTAAAGCTAGCTCTTTTGCATTCCTCTTGAGTAAACCTGATTTAATTTATGCTAAACATAATGGAACACCTGTGTGTGCTGGATAAAAATTAGTGTATGTAGTACTAGATGGAGAAATGACACATCTTAAGTATGGAAAACAAGCAGCAAAGCTCTGGAGTATCTTTTAACCTTTTTGCTGTAATTTTGGAATCAAGAAATCCCTGAAAACAAAGATCTGTATGACAGCTTTAGCAGGTAATGAATGACCAATAAAAGAAGTATAAAGATATTTGTGCTGTTTTGCCAAAGCATAAGACAAATTTTTAACCAGTTTTTCATGTGTACTGAAGTCTGATCCATGCAATGAGACTTAATGTATAAACTGAAATATTAAGAATTAGTTATTGATTCCTGATTATTTCTGAGAAGTAGTAAATTTGAAATATTATGAACTGTTGCACTTCCCATGTATCAAAGATTATACTGGAACCATGTGATAGTTTTTGTTTTTTTTCAGTGAAGAAAATTATCTGAGGCTTTTTAAGAGTATGATTTTTGATATAATTCCATTTAGAAATTGCTTAATTCAGATGGAAGAGGAAGGGATGACTCCAGGTTTTATGGCTAAGGAACCTGCTGTGCTAATAGCACAGGAACAGGTTGTGCTAATAGTATAGTGCCTCAGTTTTAACTTCCCTTTGTGGGTATTTTTTTAAGCCTTTTATTTCTTTTTCTCCCCTTTTTGGGGGGGGGGTGTGTGTTTTATACTGTATGTAATTATATTCTTTTATTATCTATACTGGGGTACCAGAATATACTGTAGGAGAATTAAGTAAAAAAGAATGTTGATGGGATAAAATTTCACAGCTTAAATACATGATAAACTATGAGCATTTACTTACTTCATTAACAAGGAAAGAAGGTTGACTTTCGTAATGTAACTGTGTACCCGCAATTTGATCTAGCCTGAGAAAAATCAAATATGACCCAAAGACATAGCGCACATCAAGTATCTCCACTGAATAGTGGGGACTACTACCTCTATTAAATGTAGAATTAATAATTGCACTGTACTATTCATTCCTTAAGAAGAAAGAAAACATTAAAAGTTCAGCTTGGATTATAGGGTGAAATTTAGAGCAATAGAGAGCTGAGTTTGCAGAAGTCTAAGGATGTATCATTGCTTCCTTAACTACTGCAAAGGGATATACACCATGGAGAAAAAAGAACAGTATAAGGTAGGGAACAAAGACTATATGAAAGCAAATTAGCATAACATGCTGGTGAACATGTATAGGCTGAAAACTGCAGAAGGTTTCTAACTATCGAGAGAGAGTTTATAGTTCCAGATTTAGAGAACTGAAGGCCAAAAAGGCTATTTGTTGTTAAAGAAGAATTAAATAAATTTACAAAGGGCAGTATGTGATGTTGTTGCTGGTGACAGAAGATTTCTGAGCCCAGTGAAAGGGAAGTACCTTCTGGTCCTGTTGCAATAGGTCTATGTAATCCTCTAGGCTACTGTGTACTCCTCAGAGAGGCATTATAATGACACTTATGCAACAGATACTGCACTTAAGAGACTGAACAGTGTGAGAACAAATGCAAGATGTTCTGAAGTGAACATGTTTCTTGTAGATTCTTCTCAGCAGTAGGGAAAGACATTATTATGAGGAAAAGATGAAGTTTTTACATGCACATAGGTTGCAATTTAAACTATTTGATGTCTCACTTTTGTCCTATTACCACTGTTTTTTGGAGTCCTATTCATGGTGGAGCTGGCTAGTGATGTGAGTCATATCTGCTGCTATTGTGAGTATGCAGACCATTCGGGGCAGGAGAGAAGAGGGTGGTGTGTAAAATGAGTTTCACATAAGGAAAGGCTGTAATTGCATCTTTCCTTACCCTCTCATCCAGAACAAACTTTTATTGGCAACTTCAATGAGAAGTAGGTGGATACCAAATCATTAGAAGCAGGGCTGCATACAGCTGCTTTGGAAAGGAAATAGAGAAAAGAAAACAGAATAGTGTTATTAAACAGCTGAAATATTTTTTGATTGGGATCAGTACAGGAGGCTGCTGGACCCAGCATTGCTAAGGAGAAACACTGAATCACTTCATGAAGTTTAGTAGTTCATCATTCATTTTTACTTCCAAGTAGTAGTAATAGGCTGGTCAAATACACTTGGGAAGATAGACAGAAATGAGCTGGCTTACCCCAGCTACAGATGTAGGTAGTTACAGCGAAGAGAATGGGAACCTACTCAAAGGTCTGTTTTCTCTCACCATCTGGCCCTTTGGCTTCCTAATGTGCTGACACTGCAGTATCTTTGTGAACCAGCTGGCAAATATAAAGCAATTCCACCTTACTCCCAGGAACAGGGTCTGTCAGTTTGCAACAGTGACATGAAAATATAGAGCTGTGGTATAAAGCCGTTAAGATGTGTTAGGACAATTCATCTCCTAACATGCCTCCCAGAGCTCTTGAAATGGAACATACTCATATGTACAGTTCAGCATGTATTTTCAGCAGGTATATTAAAACAACCCTGCAATGCAAAGCTGAGGCATGAAGAAAGGGGTAAGTTTTCAAGTTAAAACAGATCTGAGGATGAACCTGGGATATGTGAGGGTGGGGTGGTTGGTTGGTGTCCTGGTTTTAGCAGCAGCAGTCATTTTTTCTCCTTCTTGGTAGCTGGTACAGTGCTGTGTTTTGACTTTCGGGCTGGGAACAAAGCTGATAAAAATGATGTTTTGGTTTGGCCAAGGACTTTGTGAGTCTCATGCTCTGCCAGGGAGGAGGGGAAGCCGGGAGGAAGCAGAGACAGGACACCTGACCCAAACTGACCAAAGAGGTATTCCATACCACAGCACGTCATGCCCAGGGGGGAACTGGGAGGTACCCGGAAGGAGAGGGGGTCGGCCGGGTCGGACTGGTGGTTCGGCGCGTGGTATTGTACTCCTTTCCTTTGCTATTTTCTCTTATCATTGTTGTCGTTGGTGGTAGCGGTGGTGATTCGTATTGTACATTAGTTGCTAGACTGTTCTTATCTCAGCCCGTGGGAGTTGCATTCTTTCGAGTCTCCTCCCCATCCCTCTGGAAGCCGGGAAGGGGGGGGCAGCCCCTGGGGAAGTGGGGGGGACTAATGTGGGCCTCGATTGCTTCCAGCCTGGCACCACTCACTGGGAGTAAGCGCAAAAGCTGTCTGGTTGGGGTTAAACCATGACAGTTGGTTGGTTTGGGTTTTTTTTTGTGGGTTTTCTTTTGTTATTGTTTTGGTTTATTCTTTGTTGATTTGTTCTGTTTGGTTTTGGGTTTTGCTCATTTTGGGTTTTTCTTTCTGCCAGTAACTCAATGTATGACTCAGAGGTAGACACTAATGTAAAAATCCTCATGGCCACTTCAGGCATCAAAAGAAATTATCATCCTCTCAAGGTGCAAAGCATCTATGACTCAAGTTAACATTAAGCTGAGCAGCACTCTTCCAGTTCTCCACTAATAAATAAGAAACATCTCATAGGGTATCATAAAGCTTAATTAGTTAAGAGCTGAATTTCCTTCTGCATTCCCCCTTGCTTCTACAAAGTAATTTTACAATCTGCTAAAAGATTCATAGATGGAAAATACATATTAACAATAAAAATGTACTATCTGAACCAAGAATCTAGATGGCCTAACTCAGAGTAAATACTTGCTCCATCCTGTCTATGAACAGGATCATGTTATCTCTCATATGGGACTGATCTTTGGTATGCAGACAGACTTGCCTACAACACACACAGCATCATACTCAAGTGCTTCAAGCTCACTGAGGACTTGCAATATTCAAATACTGTTGTCCTCATTTTACCATTGGGAAACAAATTAATTGAATTGTCCAAATCAGTCAAGTGTTTTATGTCAATTCAAAGGACAATTCTCTTCAGGCTTATTTATGGTCCATGTAGAAATCCTCCTAATCAATAGTTCTGGTTTTAGAGAATTTTGGGGGCTGAGACAAGTATTTAAGGTTCCTAAAGTCTCTTCTGATGGTTCTTTACTGTGATCAGTTAAACTGACCATCATGAATAATATGTGATTCACTCTACATACTTCAAAGATAGTCTATCAAAAGTTATTTTTTTTGTTTGATATAAGCTAAGTACAAAATGTAAACAAGAAATTGTTGTAGCTGTTAAGCTAAATCATAAATCAAATTATTCTAAATTCTTCAGTCATGTCAAACTGATTGCTCAAAAGCAACAACCACATGAAAAGGCTGGCATCATTCAGTGCTTTTTAAGTCATTAGAATGCAGAAAAAACCACAATATTAAAACTGATTAAAACTTGATTATGTCGATAACTGTGCCTGTAATTCCAGCATATTAACTTAAGATTTTTGTTGACCTTAACGAATAAATCCTCTATCCATTCTTCATTTTTGTGATAATAAGGATTCTCATAGGCTGCCAAAAATTACATACGCTAGTGGCTGATGCACACTTAATACTTTGTGCCATGTTGTGTTGATGAAATATCTTTCTGAAAAAAGAAACAAAACCAACAACAAACCACACACCCTGATGTTCTGTAGGATGAGTGAAAGGACTAATGTAATGTACTTGTATGCTATGCAGGCCTTAGGAAAAGGTTCCGTGCTAACTCGTGTGGTATGTGAGGTGGATGTTAGGAAGAGTACAAACAAGTAGCAATTCTTCATAATTCAGGTAATCTGGCAGGCATAGCAGGGGTATGAATGCATGTCATGGGAGATCGATGTGACTTTTTGTGCACCTGTTTAAATGGGCCAATTTAAAAAACTGAATAAGCTTGATATGATTACATTAGAAGAAATTAAAAGCATTTTAAGGACAAGGACAGAGCTTCCACTGTGACTTTTGAATAGACAATCTATTTGTTATGTTGCAATAATTAAATACAGTGACAAAAAAATATAAAGTATGCTAAATTTCGTCCTCATCCAGACATGGACAGGTACAAAACTAGGCTCTGGAAGCACTGGAGAATGCAATGCAGAACCACATGAAGAAAACAGCTGTCATTCATAATGTCTGCTCTCAGTAATGATTAAGTATGTTGTTACAGGGGCAAGTACTGTAGAGTGTATAGAAGGGAGTCAATAATCCACAACCACAGAAGATGCTTATTATTGACCAAACCGAACCCCAAACAGAGCACATATTATACAGCCTTTTTTTTTTTTAATTGATGAAGGCTGTTCTCCTCAAGCCTACTATCCTTCACATTCTTTTTTCCCAATGGCAGCTCTGATTTCTTGTAGAATATTCTTACCATGAAGCCCTTAAAAAAATTCATCCACATTTTATAAAAATCAGTGATTTGTAGTGTCTTCATTTCATTATTTCTTTATAGTTTCTACAGTTATTCCAGAGATAAATGTTTCATGACAGCTTCTATTTATTGAGTTATGTTTTCTGTCTTTACATGATAATTGAGGCAGTTGTGATGCTGTTTCTTTAGAAGATACATTTGGTGTTATCTATGTCTCTTTCTGTGTAGTTTATGTATTTATGCTTTTCATTGTTGCTGTTGAGCTGCTTAAGAGGGCTGATCTGTGTCTAGTGCAAGCACTTACATTATATGAGGAAATTCAGGCATTTTCAGCAGCATATATTTTTAAATCTGTTTCACTCCACACTTCACTTATAACTTTCTGCAGCTTGTCTACACATTGTACTCCCCAAACCCAAAAGATTCTCTAGATTTGCTTGAATATTAACCAGTTTTGAAATCCTAAAAAATAAGGAGGTTTTTTACAGATCTGTACTTAAAATTTTATGCAGTATGCCTGGTAAGGATGTTACCTGGAGCTCATTGATTTCTACTAAGATCAAAAAAAAGGGAAAGAAAAAAAATAAAAATGTGGGGAGGGAGGGAAGTAAAATCCAAAGTGCTTTCCCAAACTTTTCACAAAAGAAAAATGTATGGCAACACATCTCACAAGAATTAAACCTGTATTTCAGATTCTTCTATTGCTGTAGACACTATGATGTAGACTCTACAAGGAATGTACAGGGTTTGAGTATCTCATGTTGTTAAATTATAGATGGAGGGAGAACAAAGTAAAAGCAGCAAATATTGCATGTAGAAACTGGTTTCACTCACAGTGTTGAGAGGCTGGCAGTGGGGTCTTGTTTTGTGCTTGCTTGGGGGGCACTATTTAGAATAGCCATGAACCTCTGATAGATTTCCTGTAGTGCACAACAGTTCTCATCTTCTCCCCTGCTCACTGTGTGGTCACTATGAACTCATTTATATTGATTTCAATAGGAAGTAACTTCACTGGAGAATGTATAAAACTTTTGTAGTTTTGAGAAAGTGAAGCAACTTTTATCTTTACTAAGAAAAATAAAACCCTATGGTATCCTTGGAGTTACACCCTCCTAAGTGTAAAAGATTTGGTACTACTACTTAAAGTACAAGAGCAAGCCCACCTTTCAGGCTTCCTGATGGATAAATTGTTTTAATGAAAGATGGGTGTCCCTTTTAACTTCTCAAGTTCTGAAAGTCATTCCACTTGTTTGAACAGCTTCTTGTTTTCATATAGCCAACAGAAGCTTTCAAATAATGCTTTATCTGCAATCACAAACTTGCTGAGGCAACACCATCTAAAAAATTGTAATAAAGATATCAATTGCGAAGTTCCTTTCAAGCTTTCTAGAGAGAGAGGGTTACATAGAATGTTTTCTGGATGTTGCATTATATGTTAACACAGGGGAATTAAAACACATGTTAACATGAGCAAGATTAAGAATGACTGTAGAAGTAACGTAGAATATCATTCCTTAATTTTTTAATTCCTTTTTCCTACATGCTGTGTCTGTAACTTGTATCAGGCTCTACTACTGGCTTGTAGCTTGTCAATCTCTCTGCTTTCTTGATACACATCTTTCCTGTAAATGGAAACTTATCCAAGGATTTTTAGGACTGTCTGAAGTTAGTCTTAGTCTTAGAAAGAAAATGTAAAAGTTACCATCAACAAATTAAATGTTCTAGAGATTCTTCAGACATACAAAATTTTCCCTCTAGGTAGCAAAAATTATAACATAATCATACCACATTTGTTCTGAAGTACCATTTTACAGTAGTAAAACAGTGTGTCTCTTCTCCAGGTAGATGTCTTCTGATCGGTGGGAAAATTGACCCAACCTTGATAAGGGTCACTGAAAAAGCTTGTGGTGAGTTACACAGCCTGCTAATCCACCACCAAGGGGGTAAATGCAAACACCCCTCTGATCCTAAATGGGATGCTGCAGTTCATTTCTGCTTTCTTTTTACCTTTTAGAGAGGTATTACAATACACTTAGTGTAGTTAAACCACGACAAGATAAAAGGCTTATCTTAAAAGTGCACTACTGAATTATTTGCTCATAACAAATATTTATATATCTTTTGCTACTTTTTCCAGTAGCAAAATTAGCCAATTTCATGTGTCTTCTGCAATGCAGCAGCTGTGAGAGCTGGTAAGAAATCCTTAGCAGGACGTCTGACGTCTTTCGAGGTCATCCTTTAATGATCTTTAGAAGGGCCCAGCTCACCTCTAAGATGAAGTTTGGAGACTGAAGGGAAGTTAGGAGCATCTGAACATGGATCACCATGCTGTTCCAAATGCAGTAAGTTACCACTCAGGAAGGCTGATAAGTGGCACATATTTTATGCTGTCTGCAATGAGTTTCTAGAATTATTAGAACAGCAAGTTAAACGTGATTTTCTGACTGATTTAAGTATCTTTTTCCACTCTAAACGTAAAAGAAAATGGGCTTATGTTCTCTTAAGCATCTGGGAGAGATAAACACATACGCTTAGTGTACCTGAAAAAGCCATATTGCCACAGCTATTAAAAGAAAAATAGGAAGAAGACATCATGTGTACGTCTCCCTTGTGCAGTTATTGCCAAAATTTATTTCTCTTTTTTTAAGAGTCTTGTTTAGCTGTATACTATACTGTCCTGTTCAAAATGAATACTGCTTCTTTATAAAGTGTTTTTCAGACTGCAATCTGAAGTACTGACTGGAAACCCCAATAAAAGTAACAGAAATATTTTGGCAATTACACACCGTATTTCAGTTGGATTTAAAAAATTGTCATTTACCAAGTATCATCATGACTGTCAACAGAGTGAATTAAAGACATATGGTAGCCCTGTCATATGTAATACATTAATCTGTCATCACATTCTGCTATCTTTTTATTCATTATATCATTTTTGTAAAGTCAGTACAAATTTTCTATAAATAGAATCATAGAACAGTTAGGCTCGGAAAGCACCTTAAGATCATCTAGTTCCGACCCCCCTGCCATGGGCAGGGACACCTCACACTAAACCATCTCATCAACCAACACCACCAAGTCCTTCTCTGCAGGGCTGATCTGAATCTCTTCTCCGCCCAACCTGTAGCTGTGCCTGGGATTGCTCCTACCCAGGTGTAGGACCTTGCACTTGGCATGGTTAAACTTCATTAGGTTGGCATCAGCCCACCTCACAAGCGTGTCAAGGTTCCTCTGGATGGCATTCCTTCCCTCCAGCGTATCAACCAAACCACACAGCTTGGTGTCATCGGCAAACTTGCTGAGGGCGCACTCAATCCCACTGTCCATGTCAGTGACAAAGATGTTGAACAAGACCGGTCCTAACACTGATCCGTGAGGGACACCACTCGTTACTGGTTTCCAGCTGGACATTGAGCCGTTGACAACTCTTTGCATGCGGCCATCCAGCCAGCTCTTTATCCACCGAGTGGTCCACCTATCAAATTGATGTCTCTCCAGTATAGAGACAAAGATGTCGTGTGGGGGTACAATGTTGAACACTTTACACAAGTCCAGGTAGATGACATCAACTGCTCTACCGCTGTCCATCAGTTCTGTAGCCCCATCATAGAAGGCCAACAAATTGGTCAGGCAGGATTTCCCCTTAGTGAAGCCATGCTGGCTGTCACCAAGCACCTTGTTGTTTTTCATGTGCCTTAGCATGCATTCCAGGAGAATTTGCTCCAAGATTTTGCTAGGCACAGAGGTGAGACTGACTGGTCTGTAATTCCCTGGGTCATCTATTTTCCCCTTCTTGAAAATGGGGGTTATATTTCCCTTTTTCCAGTCATCAGGAACTTCACCTGTCTGCCATGATTTTTCAAATATGTTGGACAGCAGCTTAAGAACTTCATTTCCCAGCTCCTTCAGGTTCCGTGGATGGATTTCATCAGGTCCCATGGACCTGTGTACATTCAGGTTCTTAAAATGGTCTCGAACCAGATCTTCTCTTATAATGGGCCCAAGATCTTAATTCTCACAGTCCCTGTGTCTGCCTTCAAAGACTTGGGTGGTGCGGTCAGAACATTTGCCATTGAAGACTGAGGCAAAGAAATCATTCAAAACCTCAGCCTTCTCCAAATCCAGGGTAGCCAGTTCTCTTCATAGCTTCTGGAGGGGGCCTATGTTGTCCCTAGTCTGTCTTTTATTTGCTACATACCTATAGTATCCTTTCCTGTTATCCTTAACATCCTGTCGTGGTTTAGCCCACAGCCAGACAGCTTGTTACCCACTCCCCCCCCCCTTCTTGCCCTCCCCCTACTCCTGGGGGAACGGAGAGGAGAATCAAAAAGAAATGCAACTCCCATGGGTTGAGATAAGAACAGTTTAGTAACTAAGGTATAACACAAATCACTACTGCTGCCACCAATAATAGTAATGATAAAGGAAATAACAAGGGAAGAGAATACAACACCCCATCACCAGGCGACCGATAACTTGCTCCCCCCAGCCCGACGAAGCACCGACCGATACCTCCTCCAACCCTGCAGTCCACTCAGCCCTTCCGGGTCACTCCCAGTTATATCCTGGGCATGACGTGCTGTGGTATGGAATACCTCTTTGGTCAGTTTGGGTCAGGTGTCCTGTCTCTGCTTCCTCCCGGCTCCCCCTCCTCCCTGGCAGAGCATGAGGCCCACAGAGTCCTTGGCCAAACCAAAACATCATTGTTTTTCAGCTCTGTTCCCAGCTGAAAGTCAAAACACAGCACTGCACCAGCTACCAAGAAAGAGAAAAATGACTGCCACTGCTAAACCCAGGACACATCCCTAGACAAGTTTAATTTTAACTGGGTCTTATCTTTCCTAACCTGGTCCCTAGCTTCCCAGAAAACATCCCTGTACTCTTCCCAGGCTGCCTGTCCTTGCTTCCACCTTTTATAAGCCTCTTTTTTCCTTTGAATTTTCTTCATCAGCTTCTTATTCACCCAAGGGGCTCTGCTGCACTTCCTTCTAGTTGGGATGCAACACTCCTGAGCTTGTAGCAGGTGATCCTTGAATATCAACCAACAGTCTTGGGCCCCCCTGCCCTCTAGGGCTATTTCCCATGGAACCTTACTAAGCAGGTTCCTGAAGAGGCCAAAGTCTGCTCTCCAAACATATATAAATTATATATAGAGAAATATATATATTTCTCTAGTAATGACATTTTTTCAAGCCTCTTAACCAGTCAGAATACACTGCCCTTATGTTTGTGTTTCCTACACATTGCATATTCTGTTACCAATAAAAAAGCAGCTAATTATTGGAAGTTCATTATGTTAATTTATATTCCACCAGAAGAATCAAAACTTTGGAGACAGAAATATTCATGATACTAGCATGTTGTGAAAAAAGCAGTAATACTGAGTTTATTAACTGATTGTTTTACCTATGTTAGCCACATAAAATAAGCCTGTGAAGCAGCTGTATTTCTTAACATGTAGTCCTTTTCCACCAGTGGGAAAAAAGTCTAAAAATGTTATTTTACATGAAAATTAAGGTAAGTTTATTTCATATTTTTTCAAATATTAACAAAAATATTAAACAAATAATTTCATTCTACTCATACCTGCCTATTTTTAAATATTAAATAACATTGCAAGTTATTATTTTATATTATTTTGCAAAAATATTTTCCCATTTACTTTGTTTCTCTTCAAACATTGCGTGAGTCCTGCCATTAAAACATTTTAGTGCAAAAGAACTGAGTAAATGTCATAGCTGCGAAAAAATGTAATAGCAATAATTTGCAGACATAAAGGTCTAATGTTGTGCTCTCATTTGCTTTATCTTATAGCATATTTGTTGTGTTCATGTTTTTATAGGACAAATAGTGGTATTTCAAGTTTGGCACCCCAGATATTCACTCATTTTGAGAAATTACAGTTCACTCCTAAAAAAGATTGCAGTTGTGGCTTACATTTCTCCAGAAAAATTCTGTCATCACAGGACTATATGAACTTTA
Source organism: Neopsephotus bourkii (assembly GCF_033783945.1). NCBI lineage: Eukaryota > Metazoa > Chordata > Aves > Psittaciformes > Psittacidae > Neopsephotus > Neopsephotus bourkii. The sequence goes on along the minus strand of NW_026900684.1, from coordinate 12,408,653 downwards.
AGCTTATTAGAGGATGGTCCAAAGATGCTTCGAAGAACATGCAGAACATTATTGGATAATTTTGCTTGTTCTACTATTCTAAAACTATCAGTCATCAATGCACCAGAATTTCAAAAAAATCAAAGAATTACTTATGTGTACAGAATTTGTGGATCTGTCTTGGATATACTGATAGCTGTGTATGTCACATTTATGTCACATTTATGTCACAAAGGAGGGAGATTTGGCAGTGCTATTATTAAATACTAACATAAATTGTCATTATCAGTATTTAGTTACAGAGACCTTTCCATTTAAAAGAACTGATACTTTCATTAAAATACAGACATATTTTCAGAACTTCCTAATTTAATTTTTTTTAAGTAAGGCGAATTAGAAGTGTACTTCACGACAGTAAGTCCTTTTAGACTTCTGATGCCAGATGAAGGGGTCTATTGGTAAAATAATAATGAAAAGAATTAATAGACATATGTTTAAAAAGTTATGTATTATTGATCTGTTTTAAAAAGATATAAACCGTTTTAAATGCAAGTACTGATATAACAAGGAGAATGGTTTTAAACTGAAAAGATAGGTTCACATTAGACATTACACAGTATCACAGTATCACAGTATGTTAGAGTTTGGAAGGGACCTCAAAAGAACATCTAGTCCAATCCCCCTGCCGGAGCAGGAACGCCTAGATAAGGTTACACAGGAACGTGTCCAGGCGGATTTGAATGTCTCCAAAGAAGGAGATTCCACAACCTCCCTGGGCAGCCTAGTGTTCTGTCACCCTCACTGAGAAGAAGTTTCTTCTCAAGTTTAAGTGGAACCTCTTGTGTTCCAGTTTGTACCCATTGCCCCTTGTCCTATCATTGTTTGCCACTGAGAAGAGCCTGGCTCCATCCTTGTGACACTCCCCCTTTATATACTTACACTAATAAGGTCACCCCTTAATCTCCTCTTCTCCAAACTATAGAGACCCAGCTCCCTCAGTCTTTCCTCATAAGGGAGATGTTCCATTCCCTTAATCATCTTAGTTGCCCTGCGCTGGACTCTCTCCAGCAGGTCCCTGTCCTTCTTAAACTGAGGGGCCCAGAACTGGACACAATATTCCAGATGAGGTCTTACCAGGGCAGAGTAGAGGGGAAGGAGGACCTCTCTCGACCTACTAACCACCCCCCTTCTAATACCCCCCAGGATGCCATTGGCCTTCCTCCTTCTTGCCCTTTTTGAAGACAGGAGTGACATTAGGAAGAAGTCCTTTACTTTGAGGGTTCTGAAGCACTGTGAGGGTGTTGAAGCACTGGAACAGGTTGCCCAGAGAAGCTGTGGCTGCCCTATCACTGTAAGTGTTCAAGTCAAGGTTTGATGGAGTTTTGATCTACCTTGCTCATGGCAGGAGGGTAGGAACTAGATGATCCTTATGATCTCTTTCAACCCAACCCATTCTATGATTCTATAAAAACTTTGTCTTTTGAACTTCTAATGGGTAGTTTTGAATGCTGTTATTAGATTAGTTAGTTAGTTCTTGTACTTTAGTTAGTACAGTTCTATATTGTTACATTTCTCAGAGCTCAAAGTGCATTCTGGTAATAAACCATGTCATTACAACACTGAAACCTGTATTTATTTATACTAAAGTCCTCTATTTTTGTCCATCTATTGTAAATAGTATAAAAGCAATGCAATTGTTTTGGTTTGGTTTGTTTTCTTTTGATATCTAGTGGATAATTCAGTTCCAGTGCTAATTCAGCTTGGGTTTTCAAGTGCAACTCCTAAACATGATGCCTGTTTGCAATGGAAGAAATTGTTTTCTAATCATTAAAATCTCATGAATGCAGCTGAGGTATGACTGACTTAAGTTGTAATTTCAAAGTATTAGGCAGATGAAATATACAAAAGAAATATGAGCTTTCCAAGGAGTCTAGAAGACCCTAGATATTCATAATATGTCTCACTAGGGTCCCTGGGAAAGTTTATATTATGTGTTTTAAATGTTCTTCCTCACCTCTTTGGTATTCTGTACCAACAGTTTAAAATCAATACAGAAAAAAGGAAATGAAGTTACAATCATGCAGGATGATACAAAGCACTTTCTTTGATGTTCTTGCACTATTAAAAACACAAGACTATCAATTCTATGTTCCATTAGTTCTATATTACACTGAAGCACACTGTTAAAAAATCTTAGAATTTGTCAGATAATACTTTTTTCACTGATAGTTTCACTTTCCAGCATTAATTTTATGCGAAAGAACACACAAAAATTATTTTTAATTTATGAGAGAGAATATATATTTATATACATATGAAAGGTTAAAATCCCCTTGACCCTCACCACAAAAGATGAGATGTGATATCAAACATCATATTGAAGATCACTTTTTGTTTTTCATATGTGTTTGTTGCTACTGAAGTCTTTGAAAACTGACCCACAATCTTAATTAAAAGTTTCAGGCTTGTCCTTAATTTGCCTTAAGACCATCATGTTATTAGACAAAACCCAAAGATATTGCAGTCAGACAGGTGGAATCATAGAGACTTTGTGACTGTCAGTCATAAAGACTGAAACTGATTCTTTTAGTGTTCCACTTCCCATTCCACTTCAGTCTAGATTTAGTCATGTAGATGACGTTCTCTATAAGGAAACAAAGCTGTCCTTTGTCGGTGATATGGGTAATAGGATTGCCTGCACCCTCAGCAAGCTTGCTGACAACACCAAGCTCTGTGATGCAGTTGACATATCCAGAGGAAGTCTGACAGGCTTGAGAGGTGGGCCAGTGCAGACCTCATGATGCATAACATACAAGGTCCTGCACATGGGTTGAGGCAATCCCAAGCAAAAATACAGGCTGGGCAAAGAATGATTGAGAGCAGGCTTAAGGAGGAGGACTTGGGAGTGTTGGTTGATGAGAAGCTCAGCATGAGCTGACAGTGTGTGCTCACAGCCCAGAAAGCCAACTGTGTGCTGGGCCGCATCAAAAGGAGTGTGACCAACAAGTTGACAAAGGTGATTCTCCCCCTCTCCTCTGCTCTTGTGAGAGCCTGCCTGTGGTAGTACTTTTCGCTCTGCATCCCCTGCCATAAGAGGGGCATGGAACTGCTTGAGAGAGTCCAGAGGAGGGCCATGAAGATGCTGTGAGAGGGCTGGAGCACCCTTTTTGTGAAGACAGGCTGAGAGAGCTGGGCTTATTCACCCTGGAGAAGAGAAGGCTCTGGGGAGACCTTAGAGCAGCCTTCCAGTACCTAAAGGGGGCCTATGAGAAATCTGGAGAGGGAGTCTTTACAAGGGCATGTAGTGATAAGACAATGAGAAATGGCTTTAAGATGATAGAAAGGAGATTTAGTTTTTACATTAAGAAAAAATTCTTTACGATGAGGGTGCTGAGACACTGGAGGTTGCCTTGCAAAGTTATGGCGGCCCCATTCCTGGAAGTGTTCAAGGCCAGGCTGGATGGGGCTTTGAGCAACCTAAATTTTCTCTGATTCTGTAAAGTCTGATTGATTTACCACTGAAAGACAGAAACAGAAATAAAGTTTTAGTCATCTTATGGCACAAAATAATTGTAAAAAATCCCATTAAGTCTTCAGATTTAAAAGATTTAAAACTTCAGAGTGGCAGTTCAGGCCTATTGCTCTGTGGCTCTGTTTATCAGATGGTATGACTTACATGTGAATGTTTGCCAGCTTACATATTTCTGCCAACATAGCAAAGATAAAAATTAGAAAGTGCTGTCTGTGTCTCAGAAAAAAAGGGTGACCATGCTTTCCTAGTCCATAGGAGGCAGGCTGTTACTGTTAGACTGTGTCACAGATTTCCCTAATGTCAAACTCAGTTTGAAACATCACTGACACATACATTGAATTAGCCACCATCTTCAGGTGCACAAAATAATAAGAACTACACTAAATTTCTTGTTCTGTACTCGCTTCACAAGCTGCTTTAATGCTGAATGTTCAGGTATTTTTCTTGTACATAGTTTAAAAAACATAAGTGTAATGCAACTTATTCCACTAAGTATACTTCTGTTATCTAAACTTGCTCCATGAATTTGGCACTATAATTCTCCCCTAAAATACTACCATTCATTGCAACTGTCCAGCTAACTGTATTTAATTAATACATATATATATGTATAGGCACACCTATATATGGATATAGCTGTACAGGTAAATAGTTTTAGAAACAAACGTATGACTCATTTCTGGTTTTCTTTCCTAGTATAATTTCTTTTTCATCCATTTTGCCAATCAGCAAACTGCTCTGTTTCATTACTGCTTATAGACACAAATCTACAGCCGTTTGATATGAAAATGGAGAGTAACAGATCTCTTCCCTTTTTTCTTTTCCCTGGTCTACTTCTGCCAGACAACTGGACAGCAGCACAGATATATTTGGGGCATCAGGTAGGGAAAAAAAGGGTTGATGTGCAGTCATGGAGTTACATGAGGGTCTGACCTGTATCATTTTATCTATTTCAGCAGAAACCATACATTCTTTATTCAACACTATTTAAACAATGTAGAATACATTCTCTCTTCCTGTACTTGCGGGGAAGACCTCCATTTAACAGCTACTGTTTAAACCTTAAGTAAGAATCTGTGCAGAGACCAGGATACTGTATGAACATCTTTTTATGGATTTTCTCCAAATTTTATGGAAGACAGAGAGGCAAAGGGAAGCATGATAATTACCTTTTCCAACCCCTTCTTCCACCTTCATGAGAAGGAAGACAAAGAAGCCATCATCTCTTTTGTTGACTTGCCTTCTATCTTGAACACCACACCTCATGTAATTTTCTTTAATATAGTAAAGTCAACCAATGTTCAATATAAATATGGTAATAGATGTGCATGTAAATGGTTGGATCCTACAAACACAGCAACCTGCATTAATTTCAACCTCAGGCTTTTACTCTGCTTGGGGACTAAAGCGTCTCAGCATTACAGATAACATGTATAGAAAAGTAATTTTAACAAGTTTCCTTAGTAATTGGGATCTGTGCAACTCCCACAGTAATTGGGATCTCCAGGCTAGTAATGCATTTGCATATAGAAAATAAGTAGGGCATAACTGAAAAAGACTGTGAAAATTAGTAAAGTGCAGTAAAATGAAAACTCATGAACACATCTCCTCCCCTCAATTCTGCTTGCTTTGAAGTTGTCAAAAGAATTTATTACTTCTTCCTCTGATCTTGTAATTTCTTCCCTTTGAATTCACTTTACTACAGCAAATGACATATTTCCTCCTTGCTTTTCAATCTCAGTCCTTCCAGTACCCTGGGAGCTGCAAGCTGACAACATGGTTCTTATTTTACTTGCCCACTAGACACTTTCATTCTTTCTCCCATGTTGTCCTTTGTAGTTGGGAACCATCCTGATAATAAAATATAAAGCTAGTTTCTTTCTTTCTGGAAAATTATTTCAAAATTCTTCCTAAATGTAATGTACCCAATGAGTAATTAATGAGTCAACAGGTGTGAACAAAAAAACGTTTACCTTTATGTATTTAAGAAAACAACAATGAAACGTATCTAAGGGGAAAGATAAACAATATAGTTAAAAAGCTCCATTCACTTCCATGTGAATATTGCCTCACACTTTGTTGCTTCATTTCCTTCATGTTGATAGAGCGTACTCCCAATAATGTTTAATTTGTTCATTGATTCTTTCAAATGGAAGAAACCCTGCAGTAAATAATCAGCTTTAAGTAGCCATATTTTTTGTACATATTTTGCAGAAAGTGTCATTCATTTACATGCATTGAGTGCATCTAACCCTCTGTGACTCTGATTGTGTGATGATACCTCTTTCTTCAGTTTCAGATAATGCAAAAGGAGTCTGTGGAGTTGCTGCTGGGAAGCACTGGCTGCTTTATGACTGCCTATGTTATACAACAGACTTTCTCCTGATCTGCTTGAGAAACCAAACAGGCTACTTTCTAACGAGGGAAGAAAAAAGGGCATCCTTTTCCTGATTTCCCCATTTGCTTTTTATCTTCTTTCTACCACAGGGAGGCTGCTGCTTTCCTGGAAACAGCTCACTAGTGAAGACACAAGAAAAATATTCAAAGTGAGTATCACTGGGAAAACATCAGTTCTTAATGTTTTTAATCACACAAGTTCGCTCTAGATCCACTGCGGTGACATCTCCCTGCTCTCTAGAACGTTATTCTCTTTTCTTGTTAAAAATTTTAGCCACATACTACAGTACAATAAAGACAAACACTTCAGGCAAAGCAATATGTAATGCCTATTATTTCTAAGTCTTTATTTTAAAATTTGTTTATCATCCCAGATTTTTTAACAGAAAAGAAGTATCTAAGAATACCGTTCTTAATAAAAATAGATGAATAACATTATCTTGATATATAAGAAGAAATGTTACTTAGATTAATCCAAGCATGCCAATAGATTATTGTTACATTATGGTAATGATAAATATACAGGATAGAGAATAGTTTTGATGTTATTGCTCAAACAGCTGTTTTACTGTAACATTTTCTCTTCAAATTTGTAATATCTGCTTTGCAAAAGGAAGACTGAATAGCAGAGAAAGAAAGGGCAGTGTAGAATTACAAAAAAACCACCAGCCAACTGGATGTATATATCAAAGGGCTGTAACAATAGCATTATAGTGGCTCTTACTTCTGTTTCCCATGAATCGCAGGGTAGTATTTCAAGATATAATTCATTCTGCACAAATATCATTATAGGTTTTCTTGCTGATTTCTAAATGGAAACAAACCTGACAGATCCTATTGTAAAAAATAATGATTAAATGGCATTATTTTATTCTTCTCTGTTAGATCAGGCACACCATAGGTTATCTGAGGACACCCCGAAGTTTTTCAGGGGCTGGTAGGTACTGCATAGAGGGCTATTCATAATGAAGATCAGTGCTGCAAGTCCCTAAAAGGTCACAGGGTCTTAGTTATTGGTGAGTGTTATCCTTGTGGACTCTTGAGCAGGTCTGAATATTTGGTAGTTATTCCTTATTAGAAATTGCAGGCCAGCATCTTACAGCTCCAAGAGCAGGGAACTGGTCTGCTGCAGTAATACCTGCGTGTCCTGACCCCTTTCTGCATTGAGACAGCTTCCACAGGGACTTAAGGCAAGCTCCTCCTGGAGCTACTTGATATCTGGATAGGGATCACAGAATTTTGCGTGAAACAATAACTGTGGGCAAATAGTTCACATTTAGGCAAAAGCAAAAGGGTTATGTATTTTAACAGACCATGACAAAGTATAGGGGATAGGTGTGTGTGTGTTTCTCTTTACAGAGTATTTTCACACATATATTGGTCACAGCCATTTTATAGCACTTATCCAGTTTATTCTAGAATGTGAGAGCAAGTTTTTATAATATTTCTCACTTAAATACAGGAAATAGTCAAAATCACATCTCTGCAGCAATTTTCTGGTAGTGAAATGATCTTTCCAATTAATCTCTTTTATTTCGCATGCAGGATAACTTCAGTTTAAATAAAACTTATTCTCTGCTGCAGTAGTCAGATTTTAGTTATATTCTGGATTTTCCTTTGGGAGAATATTTCCTCATATCAAACCAGAACTCAACTAATCAGTGTTTTCCAGGACAATAGTGGGAACCTTCACTGAGCTCAGGGGTGAAAGACCACCCTTTCAAGCTGGCATGACCAGACTTTGCAGGCTGGTTGCCTCCAAGCTTGCAAAAGAAAGCCTCAGCCCTGCTGAACAATGCGTGTGTGGTCAAGTCATCTAATCTTGGGGAAGTGGATGACTGAAAATCAGTTTCTGCAGACATTTCCAAGCATGGCTGTGGGGCTGTCAGGGGGGTCAGGAAGCTAAGCATTCAGCTCACAACAATGTTATCAGAAGTGAAGAGGGATGTTAGTTCATCTTTCTGTCAAGAAAGGCAGGAATAAGATGCTTACTGCACAAATACCCCGTGATTCAATATGCTTGTGCTCAGTATCCTCCAAGACAAAATTTTCTACAGATATATGTTAGCTTTGTTATTGTGCATTATTCTGTCAGAGGAAGTGTGGTCTGGATGATCAGGTAGTGAGGTGGACTGTGAACTGGCTGAAGGAGAGAAGCCAGAGAGTTATAGTCTATGGGGCGGAGTCTAATTGGAGGCCTGTATCTAGTGGAGTGCCTCAAGGGTCGGTACTAGGACCGGTATTATTTAATATATTCATCAATGATTTAGATGAGGGAATTGAGTGTACTATCAGCAAGTTTGCTGATGACACTAAGCTGGGAGGAGTGGCTGACACGCCAGAAGGCTGTGCTGCCATCCAGCGAGACTTGGACAGGCTGGAGAGTTGGGCGGGGAATAACTTGATGAAATATAACAAGGGAAAGTGTAGAGTCCTGCATCTGGGCAGGAACAACCCCAGGTTCCAGTATAGATTGGGGAACGACCTGTTAGAGAGCAGTGTAGGGGAGAGGGACCTGGGGGTCCTGGTGGACGACAGGGTGACCATGAGCCGACACCGTGCCCTTGTGGCCAAGAAGGCCAATGGCATCCTGGGGGGTATTAGAAGGGGGGTGGTTAGTAGGTCGAGAGAGGTCCTCCTTCCCCTCTACTCTGCCCTGGTGAGACCTCATCTGGAATATTGTGTCCAGTTCTGGGCCCCTCAGTTTAAGAAGGACAGGGACCTGCTGGAGAGAGTCCAGCGCAGGGCAACTAAGATGATTAAGGGAGTGGAACATCTCCCTTATGAGGAAAGACTGAGGGAGCTGGGTCTCTGTAGTTTGGAGAAGAGGAGATTGAGGGGTGACCTTATTAGTGTATATAAATATATAAAGGGGGAGTGTCACAAGGATGGAGCCAGGCTCTTCTCAGTGGCAAACAATGATAGGACAAGGGGTAATGGGTACAAACTGGAACACAAGAGGTTCCACTTAAACTTGAGAAGAAACTTCTTCTCAGTGAGGGTGACAGAACACTGGAACAGGCTGCCCAGGGAGGTTGTGGAGTCTCCTTCTCTGGAGACATTGAAAACCCGCCTGAACACATTCCTGTGTAAACTTATCTAGGTGTTCCTGCTCCGGCAGGGGGATTGGACTAGATGATCTTTTGAGGTCCCTTCCAATCTCTAGCATACTGTGATACGGTGAAACAAATATTTCAGAAAAAGCAGTTATTTTCTGACTATCCCTGCCTGATACACAACAGTTACTTTACTTTGTTTTCTACTTTTGAGGAGTTGTATAAGAATTAATTATAAATATCTTGTAGTCCATACATCATCATTTAAAAGTGCAATATTTTTTTCTTTTTTTTGGTCACCAACACGACACAAAATATTAACAGTCTGAGCAGTTTCAAATTGCTTTCTTGGCTTTAAAGTAGTGTTTTTAATTTCTGAGTAAGAAGAAGAAAACAAGTGCAAGGGAAGTTGGAGGTTGACAATAATAATAATAAAAAAGTGAAACAAGCCATAAGAGTATCCTAATAGGACTATTCTGACATTTTCTGCCTCGTAATCTGTTATCACCTTCTACTGGGTGTTCATTCACATCTTGCAACTTGAAAGTATCCTTGAGATCTGTAACTTTATCTAGATATCAATCTGCTTATTCTGTGCTGTTTAAAGTAGAATGTCTTAAACAATGTTTTTCCATTTATGCCAACAGCTGAACTGCATGTGGAGTAAAAGACAGAAGAAAACATAACTGTAAAGGGTATGAAAGAATAGAATTGCATCAGATTTAACACTGAAAATTAGGAGTTCAAGTTTGTATGATCTGGGATCCATGTTAAGGGTATGGGCCATGGAGTTCAGAATAAAAAGTAAGCTTTTTATTCCTAATAAAATTAGGTAGTAAAAAAGAAAATACATATTGGGATTGTTTTCAGCTTTCTGAGGAGTTCAATCCTGAGCTTTAGCAGGAACTAAAGGTCTGGGAGCAGAGGGAGGCAGAAAACAGCTAGAGATATGGCTTTAGACTCCAGGAGACCTCCTGCAGCTTGGGTGCGAGGAGGGTTCTGCAAAACTGGAAAGAGAAGGAAGGTTTTATTTGTTCTTGCTCATGCCCTGTCAGTTTGGCCTTTGAAACAACTGCTTTTCTAACATAGGAAGACTTAGCTGAAAAATTTAATAGCCTTATTTAGAGCTTAGACTGCTTACAGACAAATTATAAACTTAGGTTTATCAACCCAAACACAGCCTGATTAATAAAATTATATTACTGTTACAGATCCTGTTTTCAGACCCTGAGCTGCATTAAAATTCAGAAGACATGAATTGGCACTGTTAGCAATGAAATAAATTGGAATACTTCTAAAGAGGCTCTTTGCAGACTGAAATTTACAATATTGTTCTCATTTTCAAACTATCAGAAAGGTCAATAATGTCTTTGAAGTTCCTGATACACACACTGAAATTCAACTCCACCCATCTAAGCTTATCTTAGTCTTGACAAGAGTGTGCTTAAGTTGTTTTTGTTCTTGTAGGCTTATTGCAAAAGCCTACTTATTGTCATCTTGCATACGGAGAAAGGTCAGTCAATGTTTGTAACAGAGAAAGACACATATTTATCAAAGTAGATTGCCTCTGCCTTGTTTACAATAGGGAAGTAAAAGCAGTTTCCAGAAGTATTAAATAAAAAAAAAAGCAACCCCACTCCCCAAAACCACCAAAAGTCTGGATTGTATAATATTTCTCTCCTACAATTGTCATCTGTCAGTTATAAAGAAAATTAGCATGGGCATCTACTTATAGTGAAGCAGTACCTGGAATACAAGGCAGCTTTCTCAAACATTACCTATCTTAAAGGAGCCTTGTACAGAGTTAAATAAATGAAAAGGATCAAATATTTCAGTAGGCTATATTTCATTTCAATAACTTTACAAAATGTTTTTTTTTACCATATCTAAGCAGCTGATTTAATTTGCCTATTCAGCTGAAATAAACAAAAACGTGACTATAAAGCTTTACACATTCAAACACCTACACACACAGTGAACACAAAGCTAAGAAATCAGCTGTTCCCACCATTTAGTGGTTGAACACAGCATTATTTTGCACATATAAGTAGAAGAATCCATTACAAATATCAGTAAAGACAATTTTGAAATAGCTTATATTAGGGTGTGGGTTATGTACAGAACCCTAGCCGTATTTAAAAGACATAGCTGTAGCACTTAGGGACACGGTTTAGTGGTGAACTTGGCAGTGCTAGGTTAATGGTTGGACTCACTGATCTTAAAAGACCTAGAATCATAGGTCTTTTCCAACCTATGTTTCTATATACATAGGCATGTGAAAATATATGTGCATGTTACTGTCTTGCACAACATGAACACTTATTTTGTGGAGCTCTGAATATGTGACTGCCTGTATTCACCCAGTTTTGGTGTCCTCCCTTTTGCTTACCTTCTGATCCTTCTCTGCTTTACTTCCAATATTACATGTCTGAGGTGAGCCTCACAAAAATGTGCTGGAAGAGTAAAATAATACAAATACATAGAAAATCAGAGAGGTTTTCCTTGTTCATTTCCCAGTGCTAGTTTGTTCAAATCTGGGTTGTATGGAAAGAAATATGTGATCTGTAACATCTGTGTCTAGAAAACTAAGAGAAGTCTTGATTGTAAACCAAGGCATAATCTTTCATTTTCATTATATTGGCAGAAAATATCATAAAATCGTTTAGAAGATTTGGGTTCACTGAAAAAGTTTTCTAATTTACAATACATAGCTGAATTACTGTGACAGAAACAAATCTAGCAGACTCAAAATCTACAGTTTGTATTGATACGCGGATAGACTCCACAACTCATTAATGT